>NC_140591.1:210439525-211639525 GCF_964204655.1 Triturus cristatus | reverse complement strand
AAGCACTCTGAGCGGCAATCACTATGAAATATAAATGGACTTCCATACCCAGAAATCATTGCAAATTACGTAGTCCCACATGGGCGGGGCGTATGGTTTTTAGTCCACATGGCCGCCGTGATTGCTGTGAAAACGCCAGTGAACAAGGGCATGGAGCCCGAAATGCATATGGCAGCCTTGGGGGAGAGTACTATGTGCCTGCAACCATGAATAAAGCAACGGAGTTACTTACCATCAGTGTTGGCGTCTCTATAAGGGCAACCTTCTTGTGTACAGAATTAATTGGCGGCGCGCCTCGTCGCGGAGATGCCCCGCTGCTGTATCCTAGCGGACCTTCGGCACTCGGACTTGGGGTGCCGGCAAGGTGATGGTAAATCCGGCTATTCTTGTGTTCAAAATGCAGGTACTTTGGATATTTCTCCTCGTAACCCACTTGGGGAGTTCAGACTTCATTTTCAAGCACTCTGAGCGGCAATCACTATGAAATATAAATGGACTTCCATACCCAGAAATCATTGCAAATTACGTAGTCCCACATGGGCGGGGCGTATGGTTTTTAGTCCACATGGCCGCCGTGATTGCTGTGAAAACGCCAGTGAACAAGGGCATGGAGCCCGAAATGCATATGGCAGCCTTGGGGGAGAGTACTATGTGCCTGCAACCATGAATAAAGCAACGGAGTTACTTACCATCAGTGTTGGCGTCTCTATAAGGGCAACCTTCTTGTGTACAGAATTAATTGGCGGCGCGCCTCGTCGCGGAGATGCCCCGCTGCTGTATCCTAGCGGACCTTCGGCACTCGGACTTGGGGTGCCGGCAAGGTGATGGTAAATCCGGCTATTCTTGTGTTCAAAATGCAGGTACTTTGGATATTTCTCCTCGTAACCCACTTGGGGAGTTCAGACTTCATTTTCAAGCACTCTGAGCGGCAATCACTATGAAATATAAATGGACTTCCATACCCAGAAATCATTGCAAATTACGTAGTCCCACATGGGCGGGGCGTATGGTTTTTAGTCCACATGGCCGCCGTGATTGCTGTGAAAACGCCAGTGAACAAGGGCATGGAGCCCGAAATGCATATGGCAGCCTTGGGGGAGAGTACTATGTGCCTGCAACCATGAATAAAGCAACGGAGTTACTTACCATCAGTGTTGGCGTCTCTATAAGGGCAACCTTCTTGTGTACAGAATTAATTGGCGGCGCGCCTCGTCGCGGAGATGCCCCGCTGCTGTATCCTAGCGGACCTTCGGCACTCGGACTTGGGGTGCCGGCAAGGTGATGGTAAATCCGGCTATTCTTGTGTTCAAAATGCAGGTACTTTGGATATTTCTCCTCGTAACCCACTTGGGGAGTTCAGACTTCATTTTCAAGCACTCTGAGCGGCAATCACTATGAAATATAAATGGACTTCCATACCCAGAAATCATTGCAAATTACGTAGTCCCACATGGGCGGGGCGTATGGTTTTTAGTCCACATGGCCGCCGTGATTGCTGTGAAAACGCCAGTGAACAAGGGCATGGAGCCCGAAATGCATATGGCAGCCTTGGGGGAGAGTACTATGTGCCTGCAACCATGAATAAAGCAACGGAGTTACTTACCATCAGTGTTGGCGTCTCTATAAGGGCAACCTTCTTGTGTACAGAATATATATATATATATATATATATATATATATATATATATATATATATATATACATATATACATATTACCTACTGGCGGTCGCCAGTAGGTAGTTATAGTTAGGACCGTGTTTCCATAGGAAATCTCAAAATTCTATTTTGAATAACTTTGGCGCCGGTTGACGAATCCTCGCGAAATTTTCAAAACTAATGGGGCGCTCCACTCAGCTCCTACCCTGAAAGTTTCGGGGTGATTCGCCAAGCGGGGCAGAGAAACAGGGGGGGTCCCAAAACGTGTTTTCCCCATGGATTGTTCCATAGGGACTTTAGTCGCAGCTACAGCCCGAACGGCTGAACAGAATTATGTGAAATTTGGCAGAGAAGTAGCCATAAGGTCCATGAAGTGCCTTTTGCAGGTTTGGTGTAAATCTGTTCAGTATTTCCTGAGAAATTAGCATTTAAATCAATATATATATCTATATGCGCGCAGCGTGCGCGCACTGAGCAAGTCCTGTGCGCGCACCGTGCCGTGCGCGAGCGCACTTCTGATTGGTTGTTAGATGTCAGTAAACATTCGAATCGGTGGAAATCAGGAAGCCGCGGCCGCCATTTTGTCTCTCGCATAAAGAGGGGGTGATAAACAAAGGGGGAGAACGTGAAAAGGGGGCAGAGTGGGGAGATATTGACCCACTAGGCATTGTAAGGGGGTCACAGTAGGACCTTGTAGGGCAAAAAAAAAGATTTATATTTTGAAAAAAAATATCACCGAGTGCACGCACCCAGCGCGCACCCGTAAAAATTTATATAAAAAAAAAAGACTAAAAAATCGCATTTAAGTGATTAAATATAAGGTGGCTCTAAAAAGAGCCCTTGTGTTTATTGTGTGTTTTTTGGTACCTACAAGTAAGTACCGATGCAGAGTCTAAAGTTCAAGAGGAAGACTCTGTTGCCTTCATCAGTGAAGTGTACAACATCTCCTCTATAAATGTCTTGCATGTTGTAACGCAAGTTGTTGTGGTATATAGAACCCATACCATAGTCTCTGAGGAAAGCAGAAATAGATTTGGTGAAGTGCTTCCTTGCTTTGTCAATCTGTGGACAAAATTGGTTGGACCAGTTCCACTTTTGCCTTTGGCATATATTAGAATATACAAAGGCAGTTTGTGGAAAAAGCGACATCAATTGCACAAAGGTGTCCTTAATAAGCATTTCCAGACCTACCCCAGTTAAAGTGCCTAGGTCATTACCACCACAGTGCACAATAATAAGGTTAGGCTGTGGGAGATGTAGAAAGGTTTTCACCAAAGGCATTAATTGGTGCCACTTTAACCCTCTCTGACCAATCCATTTAATGTCTACATTTGGCAAAGCAAGGTCTCTCACCATACCTCTTTTTTCTGCAAACTTTTCACTCCAGAAGACATAGCTGTGACCTACAATCCACACTGTGAACATCTTCCAAGGAGATCTGGATGCACTCAAGAGGTGTCTTTCAGTAGAAAGGCAATATGAAATGAAAGACAGTTGAAATATGGAGGCACACATACTTTTTTTTAAATAAAAATAACTCATTGGCTGATTCAAACCATTCTACACTAAAAACTAGGCTGTATGTTTAAATTTTTAAAAGCATGTTTTGGATTGGTTCAGAAAAATGTGTTACCACAGAACATTACTATGGATTTGCTGTTCGGTTTGAAAAGTCAAGCACTCTTGCTCTTTGGATATGAAACATTGTCTGCTGAACTTCTGACCTCTCTCCTCACAGCAGTGTTCCATGACCTGTTGCTATGGTAGCAGGCAGAAGTCAAGTTGGGGGAAGGGTAAATTTGGCAAGGGGTTGAAGTTTTCAACCAATAGAAATGTGTGATTTCATTTGAAAAAAAGTGGGAAGCACTGAGATTTGAAATTAACATGTATATGTGTGAAAAAAGAGAGGGAAACATTGCCATTTACTGGTTCTGGAGAGAGGAGAGAGGTGTGGAGCTCTGATATTCTGACTCTGATAGTCTGCTGTTTGAGTGGCACATTTCTTTCTCAACTAACAATTTTAAAAGGTGAGTTATGAGTTTGAGAGGGGATGTATGTGGTGATTTTTGATATAAATATTAGAATTGTGATTCTTCTATAAAAGTTATGTTTTACATTTTGAGGTTTGCGAGATATTTAACTGTTTTGAACTTGTAAGATATTATGGAGTATGTTTTCACAATAAGTTAATGTGTACTGGTAAGAATGAGGAATACAGTTTTGTGCCTACCATCAAACCATGAGTCTGTGTGCAGAGAAGAATTGTTGACAGAGATTTAATTTGTGTTGCTGTTGAAAAGTAAGACTTGCAGTTGAAAGGAAAGGACAGCTTGTTTTTAATTGTGCTGGTTAGGATTTAGCAGAAATCACTTTGAAAGAAAAGAGAGGAAAATGGCAACCCATTTGAAATTAACATTAGTTCTGTAAGAACTGCAGACCCAGGAAAGGGGCAGCCTGTGTTTTGTGCCTACCAATACAGCATGAGTCTGTGTGCATATAGGAATTGTTGTCTGAGATTTAATTTGTGAAGTTGCTGTTCTGTAAGGATTGCAGACCCAGGAAAGGGGCAGCCTGTGTTTTGTGCCTACCAACACAGCATGAGTCTGTGTGCATATAGGAATTGTGGCCAGAGATGTAATTTGTGTTGCAGTTGTTCTGTAAAACATGCACTTGCAGGAAAGGGACAGCTTGTTTTCTTCAAATGTTTGGTTAGCACTCAGCAGAAATAACTTAATCTGAAATGAGAGGCAAAAGCTAAAACATTTGAAACCAATAGGGTAGATTTTCCTTTCAAAATAGCAAAGGCACAGGTAGTTGCCATATGTTCAAAACTGAAAATAACCCTTAGCACACATGCACTGTTACATACATCCCAGCAGTCTTCATGCAGTTTTGGAAGTCTCTTTGCTCATCTGTCTTGCACCAGACAATACACAGTCTCCAGAAACACACACTTGGCACACACGCAGCAGCTTCTCCCACACTCCCATGTGTAGTACTCAGGTCTGTGTGGTGTTTCAGAAAGCACTGTGTAACGCAAACACATTCAACGTCACCAAGGCACATTTCCTTTGCTCTAGTGTAGTCACTCACCCAGATTGCACATGCTCATGGTATGAAGTAGCTGTTAGGACATGTGGTCTTTTCTGCCTCTGTGATCTACAAGGAAAATGTGTCAGGCTGTAACAGTAATTATCACTTGCTCTACCACAGTAGTAAATGTGCTTTGAAATTGCAAATCAAATTCTTTTTTCTGCTTAGAAGCACACTATGAGGCTGTGTGCGCACAGGAATTGTGGCCAGAGATGTAATTTGTGTTGCAGTTGTTCTGTAAAACATGCACTTGCAGGAAAGGGGCAGCTTGTTTTTTTCAACTGTGGTGGTTAGCACTCAGCAGAAATCACTTAATCTGAAATGAGAGGCAAAAGCTAAAACATTTGAAACCAATAGGGTAGATTTTCCTTTCAAAATAGCAAAGGCACAGGTAGTTGCCATATGTTCAAAACTGAAAATAACCCTTAGCACACATGCACTGTTACATACATCCCAGCAGTCTTCATGCAGTTTTGGAAGTCTCTTTGCTCATCTGTCTTGCACCAGACAATACACAGTCTCCAGAAACACACTCTTGGCACACACGCAGCAGCTTCTCCCACACTCCCATGTGTA
Source organism: Triturus cristatus (assembly GCF_964204655.1). Lineage (NCBI taxonomy): Eukaryota > Metazoa > Chordata > Amphibia > Caudata > Salamandridae > Triturus > Triturus cristatus. The sequence continues at coordinate 211,634,199 of NC_140591.1, read as the reverse complement.
GTACTCAGGTCTGTGTGGTGTTTCAGATAGCACTGTGTAACGCAAACACATTCAACGTCACCAAGGCTCATTTCCTTTGCTCTAGTGTAGTCACTCACCCAGATTGCACATGCTCATGGTCTCAAGGAGCTGTTAGGACATGTGCTCTTTTCTGCCTCTGTGATCTACAAGGAAAATGTGTCAAGCTGTAACAGTAATTATCACTTGCTCTACCATAGTAGTAAATGTGCTTTGAAATTGCAAATCAAATTCTGTTTTCTGCTTAGAAGCACACCATGAGGCTGTGTGCGCAAAGGAATTGTGGCTAGAGATGTAATTTGTGTTGCAGTTGTTCAGTAAAACATGCACTTGCAGGAAAGGGACAGCTTGTTTTCTTCAAATGTGGTGGTTAGCAGTCAACAGAAATCACTAAATCGCAAATGAGAGGCAAAAGCTAAAACATTTGAAACCAACAGGGTAGATTTCCCTTTCAAAATAGCAAAGGCACAGGTAGTTGCCATATGTTCAAAACTAAAACTAACCTTTCGCACACATGCACTGTTACATACATCCCAGCAGTCTTCATGCAGTTTTGAAGTCTCTTTGCTCATCTGTCTTGCACCAGACAATACACAGTCTCCAGAAACACACTCTTGGCACACATGCAGCAGCTTCTCCAACACTCCCATGCGTAGTACTCAGCTCTGTGTGATGTTTCAGATAGCAATGTGTAACGCAAACACATTCAACGTCACCAAGGCCTCCTTTTCTTTGATCTAGTCTAATCACTCACCCTGTAACACATGGTCATGGTCTCAAGGAGCTGTTAGGACATGTGCTGTTTTCTGTCTCTGTAAATGATAAGGAAAGTCCCAAGTGCTCAATCTTATCGCAGCACAAGCGACGGTTGACACCTTACAGACACACTTTGCCTTCGACTGCTGGATAGATGGTATCCCTTATCTCGATTTGGTCCTTTTCAAGAGCCTGTCTAAGACTGCGGAGGTGAATTATACGACCCTCCTCTCACAAATCCGTAAAGACTTGGCATGCTGGCAGCGCTTACCTTTGTCATGGTTTGGGAGGCTGGCTGCTGTTAAAATTAACGTACTTCCCCTTTCAGACGCTCCAATTTCAGCCCCCGTCGCACTTGCTTCAACACATATAAGCCGAGATCGAATGTTTCGTCTGGGGCCCGACTCCGCCCCGCTTACAGAAGTCCGTGCTGCAGTGCTCTAAAGGGGAAGGCAGCCTTGCACTGCCCAACATTGCCAGCTATTTTCAGACCTCAATGCTACGGTACCTCGTGGAGTGGAATCGTCCCATAACGGAGAAGTATTGGGTCTTTATGGACCACACAGTGGCGGGCCACCATATCTGGAGGGAGGCCTGGCTGCTGCGGTCTGCCCGTGCCTGGGGGCTATACTCCTCACCAGTCCCTCACCCTACTCTGCTCGCCTGGGATAGGGTTTTCATGAGGGTTAATCTCACCACTTTCCCCTCGCCGATGACCCAGATCTTCTTAAACCCTAATTTCCCTCCCTGGGATGGATGGGAGGGTTGGCCAACGTTGGCTGGAGGGTGGGTGTAAGCGCCTGGGACACCTGTTTGATATACAGGGCCGCATTCCTTTCAAACAGCTTCAAGCGGATTACGGCCTCACTGACTCAGATATCTTTTTGCATACATACAGGATGCACTGGGTATCCAGCGCCACAACACGACCCTTGGCCATTAGACAAATGAGGCAGTTTGAGAAATGGCTACTGTACAAAAAAGACGATCACAAACTTATCTCCGAAATATACTCGTTCCTCTCTATGAACACTGAGAAGACACGCTCGGAGGGCTTGAGGCGCTGGGAGGTTGAGCTGGCTCGCACATTGTCAGACAAGGAGTGGGAAGATATATTCTATAGGGCCCACCACACCGCACACTCCATGGGGCACACTGAAACTGCATTTAAAATTGCATCCTACTGGTATCAGACCCAGCCCGCCTAGCCAGGTGGCACCCTCAATGCGACAGTCTCTGCTGGCGTGGCTTCTGTAGCCCTGGTACCCTCCTTCACCTCCTGTGGAAATGTCAAAAGCTTACGAGATACTGGGAGAGAATACTTGATGACATAGATAGGGCCTTTGACACCACCATTCCTAGGCTTCCCGCTTATATACACTCAGGACTGCCCAACACCCTGACCTTCCCCTTGAGATCTATCAGAGGTAAACAGATGGCGCTTGCGCTGAATGCTGCACACCGGGTACTGCTAGCCGGTTGGATCAGACAGGATCCCGACGCATACGCAATGGCTGCATCAATTATGGTACCTTTCAGGTATGGAGAGGCTGTCAATGGCTACCCTAGGGAATAAATCGGAATATGCAAAGATCTGGGCTCCCTTTATTTCCATTCTATCCACTGAATTCAGGGAATTGTCCTGTCCTAACTATCTCAGGATATTGAAATTGATCCACGAGGGTGGAGTGGACACATAGTGCAATCTAGCTTTGAGGGACTTCATGATCCTTTCTGGGACTGTGGGTCATCATATCCATTAGTTTACAGGCCAGATTGTATTTTCTTTGTTTTGCTCATTGGAGAGGGACAGGGTGGGGGTGGAGGGTGGGTGGCCGGGGGTTCTTTTTCCTGTTGTTCTTTTGTTTTTCTCTTTAAACACAGACCCAATAGCACTTAACGGTATGGTGAAAGCCCTGGTAGGCTGCTACGTACACTCCCCACAGCACACTGGACTATCCGCTCATGGTGGACATTAGGCCTACCACTCATCTTTCTTTACAACCGCGGCCGGCCCAGCCTGGGTTGTAGGCGACAAGCTGTGTATTTCCCTGATTGGGGGAATCTTGATCTCACTGTCTGCCCTCCTGGCTTAACTATGTCTTTGCCGACCCGCTGGGTTGTAGGCGACACTGTATTGTATTTTCACTTAAGTGTTCTGCTAATAAAAACCGATTTAATACTAAAACCTAGTGAGTGCATCACACAGCCATATTTCATGTACAAAGGTGCAGTCACTATTGCCGCAGCGTAAACATGTGGGGGGTGCTATGAGGTCTGCCCTCTATAGCTTGTGTCTGGTGAAATATACCCAGTGTAGGTATTTGAATTGAATGAGATGCAGTCTCGAGGCAATAGCTGCGCAACATGGGGACTCAGGAGCCTCAGTCCAGTCGTCGTCCTCCAACGGGCCCAGGTCCTCTTGCCATGTCTCTCTCAGGTTGTCCAGCATGGTATGGCTACTGGTGACGAGAGATTGGTATATCTTAGTGATTTTATGGTCGCCTAGGTCTCCCATAAATTCTTTGGCCTCTATAGGGTTAAATTTCGGAAGGGTCCAAGATGTGCAATGTATGGTGACAACGCATGTCGGAATTGGAGATATTTATAGAACTGTGTGTGTGGCATATTGTATGCCCTCTGGAGCTCTAGAAAAGATTTAAGAAACTGACCATGCATGACCACCCCCAGCTTAAATATACCAATATCATCCCATCCCCTAAATCTGGTCAGCGCAGCCAGCTGAGACAAGAGACTGTTATGCCACAAAAGATATTTTCCCATTAGATGGCCCCACCATTCCATTCGTCGCAGTGACTATTTCCAAACCCCATGTAAGAAAAGGTTTTCCCCAAATGAATTCTAGGGCTCAGAGGGGGGAAAAAACAAATTTTTAAAGAGAAACTACCTCTTTAGCGGCCTATATTTCTTTAATTTCCTGGTAAATACTCTAATTAAATCTTAATAAACACGCACACCTACAGTGATGACCCATAAATACAACGTATACACACAATTCTTTACTTTTTATCTTTGTTTATTTTGTTTGATAAGCAAGAGCATTTTTTTGTATCAAAAAGTGATTATAAACATTTCATTTCAGTGTTATGATTTCTAATAATTCACAAATATACTAAGAAACAAATATGTACAATTGGACAAATTATTGGACATATCTAAAATGACATAAACACAAATTATTTAGCCCCTCGATAGGCCAATTTACATCCTTACATTCATATCTTGCATACTAATCTTGCATACAAACAATCATACCACAAACGAGTCACTACAGAAAAGAGAAAGAAAAACCAAATAAGAAAGTGTACAACTGGGAAAGTCAATTGTCTAGGAACAATCAGAAAAAGATTTTTTCACATTTGACTGTAAAATTTACAGTGACAGACTTAATTTCCTCTTATTCTTTAGTCTGAGTATGTCCAGATAAGCTTTCTTGTCCAGTTGTAGAGGAGCTGGTCTACACACGTTTCGGTGAGAGATAATTTAAATTCACCTTCATCAGGACCAATAAGGAGAGAAAATTTTTCTGTGCACAAACGAGGGGACAGATCTCTGCTAGAGATAAGTCATATTTTCGAGCTCTTATAATTCTGTTACAATCCTCAACGAATCTTCTTTCAAATGAGGTGAATCTCTTGTTGGGTTAATCATAAAGACTATTGGTTTGCCACGAAATGTCGGTTTGGACAGGCCTGTATATAATATCTCCAAATAAAGTTGTTCTGTCCTCGAGGTGTGCCTTCGTTAGAGATTGTAGGGACAGAAAATATTTTGTAATCTTAACTCCTGGTTGTTTTCAAGGCCATAGCATGTGTCAAAGTCAGGTCCAAAGGGGTTTACGAATTATTGATTCTTAATTTTCACAAAGCTGTGCCGTCTTCTCCATTGTCGTCAAATTCGAGGCTGGGTTCTGCATTAAAGGGCGTGCAATGGGTGTTGCTGGGGGCGTTCCCAGCAACATCCATGGCTTTTTGACACTGCCCCAGATTTACGAGAAGGGGACGTGTATAGGGGTAACAACGAGGAGAAATATCTTTATTTCTCCTTGTTTTTACTTTTTCTACGAGTGCTGCATCCTGCAGCTCTCATAGAAAGAGGAAAAAGCCTCTTGTGAATATTTTTGTACAGAAATGTTTCCCTTCCTGTACAAAAATAATCATCCCCGCAATGCAGGCTCCCTTGCACCATGGTGCAAAGGTGCCTGCGTTGACGCACAGCAGCCCATTGTGCGCCGGCGCAGGGGAAAAGGACAGGAATGTGCTGTGTCTTATGGATATGGTGCATTCCTGCCCTTTTCTTTTGCCGTAGGAAGGCCTGCTGCGCTTCTTACAGCAAAACCTCATAAATGAGGCACATAGTTCTTTGTAGTAGTCTGTGAAGCTGAACGCGATCGTATATGGGTCGGTGAGAACCCTACCCTCCAGATAGCGAATACTGGGGATATGAGCCAATTGCAGCTAATGTTGACATAAGCTGTATAATAGTCTGCTAGATTTATCGCCCCATTAGTATATCCTGCTTCGGAAGGCCAGCCATGCTGATGGGGCCTCTTCTAATAGTTCACTGCTATGAAGTTGTAGTGTTAGAAGTAGTTGCCAACGCCCCAGTGCCCATCCTCTCACCTACCTCATTGCTCTAGGGTCTATAATTTGGGCTTTGATCTTAGTCAGTTTCTCGTGGCGTTGTTTATGTTTAGCAGCACAGAACGAGATGTCGACGCCCGCTAAGTCGGCTCATGACCTTCCACAGTGTCTCGGCTGATGTCACCGTCCCTGAATTATGAGTAAAGTACTCGGCGACCGCTTGGTGCATGTGTGTCCTATACTGTTGATCATGTAGATGCCAGGTAGAGAGATGCCAGCGAAAAGGGGGGAGGTCAGGGCCCACCCGAAGCCCATACACCACCGGAGATTGGACTGATATGCCTCTGGGTAATATGTCCACAGCCAAAACTCTGTGTAAGTAGTTAGTGGGCACAAACATAGAATTAAGGCTGGAAAATGAGGCATGGAAGGTTGTTCAGTTGGGTGGAGTCTCCTCCAGGTGTCTACCCATCCCATGCCATCCAGGAAGGATCGCAACTGCGATTCCCATACCCATATTGGCCTGCCAGCTGCTCGCCACCTGTCCTGGGTCCGGTGCAGTACGTCATTCCAGTCTTCCCCCACCACCGTCAACCCATCAGGGACCTCTGTCCACATAGTCACCAGGTGCTCCACGAGGGCCAAGGCGAGGCGTGCGGGGCATATATGCTGCCCAAGACTACTTGTTTGACGTATAATAAACCCATAAGAATAACATATCTGCCCTCGGAATCTATCCATGATCTGGAATGCCCAAAAGGGAATCTACGATGGATTAGGACCACCACTCCCCTGGAACCTCTAGTAAACTCTGAACCATGTAAGACCTGGACATTTCCGAATCAGAACAGACATGCTGTTTTGGTACCTAAGAGGTGTGTTTCTTGTAACAGTAAAATATCCTCCTCGTATTGTTAAGCTTGTCTGAGCACAGCTCCCCTTTTTACCTTGTCCAGGATGCCTTTTACATTCCAGCTAACTAAACGGAGTCCACTCCGTTAAATGCTAGTAGTACTATTGGTCATAAAATCTGGAGGTCTGTATATGGGAGACTGGACCTGAGTGAAGCCTCTCTGGGGGAGGTACCATATGTATGTATTGGAGATGTTGCACAAACAACAACAAGTAAATTACCATCTTCCCTCATCACCCAAACTCCCCAAAACCTCGGAACGGTTGAAGTATCTGTCGCGGCTGGGGTATAGTCCCAACCCCAACGGGAGCTGGAAACTAAAGCCCTCCAATGGATCCCCATCAAACTACCCATGAACGTGTCTTTGCCCCTAGAGTTTAGAGTTTGTCTCTCAGGGGGGATATCCCAACAGTAATGCCGCCATAATCAGCAGTGAGCCAATACTAAACAGTTGCCGAGTTTTACACCCTTATGAAAATGTCTAGTCTTGTCTGATCTTGGATGTTCCTGAGCAAGTTTCATTTCAGGCGCTAGATTGTCACGATGAGCCTGACCTATGGCTTCATTTCCCTTTAGGTTTGGACTTTTTGTGCGTAATGTTGCTGGATGAGGAGTCAGAATCTAGGTGCAGCCAACTGTGAGGTTTCTCGCGGACCACTTCATCAGTCCATGTAAACACTTCTTCGGGGGTATTAAAAAGGAGTGAGTGCTCTCAGCCGAGTCGGGAACAATAGGGTGCAGGAGATCTTGAGGTTGCGCAGGTGGGCCTTTGCCTCCATGAATGACTGTCAACACTGCTGAACTAGTTTGGTATAGTCTGGAAATATCAGTATTTGTTGTGAGGCATAGAGGAGAGAGTCTTCCATTCTGGCCTGTCTCTGAATGGTGTCCTTGGCCTGGCTCCGGGAGGAGGTTTTTTCAGCAGAGCCCAGTGTGCCCGCTCTATAATGAACCATTGGGACATAGAATCAATTGAAGCCAATCTGTGAGCCATGTAGTGAGGAATTTCTCCACATCTTCTTCCTTGCACCTCTCGGGAAAGGCTATTCTTATGAGCCCGTCCCTCCACGTCCTCCATTCCCATTGCGAGGCCTCTCGTGAGGGTATCTAAGGTGTTTACTTTCTTCTGGAGGGTAATGACTGTGTCTTTAACACCCGAGATCCCTGCTTCGGTTTTGGTAATTCTATCTACAGCATTGCATAAGTCTTGGCATATGAGCATGACATCAGAGTCCATAGCATCTATTTTAGCATCAAGCATGTCTCTAGATTGCATAATGGTAGGGATCAACACCATGCTGTCTGGCATGGCACTAGTCGAGCCTCCCTGGTTTGTTCCCTGAGCACCCGCTTCTGTAAACCGGTCCATTGTGCTCTGCTTAATGGTAGCCAATGGTGTTTTATCGTATGTCATTGTAGGCTAGTTTGGGGTCTGGTACAGCATCCTCTGGGCCACTGTGGGCAAGGGGTCCCCCAGATCCGAACGTGAACCCTCTGCTCTGTGGTATGGTGTCTCGATTGATGAAGGGGAGCAGGTAACAGGATTCATGTCCCCTGGGTAAGGTGGAGGCTGGGGGAGCCCCGGCTCACAGGCCGCACTGGGACCTAGTCCGGCCGCCTCCGTGAGTGGGTGTGAGTGCCGCACCAGTTGATTGGACCTGGCTATTGCTCTCACTCAGTAAGTTGCTGCCATTGCCTTGGCTGGGATCCATGCCCTTCAGGCCAGGGCGCGCACTGTCACCCGGCCGGCGTGTCCCAGGCCCCGCACAGATACCCTGTCAACCTCGGGCCTCACACCCAGGTCGCATCAGAGCCCAGGCTGCCTGGCGCAGGTTATTTTTCAATTTGGGCAATGCTGGGTTCTACTTCGCTGCATTCCATTGCCTCTCAGCAACACAGGCTTCAGCACGAGTGCGGTATGCTCTGCGGTCCGCTTTGACCGCCGAGAACCGGGGAGGTCGTGCCCCCGGTTGGCCATAGGTCTCAACGGGCCTCCGATATCAAACGTCCCTCAGCAACGCAGGCCTCTGCAGGTATGTCTCGTCTCCAGCCTGCCACGGGCCTTGATGGGCCTGCTAAGTCTTTCCTCGTCTGGCCTAGGGACCTTGCCCGACTCGGGCGCTCATAAGAGGTCCTGGCCATCACTCACGTGCCTCTGCAGGCAGCGCAACCCTGCGCTGCTCCAGTCTGCAATGGATCAGCCCATCTTGTAGTTGCTCCGCGCCCAGGCATTCACAGCTTTGCGGCATGGCATCTGGGATTCTCTCTCACCCCGCTACAGCCTTTCATTGAACGGATCGAACGATGAGGGAATGGGCCCCCTGGCATCTTATCGCACGTCAGACCTCAGTATCGATTAGGCCGTGGGGCCACTCCTCCCGACAGTCCTGGTAACGTCCTTCCTCCAACTCCAGGATGATGTTTTTCCCTTTGTTGGGGTGCGGGGAATATAGGAGATCTCTGTGTGTACAAAAACTTATTGCAGAGCCACTTCGACAGGATATTAGTCGATACGTTATCGGGCAATAGGAGCTCGGCTAACGAGCATCCGCCATTTTGGAGCACTAGGCCACACCCAGGCATTTGTTTTTAATACTTGAGTATTAATACACTTTTTACACCTAATACCCCTGTATCCCTTGCCTAAAACTTAACCTACATTTTATTTTAGTTTATTTTACCATTATACTTAATAATAAATTACATTTTAAATGTAAAATCCAGATATTATTATTTAATACCTATGTATTAATACACTTACCAACCCAGTACCCCTATATTCATTGCATGCCTTCACTTAAACATAATAATAGGTTTGTTATACAAATAAATTATCATTTTATGACATAATAAATAGAATATGAATTTAAAAAAGCAAATAATAATTTCTAAAGTATCAAAAATGACTTGCCTAAACCTACCAATACTTACCAATATGCTTGGTAAAGGCATATATGGTAAAAACATGTGTGGTAAAGACACATACTTGGTGAAGGCATGCACAGTAAAGGCCCATAGACTGTGGAGTAAAGGCAATTTGTGGAAAAGACTATGTGGTAAAAGATGTTCACCATAGCTACAAGTGATGCAGCTTGTGAAATTGACCAGGATTTAGCCCAACTACAACCGCTGCTTATGCCCTGAGAGGGCAGCTTCTAGCATAGGAACTGGAAGTAGGGGTGTGGGAAGGTACTGCAGCAGCTCCAAAATAACCAAGCTGATGTTCTGAAGGTTTGTGAGCATTATGGATGACTTTAATTTATTTTTTTATTTTGTCACATTTGCTGTGTGTTCAAAGACAGAGGTCCAATGTAAATTTTGTCTTCTGGCAAATTGCTCCTATTTCTTTCAACATGGAAACTGTTGTTTACTTTTCTTTATCTTACTGCAATGTTTGGGGATTTTGTAGAGTGAAGTATACAATAATCTTGCTGGAGTGAAAGGAAAGGCTGTAGGATGTCCTTTTGGTCTAACACACAACAGCATTTAACCCTTTTCGTGCTTGGGTCGGCCAATGGCCGACGCAAGCACTACCTCCCTGGTGCTGTGCACGTCCATTGGACGTTACCAGGTAGGGCACTAATTAATGGTCCGGTGCATCGCACCGGAGTTTCCTTTTAAAAAAATGTTGACTGGGGGAGAGGCGGAAGGCTCATAACGTGCCTGAAACCTATGGTTTTTTTCAGTGAATATATATATATTTATTATACTATGCATCCATGTGAAATTGCCTCGGTCCGCCTGCACAAAACAAATGGGTGGAACTGACATCAGCACGCCGAAGAGGTCATCTTATGGCTCCAATGACGTCATACGGTGTCGCAAGCGGAGCCGTGCTATTATGACGTCCTTGTCGACGTGGGAGAGCTAGGAGAGAATTTCCGTGGAATGCTGGTGCAGGGGATATTCACCTAAGTGTTCAGGCTAGTCCTTTGGGAGCAATTGTTTATGTTGCCACTCCAAAAACCGAAACCAGTGATCCGAGGGCAGAGGCCCTGCAGATGGCACATGAGGTGGGGTGCCCAGTCGTGTGCACCGGCGGGGCAACGAAGTGACAAGCACCACAACCCACAAAAAAGGTAACTAGGGCACTGAATAACACAGGATCTTCTCTTTGTATCTGGCAGGAACAACAAAGTTAAAATGCCCTAGTACCAAAATGTAGAATTAGTGCTACAACGGTCTAGATGCCGCTTCTGCCGCCTATACCTGGAGGCGGCACATGGGTCACGCGGTACGGTCATACTGCAGTGGGACGCGCACTGTTGACCTCTCATGGCACTGCTCCACACTTCAGGGAGGACGCTTTCCATTAGCTATGTTTTCTAATGACGTGTCGCGCTGGCCCCGTCCAACAACAGAACTCCTTTAGATCCAAACAGACTCTTCCACTTTCTCACCGGAAGTGAAACCAGGCCACAAAACACATTCCTTCCTCCTAATTAATCAAATAAGAGTCTCACTGAAGAGCAGGGGCCAGCTTCGATTAGTAAACAGCCATTACAACGACTTTTTTACTTTGCGATACCATTACAATGCATGCATTATCACACATGCGTTGTACATCGCAATGTCATTACTACACATTTTTTTAGAACGCATGGTCATTTCCCACGCATGCCTTTACAACAAATGTTGTTGTATAGGTATGTATGGTAAATGACCATGCGTTCTAAAAAACATGTAGGCGATCCACGTTGTTGTAAGGAAACAGAGGCTGCTCCGTTTCCTCACAACAACGTACACCGCCCCTCGGAGACAACGTGAAGCAGGAAACACGAGGAGAGAGGAACCACGAGGAGTGAGAGGTAAGGGGGATTGGGCATGGGGTGTTTTTTTTTCTAGGGTTTAGGGTAATGGGTAGTGTAGGGGGTTGTGTTGGGGGTAGTGTTTTAGGGTTTAGGGTAGTGCAGTGGTGTTTGGGTAGAGTAGGGGGTCGTGCTGGGGTAGTGTTTTAGGGTTTAGGGTAGTGCAGTAGTGTAGGGGGTCGTGCTGGGGGTAGTGGTTTAGGGTTTAGGGTAGTGCAGTGGTATTGGAGTAGTGTAGGGGGTCATGCTGGTGGTAGTGTTTTAGGGTTTAGGGTAGTGCAGTGATGTTTGTGTAGTGTAGGGGTAGTGCTGGGGGTAGTGTTTTAGGGTTTAGGGTAGTGCAGTGGTGTTTGTGTAGTGTAGGGGGTAGTGTTATAGGGTTTAGGGTAGTGCAGAGGTGTTTGTGTAGTGTAGGGGGTAGTGCTGGGGGTAGTGTTTTAGGGTTTAGGGTAGTGCAGTGGTGTTTGTGTAGTGTAGGGGTAGTGTTTTAGGGTTTAGGGTAGTGCATTGGCGTTTGTGTACTGTCGGGGGGTCATGCTGGGTTCTAGTGTTTTAGGGTTTAGGGTAGTGCAGTGGTGTTTGTGTAGTGTAGGGGGTCATGTTTTAGGGTTTAGGGTTTTAGGGTTTAGGGTAGTGCAGTGGTGTTTGTCTAGTGTAGGGGGTGATGTTTTAGAGTTTAGGGTTGTGCAGTGGTGTTTGGGTAGTGAAGGTGGTCGTGCTGGGGGTAGTGCTTTAGGGTTTAGGGTAGTGCAGTTGTGTTTAGGTAGTGAAGGGGGTCATGCTGGGGGTAGTGTTTTAGGGTGTAGGGTAGTGCAGTGGTGTTTGTGTAGTGTACGGGGGCATGCTGGGGCTAGATTTAGTGTTTAGGGTAGTGCAGTGGTGTTTGTGTAGTGTAGGGGGTCGTGCTGGGGTTGTGTTTTAGGGTTTAAGGCAGCGCATTGGTGGTTGTGTAGTGAAGGGGGTCATGCTGGGGGTTGTGTTTTAGGGTTTCGGGTAGTGCAGTGGTGTTTGGGTAGTGTAAGGAGTCATGCTGGGGTTGTGTTTTAGGGTTTAAGGCAGTGCAGTGGTGGTTGTGTAGTGAAGGGGGTCATGCTGGGTTCTAGTGTTTTAGGGTTTTAGTGCAGTGGTGTTTGTGTAGTGTAGGGGGTCGTGCTGGGGTTGTGTTTTAGGGTTTAAGGCAGTGCAGTGGTGTTTGTGTAGTGTACGGGGTTGTGCTGGGGGTAGGTTTAGTGTTTAGGGTAGTGCAGTGGTGTTTGGGTAGTGTAGGGAGTCATGCTGGTGGTAGTGTTTTAGGGTTTAGGGTAGTGCAGTTATGTTTGGGTAGTGTAGGGTGTCGTGCTGGGGGTAGTGTTTTAGGGTTTAGGGTAGTGCAGTGGTGTTTGGGTAGTGGAGGGGGTAGTGTTTTAGGGTTTAGGGTAGTGCGCCCAACCAACCACAATATCCGTGGACAAAAGGGATCCTGACTCTTTTGAACGCTCCGCCAATTGAATAATTTGGGTCAAGGGCCCTACCACGTCCAAGACCTATCAATTCCTTTCTTGGGATCCCTCATATACTTGGAGAAAAAGGTACATAGTTTCTCATCAATTTCAGGCATTTGTGCCACCTTCCCCTTGAGTGATGGCCTGGGGCACTCTCCCCTCATCATATTCCTGACCTCCCTTTCAAGGGGTTAATGGATTTTCCCCACCACATACTCTGCCACTTTGGTGTCAGGGGTGCACTCCGCCGACCTAAGATGGTAAATTTGGGTAGGCTCGAACATGTCCGAGTGGACCCGGTCCCCAACCCAGGACTGAGAGGAGTGGGACTCTGGATGCCAGGGACGCCCCGAGTCCTTATCCTCATCGGAGGAGAAATCGTCCTCCGATACACCCTCTCCCTCTAAGGGAAACCCGCCGTCGGGGTCTACATTAGTGGTGACAGCGTCGCAATTTTCTCCGGACTCCTCCTCCTCCTGGCAGGGTGCATGTTTTAGCGTTTGCGCATTCTTGAGGAAGGTCTCCATAAGTATATCAAATCCTTCCAAGTGCCCCGTGTTATGCTCAACGGCCCTTTTATTCCCCATCTGGGAGCTACTGGGACCAGCCACCACCTGTCTGGGTCACTGAACACCCCAGGGATGCTTTTCGCCAGCTTATCAACCTGATCCCTAAAAGGGGCCAGCGCCCTAGACATAGCCAGAGAGATGGCTTGGTCCACTGCTGAAGGGTGAATTTGGGGGGCCATTCCTCCTCCACTTCCTGGTAGGAGGAGTAAAAATGGTCTTCTGGAGAAGACATGATAGCAGAGGGTGTGAGCACAGAACAAATGCCCTTAAAATCCTTAAGGCAGCCCCCTCACCAGTGCTCCAACAGCTGGAATTTCCCCAAAGCTGTTAAAAGAATAGACTGAGGCGCAATACCAATTACCTCCACCAGGTGGCGCTGGTCACTAACGTGGCCGTGTGGGGTAATCACCGCGTAGCGGTGTCAAAATTAGGCGAGGGTTGGTCGGGAATCAAGCGGACACTAAAGGAGTGACCAGATTTCCAAACGCGCGTAAAGGCCAGCGGGAGCGCTCAACGGAGCTGCCTCGCTCGGACCAGTCGCGTCTGACAGGATCTCACTGCGCGCAGAGCGCACAGCGGGAGAAACTGCAAGGGGGAGAACGCTCTCCGGCAAGAGCCTGCTGCGCAGGGAATATGAAACAATACCAAGGCAATAGTGCTAATAATGTGCACAAGAAACCGCTATACAAACAGCAACAACGTCAGATTAAGCCAAGAATGTAAGGAATGCACTTAACTCATGAGCAGTGAAGAAAGAGGAAACGGAAGGGACGTCACGATATTATATACGATGGGCTGTGATATTATTGGACTATAGTTGCCTTGGAGACCACCCCCCCAATGGTTTATGGGTTGTGTAGTCTTTTGTTTAATGATTGTTGTGTTACATTTTCTTTGAACTGCTATGCAAATAAAGTGAGGAAAGAAATGCATAATCCTCGCCTCCGTCCTGCCATAGAATTCATTAAACTTTATTCGATCTAATTTAGAAACATAGATCATAAAAGTGTACATAAAAACAGTAAATCCTCTTTCCTAATACAATACAATGAGAATTAATTAAAACCAGTAGGTAAAAACAGGTGTTAAACAACGCCCGGGTCAGAGCAACTTCAAGTTAACAGAAATGTAAAGTTCAATGTTTCGCAAGATCAATCTCATGTACTTCGTGCAAAATACGCAATAAGGGGTCCAAGTAAGATGTAACGCTCCAATACCTGACCAGTCTGCACTATATAAAATTGCAGAAAAACTAAAAATAAAAAGTGTTTTGCACACTTCTGTCATTGGGCTATATGTGGGCTACATCTGGGTGATATTTGTGCTACATTTGGGCTCTTTTTTCTCTGGTGGCCATCTTGGGAGACTTATTTGTTATGAAGTTTCCTAATTTCCTCATTTACTGAAGTCTCCTCAGTAGGAAAAGCTTTCAGTTTTTTACTTTGATTCCATCAAGAAGGCATTCAGATGTGTCACACATTTGCCATAAATTCAGAATGTTAGCTCTCTAGTTGTTCATTAGATCACTGTACTAAAGCTACTGCTCACCAGGGAGTTAACTGGAAGTATACTGCTGGTATTGAAAGTGATTGTTTCAGTCTGCATGTCAGAATTTTCTAATGAAATAGAAGAGGATTTGAGATCTCACTTAAAACATGTCCTAATTTTTCTTTCTACAGCACTAACCATAATTTCTATGACAAAATGAAACCCCTCATTTTGTTCCTTTTTAAATTAAATGTTTTAAGCGTTACCAGTTTATTCCAATCAAGATGGCTTCAGGTTTTCCATACTTTTGTCATGAGTAAGGCTGTTAGCGCTCTAGTTGTTCTTTAGAACAGTCTGGGAAGCTGCAGTAGAACACCAAGGAATCAACTGACAGTCTCTGCCCTTGTTGGATGTACATGATTTACTGAGAATGACAGACTTCATTCTCTTATAACTGAGAAAGATAATGTGAATTTACAGAAAATATGCTCTCATTTTAGCTTCAGTTTTCTCTCAAACATGATTCATGATATCCCAGCAGAAGATTTTTCACAGGGTAAAATCACCTTAGAGCACACCACAATTCCTGAAATTAGTATGGTACCATCAACAAATGAATTCTAATGTAACTATAGTCTGTTATCACCCTTTATAGTTCTCCTTTTGGTAATCCTCAAAATCTTCGATTCACTACAATACATTTCAATGGGGTACTATCATGTATATTGGTCCCAATATGGCTGACAGCAATTCCAGGATGAAGTGCTGACAGCCAATCAGATCTCACAATGAGATGTGTCGTTAGGCTCCGGCCAGATATTGAAACTTTTTCGTTTTCTAATTTCTCATGAACTACCGAACGAATTTACACCATTTAACAAAAAGGGATCTTTCTGAACCAATGGCTACCTTTTCGCCAAATTTGGTGTAATTCCGTTCAGCAGTTCGGGCTGTAGCCGTGTCTAAAGTTTCCTATGGGAATTAACATGGAGAAAACACGTTTTGGGACCCCCCTTTTTTCTCGCCCCCCCCGAAACTTTTAAGATAGGAGCTGACTGGAGCACCCCACGAGTTTTGAAAATTTCGCGAAGATACGTCAACCGACGCTAATTTTCCTATGGCTAATAGGTCCTAACTATAACTACCTACTTGTGACTGCCAGTAGGTAATCTAGATACATATACATATATATGAATATATATATATATTCACTGAAAAAAACCATAGGTTTCAGGCACATTATAGTTAGGAATTAGCATTTAAAAAACCTTAGAAATTCACTGAAGAAACCATAGGTTTCAGGGGCTCTATAGTTAGCTGGACTTTTCACTCGTACAAAACCATTGAAATTCCCCCGTTATAGTTAGTTCAGCTAACTATAACTTGCGCGCCCGCAATGCACTGCTGATGACGTCACATATTACATCACTCATGAAATGGTCAGTGACATCACTCATGACATTACTGATGACATCTCAAATGACATCACTGATGACATCACTGATGACATCATCCTTGTGATAAAGTGGCAGACCTCCTCTCCCCCTAATATTACCTTTGATACACACATTCAAAAATAGAAACTAAAATTTTCAAAACAATGGACATACCAATACCAGTTACAACAACCTATTCAGTAATTCTAAGATGTAATGTAATGTAATGTAAAATAGCATTTGTACCGCGCTGCAGTCACTCCAGGGAGCATCAAGGCGCCAGATACTGATTTAGTGATGAAGGAAACAGGTAGGGAGTGGATGGAACTCACCCAACTGTTACACTAGTGCTCTAACGCGGGAGTCCTGTAGCTTGAAAATCCAGGTTTTCAGTCCCTTTCTGAAATCTTTTTCCTTGTCTAGGGCACGAAGGTCGGGGGGAAGAGTGTTCCATGCTTTTGCCCCAAGTACTGGAAGGGATTTGCCACCTCTTGTGCTGAGCTTGAACCTAGGTACTGACAGGAGATTAGTGCTAGATGAACGGAGATTGCGAGAGGGATGGTATCCGGCGAATCTCTGCTGTAGGTATTTTGGTCCCAGAGCATGGGTGGCTCTAAAGGTGATAATCAGTATTTTGAAGAGGACTCTCTTGTTAATTGGGAGCCAATGTAGAGTATTTAGTGCAGATGATGCAGAAGATTTCTTCGGCCATTTAAGGACTAACCTAGCTGCGGCATTCTGCACCATTTGAAGTTTATGTGTGGTGGTTTTTATAGTACCTGCATATAGGCTATTACAATAGTCTATCCGCGACGTCACCAAAGCAACTGTTACCGTCTTCCTAGCCTCAAGAGGAAGGAGGTCGAAAAACTTCCTGAGTCCTTTAATAATGGCAAAGCAGTTACCTGCCACTTTCAAGGCTTGCTGCTTGAACGAGAGATTGCTGTCAAATGTAATCCCTAGGTTTCGTGCCGATTGGGTTGTGTTCGGTGGGATTTCTGCCTTTTCTGGCCACCAGGTTTTGGGCGTGAAGTTGTTATTTGGGCCCATTGGCACGATTTCTGTCTTGCCTGTGTTGCATTTTAGATGATTGACTTTCATCCAATCAAAGGTTGCCGTGAGGCAGTTTTTAAGTTTTTCTTCCCATTCCTGTGTGATCCACATACACATCCACTCATTCACCAACAGTCCTATACAGTCACTCATACATGTACTCACTCATCATATGTACTCATACACCTATACATCCTGTTACACAACGTCACTCATCCAAAGAGTTACTCACACACATAGTCACTCATGCTAATAAAGAATCATACATCCATTTACTTGCATATACAGTTATACACACACCACCACACTTATTTCTACAGAAACTTACACATACTTAGTCTTTTAAACAATCACTTATAGAAGCACATACTTATTCATACAGGAACTATTCCAATCTCTCACTCTCACATATACTCAAGTATATACACTAATAGTCACATATACTAGTTTAAAACATATGTAGTTACTCATAAAGACACTAGTGAGACAGTCATTCCCTCACTAACACACCCATGCACACACTCATCCACCCATACAGTCCTGCACACATGCTGTCTTCAACACATACAAACAGTGAGTCACTCATTCATGCACCTATGCACTACGTAATACTCCCCACCGAACCATTCAGACACTCAGACACTCATACTGATAGTCAAAAAACCAACTAATAACCTATATAGACACTCATGTAGCTACTCACCAACCCATGCAGCCACTTATACACAAAGTGAGAGACTGATACAGATATTTACATATTTAAACATTTCTCACTAAGCCATGTATTCACTAAGATACACTTAATCAGTCAGTTATACAATCAATTTTTCAAAAACAAATCATCCATTTAGACACTTATATACCCATTTATTCTTCTATTGACCTTGAGATATACATATATAAAACATATGTAATTTTCAGAAAAACACATATTCACTGGATGATGTCATCAGTGATGTCATCAGTGATGTCATTTGAGATGTCATCAGTGATGTCATCAGTGATGTCACTGACCATGTCATGAGTGATGTAATATGTGACGTCATCAGCAGTGCATTGCGGGCGCGCGATTTATAGTTAGCTGAACTAACTATAACGGGGGAATTTCAATGGTTTTGCATGAGTGAAAAGTCCAGCTAACTATAACGCCCCTGAAACCTATGGTTTCTTCAGTGAATATATATATATATATATATATATATATATATATATATATGTCCATCAAAGTTACCACAAGCTTTGAGGGGGAACACGAACAGCATGCCTGCTTGAGAGCTTTCTATTTTCAGAATCGCCTTTTCACCTGGTAGATTCAATATTGCGCCCAACGCGTTTCCAGGCATTCCGCCTCGTCATCAGGGGCTTGGCTTGCTCTTACAAATGGCGCATTGACGTCTCCTTTTATGCATGCATTTTCATTAATTATTGGCCTTTCCGACCTGCGCTCAGTGCGTTCTCCAAATATACTGCATGCTGGGACATGTGGTCCTAGGAGAAAAACAGTAATCCCTAAGTGGGTTCATTGCGTCATTGTAAAATTAAAAGCATTTTATTCTCCTAAGTAGGTAAGTAGATGTCCAGGCGATTGTCATTTTACTTCTGGCTTACTGTGCTGCAATTGAGTTTAAAATTAGTTTCGAGCTCCAGCCTTTGTGAGTCTCCAGAAGGTTCACCCCTCCACGGCAGGGCTGCCGTGCGAAAATATGTCCATCAAAGTTGCCACAAGCTTTGAGGGGGAACACGAACAGCATGCCTGCTTGAGAGCTTTCTATTTTCAGAATCGCCTTTTCACCTGGTAGATTCAATATTGCACCCAACGCGTTTCCAGGCATTCCGCCTCGTCATCAGGGGCTTGGCTTGCTCTTACAAATGGCGCATTGACGTCTCCTTTTATGCATGCATTTTCATTAATTATTGGCCTTTCCGACCTGCGCTCAGTGCGTTCTCCAAGTATACCGCATGCTGGGACATGTGGTCCTAGGAGAAAAACAGTAATCCCTAAGTGGATTCATTGCGTCATTGTAAAATTAAAAGCATTTTATTCTCCTAAGTAGGTAAGTAGATGTCCAGGCGATTGTCATTTTACTTCTGGCTTACTGTGCTGCAATTGAGTTCAAAATTAGTTTCGAGCTCCAGCCTCTGTGAGTTGCCAGATGGTTCACCCCTCCACGGCAGGGCTTGTGGCAACTTTGATGGACATATTTTCGCACGGCAGCCCTGCCGTGGAGGGGTGAACCATCTGGAAACTCAGAGGCTGGAGCTCGAAACTAATTCATGGCATGGTCAGAGAAATCACTGATGACATCACTGATGGCATCTCAAATGACATCACTGATGACATCATCCAGTGACTGTGTATTGAAGAATGACTGGGTGTATAAGTGTCTGAATGGAGGATTTAGGAGGTACATGACTGACTGTTTAACTGAGTGATTACATGTGTCTTACTGAATGCATGGGTTAGTGACAAAATTGTGTGAATGTCTGTATTAGTCTGTCTGTTATTGTATAAACTGCTGCATGGGTTGGTCTGTAGCTACATGAGTGTCTATATGGGTTATTGAGTGGTTGCCTGAGTATTTGTATGGTTGCCTGTGTGTGTGGGATGTGCATAGATGTTTAAGTGGTTGATTCACTGTGTGTATGGGTTCAAGAGTGCATGTGGAAACAGCTGTATGGTTGGGTGAGTGTGTGTATGGGTGTGTTGGTGAGTGAATGGATGTCTCAATGGTACATGTCCAAGTAACTACATATGTAAACGGCAGTGTATGTGAAAGTTGAAGTATATAAATGACTATACATGAGAGTCAGTGATTGTGAGAGTGGCTGTATGGATGAGTGTGTACATGTCTCTGATTGTATAAGAGCGAAAGTATGTATTTGTTTCTGTTTGAATAAGTGATGTGGTGTGTGTGTAACTGTACAGGTCAGTAAATGGAAGTGTGATTGATTCTTTGCTTGACTGACTAGGTGTGTGAGTAACTCTGGATGAGTGGTGGTGTGTGAATGTCTGTATAGTTGTATGAGTGCTTATGATAGTGTTGCATTGATGAGTGACTGCATGTATGAGTGATTGTATGGGTGAATGAATGGATGTGTGTGTAGACCTAGGAACCAGTGAGTGCGAATGTAGTAACTGGTATTGGTGTGTCGATGGTTTTGAAAATGGTAATCTGTATTTTACAGTGGGTGTATCAAAGGTTATATTAGAGTTTGAGGAGGTGCATCAGATTTTCACGTGGATGATGTCATCAGTGATGTAATTTGAGATGTCATCAGTGATGTCATCAGAGATGACACTGACCATGTCATGAATGATGTAATACGTCACGTCATCAGCAGTGCATTGTGGGTGCGCAAGTTAGTGAATTTCTAAGGGTTTTTAAAATGCTAATTTCTAACTATAACGTGCCTGAAACCTATGGTTTTTTCTGTGAATTTCAAAGGTTTTTTAAATGCTAATTTCGAATTATAATGTTCATTAAACCTATGGTTTTTTCAGTAATTTTGATTTTTTTTATGTGATATTATGTAACTTTAATATCCCAAAAATAGTTTTTGTAATTTTGTTTGTTTGATATTAAAATAATATAATGTCTTCTGTTTTCTTAAATATTAACATATATATTTTATTTTTTTTTAGAAAAAAGTGGATTCTTGCACCCATCGTGTACCTATCTCGGTGGGTGTGCGGATTCAAACCGCCATATTGGTAAACTAGTGAACGATGCGCGTTTCAGCCAGCCCACTCTGCTTACGCTTACGGGGAGGGAACTACAACACTACATGTCCCAGGTCTTCCCTGTAGTGATCTCCTGATCGCAGGTCTAGTTGTCAGCATGCCACAGCCCTCACGGCTGCTTTACACCCACACCTCACCCATGCAGCACAGGCATCACAGGATATGTGACCCTACCAATAAAAAGGGCCGGGCGCACGTGCTCGACGTCATTTCCGCTCTCTATCTGGGTGTATCCGTGTGCTTATTATGTTGGTGGCAGCCGAGGCACTTTGACTGACATGGGCCTCCTGCAACGTTGCGATGACTTGAGGTGCACAGAGTTGGTGGCAGCCGAGGCACTTTGGCCGACACGGGCCTCCCACCATGTGGCGATGACTTGAGCTGCACTGAGTTAGTGCCACTGGAGCTGAGTGGGTGTGCAGCCTGCGATGATGCGTGGCCTTGATACGCTATCCTGGCAATGAAGACCCAGTTTGAATTGTGAGCTCGGCTGGACCGCGTGTACGCCAAAGGCAGCTGGCTGTACAGACATGACTCCTTGGCGCAGTGCAGCAGGATGCGCTGGGGACCTGTGCTGCGGAATCCAGTGACAGTTGAGGAGGTTGCTCTGGCACGTGGTGGGCCCTCTTGGAGACACACCGGTGGTGGCAGGTGAGCATTGAGGTATGGGTGCGCAGGGTCGGGCAGTCATCGGGCGGCAGACTGGTCTGCGGACCAGGGCTGGGATGCTTGCGAAAGATGTAGGAATCATGCACACTGCCTGAAAAGTTTGCGACGACATTAGTATACAGGCCCCGGTTGTCCAGTTTTGCCTGCACATTGTTGGAGTGCGTGTGGTTTCTGTTGCGGTGATTTTGTGCAGTGTCGGCAGGGGGCACAAGTAGTATATGTGTCCAGGCAGTTGCCTCCAACACGTGCAGGAAGACTGCTAAGGCGTGGTTCCCTTGCTTGGTCTTCAGCTGTTTCTGTGCAGTGTAGGTGAAGTGAACATGCAGGTGTATCAAGCTGAAACGAACCCTGATGCTTACAGGTGTGATAAATCCCGCATAATAAGACCGTAACTGAAGTTTGTGTAGTTGTAATGTTCCTTTTCTTTCTTACGAAGGTTACAACCACACAAGCTTCTGTTATGGTCATTTTGTGCAGGATTGATCATACCTGTAAGCATTCCGGTTTGTCCAAGTACAATACATTGTACCATGTTACATTTCTGACCATACTAACGCTTGACCATCGTCTTCATTTATCCAACAGGTTTCTGAATACGGAGTTTTGGGATATCCAGGACGATCTAAAGCTATTTTGATCTACAAGATGATGTTCCCCCTTGGCAATTTCACTCGTTGTTTGATGTTTTTGTGTTGTTAATTTATGTTTTTCTAATAAAGTACTGTTTTTCCACTACTGTTGACTACTAGACTTCATGACCAGGCGCACCCCCATTTCAGTGACTACAATCTTGGATCGGGAGTAAAAAGGCGTCAAACAATGGCTGCGGTTGGGTTTGGTTGTGCAGGAATACTACGAATTGGGACGAGCGGGTGGTGCGGATGCTAGGGCCCTACATTGCTTTTGCAGATATTCATCCAAGACGTGTGAGGAAGTTTAATAGGGCTGGCTGTGAGACTCCTCCGACTCTCGCAGTTGTTAGTTGGAAGATACCAGAGTCCAACAGGTGTAGCACAGCCAGCAGCTTTGTCTGCGTAACAATGTTGAGTCACCCATCAATAACAATGCACACAATGCCAAGTGTAGCGGTAATGTGGTCGACAGACCTCAGTATGCTGAGCACAGGCCTCTCCATGTGTACATATACTGCTGGTGCTTGTACTGTTTTAGACAGTGGATGCAACAATGTTACCTCAGGCAGTGGGGAAGATCTTGGTCATGTAGCTGTGTCATCCCCCCCTGTAAGCAAAATCAGAAGCAGAGTGGGCTGGTGCAACGTCTGCCACTCCAGCATAGGAGTGTGAATAAATAGGCTGGGGCTCTGGGCATGGTTCACTTCTGTGAAGGCCAACGTGTCTGCCAGAGTGGCAGCCATTACCCTGCCACGATGCCGCCACCGTGACCGCTGGCCTCCTCGACACAGGCCCCCTGCGAACCCAGCGGCAGAGCACTACAGAGTTATGTCTGTACAGACTACTGCCTTCGATGTACACTGTGAACAGCAGGGCTCACAATTCAGATTGAGCCGTGATTGCAGATGACGCAGTCCAGTAGGCAAGAGACATTGCTCCCAGTGCGGCCCGCCCGGACCACGCATCATCGCAGGCTGCGCACACGCTGAGTACTTTGGGTGCAACTAACTCAGTGTACAACAAGTCATCGCCACGTAACCCTATTAAGGCAGAATTCATTAGACAAAAGAGATTGCTACCAGTGCGGCCTGCCTGGACCACGCATCATCGCAGGCCACGCACACGCTGAATGCTTCTGGTGTCACTAACTGTGCAGCTGAACTCAACGCCACGTGGCAGTGGGCCTTTGCTGACAGCTGCCTCCGGCCTACACTGCAGACAGCAGGCCTCACAATTCACATCGAGTCGCGATTACAGATGACGCAGTCCAGTAGGCAACAGACATTGCTCCCAGTGCGGCCCTCCCGGACCACGCATCATCGCTGGCTGTGCACACGCGGAGTGCTTCAGGTGCCACTATCTCAGTGCACCACAAGTCATCGCCACGTAGCCTTATTAAGGCAGAATTCAGTAGGCAAAAGACATTTCTACTAGTGTGGCCCGGCCAGACCATGCATCATTGCAGGCTGCTCACACACTGAATGCTTCTGGTGCCACTAACAGTGTAGCTGAACTCAACACCACGAGGTTGTGGGCCCTTGCTGACCTCTGCCTCCGGTCTACATTGTGGACAGCAGGGCTCACAAATCACATTGAGTCGCGATTACAGATGGTGCAGTCCAGTTGGCAACAGACATTGCTCCCAGTGCGGCTCGCCCGGACTACGCATCATCGCTGGCTGTGCACACGCGGAGTGCTTCAGGTGCCACTAACTCAGTGCACCACAAGTCATCGCCACGTAGCCTTATTAAGGCAGAATTCGTTAGGCAAAAGACATTGCTATCAGTGCGGCCCACCCTGACCACGCATCATTGCAAGCAGTGCACACGCTGAGTGCTTCAGGTGCCACTAACTGTGCAGCTCAACTGTATGCCACATGCCTGTGGGTCCTTGCTGACCACTGCCTCCGGCCTACACTGCAGTCAGCAGGGTTCACAATTCAAATTCAGTCTTGATTCATTCATTTCAGAGTCCAGTACGCAACTAACTATAACGTCCCTGAAACCTACACATTTCGACAATGTAATCCATACATATTTCATCTTTTGTTCCAAACACCTACACTGCAGTCAGCAGGGCTCACAATTTGAAATGAGTCTTAATTTATTAATTGCAGAGAGAATTGTACTCTTTGTCCTCGGATTTTGTCGAGAGGATGTGACAAAAAGCATTCCTCGATGTCTGCGCTGACTACTGCCTTCCATCTACACTGCGGACAGCAGGGCTCACAATTCAGATCGAGTCGTGATTGCAGATGACGCAGTCCAGTAGGCACCAGACATTGCTCCCAGTGTGGCCCGCCCGTACCACGCATCATCACTGGCTGCACACACGCTGAATGCTTCTGATGCAACTAACTCAGTGCACCACAAGTCACCGCCACGTGGCCTTATTGACGCAGAATTCATTAGGCAAAAGACATTGATCCCAGTGCTGCCACCCCGAACCATGTATCGTCACAGGCTGTGCACACGCAGAGCACCACTGTTGCCACTAACTCAGTGCACCACAAGTCAACACCACGTGGTTGTAGGCCCTTGCTGACCACTGCCTCTGGCCTACACTGCGGTCTGCAGGTCTCACACATATCCAATCCAATCCTGTCCTGCAAGGACACTCCATCATCGCTGGCTGCGCACACGCTGAGCTCTTCAGGTGCCACTAACTCTGTGCATCACAACTCATGGACTCTTTATGATTGACTTTTGTGCTGTAGACACCGGACGCAACAATGTCACCTCAGGCAGCAGGAACATCCCAAAGGGACATTAACAATTTCTTCACATCAGCATGCTCATCTCTGGCGCCCCTACCTCAGTGCACCACAAGTCATGGACCCTTTACGTTACAATCTTTTGTGTGTGATTTAAGATCTGGTGCCCCTACCTTAGTGCACCACAAGTAACGGACTCTTTATGATTGAATCTCTGTGTGTGATCCGATGATCACTGTTGTAGTTGTTGCCAGCACCAACTATTCCCTGAGGGCTGGCTTACACTCACCCCACACGCATGCAGCACAGACGTCACTGGACATGTAACCCTGGTAATAAAAAAGTGTCAAGCACACGTGCCCGTAGCCAGTTCCACTAGTTATCTAACTGTGTCCATGTGTTCATTATGTATGCATGATGGCCCTGGTCCCTTCCACATTACATTGTGCTGTTGACTGCGCACGCAACCATTTTACCTCTGGCAGTGGGGAAGACCTCGGTTATGTAACTTTGTCTGGGCCATTCTATGAGTACATGGGTAGAGACTGGATGATTAGAGTACTGCAAGGAGAATGTATAGTGAATTTATAAGTGCTTGGGGATTGGCGGAGTGATTGGATAAGTAGATATGTTGGCGGAGCCTAACCCCAGAGCACGAGCTTGGCTCTAATTGGCCGCCAACCAGTGGCAACCCCGGCGGAGTGTCAGGATTGCAAACCAAGCCTCGGGGAAGGCCCAGAATCCTGTCTGCAACATATTCCAGCCCCACGTATGGACATACGGCGGATAGAATCTACGGAATTCTGTAAGCGTAAGGGGAGTGGGCAGAGCTGGCGCACGTCAGTCAGGGGTGCAACTAGAGCCAAATTTTGGGGGAGGCTGATAAACATTTCAGTGGGGGCGTAATTCTTCCAGTCATAGGCAGAGTGGAGATGCAGGGGCTCTAAGAAGAGGTAAAATCACAACAAAGTCTCATTTACAGATCAATGGTCTTTTAAAGACCTGTGATTTATTCGGGTGCCGCGCTGAGAGCCTCGATCCCAGCACATTCACACTAGGGGGCTGTGCTGAGAGCCACGCACCCAGTGCGTTCACAGTAGGGGGTCGCACTGAGAGCTGCGCACCCAGCGCGTTCACACTAGGGGCCGTGCTGAGCGCCGTGTTAGGATCGCCACTCCAAACTTTTCTATAAAAACAAATGGTCCACTTCCATTAATTTATATTCGCCTCGAGGACCCAATCCCCCGGGGCATGCCCAATTCTTGAATGTTTTTATTAATCATTAGGAAGGGGGGCCGCGTGGTCCCTCTTTCCTTGTCCACTACTGGCCCCGGGGACCCCATCCCCCGGGGCCTGGCCTCTTCGTTGGGGACCATGGGGGGAGCCCCAATGGCCCCACACTCCCACCGGCTCCCCACCTCCTGCGGTAACCAGCATTGCTTTTGGGCAAGGAGAGCTGCTAACATACAGCTCCCCTTGCCCAAAAGCAATCCTGCTTTGCTTCATTGAAGCAAAAGCAGGTTATCATCCTCTCATTTCAAAGAAGCAAACCAGGGTTTGCTATGACAGTGTGCGAGACGTGCTTCCACCATGTCATAGCAAACAACAATGTCCCGGGGGTGGGCTCCCCTGGACAATGCAGGAGCCGGCCTTGGGGGGTGGCAGTCCCCAGGGTCATCAAGAGCTCCAGGAGGGGTGCCGCGCCTCCCCCCTCCCTCTATTTTCAAAGCCCCGGAGAGATGGTAGTCCCCTGGGCTTAGGGGAGCCTGTGAGACCCCCTGCATATTTAATTAAAGCCCTGGGGTGGCGATCCCTGGGACTTGGGGGGGCCTCGGAGGCCCCCAAACAATAACAAAACAAGCCCTGGGGAGGTGGCGGTCCCCAGGGCTGCCGAGGCCACGCAGGCCCCCACAATATAATTATAGGATTGCCCCCAGAACCTGGCCCACCCAGGGACCCCTGCTTAGTTTTTTTTTTTTCATCTGGATTCGCGCACCCAGCGCGCACTCGGAAATTTACAAAAAAAATATTAGTAATTGTTGGGCCTGGGGGCCCTTGTGGGGCCCCCCTGAGCAGGAGTAGGGGGTCAGGGTGTTTCTACCCTGCCCCCTTTTCTTCTCTTTTAATCTTTTTTCGACTGTTTTCTTGTGACTCGGTTCTACCGAGTCACACGATGGCTGCCAACACTTCCTGGTTTGGAGTGTTGGCAGCCAATCACAGTGAAGCTCGTGGTCGTGGCAGGCCACTCACAGTGAAGTGCGTGGTCGCGAGGGTGCGCAAACCCACCGCTGCCCCAGATATCGAAACGTTTATTTTTTTAATTTCTCAGCAACTACTGAATGAATTTACACCATTTAAAACAAAAGATGCTTTCTGAATCAAGCACTACCTTTTTGCCAAATTTGGTGTAATTCCGTTCAGCAGTTCGCGCTGTAGCCTGTAATAAAATTTCCTATGGAATAAACATGGAGAAAACAATTTTTGGGACCCACCTATTTTCTCAGCCCCCGCTTGGCGAATCACCCCCAAACTTTCAGGATAGGAGCTGACCTGGATAGACCTTTTTTGGGAGAATTTCGCAAACATTCGTCAAACGACGCCAATGTAATTAGCAACTCAAAACATGCTTTTCCTATGGAAACTAGGTTCTAACTATAGCTACCTACTGGCAACCGCCAGTAGGTAATATATATATATATATATTTTTTTGTTGTTGTTGTTGTTAATGTGTATATATACAAATATATATATATATATATATGTGTGTATATATATATATATATATATATATATACATATTACCTACTGGCGGTCGCCAGTAGGTAGTTATAGTTAGGACCGTGTTTCCATAGGAAATCTCAAAATTCTATTTTGAATAACTTTGGCGCCGGTTGACGAATCCTCGCGAAATTTTCAAAACTAATGGGGCGCTCCACTCAGCTCCTACCCTGAAAGTTTCGGGGTGATTCGCCAAGCGGGGGCAGAGAAAAAGGGGGGGTCCCAAAACGTGTTTTCCCCATGGATTTTTCCATAGGGACTTTAGTCGCAGCTACAGCCCGAACGGCTGAACAGAATTATGTGAAATTTGGCAGAGAAGTAGCCATAAGGTCCATGAAGTGCCTTTTGCAGGTTTGGTGTAAATCTGTTCAGTATTTCCTGAGAAATTAGCATTTAAATCAATATATATATCTATATGCGCGCAGCGTGCGCGCACTGAGCAAGTCCTGTGCGCGCACCGTGCCGTGCGCGAGCGCACTTCTGATTGGTTGTTAGATGTCAGTAAACATTCGAATCGGTGGAAATCAGGAAGCCGCGGCCGCCATTTTGTCTCTCGCATAAAGAGGGGGTGATAAACAAAGGGGGAGAACGTGAAAAGGGGGCAGAGTGGGGAGATATTGACCCACTAGGCATTGTAAGGGGGTCACAGTAGGACCTTGTAGGGCAAAAAAAAAGATTTATATTTTGAAAAAAAATATCACCGAGTGCACGCACCCAGCGCGCACCCGTAAAAATTTATATAAAAAAAAAAGACTAAAAAATCGCATTTAAGTGATTAAATATAAGGTGGCTCTAAAAAGAGCCCTTGTGTTTATTGTGTGTTTTTTGGTACCTACAAGTAAGTACCGATGCAGAGTCTAAAGTTCAAGAGGAAGACTCTGTTGCCTTCATCAGTGAAGTGTACAACATCTCCTCTATAAATGTCTTGCATGTTGTAACGCAAGTTGTTGTGGTATATAGAACCCATACCATAGTCTCTGAGGAAAGCAGAAATAGATTTGGTGAAGTGCTTCCTTGCTTTGTCAATCTGTGGACAAAATTGGTTGGACCAGTTCCACTTTTGCCTTTGGCATATATTAGAATATACAAAGGCAGTTTGTGGAAAAAGCGACATCAATTGCACAAAGGTGTCCTTAATAAGCATTTCCAGACCTACCCCAGTTAAAGTGCCTAGGTCATTACCACCACAGTGCACAATAATAAGGTTAGGCTGTGGGAGATGTAGAAAGGTTTTCACCAAAGGCATTAATTGGTGCCACTTTAACCCTCTCTGACCAATCCATTTAATGTCTACATTTGGCAAAGCAAGGTCTCTCACCATACCTCTTTTTTCTGCAAACTTTTCACTCCAGAAGACATAGCTGTGACCTACAATCCACACTGTGAACATCTTCCAAGGAGATCTGGATGCACTCAAGAGGTGTCTTTCAGTAGAAAGGCAATATGAAATGAAAGACAGTTGAAATATGGAGGCACACATACTTTTTTTTAAATAAAAATAACTCATTGGCTGATTCAAACCATTCTACACTAAAAACTAGGCTGTATGTTTAAATTTTTAAAAGCATGTTTTGGATTGGTTCAGAAAAATGTGTTACCACAGAACATTACTATGGATTTGCTGTTCGGTTTGAAAAGTCAAGCACTCTTGCTCTTTGGATATGAAACATTGTCTGCTGAACTTCTGACCTCTCTCCTCACAGCAGTGTTCCATGACCTGTTGCTATGGTAGCAGGCAGAAGTCAAGTTGGGGGAAGGGTAAATTTGGCAAGGGGTTGAAGTTTTCAACCAATAGAAATGTGTGATTTCATTTGAAAAAAAGTGGGAAGCACTGAGATTTGAAATTAACATGTATATGTGTGAAAAAAGAGAGGGAAACATTGCCATTTACTGGTTCTGGAGAGAGGAGAGAGGTGTGGAGCTCTGATATTCTGACTCTGATAGTCTGCTGTTTGAGTGGCACATTTCTTTCTCAACTAACAATTTTAAAAGGTGAGTTATGAGTTTGAGAGGGGATGTATGTGGTGATTTTTGATATAAATATTAGAATTGTGATTCTTCTATAAAAGTTATGTTTTACATTTTGAGGTTTGCGAGATATTTAACTGTTTTGAACTTGTAAGATATTATGGAGTATGTTTTCACAATAAGTTAATGTGTACTGGTAAGAATGAGGAATACAGTTTTGTGCCTACCATCAAACCATGAGTCTGTGTGCAGAGAAGAATTGTTGACAGAGATTTAATTTGTGTTGCTGTTGAAAAGTAAGACTTGCAGTTGAAAGGAAAGGACAGCTTGTTTTTAATTGTGCTGGTTAGGATTTAGCAGAAATTACTTTGAAAGAAAAGAGAGGAAAATGGCAACCCATTTAAAATTAACATTAGTTCTGTAAGAACTGCAGACCCAGGAAAGGGGCAGCCTGTGTTTTGTGCCTACCAATACAGCATGAGTCTGTGTGCATATAGGAATTGTTGTCTGAGATTTAATTTGTGAAGTTGCTGTTCTGTAAGGATTGCAGACCCAGGAAAGGGGCAGCCTGTGTTTTGTGCCTACCAACACAGCATGAGTCTGTGTGCATATAGGAATTGTGGCCAGAGATGTAATTTGTGTTGCAGTTGTTCTGTAAAACATGCACTTGCAGGAAAGGGACAGCTTGTTTTCTTCAAATGTGGTGGTTAGCACTCAGCAGAAATAACTTAATCTGAAATGAGAGGCAAAAGCTAAAACATTTGAAACCAATAGGGTAGATTTTCCTTTCAAAATAGCAAAGGCACAGGTAGTTGCCATATGTTCAAAACTGAAAATAACCCTTAGCACACATGCACTGTTACATACATCCCAGCAGTCTTCATGCAGTTTTGGAAGTCTCTTTGCTCATCTGTCTTGCACCAGACAATACACAGTCTCCAGAAACACACACTTGGCACACACGCAGCAGCTTCTCCCACACTCCCATGTGTAGTACTCAGGTCTGTGTGGTGTTTCAGAAAGCACTGTGTAACGCAAACACATTCAACGTCACCAAGGCACATTTCCTTTGCTCTAGTGTAGTCACTCACCCAGATTGCACATGCTCATGGTATGAAGTAGCTGTTAGGACATGTGGTCTTTTCTGCCTCTGTGATCTACAAGGAAAATGTGTCAGGCTGTAACAGTAATTATCACTTGCTCTACCACAGTAGTAAATGTGCTTTGAAATTGCAAATCAAATTCTTTTTTCTGCTTAGAAGCACACTATGAGGCTGTGTGCGCACAGGAATTGTGGCCAGAGATGTAATTTGTGTTGCAGTTGTTCTGTAAAACATGCACTTGCAGGAAAGGGGCAGCTTGTTTTTTTCAACTGTGGTGGTTAGCACTCAGCAGAAATCACTTAATCTGAAATGAGAGGCAAAAGCTAAAACATTTGAAACCAATAGGGTAGATTTTCCTTTCAAAATAGCAAAGGCACAGGTAGTTGCCATATGTTCAAAACTGAAAATAACCCTTAGCACACATGCACTGTTACATACATCCCAGCAGTCTTCATGCAGTTTTGGAAGTCTCTTTGCTCATCTGTCTTGCACCAGACAATACACAGTCTCCAGAAACACACTCTTGGCACACACGCAGCAGCTTCTCCCACACTCCCATGTGTAGTACTCAGGTCTGTGTGGTGTTTCAGATAGCACTGTGTAACGCAAACACATTCAACGTCACCAAGGCTCATTTCCTTTGCTCTAGTGTAGTCACTCACCCAGATTGCACATGCTCATGGTCTCAAGGAGCTGTTAGGACATGTGCTCTTTTCTGCCTCTGTGATCTACAAGGAAAATGTGTCAAGCTGTAACAGTAATTATCACTTGCTCTACCATAGTAGTAAATGTGCTTTGAAATTGCAAATCAAATTCTGTTTTCTGCTTAGAAGCACACCATGAGGCTGTGTGCGCAAAGGAATTGTGGCTAGAGATGTAATTTGTGTTGCAGTTGTTCAGTAAAACATGCACTTGCAGGAAAGGGACAGCTTGTTTTCTTCAAATGTGGTGGTTAGCAGTCAACAGAAATCACTAAATCGCAAATGAGAGGCAAAAGCTAAAACATTTGAAACCAACAGGGTAGATTTCCCTTTCAAAATAGCAAAGGCACAGGTAGTTGCCATATGTTCAAAACTAAAACTAACCTTTCGCACACATGCACTGTTACATACATCCCAGCAGTCTTCATGCAGTTTTGAAGTCTCTTTGCTCATCTGTCTTGCACCAGACAATACACAGTCTCCAGAAACACACTCTTGGCACACATGCAGCAGCTTCTCCAACACTCCCATGCGTAGTACTCAGCTCTGTGTGATGTTTCAGATAGCAATGTGTAACGCAAACACATTCAACGTCACCAAGGCCTCCTTTTCTTTGATCTAGTCTAATCACTCACCCTGTAACACATGGTCATGGTCTCAAGGAGCTGTTAGGACATGTGCTGTTTTCTGTCTCTGTAAATGATAAGGAAAATGTGTCAGGCTGTAACAGTAATTTGGTACTATTCAGGAACACTGTTTTGTTCCAAAAAACACAGCATGAGTCTGTGTGTAAACAGGAATTGTGGGCAGAGATTTAATTTGTGGAGTTGTTGTTCTGAAAGAAATGCAGTCCCAGGAAAGAGGCAGCCTGTGTTATGTGCCTAAAATGACGATATGAGTCTGTGTGCACACTGGAATTGTGGGCAGAGATTTAATTTATGAAGTTGTTGTTCAGTAAGAAATGCAGTCCCAGGAAAAGGGCAGCCTGTGTTATGTGCCTAAAATGACGATATGTGTCTGTGTGCGCACAGGAATTGTGGGCAGAGATTTAATTTGTGAAGTTGTTGTTCAGTAAGAATTGCAGTCCCAGGAAAGGGGCAGCCTGTGTTATGTGCCTAAAATGATGGCATGAGTCTGTGTGCGCACAGGAATTGTGGGCAGAGATTTAATTTGTGAAGTTGTTGTTCAGAAAGAATTGCAGTCCCAGGAAAGGGGCAGCCTGTTGTCTTTACACAAATTATCCCTTAGCACACATGCACTGTTACATACATCCCTGCAGTCTTCATGCAGTTCTGGAAGTCTCCTTGCTCATCTCTCTTCCAGCTAACAATACACAGTCTCCAGAAACACACTCTTGGCACACATGCAGCAGCTTCTCCAACACTCCCATGCGTAGTACTTAGCTCTGTGTGATGTTTCAGATAGCAGTGTATAACGCAAACATATAAAAACATCATCAAGGCCTCATTTTCTTTGCTCTAGTCTAATCACTCACCCAGGTTGCAGATGCTTATGGTATGAAGTAGCTGTTAGGAAATGTGCTCTTTTCTGTCTCTGTAAACTATAAGGAAAATGTGTCAGGCTGTAACAGCAATTATCACTTGCTCTACCACAGTAGTAAATGTGCATTTAAATTGCCAATCAAATATTGTTTTCTGCCTAGAATCACACCATGAGGCTGTGTGCGCACAGGAATTGTGGGCAGAGATTTAAAGTCTGTTGCAGTTGTTCTGAAAGACTGGCAGTTGCAGGAAAGGGGCAGCTTGTTTTTTTTCAACTGTGGTGGTTAGCACTCTGCACAAATTAGTAAATCACAAATGAGAGGCAAATGGTAAAACATTTGAAATTAATGAAAAGCTTAAAAAATATTTTAATGAATTATAATTACAAAAAAGATTTTTTTTTTAAGTGTCTTGCAGGTATTGCTGAGCAACAGTGTAAAAATTAAAAAATGCCTTTAAGGACAAGAAAGAGGAAAGCAAAGCAACAACAAGTATATCTGGACAAAACTGGGAAAAAAAATAGGAGGAGAAGCTTGTGATGGAAAAAAGAAAAACTCTACTGGTAAGAAAACTAAAGTTTTCTTTAAAAATATCTTCAAAAAAAAAGAAAATGGCAAAAATAAATGTAAAACAAACAGTGTTTTATGTACAAAGCAACAACAGAGTCAACAGCAAAAAACAAAAGCTAATGTACAATCAGAAGTATGTAAAACTGATTTAACACGAAAATTAGATTTTAAAAACATTCGTCGAAAAATGTTTCAGAGAAGAGTGATGTTAAATTTGCTAAAGGATGTGAAAAAATATAAGAAAAAATCAAAATTTATTAAGAAAAAAAATGTATAGAAAATATTGTAAGTAAGGCTTTGGAAATAAAAAGAAAACTTTTTATTCTAATTTTGAATAGGATGCGTAGATTAGATAAATTAGTCAATGCAATGAAGTCACAAAGAAAAAGGAAAAGAGAAGTGAAAAAAAGTAACTTTTGTAAAGTGTTCTTGGGAGAATGGAAACACAGTTCAAGTACTGAACCATTTTTTAATGAAGAGAGTTATCTTCAAAGTAATAGTTTGTTGCATGCAGTTGACACCAATGGTAGAGCATATGAAGTTAAGGATGGTTGTGTGATAGAAAAAGAGAAAATGGTCCCAAGAAATGAGGAAGAAGTACTGGCTGCTGAGGCTATGGGGAGATGTCCAAAAGCCCCAGTGTACACTTGGAACTGTAGTAGTATTTGTACTGTGCGTCAGGAATCTATTGATAAATTACGTGACTTTCTAAGAGAATATAGTAAAAAGAGTGTAAAACAGAAGATGAAGGTGCTTCAAACACTAGATCCATGCAGAGTGAGAGAGAATACTGGTTTGCAAGGACATTCTCTGGCTTGTCTATCTAGAAAAGTGTGTAAAAGTGTTTTTCATCATTTTAGGATGCTGGCTGTTCATCATACTGAAATGAGAAAGTTTGTGAGAACATTGTATTTTGCTAAAAGTCCAGCAGTAAAGTTAAATGAGTTAAATAATGCTCTGTTCCGTGGATCTGTATCAGATGTAGTGAAGGTTACCGATGAGATTCAGTTTTGTTACTTCGGTCCAGAACAAGAAAGTGCAGAAAAGGACACAGTTAATGAGGAAAATGAGGAACAGAATGTAGAACTCATTATTACTAAAGATTTTGAGGGTGAAATGACAAAATTTACTATCATCTCTAATGAAAGACCAAATATTACTTGTATTTGTTGCCGCAGAAGCCATTATAAAATTCAAACAAGGAATGTTGATCTGTATAAAAAAAGTGAAAATGAAGATAATTATAAGTGGAAGGATTTTGCAACATATATATTTCTGGAAAATTGTTTTGAATTGGGTGAAGATCAGCGTATTTGTAAATACTGTTATAACAAGTTAGAAGAAAATAGAATGCCGACCAGAGCTGTACATAATAATTTAGAATTGGATGCTATTCCTGCCGAACTTTCTGATTTAAATACATATGAGTCTATACTCATTCAATGTGTTCATCCGTTCCAGACCATAGTACGTATGGAGCCCAAAACTGGTAAATTACCTCCTTCAGATTTACTGAGAGGTTTAAAAGGAAGAGTGGTGTATTTGCCCTTGGATTTGAAAAAAAATATGGAAACTATTGATGCAGATACTTTGGAAACTGAGCCATTAGTTATTCTGGTTAATGGTGTACCTACAAAGAATAAGAAGATTTGGCAGGAGCTGGTAGATGTACGGAAAGTACAAAGAGCAAATTTATATTTGAAAAGGAATAATAAATGGTATGAATCAATTTATATAGATGAAGAAGAAGAAGATTTACAAGAAGACACAGAAACACCAACTGGACAAATTGAAAAAGTGGACAAGTCAAAAGAAGAAGAAATTTATGAACATTTTAGCATACATCCTCTTCATTCAAAAGAACTTATGGGAGACACTATTGATCTGTTTCAGATGAAGAAAGCAAAAGGAACTCCCGTGAGTGTATGAGAGAAGAGCTTGGAAGCTCAATGTTTTCCTCAGCTGTTTCCTACAGGAAAAGGTGGACGATACGATGAACGCCCAGAACAGATTCCAGCTTCTGAGTATCGGACTACAAGACTATATGCTGAAGATCCAAGATTTCGTCAAACTATTCCTTATTTGTTTCATCTTTTATTTGAAAGCGACTTGTCTGCATTATCTTATGCAGTAAATCACATTTTAAAAAGTGGAGTACATCTATATAATGTGTCTGCTAAGGATTTTATGGGGAAAGTGCAGCACCGAGATGATCATTTGGAAACACAACTGATCAATCTGATGGCTTGTCAGCGTGGGACAAATGAATATTGGTACCGACGCCATGGAGAATTAAAATGCATGTTACGGAATTTAGGAACTCCTACATGGTTTGTAACCCTAAGCTGTGCCGAGTACGCTTGGGATGATTTATTGGATTTTCTACGAGAGGCAAATTCAAACATTAAAAACATTGAATACAAGACAGCAGGAGAACTGTGCTCATTGGATCCGGTTAATGTTTGCAGATATTTCAATCATAGATTTGAGGCTATGATGTCCTTCATCTGCAATAAAAAAAGATCCACCTCTTGGAGAAGTAGTGGATTTCTTTTGGAGAAAAGAGTACCAAGCAAGAGGTGCTCCTCATATTCATATGCTGTTGTGGATCAAGGATGCCCCAACATTTGGAACAGATGCTGATGAAGCAGTGTTATCTTTCATTGAAGAATATGCAACATGTGCTATACCTAATAGCACAGAAGAGAAAAAGTTAAAAGAACAAGTTTTACGTTTCCAAAGGCATCGGTGTGGAAAATACTGTCGACGGAAGTACAAGACGAAAGATAAATTCTACACAAAGTGTCGATTTGGATTTCCACGACCTGTTCTTTCAAAAGGAAGAGTCAACAGTTTTATGTCAGCTGTGCGACATACTATAACCAGAAAATCTCCCAAAAATACATACAACCTAAGAAGAAAAGAAGAGTCAAAATTTATAAATGACTACAACCCAGTCATTTTAACAATGTGGAATGCTAACATGGATATTCAGTATGTGGCAGACAATTCTATTTCTGTTGCTCGGTATGTCACATCTTAAATCACTAAATCTGAGAAAACAGAATTGAAGGAAATGTGGGAAGAGATTTCTCACGAGAAGACTGTCAGTAAGAAGCTGTACAGTTTCAGTTTAAAGATGTTATCGCATCGAGAAATTGGATCCTACGAATGCTCAGATAGGTTATCATCTGCAAGTCTTTACTCGAAATCCAGAAGAATAATTTGGGTCAGTTTAGGCCTTGCAGGAATGCGAAATCGGGTACTGAAATCTGTTGGAGAAATTGAACATTTGGCCGAGAATGACCCAGAAAGTACAGATATTTTGAAAACAAACATGTTGGACACATATTACCCAAAAAGAAGTCATCATCTTGAGAACATGTGTCTCTATGAAGTGCTGCAGAACTACATTTTTTCACGGAAAGCCACAGAAGACATCAACAATGGAAAATATAAAGTCATTGGTGAGGAAGGATGTTTGGTGAAGCAAACAAAAGGAAGTTTGATAAATCACAGGAAGCTGAGTTGCGACACTACTGACAAAAAGGAATTTTACTACTTGACTCTTTTACAGCTGTTTAAACCATGGCGTTCAGAGGACGAACTACTGGGAGAATTTCAAAGCTATGAAGATTCTTTTAATGCTAGCAAAGACAGCATAGAATGCAGTACTTTCACAACTTATGTCCAAATGTTAAATGAAGAAAATGAACAGGAAGCAAAAATTGCAGCTGAAGTAGCTAGAGACAGTTCTCAAGACAGCCAAAGTTCAGGAACACTTAGTCAAGATCCCCTAGGACAACCAATCGTAGAAAATGAAGCTGCAGTAGCCATGACTGAAGCAGAAACGGCTATGAATCAAGCACAGGAAGATTCAATCGACTTACTAAATCTGGAAAAACAACTGAATGGAGAACAAAGACAAATTTATGAAGAAGTCACCCAAAAAATTGATCATGGATTACTACATGAAAAAAAACAGTGCTCATGCACATCATTTGAACCAATCAGGATGTATGTGAGCGGACAAGCTGGAACTGGTAAAAGTTTTTTAATAAAAGTCATCAGAAGCTACCTACAGCAAAAAACAGCTTCAAATTTGTCTTGTGTGGTAACTGCTCCAACTGGGTTAGCAGCCTATAACATAAAAGGAATTACCTTACATCGCTTGCTAATGTTACCAGTGGAGCATGAGAACAAAATAGAATACCACAAGCTAACTGGAGAAGCATGCTTCGAAGTTTCAAGAGTGTTGAAGAAGATGCAAGTTCTCATTATTGATGAGGTGAGCATGGTTTCAAACTTAATGCTTGCCTTTGTGCATTTAAGAATGCAACAAATTCTTAAGAGAGACTATGACGCGTTATTTGGAGGTAAACACGTCATAGTTTTTGGAGATCTTTTACAGCTCACTCCAGTTAAAGGACAACCAGTGTTTAATACTGTGACACATGAAGACACGAAGAAGTCATTAGGAAGCATTGGTAATGCGAATATTTGGTCGTTTTTTGAGTACAAAGAACTCACTACCAATATGAGACAAGCAAACGATGAAGATTATGCAAGTATTCTGAAAGATATCAGAATTGGACTACTCACAGAAGTTGGCAAAAAAGCATTACAGAGTAGGATGCTACATAATTTATTTCCAAATGAAGAAATAGTTGCAGAGAAAATATACAAGAACATTGCTGAAGAAAATACTGTAATCTGCTTAATGCCAACACTACGTGAGTGCTCAATATTCAATGAGGAACTTTTGAAATTGGAAAAGGAAGAGATTAAGAAAATGGAAGCAGAGGACAAAATTCAGCATGAAAGAATTACTTTTACATTAACAGGCAAATTGAAAAATAAATTGGATTCACTAGAGAAGAACATTTCCAAAACAGCTGGATTAGAAAAAAATCTATATGTTTGCATGAATTGTCGAGTGATTTTAAGGAGAAATTTGGATGTAGAAAAAGGTTTAGTGAATGGAGCTATGGGAAGAGTTGTGGGTTTTATTAATTATCAGAAAAAAGATGGAATTGAATGTTTAAAAATAAAATTTGATCAGATAGAAGAAGTTAAAGCCATTTGTCGTTGTTCAGTTCGTTTCATGCTTGTGAAAGACTTATATGTGCGTAGAAAGCAGTTTCCATTTTCTCTAGCATATGCTGTAACTATTCACAAGTCTCAAGGATTGACTGTAGATAGTGCTTTTGTAAACATTGGTTCTACTGTGTTCAAAGAAGGTATGGCATATGTTGCTCTGTCACGAGTAAAAACATTATCTGGTTAATTTATGATAGACTTTGATGACTCAAAAGTTAGTGCTGATACAAACTGTGTAAAGGAGTATAATAGATTAAGAAGAACCTATGCTCCTCATTTAGGACAGTATCCTGTGATTGAAAAACATGTTGTTTCTCGGAAAAGGAGATTTGAAAATATCTGTAATGTGGATGAACAGAACAAAAAAAAAAGTACAGTGATGTGATAGCAATGAAAAAGAAAAAGGACAGTGTTGAAGAGGTTGTTGGTTGCCATTTTGAAAATAGCTCTGGTGTCAACTGCTATGCAAATGTAGTGCTGAATGTTGTATTTTATCTTGCAAAGTTGCAAGAACAGATAATAGTAAATCATGGAAAAAGATTGTGTTCTCTGCTGAGTCTCCTTTATGAGAAGCTGAGTAATGATAAAACTAAAATAGAAAGTGCTTCTGATGTTAGAAATCTTTTAGATGTATGTTCTGGATCTACACAGTTTAAAGAAAATGTCCAGCAAGATGCACAGGAATTCTTAATATATATATTGAGCGTACTTGAAGATGAAGGAGTAGAAGTAGAAAACTTATTTGGTGTCTCTTACAAATGGGAACATTGCTGTGAAAACTGTATGAACACATGTAGTAGTAATGTTGATTCAGAAAGGTTCATATTTTTACCATTACCACAAAGTAAATCAGTGACTTTTAGTAAATTAGTTAAAGATGCCAATCACAACATGGAATGTTCTGAATGTAAATCTGACATGTTTTCCACGTTATTTTTACAGAAATATGGTCAGTATGTAATTTTAATGATGCAACGTTGTAGAGCTGATGGTTCAAAATTGGATACTTTAATAAAGAAGTTTATAGGACAACAATTATCAATTTCTGGAAAAACTTTTGTTACAGTTGCAATAATTTTTCATGAAGGACCTACTGTAAGTTCTGGACATTACACAGTTTATCTTAAATGTGAAAAAGGCTGGACACTGTGTAATGATTCCCAATTGATTTTCAAGCAACGTTTGCCTTATGATTTACCCAATTCTTACTTAATTTTTCTGAAACCTAAATTTTGAAAACTAAAAACTGCATCTGGGGAGGAGGAGCCTAGCGCGCAACCAAGATGGCCGCGTAGGTGCGAGGCTCCCGAGGACCTCCGCGACCTCCTGCATTAATCCTGGCTATATCCTGTCCTTTTTGAGGGGACTGTGTCGGTGAACCCGAGCTGAGGCGCCACCCGTTTTCCGTGTTCGAATCGGACCCCGAACACCGGCGGGAGCGCCGATCGAAGGTTGCGGCCTTCCCCGTGCCGGCCCCCCGGATTGGAGTAGTGGGGCGATCCGGGGACAAAGTGAACAACAGCGGCGGGCACGGCCGGGCGACTCGCGTACCCCGCGCTTTCACTTTCACTTTTGCGCCCTCCTCGCCTCCAGCGAGGTAGGGTCGCGAAGCGGGGTGCGGTGGTGTGGTCTTGTCCAGGTGCCCGGCTGACCCGCCTGCTGTGGATCGTCCTGCGGTGCGGTGGCCGCCCTCCCCCCCCCGGACCCCGTGAACGGGTCTATTGGCCCTTTTGCGGAGATTGGCACGACGGTGGGAAAGCAAGCATGTCCACCAAACAAGATGGCGACCGGGCGAAGGTGAAGACGACCCGCCGTGGCCCGGCGCACCAATCCAACAGTATGGACCGCTACACTCTCCAGAAGGGATCTCCGGAGACATCGCGCACGTCCCCGGCGGCCCTGACGGAGACACCTGCCCAGCCGGTGGACCTGACCCTCCGGGACGTCATGGGCGCCATCGCGGAGATGAAGGCCTCGGTGGACCAGCGCTTCGACACCCTAGCGCAAAAAATAGACTCGGTCCTGGTGGATGTGAGCCTGGTGAGGGCCGACCTCTCTAAGACGAATGACCGGGTCGATTCCCTGACCCACACCACAACGGGCCTCGAGACAGATGTGGCGGCCCTCCAAAAGGAGGTGCGCCGGCTTGGCCAGGCGAGCGCCCTGATGGACCGGCGACTGGAGGATTCCGAGGGTCGGGCCAGGAGGAATAATGTTCGTATTGTGGGGGTGCCGGAGGGACGAGAGGCGGAGGCCGCCGACCTTTTTGTGGAAGATCTAATCCTTACCCATCTGCAGCCCCGGGGCCTGAGTAAGCTTTTTGCGGTTGAGCGTGCTCACCGGGTCCCTGGGGGCAGGCCGAAGGCCGGTGCCCCGCCGCGGCCTCTCATTGCCCGGATTTTTAATTTTCGGGACAGGGACGCTATCCTGCAGACCTCCAGGCAACAGGGACCGGTCAAGCTTGACAACATGGATGTGCGTTTCTACCCAGACTTTACTCCGGCGGTCCAAAAGCAGAGACTCAGTTTTCTCGGTGTTAAACGTCGCCTGCGGGACCTGAACCTAAAGTACTCAATGCTCTTTCCAGCTAAGCTAAGGGTGGAGGTGGAAGGTCGCACGCACTTCTTTGATCGCCCCGAGGCGGCTGGGGACTGGTTGGACACTCTGCCTGATGATCGGGGCCGGGGGGGTGGGGGGGGTGCGGGCGGTGGAGAGGGCCTGCCGGATCAGAACTAAGGGGTGAATAATAGGCCCTGCTCGGGACAATACTTCTTTACCATTTCTCGATCGTGTATGTTCCCCTCCTATGGAGGTCGTACGGGGTCTGTAGGGGGCTTCCCTCCTCCTCTGGGGTACTAGTTAGTCTTTCTCTATGGGGCGACAGGCACACTGCACTTTGGGGGGGCTGACTGGGCTCATGCAGGGGTGCAGGGAGGGGGGAGTTCTGTTGGGATGGGGGGGTGGGGGGGGTGTGTTGTTTGTTTGCACCGCAAGGCAAACCCTTTACTGTATTGCTGTTCTCGAAATGCTCGGTGGGGGACGACTGATTGCTTCTACGTATGATGGGGGGTAGGGACTTGGCTGTGTTGTCCTGGAATGTTAACGGCCTGGGGGATCGGATTAAGCGTGGTGTGGTCCTGCAGTTCCTGAGACGTATATCGCCAGATGTTGTCTTCTTGCAGGAGACACACCTTATAGGTAACTCCTTCCATGCCATGAATCGGCGGGGCTATCGTTTGGTGGCCCACTCGGGCTTCACTTCGGGGTCGCGGGGGGTGGGTATCATGATCAAGAACTCGCTTCCACTGGAGATTGATGAGGTGCGCCATGACGAGAGGGGACGTTACACTGTCCTGGTGGGTAGAATGGAGGGTAGAGTGATTGTTTTCATGTCAGTGTACGTCCCGCCTGGGTTACAAGCTACTACATTTGCGGACCTGGGGCGCCTCCTCCTGGACCTCCCGGGTGGCCTGCTGGTGGTCGGGGGGGACTTCAATGCGGTAGTTTCTGGGTCTATGGATCGTCACCCCCCTAGGGACCTCCCCCGGGCACAGGCGTGGCTGTCCGGCCTTTTAGACACACTGGGCCTGGTGGATTGCTGGCGACTAAAGCACCCTACGCAGCTGCAATACACTTTCCACTCGGGCGCCCATGGTAGCCTCTCGCGACTTGACTACATCCTGGTCCCGGCGGCCCACGCTGGGAGGGTAGGAGAGGTGTGCCATCTGGCGCGGGGTATTTCGG
Organism: Triturus cristatus; assembly: GCF_964204655.1. Classification (NCBI taxonomy): domain Eukaryota; kingdom Metazoa; phylum Chordata; class Amphibia; order Caudata; family Salamandridae; genus Triturus; species Triturus cristatus. The sequence continues at coordinate 211,591,852 of NC_140591.1, read as the reverse complement.
ATCACTCCCCATTACTGTTACATTTTGATGTCTTCCCGAGGGGGGAGGGCAGGGTGGCCCCAATCAATGCATGGTACTTACGAGACCCCACTATTCGTGCCGACTTGATTAAATCCTTACAGCGCTATTTTGACGAGAATGTGGGGTCTGTCCCTTCGGCCATCTCCCTGTGGGAGGCCTTTAAGGTAGTCCTCAGAGGGGAGGCCCTCTCCTTTATCTCCCATGCCCGGAGGCGTGAGCGGGAGGAGGTGACCCGGGTGGAGGCCGAGATTGTGGAACTGGAGGGTGACCTGGGGAGCGGGGTAACGGATGCCAAGTTGCATGTTTTGCACCTCAAGCAGGCGGCCTATAGGGCCCTCGTCACGGAGGCGGCCAGGGGCCTCAGTAGAGAGCAACAGGGACGATTGTATGATGTGGGCGATAAGGCGGGTAAATTGATTGCGTGGTTGGATAAGAGGGAGAGAGCGAGTCGTGTGGTCCCTTTGATTGAGAGGATGGATGGTACGCGTGTCACCGAGCCGGAAGCCATCGTCTCCTGCTTCGCGGATTACTTCCGCGAGGTGTACTCCCCGGTTTCCCCCTGCTCGGAGGAAGATTCCCATTCCCTGCTTCGGGACATCGCGCTGCCCTCCCTTTCGGTGGAGGACAGGGATTCGCTAGACGCTCCTCCCACCTCGGACGAAATTGCCCTGGCTATTCGCTCGGTCGCGTCCGGCAAGGCCATGGGCCCTAATGGTCTCCCCATCGAGCTTTACAAGCTGCGCCCGGATGTATTAGCGCCCCACCTGCGCGCGATGTTCCTGGCGGCCCACTCGCAGGGTTCCCTCCCGCCGGACCAGCGTCTGGCCACGATTGTGGTGATACACAAGGAGGGGAGACCCCGTGAGCGGGTCACATCCTACAGGCCAATTTCACTCTTGAACGCGGAACCCAAAATCCTCGCCAAGGTGTTGGCCAACCGGTTGGTCGGTGTGGTGGGCGACTTGGTCCACCAAGACCAATCTGGATTTATACCCCATCGTAACACGGCTCTTAATCTGCGACGCTTGCACGGGGTGCTCGCGCGTGTCCCGTTTGTGCGGGAGCCGGCCATCTTGGCATCCTTGGACGCCACCATGGCGTTTGACACGCTTGAATGGCCATACATCTGGGCGATGCTGGCGAAATTCGGATTTGGCCCGGGGTTCATTAGCTGGGTCAAATTGCTGTATTCGGGCCCACTGGCGCAGGTGGTGGTGAATGGGCGAGTCTCGGCCCCATTCGAGCTGGGGCGGGGCACGCGCCAGGGTTGCCCCTTGTCTCCGCTCCTGTTTGCACTGGCCTTGGAGCCCTTGGCGGAGTGGCTACGGTGGCACCCTTCTATCCGTGGTCTCCGCTGGACCCCTGAGTATGAGGACCGCGTGTCCCTCTACGCCGATGATATCCTTTTGTATCTCGCCTCCCCGCGCAAATCACTGATTGTCCTGGTTGATGTTTTGCGCTCCTTCGGGCGTAACTCAGGCCTTGTCATCAACTGGGCGAAATCCTGCGTATATGTGCTTTCCGGGGAGGCTCCGGCCCTACCGCGTGACTGCCCGATCCAGATTGCCTCCCAGGGGTTCCGGTACCTGGGTATATATATCACTCTAGACCCGGAGGCCCGCTATGAGCGGAACTTGTTGCCCCCCCTCCAGCGCTTGCGAGAGGATGTCGCGCGTTGGCGGCGTCTTCCGCTCTCGCCACTTGGCCGAGCGGCCTTGTTTAAGATGATGTCCTTGCCGCGCTTTCTGTACGCCCTCCAGAACACTATGGACTTGGTACCAGCGCGCTACTTCCGCGAGGTGGAGGGCCTGCAGCGGCGCCTGTTCTGGGACGGGAGGCCGCGTATTGCTCTGGCCAAATTGACGCTCCCGTGGTACGATGGGGGGGTTGCCCTCCCGGACATTAAACGGTATTACTGGGCCTCCCAGCTAGCTGCAATCAATCATGGCCTTTACGGGCCCGCCTTGAACCCGGCATTTGAAATGGACAGGATGCTCCTGCCCGGTGGCGATTATAATCGAGCGCTCTATTCTGGCACGCCCGACTCCCGTCTGACGGGACCGACGCGTGTCATGGTGCGTGTATGGCACGCGGCTAATGCAGCTATGGGGTGGAAGGACCGTTTGACCCGGGCGTCACCGCTATATGCGTCTGAGAGGTTGGGCTCCCTGTGGACATCGAAGGGCTTCGAGAAGTGGGACACGATCGGAATCAGCACAGTGGGAGATCTCTGGACGAGGGGGGGTTTCAAGACTTTTGAGATGCTGCAGACGGAGTTTCAGCTGCAAGGCAGTGAGTACTTTCGATACTTACAAGTCCGCCACGCGCTGGCCTCCGTCTTCCCGGATGTTGCGTCCATTCCGGAGTCTTCCCCCCTGGAGGACAGGGTGCTGGATGGCCATGTACCAGACAGCACGATCTCCCTTATATATAAAAAACTGATTAATGACAGATCGTGCCTGCTGACTGGCCTCCGCGAGGCCTGGGTTGCCGATGGGCTGGAGCTGGACGACGAGGATTGGATCTCCGCGGTGGCCTCTCCGAAGGAGGTGGCCATCCCGGCTCGCCTTCGTTTCGTCCAGCTTAAGATCCTTCACCGGGTTTACGTCACGGGGCCGAGGCTTCTACGTATGGGCTTTGCTGGTGACGGATTGTGTAAGCGCGGCTGTGGTGCTTTGGCAACTTTCATGCATATACTGTGGGAGTGCCCGAAAGTGGAGCGATTCTGGCGTGGTGTGCATGAGGTTTTGCGTGTGGTTACGCGTGTTGCACTGCTGCCTGAAGCGAGGAGATGCTTGCTGAATGTGTGGGAACCAAATGATTATTCGGTCCCGCAGACGCGGTGGGTGACTCTGGGATACATGATAGCGAAGCGTGACATTGCCCAATTGTGGGGATCCCAGAGGCCCCCGGCGGTGTTGGCCTGGAAAGAGCATATGGATTGGTGTATGTTTCGTGAAAAAGTAGTGTATGTGGCGAGGGGTAAGCATGGGGCGTGGGTGAAAATCTGGGGCCCCTGGAACGCCTACCGTGGGGGTATTTGTGAGCCGCCACTCCTACCGGCAGCCTCGCCAGCCCCATCTCCTTAGCCGACCCCCTCCCTCAGCTGTGGGCACGTGGCTCCCCAGTCCCTGCTATACTCCCATTCCCCTCTTCAGAGTTTTGCTGCTGGTTAGGATCCCCCATTACGGAGCATGTACTGTCACTTGGATCGCGGGTTGCCTTGCGGGTGTGGTTTTTTGTGTTGTTCTGTTTGACAAAAGGAAACCGTATTGTGGGCTAGGAGTGATGCGGCCTACGCTATTGATATCACCTGATTTGCCAATCTGCTCCGCCAAGAGACTCTCACTGTATGTATGTTATATGCCTTTTGCTACTCTAGCGGCCGGCCGGATGGTTGTAGGCCCATGCCTGTAACTTTTTTTTATCGTGCAATAAACGGTTTCAAAAAAAAAAAAAAAAAACTGCATCTGAAGAAAGCATTTTTTTGTAATTTTAAAGGATTATAATTGAAGATATCACTTAAAAAGGATTTTGAAATTACTATTTGGCCTAAAGGAAAAGTAATAAAAACAATTGTGGACTCCTTTGACAGAAATTATTTTGGCATGTGTGCTTTTGCGACAAGGTTTAAAGACGGTTTATCTAGAAAATGTTTAATCATCTAGAAAAGTACTTGTAATATATATGTAATATTTCTAACAAGGTATATTTTAGTGAGGATAGTTTTTGGGCTTTTTTTAAACAATCTTTCTGATTGTTTTTTTTTTGCCCGCTGTTAAATGATGAATACAATTGTTTTCACTATTTTAAGTGAAAATTAAAAAATTCTGAAAACAGCAAAAAAAGGGCAAAAAATTGCTTTGTAAAATATGTAAAAACATGTAATGCTTTTTGAAATGTATGATTGAATATTAATACTTTTTTTCTTTTTTTGCAGAACTAGAAAGAAAAAAGAAAAAACGAAATTCTGTTCCCTTGCAAAATACAAAAAAAATATTTTTTCCAAATAAGTTATTTTTTTAAAAAAAATAAGTGAAAAATATTTGTATTTCTCAATCCTCTCTTTTCATGCTTCCATTTCTTCACCTCTCTTTGTACATTAAATTTAAAAAAAAAAAATAATAATTTTTTAAAAAACATCCTAGGGTGCGCGCAGGATGCGCGCACCCCCAAAAAAAAAATAATAATAATAAATCCCCCAAAAAGTTTTGGGGGTTTAGTTTTTAAGTGGCTCTTAAAAGAGCCCTTGAGTTAATGGAGGGAAACAGGAAGAGAAAAACGAAAAAAAAGAAAAAACATCTATTGCCTACTGCACTCATGTGCATCAAATTTTCTCTGAATGAGATCAAGACTGGTCTCACCTACAGAAATAAGTCGACCGCAATCAGTGCAGCGTGTGGACAACCTCGCAAAACAAGGTGGTCCAAAAAGAGGTGTGGAAGAAGGCAAAGGCACCACTGCAGAAGAAGTGCTCGCCTGAGCTGCCGAAGATGTGCTCGGCTGAGCTGGTGCAGATGTCGTCGGATGAGCAGGTGGAGGGTTTGCTCCAGAAGCTCGACGAAAAGATACTGGATGCATTGCCTCAACATGCCTCGTCATTGTGTGTATGCTAAAAGAATATTTCTTGTTAGCATTCCCACGTGATAAGACTTTTTGACACAATGTACAAGTAACTTTCGGTGCATTTACCTTTTTTTGACCCTCTGGGAAAGTAAAAAACTGCCATATAAAGCTGTCTTTCTGCTTCCTGTTCCTCTGCCTCTCAAGAGTGTCCTGCTCAGTGTCTGAAGATGGTTGCTGTTCAGCCATTGTCTCTCAACAACAGAATAGCTCCTTCTCCAAAGGAATCAGAACTAATAATGAGGGGAGTAGGTGTGGTTTGGGAAGAATCTGGAACTGAAAGTACTTCAACCCAATCAAAAGTGATGATTCATGATCACATGACTTGCCATGAGGGGATTGGGTGTGGTGTTGAAACAATCAGAAACTGAAAGTAATGTTAACCAATTAGAAGTGTTGTTTTATTATGCATATAACCCGAGGTGCGCGCACTGCGCAAGCTCCGAGCGCGCACCTTGTGTTTACGCATGCGCGAACGCGTAGGAGCGCATGTGCATACGTCATATGCGCGTACGTAACGCGCATACGTTGCACACGCGTATACGTGAACGTTAATGCGCGTAATTTAAGCGTATGCGGAAGTGAACCGCGTGGAGCGCGTACGACGCACGCACGCATGCGTACGTACGTACGCATACGTACTGGGTGCGCGCTCCCAGCGCGCACTATAACGTATGTATGCGTACGTAAATAACATACGACGGTATTCATAAAAAACTTACGAAAACATACCAGGTGCGCGCTCTGAGCGCGCACCCCGAGAATATATATAAAAAAAAAAAGTGGAGAAAAATTAATTGAAAAAATTAAAGAAACTGTTCAACTTTATCCTAATTGAAAGTAAAAAAAAAAGCAAAAACAAATTAAAGGATACAGATAATATATAAATGAATACATAGTAATTTTTTTTTTATAAAAAAAAAATATATATAATTTAATAATTCAAAAATTAGCATTTAAAAAACCGTACAAATTCACTGAAAAAACCATAGGTTTCACACACGCTATAGTTAGGAATTAGCATTTAAAAAACCTTGCAAATTCACTGAAAAAACCATAGGTTTCACACACGTTATAGTTAGCTGAACATTTCTCTCATACAAAACCAATGAAATTCCCCTGTTATAGTTAGTACAGCTAACTATAACTTGCGCGACCGCAATCCACTGCTGATGACGTCACATATTACATCACTCATGACATGGTCAGTGACATCACTCATGACATCACTGATGACATCTCAAATGACATCACTGACGATGTCACTGTTCAAGACATCAATGTGATAAATTACCACATCTTCTCACACCCTTATAAAACCATTCATATACCAACTGAAAATTACACAGTTCCATTCTCAAATCCATAAATAATGCAATACTAATAACTGCATACCTAAAAAAAAACTTTAAGACCTTCATTCACCTCCACACACTCACCTGTACAGTCACTCATAGTTACATTCAGTCCATAAAAAAGTATCATATAAATGTATACATATATCTATATAGACACTCACACACTAACAATCATCCATAGAGGTACTCTCACACCTAGTCATTCATACAATTAATCACACTGCCATTTACTCATGAATGCAGTTATACACACTCAAGTTCACTCACTCACAAAAATAGTATCATATTCTTATGCTGAATTAGAATCATTGACACAAGCACACATTCATCCATACAGACACTGTCACAATTACACACTCTCACATCTAACCACTTATATACTCTTACATACATATATTATGCCTTTTTCATATTTAGTTAGTCACAAATGTACCACTGAGACATACATTCAAACCATAATACAGCCATACATACACTCACTCAACCATACAGTCCTTCAGAGATGCACTTTTAATAACATCCAGTCATAGAATCACACACTCACTCATCTATGCACACTCACACACACTTTACCCACACAAACACGTAGGAACTCATAAAGATACTGAGACAAGCAATCAAAAACCCATATAGACACTTATATAGCTATTCACAAAACCATGCCACGACTTATACACCAACACACAGACACATACAAAACATTTATACAGTTTATGCACTAGTCTGAAGTAAGATGTAGTTAAAGGACTCACTTGTCGAGTCAGTTACACAACACAGAAAATCAACCCTTTACACACTTGTACACCCACTCATTCTTAAACAGGCCTTTCTCTATATTTATAAAATTTTTTGCAAATTAATCATTCACTGGATGACATCATCAGTGACATCGTCAGTGATGTCATTTGAGATGTTATCAGTGATGTCATGAGTGATGTCACTGACCATGTCATGAGTGATGTAATATGTGACGTCATCAGCAGTGGATTGCGGTCGCGCAAGTTATAGTTAGCTGTACTAACTATAACGGGGGAATTTCATTGGTTTTGTATGAGAGAAATGTTCAGCTAACTATAACGTGTGTGAAACCTATGGTTTTTTCAGTGAATTTGCAAGGTTTTTTAAATGCTAATTCCTAACTATAACGTGTGTGAAACCTATGGTTTTTTCAGTGAATATATATATATATATATATATCATGTAACAGGATACCTCCTTCCGTACTCGAGTGGCCCCAAGGAGAGTGGCGTACACGCCGGCGGAGATGAACCGGCTGTTCAATAATTGTGATTGATCTGTTGCAATACGTGCGCTCTCAGGAATCAGAAGAACCAATACTGTTGTCTGTGAAAACTGCTGTTTATTCAAACACAACGCGTTTCGCCGTCTGGCTTGGTCACGTGTTAGAGAAAACACTGAAAGTATCCGCTTTTAAAACAAAGAACACAGAAAGAGGACAACGTGGAGCAAATGCATATATACGTACTGGTGTTTCTCACAAGTTCTTGCTGTACGTCACACTATGTGTTAAATTCACACAATGGGCCTACGTTACAAAAATATTCAAATGAATACCTAAGAAGTAACTAACTGACGTTGGATATTGTGCAATGACGTGAATGCAGATAGACATAGTAATCTACCTGCAGTACGCTATTTGCGGCAATGTTCACTTTCACTTTTAAATAAAGTTTTGTTGCTGTCAATGTGTATATATACAAAATGTGTCTAAATGCGTTGCGAGTAACTGTTGTGGTCTCTATAACGCAGAGTGTTTCAACCTGGGATAATCCTTCGTATCACTGCGCTCGAAAATCGCATATAGTATCGTGTGGCTGAAGAAAGTCTGTGAAGACAGTCTGCTAATCTAGTGACAAGTGTCACATTTGTCTAAAAAAACAGTGTCAATTGACCAAGTCTAATTGGCAAGTGCCCCATGTACCCCGTGAATCAGTTAATCTGCTGCAGAAAGCCTGTGAAGACAGCCTGCTATGCTAGTGTCAGGTGTCACGCATCACTGTTATGCAAGTATGTCTAAAGAAGCAGTATCACTTGACAAGTGCCCCATGTGACTTGTGAATCTGTTGATCAGATGGCCCCTCCTGAATGTATGTCCTATTTCATGCGAACTTGTTAATTTGAACAGTGTACTATGTTCGTGAAATAAATAATAAAAGTGAATAACAGAAAATTGTGTGTGAAACTCGTGCACCCCGTCCTCTTTAAACCTAAAATTGAAAACATAAAACCACCAATTAGATTTATGTCGATCTGCAGCAGCAACTGTATACATTTCTTGCGTGCAACAAATTCTCACACAATAACTGTACAGACATGAAATCAGAGGAAGTTAAAATTGACTATAAAATTAAAACAGCAGTCTAAGTGGATTCATGACATGTGCTGTATAAATCATTCCTTAAGGTGTACGGTAGGCCTGGGCGGTAAATTCCGTTCCGTGCGCGGAATTTGCGGAATTTGGGTAATTTCGCGTTCCGCGGAGAACGCGAAATTGCCCAAAAATCTGCGTTCCGCGACTTCGCGAAATTTTTTGCTTGTTCGCGTTCTCAATATGCGTGTTCGCGAGATATTTCACCCCGAGCACGCAAACAGCGATCGCGAACAGGAAAAAAGTATCGCGAACAAGCAATTCCGCGTGTTCGCGGAATTTCTGCGTGTTCGGAGATTTTTTACCGTTTCGCGGAGATTTGCGTGACGCGATTACGCAAATTCCGCCGACCCCTAGTGTACGGACAGTTCTTCTTCCTGATTAAGCCCGCCCGGGGCCTTAGTCTGGAAGTCGATTATTAATTTAGATTCTCGTTGTCTCAACTTTAAGACTCTATTGCCTCCTCTGGGGGTTTTTTCTACCTGTTCTAGGAGGATGTAACGTAGTTCTTTCGTGTTAGAAGAGTGTCTCTCCCTAAAAAGTCGTGCCACGGGGTATTTGTGGTCAAAATTAGTAATGGCTCTGCAGTGCTCTAGTATGCGTTTTTTTGCCATGCAGGTAGTGCTGCCAATGTACCACAGTTGGCAAGTACATTCGATGGCATATATGACATACACTGAGCTGCATGTCAAAAATTGGGTGATGTTTTTGTTGATCCCATTGTACGTAACTTGTTTTTGTGATACACTATTGTTACATGCCCTGCAGTGTCCGCACGGATAAAATCCCTCAAGGCCTTGTATGTTGGTGGGTGGGTATATGGTGACGTCACCATGGACGAGCAAGTCCCTGATGTTTTTGTTTCTGCGATAGGTTATGCTTGGTCTATCTGGTAAGATACCTCCAATCACCGAATCATTTTTGAGGATGCCCCAGTTTTGCGTGATGATTTTCTTTGTGCTCTTGGAGTCTGATCCAAAAGTCATAATCATTCTAGTGGTCTCGTTCTCTGTATTGGCAGTAGGAGGGGTATCAGAGATTGTCTGGGCTCTTGGTGTTCCAGCTGCTCTTGTTAATGCCTTCTTTAATACCCACTTTGGGTACCCTCTTTCTTTGAACCTGGAAGTAATGTTCTGACTCTCCAATTTGTATGCCTCCTCAGTATTGCAGTTCCTTCTTGCCCTCAGCAACTCCCCAAAAGGGATACTCCACTTGAGAGTTTCTGGGTGGCTGCTGAGGGCATAAAGGACACTGTTGCCTGCTGTATTTTTGCGATACGGGGATGTATGTACTTTGTCGTCAACAATTTCCAATTTGACATCCAAGTATTCCGCCTGTGTTTTACTGATGGACCCACTGAGGAAGATATTGAGGTTGTTGTTGTTGAGTTTGTTGATAAACTCTTGTGCTTCTTCCATCGAGCCTTTCCATATGATAAACAGGTCGTCGATGTAGCGAAGCCACATCGACACCAGTTTCCAGTCATGTTGTAGGGATGGGTGGGAACGTATGTTCTCCTCCCAGCTTCCCATGAAAAGGTTGGCGAAACTGGGAGCAAAGCACGATCCCATCGCTGTCCCGTTCGTCTGCCTGTAGAGGGCACCATTAAAAAGAAATATATTGTTCATCAAACAATATTCCACCATTTTGAGGAGCATCCGCGTGTGTTCACGGAATCTGATGTTCCTGCTCTTTAAATAGTGCTCATAGGCCTCAAGGCCCTGTTTGTGATTAATGATGGTATACAGGCTGTGAACATCCAAAATTATAAACATGCTATCTTTGTCCCACACAAGGTCCTCTACCTTCTTGAGAAAGTCTTTAGTGTCTTTGATGTAACTATCTAGTTTAGTCACATATTCTCTCAAGAAGAAATCAATGTATTTTGACACGTGTTCGGCCACACTACCCCTTGATGATACTATGGGCCTCCCTGGTGGCGTGACTGGATCTTTATGTAATTTGGGGAGAAGGTATAAGACTGGGAGAATGGGATAATCTCGTTTTAAATATCCGTATTCTTCCCACGTCAGAATCCCTTGATCTTTCCATTGGGTTAGTAATTCCCATATTGTAGTGATGCTGTCATTGTATTGTTGGAAATTGACAATTTCATAAAAAGTAGTGTCCATGAGTTGTCTGTCTGCAACAGTTATTTGCAATGCATTTAGACACATTTTGTATATATACACATTGACGGCAACAAAACTTTATTTAAAAGTGAAAGTGAACATTGCCGCAAATAGCGTACTGCAGGTAGATTACTATGTCTATCTGCATTCACGTCATTGCACAATATCCAACGTCAGTTAGTTACTTCTTAGGTATTCATTTGAATATTTTTGTAACGTAGGCACATTGTGTGAATTTAACACTAAGTGTGACGTACAGCAAGAACTTGTGAGAAACACCAGTACGTATATATGCATTTGCTCCACGTTGTCCTCTTTCTGTGTTCTTTGTTTTAAAAGCGGACACTTTCAGTGTTTTCTCTAACACGTGACCAAGCCAGACGGCGAAACGCGTTGTGTTTGAATAAACAGCAGTTTTCACAGACAACAGTATTGGTTCTTCTAATTCCTGAGAGCGCACGTATTGCAACAGATCAATCACGATTATTGAACAGCCGGTTCATCTCCGCCGGCGTGTACGCCACTCTCCTTGGGGCCACTTGAGTACGGAAGGAGGTATCCTGTTACATGATTACAAGTGAGGACTCGAACCTTTGGTAGGACCGGCCACGAAGAAACAGCACGGGCAGCGGTGGCTGTGGTGTCAACATCTACGCATAACGTGAAGATACAGGTAAGCGGGAGTCTGAGTCGTCCGTCCTTGGGGGAGCGGGGCCGGGACGTCAAACGGTGGTTGGGCGTCGTCTCCCCTGCTCTTCGGGGTTAACGGGGATTCTGCACTCACCGCGCAACCTGGCAGAGTGTTATTGCTGATTGTGGCCTTTACAGCAGTCAAAATATTCATCATTTGCTACAGCATTTAACCACAAGGACACCAGTACAGCCCCTTTTTCCCGTCGCTGCACATTTTAGAGGCAGAGAGAACCTACTATTTGTAGGGGGAACATTTGAACCATTAATACTAGTTTGAGCATTGACGGACTGGGCTATTCTAAGGCCCAGCGGTGCCAGGGGACAACACCTGAAACCTTCGTGGGTTACCTGTTCCGGCGTACAAAACACAGAGACACGGGACACTTCCTGCGACATCAAAGATCAGCGTTTTATTTACTGCAGGGATACAGAAATCACAAGAAGTACACAACGTGTAGGTTCTGGGAGACTGCTTCGAATTGCAAAAGTGGATCGCTCCTTTTATACACATTTTGGTCATTGCACAACATGGCAGACAAAGGTTACGACTCAGTTCCCACAATAAACTTCAAACGGGTCGCATTCATGTTTCAGAAGCCTGAAACATGATTACAACGACATTGCCGGTTCCCAACTGTAAAAGCATATTATCCCCACATTAAGCACATTCCATTCTGACCGTAACGAATTTTAGAGGAAGGGACAGAAACAGATGCAAAGGATGCACAACAGTTTAGAAAACAGTGTAGAGAGCAATATCGGTAACTTGATTACAGGATCAAAGACCTAGTGCCTAATGCATGTATGACTGAAACAATAAACGGGCACGGCAAGATGAGCCTTGAGCGGGGCCATCTGCCTCTGCCGTGTCATTTCCCCTATCATAAAAGACACCCTCAAAGAAACACGTGTCCTTCGTGAAAGCTTGGGAATCCCAGGGTCAAGAGCGGACAAGGTCCGTTCGCTGGCTACTTGAGGGCAAGAAACAAAATGGATGCCGTATCTAAAATGGAACCCGAGGGTTCAGATGGACATACCTAGAAATGAGACGATCCGTACATAGTAGCGTAGCGAAAACGCGTACACCCACTAAACTCGTCATTTGCGGTTCGTAGATACCAAACTCGTCCATGTTCGAACACACCCAGAAAATGTCGTTCCAATTCACACGGAACCTCAGACGCTCCTTTTGCCCTCATGTAGGCAAGCACTAGTCGAGATCAGAATCGATTCCAATATTCATCAGATCGTTCAGCTGTTGCTGGAACATCATTCTATCCATCAATGTCTCCTTGGTAACAGATGGCCGTCTTATACACGTTGTAGCACAAAGACTACATAAGGCAGGGCCACACTGCACACAAAGACAACACGTGAACAGAAACGTTACAACAACCCCTACAATCATCAGAATCTTCCAACCCCAAGTTGATATCAGGCCCCAAAACCATCCTAATAGTGTCCAATTACCTTTGTCCACGTGTATGGACTCGGAAATCTTATGCAACTTCGAGATGGCTTGGTAAACAGTTGGAGCGTTGTCAGGAATAAAAATGCAACAGCTCGAATGGATAACTTTACACACACCACCTCTATCTGCGAGAACAATGTCTAGAACCATACGGTTCTGCAACGTCATAAGTCTATCCGCCTGAAGTTCCGCTGTTAAATTACCAAGAGCACTCGCAGTTATGTTAGCAGTTGATTCTACCACACGGGTCAACTGTCTTAGGTTCCTACTATTAACCATAGGTCCCCAAAACGGCAAGAAACCCTTAAAGAAGTCTCCTGCTTCTTGACCCGCAGTGTCCTCTTTGCTGACAACGCCTCTCACAATTCTAATCTTGTGATAGTCTGAGGCGACTGTAAAAGTCGGTGGCAAAAGATTCGCAATATAACAGGTACCGGAGAAGTCACGGGGCAACCATGTATATGCACGTTCGTAACACACAAAATAGGTACCCTTGGCAGTCAGAAAAACAGGGGAAGAGAGCATCGGTAGAACATACGTATCAGTACAAGCACTGTTCCCAAATTGTGCTCTCGGATTTCGACCCAAACCTTTCAAGCAGAAGTTACCGAGGTGGGGTACGATCCATATTGGAGACGAGCTCTTGAGCTGTCTATCACCCACTGACGTACTATACTCAGCTTCACTCAGGTCTTTATAGGCTTGCACCTCTTCATCTGGAATAAGCGATGCATCAAGAACATCTCTATCCAAATCAGCAATCGCTATCGCCAAAGGTTTATGGTACGGGCCAGGACCAAAGCTTGCAGAGCGTGGCTCTCGACTGGGGTGGGAATCTAGTGCACTACGGAACATAGTTTGGAATGCCCGAGCTGACCCTTGGGAGCTATAAGGAAGAACCAGATACGGAATACCCCTATCCATGGTATGTGGCATTAACCCACACACCCAACAGTTGGTAGTATTCATCACCAACTGGTGCTGATGTAGGAGTTGAACAAAAGAGTTATTCATGAATTCCGCACGTCTAACCTGTTCATGTTGGGGCAGAGGATGAAAGGAATGTGGAGAAACAGTGGTAGTAGAGCTTGATTTAGGGGGAAGAGTAGGTGAAATGGAAGGCAATAACGACTGTATTCCGAAATACACTCCACCCACCAATAGCATAGACACAGTCAGAAACAGCAGAAATACCTGAAACAAAAAACATTTCGTTCGTACAATCTTGTGCACTTTTGATCTTTGCGCCGACACATCTTTCTACTTCCAACAGCTTAGAGAACGCCATCCCCTAAAAACCGTCCGTACGTTCTTGACGCACTTCGTTCTGAGTAGCGATTATCAATTCCCAGGAGTTCCCAGGAGTCGACAAAAAGTAACCGACCTAGTGTCAGAAACCTGCTAAACAGAAGGAAGTACCCGCACGGCCCTACGGTTAACCCGGATGATAGGTTTTCCTAAACGCTCAGCTTAATACAAATCTCCTTAGCTGTGAGAGGCACACATAAAAACCTCAAGAAAGGATGTAATTGTTCATAATGTTTGTGGCAACAGTAAAGGAAAATGTAAGAAAAAATGTTTATTAGTCTTTGCTACGTGGACGAAGAAAGTATCGATCTCTTCCAGGTCGAGTCTGTTCCTCAAACAATTGTTCAGGTGGTGAAACAATGTTCTGTCGATTGGATAACAATTCAGACCTCCAATTTTCATCAACTGGCGACTCAACAGGTGCGTCTGACTGCGATAAATCGTCTCTCACAGGTTGGGCATCGCTGAACGGTACAAAGCATAGAGGGGTCTCAGTTTCCGTTGCCGCTATACCAGTTCTCACCCAACTATCTGTTGGTGAGGGGATCGGCACCTTCTTGGTATGGCCGGCGTGTACCCAATTTTTCCTGCCTTCCAACCGAACTGCAGTCCTTGTAGTCAATAGCACTTGGAAGGGTCCCACAAATCTTGGCTCCAAGTTGCGTTTTCGACCAAAATTTCGGGTAACCACCCAGTCACCCGGTTGGAGCTGATGTCCAGGACCCTCTGTCTGTGCCGGTAAAGCTTCAAAAACCTGTTGATGAATTAACTTGAGTTTAGCAGTCAGATCATAAAGATAATCAATTAACATGGGATATTCAAGACTATCAAAGGCCTTGGGTCTCGGGACTCCCCAAATATTCGCAAAATGACCAGGTGGAGTGGCGGTGCCCTTGCCAGGATTATGCATCAAACACACCATACAAATCTTAACCACCCTCTCAGCACATTTAGCAATACCATCGTTCTTCCATACAGGAGACAATAACTTGCATATACCTTTCGCACTAATGTGTGACAACCCATGAGCCATAGTCACGACAGCCAATACATAAGCATCCGGTAACATCCACCTCTGACATTCCGACAAGTCAACCCAACATCCATGCATGTCCAACTTTCCCGTGCTTTCTTTCCACTTGGTTCTTTCAATTTTAGTGGCCTCATTCTGAATTGCTTTCACTCTCTCAACAGTGTCTTCACACATACCAGTCTCCGTTGGCCACCTCACTGAACTCATAACATACATTCGGGACGCAAGATTCTTAGCCGTTTCCTTGGCAATCTCGTCCGCAAATGCATTACCACGACCAACATCATCCGTAACCTTTCGATGCACACTACATTTAACAATCGCTACCTGTTTAGGCAATGTAAGTGCATCCAAAAGATCATTCACAAGCTGTCCGTGTTGGATCTTCGTACCATGCGATGTCATGAATCCGCTTTCTCTCCACAATCGACCAAAACTATGCGCAACACCGAATGCATACTGACTATCGGTAAACACATTCACTCGCTTTCCTTTGGACAAAACGCATGCTCTCGTCAATGCAATCAATTCTGCCGCTTGGGCTGAATTCTGACTCAATCTCGCGGTCTCCACAACCGTGCTCAACGTTACTACAGCATACGCAGTCGTCACATCACCATTCGGCAACTTAAAACATGAACCATCAACATACAGAGTGCCATCGGGATCTGTCAACGGAGTGTTTTTCAGGTCCACACGACCCTTTGTTTCTTCCTCAGTTCGTAGATAACAATCATGTGGTGGTACATTATCTGATTCCATATTAGTCGGCAACAATGTCGCCGGATTCAGCACATTACAACGCTTAATCTGTATATGACTTGCCAAAAGGGTCAACTCATACCCGGACAATCTTGCACTCGTCAGATGTTGAGTTTTTGTCCGATTCAAAAGAGTGTCAACTGCATGGGGAACCATCACTATGAGCATATTATCCATGACCAGACTTGCGGATTGCCGAATAGACACCGCAGCTGCCGCTGTCGTCCTCAAGCAACTTGGCAACGCTCTAGCTACCGGGTCTAAAGTCGAGGAAAAATACGCACATGGACGCTGCTTACCACCGAATTGTTGCGTCAAAACACTCAACGCACAACCTTCTCTCTCGTGAACGTATAATGTAAATGGCTTACTGTAATCAGGAGTACCTAACACAGGAGCCGAACACAACGCATCACGTAGTTCAGAAAAACTTTTCTGACATTCTTCCGTCCATGGAAAAGGAGTCGAGACATCCTTGCACGTAAGAGCTATCAATGGCTTCGCTAACAGTGAGAAATTTGGAATCCACTGTCTGCAGTATGACGTGATACCTAGAAAGGCACGCACGTCTCTCTGAGTTGTTGGCACAGTCATCCGAGCAATTGCTGCAATTCTTTCAGGGGTCAACCTTCTTCCCGCCTTTGACAATAAGTGACCTAGATAGGTTACTTCTTGACAACAATATTGTAGTTTAGAAGGTGACACTTTGTGGTGTAAGTCACATAGATGCCGTAACAGTGACACTGTAGCGGTTTTGCAAATCTGTTCGGTGTCAGCAGCTACTAACAGATCATCAACGTACTGAATCAAAGCTGCACCAGCCGGCAACACGAACGCATCAAGTTGACTCTTAAGAGCTTGACTGTAGATCGATGGATTCTCACAGTAGCCCTGAGGCGCACGTTTAAACCGGAAACTGCGACAACCTAATGAGAAACCGAATAAATCTCTGCTTTCCTAAGCAATCGGAATGCTAAAGAACGCATTCTTCAGATCGATCACCGAGAACCAAGATGCAGAAGCTGGAATCAGAGTCAGCAAAGCTGTAATGTCAGGCACCACGGGGAACTGTGGAACGACAATTTTATTCACCTCCCTTAAATCAATAACAAAACGATACACGGGAGGCTTGGATGGATCAGTTCGTTTCAAAATAGGTAACACAGGACTATTACACACGTTACCTCGTGTTTCCTCGATGACATCTTTATCGATCAAATCATAAATGATCGCTAATAGCGCTCGTTCGCCATCAAGGGAAATACGATACTGGGGAATACGCGGTAGTCGCACATTCGATTTCAATTGAACAACATAAGGTGGGATATCCAGCAGGCCCACGTCATTGGGACCTGTTGCCTACAAAGAATCAGGAAGAGAACTCAATTCCGGTGGGAGCTTATCAATCGACAGATACATAGGAGAGATCACTTTCCGACCTAATGTAAGCTCCACTCCCGCAGGAGAACAGTACAAAGTCGCATATAACCGTTTCAATAAATCCAGGCCCAAAAGATTCTCACCACAACCAGTAGTCAAAATCAAGGGAGCTTCTAACTCACGAGACCCAATTGTAAGGGGCAAAGGGCTAGAAACTGGGTTGCTAACGGGGGCACCAGAGAATCCAACGGAAACATTCGTCAAGCCAGACAAAGGCGCGCCAGGGAGTTTCGAATGAATGATGGAACTTTTCGCTGCACCAGTGTCCAACAGAAAAGGCTCAACTACACCCAATGTAGCAACTGCGACATAAGGCCCTCTCTGATCAACCGGAACTGATACTTCTCCCTTCCTTTGTCTACGGCTGTCCTAGCAATTACCGTCAATACCAACATCATGCTCGACATAATAGTCGTCCACGTGATACTGTGCAGATCTACCAGACAATGGATCGCGTCGGTCAAAACAATTTTGCGAATCTGATGACGAGGCAAGACGCTCGTTCTGATTCTGAGTAACACCGCAACCTCTACCACGTGACGCTTGTTGAGGACCACTACGACCTCCCCGGGCCGAAACACCATTGTTGCGGTCACGCAACACCGGACAATTAAACTTCAAATGACCCTCACCCCTACAATAGGCGCATTGATTGTACCCCAACACAAAGCGAGGTGTAGAGGAGTCATTACGCGACTGCGATCTAGAAAACTGCGATTGTAAGCGATTTGGCTGTTGCGAGTCATTCAGATTCGAGCGCGGAGGATACGCTTGCTGCAATAAGACCTTTGTTTTAAGATCCTTCGTTTTCTTATCTGCGCGCTCGCTTTCTTCTTTCTCCCTATTTTCGTAATATTGGGCCGTGGCTAATATCTGAGCAGTGGTGGAAACGGCCCAAGAACTTTCAGAATTCTTCAATTTGTTGCTTAGTTCAGGCAACAAATTTGATACGAATTTATCAACAAACAATCGCTGACCTCCCTCAGAGCTCATATCCTGACCACTATGATCAATAAATGCCTCCTCAAATCTCGTAAAGAAATCGGAGACACTCTCATCCTTCTTTTGCTTGCACGCAGACAATTTGTCCCAATTAATGCGTATAGCTGGCATAAGTGTCTTCATAAGTGTAATTATCCTCTGGGGCAGATTCTCAATGAGCTGTTCAGGTTTAGCCCCACCAACTTGTCGTCCGTCAGCCGCCGCAAGAGCAGCCCAATCACCGCCTAACTCAGCTGCGTGATTCTCTTGACGGATTTTCGCCCAAATCGGTTGAGGTACCACATTACCAAACAACATGTCAATATCGGCAAGGTTCATAACAGTAGCATCCACTAACTGGGACAACTCCTTATAATATCCTGCAGGATTTTTACGAGGGTCGGGCAAGGTTTGCTTCACCTGTAAAACTTCCGATCGCTTCCATGGGAGGTGTATCCAAACTCTCTGAAAGTGTGGTAGAATAGCAGGATTAGCATTAGGATCACCTGGCATCCATACTGGGGGAACTTCCCGCATAGGATACTGACCAGGTTTTGCCTTCCACTCCTCAGTATCATCCTTAAACAATGCTCGAGGTTGCACTGTAGATCGAAAGGATAGCAGATGCTCTAGAGCACGTCGGACGTTATCACCTACAATCGTACCAGTCGAAAATTGATTCTGAAGCTCAGAGATCTCGGGCGGTACATTATCCACCGCATCATTATCCCACTCTTCTCTCAAAGATTTACACATTTCCTCGAACACGAATCTTTGAGTGGGCTCATTAAACTGAGAAAATGTCTCAAAAACTATACGCGAAGCGTACTTCGCAGGACACCTAATCCATCTACGCGCCAATTTCACCAACGACTCACGTTCCCTCCCATCAGGAATTTGACTGCGCCTCTGAGCAACATCAGAAAGATTTGACCCAAGTACTGGTCCAAAAAACGGAGAATAGAGAGTAGCGACAGCATTAAATATACGACTACGAACAGAAGGGGAAGAAGAAGAAGAAGGCACAGGAGCAACAATATTAGGAGTAAGCGTAGAAACAGTAGCAGTAGTCGGGGTAACAGGAGTAGTAGTGAGATTAGGCTGATGAGGCACTGACAAAGGAGCAGTAGGAAAAAGGGCCGGTAAAGGAGGATGAACCAGTTGTGGCACAAGGGGATTCGGAAGAACAGGAGGAACGGCTGGCTGACCAGCAACCGCTATAACAACAGGTGGAGGAACAGGAGGAATCACAGGACCCACGGTATCTGGAGCATAGGGAGGTGGCGATTGCAATAGATAAGACAATAATGGATCCTCTATCACTTCCTCTCCTGTCTTGTCAGAACGAGACGGTAATACCGGATAACATCTATCCACTGCCATATGATGAAGCCGAGCACTAACTTCCTGCTCCTTCTCATCTTTGTCCCGCTGATACTGTTCTGCATTTCGCATCACCGTAATGACACCTTCTCTCTTATTTTTCTTAGTCTGTTTGATTTCCTTCTGCTTGGCCTCTTTGCGCCATAACCGAAAAGAATCAAACATGGCCGGCCTAGCCTTCTTTTTAAACAATTTAACTTCAAGATTATCTAAGATTGCAGTTTCGAAACTACCATGTGATGGCCAACTAAGAACACCATCATTTTTAGTGTAACAAATCCAATATTCATTATATACAATAGGACCTACGCCGTGGCGGCTATAGAGCTCATAAATTGGAGTTCCAACTGGAGGTATCGGGCATGAATCCTCCAGTCGGGAATCCGTGCTGCAACATTTAAAGAAACCAAACAAAGTACTACGGCCAGGCATCGTGCACACTAACCGAGTTTACAAACTTCAAGGGCTATCAAATTACGATGTCCTCGCAAATATGCAAGACCCTCGGTTTTTGGCAATTGCAATCGTCAAATAAAACCCAACAACTAAGAATCAACAACTAAGAACCACAAGTGCAATGGAACCATGCAAACAACTCAGTCTACTCAAGGAGCGACCCACAAATACTTAACTGAAAAGAGCAATGGCGTCACCAGGAAGGCCCGTCTATCGTCTCGCCGTACAAAGGACTACGCCAGGCGCCAAAACAGGTCGACAGTCAGGGCATCAGTCCGTCGCAGCCGTCGGGAGGCGGGAATCTTCGCGGGAAAAGTCGTCGGGCCACTTATTTCGACAACTGGATCGATGAAGCGGCGTGCACCTTCCCTCGGAGATTTCACACGAAGTTCCTCACGATCGTCGGGCTTTGGACCGGTACCGCTGATGTCGCACCACGTTGGGCGCCAACTGAAGGACTGGGCTATTCTAAGGTCCAGCGGTGCCAGGGGACAACACCTGAAACCTTCGTGGGTTACCTGTTCCGGCATACAAAACACAGAGACACGGGACACTTCCTGCGACGTCAAAGATCAGCGTTTTATTTACTGCAGGGATACAGAAATCACAAGAAGTACACAACGTGTAGGTTCTGGGAGACTGCTTCGAATTGCAAAAGTGGATCGCTCCTTTTATACACATTTTGGTCATTGCACAACATGGCAGACAAAGGTTACGACTCAGTTCCCACAATAAACTTCAAACGGGTCGCATTCATGTTTCGGAAGCCTGAAACATGATTACAACGACATTGCCGGTTCCCAACTGTAAAAGCATATTATCCCCACATTAAGCACATTCCATTCTGACCGTAACGAATTTTAGAGGAAGGGACAGAAACAGATGCAAAGGATGCACAACAGTTTAGAAAACAGTGTAGAGAGCAATATCGGTAACTTGATTACAGGATCAAAGACCTCGTGCCTAATGCATGTATGACTGAAACAATAAACGGGCACGGCAAGATGAGCCTTGAGCGGGGCCATCTGCCTCTGCCGTGTCATTTCCCCTATCATAAAAGACACCCTCAAAGAAACACGTGTCCTTCGTGAAAGCTTGGGAATCCCAGGGTCAAAGAGCGGACAAGGTCCGTTCGCTGGCTACTTGAGGGCAAGAAACAAAATGGATGCCGTATCTAAAATGGAACCCGAGGGTTCAGATGGACATACCTAGAAATGAGACGATACGTACATAGTAGCGTAGCGAAAACGCGTACACCCACTAAACTCGTCATTTGCGGTTCGTAGATACCAAACTCGTCCATGTTCGAAGACACCCAGAAAATGTCGTTCCGATTCACACGGAACCTCAGCATCAAGAAAATTGAACTGCTGTGGGTCAGACATGAATGAGGATGAAGAGCGCAGACTAGCGGCAAAGTCCATGTTCACCAGAAGAACGGGACCAGTGACTGGAGCCAAAGATAAGGGCAATCAATCACAACCTAAAGAAGACAAACTTCGGAAATATGAAAAACTAAAAAGAAGTGAAATAACCAAGTGGTGGGAAGCAACATCACTACAACATTACGTTGACCAGGAGATGGTCCCTAGGGGGTTAAGGATCTTCACGACGCCAACTTACGAGAAACCAAACCCCAAGATGTTGGAGGAATGGTCGAACAATTCAGCTTTAAGTTCAAGGAGAATGCTAGAAATTCTCATCAAGTACGCCTGGTTGGACCGAGAGGCGATCTTGGCAGACATCAAAATTATAATGGACGAACTGAAAAGTAGTATGGATAAAGAAACCTTGGACAAGGCGCTAGTCAGTATCAAAGATAAATTAACTAAACATGAAGAAGATATAAAAGCGCGGAAAGAAAGGAAATTGAACCGTGATTACGGGGATTATGACTCTGGGTGCATTCTGACATTCAGCCACAAGTATGACCATCTCTACCAACAAGGGGAACAGGAAGAGGACAAGACGATATCCCTCAATGAAGTGTCGGACAGTGAGGGAGCTATTTCTAGCGAATGCGAATCTGATGTGTCAGCGCAGAACGAAACCCCCTCAACCTCCTCAGCACCGAATAAAAAGCAATTGACTTTTTTAGACGAGTATCGGACATTGCGGAGAGGCCGCCAAACAACGAGAGAGACCCCAACCCCGAAAACAAGAGGACAAAGAGGACGGGGACGGGGGAGAGGAAGAGGACGCGGAGAAATCGCAGGATCAGAATTAGACAACGGTGGCAGAAGAGGCAGGGGCCGTGGCACAGTAGGAAGAGGCCGAACATATGCCAAAAGAGTTTACTGATGGATGAATCAATGGTAAACAAGACAATTGTTAATCTATCCAAAAGACCGATGAATCTTACAGAGAAAAGAACTTTGTGCCTTGGTCTATCTTTTTGTCCCTCTGGTCCCTCAAGTTAAATTAATGACAGGATTGACTTGTTTAGATATGTACGTAAATTGAAGCTTAAGAAATGGCATAAGATCAAGGGTGTTGAGGCCATATATGGTGTGAATGCGGCCAGTAACATAGAAACCCAAGACTTCAGCCTTAGAGATGTTGAAGTTCTCAATACAATGATTGATCTTAACCGTGGGACCAATGAGATAGAACATGTGAGTATTTCAACCCAACTACTAGTCGAATTAGACATCGTAACTGATGCATCTGCCAACACTAATTTCAAACCTAAATCTAGCTTCATACCTATGTTACCACACAATAGCATAGACACTTTCCACGAATGCGTGAGCAAGGCATTCAATAACGCTAGACATAGGAAGAATAAAAACACGAATAAACGTAGCGGCTTCAGTGACTCTAATCTTTCTGTCAAACAAAGAAAAGCTCTCAAAGTACTCATGGATGATGACAGTATCATCATACGCCCTTCAGACAAAGGGGGCAATATAGTGATCTTGGATCGGGAACAATACCTCAATGAGGCAGACAGACAACTCATGAACACTACTTTTTATGAAATTGTCAATTTCCAACAATACAATGACAGCATCACTACAATATGGGAATTACTAACCCAATGGAATGATCAAGGGATTCTGACGTGGGAAGAATACGGATATTTAAAACGAGATTATCCCATTCTCCCAGTCTTATACCTTCTCCCCAAATTACATAAAGATCCAGTCACGCCACCAGGGAGGCCCATAGTATCATCAAGGGGTAGGGTGGCCGAACACGTGGCAAAATACATTGATTTCTTCTTGAGAGAATATGTGACTAAACTAGATAGTTACATCAAAGACACTAAAGACTTTCTCAAGAAGGTAGAGGACCTTGTGTGGGACAAAGATAGCATGTTTATAATTTTGGATGTTCACAGCCTGTATACCATCATTAATCACAAACAGGGCCTTGAGGCCTGTGAGCACTATTTAAAGAGCAGGAACATCAGATTCCGTGAACACACGCGGATGCTCCTCAAAATGGTGGAATATTGTTTGATGAACAATATATTTCTTTTTAATGGTGCCCTCTACAGGCAGACGAACGGGACAGTGATGGGATCGTGCTTTGCTCCCAGTTTCGCCAACCTTTTCATGGGAAGCTGGGAGGAGAACATACGTTCCCACCCATCCCTACAACATGACTGGAAACTGGTGTCGATGTGGCTTCGCTACATCGACGACCTGTTTATCATATGGAAAGGCTCTATGGAAGAAGCACAAGAGTTTATCAACAAACTCAACAACAACAACCTCAATATCTTCCTCAGTGGGTCCATCAGTAAAGCACAGGCGGAATACTTGGATGTCAAATTGGAAATTGTTGACGACAAAGTACATACATCCCTGTATCGCAAAAATACAGCAGGCAACAGTGTCCTTCATGCCCTCAGCAGCCACCCAGAAACTCTCAAGTGGAGTATCCCTTTTGGGGAGTTGCTGAGGGCAAGAAGGAACTGCAATACTGAGGAGGCATACAAATTGGAGAGTCAGAACATTACTTCCAGGTTCAAAGAAAGAGGGTACCCAAATTGGGTATTAAAGAAGGCATTAACAAGAGCAGCTGGAACACCAAGAGCCCAGACAATCTCTGATACCCCTCCTACTGCCAATACAGAGAACGAGACCACTAGAATGATTATGACTTTTGGATCAGACTCCAGGAGCACAAAGAAAATCATCACGCAAAACTGGTGCATCCTCAAAAATGATTCGGTGATTGGAGGTATCTTACCAGATAGACCAAGCATAACCTATCACAGAAACAAAAACATCAGGGACTTGCTCGTCCATGGTGACGTCACCATATACCCACCCACCAACATACAAGGCCTTGAGGGATTTTATCCGTGCGGACACTGCAGGGCATGTAACAATAGTGTATCACAAAAACAAGTTACGTACAATGGGATCAACAAAAACATCACCCAATTTTTGACATGCAGCTCAGTGTATGTCATATATGCCATCGAATGTACTTGCCAACTGTGGTACATTGGCAGCACTACCTGCATGGCAAAAAAACGCATACTAGAGCACTGCAGAGCCATTACTAATTTTGACCACAAATACCCTGTGGCACGACATTTTAGGGAGAGACATTCTTCTAACACGAAAGAACTACGTTACATCCTCCTAGAACAGGTAGAAAAAAACCCCAGAGGAGGCAATAGAGTCTTAAAGTTGAGACAACGAGAATCTAAATTAATAATCGACTTCCAGACTAAGGCCCCGGGCGGGCTTAATCAGGAAGAAGAACTGTCCGTACACCTTAAGGAATGATTTATACAGCACATGTCATGAATCCACTTAGACTGCTGTTTTAGTTGTATATTCAATTTTAACTTCCTCTGATTTCATGTCTGTACAGTTATTGTGTGAGAATTTGTTGCACGCAAGAAATGTATACAGTTGCTGCTGCAGATCGACATAAATCTAATTGGTGGTTTTATATTTTCAATTTTAGGTTTAAAGAGGACGGGTTCTTGTGAGAACTTCCCATATGATCTTCATATTTCACCTTATATGTTTTGCAGCAATGTTAGTGACATTCTTTGCACATGTAATGTAGTGCACGAGTTTCACACACAATTTTCTGTTATTCACTTTTATTATTTATTTCACGAACATAGTACACTGTTCAAATTAACAAGTTCGCATGAAATAGGACATACATTCAGGAGGGGCCATCTGATCAACAGATTCACAAGTCACATGGGGCACTTGTCAAGTGATACTGCTTCTTTAGACATACTTGCATAACAGTGATGCGTGACACCTGACACTAGCATAGCAGGCTGTCTTCACAGGCTTTCTGCAGCAGATTAACTGATTCACGGGGTACATGGGGCACTTGCCAATTAGACTTGGTCAATTGACACTGTTTTTTTAGACAAATGTGACACTTGTCACTAGATTAGCAGACTGTCTTCACAGACTTTCTTCAGCCACACGATACTATATGCGATTTTCGAGCGCAGTGATACGAAGGATTATCTCAGGTTGAAACACTCTGCGTTATAGAGACCACAACAGTTACTCGCAACGCATTTAGACACATTTTGTATATATACACATTGACGGCAACAAAACTTTATTTAAAAGTGAAAGTGAACATTGCTGCAAATAGCGTACTGCAGGTAGATTACTATGTCTATCTGCATTCACGTCATTGCACAATATCCAACGTCAGTTAGTTACTTCTTAGGTATTCATTTGAATATTTTTGTAACGTAGGCACATTGTGTGAATTTAACACTAAGTGTGACGTATTGCAAGAACTTGTGAGAAACACCAGTACGTATATATGCATTTGCTCCACGTTGCCCTCTTTCTGTGTTCTTTGTTTTAAAAGCGGACACTTTCAGTGTTTTCTCTAACACGTGACCAAGCCAGACGGCGAACCGCATTGTGTTTGAATAAACAGCAGTTTTCACAGACAAC
This sequence comes from Triturus cristatus, assembly GCF_964204655.1. NCBI lineage: Eukaryota > Metazoa > Chordata > Amphibia > Caudata > Salamandridae > Triturus > Triturus cristatus. The sequence continues at coordinate 211,565,893 of NC_140591.1, read as the reverse complement.
AGTATTGGTTCTTCTGATTCCTGAGAGCGCACGTATTGCAACAGATCAATCACGAATATATATATATATATATATATATATTCACTGAAAAAACCATATGTTTCACACATGTTATAGTTAGCTGTACATTTCACTCGTAAAAAACCAATGAAATTCCCCCGTTATAGTTAGTGCAGGCAACTATAACTCACGCGACCGCAATCCTCTGCTGATGCTAATACTGTATTTAGACACTTATTTGCCCATGTCTTCTTCCATTAAATTTTAGCTATACATATATTACAAATATTTTTTTTTCATAAAGACACATATGTCATCAGCAGAAGATTGCGGTCGCGTGAGTTATAGTTGCCTGCACTAACTATAACGGGGGAATTTCATTGGTTTTTTACGAGTGAAATGTACAGCTAACTATAACATGTGTGAAACCTATGGTTTTTTCAGTGAATTTGCAAGGTTTTTTAAATGCTAATTCCTAACTATAACGTGTGTGAAACCTATGGTTTTTTCAGTGAATTTGTACGGTTTTTTAAATGCTAAGTTACTTTACGCCATTCGTGGCGTGCGCGCCCAGTTAACGCAGTTCGTTCTGTGCGCGCACGGTGCGCTTTGCGCACCGTGCGCGCACAGTGAGCACGCGGTGCGCTTCGTGCACCGTGCGCCCACTTTACGCAGTTAGTGCCGTGCACGCACGGTGGTCACGCGGTGCGCTGCGCGCACCGCGTGCCCACGTTATGCGGGATGGGCCATGTACGCACGATGCGCTTCGCGCACCGTGCGCACATTTGTTAATTTCATACCGCTTATATGCCATGCACAAATGGTGCCCTTCTGGCACCATTTGCACATGGGGTGGGGAGAATGTGGATAATTTTTTTTTTTTTTAATTTTTACCGTATGCGTACGGTAAGCGTAATCGGCGATTTTCCGAAAAGAAAAATTTTTTTGGGGGGACTTGGGGGTTGTTTGGGGACCCCTATATCAATGCTGGGTGGTTAGGATCTCAAGAAACTGCCTCTTTAGACATTTTTGGGCTTCGTTTTTGCTGCCCAACTCAGAGAGCGAGAGAGAAAATGGCGGCCGCCGCTTCCTGGTTTCGACCGATTCGAATGTTTACTAAGATCTAAGAGCCAATCAAAATCGCGCTCGCGCACGCCACCGTACGCGTACGGTAAGCTTACGGTAAGCGCACCGTAAGCGCACCGTAAGCTGCCACAGATATATATATTGATTTAAATGCTATTTTCTCAGGAACTACTGAACAGATTTACACCAAACCTACAAAAGGCACTTCCTTGACCTGAGGACTACCTCTCTGCCAAATTTCAAGTAATTCTGTTCAGCCGTTCGGGCTGTAGCTGTGTCTAAAGGTCCTATGGAAAAATGCATGGGAAAAACGCGTTTTGGGACCCCCCTTTTATCTCAGCCCCCGCTTAACGAATCCCCCCGAGACTTTCAGGGTAGGAGCAGAGCGTAGCGCCCCACCTATTTTGAAAAATTCGCGAGGATTCGTCGACCGGCGCCAAAGTTATTCAAAATAGAATGTTGCAGATTTCCTATGGAAACGTGGTCCTAACTATAACTACCTACTGGCGACCGCCAGTAGGTAATGTATATATATATATATATATATATATATATATATATAAACATTTAATTTGCAAAGGATCAAAATGAGGGGGTTCATTTTGCCATAGAAATTATGATTAGTGCGGCAGAAAGAAAAATTAGGGCACATTTTGACTTCTCAAATCCTCTTTTATTTCATTATAAAAGTCTGACATGCAGACTGAAATATGCACTTTGAATACCAGCAGCAGACTTCCCTGGTGAGCAGTATCTTTACTACAGTGATCTATTGAGCAACTAGAGTGATAACATTCAGAATTTATGGCAAATGTGTGACACATCTGAATGCCTTCTTGATGGAACCAAAGTAAACAAACATTGAAAATGCAATAGGTCTCGCCCTCGTTTAAGTTAAAGCAATTCTGTTTGTAATTAGGTGGCTTTTTAGCTTTGCTTGTATTAGTGTTTTTCAAACTTTCATGTACATAACATGTATATGTATGCATATATGTATATGTATGCATGCATTTATATTTGTATTTATATAGATATGCAGATTATATATATGTTTATATATGTATGTATATATATATATATATATTCACTGAAAAAACCATGGGTTTCAGAGACGTTATATTTAGAAATTAGCATTTTAAAAAACCTTAGAAATTCACAGAAAAAAACATAGGTTTCAGGGGTGTTATAGTTAGCTGGCCATTTCTCTCGTACAAAACCATAGAAATTTAGTTCTGCTAACTATAACTCGAGCGCCCGCAATGCACTGCTGATGATGTCACATATTGCATCATTCCTGACATGGTCAGTAACATCACTGATGACATCACTGATGACATCTCCAATGATATCACTGATGACATCACTGATGACATCATGCAGTGAATGTGGTTTAGTTTGAAATTTAAATATGTATTATATATATACCAATCTGTATTGAAGATTGAGCGGATATATGACTGTCTGGATGGAGGATTTAGTAGCTGTCTGACTGTCTGTTTAAGTGAGTAATTAAAAGTGTCTCACTTAATACTTGGATTAGTAACTAAACTATGTGAATTTGTGCAGCACTGTCTCTGTTGCTGCATCAGTTGATCACTAACTAAATGAGTGTGTGTATTAGTTATTGATTAGTTGGGTGAGTATTTGTATGGGACACTGAGTTTGTGTGTGGTTGGATAGGGTGTGTGTAACTCTATGCATAGATGTGTGAATGGTTGATTGACTAGGTGTGTAGGTTTAAGAGTACATGTGGAAACAGTTGTTTGGGTGACTGAGTGTATTTATTTGTGTGTTGGTGAGCGAATATATGTCTTAGTTGTACATCTTCAACAAGAAAAAAAATAAAAGCATTGAATGTGAGAGTTGGTGTATATAAATAAGTATGTGTAAGAGTCAGTGATTGTGAGAGTAACTATATGAATGAGTGTATAACTGTAATGGTGATTGTTTAACATATTAACTATGAGTTACTATGTGTTTGAATAAATGAGGTGTTGTTGGATAATTGTGTAAGTGAGAAAATGTAAGTGTGATTAATTTTTTTCATGAGTGAGTAGGATGACTGCATAACCGACTAAGATGACTGCAGATGTGTCAATGTCTATATATGTGTATAAATGAATTTGACAGTGTTCTATTAATTAGTGACTGCATGTATAAATGATTCTGCTGTTGAATGGATAGTTGTGTGTGTAGACTTAGGAATCATCGAGTGGGTTTTTTAGAAACTTGTATTGGTGTGTCAATGGATTCAAATATGGTACTCTGTATTTTACAGTGAGTGATGAAAGGTTATACTAGTGTATGATGAGGTGTATCTGATTGTCAGGTGGATGATGTCATCAGTGATGTCATTTGAGATGTCATTTGAGATGTCATCAGTGATGTCATCAGTGATGTCACTGACCATATCATGAATGATGTAATATGTGACAACATCAGAAGTGGATTGCGGGCGCGCGAGTTATAGTGAGTACAACTAACTATAACAAAGGAATTTCAATGGTTTTGTACGAGTGAAATGTCCAGCTAACTATAACAGTCCTGAAACCTATGGTTTTTTCAGTGAATTTCTAAGGTCTTTTAAATGCTAATTCCTAACTATAACATGTCTGAAACCTATGGTTTTTTCAGTGAATTTCGAAGGATTTTTAAATGTAATAATAGTTATATGTATTTTTTATACTAATTTTTACAGTTTTTTAACTGTTTATTTTTACATATTTTAATTTTTAAATTACATTATATATTTTTTATATAAATGGAAATAAAAATGTTTTTTAAAATACTGAAACTGAAATATTGTTCTTTTTGTTGAATGTATAAGTGCAGAACTATAAGTGTGTTGGTTAGTTAGGATACTGCATGCATAGTGGATAGGGGTTTGAGGCAGTCCATGTGCTAATGCCTAGCTCGCTGCATGAGTACTTGGATACTGACTGAATGATTAGAGTACTGCAAGGAGAGTGCCTGGGAGAATTTATAAGTGTTTAGCATTACTTTTCAGAATCAGTACTGGGCTGAAAGATGCAGCACTGAGGTCTCTTCTGATAACAGGTGAGTAAATCGGAATTTGTAGTGCGGCTGATTTTAGATGAATATTTTAAAGTTCCAAAACTGCACACTTAGAAAAATTTCCAAGTGAAACCAGTCAATGTTAGCCTATGGAAGGAAATTCAAGTAACTGGTAAGTACGGTTAGAATTACTTTTTAGGATCAGTACTGGGCTCAAAGATGCAGCACTGAGGTCTCTCCATGTTCATGGGAGTACTATTAAACAGGAACAGGGGTGGGAGCTCACCGCTTCAAATCCCAGCAAGGTTCGCCTCTGGCATTGTAGTAAATGCAGTTTCAGTTGCTTGCTTCAAGACTGTTCGAGTTTTTCGCCACATTCGGCGCAGATAGTGCTGATCTCTAGACACGTGTTTCTGGTTCTTTAACCGTCATCAGTAGAGATTACAGTCTTTGAAATCTGGGGTTTGCTGAGTAGGCTGCCAACATCTTTCTCAGGTCAGGTACCTCTCACAGGCATGCAGGTGCTTCATCCACCAGCTTGTCAGCTCAATGACTCACGGGAGAACTATTAAACAGGAACAGGGGTGGGAGCACACCGCTTCAACTCCCAGCAAGGTTCGCCTCTGGCATTGTTGTAAATGCAGTTTCGGTTACTTGCTTGCTTCAAGAGTGTTTGAGTGTTTCGCCACAGTTGGCGCAGATAGTGCTGATCTCTAGACACGTGTTTCTGGTTCTTTAACCGTCATCAGCAGAGATTACAGTCTTTGAAATCTGGGGTTTGCTGAGTAGGCTGCCAACATCTTTCTCAGGTCAGGTACGTCTCACAGGCATGCGGGTGCTTCATCCACGAGCTCGTCATCTCAATGACTCACTAGAGAACAATTAAACAGGAACAGGGGTGGAAGCACACCGCTTCACCTCCCAGCAAGGCAAGCCCCTGACATTGTGGTAAATGCAGTATCGGTTACTTGCTTGCTTCAAGTGTGTTCGATTGTTTCGCCACAGTTGGCGCAGATAGTGCTGATCTCTAGACACGTGTTTCTGGTTCTTTAACTGTCATCAGTAGAGATTACAGTCTTTGAAATCTGGGGTTTGCTGAGTAGGCTGTCAACATCTTTCTCAGGTCAGGTACCTCTCACAGGCATGCGGGTGCTTCATCCACCAGCTCGTCATCTCAATGACTCACGGGAGAACTATTACACAGGAACAGGGGTGGGAGCACACCGCTTCACCTCCCAGCAAGGTTCGCCCCTGGCATTGTGGTAAATGCAGTTTCGGTTACTTGCTTGCTTCAAGAGTGTTCAAGTGTTTCGCCACAGTTGGCGCAGATAGTGCTGATCTCCAGACACGTGTTTCTGGTTCTTTAACTGTCATCAGTAGAGATTACATTCTTTCAAATTTGGGGTTTGCTGAGTAGGCTGCCAACATCTTTCTCAGGTCTGGTACCTCTCACAGGCATGTGGGTGCTTCATCCACAAGCTTGTCAGCTCAATGACTCACCGGAGAACTATTAAACAGGAACAGGGGTGGGGGGACGCCGCTTCCCCTCCCAGCAAGGTTCGCCCCTGGCAGTGTGGTAAATGCAGTTTCAGTTACTTGCTTGCTTCAAGAGTGTTCGAGTGTTGCGCCACAGTTGGTGCAGATAGTGCTGATCTCTAGATACGTGTTTCTGGTTCTTTAACCGTCATCAGTAGAGATTAGTCTTTGAAATCTGGGGTTTGCTGAGTAGGCTGCCAACATCTTTCTCAGGTCAGGTACCTCTCACTGGCATGCGGGTGCTTCATCCACCAGCTCGTCAGCTCAATGATTCAAGGGAGAACTATTAAACAGGAACAGGGGTGGGAGGACACCGCTTCACCTCCCAGCAAGGTTCGCGCCTGGCATTGTGGTAAATGCAGTTTCAGTTACTTGCTTGCTTCAAGACTGTTGAGTGTTTCGCCACAGTTGGCGCAGCTAGTGCTGATCTCTAGACACCTGGTTCTGGTTCTTTAACCGTCATCAGTAGAGATTACAGTCTTTCAAATGTGGGGTTTGCTGAGTAGGCTGCCAACATCTTTCTCCGATCAGGTACCGCTCACAGGCAAGCGGGTGCTTCATCCACGAGCTCGTCAGCTCAATGACTCACGGGAGTACTATTAAACAGGTACAGGGGTGGGAGCACACCGCTTCACCTCCCAGCAAGGTTCGCCCCTGACATTGTGGTAATTGCCGTTTCAGTTACTTACTTGCTTGCTTCAAGAGTGTTTGTTATTATTTCGCCACAGTTGGCGCAGATAATGCTGATCTCTAGACACGTGTTTCAGGTTCTTTAACCGTCATCAGTAGAGATTACAGTCTTTGAAATCTGGGGTTTGCTGAGTAGGCTGCCAACATCTTTCTCAGGTCAGGTACCTCTCACAGGCATGCGGGTGCTTCATCCACGAGCTCGTCTGATCAATGACTCAAGGAAGTACTGTTAAACAGGAGCAGGGGTGGGAGGCAATGATATCTTATGGAAGGAAATTCAAGTTACTGGTAAGTGCGGTTAGAATTACTTTTCAAGATCAGTACTTGGCTCAAAGATGCAGCACTGAGGTCTGTCCTGATAACATGTGAGTAAATCCGAATTCGTAGTTCGGCTGATTTTAGAGGAATATTTGTACATTCCAAAAATCGAAACTTAGAAACTTTTCTGCTGAAAACCACACTATGGATTTCTATGGAAGGAAATACAAGTCACTGGTAAGTACGCTTAGAATTACTTTTCAAGATCAGTACTGGGCTAAAAGATGCAGCACTGGGTTTCGTAAATTCGGAATTCGTAGTTCGGCTGATTTTAGAGGAATATTTGTAAGTTCCAAAACTCCACACTTAGAAGAATTTCCAAGTGAAACCAATCAATGTTAGCCTATGGAAGGAAATTCAAGTTACTGGTAAGTACGGTTAGAATTACTTTTAAGGATCAGTACTGGGCTTAATCATGCAGCACTGAGGTCTCTCCTGATAACAGGTGAGTAAATCGGAATTCGTAGTTCGGCTTATTTTAGAGGAATATTTGTACGTTCTAAAAATCGACAATTAGAAACTTTTCTGCTGAAAACCACACAATGGATTTCTATGGAAGGAAATACAAGTTACTGGTAAGTACGCTTAGAATTACTTTTCAGGATCAGTACTGGGCTTAAACATGCAGCACTGTGGTCTCTCCTGATAACAGGTGAGTAAATCGGAATTCGTAGTTCGGCTGATTTTAGAGGAATATTTGTAAGTTCCAAAACTCCACACTTTGAAGAATTTACAAGTGAAACCAGTCAATGTTAGCCTATGGAATGAAATTCAAGTTACTGGAAAGTACAGTTAGATTTACTTTTCAGGATCAGTACTGGGCTTTAAGATGCAGCACTGAGGTCTCTCCTGATAACAGGTGAGTAAATCGGAATCCGCAGTTCGGCTGATTTTATAGGAATTTTTGTACGTTCAAAAAATCGACACTAAGAAACTTTTCTGCTGAAAACCACACAATGGATTCCTATGGAAGGAAATTCAAGTTACTGGTGGTGCAGGCTGTGCGCCTTTTTACATCTCTCTGCTACACAGCTCTGTGGCGCTTACTGGGTGTACTTAGTTGAACCCTAGGGACCCTCAGGATTCAAGGGGACTTCGAACCATGCAGACACTCAGACTGATACTCAAAAAACCAACTAATATCCTATATAGACACCCATGTACCTACTCACCAACCCATGCAGCCACTTATACACAAAGTGAGAGACTGATACAGATATTTACATATTTAAAGTTAAACATTACTCACTAAGCCATGTATTCACTATGATACACTTTATCAGTCAGTTACACAATACATTTTTCAAAAAAAAATCATCCATTTAGACACTTATATACCCATTTATTCTTCCATCGACCTTGAGATATACATATATAAAACCTATTTAATTTTCAGAAAAACACACATTCACTGGATGATGTCATCAGTGATGTCATCAGTGATGTCATTTGAGATGTCATCAGTGATGTCATGAGTGATGTCAGTGACCATGTCATGAGTGATGTAATATGTGACGTCATCAGCAGTGGATTGCGGGTGCGCGAGTTATAGTTAGCTTAACTAACTATAACGGGGGAATTTCATTGGTTTTTTACGAGTGAAATGTCCAGCTAACTATAACGTCTGTGAAACCTATGGTTTTTTCACTGAATTTGCAAGGTTTTTTAAATGCTAATTCCTAACTATAACGTGTGTGAAACCCATGGTTTTTTCAGTGAATTTGTATGGTTTTTTAAATGCTAATTCTTATATTTAACGAGTGTGAAACATTTCTTTTTTTTTTATCTTTGCAATGTTTTTTACATCTTTTTTTAAACTTTTTTTTCCCCTTTAAACACTATGCTAACATTTAATGCATTCTGCAATATATAAATTTTCACCTTTTTTTAAAAAAAAGGTAAGATATAGTTGTATAACATAGTGAATCTTTTTTACCAATTATTTTTAAAAAACATTTTTTTTTTACCGTGCGCGTACGGTAAGCTTACCGTAAGCGCACGTTTCGCTTTATGTACGTAATATTTCTACTCTGTTTGCGTATGGTTACGCAATTTGCGTAGACGTCCGTACTTCCTAAGCGACGCGTAAGCGCATACTTTACACGCGTACGCGCGCGCGCACGTTACGCAGAAGTGTTCGAGCGTGCCTGTTATGCGCATGCGCGCGTGCGCGTGTCTTTCGTACGCGCATGCGTACTTTTACCGTAAGTGCTCCGTAAGCGCTCCGTAAGCGTAACGTACGCGCACGGTTGGTCATGTGATCAAGAAACAACACTTTTGATTGGTTTAAACTACTTTCAGTTCTAGAACCTTCCTACACCACACCCATTCCCCTCATTACTGCTTGTGACCCCTTAGGAGAAGGAGCTGAGTTGTCTTTGTGATACGATGGCAGAACAGCAGTCCTCTTCTGAGAGTGAGCCTGGTAGCAGCATCATCAGAGAGAGAAGGAGGAAACAAAAGACTTCTTTTGTATGGGAATATTTTACCTATCCAGAGGGGCAGAAAAAGGTAAATGCTCCTTTAGTCACCTGCTCACTTTGTGAGCGTGTCTTATCTAGAGGGAATCCAAGGAAGAAGTATTCCTTTGGAAATCACTCTATGGTTAGACACATTAAGGATAAACATCCCAGGACTTATGCTCGACATACTGCAGAAACATCTCCAGTAAGTCACCCGAGCACACCCGCAGAAGCTCAGCCAAGTACATCTTCGGCAGCTCAGCTGAGCCCTTCCTCTGCGGTGGGAGCATCACCCTTTTCTGCTCCTCTGGATATAAACCCTCGTTTTGGGAGGGTTACAATGAGGTGCACAAGATGTCATGGCCTTATTGTTCATGCGGAGACCAGTGTTTCCCTAATAAACAATAGGATAGACCAGCACATATGTGGTCCTTGTTAGTATTCCCATTCTTTCTTTCCTCTTTCCCTTTATGAACACAACGGTTCTTTTAAGAGCCAACCTTACCTCTTAACTTTTTTTAAAAAATTTTAATCACTTTTTTTTTTTTTTTTTTTTTTTACCGTACGCGTAATTTTTTAAACACAAAAAAATTTTAATCACCCTACAAGGTCCTTGAGGGACTACTACAGAAATGTGAAAAGCATAGAGAAGAGTAGTGAAAAAACGTGAGCATTAAAGTAAATGTGTAATAATTCCAGAAATTTCACACTTACCTGACAATCAAAATAACTTAATTAAAAATAAGTGATTTATTTAACTTTCTATAAAGAAGTTTATTTTTCATATTTTTCCTTTCTCAATCTGTAAAAAAAGAAAAAGGTATTAATATTTAACAATACATTTTAGAATACAGTGCACATATTTTCATATTTCAACAAAAAAATGTTTGCCCTTTTTTTGCTGTTTTCAGAATATATTGCATTTCACTGTAAATCGTAAAAGCAATTGCATTCATCACTTAACAGCGGGCAAACAAAAAAAAACAATCTGAAAGATTGTTTAGAAAAAGCCCAGAATCTCTTCTCACTAAAACATTTGCCTCACATTTTTGTGATACTGATTTCTACTGAGTGCTAACCAACACATTTTTAGAAAACAAGCTGGGCCTTTCCTGAATGTGCAAGTTTTACAGAACAACAGCAACACAAATGCTGACAACTATTCCTGTGTGCTCACAGACTCATGCTGTGATTCTAGGCAGAAAATGAAATTTGCTTGCCAATTTCAAAGCACACTTACTACTGTTTTTTTCTGCAAGTGTTAAGTACTCTAACATCTGATACATTTTCATTACAGTTTTCAGAAACAGAAAAGAGCACATGTGCAAACAGCTTTTTGAGACCATGAACATGTGTGACCTTGGTGACTGACTACACTCCAGCAAAAGAAATCAGCCTTAGTGATGTTGAATGTATTAGCATTACTCACTGCTACCTGAAACACCACTCACTTGTGAATACTAAGCATGATTCTACAGGATAAACTGATGGGTGTGTGCTAAGAGTCTGCTTATGCAGACTGTGTATTTTCAGTTACAAGAGACATATGCATGGATACATCCAAAAAGTGCCAGAGTGACACGAAATACATCTCTGACAGCAATTCCTCTGTGCTCACAGACTCATGCTGTGATTCTAGGCAGAAAATGAAATTTGCTTGCCAATTTCAAAGCACACTTACTACTGTTTTCTGTAATTTTAGGCAGAAAATGAAATTTGCTTGCCAATTTCAAAGCACACTTACTACTGTTTTTTCCTCCAAGTGTTAAGTACTCTAACAGTCGCATACATTTTCATTACAGTTTTCAGATACAGAAAACAGCACATGTGCAAACAGCTTTTTGAGACCATGAACATGTGTGACCTTGGTGACTGACTACACTCCAGCAAAAGAAATCAGCCTTAGTGATGTTGAATGTATTAGCGTTACTCACTGCTACCTGAAACACCACTCACTTGTGAATACTCAGCATGATTGTACAGGATAAACTGCTGGGTGTGTGCTAAGAGTCTGCTTATGCAGACTGTGTATTTTCAGTTGCAAGAGACATATGCATGGATACTTCCAAAAAGAACCAGAGAGACACGAAATACATCTCTGACAGCAATTCCTCTGTGCTCACAGACTCATGCAAAAATCACCACATACATCCCCTCTCAAACTCATAACTCACCTTTAAAATTAGTTAGTTGAGAAAGAAGTGTGGCACTCAAACAGCAGACTATCAGAGTCAGAATATCAGAGCTGTACACCTCTCTCCTCTGAGCAGAACCAATAAATGGCAATGTTTCCCTCTCTTTTTTCACACATATACATGTTAATTACAAATCTCAGTGCTTCCAACTTTTTTTCAAATGAAATCATACATTTCTATTGGTTGAAAACTTCAACCCTTTTCCAAATGTACCCTTCCCCCAACTTGACTTCTGCCTGCTACCATAGCAACAGCTCATGGAACACTGCTGTGAGGAGAGAGGTCAGAAGTTCACCACACAATGTTTCAAATTGAAAGACCAAGAGTGCTTCACCTGTCCAACCTAACAGCAAATCCAAACTATTCTTCTGTGTGAACACAATTTTCTGAACCAATACAAAACATGCTTCTAAAAATGTACACATACAGCCTACTTTTTACTGTAAAAAGATTTGAATCAGCCAATGAGTTCTTTTTATTTAAAAAAAAAATATGTATGCCTCCATTTTCCAACTGTCTTTCATTTCATATTGCCATTCTACTGAAAGGCACCTTCTGAGTGCATGCAGATCTCCTTGAAAGATGTTCACAGTGTGGATTGTAGGTCACAGCTATGTCTTCTGGAATGAAAAGTATGCAGAAAACAGATGTATGGTGAGAGACCTTGCTTTGCCAAATGTAGACATTAAATGGATTGGTCAGAGAGGGTTAAAATGGCACCAATTATTGCCTTTGGTGAAAACCTTTCAACATCTCCCACAGCCTAACCTTATTATTGTGCACCGTGGTGGAAATGACCTAGGCACTTTAACTGGTGTAGGTCTGGAAATTCTTATTAAGGACACCTTTGTGCAATTGATGTCGCTTTTTCCTCAATCTGCCTTTGTATATTCTAACATATGCCAAAGGCAAAAGTGGAACTGGTCCAACCAATTTTGTCCGCAGATTGACAAAGCAAGAAAGCACGTCAACAAATCTGTTTCTGCTTTCCTCAGAGACTATGGTATGGGTTCTATATACCACAACAACTTGCGTTACAACATGCAAGACATTTATAGAGGAGACGGTGTACATTTCAATGATGAAGGGAACAGAGTCTTCCTCTTGAACTTTAGACTCTGCATCGGTACTTACTTGTAGGTACCAAAAAACACTCAATGAACACAACGGCTCTTTTTAGAGCCCCCTAATATCTTAACACTTAAATTTGTTTTTTTCTTCTTTTTTTTTTATTTTCTACCGTACGCGTACGGTAAGCTTACCGTACGCGCACCCCGCGATTTAAAAAAAAAAAATTTAAATGTATTTTTCATACTTTTATGACCTTCTTGGACCCCCTGACAAACGCTAGGGGGTCTGCAACTCTCTTCGTTGCCCCCTTTCCACGTTCTCCTCCTTTGTTTATCAGTGTGAGACACACAAAATGGAGGCCGACACTTCCTGATTTCGACCGATTCGAATGTTTACAGTCATGTAACCACCAATCAGAATTAACCTCGCGCACGGCAGCGTGCGCGTACGGTAAGCTTACCGTATGCGCTCGGAGCGCGCCTCTAGATATATATATTGATTTAAATGCTATTTTCTCAGCAAATACTGAACACATTTACACCAGACCTACAAAAGGCACATCCCTGACCTGAGGACTACCTCTCTGCCAAATTTCAAGTAATTCTGTTCAGCCGTTCGGGCTGTAGCTTGGACTAAAGGTCCTATGGAAAAATGCATGGGGAAAACACGTTTTGGGACCCCCCTTTTTCTCAGCCCCCGCTTGACGAATCCCCCCAAGACTTTTAGGGTAGGAGCGGAGCGGAGCGCCCCACCTATTTTGAAAATTTCGCCAGGATTCGTCAATCTGCGCCAAAGTTATTCAAAATAGAATGTTGCGGATTTCCTATGGAAACACGGTCCTAACTTTAACTACCTACTGGCGACCGCCAGTAGGTAATATATATATATATGCCAGCCACAATTTAGAGATTGCGGCGCATTCCAGCCGATATTTCGTAAATTATTTATTTTAATTCATTGCAAAAAACACGATCACTTAGGTCACTTAGGCAACTTGAGGCCAAACTCATAGTGGAGTTACGCACCAGAACTCCAGGGGGACTTAATCAGGAAGAGGAGTTGTGGTCCTTCATCGGACAATAACTCAAGAACATACATTGCTGCCCCTTAGAAACATAAATACTCTGGGAAACAACATAAAGCCAATATGAAAATAATTGTGACGAAGTGAATCATAAAAGCATTGATTTGCCCATTCAGGGCTTTATTCAAAGGTAGTTTAAAATAGAGCAAGACACTAGACAGGATTTATTAGGGGTATTCCCATTCCAGTTGGTAATAATAATAATCTAAACTTAATGAATGACAAGGGCGCACCCATGAGCGGATCAACATTATTTTGTTAATAACAATAGTTTTTGAATTTTTGACTGTAATGTTGAACCTAGCGGATAAATTTGTCGATGTAGCACTATCTACCTTTATACAACATAGTGCTAAAATGGCCGACCTGTTTCCCAAATGAATGTCTGCACAGTCCGCTTTTCATTTTTATTTTTATTTTCATTTCCCACTCCTCCTACATTTTTTCTATGTGTATTGTGAACCAATGAAATGTTTAAATGGAGTTTGGTGGTTAGTAATCATTGACACTGACGAAGGCCAGGGGGCTGAAACGTTAGTCAGCAGATCGTGCAATGATCGTGTATTTTGCAATGAATTAAAATAAATAATTTACGAAATATCGGCTGGAGTGCGCAGCAATCTCTAAATTGTGGCTGGCGTGTACTCGCGGGTTTAGTCCCCGCGGCTGGAGCACCCGCTGTGCTGAGAGCGGGAGATTGACGAAAAACGTGGAAATATATATATATATATATATATATATATATATATATATATATATATATATAGAGTTCCCCAAGGTCTCCCGATAAAAATGGTGCGTCACTTGTGTGGGAGGCCCAAGTACCCGCGCCAGGAAATGGCCCAAAACATTTTGTGATAGGCAATTTTGATGATGCCTCAATACATTTTGGGCCCTTGCCTGTCGCGGGTACTTGGGCCTCCCACATGAGTGAGGCACCATTTTTATCGGGAGACCTTGGGGAACACTGGGTGGTAGGAAATGTGTGTCTGCCCGGCGATGCCACAACTTTCCCACACAAAAATGTGTGGAAAAAGTGATTTTTTCTGCTAAATTTGAGGTTTGCAGAGGATTCTGGGTAAGAAAACGTTGGGGGATCCACGCAAGCCATACCTCCCTGGAACCTCCCGGGTGTCTAGTTTTCAGAAATGTGTGGGTTTAGTAGGTTTCCCTAGCTGGCCGGCCGAGCACCGGGCCAAAAACCGAGGTGACCCCCCTCGCAAAACCAGGTTGTTTTGTGATAGCCAATTTTGAAGTCGCCTCAATACGTTTTGGGCCCTAGCCTGTCGCGGGTACTTGGGCCTCCCACACGAGTGAGGCACCATTTTTATCGGGAGACCTTGGGGAACACTGGGTGGTAGGAAATGCGTGTCTGCCCGGTGATGCCACAACTTACCCACACAAAAATGTTAGGAAAAAGTGATTTTTTCAGCTACATTTGAGGTTTGCAAGGGATTCTGGGTACGAAAACGTGGCGGGATCCATGCAAGCCATACCTCCCTGGAACTACCCGGGTGTCTAGTTTTCAGAAATGTGTGGGTTTGATAGTTTTCCCTAGCTGGCCGCCAAGCACCGGGCCAAAAACCGAGGTGACCCCCCTTGCAAAACCAGGTTGTTTTGTGACAGGAAATTTTGATGTCGCCTCAATACGTTTTGGGCCCTAGCCTGTCGTGGGTACTTGGGCCTCCCACACAAGTGAGGTACCATTTTTATCGGAAGACTTTGGAGAACGCGGGGTGAGTGGAATTTGTGGATCCACGCAGATTCCAGAACTTTCCACAAAAGAAATGTGTGGAAAATGTGTTTTTTCTTACAATATTTTAGGTTTGCAAGGGATTCTGGGTAGCAGAACCTGGTGAGAGCCAGCCAAGTCACCCCATCCTGGATTTCCCTGGGTGTCTAGTTTTGAAAAATGTATAGGTTTGCTAGGTTTCCCTAGGTGCCGGCAGAGCTGGGGTTCAAAATCAACAGCTAGGCACTTTTTTGAAAAAGGGTCTGTTTTCACAGCGAAAATGTAGAGTGTCCACGTTGAGTTTTAGGCCGTTTCCTGTCGCGGCTACTTGGGCCTCCCACACAAATAAGGTACCATTTTTATTGGAAGACTATGGGGAACACGGGGTGAGTGGAATTTTGTGGATCCACGCAGATTCAAGAACTTTCCACCACAGAAATGTGAGGAAAATGTGTTTTTTTACACTTTGTTAGGTTTGCAAGGGATTCTGAGTAACAGAACCTGGTGAGAGGCAGTCAAGTCACCCCATCCTGGATTCCCCAGGGTGTCTAGTTTTCAAAAATGTATAGGTTTGATAGGTTTCCCAAGGTGCCGGGAGAGCTAGGGTTCAAAATCTACAGCTAGGCACTTTGTTGAAAAAAGGTCCGTTTTCACTGCGAAAATGTGGTGTGTCCACGTTGCATTTTGGGCCGTTTCCTGTTGCGGGTACTTGGGCCTCCCACCCAAGTGAGGTACCATTTTTATCGGAAGACTTTGGGGAACACGGGGTGGGTAGAATTTTGTAGATCCATGCAGATTCCAGAACTTTCCACCACAGAAATGTGAGGAAAATGTGTTTTTTTGACAATTTTTTAGGTTTAGGTTTGCAAGGGATTCTGGGTAACAGAACCTGGTGAGAGGCAATCAAGTCACCCCATCCTGGATTCCCCTGGGTGTCTAGTTTTAAAAAATGTATAGGTTTGCTAGGTTTCCCTAGGTGCCGGCAGAGCTAGGGTTCAAAATCTACAGCTAGGCACTTTGTTGAAAAAGGGTCTGTTTTCACTTCGAAAATGTGGTGTGTACACGTTGCGTTTTGGGCCGTTTCCTGTTGCGGGTACTTGGGCCTCCCACACAAGTGAGGTGCCATTTCTATCGGAAGACTCTGGGGAATGTGGGGTGGTTGAAACATTGTGGATCTATGCAGATTCTAGAACTTTCCACCACAGAAATGTGAGGAAAATTTCTTTTTTTTTACACTTTTTTAGGCTTGCAATGGATTCTGGGTAACAGAACCTGGTGGAAGGCAGTCAAGTCACCCATCCTGAATTCCCCTGGGTGTCTAGCTTTCAAAAATGTATAGGTTTGAAAAGTTTCCCAAGGTACCGGCAGAGCTAGGGTTCAAAATCTACAGCTAGGCACTTTGTTGAAAAAGGGTCAGTTTTCACTGCGAAAATGTGGTGTGTCCATGTTGCGTTTTGGGTGGTTTCCTGTCACGGGTACTTGGGGCTCCCACCCAAGTGAGGTACCATTTTTATCGGAAGACTTTGGAGAGCACGGGGCGGGTGGAATTTTTGGGATCCACGCAGATTCCAGAACTTTCCGCCACAGATATGTGAGGAAATCTTTTTTTTTTGGACAATTTTTTAGGTTTGCAAGGGGTTCTGGGTAACAGAACCTGGTGAGAGGAAGTCAAGTCACCCCATCTTGGATTCCCCTGGGAGTGTAGTTTTAAAAAATGTATAGGTTTACTAGGTGTCCACGTTGGGTTTTGCGCCGTTTCCTGTCGCGGGCACTAGGCCTACCCACACAAGTGAGGTACCATTTTACTCGGAAGACTTTGGGGCACGAGGGGTGAGTGGAAATTTGTGGATCCATGCAGATTCCAGAATTTTTTTACACTTTTTTAGGTTTGCAAAGGATTCTGGGTAACAGAACCTGGTGAGAGGAAGTCAAGTCACCCCATCTTGGATTCCCCTGGGAGTGTAGTTTTAAAAAATGTATAGGTTTACTAGATTTCCCTGGGTGCCGGCAGAGCAGGGGTTAAAAAACTACAGCTAGGCACTTTGCAAACAAATGGTAACATTTTCACTGTGAAAATGTGGTGTGTTCACGTTGCATTTTCAGCCGTTTCCTGTCGTGGGCACTATGCCTACCCACACAAGTGAGGTACCATTTTTATCGGGACACTTAGGATAATTCAGATTTGTAAAGCAACTGTTTTTACCTATTGACTTTTGATGCATTTCTGCCTTCCACATGAAAGACAATGTGTAAAAAAGAAGTCATTTTGAAAAATGACCGAAAATTCTCATGCTAGTATGAGTATTCCCAATTTCGGAAATGTGCAAATATCTACTGTTTCTAATCTCTATATGTTGGTCCCATTTCAGAAATACATAGGAGTCTTTCATACTAAATTTTCCATGTATACATTTTCCCAGAATAATTGCTATATACCCGGTACATAATAAAAAACCATTGCATGACATTGCTCTGTTTTTGGCTCTGGGTTCATCGGGTTCTTGGTGAACCTACAAGTCCTATATATCCCCACAACCAGTAAGGTCCAGTGGATGTAACGGTATATTGGTTTCAAAGAGTTGTCATAATTAGAAGAAGTTACAGGTGAAAACGTTGACACAAAAGGCTGTTTTTTCCAGCTAATTTTCCATTTTTCCTATATTTAACTGTTAGTTTCTATACAGAAACCTTGATGGATTTAAACAAATGACCCCTTGCTGAATTCAGCATTTTGTCTACTTTTCTAAAATATATAGATTTCCAGGATCCATTATTGATTTCATACCCATTTCTACCATTAACTGGAAGGAGGTTGAAAGCACCAAAAATAGCAAAAATAGGCTATGTCCCAGAAAAATGCCAAAACAGTGTAAATTTTTGGGGTTTTCTGACAAAAGTCTGTCATTGTAACACTAAAAGAGGGGGGGATGGGGAGTATGTTAGAAAAAGCTAGGTCCACTACCGTTACTCCCAAGAAATACCAGTTTGTCACTATGTGGTAACTGTTCCTAAAAGTAGATGTAAGTGACCAATTTGGTCACAGAGATGAAGAGGAGAGGAAAAAGTCTCTATAAGTGGTGTCCCTTGTAAATGCAGGTGGGGGAATTTCTCCTTTAAACTTTAAT
Source organism: Triturus cristatus (assembly GCF_964204655.1). Lineage (NCBI taxonomy): Eukaryota > Metazoa > Chordata > Amphibia > Caudata > Salamandridae > Triturus > Triturus cristatus. The sequence goes on along the minus strand of NC_140591.1, from coordinate 211,547,579 downwards.
GCCCTCACACACCCTTGTGAGTGTCATGCTTCATCATCGAGCGTTGTTCCTCGTGGGGGTGGTGCTGCAGTCCCCCACGGGCCTCGCAAGAGGGCTCTTTGTCAGAGATCTTTTCAGGAGACGCCTCAGTTGTGCATGCGGGTGTGTGGGCCTAAAAGGGGAGTGTGGTGGTGTTATAAAATTACCCACCGGTACCGTGGTGATAATTTTATTCGTGGGTCCGGGAGGTCAGGATAAAATTAGTACAGGGGCGTGGGGCCACCTCTATTAATAGATAGCATAGAGGTCGGGGTATTACTCTGCTGCTCCTAGTGCCCGTGTGTTTGAGTAAATGTGTGTGCTGGTCAACATATTTTGCGCCATGTTTGGGTCCCTAGTGGATCCCCATGCACTTTGTCAGGACCGTATGTGTGACATGGAAAAGAAATAGGAATAGAGAATAGACGCTCTATATCCCTATAGTACCTCTTATTCAGGTTGTGTGCACGTTTTGCGCTATGGGGAAACACTACTTGCGTGTCCCAGCCTAGTACCTAGAAAAAAAAGGGAGACAACAAACAAGGGACAGACAAACTTATATAGACTTAATTGCAGTAGTAGCGATGAATACTGGACAATACAAGGCATCCAAAGAACTCAATGTAAATGCCTGTTGGTGCATGCTGGTTAGAAAGTGGAACAAAGTACTCCAACTTTGTTGGTGGAAACAAATCATGCACTCGTGCTGATGGTGCTTGTATATACATATCACCATACATTTTTAAGCACACACTGGTCACACAGTCAAAGCGCATACATATTGTGGAGAGTGCAGTGGGAGAGAGAAGGCACTCTTAATCTATCGTGGTGGCCACCGGAGTGATATAGTGCCACAGCGCGTGAATGTCGGTAAAACCTGCGTGGAAAATCACATAGTGCAGCGACGCTTAAAAATAATAATAATCCAGTGTGGAATATGCTGGTCGGAATATTATTAATGGAGCCCATATTGTGCATAACAACATAATGGTGATAGTGTCATCTTAGTTTACCCCTTGGGAGAAGGAAAAGGGCCTCCTCGAATGTCCTTGCGGCGGTGAGGGGGAATCACTGTAAAAAGGGAAAGCTGTCGATGAGCATTTTTTGTAGTAACATACCTCTTGTAGCGTTCTATCAGTATGTGGCAGCAGAGTAATACTCACGTAGTGGGCCCCTCGTCAGTGCTGCTGCTGGAAGGACTCCGGAGTGGAGACAGATGGAGTCCCTCCGGTATTATAATGCTCTAAAGTGGAAGCAATGGGGCAGGGGGAGGAGTGTCTGAGGGACGGAGATGTATGAGCCCGGAAGTAAGCAAATCGGCAAAACGTGGCCGCCATCTTATAATAGTAAATACAGTACTCGTAAATATGGGCCATTTTTTGAAGCACTGTAATACCAGTGGTTGTTGGATGAACAGAAAGAAGAGTATGCAAAGTTTGATGAAAATAAAGGGGAATGCAGTGTTCTACATCCCAGAATTGTTACGAGAATCTGGTGTCGACGGAGTATTTTATTCTCCTGAATGGATAATAAAGTTGCGGTTGACACTGAGGTAACACTCTGATGGTTGCTAACGTGGTCCCTTCGTGGTGTCCCTATTTGGTTAGCATTAAAAGTTTGTGCAATGTGGTTTAAAAATGTGGCTAGATTCTGACAAAGACTCATGTGTCAGAGTCAAAGGTAAAGCGCAGAGTTCTACTCCCAGTTCAGATATCATGTAGGTGACAGATCTGGGTGATGGTAACGGGGAGGTGAATGCAGATGCCAATCACTCCTCTGTAAATAGTTACTCAGAAGGGCGTGGGCTGTCCTGACTCACACGTATTGTCAGCCAATAAAGGTAATGCACACTAAACACCCATGTAAACATAAGTGAGTATAGTAGGTGTTAAATTGTGTTAGCCCTCTGTTGGTAAATATGTACTTGGAAAATTCATAGAAGCTAGAGGGGACGTGTGCTAGGTGGAAGTATACTAGGATGGCTCTTCAATGGTCAGATACACTTATGTGACAAGTTCGGACCATGGTATATCATCATTGAGTCCACTTGTATTACTCCAGACTGAAAACCCATCGTTGTTCTTGTCTGAACAACGTGGTTGTGGTCCAGTTGGCATTGGATTCTATGATGGTCCATCTTAGTTCATTTGCAGTATGATTCATTTCCAAAAAGTGATTCTGTAATTTCGTGTTAGTCTTCTTGCACCGTATTGTGCTTTTGTGTTCCCCTATACTTAGTTTTACAGGTCTGGTTGTCATTCCCACCTATTTCATGTTGCATGGGCATGTGATCAGATATACACAATTCCTGGTGTTGCAGTTAGTGTGACGTTTTTGTATCCACGGTCTCGTGAGACCCAGATCTATAGTTTTTGATGTAGCCGTGAGTGGGCAGATGGGGCAGGTGCCACAGGGGAAATGTCCTTCGAGCGGTGGTAGGGACCACAGTGTTGGTTGGGTACTAACGCTGTGTCTAGGCCATGTGTGGACAAGCAGATCCTTGAAATTCTGTGTCCTTTTGAAGGAAAAAAGGAGGGCTGGTCCTGGTTCAAAAGAGCCTGTTGTTAAGATATCCCAATGTCTCTTAATAACTTTCTGGATCTTGTTAGAATTAGGCGTGAATGTTGTGACACAGGTAAGTGCATTATTCTCTGGTTTTTTTTCACTTCCTACAGGGCTTCCCTGTGGTTATTTCTTGCTCGTTTATGTGCTTTTCTTATGGCATTTGGTGGGTAGTTGCGCTCCCTGAGATTGCGCGATAGAATAGAGGATTGTTTTTCAACTTCACAGATTGTGCTGCAATTACGTCGCAACCGAAGGAATTGTCCTACCGGGAGGTTATCCCTCAGTGCTTTTGGATGATGGATCTGGTATAGCAGGAGACTATTTCTGTCCGTTGGTTTTCGGTAGTTTGTTGTAAGTAGTGTGCCATCACGTAAAGTTAGATCCAGGAATGCAATTTTCTCTTTTGATCTCGTGCCTGTGAACCTGAGGAAAGGATCCAAGGTGCTCAACCATTCGAAGAAAGAACTGCAGAGGTCCACATTGCCTCTCCAGATTAGCAGGACATTGTCAATGTAGCGCCGCCATGTCATGATGTTCTCCTTGTAAGGGTTGTTGTTGCCCAAGATGAATTTGGCCTCAAAATTGGCCATGTACATGCAGGCCAGGCTCGGCGCAACTGTGCTTCCCATGCTGGTCCCCTGTATTTGGTGATATAGTTGTTTCTTAAAAGCAAAAAAGTTTTCTTTTAGGGCCAGTGCTGCGCATTCACAGATGAATGAGATGGGTGTTTCATGGATCCATGGGTCCACATTTTGCAGCATGCTTTCCATGACTTCTAGGGTGGCATCTTGTGGTATATTAGTATAAAGTGCCTCTACGTCTGCTCTACATCTGCTGCTGCTGGGCAATCAAGCAAGCTTCAACCCCAACAACCTGTGGCCACCGTGCATGGTGCCGGCACCATCGCCTAAACAGGAAATAAAGAGCCTGGGCATTTGGCTCGACCATGATCTCACCTTTAGAACTCAAGCAAGGAAAACGGCCGCCACCTGCTATGGTATGCTCCGTACCGTACGGAAAGTACTCCCTCTTCTACCTGCCCACTCCAGAAAGCTTTTGGTTCAAGCGCTCATCCTCTCTAGGTTGGACTATGGCAATGCCCTCTATCTGGGTGCGCCCAGCTCAGTTATCTCCAAACTACAGGTTGTCCAAAATTCGGCAGCTAGGCTCCTCACAGGCACTAATAACCGCTGCTCAGCTAAGCCTGCCCTGAAGACACTCCATTGGCTCGCGATACAAGAAAGAATACACTTCAAGGCCCCTTGCATCGCACACAAAAGCCTTCATAATAAAGGACCCCCCATCATCAAGAACCTAATCAAGCCCTACAAAGCCACCAGAAGTCTCCACTCAGACCAACTTCATCTAGTGGAAGTTCCCAGAGTCAAGAGGGCCCGGTCAGGGGGTCACCTTCTTTCCTACAACACCTCTAGACTCTGGAACTCCCTCCCTCTCTCCATCCGCAAGGAAGCCAATAATCTGTCATTTCGCAAACAACTGAAGACTTGGCTATTCTCATAATTCCACCTGCTCCTCGACGCCCATCCGCAGCGCTGGGATGCCTCCGGGTAGCCATGCGCTATTTAAGAATATTTTCATTCATTCACATCTAGTGTGGCCAAGTGAGTGATTGATCCTGGGTCATCATAGTGTTTGACCAGGTTCAGCACCTCTGTAGTGTCCTTTAGGTAAGTCGGCGTCTGTGTGACAATAGGACGTAAGAAAAAGTCATAGAATTTACTCAGTGGCTCGAGAAGGGAATCGATACTTAACACTATTGGGCGTCCAGGTGGTGGATCCGTCCCTTTGTGGATCTTCGGTAAGGTGTAGTAGTAGGGCGTCTTAGGATTGTCGTTGCATAGAAACTCTGCCTCCTGGGATGTGATCCATTCTTCGCTCACGGCTTCATTGACTAAACTTCTGATCTTCAGAGTGAGTCTTGGTGTAGGGTCTTCCTCTATGGGGAGGTAGTATCTGCAATCCGTAAGTTTTCGTTGGCTCTCTGCTTCGTATGTGCCAATATCCTGGATGACGATGGCACCGCCTTTATTGGCTGGTTTAATGATGATTGAGATGTCTTCTGTGATTTTCTGTAGAGTGCGTCTCTCTTCCTTCGTCAGTTTGTCAAAGGAGAGTTGGTACGGTAGGCTTGTGATGTCCTTCAAGACGGCTTGCTCAAAGGTGAGCACCTCATTAGGGGTCATAGCTGCCGTAGGGGTGAACTTGGATTTTTTTCTCAGCCCTGTGCTAGGAGTGGTGACTTCTAGTTGGTCTTGGAAGAAGGCCTTAAGTCTAATCTTCCTGAAGAAAAGATGGAGTTCTTGGTGGAGTCGGAAAAGATCCTCGCCGGGTGTTTGGACGAAACCCAGGCCCTTCTCCAAGAGACTGGATTCTTCCGGTGACAAAGATCTAGAGGAAAGGTTCACAACTAGCGTCTCGTTCCTGATGTGTTGCTCCTCAGAACCATTTGTTCTGGCTCTTGCCAGTGTACATTCCTTGAGCCATTTTTCCGTCTTCCTCTTCCTCTGCCCCTTCCTCTGTTGTGAAAAGGGGGGTTCGGGAATTGGTGGAATGGTTGCATCTGTGATGGATAGCCCAAGGGTGTGTTCAATAAGGGTGGATGGCCTGCCCACGTACCCGGATAGGGTTATTGTTGGAAAGGGTGGGGAGGAAAATTCTGGAACAATGGTGGTTGTGGTGGTTGTCTCTATGATCCTCTTGTTGGTGTCGTATATTTGCTTCTCTCATAGATACAGTCGCTACTCATGGAGCTTGTCCTCCTAGAGCTGTTGCTATTCATTTCTTCTGAAGACATCTCATTGTTATGGAAAACATAGTCTTCTTTGGTATATGGATATATTTTCTCCTGAGAAAATCTCTTGACATCTTTTTGAAGTTTAGTAACCTTTTGTTTAGTGAGGAAGTCTCTATGTTCGGACATTTCCTTGTTGATTTCAACTAAGTACGTTTTGTAGGACGTGATTGATATCCCTGTTTTTAAGCCTGATTCTGCTATTGTAATCCGAATCAAAAGTTCATCAGAGAGACGCTTGGCCGTGTTGATTATAAGGACAAGCCAATCTCTTGTGCACTTCCACGCAATCTTTGACCATTCTCGTCTGAAGGTGAGATCTTCGAGGAAGATCCGAGGTGTCAAGGTCACTAAGAGGCCATTAGGAGCTATATTAGCTCTAAGATATTCGGTCATTATTCTACCGTGTAGCGCTGTTTTAATCTGTTGCTTCCTTAATGCCTGTAAAGATTTCCAGTCATCATTACGGCTCCCTGAGACTGCATTACCATCTGCGTTGAGTAGTGATGGTACCCTGAATATCTCTGCCACTGTGTCGAAGCTGGGAAAATGTAGATTTCAGCCCCACAAACCCTTTTTTGATACCATTTGCAGGGAAAAACCCAGACACTTTCATATGCGGGACCTTTTCCCATTTTCCCCAAAAAACCAAAGTTTAGCTGTATTTTGGCTAAAATCTGGGACCCCTCCAGGGAAATGCACAATCCCTGGGCTGCTTTAGAATCCCCATGATGTTGGAAGAAAAGGACGCAAATTTGGCGTGGATACCTTATGTGGTCAAAAAGTTACAGAGGCCTAATCGCAAACTACTACAAATAGCCAAAAAAGGGGTCAGCACTGGGGGGGGGGAAAGCTCAGCAGTTAAGGGGTAAATACCTATAAATGAACTGTATAAATATTTCAAAATAAATAAACATATAGCAAAGCATAAACGCAAAGCTTTTTCTGAATTCTGAGTTGTGACGGAAACAGATTTTAATAGGATCAAAACAAATCTAGACACTTTACTCCGTGATGTGCAAATGACATTCCCTGAAACCCAATTTCCACACTTTATCAGTAACACTGTTTATCCGTGCAAAGTAGTGGTCACTTCGAAAAAAGAAAATGTGCTGTCTGTAAATGGTGGTGTGCTACCACAAAATGCTTTAGTAATATATTTGTGACAGTGTGCTCCTAAATGAAACACCACCTACATACCACACCTTTATCACTCTCTTTCTGAATGGATGTGGCTGATTTGCAACACTTGTTCACTGTGTCATGCTGGGATTTTTCAGAATTCCTGGGAATTGAGTGATGTATCATTGACAGCAGCACCCCCAGTCTAAAAATGTGTTACAGCACTACTGCCTGCTGGGGCCACTGGAGCTCTTACAGCACTGGGAGCTTGCTGTTTACAATTCCCCTAGTTGCAGGAAGGAGTCAGGCCTCGAGCAACAAAATCCACTGTAGCACCTGTGGTGGCACTTCAAATCCCTCATTGTGCATGCTCTGAATGGACAAATAGTGTACATGTACACTTTTGCAAATACAGAGTGAACCATTCAACCCTGACTACCTTCTGTCAGCAGAGTCAAAAAAGAAGTTATGCCCATGCTAGTGTGTGGCTCCTGAATACAGGATTGTGTTTAGCCTGGTGGTTACTAAAAGAGCATAGACTTACTTAGGAGAGAGTGCCATAATTGGGAAAACAAATTATTAGAGCATTAAAACAACTTCTTGTGGTCGCAAATTAACAATTCGTATTTATTAAAACTAGGAGTAGGACTAGCTGTTCTTCTGAGACCTGTGTAAACCATCCAAAAACTCAGAAAACAAGATTTTGCTACCCAGAGAAAGATACTGATTGAGGGGGGATGCTCGAGTACCTGTTATACACAGTACTGTAGTACTCTTTTTTTTTTATGTTCCTTTTCTTTTTTTCTCTTGTAATGGTTTTAATTAACTGTACAATAAATATTTATCTATCTAGTAATGTAGTAGAGGTGGGTGAGTAAAGGAGGAGCCAAGCCATGGGTCTGTCTTGGCTCTAAGAGCCCGTCTTGCATCTAAGAACCTATGCACAAGCTGAGCCGTGGACATTTGGCATGGAAATAGTGCAACCATTTTTAGGTCTCGCGAGCCAAAGGCTCGAAGAGACATTTTATATCTGGGCTTTTCAAAGTGCTGCCGTGACCTAAAGCTACAGTGCACGTGAACGTGCACGCGCGCAGCGCCATGTGTCTTTCCTCCGTAGCGATCGTAATCACGATCACTTTCACTTTCGCGGGCTCCTCTGTTGCTGGCATTCCCCCCTCCCTTCTCGTTTGTTTATTTTCTCTGGCTGCACGCATAGAAACAACTGTGTTACATTCCTGATATTTTCATCATGACGCCATTGAGGACTATTTATTTGATCTCACTCTACATTTTAGGTGGGCTTAAATTCTTGAACGATTTTATAACTTTGTTTTCGGCAGTTATATTAGAGTGCCTGCTCGAGCCGTGTGACGATTTTACGTCACTCTCTCCCCATATTGGAAGACCTGGACAACACTGCCATCTACTGGTTATTTTTTTAATTGACTATAAGAATTGCTCTTGTTTCTACCTGACACTTTCTTGCCTCTTGCCATTCGTCATCTTCCTTTATCTGTATGTTTTTCCCCATTTAGTTTCAATTTGGTTAGCATGTGTTTGGCATTATTTTTTCAATATTTAGTGTCCACGAAACGGCTTTACTGTCCATCATGTGATTCAACTGACGATTTTCGAATAAGGGATAATCTGTCACATCTTCTCCTGTTACCGCTGTGCAAGACTGAATGTGTGTGCGTTTGAATGTTTTGGGAATCAGGATAACATCACCTCCTAAGATTCTTCGCCCCCTTGCATAACTGTATCGCGCTTATGTGTGTCCTTCCTTTTTATGTATCTCTCCCTCTACTAGTGTGTGACTACGAAGGACCCACCCCACCCTTGACAGATTTTCTGGTATCCCCTAACAAATAGTGTAAGAAATGGGTCTTTTCACTTTTGAATTTTGATCAGGTACAGTCAACAATGCTGAACCTGATTGACATTAGCTATTGATGTCTCAAGTGTTATGGTTAAAAAATGAGAATAATAATATAGTGATTTCTTACATACAATGGATGATGAGATGCCCCATCCTAATGCATGGAGTTTCCCACCGTATGAACTACCTGCACTCTAAAACCACTGGTGTCCCAGACTAGCTGCATGAGCTGGGTAGGGTGTTTAATAAGTATAAGGTGGCCTAGATATTATTTCTTGTGGTTCACTAGATCAGATGTTCCGACATGTAAGTGACAAATTGAATTTGGATGAGATTTGTCCTTCTTTTGTCTCCCTTTCTTTTTCCCTGATACAGGTAACTGACGAAGAACGGACATTAGTTTCCCAGGTAGGACACACTTACATCAGCATTTTGGGTGATACTACTGCTTCCATGCAAGGAACTAGTAATCATACATTTTTAAAATGACTTAGTATACCATAGAGCTACCAATGAGGAGTAGCTGAATATATCACTGAGACCAATAGTATTGTAGCAGGAGTATCGTAAACTTGGAGCGTTGTATATGGAATAGTTGGCATAGGGGCTCTAGAGAAGACTGATTTACAGAAACCACATTGTGATGGTATGGGGCTGGTTCTAGACATCACACTGCATTTTTCATATTTTCACATCTGGATGCATAGCTAATGTGTGGTTGTACGAGGTTGCAAAGATTTTCCTTCCCAAACTTTGTGAAGATGTCTTCAAAAATTTTCAAGGTTCACAACCTCCTTAAACAGAGCAACATTTTAATTGCGAGAAACAAATCTGTAGGGTTTGCTAAATTGAACCTCAGCAAAACCAAATTCTCTCTCTAAAAAGTTTTAAGTTTACAAAACATTCTCATGTTTGTAAAGGGAAAACATACATTTAGGAAAACTATGCAGGCAGAATTTACATTTCACCAACTCGAAGTAATAACAAGCATTTGCAATGCAATAGGTCTCGCATTACTGAATCTTTGAGCTGCTATTGGTATTGCATTATCATTAGCAATGCCAGTAGCTCCAACTTTAATAATGCGAGACCTATTGCATTGCAAATGCTTGTTTATTTTTTTTGCAGAGTTTTATATAGCGCAAACTTGACCCGAATCCAATCAGGTATCAGAGTGCTTTACATAGCACCATTTACGTTACATGAGGACACACATTCATTTTTAAAATGTTTTTTGTTAGGCACGGGGAGATTAAGTGATTTGCCCAGAATCACAGGATGTTCAGCGTCATTACCGAGACTCGAACCCAGTTCCCCAGGTCCGAGGTCGAGCGCTCTAGCCATTAGGCAAACTCCTCTCCCCAAATATTACAAATATTACATAAAAATATCATAGAGTGTCCTCAAAATTTAAAAAAGTATATTTCTTTCACAATAATCTCCACATTGAAAGTCATTTATTAAAAGTGTTACTTTTTAAACATGAACTCATGAACTTAGAAAGATGCATGCCCCCTCCGCCCACCCAGATGACAATGCCATAAGTGAACTAAGAGGCAATTCAGTTGTCATGTATAACCTATGTGGGCTATATTCTTATTTTACATGGAGCAGAATTATAGTCTATTATGTCAAACAGAGGAGAGATGTTTGTACAGCGCGCATCCTCACCTATTTTAAGTTTTTCTCATATCCAAAAATGAGAAATTAGGAGACATAATAAAATGAAATAATTGTCTGGTACCTCACAATTTGGGCAAGGAGCCAAGCTGGGACTGATCCCAGGTTGTCTGGTTTCAAATTGTGCAATTCAGCCACTAGAGTGGTTTCCCTCTTAAAGTTTTGTCTTTCATTCTGGCGGGTTGAGGTTACAGTGTGAGTAGTAGACAGAAGCCACATAAGCATATTTTGGGCACAAGGGCTGAAGAAGACCTTAAGCTGAATCTCAGCCAGACCTTCAGTGACTCACATACCTCTATACTTTGATCTGTGTATTCTGTAACTAAAATAAGCCTAGATGCTCCTGACAGTGCGATACCTCTTTTGTATGTGAGGATATTCTAGCTTGCACTGCTGCTGACGATCTTGTACCTGTGCTGTGTGATGAGAACTTGCACTACTGCCTATCCTCCACGTTGTGTATATGCATTTACACACCAACCTGGACTGCAGCTATCGGTGCTGTCTGTGTTCTGCGTGATGCAAGGGAAGCTTATATTGTTTTTGGGCAGATCAATATGTATTCTATGAGCATGAGGGAAGTGAGTACTCCTGCCAGGTGCTGTTGTACCTAATCTGTGTGTGGAAATATTGCTTTGCGTGTGAGTCAACCTTGCACTCATACATCCAGGTGCTGTTCATTTTCCAAACCTGAAATGCTGCTTATTCATTATATTTATGAGAGGTGTTAAATAGTACTCCTAGTGCCACACTTGTTTAAGGAAACTTGCAGTGAACAATGTCTTTGAAGAAAGTTTGGCTGGCCCTACCGTACCACACTTGTACCATTTCCTTGAAGCAAACTTGCATTGGTCCCACTGTACCACAATTGTCCCCTTGTCTTTGAATGAAGATTGCCCTTGCCGTGAAGTACCATATTTGTTCCATTTCTTTGAAGGAATCTTGCATTGACTAGCCCTGCAGTAGCACACTTGTTCTGTGTCTTTGAAGGAAGCTTGCACTGGCTGTCATTGCAGTACCACACTTGTTCCATTTCCTTGAAGCAAACTTACATTGGCCCCACTTTACCACAATTGTCACCTTGTCTTTGAATGAAGATTGCCCTTGCCGTGAAGTACCATATTTGTTCCATTTCTTTGAAGGAATCTTGCATTGACTAGCCCTGCAGTAGCACACTTGTTCTGTGTCTTGGAAGGAAGCTTGAACTGACTGGCACTGCAGTACCACACTTGTCCCATGTCCTTGAAGGAAACGTGTGCTAGTCCTGCAGTACCACACTTGTTTTATGTCTTTCAGGGAAGATTGTGATGCTCTTGACCAGTGCTGTATGTCTTCTGTGTGTGAGCCAAGGGTCTGCTTTGATCCTGCTCCCTGTTCTCCGTCTATTTCTGTGTGTATTAAGTCTAGCCAAAGCACTGTTTTAGCTGTCTTACAAGCCTCATGTTTTCTAAAAAATAATACATAAACTTGCTTAGAGAAAATGAGCTTTCTGTAACCCTACTTCAGATATTCAGCAGACTGCCAGTCACATATTGGTTCAACACTTCAGAATGAAATACACACAGTTAAGCAGTGGATCAGTTCTCCTCAGCCATGGGCTTTGTTGCCTTTATTTGGCTCTGCATAGCCACTGGTCTTTAGGATGATAGGTAGTATTTTGCCTGCTTACCCTGTGTAACTCTGCATCCAGAGAAGTCTGCCTCACGAGATAGTTGCTTTAGTTTGTTCCTCAGTAGCTCACTCGCAATTGCAGACTATTGCTAATTGAATAATGATAGTAGCAGCAGCTCCTCTGACGTTACTATTGGACCACAACGTTCTTAAGTAAAGTGCCAAGCATAACAATTGAAACTTTCAAAGCCAAGTCACATCTTGAAACAATATTCTGTATACTGTGTCATTTTTTACTGTTCAGAGATAGCAGACCAGTGCGAAGCTTTGCATTTTAATTATTTTATTGAAGCACATGGCCTCCACATTTAGTTGGCATTTATTTTCTTTCTTTCTTTCTCTTTCTTTCTTTCTTTCTTTCTTTCTTTCCTTGCACTACAAAAAAATGCCACCATGTGTTTTAGATGACAAGTCGGACTTTTTTGACTTTTTTGGATGCTGAGACTCTTCCCTACAGGCGTCCACAGAGACCAGACTGACATTACCTGCAGTGTTGGTCCAAGTAGGGCTGATGGTAGATTAGATAACCTCAGTGGAGATTCAGGCTACAGTGAAGCGTACCTCAACAGCTTACACTAGTGGAACGACGTATCACATACTCAATCTGTGCCTCCAATGCCACCATCTGTTCGAACTCTGCTCATTCCTAGTGAGCAGTGTACCTCTATGAGCAGTGTGCGTGCAGCATAGCCACCATGCATTGTGAGTGATTTGTGAGGAGTGTGCCTGTGAGAATTCAGAATTACAATTGTCTTTTGATGGTCTACATTTTAAAATGTGTGCCTATGTGAGTGAGGGTCAGGCATATGCCTGTGTGAGTGCAGTGTGAGTGGTGTTGCAATGTGAACACAAAGGTATGAGTGTGCGTTCCCTGCATGTTATATCTTTCTGCATATGTACTTTGCAAGGGCCAAATGTATTGGCTTTGGTAATGCTTTCTATGGTCATTTTCTTGACTTGCAGAAATGTAGTGCAGGCAATTGATGGAAATACAATAGTGTGTTTGAGGATGGTACTGAGTTTTGATATGGCAAATGCAGACTTTGGCGTAGCAGGTTGAGGACTTTTAGGGCAGCTAACAGACTGAGATGTCACCCCAGTGAGGGGGGCCAGTTACTTTACTTGCACTAGGGCCCATAGCTATCTAGCTATGCTACTGAAGAAATCGCTTATCATGGTGCAGGTAAGACAGAATTTGTTTTTCCAAATTGAGATCAAACACTGCTCAGATCCTTCATGCCTACGGGGACAGTGTCTTGGTCAGCCTTGCTCAATATGCTCTCGGCAAAGTCATGTTGATTGGATGGATTCCTTTACATCTGATCTGTCCTACTTGTATTTCACATGATAACGTCAGAGAGGATGCTTCTTGTCCTGAAACCAAGCACCCTATGAAACCATAAATACAGTGTTCAAGGCAGCCCAAGAAGAGCCCCTCACCTCTCCAGCTTACTCAGCTGTCCTACCAGAACATTCCAATGTACAGCCAACCCTCTTTCAAGCACATTTAAAGCACCATGCATTGCATCCCATTTCTTAAGCCTCATCAACTCTCTGCCCATCACAAAAATGCTCTCCTAGACACTGTGCAGCACTGCCAGTCAAAACCACCAAAAAGCAAAATTATATATTCTCTGTTCCCTATTATGTTTCTGAAAAATGCAAATAACATTGGTCTAGTCGTCATTTATTCCGTATTTAAAGAAAAAGATCTAAATTGCGTAGAACTTGACACAGGGCAATGTAATACTTTGCATGAAACAAGAAATTACAAAATGTTATTAATACATTGAGAGCTTAGAATCTTATGTACAAAGAATGAACTCTATAAAAGTGTTGGCAGTTTGCACACCTACTTTTTCCAAATTCGCTGGTATTTTGCAAACAGACTTATGTAGTATTTGTTCTGTTCACAGAAAATACCAAATCGTAGTTAGTCACAATTTTACTTAACTCATGGATATTAATTAGGCAGGTTGCAAATTACGGCCCTCTACGATTTACTGCCATCACAGGTTTGGTCGACCTCAATGTTTGTGATTGCCTATAAATACACCAGTATTTTCTTTATGTATTCTGTTTTATTTAAAGGAAAACAAGATGCATGTCTGTTTTCCATACATGAACACAGAATGTATTTAAAAAATGGACCACTTCCTACTCCTAAAATTAGTTTTTGTCAACATTAACAAAGAAGTCACTGTCCTTTGGGATCCCCTTCTGTTTTTAAATGTTTTACCTCTTTCTTTAAGGTGTTGCTTTACCACGTTCTTGGAGGTGTCACAAACCTATCAATAATTGGCAACCACAACTGCTGTTGCCAACCATTGATACATACCTTAAGGAATTGCTAAATGGAAGGGACGCCCTAAAAATGCCCCTTTCAATTTGCGGTTCAGTATGTGCTTGGAAACTTATTTTGTAATTTGGTAATGTGTTATTGAATCACAATTTGGGTTTTCTACATACCCAAAAGCTATTTTGTGTTTTTAAAGGCTCTGGTTTTGTAACTGAGCTTCTGCAACTGCAGAATATCTATATATATGAGGCCCTTAGTTACAATGGATAGTGATGAGTTGCTATCAGTTAGAATGTTAGGAGGTCATTTAGACCTCAGCAGGTGGCTCACCAGGTCAGAAGAGACCAGGGTTCCAATCCCCTGGCACATAATTCTCATGAGATTGCTTTCACGTTCTAAAGCAAAAGTACATTTTTCTCACAACATCTTTGAGAATCATTATCGAAGGTATGTCTTAAGCCCTCCAGGCAGAGAGGAACCTTTTTCCAACAAGGCTACAGGCTGCGAACACACTCACTTCAGAAATATATACTGGCCTTGCGGCAGCTCCAAGCTATTTACCTTGGGCTCTCAGGTATGCGACAAATGCTGTGCACCACTCAAAGATGGTAAATTAGAAGTAATTATTATTAGCTAGAGTTATCAAGAATGGAACACAAAAATGGAGCATGTTGGCTGTTTTCATAATATTTACTTCATCTTCATTTATAATTAACCCCTTCGCTGCCAGGCCTTCCCCCCCTCATGTGCTACGCCCTTTTTTGGCTATTTGGGGTAGTGCACGCTGAGGCCCCTGTAACTTTTTGACCACATAAGGTATCCACGCCAAATTTGCGTCCTTTTCTTCCAACATCATGGGAATTCTGAGGGTACTCAGGGTTTGTGGATTCCCCTGGAGGGGTCACAGAAATGAGCCAAAATACAGCAAAATATAGGTTTTTTTTGGGAAAATGGGAAAAACGGGCTGCAAATGAAAGCATATGGGTATTTCCCTGCAAGTGTTATCAAAAAAGGGTTTGTGGGGCTGATATCACAATTTTCCCAGCTTTTAGGGGATACCAGACTTTTGTCAGAAACCCAACATTTTTTACACAGTTTTGGCATTTTTCTGGGACATAGCCTATTTTTGCTATTTTTTGTGCTTTCAACCTCCTTCCAGTTAATGGTAGAAATGGGTACAAAAGCAATAATGGATCCTGGAAAGCTATACATTTTGGAGAAGTAGACAAAATTCTGATTTCAGCAAGGGGTTATTTGTGTAGATCCATCAAGGTTTCTTTATAGAAACTAACAGTAGGATAAATTGAAAATTTGTTGAAAAAAAGCGCCTTTTGTGTTAACGTTTTCACCTGTAACTTCTACTAATTTTGACATCTCTTTGAAAGCAATATACCGTTACATCCACTGGACATTTCTGGTTGTGGGGATATATAGGACTTGTAGGTTCACCAGGAACCCGACGAACCCAGAGCCGAAAACTGAGCAGCAACTTGCAATGGTTTTTTATTATGTACCGGGTATATAGTAATTATTCTCAGGGCTTTAAGTGGGATAAAAATACTAGGGGGTCTCTCGAGGGGGCGTGGCCAATATAATGAAGGGCGTGGCTTAAACATACATAAGCTAAAAATGTGTGCTTAGGATAGTGTGCCGCCCTACTGGTATTTTGCTGTTTCTGTTATTGCATCCAGATATATGATACAAAAAGTAACATCATACCTACAACAAGTCAGGACTATTGGCTTTGTCAATGGTTGTTCGTTGTATAAGATAAATAAGCAGCAACTGTGGCTTGTTTATAATATTGAAAAAGCTTAACATAAAGCCCTGGTGACACCACGACAATATTGTTGCTCCTGAGTTCCGAAAGGAGAAGAGAAATCCAGAGAGAAAATGACTCTCTTTAAAGGATTTCCCTTACCCTATAACACTCGAAAAAACGGACCGCCTGTGCCAGGGCACAAAACAGAGCCCGATAGAGACCCGTTTCGAGGCCTCCTTAAAAAAACTGCCGGTGCTCAGACCCGGTGAGACCCGGCCCACTTAAAGCCCTGATTATTCTGTAAAAATGTGTACATGGAAAAAATCGGTATGAAAGACACCTATGTATTTCTGAAATGGGAACAAAATATAGAGTTTAGAAACAGTAGATATTTGCACATTTCCGAAATTGGGAATACTCATACTAGCATGAGAATTATCAGTCATTTTCTGAAATGACTTCTTTTTTACACAATGTCTTTCATTTGGAAGGCAGAAATGCATCGAAAGTCAATAGGTAATAACAGTTCCTTTACAAATCTGAATTACCCTAAGTCTCCCGATAAAAATGGTACCTCACTTGTAGGGGTAGGCATAGTGCCCACGACAGGAAATGGCTCAAAACCCAACGTGAACACACCACATTTTCACAATGGAAAATTACCCTTTTTTAGCAAAGTGCCTAGCTGTAGTTTTTTAACCATAGCTCTGCCGGCACCTAGGGAAACCTAGCAAACCTATACATTTTTGAAAACTAGACACCCAGGGGAATCCAGGATGGGGTGACTTGACTGCCTCCCACCAGGTTATGCTACCAAGAATCCCTTGCAAACCTAAACAATTGCCAAAAAAACACATTTTCCCCACATTTCTGTGGTGGAAAGTTCTGGAATCTGCGTGGATCCACAAATTTCCACCAACCCCGTGTTCCCTAAAGTCTTCCGATAAAAATGGTACCTCACTTGTGTGGGTCGGCCTAGTGCCCGCGACAGGAAACGGCGCAAAACGCATCGTGGACACACCTCAATTTCACAGTGAAAAATGAACCTTTTTTGGCAAAGTGCCTAGCTGTAGTTTTGGAACCATAGCTCTGCCGGCACCTAGCGAAACCTAGCAAACCTATACATTTTTGAAAACTAGACAACCAGGGAAATCCAAGATGGGGTGACTTGACTGCCTCTCACAAGGTTCTGTTACCCAGAATCACTTGCAAACCTAAAAAATTGCCAAAAATACGCATTTTCACCACATTTCTCTGGTGGAAACTTCTGGAATCTGCGTGGATCCACAAATTTCCACCCACCCCGCGTTCCCCAAAGTCTTCTGAGAAAAATGGTACCTCACTTGTGTGGGTCAGCCTAGTGCCCGCGACAGGAAACGGCGCAAAACATAAGGTGGACACACCTCAATTTTGTAGCGAAAATGACCCTTTTTAGGCAAAGTGCCTAGATGTAGTTTTTGAACCATAGCTCTGCCGGCACCTAGGGAAACCTAGCAAACCTATACATTTTTGAAAACTAGACACCCAGGGGAATCCTGGATGGGGTGACTTGACTGCCTCCCACCAGGTTCTGTTACCCAGAATCCCTTGCAAACCTAAAAAATTGACAAAAAAAACACATTTTCCCCACATTTCTCTGGTGGAAAGTTCTGGAACCTGAGTGGATCCACAAATTTCCACCCACCCCGCATTCCCCAAAGTCTTCCGAGAAAAATGGTACCTCACTTGTGTGGGTCGGCCTAGTGCCCGCTACAGGGAACGGCGCAAAACGTAACGTGGACACACCTCAATTTCACAGCGAAAACTGGCCCTTTTTTGGCAAAGTGCGTAGCTGTAGTTTTTGAACCATAGCTCTGCCGGAACCTAGGGAAACCTAGCAAACCTATACATTTTTGAAAACTAGATACCCAGGGAAATCCAGGATGGGGTGACTTGACTGCCTCCCACCAGGTTCTGTTACCCAGAATCCCTTGTAAACCTAAAAAATTGCCAAAAAAACAAATTTTCCCCACATTTCTGTGGTGGAAAGTTCTGGAATCTGCGTGGATCCGCAAATTTCCACCCACCCCATGTTCCCCAATGTCTTCCAATAAAAATGGTACCTCACTTGTGTGGGTCGGCCTAGTGCCCGCGACAGGAAACGGCGCAAAACGCATCGTGGACACACCTCAATTTCGCAGTGAAAAAGTGCCTAGCTGTAGTTTTTGAACCCTAGCTCTGCCGGCACCTAGGGAAACCTACCAAACCCACACATTTCTGAAAACTAAACACCCGGGGGATTCCAGGGAGGTATGGCTTGCAAGGATCCCCCAATGTTTCCTCACCCAGAATGCCCTGCAAACCTCAAATTTAGCTGAAAAAAATCACCTTTTTCACACATTTTTGTGTGGGAAAGTTGTGGCATCACCGGGCTGACACAAATTTCCTACCACCCAGTGTTCCCCCGGGTCTCCCGATAAAAACGGTGCCTCACTCGTGTGGGAGGCCCAAGTACCCGCGACAGGCAAGGGCCCAAAACGTATTGAGGCGACATGAAAATTGCCTACCTCAAAATGACCTGGTTTTGCAAGGGGGGCCACCTGGGTTTTTGGCCCGGTGCTCGGCGGCCAGCTAGGGGAACCTACCAAACCCACACCTTTCTGAAAACTAGACACCTGGGGGATTCAAGGGAGGTATGGTTTGCGTGGATCCCCCAATGTTTCCTTACCCAGAATGCCCTGCAAACCTCAAATTTAGCTGAAAAAATCACCTTTTTCACACATTTTTGTGTGGGAAAGTTGTGGCATCACCGGGCTGACACAAATTTCCTACCACCCAGCGTTCCCCCGGGTCTCCCGATAAAAATGGTGCCACACTCGTGTGGGAGGCCCAAGTACCTGCGACAGGCAAGGGCCCAAAACGTATTGAGGCGACATGAAAATTGCCTTCCTCAAAAGAACCTGGTTTTGCAAGGGGGGTCACCTGGGTTTTTGGCCCGGTGCTCGGCGGCCACCTAGGGGAACCTACCAAACCCACACATTTCTGAAAACTAGACACCCGGGGGATTCCAGGGAGGTATGGCTTGCATGGATCCCCCAACATTTCCTTACCCAGAATGCCCTGCAAACCTCAAATTTAGCTGAAAAAATCACCTTTTTCACACATTTTTGTGTGGGAAAGTTGTGGCATCACCGGGCTGACACAAATTTCCTACCACCCAGCATTCCCCTGGGTCTCCCGATAAAAACGGTGCCTCACTCGTGTGGGAGGCCCAAGTACCCGCGACAGGCAAGGGCCCAAAACGTATTGAGGCGACATGAAAATTGCCTACATCAAAACGACCTGGTTTTGCAAGGGGGGTCACCTGGGTTTTTGGCCCGGTGCTCAGCGGCCACCTTGGGGAACCTACCAAACCCACACATTTCTGAAAACTAGACACCGGGGGGATTCCAGGGAGGTATGGCTTGCGTGGATTCCCCAACGTTTCCTTACCCAGAATGCCCTGCAAATCTCAAATTTAGCTGAAAAAATCACCTTTTTCACACATTTTTGTTGCCTGCCCCTCTTGGCTCATTTCAGTTTCACTTTCACTGTAATGATGTCGGCGCGACGTGCGCGCCGATCTTCATTACAGTGAAAGTTTTGCATGAAAGGGAATTCCTCCGGTGCCCGCACCAGAGGGATTCCCCAGGGTATGCCTCATGACGAGCTGGACTCGTCATGGGCACAGCGCGACTGTGCTCCATGACGAGTCCAGCTCGTCATGGGCATACAAGGGGTTAATCACAGTTTCTTTTACTATGTGTTATATTACTTTTACTTATGCTTCACATCAAGTTGGCTTCAAATGAAGTCTTGTAGAATAATGCTTCAGACATCTTATATGTACTCTATTAAGGGAATGGGCCACCAAATCAAGAGATAAGAGAGGAAATTAAATCAAATGTTTTTACATATTGAGACCTCGAGGTGAATAATGATGAGAACCATTATAGGGATTGTCCTTCTTCAAATTCTGGTGGAAAGAAACTTGTGGCGAGTATTTTGATGAAAACTGCTGAGCATCCCGCAAACACAAGAAAGCAGACATAATCATCCTCCAAAATATGTAGGGATGCATTTAGAATCGGGAGGGTTGCTGTTCAGTGCTGCATGTAGGTCAAAATCATGACTGGAAAGAGCTTAGTAGGTTTCTTGACATGTGCAACAGAAGTTACAGGGGGCATGAGGAGATTTGTATGAAGTTTGGAAGATCTTTTAGATCTAGATTACACCTTTAATATGTGTGTGATCTGACTGCTGTGAGAAACTAGGTTGCTTTTGCATGGGGGTGAACTCTGTTCAAGCAACAGCCATAATCTCTGGAAGGGTAAATCACAAATAGTCACTACATAAACCTGTGCTTAACCTTGGGTAGCTTGCCACCAAAAACAGTCAGGATTAACTTAGAGGCAATGTGTAAAGTATTTATGCAGCACACAAACAGTAACAAAGTAAAAACAGAACACAAGAAAAATTATACACCAATTTAGAAAAATAAAGTGAAAATTAACCAATTACTTGACACCGAAAGGACAAAAATCTAATCAATAGAACCAGAGGTATAGATGTTAAAGTTTTTTTATAAAAGCTAGTAACTCTAAGATCAAAGGACCAACCGCAGACATCTGGTCACATGAGACTGGGTCAAAGTAAAAACATATTTGCAACAGCGAAGGAGCATTGTGGATGGGCCTCGGTAGGCACTTACCTTCATACTTAGAAGACATTCTGTGGAGAGAGTTCTGAGGAGGTAAAGTTCAGTGGGTCAAGTCTGCAGGAGGTGTCCAAGGAGGGAGCGTTGTTGTCGGGGAGCCGATAGATGAAGACGCAGGGAAGATTTCTACGTTCGGACTTAGTCACTTTTTTGAAAGTTGAAAATCACCAGCAGCAGGAGGCTGTAGCCAACGAGGGTTCCAGGAGTCCAGTTATCCCATTGGTGAAGGACCGCTGAACAGGATTTGCTGCTGCACAGTCAGATCAATCCAGTGTATGGCATAGATCACATCAGGAGGATTACCTCTGACTCCCCATCTGCCAAGGAACCAAATAAGTATCTTTAGTGGGTATTATGTTTTGGCGAAATTCTTAATTCCTTTTCAGAAACCACCATAATATCAGTTTCATTAAAAAAGCCATGATACGTCTGTCGTTGAATAAATCCAGTGCTAATCCTGGAGATCTGAAGCTCTTGCAACCTACCTCTTCTCCTGCTGCAAGTTAAGGTTTAAAAAAAGCAGTGAATGCCCACCATTCCCCTTTGATAAAGGAAACCCTAGTCTTGGTCCCTGCTGAGACAGGTTTCAGATCCAACCACAGCACTGAAACAGGTCTAGTACCAGCTGCCTTTAATGATTACTGGCTTCTGTTGGCTGGTTCTGGTTTCACAACATTGATATTGTTATATCTGTTAGCTGATTTTGCACCACTGACAATCCATATTGCTGTGTTGTCTGCAACAGATGAAAGTTACTTCAAGGCATTCAAGTGATTCATGTTAATTTTGACTGACAGACCACAGTCTCCCTTCCTCGTTATGAATCAGATTTCACTCTCCTGAACTCACCTCTGAGTCTCACCTTATTCAACACTTTTGTAGACTGTCTTATGGCATTGGTTAGATCATTTCACTTTTATTGCATTTTTCATGCATATGCAGATGATAGGCTTTGGTACATCAGTATGATGCCTCAAGGACGGCATCCTCAAATTTCCAAGCCAGTTTAACAGTGGTAGCACACTGAATAACAAGTAACACATTAAATTCAGAAAGAAGTGGTTTTAATAAGAGGACTCTACGTCCCCTCATTTTGGGTCTTGGCCTTGTGGACCCATGATCACAGACGTGTGTGTACACTAGTAGACATTGTCAGAAACACAGGCATCATGTTCGACTCAGGCTTAATCTTATTTTTGATTAACCTAACACCCTTTGGTGAAACTCCTCAAATGGACCTGCCTGTGCCTGCAACATCTCTTCTGTTGGCCTCTGCCTGGAGTGAGTCCTGATCCTCAAGTCCTGCAACGTTGGTTGGCATCAGAGTGGAAAAGTCCTAAAGTTTAGGCTTCTCTTGACCACAGATGGGCCCGTTTGCACAAAGATTCTGCCGCCCATGAAAACCGCCAATGCTAACTTCCAGCGAGGCCTGCTCTTCATGCTGAAATTGACCACTCACGAGATGCCAATAGACAACATTTGCGACGATCTAACATGACAGAAATACATCTTTGCACTACAGCGGCGACTGTCCATGACACTTGAGCTGCTCTCCGCACCGATAGGCACCACGACTCCTCCAGCATGAACAGAACTCTTCCAGCTGGGCTTCCGAAGTTAACACAGCTGCAGGACTAAGATGGTCCTTGTATCTGATCCATGTTCTATCACGGTTGGCTTATACTTGTGACTTTCCTCCATCTGATGTGACCAGATAACTGCAAGTGGCACTTTCTTTTCTGAATCCTTAGCACTATTTTCACTTAAACATTTCAAAAATGAATATCTCCGCTTCTACTGATTGGACTTTTTTCATTTGGATGTCACTGTATTTATTAGAATATACTCTATTCTTCTGAAATGGTTTGGGATTTGTAAGAAGCTGG
The DNA here is from genome assembly GCF_964204655.1 of Triturus cristatus. Classification (NCBI taxonomy): domain Eukaryota; kingdom Metazoa; phylum Chordata; class Amphibia; order Caudata; family Salamandridae; genus Triturus; species Triturus cristatus. The sequence goes on along the minus strand of NC_140591.1, from coordinate 211,525,150 downwards.
CTGTTTTTATTGTGTACTAAAACAAAGAACACTATGCAGAGAGTCCAGTGAGTCCTGTATTGGTTTACAAAGGCAAAAGTAGATAATACTTACACTCTATTTGTGGTAGTGTGAGCGACCAGTTAGGCGTATTAGAGGCTAGTGCAAAGCATTTGTTGTATTCACAGATGCAATAAATGAGACAAACACTCAAGAATAAATCTGAGACCAATTTGCAAAAATAATATACATTTTTTTTTTTTTCATATCAATAGCTTTGCTCCACAGTAAGTACTTTAAAGTTATGAATTTTTAGAATTTGCAAAATCAATCACATTTGTGTGCAATTCCGCACAATTGAAAACCGTGATGAAAAAGAATGCATGTAAAATTGTACAGTCGACTTTTATGGTTCACCTCTTGAATTTCTGTAGTCGGCAAGACAAAGTCCAATGTTCCACCAGCCGATTCATGGGAGCGTCCCAGATTCAACTCGGAGCAGGGTGCTGAGGTCACTAGTAGGTAGTGTGCGAGAGAGGGGGCCACTTGAAAACACACTGCAAAAAGGATATTACTGGTAAGTCCAAGCGTCCCACTAGAAGGAGCAGGCCACACGGGCCTCAGAGCCATGAGAGCACAGTTGAATCATCGTTACTGGGGCTATTCAGGCCAGGTGCAGAACAGATAGGTCAGCCGGGCAGCGTGCGCCAAGATGTCCTCGCGGTCAGGAGCAGGAAACTTGGAGAGGTGATTTTTGTGGCAGCTTGCCCACTCATGATGAGGGTCCTTGACGTCTCTCAATGGGTGCTTGCTTCCTGGGCAGTTGGAGTCCAGAGGGGACTCTTCATCTTGATGTAGGTTGCAAGAGGCCCGGAACCCAGCGTATTGGTGCGGCACAGCTCCGGTAGGTCCTGGTGTCCTTCAACGTGGTGGGGGAACAGGTCTGACCCTACTTAGCTGATGTACCACGTTTGGTCTGGGTGCTGTATCGGAGTCGGCTGGGAGCAGCGAATTGGTAAGTCCAGAGTCTGCGATTTGGTGCCTGCTGCCACAAGGGAGCAGAGCCTCTGCCCCGGTGAAGAATCTTTAGCAATTTGTCAAAGACTGGAGGTGCTCTGTGGGTCTTGGAGTCCTCACAGTGGCAAGATGATGTAGCACACCATGATTGTCAAGTCCTTCAGACAGCAGGCAGGGTTTGGTGCCAATTTCTCTGCAGCAGTGCTTCAGTTCTCAGGCAGCCACTCTTGTTGGTCCATTTCTTCTTTGCGTCAGTCAAATCAAAGGTTCAAGGTCCAGGGATGCCACCTAAATACTATATTTAGGGGCGATAAAGGGGGAAACAGATAGTAGCCAATGGGCTAACTACCTTTAGGGTGTCTACACCCATTAAGTGACCACTTCCTGAGGGAAGGGGCACTATTCTAGCCCTGATAGGTCATTTTCTCACTATCACAATATGGTGGATTTTCAAAAGTAGTGTCTACATCACATACCACACCTTAGGGGTGATGCTGGGTGAATGTGGATGGTCCTCCTCATCTAACTAATTTTCCAGCCTGTCTTCCCACCAAATGTGGAGCAGGACAGGGGATTGGCATTCCCCACTATCTGGGGAAGCCTGGGCTGCACTTCAAAGGCGGCCCCACCATTGAAGCTTCCCTCTCTGGAAGACCATTCCAGCCTGGAGGAGGGGTGAGATCATGGGTTCTCACCCAATGAGGTCAGAAACATGTTTGGTGGTGGCAGGCTAGCTATGAATAGTCAGAAGCCACACCAGTGTTTGGTTGTTTTTTTAGGGGACCCGCTTAAGGGTCTCTAGCGTGCAATTATTAATAAATACAACACTGGCATCAGTGAGAATTTATTAAGACAAGATGTTTAATACCAAACATTTTAGGGTACAGTGAACACATCAGGGAGCTAGGAAACTCGTAATGACAAGTATCCAGCCCGTGGACTCTTTATAGCTTCTCTGTGCACTTAAAATATCCAAGAATGGCTTAGATATTGCAGGGTCAGATCTGATCACACAATGGGATATAGTGCACTCTACTTTAGGTCTGGAAGACCTCTAGTAGGGATTAAAAATACCTCATGCAATGTATGGGGGCATGGCACACAGGGCTGTGTGCCATGTCGACTCATCAGTTTCTCAACTAACAACCCAATTCCTTACAGCTGACACATATTTTGTTGTGCTGAAAATGTCTAAAAAAACGCTACCTTTTCTTTACATGGATGGCAGGAATCCATCTTGGCTAGATTTGGAAAAATCCTTGGACATACAAAGTTGTGTTTAATAGACTCCAATAGTTCCAAATATGGTAGCACAATGTTTGACAAAAACTGAATCAGTATCGGTACATTTGGCTATATTGCACAGTCTCCCATGAGTGCAGAGAATATCTGTCAAAGTTCTGTGCGTGATCCATAAGACATTTATAAAGCTTGACCCAAATACCTATAGAGGAATTTGTTTTTCTACCCTCCACAGGCACATAGGTCAATGGTAAGGGTATTTTTTAAAGTTCCATTCCTTAAGTTCCCGCCAAAGTGACCAGGCATTGTTATAGTTCAATGTTATTCTCCAGCACTCTCTGTTATCTATCTGTGCCTTAATTGTATGCGACCATCATTGCAGGGAATTTAAAACCTATTTGTTCAGAATCAAGTTCCCCTTCCTGTCGGCCTTCCCGGTGTCTCGTGGAAGCAGCATCCATTCATTGAGTAAAAATCCCTGTTATCTTTTGCCTTAGTGTGCATCCTTGTCAGTTCTAAGGTGTATGTTTGTGGTGTGTGAACGTGTCAGTTTATTTCTATTCCTCTTCTCGGGTCAGTGCTTCATTTTCGTTTTCCCACACTCATTTTTAAATAAATATTCCCCATTCCCCATTTTGGGTGCCGTGTCATTGGAAATTCCTACATGTGTACCACAGTAGCATAGATTCAGACTCACAATTAAAGGCATTATGCAAGTGGATATAATGTCTCTACTGTGTGGACTTTTCCAAATAGGATTTCGTGAAATTTAAAATATTACACTTGTCGTACATAGCAGGTGTACAACAGGCATAGTATTATGAATGGGCAAATATTTTTAGTATAAACCAGGCCCCTTGCATTTTCTATTAAAAATATGTCGTTGCTTTGCTAATAAATTTAGGATTTTTTAAGAATTTGCACAAAAATCAATAATGTGTATTCTCAGAGTAATATTGCCATATCGTATTTCCTACAGATCCATTTGTGGTGTAAAGTTAAAGGGCATAGGTGGTCAAATAAAAAGAGTGTTTCAATTTATGTCCCATAGGACGTTTTACTCACCACTACAGCAAAAACTACTGAACAGAATACATCAAAAATACAGGCAGGCTTTTCTCAGGCCCTGCTTGTGATTTGGTGGAAAACCGTTCAATACTTTGCAAGATACTTTCATTACATTAACTTAGCAGGCAGGAGTCCTATAGTTAACGTTATGCACATATTTAATATTGATTCACAAAACTTGTCCTTGGACTTGGATCTGAGGAAAACTTGAGAATAGCAATGTTTTTTTTTTTTTTTTTTTTTTTTTTTGAAACCGTTTATTACATCCATAAAAAGGTTACAGTTATGGGCCTACAACCGCACGGCCGGCCGCTAGAGCATCACAAATATAGTACATACAGACAGTAAAAGTCTCTCAGCGGTGCACAGTAGAAACACAGGAGTAATCAACGGTGCAGGCCTCACGGCGTCCTGCCACAGAGTACGGTTTCATTTTAAAGACTAACAACGACAACAAAAACCACAACCGCAAGGCAACCCAAGATTCAAGGTGACAACACTTGCTCCATAGTGGGGGATCCAGATTGGCAGGAAAGATCTGAAGAGGGGGATGGGAGGAGATCAAGGACTGGGGGGCCGCGTGCCCGCGGCCAAGCAAGGGGGTCCAGCTAGGGAGACGGAGCAGGCGAGGCAGCCGGCAGCTGTGGCGGCTCACAAATGCCCCCACGGTAGGCGTTCCAGGGGCCCCAGATTTTCACCCACGCCCCAGGCTTACCCCTCGCCACATACACCACCTTTTCACGGAACATACACCAATCCATGTGCTCTTTCCAGGCCGACACCGCAGGGGGCCTCTGGGATCCCCACAATTGAGCAATATCACGTTTCGCTATCATGTATCCCAGAGTCACCCACCGCGTCTGCGGAGCCGAATAGTCATTCGGTTCCCATACATTCAACAAGCACCTCCTCGCTTCAGGCAGCAGCGCTACACGCGTGACCACACGCAGGACCTCATGCACACCACGCCAGAATCGCTCCACCTTCGGGCACTCCCACAGTATATGCATAAAAGTCGCCAACGCACCACAGCCACGCTTACACAGTCCATCCACGGCAAAACCCATACGTAGAAGCCGTGGCCCCGTCACGTAGACCCGGTGAAGGATCTTGAGCTGGACGAAACGAAGGCGAGCCGGGATGGCCACCTCTTTTGGAGAGGCCACCGCGGACATCCAATCCTCGTCATCCAGCTCCAGCCCGTCGGCCACCCAAGCCTCGCGTAAACTAGTTAACAGGCACGATCTATCATTAATCAGCTTCTTATATATGAGGGAGATCGTGCTGTCCGGGACATGGCCATCCAGCACTCTGTCCTCCAGGGGGGAAGACTCCGGAATGGATGCAACATCCGGGAAGACGGAGCCCAGCGCATGGCGGACCTGTAGGTACCGAAAGTACTCACTGCCCTGCAGCTGGAACTCCGCCTGCAGCGTCTCAAAAGTTTTGAATCCCCCCCTCGTCCAGAGATCCCCCACTGTGCTGATTCCGATCGTGTCCCACTTCTCGAAGCCCTTTGATGTCCACAGGGAGCCCAGCCTCTCGGAGGCATACAGTGGAGACGCCCGGGTCAAACGGTCCTTCCACCCCATAGCTGCATTAGCCGCGTGCCAAACCCGCACCATGACACGCGTCGGTCCCGTCAGACGGGAGTCGGGCGCGCCAAAGTACAGTGCTCGATTGTAATCGCCACCGGGAAGGAGCATCTTGTCCATCTCGAATGCCGGGTTCAGGGCGGGCCCGTAAAGGCCATGATTAATTGCAGCTAGCTGGGAGGCCCAGTAATACCGTTTAATGTCCGGGAGGGCGACCCCTCCATCGTACCACGGGAGCGTCAGTTTAGCAAGAGCAATACGCGGCCTCCCGTCCCAGAACAGGCGCCGCTGAAGGCCCTCCACCTCACGAAAGTAGCTTGCCGGGACCATGTCCATAGTGTTCTGGAGGGCATAGAGGAAGCGCGGCAAGGACATCATTTTAAACAAGGCCGCTCGACCGAGCGGCGAGAGCGGGAGACGCCGCCAGCGCACCACATCCTCCTTCAAACGCTGGAGAGGGGGCAGCAGATTCCGCTCATAGCGGGCCTCCGGGTCAAGAGTGATATATATACCCAAGTACCGGAAACCCTGGGAGGCAATCTGGATCGGGCAGTCCCGCGGCAGGACCGGAGCCTCCCCGGAAAGTACGTAGACACAGGATTTCGCCCAGTTAATGACTAGGCCTGAGTTGCGACCGAAGGAGCGCAACACATCAACTAGGACGATCAGGGACTTGCGCGGGGAGGCGAGATACAAAAGGATATCGTCCGCGTAGAGGGACACACGGTCCTCGTGCTCGGGGGTCCAGCGGAGACCACGGATGGAAGGGTGCCACCGCAGCCACTCCGCCAGGGGCTCCAGGGCCAGGGCGAACAGAAGAGGCGACAGGGGACAACCCTGTCGCGTGCCCCGTCCCAGCGCGAACGGGGTCGACACACGCCCGTTCACCACCACCTGCGCCATTGGGCCCGAATATAGTAATTTGACCCAGCTGATGAAACCCGGGCCGAACCCAAACTTCGCGAGCATCGCCCAGAGATATGGCCATTCGAGCGTATCAAACGCCATGGTGGCGTCCAAGGACGCCAAGATGGCTGGCTCCCGCACAAATGGAACACGCGCAAGCACGCCGTGCAAGCGCCGTAGATTAAGCGCCGTGTTGCGGTGCGGGATAAAGCCCGATTGGTCTTGGTGGACCAAATCGCCCACCACGCCAACCAACCGGTTAGCCAACACCTTGGCGAGGATTTTGGGCTCCGCGTTCAAAAGCGAAATCGGCCGATAGGATGTGACCCGTTCACGGGGCTTTCCCTCCTTATGGATTACCACAATTGTAGCCAGACGCTGGTCCGGCGGGAGGGAGCCCTGCGAGTGAGCCGCGAGGAACATCGCACGCAGGTGGGGCGCCAGCACATCCGGGCGTAGCTTATATAGCTCAATGGGAATGCCATTGGGGCCCATGGCCTTGCCAGATGAAATCGAGCGAATAGCTGAGGCAATTTCGTCCGAGGTGGGAGGAACGTCCAGCGAGTCTCTGTCTTCCGCCGTAAGGGAGGGGAGTGCAATATCCCGAAGCAGGGCACAGGAGTCCGCCTCCGAACAGGGAGAAACAGGGGAGTAGACTCCGCGGAAATAATCCGCGAAACAGGAGACAATGGCTTCCGGCTCCGTGGCACACGCACCATCCACGCTCTCAATCAAAGGCACCACGCGGCTCGCTCTCTCTCTCTTATCCAACCACGCAATCAATTTACCGGCCTTATCACCCACATCGTACAAGCGCCCCTGCTGCTCTCTACCAAGGCCCCTGGCCGCCTCCGTAACGAGGGCCCGGTAGGCCGCCTGCTTTAACTGCAGAACATGTAACTTGGCGTCCGTTACCCCGTTCCCCATGTCACCCTCCAATTCCGCAATCTCGGCCTCCACCCGGGTCACCTCCTCCCGCTCGCGCCGCCGGGCGTTGGCAATAAAGGAGAGGGCCTCCCCTCTAAGAACCACTTTGAAAGCCTCCCATAGGGAGAGGGCAGATGGGACCGGCCCCACATTCTCCTCAAAATAGCGCTGCAAGGATGTGATCAAGTCGGCACGAATGGTGGGGTCGCGCAGATACCAGGCGTTAATCGGGGCCACCCTGCCATCCCCCCTCGGGATGACATCGAAATGCAACAACAATGGGGAGTGGTCTGAAATACCCCGTGCCAGATGGCGCACCTCTCCCACCCTCCCCGCATGGGCTGCTGGGACAAGGATGTAATCAAGCCGCGAGAGACTACCATGGGCCCCCGAGTGGAAGGTGTATTGTTGCAATACGGGATGCTTTAGGCGCCAACAATCCACCAGGCCCAGTGTATCTAAAAGGCCAGGCAGCCACGCCTGTGCCCGGGGGAGGTCCCTAGGGGGATGGCGATCCATAGATCCAGAAACAACCGCATTAAAGTCCCCTCCCACCACCAAGAGGCCACTCGGAAGTTCCAGAAGGAGGCGCCCCAGGTCCGCAAATGTAGTGGCCTGTAGCCCAGGCGGGACGTACACCGACACAAAACTGAACACTCTACCCTCCATACGTCCCGCCAGAGCTGTGTAACGTCCCCTCTCATCGTGGTGCACCTCATCAATCTCCAGCGGGAGCGAGTTCCTAACCATAATACCCACCCCCCGCGAGCCCGAGGTGAAGCCAGAGTGGGCCGCCAAACGATATCCCCTCCGATTCATTGCATGAAAGGTGTTACCTATAAGGTGCGTCTCTTGCAGAAAGACAACATCTGGTGAAATACGTTTTAAATACTGCAGGACCACACCACGCTTAATCCTATCCCCCAGACCGTTAACATTCCATGACAACACCGTCAAGTCCCTACCCCCCATCATACGTCGAAACAATCGGTCGTCCCCCACCGAGCAGTCTAAAGACAACAAAACAGCTGCAGGATTGCCTTGCGGTACAAACAAACAACACACCCCCCCCACCCCCCGGTCCCAACAAAACTCCCCCCTCCCTGTACCCCTGCATGAGCCCAGACAGCCCCCCCAAAGTGCAGTGTGCCTGTCGCCCCATAGCTAAATACTAACTAGTCCCCCAGAGGAGGAGGGAAGCCCCCAGCAGGCCCCACATGACCTCCATGGGAGGGGAACCTACAGGGGCAGTATGTGGTGAAGGAACAATGTCCCGAGCAAGGCAATACAGTCATCCCTCAATTCTGATCCAGCGGGCCCTCCTCGCCAGCCGCGCTCCCCCCACCCCCCCGGCCCCGATCCCCAGGCAAGGTGTCCAACCAGTCCCCAGCCGCCTCGGGCCGGTCGAAGAAGTGCGTGCGACCATCCACCTCCACCCGCAGCTTTGCCGGGAAGAGCATTGAGTACTTAAGATTTAGGTCCCTTAAGCGACGTTTGACGCCAATAAAGCTCTGCCGCTGCTTCTGGACCGCCGGGGTAAAGTCTGGGTAGAAGTTTACGTCCATGTTGTCCAACCTGACCGGTCCCTGTTGCCTGGAGGTCTGGAGGATGGCATCTCGGTCCCGAAAATTAAAGATTCGGGCAATAAGGGGCCGTGGCGGGGCACCGGTCTTAGGGCGGCCCCCGGGGACCCGGTGGGCACGTTCCACCGCAAAAAACTTACTCAGCCCCCGGGGCTGGAGGTGGGTCAGGATCAAGTCTTCCACGAAGAGGTCCGCCGCCTCCGCCTCACGTCCCTCCGGCACACCAATAATGCGGATATTATTCCTCCGGGCGCGACCCTCGGAATCCTCCAGTCGCCGGTCCATCAGGGCGCTCGCCTGGCCAAGCCGGCGCACCTCCTTCTGGAGGGCCACCACGTCAGTCGTGAGGCTCGTTGTGGTGTGGGTCAGGGAGTCGACTCGGTCGTTCGTTTTTGACAAGTCCGCCCTCACAAGTCCCACATCCACCAGGACCGAGTCAATTTTCTGCGACAAGGTGTCAAAACGCTGGTCCACTGAGGCCTTCAGTTCAGCGATGGCGCCCATGACGTCCCGGAGGGTTAGATCCACTGGATGGGCGGGTGCCTCCGTCGGGCCCACCGGGGATGACCGCGCTGTCTCCGGAGAACCCTTTTGGAGCGTGTAGCGGTCCATACTATTGGCCTGGTGCGCCGTACCACGGCGGGTCGTCTTCACCTTCGCCCGGTCGCCATCTTGTTTGGTGGCCATGCTGGCCCTTCCACCGTCGTGCCAAGATCTCCAAACGGGCCGTCACACCAGATCACGGGTGTCAAGGGGGCGACCACAAAGCTGCGGGTCGACCCACCGTCGGCGGGTCAGCTGGGCACCAGGACAAGGCCACACCACCGCACCCCGCTCCGCAGCCCGACCTCGCCGGAGAGCAAGGAGGGCGCAAAAGCGAAAGTGAAAGTGCGGGGCACGCGAGTCGCCCAGCCCCGCTCGCCGCTGTTATTCACCTTGTCCCCGGATCGCGCCACTACTCCAATCCGGGGGGCCGGCGAGGAGAAGGCCGCAACCTTCAGTCGATGTTCCCACCGGTGTTCCGGGTCCGATTCGAGCCCAAAAAACGGGTAATGCCTCAGCTCGGGTTCCCCGACACAGTCCCCTTAACAAGGACAGGATATTTCCAGGATTTATTCAGGAGGTCGCGGAGGTCCTCGGGAGCCTCGCACCTACGCGGCCATCTTGGTTGCGCGCTAGGCTCCTCCCCCGAGAATAGCAATGTTGAAATGTATTAGAATCTGATCAAGAGTGTGCACTGGGCACCGGGTGCAGGAACTGGCCTCCATACCTCTAGTCCCTTCAGTGGCAGGGCAAAGCACAATGTACATGTCTTTAGCCACTTACACCCAACTCTGTTTGTATTCCCCATGAACGCAAATCTAAAGTTTGCATTGGACACAGCCATCCACAACTCCATGTTCCGCCTTCCATTGACACTGTTGCTCATGGGCTTTGACTATGAGCAACAGGCACAAACCAACTCTATACCCTGCACTAATCCTGTCAGCCTCAGGCTTGTTTATTTAACTTACAAAAATTAACTGCCAATTCTAAGTGATCATGTCACTTTAAATATGTGTTGCCATATTATGTGACACTGCCATAGTTTGCAATTGTATTGCTATTTTGTATTCTTTTTACTTTTGCACCATACCACAGCTCCTGTCAGCTGAATCGATTGCTAATCACCATCATTAATTGCCAGAAACATGAGGATCAGGATAGCTGACAGCTGCCCAAGTGCCCCATTTGCAGAAGGCAGAGCAGATCCATTACTGTGCCTATGCTATATGCTGTAGTCATTGTGTATTTTGTGAATAGAAGTAACAATAATAGTGTAACTACTTCAAATGTAATAATCTAGCAGCATAATGAGTTACTGTGCTAGTCTTCTTTATCTAGCAGATCTTGCTCACAGTTCTCTCTTCACAGCTGTCCCCGAACAGTTGGCAATAGAAAGTGTAAATACACTAATATGTCTATTAGTATCCATAAGACTCTCTTGCCCTCAGCAAAAAAAGATAGGCTATTGCTATCTTGTCACCAAGAAGACAGAGGGACAGCTGCCAGGTGCCCCAGTTCTCTTTTTTCCTCAAAATCATCAGGAAAAAGACGACAAAGATAGTTAACAGCTACCCCATGATGTTTAACAGTTACCCTATAACAGGACTGCTGGTTCTGGAGACCATGGTGTCTCAAGACTGGATCTGGCCGACTCCAGTTTCAGAGGTAGTGGGCTACTGATGGTGCCCTAGCACTTAGGAGAGGGTGGGGGAGGGAGGTAATGTCTGTCTGATACCTGGTTAAGATCAGTGGTTATTGAATGTTCAATGCACATTCCTCCCTGGCCCTTGGTTAAAGCCTTGGAGGATTCTGAATGCATCCTCCTAGCCAATGGGCAAGGTTGGGGAGATTGTGTCATGTCCTTCCTAAACAATTAAGTGAGGCCAGAGAGGTGGTTGACTTGGAATTAATGCATGATTCTCTATCCCAGGGGTTAGAATGTGGGGGTGAGGGGTCTAAAAGGTTTTTTTAAAGGTTTTTTAAGGCCAATGAGAGGGGGGAGTGCTGTCCCTCAACAACACTTGGGCAAAGCCAAGGTAGGAACTGGTGAAAAGGGAGGATGGTCGCACAACCCCTCCTTGCTCATAGTGAAGGCTGGAGATATTTAGAAAATATAACTTCCCGTCTCTACCAAAGACAAAAGGAAATGGGGTGAGATTTACATGTTCCGCCTGATCCTTCTGTAACCATACGCAATTTTTCTCGAATAAAGCTGAAGGGCATTTTTTATTTAGTGAAGCTTAATAGAAGGAATTTCCAAATAAAAATATGCTTATATGCATCATTGCAATGGTCTGACCCAAATTCTATCTTTATTATCAGTCAAAAAGGACCAGCTTTATGAGTGTTGAACTTGGCCCTCCTTGCAGGGTCACCCCCAAACGTTTTGCATTCCCCCCTCCTGTTTTCTGAACTCATTTTCGATGACCTTAAAAATCATTGCACTTTATCCCTCTTAACTAGTGCTAAACTACTTGTGCTCTCTCCTTTAAACATGGTAAAATTGGCTTCCACCTAATTGGCACATTTAGTTTATGAATAAATCACTAGTCAAGTGGTACTACAGTTACCCATGGCCTGTAAGTTACATTCTACCAGTGGGCCAACAGCACTCATTATGCCACTCATTTAAGCAGCCCTCTTAACATGTCCCAGGTATGTATTGCAGCCTGTGTGTGCAGTCTTTAACTGCCACTTAAAGCTGGCAAAATAAAACTTTTTCCAGGCCTAAACGTTCCTTTTTAATACATATAAGTCACCCCTAGAGAAGGCCCAAAGGGCAGAGTCCACTGTATTTTAAAATGTACTTTTAAGTTTTAGATGTCCTGGTATATAAAAACTCCTAAATGTGTTTTTTCACTATTGTGGTGCCTATCTCACCCATAGGATACCATTGGGTTACCTCATTACATATAATAGGCAATACCGTTTGATAGGGAGCAGGTGGGAAAGTCATTTTTGGTCTCTGAGCAATTGTAGTTTAAAGTCCTCTTCAATGTTAAAGTTAGATTTTAAGTCACAATTCTGAAAATGCCACTTTTAGAAGTTTGGCATTTTCCTATCCAAACATTTGGTGCATGCAGCCTGTTACTGGGTCACAAGACTAGGTGTGAGTGGCAATTTGTCCTTATATACTTCTCAATCTTATTTTTTTTCTGCAAATTTTAACATATCCTTTAGGTATAATCTCAGTCAATATTTACATTTTGTTCTTTACTAAAAATTGTCTTACATTTGTTGCATGTTTCAGTCATTCTGTCATGTTTATTCAAAATGATTTGTCTTCTTCATACTGAATTGTCAGAAGCAAAATCAACCTTTCATATTTGTGTTTACCGTCCACTTTTCAGAAAATGTCTCTTCAGGACTATTCAGACATTGTTATTGTTTTGTCAATTATTTATTAGAAGAATCTTTTGCCAGATTCCCTTGGTCATCACCAACACACATTGCAAACATTGTTTGATAGAATAAATACATAACAATGGTAACCCAGTAATTACATACATTAACTCCAGTAATACAGACAAATTCAAAGTGACTATATGCATATATTTGAAAGATTTTCAAAACATGTAATCTAATAGAAAATGCCATCCTAACATATACAATATATGGTAGTCCCAACCTCGAGAATCAGTTAAAGAAAGAAAAAAAATTAAGAGAATATGTAAATGAATTATGTTGAAACATTGAACAATATCCTAAGGCCTACAATGAGATTCATTACTCAATAAATATTGACCCCTGTGTACAAGTTTCTGAGATGAGTAGCCAATAAGGCTGTTGCCGATGCCACTAACCTGAACGAGATGCAAGGCCCAGGCCAAGGGAGCAACGAGAAGCTTCCCACACTCCCCAAGACAGCACTTGGACAAAGCATTAATCCCCTTTATACCAAGAAGCTGACTTCAGGAGATGTGGGGAGAGAGACTCAGGTTTGACTACTCTCAATTCCCCAGCTGGTTATCTCAGTAATCAGGATAGGACAGATAGCAGGAGAGGTGGTAACCTGTGGAAAGAGAATGACAAACAGCTATGAAATAAGTCCCCTCCCACCTCCCAGAATACAATGCCTGTTCTATAAAAGTAAGACAATCCGTTACCAGCTGGACATCTCCAGGGGCTTTGTAGATTTGTGACTCTGCTGACTGGTCAATAAAACGACTGATCTTCAACTGGCAAGGAACACAGTACAGGAATATAAGTCAAAACAGGAGGAAATCAGTCAGGAGTCAGTGGAAGAGAGAATACAGAATCCCAAATAAATGAAGGATTGCCAGGGAGTCTTTCTGTTGAACTGAATGTCACAGTCTGTTTATGAAAAAGGAAAAAAAAAGTCTCTCGCGTGTATTGTAATAATTAGGTCAGAAAATGCGCTCAGCGCGCGAAGGATACAATGTATTCAGAAGCAACAAATAAATAAGCAAACAGTCCATCAAACGTGCACCGCGCGTATAATAACAAAGTTTCCAGCAAGTCTTGAAAACTAAACGTGCTTCGTGCGTACAAGGGTACAATGTAACAAACAACCGTAAATTAGTCAAACGCGAATCTCGCGTACCAAAAATAATCTTCAAAGAAATGCACCTCGCGCGTGTAAATAATCAATTGCCAGTTAGACGCGCACTGCGCGAGTGCAAAAGACAATATCTCCAGGAACGAAGAGGAGTCTTACCACCGCTTTCTCGAACAAAGGACAGGACGCGGCAGAGACTTCTATGAAAATACACTCCAACCGGGAGTTTCATAGGTAACGAAGTTCGTCCAAAGCACATAAACACAGCTAAAGTCTGGGGAACAGGAAGCAGACGAGGAAGGAGAGATTTCAGGAACTAGGAAAGCGAAGAGGCGTGGTGTCAGGTACATATACCGAAAGCCAAGCACCGGTTCCCTGGGCTGATCTGAATTTAAACCCAGGGAGCGTGTACAAACTCCGCCTTTCCTAACAAGTAAGGGATCCTCTAAAAAGTGTCTTGCCTTTTACAGAACAGGCATATGAAGGCTTAAGTACTGCAGGTAAGGGTGCAGGAAGCGTGAGATCTAACAAGGGCCCTCGATTACAGAAGCTAGAATATTATTATTCCAACCAGTTCATCTCTTGTTACAGCAATTAATCTAAATTACAATACAAAAGGTGCAACTGTACTCACCAGCACATATGTAATTAGTTAGAATCTTAACAATGACTTTCATAAATTTTACAATTCATGTACACATTTTGGGATTAGTCCCAGTCAGGCTGTATGCAGTAGTTTCGTTGATAGTACAGAAACCAACATCCTTGAATATCTGCTTAATCCAGAAGCAACTTTCTGAAATTAAAGCTAGGTAAATGTACAGGTTATGAATTAACTTTTATTTTTTATAATTACATAGATGACATTGCGTCCATAGGAAACAGGATCATGTCCATGTTTTCACAAAGTCGCCAGTTAGTAGTAATGAAAACCTCAATCGAGGAAACTTGTATAGAAAATGTCTGTGCATTGCTACATATAAGTAGCCTAGTAAGTCTACTGTTGAGCATAAACTTTCAGGGTATACGGTAAGATTTTCGTAATTTCAATGCTGAGCAAATCTGCCAAAATAGGATTGTCTCTCTAACTTTTATTTTGTAAATTCTTATAAAGTTATATGTCATTATCCCAACCCAGGTCTACTTCTAAAGTTTTTAGAGAACCTGCAATATACAGTGACTAGAGGTTGTCTGATCTGCCTGTCTGGTGTCCAGTTTCATTACATATTAATGGTACAATTGACCCTGTAGATGCTCTTTGTACCATAAACCAATATTTAAGAAATTGCATATATGATAACCTCGAGCCACAAATGTTTTATTCAAGACTTCCTTCTTTTCTTTATAGTATTCATCGCTAGAGATTACTTGCTCAGTAGTTAGTAGTTATGAAGATGTAAAATTTTGTTTCAAAGTTTCTGCCAAAACTCAATCCATGTAAAGGTTTGTGTCTTTCTCAGGATTTCAAATGTAGCCCTGTTATCAAATTATGATTAACATTGTTAATATTGGAAAAGTCGATGTCGATGTGCACAATGATACATTTATATACACGAACGAGATCACATCTTTATTATCGAATTCACCCATCATAAACTCTCCATCAACCCCGACTAAGTAATAGATGGTCAGGCAGGCTCTGAGACCTAGGCCTGGGGCTTCTGATTGGCAGGTCACAAGTGGGGGGGTACACGTAGCTGGCAGGCAAACGGGCGAACAGGGAACTCAGATTAGTCCCACAGATAGGTGCAATGACACTACAATGGTCCAGGGAGATTAGCCCCAAAAAATCACACATGGCTAAGGAGTGCCAGTATTGGGAAAAACATCATAAAGTCAGATGTCACACTAAGCTATGAACACATAGCCTATCAGAACACAGCACACAAATTACACACAGCAATCACAGCCCCCTCATGCCGGACATCTGGACATGTTGCCCACTGGCCCACACTGTGTCCATGCAAGGTCTAAGCTCACCTTCATTTGATATCAAGGACCTTATTTACGACTCCAAAGACAAGGCCCACATTCTTTACCAAAAAAGGGTAGACAGAAACAGTTTATGATACCCAAAGAAATGTATGAAACCTTGTTCAGATCAACTGTGTTTAATTAAACCAACTGCTCCTGTTTTGCCAAATGACTCTTGTCTTTGTTTTTTCAAGGTAAATCCACATTTGAGCAACAGCATATTTTATGAGAACCTTCAAAAATTGCATTTCTTCAAAACTCATCTTAATTTGAAAATGTAATCCAATCATTTAAACACACAAGCATTTTGTTGGTTGATTCAATTTGAATTAATGCAGATATTCACGATTTTGTACCGATGCATAAAATATTAGCATAATAATCAATGAATTGGCCAAAGAGTGCAAAAAGGAACCAGCTACTGCTACATTTGATCTGCATTGCCGTTTATTTAGGTTCTTATGCACCTTTGAAACATACGGATACCTAGAATTTTTGGAGGCTCATGTGGAAGAGCTTGCTTTTTCGGTTGTCTGATCATTATCAATTAATTCTTCCAGCACTAATATATTTATGCCCATGCATTCATTAGTAGAATGCCTGCCAAGTTTTGTCCCATTACTTACCGGTAATCTTCATTACTCCTGGTCCCGTTGTCCTCGTCCCATTCCTTAACAAGTGAAGATGACCATCTCCACGACAGAAAAAAGAAAAGTAGCATGCTGGGATACCCAACCCACTCCCTCCTACTGGGAGTACATAAGCGGTACCATCCCAGCATGCAGCCTGAAAACACCAAGCCAACAACCGGAAGGCCGGCCGCCAGGGAGGGAGGGAGGGATGTAAGGAATGGGACGAGGACAACGGGACCAGGAGTAATGAAGATTACCGGTAAGTAATAGGACATTACCCCCAGGTCCCTCCTGTCCTCGTCCCATTCCTTAACAAGTGGAGAATACCAAAGCAGAGAAACCGGCCTTCCGGAACCCCACCAATGCCAAGGGCACCAGGCCGAAAAAGGGCACAACACAGGAGGAAAAGGAGCACACAAGAAGGAGAAAAAAGGCAGGCAGGAGCACACAACCAAGCAAGCCCCCTACCAAGCGGACAGAGCCGACACCCCAAAACCAGCAGGGGATGACCAGAGAACCCCCCCAGGCAAGCCAGAAGGGGCCACACACACAGAACCAAGCCCCAAGGGAGCAACCAGAGGGGCCAAAACCAAGCTCCCCCCCCCCCAAGAACGGCGAAAGGAAGGCCAGGGGAAGGGGGCGCGCCCCTACGGGGAAACGGAGCCAGAAAAGGGCAACCGACGAGGGAGAGACCCCCCAAGGGCGAAGCCCACAGAACCAGGCACCACCAGGCAGCCACCCAACCAGGAACCAAACAGGCCAACCCAGCCCAACGGCCAAGAGCAGAGGAGAACAGACCGCACAGGGCGGCAGGGCCGAAGGCCCAGGAAGGAACAAAACAAGGCAAGACACGACCAACCACCAAACCATCCCAACACGCCAGGGGAAGCCAACAGCAGTATCGCAAAGACGAAAGAGGGCAGAACCAGACAAGAAAACAGGAAACCACCCAGAGGAAAGAGAAGGGGGCAGGGAACCCAAGCAAGGCCCCCTCTCCCCCCAACGACAACAGCAGCAACAGGGAACCCGGAGGCCAGAAACCCACAAAAAGACCAGGCCACAGGGCAGGACCGACCAACGGCCAACCCCAGCCGAGACAACGAAGAGCCGCATGAACCAAAAGGCCACCCCACCGGGAAAAGAACCCGGGGGACAAGAAAAGGCCAGGCCCGAGGCACACCCCCAAAGCAGGAGACACCGGGACAAGAAGCCCAGCAACCCACCCAACGGAGGCCAGGGAGAGCAAAGAAGCCCAACCCGAAGCAGACCCGGCAAAAAAACAGGGCATCAAAAAGACAACAACAGAGGCCCAACAAGGAACCGGAGAAACCAACACCCCTGAACCGTAAAGGAGGAAACAACACCAACCAATAGCAGACCAACCGGCAGGAGTAGAAAGGAGGACACCAAGGAACCACGGAAGGCGAAACCCAAGAGGCAGAAGGGCAAAACAGGAAAGACCAAAAAGGAGGCCAACAGCCCAACCCCCAAGAAGCCAGCTGGAAAACCAGCAGGCGAACCATCCAGGAGGCACACAACACAGCGCCACCAGGACCCGGAAGGAGAGGCAAAAAGAACCCCCAACCAAGAAGGGGCACAGGGAAAGGCACCGCATCCAATCACAGCCAGGCCATCCAGAGAGCGAAGAAGCAGAGGGAGGGAGCCCAGCAGCCCACACCACGGACCCAGGGCCACAGCCAGCCGAAACGAACGGCACAGGAAAGGACCGAAGACCATCCCAGCATCGCAACAAAGCCCAAGAGAAGGAGCGCCCAGGAAAGGACCCAAGCAGGGACCAAAAGAGGACCCCAAGCAAACAAGGGCCCAACAGCACAAAGCCAGACACAACCAAGCACAGAGGCGGACCTGCAACCCAAATGCACATGCGAATGGGAGGCCAAACACAGGGACCGCAAGGGCAAACCCAACAGAAGCAGTGCCCAGGATCCAAGAGCACACCGGAACAATCACGGCACCAAAAGGAGAGGAGCCCAGAGAAGCCAAAGGCGCACCACCCAACAGGGGAGCAGGAACTGACCCAAACAAGGGGAGAAGGAATACCCCAGAGCCAACAAGAGAGCAAGGGTCACAGACACCACAGGTCGCAAACAGCCTGCGCGGGAATACAGGCCCAACGACAGGCCCCCATGGGGAAAAAAACAGAGCCCCAGACCCTAGGCAAGCCCACCGCAACCCGAAAGCGGAACGAGAGGAGCGGAAGGCAACAAAGCAGCCCACGCACCAGGGGAGGCCGACACCCAACAAACACAAGCAGGGGAAGGGCACAGCAGGCAGGGCATGGCACAGGAGCCGGGCACCCGAAGAACAAGGGGCCACCCATGGCAGAGGCCAAGGAAGACCAACGACACCCAACCACCACAGGAGGCAAAAGGAGCGGCAGGCGAGAAGACAAGCCCAACAAGCCAACACCCAACACCAGCCAGAAGCCACCAGGGTCCTGACCAGCACTGCCCCAGAGCCAACAGGCCAACAAGGTCAAGGGTCCACCAGAACTTGAGGAAGGACACAACAGACCCCCCCCGGAAAACTAGGGGGAGGACCCAGCGAACCCATGGAAGGCAGACACCGCAAGCGAGCGGCAAGGGCAAGGGGCAAGCAAAAGCACCCGGAAGGACACAAGAAACAGCAGGCAGGCAGGCCCCCAGACAGGCACGCACCAGGCCCAAACCCACAGAAGGGCAGGAACCAACAGGCTAGAGGGCCGCAAGCAGCCAAAGAAAGTCCAAGAACAGCAAGGCACCAGTCCAGGCACACCCCAAACCAGGCACCCACCAGGACTGACCAGGGACAACAGAAGCCCGCCAGGCAGTACAGCCGGAAGCCCAAAGGACAGAGCAAAGAGGCCACAAGAAGAAGTCAACAAACCCCGGGAGAGACCGCCCAAAGCGAGCCACAGCCCAGCAAGCAGACACCATCCCAGGGAGGACCCAGAGCCGACTCGGCTAAACCACAGGGCGGGCAGCAGGCGCAACAAAAGTAAATATTTAAATTACCTGTACTATTTTTTATGCGGTAAAGTCTAGTAAGAATAACTCAGTCAAAATAAGAGGCAGAATCCGTGGTATTAGAGGTTCTGAAAAAGGGCTTTATTCCTTACAAAGGAATTATAGTTCGAACCAGGCAATCATATTCCATCACCACGAAGGTTCAGGAAGGGATCAGCAATACATTATTGACAAGTAACAATATTTATATGAAAAGCATTGCATTTAGGACAGATGCAGGAGGCGTAACAGCTGATAATACAGATAAGAATACACATACGTAATGAAGAATAGGCGTAATACAGGCGTATACTAGAAACGTCATTTAAAATGATGTCACAAGTGGGTGGATCCATAAGAGAATCCTGCAGTGTCAGCAGAAATATTTGGCAGAGATGCGCGCGCAGCCGCATGACGTGTGATTGACGTGCAACTAGAGGGTGAAGGGGAATTGACATTTAGCTCTACATATGGAGACAGAAGTCTGGGGTGTCAGGACAACCTAGTCCTAAATCATATCTAATATCTTGTGTTTAAGGAACCATATTATCTGGAAGGAAAGGTCTTCTCGGACAGATCCTATTCTATACTGACTGTTAGTGCGTGTACAAGCGTCTATGTGTCTACATGAGATGCGAGGGGGCAAGAATCTTCCATGGGCCTACGAATTACTTGTATAAAGACAGCGAGGCCGGGCCCTTTGCTCGGTAGCTAGAAGGATGTTTACCTAAACTACTAGACAGGAATGTATTGGATGAGGAGCGGAGCAGATAACTTTGAAGGCTGAATACAGTTTTTGGCAGGCAACAGGCCGCGTCAGGCACCGCTAGCCGCGCAGGGAGTAAGACAAAGTTCATGGACACGGATGCAGGTCCAAGCTGGAGCATTTCAGAGGCAGAAGCAGGAAAAGGCTCGATGACAGAATTCAGGGCCTACTCGCCTGAACTGTAAAACTAGAAAAGTGAACCATATAAAGTCGGTGGCCAATCATACTTAGGAATGGAATATTCGACCCATTTATGACGGATCTGAAAGAGGATATGTTGGCGTTGGACGCACATGTATTTGCGTCTTCATAGCTGGAACTGGAGGGAACATACATGTACTTGTAGCATGTACATGGAGTCGTTGGGGTCTAAGATAGGGGACACAATTGACCATAAAAATTAATATTTCCTCATTCCCTCCTTGTCCCCTACGGACCCTCATGAAATATCCATCTTTATCAATCCATTAATCTGTTCATATAGCATCATTTGTTCTTCTTTCTTCTTCCGGGATCTTGAATGAAAATTTGAAGGCGGGATACACGATGTGGCACACAGACCACAAATCGCTGGCCCACATTGTAGACACAAGCAGCAACTGAATAGTATGAAAAAGCCAATACCTAGGAAGGATAGGATCCTCCATCCCCAGGCTGACAACACGCTCCAGAACCAACCGGACCAAGTCCAGGTGCCTGGATTCTGGTGTATCTGGCTTACGATCTTATGAAGTCGAGTTATAGCTTTATATACTGACGGCGCGTTTTCTGGTATGAAAACACAACAACTTGATCCGATGACCCTACAGGCTCCGCCCCTATCGGCCAGGATGATGTCAAGGACAAGACGATTTTGAAGAACAACAATCCGCATCGCAGACTGCTCCTCTGTTAAGTTGCCTAAGGCGGAAGTAGTTTCATTCACTACTGCTTCAAGGGTTCTAGTTAATCTACGTATCAACTTACTATTAGTGACTGTACCTATGTAGGGAAAGAAACCTTTATTGAAATCTGTGTATTGCTCCCATGCTGTTTCGGTGTAATCGACAATCGGGAGATCTCTCTGTTGTCTATTGTGTACTAAATGGGTATTCCTATGGTAATCAGGCGGGGCTAGGAAAACAGGTGGCAGAAGGAATGCAATGTAACAGGTACCATCCCAATCTAGGGGTAGGCGTATGTATGCGGTGTGACCACAGATGAAGTAGGAGTGACGAGAAGCTCTAAATGTAGATTTGCCTTTATCACTGAATTCTATTACAGTGGTACATTTACTATGGCCCATGTGTATTGAACCATTCTTTCTTACACATAATTCGCCTCTAACTGGAAATACTGACATAGCGGGCAAGATCGGTGTAGCTTCGGATTCAATATTCAGGATCATAAGATTAAGTGTAAAGTTACCTAATCCATATACTTCATTTTCTAGATCAGTTCCTGTTCTTTTGGGAAGTCCCTCCTTGTTAGGGTAGCAGACTTTAAGTAAAACTAGGTTCAGGTTTCCCCAAACCCAGTTGTCTTGATAAACTACTGAATTTGAATCTAGGGAATTAATCAAACTAAACCATGCTCCACAGGAGCCATTGTGTGTGAACGGATACGGAAAGAGAGGCAGAACTCCCTTGTATTTCTGATAGGGAGGGAGTCGGCCACATATCCAACAATTTGTAGCATTGCTGGTCTGATGAGAATGATGTAGCATACTAATGAATGTGTTGTTGCGCAGCGCAAATCTATAGGACAACTCATGTGGGGGTAATTCGCTAAAAGAGTGTTCGGCAGTAGCATTGGAAGCACGCTTGGAGATAGGGTAATTCATGTGTAATAATATACTGGAGATAATAATCAGAAGACTTAGAAAAGACATAATTAACAATGTCACTATGCAGTGACTACGAAGTGATTTACAGTACGCATGTGTCCTGAGCTGTTTCTGTCCATTTTTCTCTCTATTTCGGTCTAGAGGATACATGTCAGAGACAAATTCAACCGATTCACCTTGGAGAGGACTTAAACAATCAAATTGTCTGACTTGCTAGACCTTAGTTTCAGTTTATAGTTTTCCTTTTCGGTTTTGTCAACCAGGGGGAATTTTGAGTCAGTCTGTGAGGGAATGCAGGGCTGATAATTCAAGTCGGATGGTAGTCCATTAAATTTTTTGATATGGCTCGAGTGCAACCACCCTTTACGTCCCTCAATCTTCACAGCTGTCCTTGTGGTCAATAAGACGATTTTAGGCGACTGCCAGCGAGGCTCCAGCGGGTTCCTTCTGTCGAAGTTCCTTACTAGTACGATATCTCCCGGAACCACGTCATGGGGCTTCACCTCAGTGTTATCGGGAAAAGCTGCAGCTACCTGTGAACGACAAGATTGTAGTGCAGACATCAAGGAAGCCAGGTAATCTGTCAGCATATTACAATCAACATCAGTTATTTTACGAGGTATAGGCGTCCCCCACATATTTGGTGGTCTACCGAAGATCACCTCATACGGGGATAGCCCTGTTCGAGAGTGTGCTACCATTCTCATGTAAAAGAGCGCAACTGGTAAAGCTACTATCCAGTCGACACCTTTTTCTCTACATACTTTGGACAGTCTAATTTTCAGAGTTTGATTATGTCGTTCCACGAGACCTGCTGCCTCGGGATGTCGGACACAGTGGAATTTCCATTGGTAGCCTAACAGAAGTGAAACATGTTTCATTAGCTCGGATGAGAACAGTTGGCCATTATCTGAGTACACGCCACGGGGCAAACCATATCGTGGGAAGAATTCTCGAACTAACTGTTTGGCAGTAGTCGGGGCAGTGTAATCTGAGACGGAATACGCCTCTGTCCACCGGGAGAGAGCGCATACAACTACGAGGACATATTTGAATCCTCGACATCGTTCCATCTGGATATAATCCATCTGGAGGACTTCAAAAGGGTGATCGGGGGGTTGAAATCCACCCTGTTCTACAGGTACGCCTTTTCCTGGATTGAACTGACAACAAATCATGCAGGTACGTACTTTCTGTTTAGCTGCTGCTCGCAAGTGTTTATTGAACCAAATGTGTTGAATACTGTCTAGCATAGCTTTCTCTCCTAGATGCGCTGGACTATGTATTGTGTTAATGATGACCTGAACCATTGAGTCGGGGAGAAACCATATAGATTTTCCCTTCGTCATCCATCCTTGATCCGTTTGGATCCCTCCTAATTCAGTCCATCTCTTTATTTCTTCTGGTGTAGCATGTGTCTGTATGTCAATTACATCAAGGGTGGGATCCTTAACTGTCATGCAGTGTGTTGATGTCGGAACTATTGTCTTTGTCGTGTCAGTTGGACGAGTCTGATTCTGAGCAGTCTGTTTAGCTGTTCTGTCAGCTAGGTCGTTACCCTGAGAAATAATGTCAGTCACTTTCGTATGGGCCTTGCACTAGGCCTGGGCGGTAAATTCCGTTCCGTTCGCGGAATTTGGGTAATTTCGCGTTCCGCGGAGAACGCGAAATTGCCCAAAAATCTGCGTTCCGCGACTTCGCGAAATTTTTTGCTTGTTCGCGTTCTCAATATGCGTGTTCGCGAGATATTTCACCCCGAGCACGCAAACAGCGATCGCGAACAGGAAAAAAGTATCGCGAACAAGCAATTCCGCGTGTTCGCGGAATTTCTGCGTGTTCGCGGAGATTTTTTACCATTTCGCGGAGCTTTGCGTAACACGATTACGCGAATTCCGCCCACCCCTACCTTGCACTTCATAATCGATATTGCAGTAGGCAGATGTATTGCATCTAACAGAGCTTGAATAAGGGGACCGTGCTGGATGTGGGCACCGTGAGAAGTTAAATAACCTCTCTCTCGCCAAAGCACGCCAAAGTCATGGACGACTCCGAATGCATAACGTGAATCTGTGTATATGTTGACTTTTTTATTTTTGGCTTGAATACAGGCTTGTGTCAGAGCGATGAGCTCTGCTGCTTGAGCTGACAAGGTATCGATACAATTTGTTTCAATAATTCCAGTATCTGTTGTGACTGCATAAGCGGCCACTAACTCTCCTGTATTTGTTCTCATGCATGAACCATCTACATACAATGTCAGGTCTGGGTCTGATAATGGAATATCTGTCAAGTCTTGTCTGGGTTTCGTCGTAATAGTAATGACTTCAATACAATCATGTGCCAATGGGTCTGTTCCATTTAATGGCAAAAGTGTGGCAGGATTTAATGTACTACAACGTCTGATTTCTATGTGTGGCTGGAACAACGTTAATTCATAACCCGTCAGTCTTGCTATAGTCAAGTGTTGTGTTTGGGTCCGGTTCAAGAGAACCTCTACTGCGTGTGGTACTTGTACTGTCAATTGATGTCCTAATACTATGGCATCGCTTTGTCTGATTGCTAAAGCTGTTGCTGCGACTGATTTCAGGCACGCAGGAAGAGCCTGAGCTACGGGATCTAATGTACTAGAAAAATAAGCACATGGCTTGTGTGATCCTGCCTGTTCCTGCGTGAGTACTGACAGAGCAGTACCTTCACGTTCTGTAACAAAAAGTGTAAAATGTTTGCTGTAACATGGCGTTGCTAAAACAGGTGCTTGGCATAAAGCTTTCTTTAAGCTTTCAAAAGCTTGTGTGTGTTCCTGAGTCCAAGGGAGGACAGTCGATGTCGCTGCCTCCTGTGTTGTCAACTGAATGAGTGGTTTCGCTAGAAATGCATATTGAGGGATCCACTGCCTACAGTACGAAGTGAGGCCTATGAATGCCCGTACCTCCTTTTGTGTCTTAGGTGGCGGCATGTTAACAATTAACTGGATACGGTCGGGTGTAAGCTGTCTTCCCCCCTTGGACAGCAAGTGCCCGAGATACACAACTTGCTGGACACAGAATTGCAGCTTTGAAGGGGACACTTTGTGCCCCTTGTTGGCTAGGAAATGTAAAACCGTCAGTGATGCTTTTTCACATTCAGGTTCGCTTCGGGCGGTGATCAGTAGATCATCGACATATTGAAGCAGGGCAGTGTTAGCTGGCATGTGGACACTGTCAAGTTCTCTTTTCAGTGCTTGGCTATAGATGCTGGGGCTTTCTGTGAATCCTTGAGGTGCGCGTGTGAATTTAAAACTTCGTCCATTTAAACTGAATCCGAACAAATATTGGCTTTCCGGATCGATTGGGACGCTAAAGAAAGCGTTCTTGAGATCAATTACAGTAAAGAACGTTGCTTCTGAATCTATGGCTGTTAGCAATGAAGAGATATCTGGGACCACGGGGTATTGTGGTATAACGCATTTATTTAATTCTCGCAGATCAACAACTAACTAATGACTGAGTTATTCTATCAATATATCAGGCAGGGGACCGGGATCGGAGTGTTGGCTTCTATATAATATAACGAGATGTTGTATCATGTATATACCAGCTAAACGCTGTTCGTCTGGGGTGAGATTCAGAAACGTGTGTGCCAACGCATCATCACTGTATTTTTCAGAACTGTCAGCCCATTGTACTGCTGACCTGGCTAATTCTTGTTCATCCATAGAATCGAGCATATGATACCCCCTTCGGTCTCGGAGTAATTTATCAGCAGCCTGGAATAAGTGTTCAGGGGACTTCGTATTTAACATAGGGGCTTGAAAATGTCTGTTATATTCTGGACGTATCGGACGTATCGGGTCATTAAAGTATCTGGTATTGTTACAAGGTCTTCCCCTACCTACATAAGCTATCGTTTCTAATTGTCCTGTGGGCATTTCTGATTCTTCCTCCTCCTCTCCCTCTGATTCAGTTTTGTCTGCCTCTAATCTGGCTTTATGTATTCGTTCTACTTCTTTGCGGATCTTTCGGCACATAACTACTATACATGTCTGTTTATCATGTTTTCCCTCTGATATATTCTGACCCCATCGGGTAAGTACTTGTATTTCATCCTGGTCTACCTCGGACCTATCTCTGTCTCTGATCAAGCAGTTTATGAAGAAACGTAACAGTTGTCTCTGTATATCCGCTTTCTGGTATTCCATGGCTTCGTCAATACTTTCAGGGCCTTGCCCTGTTTGGACAAAGCGATATATATTGTCTAAATGTTTAATCATTCCTGGTAGCGTCGTTAAATATAGTGAAGCTCGTCGTATACGTAGTGATGATAGCAGCATTCTATCATTTTTACCGGGCACTGGATCATATCTACAATCTACAAGATGTTCCTTAAACATGTCGGACGTTGCTATTTGGGGTGTACGTTGGTTGGCTAAATCTCTAAGAGACGATTTGCTTCTTGATGGTGGTGTGGCAAAAATTGCTGTCGCACCTTCTGAGGTGCTAGGCATGAAAGGATTCGTGGGATGTAAGGTAGAGACTGTGGATGCAGGAAAAGCGGTGGAAACAGATGAACCTGTTGGATTGTGCGGAGGAGTTTGTGGTTGCGGAGGTGGGGGCAGATGATCTCGGTGTTGAGCTCCAACGATAGGTGGCGTGTGTGGTGGATCATTAACATATTCGGGAGCTACATCGTCTAAATAGGAGGAAAGGAAAATATCTTTTGCGGTCTTGGGATGTGCTTTAGTCAGGAGTAATGGGGGTGGCAAATCTTTCGGTATTTCCGGGGTGGCCTTAGGTAAACCTTCGGCCAAAAGAGGATACATACCATTCATAAGAGTGTTTCGTTGTCTGTCTACTTGTTCTGTTTTTACTCGAATACCTTCCTCAACTAATACGCTTTCTCGGGCTCTATTTGAGTTCTCCCTACTTTTCTCTTCCAGTCTGAGCGCTTTCTCTGTGCGCCTATGCGATTCTTTACGCCATAACTCAATGGCATCTTTCTGTGACTGTCTGGCTTTCTTTTTCCATAATTCTTCTTCTACTCTCATGATGCAATCTGCATCCCATGTCCCAGCTGCGGGCCACCTCTGACTTTCTGCTAGATCCTTGGTGTAGTCCACCCATAAGTCAAGATATAATACGGCATCTAGACCATGTTTATGATACATAAAATACCCTGGAGTGTCCCTAGGTGGAATGGGAACAGCTTCTTCGAGTACTCCTTTTCTAGTTTTGATCTGTCTTAATTTTGAAAAGAACGGCATCTTTAAACCTTGTTACTTGGTTCTTACTCGAACTGGACTTGAACACAATTAATACGATAAACACAATAATGAACACTCATTCATACCACAATTTTTGAACACAGTAAAACATTTAACATTTAACATTTAGCTTTTAACGAACATTTAATTTAGAAGAAAACTAGTTACTGACATAATACTAATACTAGATAATACTGAATTATATACATGAACATACTGGATATACTGCTAAACAGTACAGATACACTGCTAAAACAGTGCAGACCGGATCTGTGTACCCAAACCCGTCAGGACCGGCACAAATTAATGTGCACGTCTAACTGCCTCCCCAGCAACGGTACTCACCGGGTAGCACGGAACGGAAGGCCTCGGAACTGAACTGAACTGGACCGGACTGGACTCAACTGGACTCGGAACTTCGAACCTGGTGGGCCTCTGTATACCTCGGATCTTGTTCTCTCAGCTAGGCTCTGGTCGGGATACTTCGCACTTCTCACCGCCTCGTCTGGGTGTTGATCGCAGCCTCAGTCACCCCCGCTTGGCCGGAGGGAGATACAGGAAATCCTGTGGGTACGCGTTTTTGTCCGTTCAGCTGTAGCAGGGGACCGGGCCTGCAATGCACCTCCGGCGCGTGAGATGAGAAAGTGTCCCTATTCGGGCGCCAATTTATGTGGTAAATATTTAAATTACCTGTAATATTTTTTATGCAGTAAAGTCTAGTAAGAATAACTCAGTCAAAATAAGAGGCAGAATCCGTGGTATTAGAGGTTCTGAAAAAGGGCTTTATTCCTTACAAAGGAATTATAGTTCGAACCAGGCAATCATATTCCATCACCACGAAGGTTCAGGAAGGGATCAGCAATACATTATTGACAAGTAACAATATTTATATGAAAAGCATTGCATTTAGGACAGATGCAGGAGGCGTAACAGCTGATAATACAGATAAGAATACACATACGTAATGAAGAATAGGCGTAATACAGGCGTATACTAGAAACGTCATTTAAAATGATGTCACAAGTGGGTGGATCCATAAGAGAATCCTGCAGTGTCAGCAGAAATATTTGGCAGAGATGCGCGCGCAGCCGCATGACGTGTGATTGACGTGCAACTAGAGGGTGAAGGGGAATTGACATTTAGCTCTACATATGGAGACAGAAGTCTGGGGTGTCAGGACAACCTAGTCCTAAATCATATCTAATATCTTGTGTTTAAGGAACCATATTATCTGGAAGGAAAGGTCTTCTCGGACAGATCCTATTCTATACTGACTGTTAGTGCGTGTACAAGCGTCTATGTGTCTACATGAGATGCGAGGGGGCAAGAATCTTCCATGGGCCTACGAATTACTTGTATAAAGACAGCGAGGCCGGGCCCTTTGCTCGGTAGCTAGAAGGATGTTTACCTAAACTACTAGACAGGAATGTATTGGATGAGGAGTGGAGCAGATAACTTTGAAGGCTGAATACAGTTTTTGGCAGGCAACAGGCCGCGTCAGGCATCGCTAGCCGCGCAGGGAGTAAGACAAAGTTCATGGACACGGATGCAGGTCCAAGCTGGAGCATTTCAGAGGCAGAAGCAGGAAAAGGCTTGATGACAGAAGTCAGGGCCTACTCGCCTGAACTGTAAAACTAGAAAAGTGAACCATATAAAGTCGGTGGCCAATCATACTTAGGAATGGAATATTCGACCCATTTATGACGGATCTGAAAGAGGATATGTTGGCGTTGGACGCACATGTATTTGCGTCTTCATAGCTGGAACTGGAGGGAACATACATGTACTTGTAGCATGTACATGGAGTCGTTGGGGTCTAAGATAGGGGACACAATTGACCATAAAAATTCATATTTCCTCAACATGCAAGCAAGAAGCTGCCAGGCAGCAAAACCAAGGGGACCCACAGGGTCCGACCCCCAGCCCAGGCGCCAACCAGCAACAAGCGCCAAGCAAGCGAGAAACGAAAAGGCTAGGGAACACACAACCCACGGAGGAAGCCCCGAAGGAACCCCCCAGGCAAAACCCCCAAAAAAGGAAGCGACCCAGGGGAAACCATGGCCCAAGACAGGACAGCGAAGGCACGGGAGCCAACGCCGTAGGCAGCAGAAGAAGCCGAAGGACCGCCAGGACCCCAGGAGCAGGGGGCACAGGAGGCAGAGAACCAGTCCGGAGACACCAAGGGCCCCGGACCGAGACAGCAAGCAGACCCACACCACACACAACCAGCAAAGTACAGAGGGCCAGCACACAGGAACAGGAGCCAGCAGAGACAGGAAACCATCAGCACCGGAAGAGACCTGAGGACAACTGGATCAAACAGCACCCGAAAGGAAGCATGAAACCCAGACGGGAAGGCGCAGGGAGACCAGCGGAGCCCAGCGCAAAGAAAAGGGGGCAAGAAACGCAAGCAGGAGGCCCCGGGTACAAACCCCGGCAGCACCCAGAGGCCCAGGGACACAGAGTGGCAGCGACCAGAAGTCCAAGCAGGCAGCAACCCAAACACCCAAAGAGGGCACGAGGAAGAGACACCACCCAGGTCTGCAAGCGAATCCCACGGAAAGCAGAAGCCAACCTAACCCGGAAAACCCAGGTGAAAAGGAACAGAGACACACCGCAGCAGATAGTGAAACCACAAGCGCGGGCACCAAAGCCACAGGAACGTAGGCTGCAACGCAATCCCCAAACCAGCCAAACCACAAACAGCAGCAAATGACACCGCAAGTGAAGTGCAACCCAGCTGAAAATGACCAATGCAATGACACAAACATGAGGTACAGCACACATGGGATCAAGTTCGGAAACACAGGATGCGGAGAGGATGCCAAGGGCAAATCAGCAGGCACAGGCATGGAAGCCGGTAGCCCCAGCCTCACACCACAACCTCACCCACAGACAAGAAGAGGCACACACAGGAAGGACGGCCAGAGGAGACGCAGGTGCAGAAGCGGTGAAGCAGCCCAGCAGAAGAGCGCCCGCACCGCATGCATGGGTCCCCGGGCACAAACCCCCGCATCATCAGGAGTCCCAACCCCCAATCCAGACAGCACCCAGAAGGAGAGCCAGCCAACACATCCCCAAAACAGCAAGGAGAAAAAAAGGAGGCCGCTACGCGGTACTCACCAAGAGGGAAAAAAGGGCACACCACAAGGCCACTGCCCCCTAACAGCCGTCCAGGCGCGCACCAGGAACCAGCGCCGGGCGGAGAAGTCTGCCGAAAATGGCCTCCGAGGCCACAGCAAGGCCCACCCCCTGCACCGACCCAACCGAGCAGCAGGGGCAGCAGGAAGAAAAGGAGGCCGGCAGGACAACAAACGCCTGGCAAGGGACCCAGGAGCATCGCCCAGCAGAGCCCCAGGACCCACCGAACAGCCTCCGCAGCGCGTCCCCAAACCGGCGAAGCCACAGGGAGACGCGCACTGCAACCCGGAAGAGACCGAGAGGAACGGCGCCCCAGCCACAAAGGGCCAGTCGGCAGTCAACGCAGCTCATGGCAAGCCCAGCGGGCCAGGAGAATGCGGAAGAGGACGACGAGGACAGCCCAGCAGCCCCGACGAGACGTCCAGCGAAGAATCCATCAGGTAAGCCCAAACACGTCCCAAACTGTCGGGAGACCAAAAAAAAGAACAGGCTGCATGCTGGGATGGTACCGCTAATGTACTCCCAGTGGGAGGGAGTGGGTTGGGTATCCCAGCATGCTCCTTTTCTTTTTTTCTGTCGTGGAGATGGTCATCTCCACTTGTTAAGGAATGGGATGAGGACAGGAGAGACCTGGGGGTAATGAGAATTTCCTCGGTGTGTTCATTAATTACATGCATACAATGACCAGTGCTCCTCCTCAATGGGCCCTGTTAGTTCCCTTGTCTTAATTATTCAGATTCTCCTAATCAATTATTTATCTTCATTCATTATTTCCTCTACCAAATGGCACATTTAATTGATGCTAGGTATGTTAAAACTTCTTTCTCCAATAAGTCCATTGTCTTATGATTTAAAGAGGCATTATAGAAGAGATCGGTTTCAATTCTAATCGTTTGAATTCATCACTAGTTTAGTCTTATTCTAGATTTAACTAAAAAAAGAATTTAATTTCATTAAGCAAAATAAAAATGTTGTCCTCAAAAGCCCTTGTCTACAAAGGTATAAAGATTATCCATTTTTGCACAACATTTTCTTGCATTCATGATCATTTGTCTTCATATGAGAAAATTACTACATTCTCGTCAGGTTCACTGGCAATGCGTTTTCTTGTTTCTGCCCTTTTATTTTTCTGCTTCTCCTAAAGCAGGATCAGGTTTTTATTACAGTTTTTCTTGAGTTACTGATGCATGTGCTTATTGTTAGCTCACAATTGCTTTACTCTTTTCTCTTTCTTCATCAGTGTTTCTTGACAAGGTCCTTTGTGAGTGAGAAAATAATTTACAATTCTCAAAAGTGTTTTTTAAGTCATAATGATTTGCAATTAGAAGGGGTGCTAAAGGGGTGTACCCTCCTCATTGTGATTCAGAATGACATGCATAAATGGCTTGAAACAGCAGTTGCGCCTGCAAACCATTGAACAAATACCAACACATAACAAGCATTTGCTATGCAAATTGGTATCGCATTTGTAAGAGTTAGAGGTATTGGCATTGTAAATGACAATGTCTTTTACCTACCAAAAGAGTGAAAGAGGAAAGAAAATGAAAACAGAAAGGATGCTAGATAAAGGAGGGAAATGAAACGCAGATGGAGCGAATCTGAAAAAAGGGGACAGCTGGGGCGAAAAGAAAATATAGGGGCAATTGGCTTTGCCATTGTTTTTAAGCTATGATGTAGAGCTGTGTGGCTGCTGTGCAGCATGCTGAAAAGTTATAATAACAAGGCTGAAGCAATTCATTTAACGGAAGTGATTGTATAGCAGGGAACATTTGGAGGGTAAATGAGACACCTACCCTGGCCTCCACACCGAGCGGTCATGCAGAGAATCAAAAAAACTATTGCAGTGTAACCTTGCTGGAGGTTTCTCAGGCTCTGAGTCGAAATCTGATATGTAGACCTGTGTATGCGATGTACACTAATAATAATAATTTATATAGACTACAGAACAAACTGCATTAATGTATTCCCTAAATAATGTGATTATTACTATACTTTAGAAACCACTTTTTCAACTTCATAGTAATGAAAGTTAGAGCTAAAAAAATCCTGGCTGTAAAATTCATGGCGCGCAGGTTAAATGGAGATTTTTTATTGCGACTGTACTAACCCAGCTACTTTACATGGCTCATAACATACGACCTGCCAGTAACACAAGGATCTTTGTAACAAAAGCTTGTGAACCCACTGAGCTATCTTACATTAAATGCAAACCCTTGACCCCCATATAACTCTGTGGCAGCCATGTTACCTCTGGTGAGACTAACCTCTGACAAGGGTGTACACAAGCCCGATTTTATCACCAGTCTTCTATCCTCTAACTTTCTGGATTTGCGTAGATATAAGCAGTAGTTGCCTTAACCTTTTGAACTAGTTTTACACGCATTCTGTGTTGGACCAATTAATTATGCTAGAGCAGCTTTATTATCGCATTTTCCTTGTTGCTAAATATTTTAGGGCAGATCTAAACAAGCGAGAGTGTATGCACTGTGGCAGGTAAGAACCAAAGCAAGGAAGCTAGCAAAAGAGAAAGCATGAGAGAGAGAGCGAGAGATACATAGAGAAGAAGACAGAGGTGAAAAAGAGTGGGAAAAGGGAACTGCAAGCCAGACGAGAATGCAGTAAAGGAGAAAGGGGGAGAAGTAGTAAAGGAGGAGAAACAGTGGGTATGAGGAAAAGGAAGAGACCGAGGAATAAGTAAAAGGGAGGAAAGCTGGAAGGAAGATGCAAAGGACTAAATAGCGGAGAAAGTGTGATGGAAAGGTAGAGAGAGTGAGAAAGGACAATGGAGTGGCCTAGCGACAGGGTGATGGAGAAGAGAGAGGTGATATAGTGAGGGAAGTTAAGAACAAAGTGAGGAAGAAAGAGAAAGCAGGATAAACAGCGAGAGAAAAAGAGAGCAACAGAGAATGGCAGTGAAGAAGAGGGAGAAGCCTATTGCCAAGGAAAACAAAAGAACAGAGGAAAGAAGTGGAGAAAGTGAGAGAAGGAGTGATGAGAGGAAAAGGAAAAAGAAGACATGGAGAGCAGAAGAACATATAAAAAGACTGAAATACCTGAATGGGTGACATAGGTGTTATTTTAACCACTGGTGCATTGAGGCTATGTAAAAAAATCACAATCTAGAGACACAACATCCAAACACATTGATAAACAATCTCAACTGCTGGAAAGATGACTGGTGTACTGCAGAAGAACAGATAAAAAAGTTTGCTAAGGGCCACTCGCTAAGGGCGAATACTGGACAGGCAATCGGGTCGCCAAAGTGGACGGGGCTGCAATCCCTCCATGGAAACTGCATAGGAGAAAAAAATAAAGAAACACAAAACAATAAAAAAATAAAAACACAGAAATAAGCAGGGTACTCACCTGCGCCAGCCATCCCAGTTGCTGCTATTTCAGGAATGCAGGCGGCCGTGCTGAGTGCAGGCAGGATCCAGCTATTAGATGGGAAGAGGGAGGAGAGCCCTCGAAGCAGCAGCCCGTACTACAGCACATAGGGGTCTCTCTTTCAATTTTGAGAGCGCAGACTCGGTTGCTGATTGGCTTGCGAGTCTTCCTAAATTAAACAAATGGTGAAAAATCGTCAGGAAGCTTAGCTATGTTTAGTTCGGTAGGACGGAGTGAGAGGGTTCCACAGGTCCAACTATCGCCTTCTCTTACACAAAGACAGGGGTCTCTTTCCCTCCTTGCACTTGGGCCGTGGCACTCTTGCAATGCCCAATCACTAGTTTCCTGAGTCGCAACACACTCGTATGTTGATGCGCATTCAGGAAACTATCTTCAGCGCCAAGAGGCCACCGCCGGCTCAAACATCGCGCTTTGAAACAGACTTTGACATACAACTAGTGCTCTACGTAGGACACACCTCTCATGTTCGAAACGTCTGCAGATAAAAGAGTGATCAATTGTGTAGGTATATATAAATGTATTTAATATACGTTTATCAATATAGTTATTGAAAAAAACTACAAAATATAACGCATATGTTAGCACATCTCAATTCACTGATAATTACGTTAGCCACGAAGTACCCGTGCGTGCTGAGCTCCTCCTCCTTCTGTGGTAGGTGTAACGGTCTTAAGTGGACTCCAAGCCTCTCCTTAAAATGAATTTGCGCTCTTGATTATATAAGGGGCAGACCGAGCGAACATGACAAGATATGCCGTCAGCAGCTCTGAGGAGGAATGAATTACTTTTAATGAAGGGGGTAACGGCTCTTTAAAGCAGGCAGCGGGCGTCTGCGGTGATTAATACTCTCTTCACCCCTTCAGAACAGTGGTTGCTATCACCGGACACCGGAGAGCACTGGATAACAGTAATCGCTTGCAATAAGTGCCCACGGATGGGCTCGTGGCAGTACTGAGACCTAGAGAGAGGGGCGCTTTTATTGTCTATGCTGGCTCCAGCGCACGGTGGGGCCCTGTTTGCTTGAGCTGGCTGCTGGTAAGGAGTCTTAGGAGAGAGGTGCTTTTATGGTCTGTGCTGGCTGCTGGAGTGGTACAGTGCACGGCGGGGCCCTGTTTGCTTGTGTTGGGTGCCTGGAGAGGTGCTGTGCACGGCGGGGCTGTTTGCCTGTACAGGCTGCTGTCACTGTGTATTTTGCCTGTGCTTGCACAGTGTGCCGTGGCCTGCTGCCGCCTGTGTGGCCGAGCGCACTGTGTAGAACGGTGCTGTTATTCCCCGCCGACACTATGTAGTGTGCCCTGTGCTGTTACTGCTGTTACAACTAGGATGGTTACTGCAATGGTTCTCTGTTGTGTCCAGATTGTCTTATATTGCCTGGGCTGCCATTGTACCCTCAAAGAATCTCCACTGTGGAGGCAGTGTCCAGGCCTGTGTACACTTGTTAGCCCCCCTCCCCCCTTTGCTGCACCACTACAGCTCCGCGAGTCTGAGGCTCGTTTTGTTCTAAATAAACAGATGAAAGGACTAATTCCAGTTAGGTCGGACCTCGCTTGCGTGAGGAGTTCAATAATTGTACCCGCATCCTGGTTGTCAAAGAGTGTTATTATTATTATTAATAAATCATGTAAAGTGTGCGAGGCTGGGCTCTGCGCTAGTGGTGGTTGTCTGCGCACGGGTGTGTGCGTGGGAAATGTTTGGCATCAAGTGCTGCGTAGAGGGACGTTGGCTAACCTGTTATGCAAGATGTCCTTCATCTTCCTCACATGCGTGATCTTTGGCTTTTCAGACTGTGAAGCACCATGGGGAGCCCCATGGCCGGGCTGTTCGAGCCACTCATCATAACGGACGAGGTGATGGCAGCCGATGTGAGATGACCCTCCCCTACTAGGCCAGTCCAGTTACAGGGTCTCACCGCCCCAGAGCTCCACACCAGGCATGGGCCCCCACATATTAATGGAATGATTCTGACAACGGGCAGACAGTGTGGGGGATTGGGAACGGCAGAACTCGTGGAAGGGAAGAGCAAATACTGGGCGGGCAAACGGGACGCGAAAGTGGGCGGGGCTGCAATGCCCCACTGTAACACCATTGCAAAGAAAATAAAATGAACACAAAACAATAAAAAATAAATTTAACAAAATCAGTATGCACATGCATCGCATCGGGTTCCTGGCAGTCACATGGGCTGCTGATCAGCTGCTGCAGAGGAGGCTGGAAGGCCGCGGATGAAGACGTGGGAGGAGCATCGGTTCTCTGCTGGAGCGTTTATGTGCTTGCAGGAGCAGCGCCGCCTTTAAAGTTAAATCCAAGCAGGAAGGAATTTCCCTGTTCCAAAATCAGTGGAGAGCACAGAGAAAGCGAGAGGGAGGAAGGGGTTAAGGGTGGGTGCATGGTGGGAGGGTGTCTCGGTGAGAGAAACCCCTTTAAGGGGCTCGTCTTGTAGTGAGGAGGTGGCTTAACATATAAAGCTACCGACTTTGGAGCTGGGGAGCAGGGTTCGATCCTTAGTGGGTGGGTGGGTGGCTGTATCATCTAATCATAAATAAATAAGCAGCTATTTTGAAGAGGGGTGGGGAGAGACAAATAAAAAACACAACACACGTGGAGGGGCGCGACAGATACAATTAAAACAAACTCAAACTCTGTCAAATGCAGCATCTGAAACAAACGGTGCTCAGAATTGAAGGGAGGAGGTGGCTCAACATATAACGCTGCCGACTTTGAAGCAGGAGAACAGGGTTCGAGCCTCGGTGTGGGCTGTATTAATTATAAATAAATAAACGGAGAACTCGGGTGGGGAATCGGTGTGGGCTGTATTAATTATAAATAAATAAACGGAGAACTCGGGTGGGGAAAGACAGGGGAGGGGCAAGGGAAGAAAGTAGTCTGTGCAGTAAAGGGGCCAATAGCCGTGGAAGGACACAAATGAAGACATGTCCATCAAAAGGAGGAACTAACAGGCCTACAACCAATCTGAATGCAGCCTTTAAGACACAAGCCAATGGAAATGAGGGGTGGAGAGTGGGTGGAGCTTTCACGGAGCTTCCACACTATAGTGTATACTGCATGTCTCAACGAGACAGCGCAAGCGCTGCCTAGGCGAGACCTAAAAAGGGACGCTATACCTGGAGGAATAGCTTAACATTCAGGAATCTGCGGTCCTTTACAGGCCGCCATCCCTGCGTTTCAAAGAACAATCCACCTAATTAATCTTCATTAGGCTGTCGTTTTGCAAACTTCTGGAAATAGGTCATTTTCAGTGCAATCTATTAATGAATATATATTGCACTGGAAACAGAATCCTCTTTTGTAAACTTAACAGTGTGCAATTTGTATTTCCATGGTTTGCGTCCAAATATAGTAAATCAGGCTGATTTTTTGTAATTTTACAATTTGTCTCTGTTCTATCTCCTTGGTATATGTTGCTAGTTTTTAATTAATGCCCTGTAACATTCTCTGCCACCAAGGGGTTGATTGGGATGGCGGGCGAATCTGGTGGCGATCCGCCCTCCATTGCAACCTGATTTACCCTTGCCATATTATAATGGCGCGGGTATCGCGCCGGATGCAAAGTGCGTCTGCCGCTTTTCCGCCGGTCGGCGATCGTTCCGATTGCCAGCCGGGCGGACTTGGGCCACAATATGGTGGCGTGCCTAGCAGGCATCACCATCCATATTAGGATGTGTGGCATTCAAGGCCTTTCCATGGCGGCATCGAAAGGCTGACGGGGATTTACTTTGGGAGCCCCTTGCAGGTCCCCATGGGGTGGGGGGCTGCACTTGAGGGGTACCTATGGTGCCCCACTACATTGCCATGCACAAGGTGGCAGGCACTGTGCACTGCCTGCCACATTGTGCATGGCAATGCACAACATGGCATTTCACCATTGCGGTGGGTGCTGCAGCCAGCAGCACCCGCTGCAATGTTGAAATGCCTGATGCGACCGCCGCGGTGGCGGTCGCATCATGATTGGGGTGGCGGGACCGCCGCATGGTTGGCGGGCGGTCCCGTTACTGCTAGGGTGGCGGGCGGACCATCCTAATCACCCCCATAGTGTTCTCGTCAACTGTAACTGTGTTTCATGTGTTGAATATTAATATGAAATTTGTTTAAAACTAATAATGTTTGATTCCATTGTCAACAAAATCTCAAGTGAACATTTATTCAGTATTTGATACTATGTTTCCACACAATATGTGTTTTCCATACACAAAGATGGTCTTAGTTGGATCCTGAAACATCAAAGAAACATTTGTGCTTGGAAATATCACGTTGTTGTACATAACATCGGGTTTATTTCACGCCTTAAGATATCTTCAACTTGCTTTAAATGGGCATGAGTGACCTTTCCCGTTTCCCACTCATTCAAAAGTCAGCTACTAAAGCTCTGTCTTCTGGTAATGCCATTTTAAGCTGTCTCACTAACCTGTCTCTCTCCTTCAGGCTGTGGTAGGCATATAGCTACTGTACATTCATGGGAATCACAGACAGGAAAAAACTCTTCTGTCATCAATCGTAAAGCCAAACAGCGTTTTGCATTAGGATCAAAACAGAATTCTGGAAGGTCCTTCAGAAATTAGCTCATATGGATCACCCCAGGCAAGTGTATGATTTAAAAAAGCTGGATACGCCAGATACTGAAGTAGGCCAAACCGCATACTAGTCCAGTGAATATTGACACTATCAGGTTGTCATTTGGCAAACTGAATCGCTGAAAAAAGACAACATATAAAAGAAATTAGACACAAGGTGGATTGAGCACCAAGGTGAGGCATTTCAAGAAGGCATAATGAGCATATGGGCATTCCCCTAAAAACAGTGGCGTAGCAAAGGTGTGCATGTCCTCATGCAAGAAAGTAAAGTGTGCCCCGCACTCAGAGTTTGGTGGCAAAATACAACCATAATTTGGGTCTAGAGGGCCCTTCACGCCCTTGGAGCCCGGTGTCACTGAATCTGCAGTACACATTGGTAGCTATGCCCTCGCTTAAAAGGATGGCATTCAGAGAGTACTTGCCATCATTATAATTTATTGTTTTGGAATATTTAAGACGCTATAGCATCAAAGGTAAACATATACAAACAGGGAAATGGTACCTGGTCTAGCATTCACAGAGTAAACATATTATTAGTAAGTGCTTCCATTGCGACAGAAGTAAATATGTAGACAACTCTATTAAAAGAGGTTAAAATTAAATAAATATTATTGATAACATCTTACTTTTTTCAGAGATAAAGAATATACAACAACCTCTTATATACTATTTACAAGCATCCAAGTGCCTTGTCAGTGCTCCACACAGGATGTATCTTTCATTAAAAATAACACTGTTATTACACTATCTGTGCCTGTGTATTGTTTAACGGCAGGCTTTAACCAGCATTGTCAATGCCAATGGGTTCCACATGAAACCCAGACCCACTGGGTTTGTGAATGACTTATTAAATTATACTTTCTCTTCTCATTTTTCCCCTTTCATTGAATAGAGAGACATAACTTTATTAATAAAGAAGGAACAATGATTTTTTTAAGTAACTTTACCAACCACTCCCAGTAAGAAAGTCCATCTTTGCAGGAATAATCCACTGTTAAATGGATTTATGTTCTTTTCACAATAAAAATGGTCCTACTACATTTATTGTAACTATTCCTAACAAACAGATCAGGCCTATAGCCATGCTCATTGGCTTGCTACCACAACTATGTCCAGCTGATTTGTGTATAAGCTTCATCACAAGCTAAAAAGTGAAAAAACAAGCACTGTTTTCAGTAGAAGCACACAACTTCGACTCAATCAAATTCTATACTCACAGGAACCAATATGTGGGTGGAGCCTAGACCCCTGTCAGTCGTACTCTGAAAGTTATTTTCTGATAATCACATGGGGTCTGGCGGCAGATGCACTGTCAAACTAGAATTGCTCAAACTCAGGTAGGTATGGCACTGACAGACTATCAAGAGAGAGGGCACGTTAATTTGTAATAAAAAGAAACGTGACCAGGGTTCTCACAGACTTTCGTTTATTACCACTTACTCAACACTAAACCACAAGGTTTTTAAGTCCCTGGCCAAACATTGGGCGTTACTGAAAGGGGTGCCAGGAGTTGGTAGCATGATTATGGAAAGACCTTCAATGACATTCAGGAGAAGCAAAACGATCAGAGATGTTCTATGTCCAAGCTAGACTCTACCAACCAAACCTAAACATAAAATATGGCTGAACAAACCCATTGGGTTTTACACATGTAGTTCCTGCAACATCTGCCATATGGGATGTAACAGAACAATGACATTTAGTTATAATACTAAAGTCATACACAAGATTGAGCATTTCATTAATTGTCTAACTACTTTTGTTGTCTATGTTATCATTTGTGGTTGCAACAAAAGTTACGTAGGCAGCACAACTAGACAACTGAAGGCTCGAATTCAGGAGCATCGAAGAGCAGCCCTGAATGGGGATAGTTCATATGCTCTTGTCTCACATAAATGCAAGGTGGGCATTGACCGGGCCCGTTTTAAGTTCCATGGCATAGACACCATCACTGTAACATTAGGGGTGGCGACAGGTCACTAATGTTGAGACAATTGGAGGCTAGATGGATCTGTACATTACGCTCTGCAATTCAGGGCCTTAACTCAGACAGGGAATTACACTATTTTTTGAAGAGGGTATGAGTATGTTTGCCTCTTCTCGTGTATTCTGTACATCTTTGTGTATCCTTACATTTGCGCACTGTGTTTCATTGTACTTACTTGTGGACTTTGGCCAACAACGGCCCATTTGCTCTAGTAACATGTTATACTGTTTTATTTATGTTTTATGTCTGTATACTTATTTTGTTTTTTGTTACTACTTGAATGGCATTGTACTCTGTTAATTATGTGGATTGTGATGCCTATCTGATTGCTTTTTCTGATATTTGATTGCCTTTTTTTGTTTGTTGCTCTTAATACAGAATGATTTCTTGCTTATACTTGTAAAGTTAATTACATATAGTGGGCTACAGTCTATTTTCAGCTCTGAGCTTTGACTTATTTTTGGTAATTCTTTATTTGTACCTAAATGGAGACTCTTTGTTTGCTCTATTCTATCTCTTTCCCTAACACTACTTGTGTATTTACTATATGGGTTTTTATCGACATATTCGTATTCTCTTGGCTTAGATGGATAAACAATAAAAATTCCTCTAAGAATAATTTTTAGAACAAGTTCTTACTTAAGAATTTCTTTAAACCAGTACTCTCGTATTCTTGAGAATTATTATCAGGTTTTTTTGTTCTGACTCTTATGATTTTCATGTGCTTTTTATCTCAGCCTATTGGATTTAATGATTGTTGTAACATATTTGTGGCATTAGAGCCAGGGCACATCTTTGGAGTTTGGTTTTAATTAAACTGCTCCTGTTTCACAATTGCCCTGCAGTCATTTTGTTGTTTGATTCCAGCTATCTCAATACTTGCTCGATTTTTTTCAGGTTCTAAGTTTTTGGTCATTTTACCGAGCGGCCGCATCTGCGTTCAACTATTTACCGCATCTGCGTTCAATTATTTAACGCTATATCCTGGTCAGACGTAAGTGTAATTCTATATTGGAAGGGAGCTACTCTAATCCACTAGTATCTGTCGAGGTGTTCCTTTATTTTATTTAGTTCGCCATACTATAATGCCCTTGATTAAGAGCTAATCGACTCGTATTTTTAGGCGGTTTAGTGTGCGTCAATTTTTGACCTTCGGGTACTGCTTTTTTAACAGAGACTTTGAGTGACCGGTTCACCATTATATACTGGTTTTCAATCGTTACTCAAGGTTTGTTGCTGTTTGGTTTAGTACTGATTTCTAACTTTTGATTACATAGTTATTGTGTGTTTAGTAAACTTGAACCGATATGTGCAGATTTGCTTTATTTTTTCACATGTTAATGTTAATGTTAAGGGAGATTTGTTAAGCGCACTGTCACCATAAGTTTCCTGGCGCTGATAGACCACCGAGATTGTGCAAGAGGGACTTAGCGGGGGTGTGAAAAGAGCAGAGTTTTCAAGGATTTCCTAAAGGACAGAAGAGAGGGCTCAGTCTTGAGGGAGAGTGGAAGTGAATTCCACAGCTTGGGAGCCAGGTGGATGAAGCTGCGGCCGCCTAGTCTGGAAAGTTTGAAACGAGGGATGACCAGAAGCAGGAGGTTAGTGGACCTCAAAGTACGGGAGGGACAGTAGGGGGTGACCAGGGACTTCACGAAAGCCGGGGAGGGGCCAGTCCGGGCTTTAAAGACCAGGCAGCAGACCTTGAAGGCTATTCTTTCACTGATGGGCAGCCAGTGTAATTGTTGGAGTAGGGGTCTGGCCGACTGCCATCTTGGAATTTTAAAGGCAAGTCTTGCGGCCTGGTTTTGAATGATCTGTAGCCTGGATAGCAGGGATTTTGGGAGGCCATGGTACAGGGAATTGGAGAAGTCCAAACGGGACATCACCAATGCTATTATGACCTGTAGCAAGGCTTCCGGGGTCAGAAGGTGGGCGACTTTCCGTATCCTGTAAAGCTGGAACATACAGGCGGATGTTACAGCGCTCACCTGGGCCTTGAGATTGAGCTCAGAGTCAATGATGACCCCGAGACTCTTTACACAACCAGCTGGGAGAGGCGGAGGGCCGAGCTCAGAGGGCCAATACTGGGGGCCCCAGTGGGAAGCGCTCCTCCCGGGAAGGAGGAGCTCAGTTTTCCCAGGGTTGAGCTTCAGTTGGTTTTGATTCATCCAGTGCTGGATGTGTATCATGACCGCCTGGAAGTTGGTGATGGCGTCAGGGGAAGTGAGGGGAAAAATAATTTGTAGGT
The DNA here is from genome assembly GCF_964204655.1 of Triturus cristatus. Lineage (NCBI taxonomy): Eukaryota > Metazoa > Chordata > Amphibia > Caudata > Salamandridae > Triturus > Triturus cristatus. Next base: position 211,482,954 of record NC_140591.1, on the reverse strand, counting down.
CGTCCGCGTAGTTGAACACGGTGACGTCCCACCTACCCATGGAGTGAATAAGGGGTAGGAGATACAAATTAAAAAGAAGGGGGGACAAAGATGATCCTTGGGGGACGCCACAGAGCGACGGGGCGCTGGGAGCTCTGAAAGGGGCCAGGCTGACAGCTTGGGATCTTCCCTCGAGAAAAGACCTAACCCAGGTCAGAGTGAGCCCACGGATTCCAGCTGACTCGACACGGTGGAGTAAGATGGCATGATCCACCGTGTCGAATGCTGCCGACAAATCCAGTAGGACCAGTGCCTGGGAGAGTCCTCTGTCTGCATTGCTTCTGAGGTTGTCCAGCACGGCGAGGATAACAGCCTCGGTGGAATGGGCTGGTCTCAAGCCGGCTTGATTTAGTTCTAAGAAGTTGGATTCCTCAATGAATTGCGAGAGGCAAGCAGTGACATGTGCCTCTAAGATTTTAGACAGGTAAGGTAGGAGGGAGATGGGCCGATAATTGGCGAGGACCGCAGGGTCCGCGCCAAGGCTTTTTCAGCAAAGGCACCAGGATGGCCTCCTTGAACGACCTGGGGACTGTTCCAGAGCTGAGAGAGGCGTTAAGTAGGGGTAAAACACTGTGTGGGAAAGTATGGCAGATCTCACGAAACACTGAAGGAGGGCAACAATCTTTGGGGGAGCCAGATTTCACTCGCGTAGCCAATTCGGCTAGGGAGTCGGAGTCAAGGGTCGGGAAGCAAGTCAAGGTAGAGGTGTTAATAGAAGGGACTGCAACAGTAGCCAGAGGGGGAGAATGAGGGATGGAATTTTTAATTACCGAAATCTTATCGATGAAGAAAGAGTTCAAGGCATTGCATGACTCGGCGGAGGGGGCCTGGTTGGGGAGTGTCCTGGTGATGAGTACAGGCCCCAGCTAGGCCCGCAAGAACAAGGGTTCGCTCTCCTGTAACGGAATCTATAAGGAAGTTGGCACGGAAACTGCAAAGTACAAAGACAACGTTTATTAACCCTTAAGGGTGGTCCTACAATCCACACAACACTCTTCAGCATTGCCTGGAGTAGCACAAAGAACATTCGTACACAGTCCCCTTTTATACACAACAGAGGGGCTCATAGTGGGTGGATACAACGTAAGGCCGAAGAACATTACCATTTATGGTCATTCTCGATACTGAATCAATACATGGGCGGAGCCAACACGCTCCTTGAGCCCGCGAAACACATGGTCAAGCAAGGCTAATTATAACAGATGTGGTCAAGTCTGGGCATGCGCCAGATGGACAAGAGGGAGCTATTTATAAACTGTTGCTAGGCAGATTACAAGAGCAACTAACACAGAGGTCGGACTCTCCTCGTGACGAACACGTGGCAGCATATCAATACAAAATGGAGTCCGGACTTCGGTCAACATAACGAAGAAAACATGATCGCAAGGGAAAGCATTAATGTTTTCAGTAAATGCTTAATCACATTCTGCCTTAATTTACAACAGACGACCCTTTCAGCATTTACTGAAGACATCCGGCTTCCAAGAATAATCATCATATATATCAATTATCATCATTCCCTTAACCTCTTTAGCTAGACCCTTCTGGCGAGCAACATCGGCAATAGCTTTCTTATCTGGAATGCAGAATGAAATGCATATGGAACAGCACAATGGTCCACATTGAATACACATACAGAAAAGGAACAGAACTGCTATAATAATGCAGAGACCAGTTAAGACCTTCCATCCCCAGGCAGTAACCAACGCCCAAAACCATCCAGAAAAGGACCAAGTGCCGTTTTCTGTATGTATTTCAGCTGCTATTTTATGCAGCTTGTTAATGGCGTTATAAACGGATGGCGTATGATCAGGGATGAACACACAGCAGCTACTTCCAATAATTTTACAAGCTCCTCCTCGATCAGCTAGCATTACATCTAACACCATACGATTCTGCAACGCAACAATCCTCGTTATTTGTAACTCTTCCGTAAGATTCCCAAGAGCGGCAGCAGTCTGATTTGTCACAGCTTCTACCACTCTTGTCAATCTTCGGATCTTCCTACTATTCAAAGCAGCTCCAACAAAGAAAAACAGTCCTAAGTTAAAATCAATATACTGTTGCAAGCTTGTATCTGTTTGATCCACATCATCAATTGATAGAGTACGTTTATATCTATTTACAGTGACATTATTCAACAGTTTTAAATCCTTATGATATGACGCGGGTGCTAGGAATACAGGAGGTAATAGGAATGATACATAGCATACCCCAGACCACCCAGCCGGCAAACGGTAATAACCTTTATTTCCACATACAAAATAGGTATTATGGGACGCTAGGAAGGTACTGTTATTTAACCCGTCGATGTTTAATACGGTTATGCAATCACTGACACCAACAGGGATAAAACCCACACTCTGGACACACAAATCCGCTTGAGCTTGTGCTACTTGGATTACGAATTTGTCCTTCCCCACAGTGTCTCTTGTGTTCGTGAAGATATAGGGAATGGATTCATTGTCCGGTCGGTACTCTTCCCATTCCCAAATTGTCCCATTTGCTTGTGGATATCCATTTTTATCTTGATGACATTCTTTATTGAGTCTGAAAAGCAATCGTCCCACTGTCGGTTTCCGAGTGGCAAACAGCAAAGTGTACCATGCTCTACAAGAGCCATTATGAGAGAAAGGAAGTGGTATGAATGGCGTACCTCCTTTCTTCTGATGGGCTGGCATCATCCCACATATCCAACAGTTCGTAGCATTCGTAGCAACGTGGGTGTGATGCAGCATCTAAATGAAAGTGTTATTCAAATAGGATTGTCGATGCTTCAACTCTTGATATGGCAATGTATAAAAGTAGTGCTCCGCAGGCACTGGAGTCGTCAACACAAGTGTCTTTCGAGCAGGAGTTGCCTCCTCTACAAACCATGTGGTTATACCAACGATAGCTACTGTTAGCATGAACCCCAACGCACAAAGGATTTTCTTCTTCTCCATGTCAAAAGAAACAATACCCTGATATCTTCCTGAAACTAAAAAGTCTGTCAGAACTCTTCCCCTTGGGCAGCGGTTGGTTTCTTCACCAGCGGGCCAAGACGGGTGTCGCTACACTAATGCAGGGCTGATCCCCCCCCCTTGCCTCATCGGCTCTCCGTTTCACTAACCCAAGGGCCGTTCTGACAGTATGTCCCGGTACTGGAAACCTCACTTCCTTGGTCGCAGATGATATCGCCTTCCTCCAGAAGTCGCGTGGTCCGGAAAGAGCTCCTCAGTGTCGTTTGGCTCCGCAGCACGGCCTGTCTCTGCTGCTAGGATTTCTCGTTGATCGGTCAGCACGGCAGACTCCACCAATCCGGGCGGTACCTTTCGACAGTGTAAGGAATGGATCCAATTCTTCCTGTTCGAGACTCGCACTGCCGTCCTTGTTGCAAGGAGAACCTGCTCAGGTCCGACCCATCTCGGCTCCAAACTGTTCGTTCTGTCGAAGACCTTCACCATCACATGGTCGCCAGGTCGGAGACCATGCCCTTCGCCGGTAGACCGATCAGGGAGCGCCTCTCGGACCTGTTGATGAATAGAAACCAAATTATCCGTTAACTGTGCCAGATAATCGCTCATCATTACACAAGGTACATCATACACAGCCTTAGGCCTTGGTGGACCCCAAATATTCATTGGGCGTCCAAATACAACTTCATATGGCGTAAGGCCGGTTCGAGAGTGTGGCACCGACCTAATTGACAATAACGCCAGTGGCAGGGCGTCTGGCCAAGTCAAAGATGTTGAAGCTTGGATTTTGGCGATCTTAAGCTTCAGTGTACCATTATACTTCTCGACTAGTCCTGCAGACTGGGGGTGGAATACGGCGTGGAACTTCTGGGTGATGCCTAGGCCCTTCAAGACATATTTTATAACATCCGCCACGAAGTGAGGCCCATTATCACTCCACAGAAGTCTACAGACGCCGTATCGAGGGAAAAACTCTTTCAGCAATAGCTTCGCTGTAGTCATTGCAGTATTGTCTTTCGTAGGGTACGCTTCAACCCATTTGCTGAAAGCGCAGACCACTACTAGAACATACTTCAGATTATTACAGCGCTCCAGTTGGATATAATCCATCTGCAGAACCTCAAAGGGTGCAGTGGGCGTCGCAAATCCTCCTGCTGGAGTTCGAGTGCCTTTCCCTGGGTTATACTTCAGGCAGATCATACAGGTCTGCACCACCCTCTTTGCTGTGCTAGCAATCTCTGGATGCTCCCAGACTTGGGTAAGCAATTTCACAATTGCGGAAGCTCCAACATGTGCTAGCCCATGTGCCATCTGAACCATAGGTTGTACAAAGGCCGTGGGTAATTTCCATCTATCCATCTGCTTATTTCTCCAGCAACCCTCATCATCCAGTTCCCCTTCGCTAGCCCATCGTTCCCGCTCTTTGTCAGAAGCGGTCCTCTGTATTTCTCGCACTTCTTCCTTCGCATCTCGCCATCTTTCCACCTGTGACTTTACTACATACATGGCAGTAGCGCCGGGCTGCATCGCAGTCTCCCGTGCTACTCGGTCTGCTAACGCATTCCCTTCTCCAACTTTATCAACTACTTTCCTATGGGCACTACACTTAACAATGGCAATTTTCTTCGGGTATGTCAATGCGGTTAAGAGATTGTGGACTAGCTCCCCATGCATTATCTGTACCCCATGTGACGTTAAGAACCCTCTCTCCTTCCAGAGTAGGCCGAAATCGTGCGCTACTCCGAAGGCATAGCGGCTATCTGTGTAAACATTCACACACAATCCTGTACTGAGCTCACATGCTCGTGTTAAGGCTATCAGTTCCGCTGCTTGAGCTGATTTCTGTAGTATGCGTGCTGTCTCCACTATCGTGTGTAATGTGGTAATTGCATACGCTGCTGAAGTCGTACCATCTGGTAGCTTCAGGCATGATCCGTCTACCCACAACTCTCCATCTACCTCTGAAAAGGGCGTATCCTGGAGATCAATACGACCCTTTGTTTGTTCCTCAGTCACAAGAATACAATCATGCGCTTTCTGCGCCTCAGACTGGGTCTCGGGGTATGGCAACAATGTGGCCGGGTTTAATGTCACGCACCTTTTCAACGTAATATGAGGAGCCAAAAGCGTCAGCTCATATCCCGTTAAACGGGCACTGGTCAAATGCTGCGTCTTTGTTTGATTAAGCAGGGCATCCACAGCATGGGGAACTAACACCAACAATTTATGGGACAACACAATTCCTTCACTTTGGCGTATTGACACAGCTGTCGCCGCTACCGAGCGAAAACACCCTGGTAATGCTCGGGCGACAGGATAAAGCACAGCCGAAAAGTATGCACAAGGGCGCTGCTTGTCGCCGTGCATCTGTACTAAGACTGACAATGCACATCCATCTTTCTCATGCACATACAACGAAAAGGGTTTTGCATAATCAGGGGTCCCTAACACTGGTGCTGAACAAAGGGCCTGTCTCAATTGCTGAAACGCAGCATCACACTCATCTGACCAGGGGATCGGAATGGGCGTGTCTTTTGTCAAAAGAGCTAGTAATGGCTTAGCTATGTGTGAAAACCCCAATATCCACTGTCTACAAAAAGAAACCAGACCCAAAAATGCACGCACATCCTTCTGCGTGGATGGTCTCGGTGTGTCCAAAATTACTTGGATACGATCTGGTGTGAGTGCACGCCCCTCCTTAGACAAAAGGTGACCTAAATAAGTCACCTTTGGTCTACAGAATTGCAATTTCTTCCTAGAGACCTTGTGATTGTGGGATGCTAAAAAGGAAAGTAAGGATAACGTGCTTTTCTCACACAACTCCAGGGTGTCAGCTGCCAACAGGATGTCATCGACATATTGAATGAGGGCGACCCCCTCGAGTAAAACAAAGGAATCCAACTGTCGTTTCAAAGCCTGACTGTAAATACTAGGGCTTTCTGTATAGCCTTGGGGAATTCTACAAAAACGATAAGATCTATTATTTAATGTGAACCCAAAAAGAAATCGGCTATCAGGGTGAATGGGAATGGAAAAGAAGGCATTCTTCAAATCAATCACTGAAAACATGGTCGCCGTAGGCGGGACCAAGGTAAGCAACGTCGTGATATCAGAAACCACCGGGTACTGAGGTATCACGATCTTGTTTACCTCCCTCAAATCAATTATGAACCGATAGACCTTTGCATCCGTGTCCTTTTTCAAAATTGGGAGAATCGGACTGTTACAGATATTATAGGGAACTTCTTCCACCACCCCTACTGTTATCAAGTCTTGCACAATCTGTATGAGAGCCTCCTCGCCCTCCTGGGAAATACGATACTGCGGGAGGCGTGGGAGCACCGCCCCCTCCTGGACACTAATGTGGACCGGAGGAATCACCATTTGTCCCACATCTGTGTCCGAAGTCGCCCATAAAGCTCGGGGGAGGGTAGCCAACAATGCATCCTCTGATATCGTACACATCCTCCCAGACCGGGGGTAGTTGTCATTCAAGATCACCCTCACACCCTCAGGGGAGCAGCGGATTGTAGCCCTAAAATACTTTAACATATCAAGGCCCATAATGTTATCCGGTGTATACGGAGCAAGCAAAAACGGACAGGGCGCAGAAAAAGAATCAACCTTAAATGTAAGTGGCTGTGAAAGAGGGCTTCGGGAGAGTGTACCGTCAAACCCTACCGATGTAACTATTGAGCCGGATGGGGGAGCCCCCGGAACCAAGTACCTAGACAATGCACTACGTGTCGCTCCTGTATCCACTAGGAACTGATCAGTAGAACCTAAAACCTCAGCCGATACATAAGGACCCGTCTGATCGACCGGCACCTCAACTGATTCGGACCCCCATCCAACGCATTCCTATGCATGCTGAGAATCATGATATCCCGATTGATCGATGTCCGATACATGATACTGGTGCTGGCGATCAAAAACATTTGAGCCATCTCGGTGCCGCTCGGCAGTATCGAAACGGACATTATCGTTAGAATTCCCTCTAAAGTTCGAGAAGCCCCCTCTACCTCTCGGGCCACCCGGAGTGTGCCCCTGACGCGAAGCACGCAACGCTGGGCAATCCCTGGCCCAATGGCCCAACTGCTTGCAGTAAGCACACTGGTTCCTATTCAAATCAGAGCGGCCCGAAGGGGGACCATAAGATCCGCCCCTTCCTCTATTATTATTACCCCGTCGGGGCGGGCCATATACTTGTGCTAACATCACCTTGGTTTTGAGATCTTTCGATTTCTTCTCCTCCTGGCCCTGCGCCTCGTGCTCCTGACGCTCATAATACTGAGCGATGGTCAGAAGGGCCGTCGGTGTCGCGGAGGACCAAGAACTTTCACTCGCTTTTAACCGGGCCGCAACTGCCGGTAGCAGATTAGCCACATATTTGTCCGCGAAAAGGTGGCGGCCCGTGTCGTCAGTAAGCGACTGGCCACTAAAATCATGAAACGTCTCCTCAAAACGCGTAAAGAAGTCCGCAACTGACTCGTCAACTTTCTGCTTACATGCAGTTAACATATTCCAGTCAATCTTTTTAGGGGGGATAATCGTCTTCAACTTAGCCACAATAGCCGCAGGGAGATCTAAAATATTCTGGGGTGGTTTCTGTGCGGGCTTCCGTTCCCTATCCTCATCCTCAAGGTCAGACCACCGGGCCTTGAAGGCAACCGCATCATCTACCTTTCGGATAGAGCGCCACGTATCCGGCGGTAGGATAAGGCCAAAGAACAGGTCTATATCCGCTAAGGTCATAATGCAAGAATTCAAGGCCCCCTCGACTTCTTCATAGAAGGCCGCTGGATTCTTGCGGGGGTCAGGCAACGCATTCTTTAGTGCCATAACATCGGCCCTATGCCATGGAGTGTAAACCCAATTATATACGAAATATCCCCTTGCATCGGCGGAGTTAATATCCGAGCTAGTCCCTGCTCCCTTAGGAGGAACATACAAAGGCGCCGCCTCTCGCATTGGTTTAGCATGCACTATGTCATTCTTATCTGACTGGGAGGCGGATGGGTGGCCCCCTGCTGTAGACGAATCCGACTGCTTCTCCTCCTCCGTTTGTTGACGTGCTTTCTCTCGAAGGGCCAGCACCTCGTCCCGCAAGGCGAACAGCCGCCGAGCCGCCTCAGGAGCCTTAGAGGGAGAAAAAGCACCGTTACGTATTGCTCTAGCGTCCGAAGACACTTCGTCAGGCTCAAGAACATGAGAATATTTTCGGAAAGCAGTAATCACTTCCTCCGCGAAATGACCCAGAAAATACACTTTATCTCTCTCCTGCCACTGCCCCCAAGTCTGAAATAAGTCCTCCATAGATACCTTGCCTTTAAGCGCACGGAAGGAAAGTGTCCGAAGCTCAGCCATTTGCTCGGCCGACAGCATGGACCGTGTGTCTACCTTACCCGAAACCGGGTCAGAATCTTGCGGCCGTGGAGCAGATGCGCCAACATAAGGGGGCGGAGAGCGATCTAGCAAATAAAAATCATCATCAGGATTATTAAGGACAGGATAAAGTGGCTGGCGAACAACATATTGACCCGAAACCTGTAGCCTACGCTCTTTCTCTTGTCTGTCCGTTTGCTCTTTGTCCTCCCGACGCTTCGCTTCCTGTGCTCGCACATGATCATTCTTCCGTTGCTCTTTATCAAACAGCGCTTTCTCACGCTTCTCTCGCTCACGCACTTCCTTCACCCATAATCGCACACATTCAAACATATCCTGACGAGCACGCCGCTTACACATACACTGTTCCACATACTCAATCTTACGTATATCAAACGATCCATACAAAGGCCATCGCAACTCAGGATCCTTCCTCGTGTATTTCCTCCATAGCGTGCTGTACATTATGGAAGAACGACCATGCTTCACATACATATCCCTATTAGGAGTCCCCTCTGGGGGAGCTGGAGCAGATTCCTCGAGGTTCAACCGGTTTCCAAAACAGCAGCACCACTTACGGAGTGCGCTAAAAGCAGGCATGCTAGGAATAATGCAAAATATGCAATATTATAAAGAAAATGGCACTTAATCGTTGCGCCGTTCAGAGTTAACACAGCTCCTGGAGAAATTTCTCCACATTACCTGCCTATATGTGTTGCAACGCATATATTTTCACAAAGACAAATTCAAAATATGACTAGTCATCATCAATCAAACTCAAATAGCCATCCCAGGCTTCAAAAACTCGGAGCAAGTACCGTACAACGGTTCTTACCAATCAAGAGTCCAGGTTCCAACTGCCAAGCTCCACAATCGCCCAAACGGCTCTCACGGCAGGACCGACAGAAGAGGTCTCAGTCGATGACCGGCGCCACCCAGACGGTCAGCTCGGAAGGGAAGGAAGAAAAACCTCGGGATGCCAGGGCTAAGACGCCGCTGGCAGTGATCACGTCCCCGGCCAAACTCCTCACCTTCGTCGCGACCAGTCCTTCGAGCATCCGAGTCGCCGATGAGCCCCACGTGACGGGCGCCAATTGATGAGTACAGGCCCCAGCTAGGCCCGCAAGAACAAGGGTTCGCTCTCCTGTAACGGAATCTATAAGGAAGTTGGCACGGAAACTGCAAAGTACAAAGACAACGTTTATTAACCCTTAAGGGTGGTCCTACAATCCACACAACACTCTTCAGTATTGCCTGGAGTAGCACAAAGAACATTCGTACACAGTCCCCTTTTATACACAACAGAGGGGCTCATAGTGGGTGGATACAACGTAAGGCCGAAGAACATTACCATTTATGGTCATTCTCGATACTGAATCAATACATGGGCGGAGCCAACACGCTCCTTGAGCCCGCGAAACACATGGTCAAGCAAGGCTAATTATAACAGATGTGGTCAAGTCTGGGCATGCGCCAGATGGACAAGAGGGAGCTATTTATAAACTGTTGCTAGGCAGATTACAAGAGCAACTAACACAGAGGTCGGACTCTCCTTGTGACGAACACGTGGCAGCATATCAATACAAAATGGAGTCCGGACTTCGGTCAACATAACGAAGAAAACATGATCGCAAGGGAAAGCATTAATGTTTTCAGTAAATGCTTAATCACATTCTGCCTTAATTTACAACACTGGCGTCTGATGTTAATTCAGCAAGAACCTTAAATATCTCTTTGGATTTATTAGGGGCAGTTAGTATTCTCTTGGAGACAAAGGCGGCCTTAGTGGTGGTAATGGCTTTTTTGTATTCTTTACGTGCAAGCACGTACGCCTCCCTGTCGGTGCTAAGGTAATTACGCCTCCACCTGCGCTCCACTTGGCGTAGCTCAAGATGTTGAGATTTCAAAGCTGAGTTAAACCATTTATGAGATTTACTGTGTCGGGAGCGAGGGAACCGGGATAGGGGGGCAAATTGGTCGCTAGCCGTTGTGAGCCAGTGGGTGATATTTGCATCCAAAGCATTGACGCCTGGGCTATTACTAGGTGGGGGTTGGGTCTCTGCGAGAAGAGAGAGGAAGGCAGGGAGATCAAGAGCATTCCATTTCCTAGCGGCCCCACCCTCCAAAGGCGGGAGTCTGACCAGTCCCTTCACAGAGATGGAGGACTCGATCAACGAGTGATCTGACCAGACGCATGGGGAAATGATCGGACAGGAGAGTGATACCCCCTGCGTCCAGATGTGATCCAGGATGTGGCCCCCGGTGTGAGTGGGGGTGGTGACGTGCTGAGTCAAATTTAAGCTGAGAAGTGCCTCAAACAATTCAGTAGCATGGGGGCCGGTATCAGCCTGATTGTACCAGTAATTAAAGTCGCCAAACATGGCGATACGAGCAGAGGCAGTCATCAGGGCGGCAAGCTGTTCGCTGAGAGCAGTGGGGAACAGAGGCATAGGAGTGGGAGGACGGTACAGGACAATGAGAGTCAGGGCTCCAGCTTCGGAAGCTAAGCTGATGACAAGGTTCTCAACCTCAGGGAGACAAAGCGAAGAAGACGCAATGAATTTGAGAATATTGCGTATGATTGCTGCCACGCCTCCACCACGACGGGCTGTCGGCCGGTTGGCATTCAGCATATAGTAGTTGGGTGGCAAAGCTGCCAGGATATCAGGAAGGGAGAGGTCAGACAGCCAGGTCTCGGTGAGCAGCAAGACATCAGGATTCTCGGCTGTCAGAAGAAGGAATATATCAGAGTGATGATGAGGGAGGGAGCGGGTGTTAAGGTAAAGTATGCGGATACAGGACTCAGGCTGGGTCGGGGCAGACAGAGACTGATGTATGAGTCGGGGTAAGGGTGTATCAGCCGAGATGCCAAGAGACACTAGGCGATCCCAAATTGTAGACGAGAGAGCACAGGGAGGGTGCTGTAGTGCTCTAAGTGTGGCAGCTGAATGAGTGATAAAAGGAGCAGCATCCCAAGGCCCTGGGCCCGTCAGGCCGCGGACGGGCGCAGACGGGCTTAACTCAGGCGCAACTCCGGCGCGCCTGCGTCGCGCCCGCTGCGCTCGTCCGCTGCGCTTCCGGGGGGGGGGGGGGGGAGGCCATTTTGTAGGGCTGAGGGCGGGAGGGGCCGAGCGCTAGTCCGCTCGCCTCGGCTCCACTCCAGGCTCCTCACCCAAGATGGCGGCCAAAGTCGGGTCCCGGGCAGCGCTTCGATCGCCTGCCAGGAGACAAATCAGGGGCAAATGCACAAATGAAGCCCAAGTGAGCAAATGCGATCAACATGCACAATTAAAAGGGGGTTAGCAGACAAAGTGCGAGTGCAATATAAAATATACAGTTCCGATTTTTAAAATAGCTTTGTGGCCTCTAAAAGAAATCACGGGGCCCGGTAGAGCCTCTGGCAACCGTGAGCGTCTATCTTGAAGTGAGTGGGAAGCGAGGGAAGCCGATTGCCTCCGCCGCCGCTGCTTCAGCTGCTGCTGCGCTCTGCTCCGCTCCGCTGCTGCTCTGCTCTGTGGCCACCCCTGTCCTCTAATACAATCCTGGAGCCAGTTACAGTTCCACCCGCGTCCACCCACGTCCAGGGGGGCGGCAAAAACAGGGAGTCAGGGACCAAAAGCAGCAGTCAAGCAAGGGGTCAGCTATTTCAACCTCATTTCAATCATGTTCTGCTGGGCCAGTTCACCATCTCCTCTGCTGCCCGCTTCGCCACACTTGCAGTCCGCCAACATCGCCTACAGCGCACCAGTCTCCGCGCTCCGTTCTCCGCTGCCCTCCACCACCTGCGGTCCACAGCTCCGGTGTCAGATGGATCAGCGCACCGACCGGAACACCGTGGAGCACAATAGAAAAGCACTGCAGGGGTCCGGCCGCGCCCAACAACACCGGGTGTCCAGCCTGTCTGCAACTCACCATACAGGGGTGGAGCGGCAAGTCTCAGCGAGGCCACAGGAACCGGGGGGGGGGGCGCGAGGGGCCGCAGACAGCAGTTCCCAGGCACATAGCTTAGTTACAGATTTAGTTTGCGGTTGCCTTTTCTCTGAACAAAATGCATTAAAGTCATTACGCTTTCTCGAAAAGGAACTATATATGGTGTGTTTGTACATTGTCCTGTATACTTTGGTCGAATAACTCTTGACCTTTGACGTAGCGTATGTTACATGGGCTTTTTCTGTTCATTAGCGCTTATGGCCTCTTTCGGGTTATTGATCTGTATATCAACTCATTTGGCTTAACTTAATTCATCAATGCTCTTTTGGTAAACTTGGGGTTTCTTACCCATATATTCTATCTTTTTACAGATAGATTTGCCAGCGTTACACTTACCAATCATTACTCCACCTTGAGCGACTTCATTAAGCATTGGGTATGTTGATCTCCCTTGCCTCTGTTTGGTTTATTGGTTATCATTATTGACTGTAGGTATGTGCATTTGTGACACAACTTTCTTGGCATACAATTTTCTTTTTTAGACTTTGTTATCAAGTTGCGATCCGATTAAAACGCCAGGAAATACGCTGTGTATTCACATTCAAATTGCTTTTGGTAAGCTTGCATTTTTTGCTAGCCATATTTTAATCCGGGTGTTTGACTCGTATCATTCTTGGGTCACATGGTGTTTTTCTTATTGCTCTCTCTCTTTTTTTACCAGTTTGTGTTGTTCATGTTTTCTATAAATATTGGTGAGGTTCTTTATGTATTATCTTTCTCTCACGAGAGATCATGACTATTTCATGTCCTCTTTGGCTTGTTGGTTTTACTTCTTTTCTCGCAATAGGTATTTTTCTATTAATTTTTTGTTTAACAAGAAACACTCATCTTTTCTCTCTTTCGTGCCTTTCATTGTCATGAATAAAAAAAAAAATTAAAAAAAAAAAAAAGAAAATTTTCCTTTGTTAAAATATGTATTGTAACAGAAGGGGGATGGGAGCACACTGCTACCTCCCAGCACAGTTCGCCCCTTTGCATCCTGGTACATGCAGTTCAATTTAAATGCTTACTTGAAATTTTGCAGAGTATCTCACCAAAGTTGGTGCAGGTTAGTGCTGTTAATCTCTAGACACATGTGTTTCTGGATTTCATCCTTCTTCAGTAGAGATAAAATGAAATTCTTCTGGGGTTTGCTGAGAAAGCTGCCACAATCCTCTCAGGTCTCTGTACCTCTCCCTGGCGCACAGGTGCCTCCCATGAGCTCGTCAGCCCAGTGGCTCAAGGGAGCCTTTTTGAAACAGAAGGGGGATGGGAGCACACTGCTACCTCCCAGCACAGTTCGCCCCTTTGCATCCTGGTACATGCAGTTCAATTTAAATGCTTACTTGAAATTTTGCAGAGTATCTCACCAAAGTTGGTGCAGGTTAGTGCTGTTAATCTCTAGACACATGTGTTTCTGGATTTCATCCTTCTTCAGTAGAGATAAAACGAAATTCTTCTGGGGTTTGCTGAGAAAGCTGCCACAATCCTCTCAGGTCTCTGTACCTCTCCCTGGCGCACAGGTGCCTCCCATGAGCTCGTCAGCCCAGTGGCTCAAGGGAGCCTTTTTGAAACAGAAGGGGGATGGGAGCACACTGCTACCTCCCAGCACAGTTCGCCCCTTTGCATCCTGGTACATGCAGTTCAATTTAAATGCTTACTTGAAATTTTGCAGAGTATCTCACCAAAGTTGGGGCAGGTTAGTGCTGTTAATCTCTAGACACATGTGTTTCTGGATTTCATCCTTCTTCAGTAGAGATAAAACGAAATTCTTCTGGGGTTTGCTGAGAAAGCTGCCACAATCCTCTCAGGTCTCTGTACCTCTCCCTGGCGCACAGGTGCCTCCCATGAGCTCGTCAGCCCAGTGGCTCAAGGGAGCCTTTTTGAAACAGAAGGGGGATGGGAGCACACTGCTACCTCCCAGCACAGTTCGCCCCTTTGCATCCTGGTACATGCAGTTCAATTTAAATGCTTACTTGAAATTTTGTAGAGTATCTCACCAAAGTTGGTGCAGGTTAGTGCTGTTAATCTCTAGACACATGTGTTTCTGGATTTCATCCTTCTTCAGTAGAGATAAAACGAAATTCTTCTGGGGTTTGCTGAGAAAGCTGCCACAATCCTCTCAGGTCTCTGTACCTCTCCCTGGCGCACAGGTGCCTCCCATGAGCTCGTCAGCCCAGTGGCTCAAGGGAGCCTTTTTGAAACAGAAGGGGGATGGGAGCACACTGCTACCTCCCAGCACAGTTCGCCCCTTTGCATCCTGGTACATGCAGTTCAATTTAAATGCTTACTTGAAATTTTGCAGAGTATCTCACCAAAGTTGGTGCAGGTTAGTGCTGTTAATCTCTAGACACATGTGTTTCTGGATTTCATCCTTCTTCAGTAGAGATAAAACGAAATTCTTCTGGGGTTTGCTGAGAAAGCTGCCACAATCCTCTCAGGTCTCTGTACCTCTCCCTGGCGCACAGGTGCCTCCCATGAGCTCGTCAGCCCAGTGGCTCAAGGGAGCCTTTTTGAAACAGAAGGGGGATGGGAGCACACTGCTACCTCCCAGCACAGTTCGCCCCTTTGCATCCTGGTACATGCAGTTCAATTTAAATGCTTACTTGAAATTTTGTAGAGTATCTCACCAAAGTTGGTGCAGGTTAGTGCTGTTAATATCTAGACACATGTGTTTCTGGATTTCATCCTTCTTCAGTAGAGATAAGACGAAATTCTTCTGGGGTTTGCTGAGAAAGCTGCCACAATCCTCTCAGGTCTCTGTACCTCTCCCTGGCGCACAGGTGCCTCCCATGAGCTCGTCAGCCCAGTGGCTCAAGGGAACCTTTTTGAAACAGAAGGGGGATGGGAGCACACTACTACCTCCCAGCACAGTTCGCCCCTTTGCATCCTGGTACATGCAGTTCAATTTAAATGCTTACTTGAAATTTTGCAGAGTATCTCACCAAAGTTGGTGCAGGTTAGTGCTGTTAATCTCTAGACACATGTGTTTCTGGATTTCATCCTTCTTCAGTAGAGATAAAACGAAATTCTTCTGGGGTTTGCTGAGAAAGCTGCCACAATCCTCTCAGGTCTCTGTACCTCTCCCTGGCACACAGGTGCCTCCCATGAGCTCGTCAGCCCAGTGGCTCAAGGGAGCCTTTTTGAAACAGAAGGGGGATGGGAGCACACTGCTACCTCCCAGCACAGTTCGCCCCTTTGCATCCTGGTACATGCAGTTCAATTTAAATGCTTACTTGAAATTTTGCAGAGTATCTCACCAAAGTTGGTGCAGGTTAGTGCTGTTAATCTCTAGACACATGTGTTTCTGGATTTCATCCTTCTTCAGTAGAGATAAAACGAAATTCTTCTGGGGTTTGCTGAGAAAGCTGCCACAATCCTCTCAGGTCTCTGTACCTCTCCCTGGCGCACAGGTGCCTCCCATGAGCTCGTCAGCCCAGTGGCTCAAGGGAGCCTTTTTGAAACAGAAGGGGGATGGGAGCACACTGCTACCTCCCAGCACAGTTCGCCCCTTTGCATCCTGGTACATGCAGTTCAATTTAAATGCTTACTTGAAATTTTGCAGAGTATCTCACCAAAGTTGGTGCAGGTTAGTGCTTTTAATCTCTAGACACATGTGTTTCTGGATTTCATCCTTCTTCAGTAGAGATAAAACGAAATTCTTCTGGGGTTTGCTGAGAAAGCTGCCACAATCCTCTCAGGTCTCTGTACCTCTCCCTGGCGCACAGGTGCCTCCCATGAGCTCGTCAGCCCAGTGGCTCAAGGGAGCCTTTTTGAAACAGAAGGGGGATGGGAGCACACTGCTACCTCCCAGCACAGTTCGCCCCTTTGCATCCTGGTACATGCAGTTCAATTTAAATGCTTACTTGAAATTTTGCAGAGTATCTCACCAAAGTTGGTGCAGGTTAGTGCTGTTAATCTCTAGACACATGTGTTTCTGGATTTCATCCTTCTTCAGTAGAGATAAAACGAAATTCTTCTGGGGTTTGCTGAGAAAGCTGCCACAATCCTCTCAGGTCTCTGTACCTCTCCCTGGCGCACAGGTGCCTCCCATGAGCTCGTCAGCCCAGTGGCTCAAGGGAGCCTTTTTGAAACAGAAGGGGGATGGGAGCACACTGCTACCTCCCAGCACAGTTCGCCCCTTTGCATCCTGGTACATGCAGTTCAATTTAAATGCTTACTTGAAATTTTGCAGAGTATCTCACCAAAGTTGGTGCAGGTTAGTGCTGTTAATCTCTAGACACATGTGTTTCTGGATTTCATCCTTCTTCAGTAGAGATAAAACGAAATTCTTCTGGGGTTTGCTGAGAAAGCTGCCACAATCCTCTCAGGTCTCTGTACCTCTCCCTGGCGCACAGGTGCCTCCCATGAGCTCGTCAGCCCAGTGGCTCAAGGGAGCCTTTTTGAAACAGAAGGGGGATGGGAGCACACTAAATAAAACGAAATTCTTCTGATGATTTTGGCTACACAGTTGTGTAATCCACCTGTATTAATGTCTGGATTGTTCCATTTCTCTTTCCTCCTCTTATCCGCCTTGTCATTATACCCCCTCCTTCCCCTGTTCCTATGGAATCTTGGCCAACCCCTGTTCCTATGGAATCTTCCTCATTATTGTAAGGGCTACTGAAGGAACCTTCCATGAGGCTGACTGTTGCTCTGAGTGAAGAGTTGATGGTGACTTGTTTATACATTAAACGTATTCTGCTACTGGGCTCTCCTGACATATTATAACACACAGCATAGGAGGAGAAGGAGACTGGAGAGAATATTTATATTATTTATTTATTTATGAGTTTTGTATAGCGCCTGAATCACCCCCAAAGGGGTAGCTGTGCGCTGCGGAAATGCGGAAGTAAGCTGACACATAAGCGTCTAAAACAAAACAGTTTTAAGAAGCCTTCTGAATTGGAGATGATCCGGACATTGCCTCAGCGAAGCTGGAAGCTAATTCCAATATAGATGAGCAAGGTGCGAAAAAGCTTTCCCACCCATCCTATACTTCTTAACTCAGGTAGCCACAAGGAGGGATTTTGTTTCTGAGCATAGATCCCTAGTGGGAGTGTAATGATTACATTTCTCGGCGAGGTAGGCAGGGCCCATGCCATACACCGCCTTATGGACAGTGCAGCAGATTTTAAACCTAATGCGTTTACGCACCGGGAGCCACTGAAGCTGTTGGAGAAGAGGAAGAGAGGCAGTTCTTGAGGGGACATTTAGGACCAGAAGTGCCGCAGTATTCTGGACTACCTGCAGGCGGCCCAACAAAGACTCATTAGCTAATACCAGCAGAGCGTTGCAGTAATCCAGTCTGCTTAGTATCAAAGTCTGGATAAGGGTTTTCCATGTAGAGTCTGGAAAAAAAGGGAAGACTCGCCTCAACAAACTGAGCAAATGGAAACAGGTACCAACAGTGTGGCTCACATGTTCCTTCATAGTCAGTGCCTGATCTAGGCGAATGCCTAGATTTTTTACGACTGTCTTAGGCGCAGGGGGGTCACCGATATCCACTGACCATCAATCCGGTGACCACATCAGTGGAACCTCTCCGAAGAGCATGATCTCGGTCTTCCCGACGTTGAGTTGGAGGAAGTTACTCCTCATCCAATTGGCTATTGCTATCATTCCTGAGGAATAGGTGGACTGGGTAGAGAGAGTAGATTTATTGATTGAAAAGATAAGTTGCGTGTCGTCAGCATATGAGATTTGATTACAACCGGAAGACCTCAAGAGGTTGGCCAATTGTAACGATTGCCTACCGGCGGAAACGCAGTGAACGGTCTTTGCGTCCACCGCGGTCGGGCAGTGGCAATCCGCCCGCCATGCTAATGACCCGCTTAGTTGTTAATTAATATTAATTAATTAATTGGTAATTAATTATGGTAATTGTGTAATTAGTTTTAGGTGCAGGTTGTGGGGTTTAAAGGGGTAAAGGATGGGAAGTAATTTATTTTTAATAAATTAATAATTAGTTGTTGATTAATATTAATTAAGTAATTGAAAATTAAATATGGAAATTGTGCAATTAATTTTAGATGCGGGTTGTGGGGTTTATAGGGATGAAGGGAGGGAAGTTAATATATTTTTATGTGTCTTAATTTTTTTTTAAATTAATGATATTTATTGAATTGATACTAAATTATAGTAATTATGGAAATACATTTTATTTTTAATTTAGATGGGGGTTGAGAATTGCGTGGTGTTATAGGGTAGGATGTATATGAAATAAATGTATGTTATAATGTCCTTTTTATAAATAATTTCTAGCAAAAAATATTAGTTTGTTTGAAAAATATTTGTATATTTTATTTAATATAATATCTGTAGGTATTTGTGATATGTATTTAACATTATAATATATATTTTAAAGTTTTTAATATTAAATATATTTGTATTTTAATTTTTACCATATTTAATTTTTTTCCATTTATGTAGTTTTTCAAATTTTTTTGGTTGTTGATATTTTGTTTTGACTGG
Source organism: Triturus cristatus (assembly GCF_964204655.1). Taxonomy (NCBI): domain Eukaryota; kingdom Metazoa; phylum Chordata; class Amphibia; order Caudata; family Salamandridae; genus Triturus; species Triturus cristatus. The sequence goes on along the minus strand of NC_140591.1, from coordinate 211,464,130 downwards.
AGTGGGAATACTAATTGTTATCCCTTTGCAATCCAACACTTTCCCCACTGTTGCACTGCCTGGAGTGGGAATAGTAAATGTTATCCCTCTGCTAGCCAACACTTTTCCTACTGTTACACTCACTGGAGTCAGAATAGTAATTTTTACCCCTCCGCTATCCAACCCTTTCCCTACTGCTGCACTCATTGGAGAGGGAATAGTAATGTATCTCTCCACTATCCAACACGTTCCCCACAGTTGCTTTCATTGGAGTGGGAATAGCATTTTTTACCCCTCTGCTAGCCAATACTTTCCCTACTGTTGCACTTACTGGAGTGGGAATAGTAATTTTTACCATACTGCTATCCAACACTTTCTCTACTGTTGCACTGACTGGAGTGGAAATAGTCATTTTTACCCCCCTGCCATCCAACACTTACTCTACTGTTGTACTGACTGGAATGGGAATAGTAATTTTGATCTCTCCCCTATCCAACACCTTCTCTACTGTTGCACTCATTGGAGTGGGAATAGTTAATTTTACCCCTCTGCTATCCATCACTTTCCTTACTGTTACACTCACTGGAGTGGGAATAGTGGGCCATATGTATCAAAATCCCTTTTTGCGATTCCCAATTTGCGATTTTTCGCGAATCGCAAATTGAGAAGTGCAAAACGGTATGTAAACAAAAAATCGCATAAAAATAGAGATTCCGTAAAAATCGCTATTCCCATTGCGACATGTCAAATAGCGATTCATTATTCCAAAAAATCGCAAATTTGCGAATTTTGCAAATTAGAGAATCAAAAACTCATGTGTAGCATGATGACCTCACAACCAGGAAGTGTGACTACCCATGCTGCACCTGAGTTTCAGAAGCACAGTGAGAGAGTAGGAGTGGAGGTGAGGGATCACTGCAGTGCTACAAACAATGGCAGAGACTGGAGACATGGCCAGCAAGGACAATCAGAAGCAGACACCCAGAAAAAGAAAACAGAAGTTCTCTGAAAGTGTGCTGGAGGTCCTGATTCAGGAAATGGTTGTTAGACACTAGCACCTATTTGGAAAGAAGTCCCTGTGTGTGCCTGAGACATGCAAGAGGAGGATTTGGGCTGATATCCAGCGTAAAGTAAACGCAATTGTCGTCACCCACCGAAGCGTTTAAGACCTCAGGAAGTACTGGTACGACATGCGCCAGCGCTAAAAGGAGAAGGTCGCTGCCAGTTTGGAGCAGGTCAAGAAGACCGGTGGTGGGACCTCTACTGCCACCGTCTCCACTCGTGGAAATGGTTGAGGGGACCCTGCTTCCGGAGAGTGTAATGGGCGTGGAAGACCTGGACAGCTCCGACCCCCCGGAACCAAGACAAGGTAAGAAGCATGCCATCACACCCCTGATACCCCTCTACTTCCCCCACACACCCAGGAGAGACCCTGGGGCACAACAGAACTAAAAGTCCAGTACAGGTACAAAAGCACACACCGCAATGCATCATGGGAGATGTAGTCAAATGCAAATAACAGTGGAGCATTGACACCCAGCCAGTCCCAAACAGTATGTGCACATCATGAAAGGCAAAATACACAGACAGGACCCATGTAACTCCAAACACTGAATTTTACTGCATGACAGATGCAAGTCATGACAGAAAATTAATGTGTGAATTTACGTCCACAGCACCATCAGGAACACAGGGAACAGTCAGTGGAGGCAAGGATGAATCCCCTAACCCAGAGGCAACAGGGCAAGAGGAGGAGGAGGGCAGCCCAGTTATCCCTCCAAAATGCAGCAGGCGGAATGCAGGGCCACCACTACCCCCGCTGGAGGAGGAAGCCCAGGACACCGATGGCGATGTCCAACCAGTCCCGGGACAGTCAGAGCCACAACACCGTGCTGGAGCACGTGCTGATCCAATACCGCCAATACCATCTAGGCGCAGGGCACATGCATCCACCAGTGCAGCAGTCCCAGGAGAGGACACAGTCTTCAGAGGGCTGGAGGGGCACATGTTGGAAGTCCAGTGCCTGCAGGCAAGAAATATTAGGTCAATACAGAGGCAAATCAGGGTTGGCTTCATGGGCATGATGGGTGCCCTGGAGGCACTCTGTGCTGAACCGAGGGCGGATCGTGCTGCTAGGCGCAGGGAGATGCAGGGCCTAGACCTCTACACCAGGGCGGTCAACCGCCTTTCCTCAGCCACCAATGTGCTGTCAAGGCGCAGCATCAGTATGCAGCGTGAGGTGGCACACAACAGCCAGGACGTGGCAAGGGTCGTGTTACAGGTGACATGTGCTTTGGATGAGCTGCGAGCAGCTTGCACCACTGGCCCAGGAGTCCTCACTCCAACAGACGAGGACGCCCAATCTGGCAGGAGTAGCATTACACCCCTGCTTTTCCCGGATAGGCACCGTAGTGTGCGTCACAGAAGGGATTCTGGGACAGTTGAGGAGGGCACTGTGCACCCACAGCCAAGGGCTACGGGCCGATGGCGCCGCAGTTGAGGTGCTCAGACTTGGACAAGGAGATGGGTGCATCAACCCAGTGTACCCGGACACTTGGTCCAGATTGTTAATTCACACTGTGATCCTAACATGTGCTGGGCATTGAACAATACATTGTGTGCTACACAGGCTGTGTGCTGATATTAATCCTGATGAAAAGGAAATAAAACACAGTCTCGTAATTGATATTTAGCATTGTGTCATATTTACTTACCTAGAAATAGTTCTCTGTGATCTCATCTCGCCTCTGGCGCCCAGCAGCTGCACCAATTACACCGGCTGGCATGCATCCTGGCGCTGGCCCCTCCTCATCTGATGAATCCGATTCACTGAGCTCCACTGGTGTGCCTTTCCTGGTGGCGATGTTGTGCAGCATGGCACATGCTACCTCTATCTTGCAACAGGTCTTGGGGCTGTACTGTAGTGCCCCTCCACTCTTATGTAGGCATCTGAATCTGCTCTTGAGAATTCCGAAGGTCCGCTCAATGGTACATCTGGTTGCTATGTGGGCACTGTGGTACCTCCACTCCCCAGCATTGGCAGGATTCAGGTAAGGAGTCAGTATGAATTCATGGACCGCATACGTACTGTCACCTGTGGGGTGGGAGGAATATGGTTAAACACTGTCCTGCCAATGCTGTCCTTTACTAGTGTTTCCTTTGTACAAATGCAATTACCTAGTAGGTATACCTCACCAAACTACCCACTTGTGAATCGACGGTGTATCCCACTGTGGTGGAAGATGAAAGCATTGTGCGTGCTGCCTGGGTATTTTGTGATGATGTCAGTGATAATGTGCTTGGCATTACACACCACCTGTATGTTCAGGGAATGGTAGGATTTGCAATTCCTGAACATATACTCGTTCTGGGAGGGGGGGATATGGCGACATGTGTCCCATCTATGCATCCAATGACGTGGGGACACTGTGCAATTTGATAGAACTCCTGCTTTGTCTGGTCTAGTGCCTGTGGTGTGATGCAGAAGTGGATGTGGTGATGCAACCTATGTACCATGGCATCAAGGAACGCGTGGAAAAAGCGCGACAATGCACTCTGTAAGACCCCTCCTGCTGTGGCTATCACCCCCCTGGAAGCTACCTGATGCCAAGAGGTGCAGTGAGCACAGGACTTGGATGTGGGTGGGGATGGTGTGTGTCATGCGTGTGGCGTGTTCAGGTATAGGTTTGAGCTCTGCTATTAAATCCAGGATGCTCTCTTCATCCAGCCTGTAGTTTGTATGGATCTCCTCCTCAGTCCGCTGGAACAGGGTTATGCGCGCTCAACAGATCCTTTCCTGGCATCTCCTTCTCTGTGCAGGAGCTCTGAGTCGCAGCCTCCTGGCTATCACATAAAGCCCAGCCATTGTGGAAAAAATCTGTTGCATTGTGGGCCTCCTTAAATAATTTGCACATGGTTACCACCTGCTCAGACTAAGGGGCCGATTCTGATTCTGACCGCAAAACGTACCGACCAACACAGAGCCGGAATGGAGACCGACCGACACGGACCGGCACCGTACGACCCATGCAGTACGATGCAACGCGTGTGAATTACAACCGACACGTACGGAATACAAGCCGTATGACCGAGACGTAGGGAAAACAGTGATTTGGCCGGAAAACCGACGCGACTTGCACCGACCGACACGTACCCGGAATGAACCCGACCGTCACGTACCCGCGATGTCCGATCCGCACAGTACGATGCAATGCGTGTAAACCTAGACCGGCTCGCATGGAGCCCAAGCTGCACAGAAAACAGGTAGTCCAAGCAATAGAGCTCCGCGACCGATGCATATGAAACACAGAAGAAAGTCAGCATGAACGGTCCGGAGAAGCCCGCACGAGCCAACATCAGCATCCGCCTCGGTCAGAAGAACGTCTCCTTCATGCCTAGAAAACCCAAAGGAAAAAATACAAAAAAAGGATCAAACAAGCAATGACAAAGCCAATACATATTTAAAAAAAACCTGGAACAAAGACACACCCACAACTCCACCTATATAAAGGACATCAATCACTACCATGATCCTTTGCAAATAGGAGACAACAGCTAGTCGAAAACACCATCACACAGCAACCACAGACACTCTCACAACTCACCCATCACACAACTTTCACACCATTAGCACCTCACCAAAAGCACACACACATACAGCTAGCAAAACCAGCACTAACCCACCCTCACTTGTACCCTCACACACACATCACTCACCCCCACCACCCATCACCATGCCCCCAAAGAAGAATCCAAAGTTCACAGATGATGAGTTAGAAGTGCTGGTAGATGAGATCATCAGAGTAGAACCACTCTGTTTGGTACATTGGTCCAAAGGACCCCCATGTCACAGAAAACAAAGATGTGGGCGAGGATTGTGGACGAGGTGAACGCACAAGCACCAACGTTGCGCACAAAGGACGATATCCAGAACAGGTGGTATGACGCGCGCAGGAGGGTCAAAAAACTCATCGAGAAATATCATGCCTTGAGTCAGCGCACTACACTTGGGTGTAGCCAAGAGCCTGATGGGAGTTGCAGTCACAGACAATCCCCACCCAATCACATGGCCCAGCAAGCTCACACTGAACCATGCTCGCCTCACAGGGTGTGGAAATGGACTGAAAGGATGTCTGACACTGGGCTATGTTGTAGGGAGCACAATGGCATGCTGAGAACTGGGCACCAACAAACGCCAGGACTGCACAGTCAGCCATCTTGCCATTGCTGTTACACCCGCTCACAGGGAAGCAGAGTCAAGAGGAAGGAGGTATAAGCATGCTGGGAAGGGGGTGTAGCCAAGAGCCTGATGGGAGTTGCAGTCACAGACAATCGCACCCACCCACATATCCCAGCAAGCTCACACTGAACCATGCTCGCCTCACAGGGAGTGGGAATGGACTGTCAGGATGTCTGACACTGGGCTCTGTTGTGGGGAGCACAAGGCCATGCTGGGAACTGGGCACCACCAAACACCAGGACTGCACAGTCAGCCATCTTGCCATTGCTGTCACACCCCCTCACAGGGAAGGAGAGTCAAGAGGGAGGAAGTATGGGCATGCTGGGAAGGGGGTGTAGCCAAGAGCCTGATGGGAGTTGCAGTCACAGACAATCCCCACCCACCCACATGGCCCAGCAAGCTCACAGTGAACCATGCTCGCCTCACAGGGAGTGGGAATGGACTGACAGGATGTCTGACACTGGGCTCTGTTGTGGGGAGCACAAGGCCATGCTTGGAACTGGGCACCAACAAACACCAGGACTGCACAGTCAGCCATCTTGCCATTGCTGTCACACCCCCTCACAGGGAAGCAGAGTCAAGAGGGAGGAAGTATGGGCATGCTGGGAAGGGGGTGTAGCCAAGACCCTGATGGGAGCTGCAGTCACAGACAATCCCCACCCACCCACATGGCCCAGCAAGCTCACATTGAACCATGCTCACCTCACAGGGAGTGGGAATGGACTGACAGGATGTCTGACACTGGACTCTGTTGTGGGGAGCACAAGGCCATGCTGGGAACTGGGCACCACCAAACACCAGCCATCTTGCCATTGCTGTCACACCCCCTCACAGGGAAGGTGAGTTAAGAGGGAGTAAGTATGGGCATTCTGTGAAGGGGGGTGTAGCCAAGAGCCTGATGGGAGTTGCAGTCACAGACAATCCCCACCCACCCACATGGCCCAGCAAGCTCACACTGAACCATGCTCGCCTCACAGGGAGTGGGAATGGACTGACAGGATGTCTGACACTGGGCTCTGTTGTGGGGAGCACAAGGCCATGCTTGGAACTGGGCACCAACAAACACCAGGACTGCACAGTCAGCCATCTTGCCATTGCTGTCACACCCCCTCACAGGGAAGCAGAGTCAAGAGGGAGGAAGTATGGGCATGCTGGGAAGGGGGTGTAGCCAAGACCCTGATGGGAGCTGCAGTCACAGACAATCCCCACCCACCCACATGGCCCAGCAAGCTCACATTGAACCATGCTCACCTCACAGATGTCTGACACTGGGCCTGAGAAATGATGTGGCTCACAATCACACATATGCACTGGCCAAACAAAACCCGGTCGCACACACAGCCATTGCAACCATATGTCCAAAATCATTGTCTGGGGATGCAGTGTCAAGGGGTGCCCCCTGGCCGGGCTGGGGAGTTGTGTCTTGCAGATGACAAGTGTGGAGAGCCATATATGGTACATTGCACAAAACACACAGGAACTCACATATACATCATTGACAGGGGACATCGGACAGTGAATGGAATGGACACACCAATATAGCCGACACCATTGCATGGTCTCATTCATAGTCGGTGCTGTTGTGAGCTGCATTCCACTCCTACATCGTGTTGAAACATATGCATCCTTCACACAACACACCACTCACTGACATAGACACTGTAGACACAAGGTCTAACCTGGACTGCATTGGAGGAGACATGCTACTCACAGCAGCCAGACTGCAACACACACACCACCAGCCCTCACTATCATGAGCAGTGAAAAGCCAGAGTGCTACCTTGCCCAATCCATGTCACCATGGAGAACATTGACAAGTCAAATCACATATGCAGGTACAAAACTCAGCACCAGACTCATTAACAATGGTGACATCATCACTTGTATGAAATGAGATGGGAACTAGGAACACTGTAAAAGAGATCACAGGCATACCGGACTGTGACCATGTTGTACCAATACACCAATGTGGCACACAAAGACAAGCAAAATCTGCTACCACACATGCCCCAATAGTACAACATATCCTCAGTGGAATAGCACGTATGTCCTTGTTTGAGCTCACATGTGTACAGGGATGACACACCTGTGTCAGCAACGTGATGACCCTTGAGTAGTAATGGTCATGTACAGACAAATCTATCCATGAGCTGGGCATGCACACACTTCGACATGCACATTGAAATGTTTCATTTTGGCTGGGCAATGTACAACAACAATATCAATCTCTGTCCGTGACAACCCTGGACAAAGCAGTGTACAGGCAGGCATCCGGACGTACAGTAGAAAATGTCATGTTTGTGAACCATTGATGCCTGTGGAAACCTAACTTACATTGTGTGTCTCTTCCAAACACAGGTTGTGCTGGGGACACAGCACCAAATGAAGAGGAGTCCCAGTCCCAGACTCTGGTGGACCCTCAGCTCTCTGGTTTGAATCTGTCTCTGTCCTCTTCGGATGTCGACGAACAACCAGGCACCTCCGGTGTGAGTCATCATGCAGCACCAGCACCACCAACATCTGCACCCCCTGTAACCACGCCTCCAGCATCTGGAAACAGACAGGGCACCCCCGCCAACACGGACAGACCAAGGCCACAGACACCGACAGCACAGGGTCACAGGACCCCCAGGAAGCAACAGACAACACCACCAGCAACCCACCCAAGGGGTCCCAGTGTCACCTGTGCGTGCCGCCGCTGGTCCGGCCCGTGTGGATAGGGGTGCTGGGAGTTGTGGGAGGCAGAGGGCACGCCTTGCAGAGGGGTCTGGACTGCATGATGACCCCCAACTGGCATAGATGCGTACCAGGATAGCACCGGAGGATTTGGCCAGGTAGTGGGGATCCTCAAGGACATGCAACAGGAGCAGGCTGCCCACCATGCCCGCATGGAGGCAAAGTGGGATGCACTGACTTCAGTGCATCGGGACATACTCCAATGCCTCTGCGAATCAGCACCAAACATGTCCACACCTCCCTGTGTGGCCACAACATCTGTTGCCACACCATCTGCCAGTGCTACAGGGAGGGAAGATGACTCTGGCGGAGAGTCCCCTGCACCGCAGTGGCCTGCACCTGAGGATCCCCCCCCAAGAAGAAGAGGGGTCGTCCGAAGAAGGACATGTGAGATGCAGATGTCCCTGCACATCCCCCAGGGCCTCTAAACCTGTTCTGGACAATGTTCTTTGTGCGCAACCCGTTCATCTTGTTGTATCTGACACAACTCGCCTACATGACATGGAGGGTTCATGTTGGTCCAATGTAGCAGATGACTGTGGACTTTACTCTGGACATTTCAACAACCAACACTTCCAACTCTACTGTGAACTTTGGATTCAAAACCCAATGTACAGCACCCACCATCCTGTGCACTATCCTCACACATGTTTGTAAATAAACTCACCAGTACACCATACTTGTCTCTGTTGTGATTCTAACTTGTCATGTGTCATGGAGATGTTGATCTGCTAAACAACACAGTGCATACCAAATACTACAACAATGTGACCACTGTTTAATGTGAGTCATGGTGATGTGACACATGTGAGGGTGACACACATACTCACCATGTCCATGTAACTCATCGCACACAATGATGCTGACCTGAAACACATTGGTATGCACAGACACAACAGGTATCCACAGTCAGTGGTAACAAGTCCACAAGTGAGGTGAGCAAATGTCACTCAGATGTGGGAAGACAGACAACACACCTAACAAAGCATATCACAGGTTCATTACACATCAGCAACATGTTTATTCCAAAATAATAGCAAGGTAATAGTACGTTACAGTGGACACACGGTCACAAAGTGTCTGAGAATTGAAGTCCAGGGCTGTGTGGCACATCACTTGATGGGAATTGACAACTCCCACACTGGTGTTAGATTCTGGGTGTTGGGGGTCAGTGTTGTCCAAACAACAGGCAAAGTACTCTGGGAAGAACAGACACAAGACACAGTCAAAAGCACAGCAGAACAGGAGAGAAATGCAATGCACATGCACAAAACATGTCACAAGAAACCTACACAGAAACAAGTTAGCAGTTCTACACTATTGTGGAGTACAGACCACATGAATGGACACAGCACTGCACGCATCCAGTAAAGTGTCACACAGACACACTCAGACAGCAACAGAGCAGCCACAACACATTTTAGGCTAACTCCATACATTGACATAACAAGCCTGTAAACTCACATTCAGGTGAGGAAGTTATTGATGCGGACGTCACCCTCATCATCATCATCACTGGCATCGTGTCCCAGGCCTGGATCCTCCACAGGTGGCTGTGGTCGGTCATCGTCATCCTGGACGAGAGGCAACTTCTTCCGCACTGCCATGTTGTGTAGCATGCAGCATACAGGATCATTTTGCACACCTTTGCAGGCTCATATGGGATGGCCCCTCCGGTCTTGTCCAGGCAGCGGAATCTGCTTTTCAGGAGACCAAATGTCCGCTCAATCACCCTCCTGCTCCGACCATGTGCCTCATTGTAGCGCATCTCGGCTGGTATCACAGGGTTCCTGAGGGGTGTCAGCAACCGCGGCATGTTGGGGTATCCGGAGTCACCTACACACAAACAATTGAACAATTAGCAGAGTTTTGAAGGAGGGTAGAATACAAAATTGCCTAACACACACAATGGTAAACAGTCAGTACACACCGACAAGCCAGGCACGCTGGTCTGGCATCTGTGACATCAGCGTTGCAATGAGACTACTCCTCATGATGTAGGCATCGTGCACAGAACCGGGGAAATGTGCACACACATGTGTGATACACATGTCTGCAAGACATACCACCAGAGCATTGATTGAGTGGAAATGTTAACTGTTCCGGTATGCCTGCTCATGTGCCTGTGGTGGTATCAGGGCCACATGTGTACCATCAATAGATCCGATGACATTCGGCATTTTCCCCAGTGTATAAAAGGCATCCTTTATTTCAGGGAGTTGACCTGGGCTAGGGAACTTAATGTACAGGTCAAGGAAATGCAACATCCCCTTTAAGACATCAAGTAGCACATGACTAAACATAGTTTGCGACATACCACCAGCAGTAGCCACAGTGTACTGGAAAGTACCAGTAGCAAAGAAGTGCAGGGCTGCCATCACCTTCACCTCTGGGGTCAGTGCTGTAGGGTATGTCCGGCCAGGTAGCAGATGTGGTGCCAACTGCTCTGCCAACTCCTCAATCAGGGGCCTGGTGAAGCAGTACCGTTGGATGCAGTTGCGTTCCTGCATGGTTTCAAGGTCTGGGAATGGTCTATGGACAGCTGGTGCCCTGCAGAACAGAGATGCACAAAGGACGATTGTCGGTTCATCCACCCATGTGGCTATGACCAAGCAAAATATCACGATACATCATGACAATACACAATATCCTGAGGTGTGTGCTGTTGGGCATGGACACATATGTCACCTACATGGCCATCACCTCACATCTCAAGTCCACATAAGTCCCATGTAGTGCAATGGCCAATCATTGGGCTTTGTCACCCTACCTATGTACTGCTGTGACGTTACAAACACACACCACAGTGACAAGTGAGGCCTGCTGTCTCCAAGGCATCACAGATCTTTGCCATGCAGATACCCAGGGTCCCTGTATTGCCAAATCGACACTGGCATGACATGGCATATCATGTTCACGCCACAAGGCAACCGTGAGTCCCACAGGTGGTGGCAACTGTTGTCTCTGCAGGCCCTACATGTACGTCTCTTAGACACACACACACCATCAATGTTGATGCACAAACCACATGGATGTGGAGACTGTCTCCCATTGGGCACATTTGATCAGCCACATCTGAGACACAACATGCACATAGACTGTGGGTGTACATCAGAATTGTGGCTACAGGTCTCACTGTGACGTACATGCCATCACCCCCAGGACTCGTGGTGTATGTGACATGTCCTAAACATATCCAACCTGCAACTGTGTACATGACTCATGCCCATAACTGTACAGTTGCACATCACAGTGGTAATGTGCACAACACACAAAGGATTCTGTCCCAATGAACATGTGCACAGCCTGGGAGTGGCTGCACAAAAGTGCCACACAACAAACCAAATGTTGTCCCCCAACACACAGGGAATGCAGCCTTACATGCCATGGGACACTGTGTGGCCAATGCTGTAGTGTGGTATGTGTGCACCTGAGTCCCTGGCAAGTAATTGTGTGTTGAAGCCATCAAACAGTCACACCAATGAGGTCCGACGTGGGTGACAATGCGTACGCATAGCACATTTTATGACCGAGCCGTGCGTACGCTTTGCCATTGACTGCAATGAGGCCCGACGCGTGTGACAATGCGTATGCATTGCACAGTTCATGACCGAGCCGTGCGTACGCTTTGCCATTGACTGCAATGGGGCCCGACACGGGTGACAATGCGTACGCATTGCACAGTTCATGACCGAGCCGTGCGTACGCTTTGCCATTGGCTGCAGTGAGGCCCGACGTCGGTGACTATCATGCATACGTGTCGGGCAGGCATGGTCCGAGACCGGCGTACGCCTTGGCCATTGAATCATATGGAGACGGGTGCATGTGTATTTTCAAACTAGGCGTTGTACAGTCAGTTGACCGAGCCGGGCGCACCCATTGGCTCTGGACTATCATGGAGACGGAAGCAGATTCAAAACTTGTACGAGTTGTGCGCTGAAAAATCAGTTGGATGCCTACAACAATGTTGCAATTCCTAGGGTTTTATGAAGGTGAAGATTTGAACGATGCGGAAGACGTGTACGAGTCGAACATTTCCATGGATTGGCCAGATTCATAGAATGCAACCGTGTTGGACCTATCACTTGGGACACATGGCACAGAGTGTGCCTCTGCAGCACAGATATAAGGCTGGCTGGCCCCCAGGGAGCTCACTTGCCTGCACTACATGCTACTGGACCACATCCCTGCTACCACTGCTGCTGTCTCTGCATCCTCTGGCTCCTGCTATGGCAGGTACTCTGGAGAGGGCCCCAGCCTTCACTGAGGAGGAGAACCAGGCCCTGCTGGACAGGCTCCTTCCACAGTATAGCAAAATGTTTGGGAAACCAGGGGAGCAGGTGAGTGTGCAGTCCACTGCCTTCCTAATTGTGCATGCTGTCTGACTAGCAATACTAGCAGTGTGTACACCAGTAGCAAGCATACTCACTGAGTACTTTCATCCCCCAAAATGTGTAGGTACATGTAATGAACAGGTGTTCTGCAGCTAAAGTGCATTTGTGCAAGCTTCAACTTCCCAGGCATTGTTAACAAGTCAGACATGCAGGGCATTTGTCCATTTCCATGGGTGCACTACCTGTGTAACTCATTTTCCTTTGTGATGATGACATGTATATCCAACTGTGTGCAGCACAAATATGGGGCATGTGTGTTAATGGACTTTTAACTTTGTCATCCTGAAATGAAATGAAATGAAGCGTAAATTTATAAAGCGCGAATTGCTGCCCTGAGGCGTCCAAGCGCTACCTGAAGAGAGTAGTCATTAGTCAGAGGCGGACAACAGAGGGTTAGTTATGGACATTAAAAAGAAAGGTCTTTGGTTGTCTACGAAAAGAGAGCAGGTTAGGGTTGGACCTGAGTTGAAGGGGGAGGAGGTTCCACAATTTGGCGGCATTATAGGAGAACATCCTACCGCCAGCTCTCGCTCTCCTGATTCTAGGAACTGTTGCTAAAAAGGCCTGGCCGGAGCGAAGGTGTTTCCTAGGGTGGTGCTGTGTGATTAGTTCACGGCTGATTGCCGGTCCTTTGTGTCAGAAAGCTTGATGGGAAATGCACATTGCCTTAAAGGTAATTCTTTGCCGAACTGGCAGCCAGTGCAGGCTCCTCAGCCCAGGTTTGGCTGATAGTCTCCGTGGCAGCTGGAGCAATGTAAGAGCAGCGCAGTTTTGGACAATCTGCAACTTGCGCAGAGTGTAGTCGGGAGCACCGAGATACAGGGCGTTGTTAAAGTCCAGTCGAGACTGGATCAGGCCTTGAACAGCAACTTGCTTGGCCTCCATAGGTAGAAGTGGAAGCACTTTTCTCAGCATCCTGAGGAGGCCAAAACAAGCTGCAGAGAGCCTGGTGGCTTGGGTGTCAAGGGTTAAGGCTTTGTCCAGCCATACCCCCAAGCTTTTTATGTTGTCCTTGGGTACAGGCGGAGTGCCTAGGCATGGAGGCCAGAAGGGGTCGAAGAGCGTTGGAGCCGCGGGGCCCATGAGCATCAGCTCAGTTTTATCCCCATTAAGCTTAAGGGAGGATCTCGTCATCCAGCCTTTTACTTCCTCCAAACATTGCCTTAGTCCCAATTGTGCAGATCGGCCGTCCTCCTGTGTCAGGGATACCACCAGCTGAGTGTCGTCCGCATATGATATGATCTTAATACCAAACGGATGAACAACCTCAGCCAGTGGTTTCATATAGATGTTAAATAGCGCAGGGCTTAACGAGGAGACCTGCGGAACCCCACAGCTCAGGGGTTTGCTAGAGGAGACTGTATTTCCCTCAAAGATCTGAAAGGACCTGTTGCTCAGAAAGGATTTGAGCCAGAGTATTGCCCTGCCTGAGATTCCAACCTCAGAAAGGCGACACAGCAGCATGTCGTGACTAACCGTGTCGAATGCTGCACTCAAATCGAGGAGGACCACTGCCACTGATCCGCCTCGATCCAAGATCCTTCTGGTTTCCTCTGTGACAGCTAGTAGGGCAGTCTCCGTCCCATGTCTAGGTCGAAAACCCGTTTGGGTGGCATCCAGCAACTGGTTATTCTCCAGAAAGTCCATCAGGTGTAAATTGATGTGCTTCTCTAGAATTTTACTCACCCAGGGGAGCAGGGAAATGGGGTGGTAGTTGCTGAAGTCGCCAGGATCAAGGTTCGGTTTCTTCAGTAGTGCACGCACCATAGCCTGCTTCCAGGGGAGTGGAACTATACCAGAGGCAATGGAGACATTGAGGAGGTTCATGATGGTGGGGAGGACAACCTGAATTACCGAAATCATTGCCTCTGGTGGGGCAGGATCACATGGTGATCCTGATTTTACTTGCCACGCTAAAGATTCCAGGGAGTCTTGTTCTAGCAAGGGAAAGTGTTCCAAGGTGGCCGTGGGTTAAGGGTGGCGCTCCACCGGACTTGGCCATGTATGATCAGCAGATTGAAAATCCATGGCAGGGAAAGAGGAGTAGATTTGGAGGACTTTTTAATGGAAAAATTCTGCCAGGTCGTTGCAGTGAACTAGCGTTTTACATGGAAGCATAGAGGATGGTGGAAGTTTTGTAAGGCTCTTCACTATCTGAAAGATTTCTTTAGGTTTAGATTTTGCCAGCATGATTTGTGTAGAAAAGTGGGTTGCTTGGGCAGTTTTTACCTCATTTTTGTAGGCTCTAATCGCCTCTCTATATAGGAGTTTATCGTCCAAAGAGAAATCTAGGCGCCACTGTCTTTCTAGTTTCCTGCAGTGCCGTTTTTTTTCCTTGAGTTCCTTAGAAAACCAGGGGGCAGTTTTTTGTGGACGCTTCGTAGTGATTTTACGGAGGGGAAGTGTGGCCTCCAGAGAGTTCGAGACCCATTCTTCATAGTCCTGATTAGCAGCACCGGGATCCGCGTTAGGGGGGGACGCGAGGTAGAAGACTGTTGGACCAAGACTCCACTGGGAGTCTAGCCCAGTTTCTCACGTTCTTTACAATGGGGGTTAAGTGGGGTGGCTTGCGAATAGACCATGTAAGGGGGACAAGAGAATGGTCAGTCCACGGAAGACAAATAGGTAGCCCAGCCTTGAGCTCGGTGCAATTGCTGAACACTGGGTCCAAAAGATGGCCCTTGATGTGGGTGGCTGAATCGACCAGCTGCTTCAATTGTAAAGCCGCTAAATCGTTCGCTAGCTCAATGGCGGTATGTCGCAGGCGGCATCAAAATGGAGATTAAAATCGCCTAGCAGTGTATAGTTGGAAAAAGTTGTAACCGATTCGGCCAAGGTCGATGGGAAAGTCTTGTGAAACTGCTTTGGGGGGCCCGGTGGTCGATATATCAGGGTGCCTGAAAAACAGTTAATGGGGGTGAAATCAATGATGAATGCGAGGCTTTCGCAGTCAGGGATTGAATCGGAAGTGCAACGACAAAGGAGCTGTTCTTTATATATTATTGCCAGGCCACCTCCTCTCCCAACAGTCCGGTCCTTCCGCATAATTTGGAAGCCCGGGGGCAGGGCTGATACAATATCAGGATCGGAGTCTGGCGTCAGCCAGGTTTCTGTTAGGAAAACCACATCGGGCCTGCGCTCCTCCAACATGAGAGCGACTTCCGTCCTGTGTTTGGGTAGGGACCTGCAGTTTAGAAGTAGTATATTGTAGTCCTGCTTATTGTCATATGGCTGGGTAGTGTTGAACTTATATTTGCATGCAGGGCAGACCACAGGCAAGTCCAGCGCATGAAATGAGTGCAGACAGTCTATTTCCACAGTAGTCCTCAAACTAAGTAGGGACTCAGAGCAGTAATACCTTATATGCCGGGGCGAAGATACAGGGGTCGTGGCCTCTGGTCCCGAACGGTCGCGGACGGGCGCAGACGGGCTTGCCTTTAGCACGCCTTCAGCGCGCTGGCGGCGCGCCCGCTTCGCTCGCCTGTTGTGCGCTCGCGCTGGCATGCGTTTTATATCCCCGGGCTTACAGCGACTAGAGCGCTGTCCACGCCCCCCACCCAAGATGTCTGCCAAGTACCGACTGCAAAGTCCTCCTACACCGCACGTGAGAGCGATGTGGATCTGGCCGGCAGCGGTGGCAGTGAATTACTGGTGAGGTGAGTCTGAATGGAGTCTGAATGAAGCAAGCGTGAGGAGCACAAATTAAAAAATTCAGACGAAGTGATACAAATTGCTGAAGTTTAAAAACAATACCTCCCGGCTTCCGCCTCAGGAGTACATCAGGTGCTGCGCGCTCGCATGCGTTTTATATCCCCGGGCTTACAGCGACTAGAGCGCTGTCCACGCCCCCCACCCAAGATGTCTGCCAAGTACCGACTGCAAAGTCCTCCTACACCGCATGTGAGAGCGATGTGGATCCGGCCGGCAGCGTTGGCAGTGAATTACTGGTGAGGTGAGTCTGAATGGACTCTGAATGAAGCAAGTGTGAGGAGCACAAATTAAAAAATTCAGGCGAAGTGATACAAATTGCTAAAGTTTAAAAACAATACCTCCCGGCTTCCGCCTCAGGAGTACATCCTCACAGGTTGATGCCCACCAGAAGCAGGAGATATGGCTGACCATCGCCCTGGCAGTTCGATCGGTGGGGGTCTACAAGCACCGGATCTGCAACTGCCAGAAGAGGTGACACACTTGCTTAGCCACCTGACTACTGTCCAGGGCTAAACACTGTTTCAAGTAGACCTGGGCAGTCATGCCTACTCCAGGGCATTTAGAAACACTCTGTAATCCCACTCCTGTGTATCAACTTACAGGTTGTGCTTAGTGACATGTGCCTTCAGGTGTCTGCCTCTGTGTCATTGTGGTGTGGCTTCCTTTTACGTACAACTGGGGTGTTCATGAGTTTGAGGGTCAG
This sequence comes from Triturus cristatus, assembly GCF_964204655.1. Taxonomy (NCBI): domain Eukaryota; kingdom Metazoa; phylum Chordata; class Amphibia; order Caudata; family Salamandridae; genus Triturus; species Triturus cristatus. Next base: position 211,447,368 of record NC_140591.1, on the reverse strand, counting down.
CAGGACATCTGAGATGTGACTATGAGAGACAAGACCTGTGTGACATATAGGTGTGTGATCACTTGACAGTGCACAATGGTGTATGCAACTGTGCACCTCAGGCAGCTGTGTTACATGCACAGCAGACTGTGATGTGCTAATGTACAGGGAGTTGTGTTCGCAGAGACTCATATGTCTGATTTGTATGATGTGGGGTCTTCTGGGTCCGGGATATGTTGTTTGCAGGGGATAGGCAAGTGCACTTGTCAGCTGCAGAGTTTGCGTTACCTCTGAGCTATGATTGTGACACAGTGCATACTGTTGTTGTCTGGATGCCCTGCCCCTGTGACAGGAGACAGTGTTGACTTGACTTTCCAGGCATGCCAGTGCCATTGCATTTAACTTGCTATGAGTGATCCTGCATTGTGTGCAAGTGTACTCCATGCACACCATTGTGGCATTGACTATCAAGACATGAGAACATCATAGTGTGTGTTGCTGGCATGCATCACAAGCATGTGAAATGACACTCTGCCCATCCCTTCATCCTGACACCTGTACTGAGTCAGTGGCAAGAGATGTGCTGTGTGTATAGTGACATACTCCTACATGTTTACTTGCATGTCCAACAAATGTGTGGGTGGGGCATGTCGGCACATTGGGGTATTGGCATCCAACATGCAACAGACAAGTGGGTGCAAGTCCAGGAGGGATATGAGTGCCATGGTTGATGGTGAGACTGACAATTGGCTTATTCTAAACAGTGTACGCACTTTGAGCAGTGTTCAGCTGATGCCAGAGCTTGCCCTGTGAAGTGATGTACTCACTGTGGTGTGTGCAGTCAGTGCAGGTGACTGATGTTGTTCTCTTGTTTCCTAATTCTATCCAGATACATCTACGGCCACTGGAGGGGACAGCTCCACGGACCAGGAGCCACAGAGCCTGACTGGGACAGAAGGCGAGGAGTCGGAGGGACCCAGTTGCACGGAGGGCGAGTGGAGACACACCGAGGAGTCCTCAGCACCATCCACCCCAGCTGAGGGCCACAGCAGCTCGGAGGAGGACTCCCTTGTGGAGACGGGTGTCAGCAGCCACCAAACCCCAGCTAGTGAGGCTGTCCCTGCCACCGCCCCACCACCACCATCACCACCCTCCCATCGGCTCCCATCCCAGAGGTCCGTGGAGGTTCCAGTGTTCAGGAGCATATCTCCTTTGTGCCAGGCACCGCACCCCCTGCCCTTGTGTCCCCTGCTGCCCTGAGTGAGGAGTCTGTAGACTTGCTTTGACAGATCCATGTATGGCAGACATCAATGATGAGTGTCCTTCATGCACACACCAGTCTGTTGACACAACTGGTGTCGTTCATGGAGGGCATTTCATTGGGCATGTCTGCCCTACAGAGGACCAATCAGTCTGTGGACTCCTCCCTGACGGCAGCAGTGTCACTCCTCCAACAGTCCTGCACCCCTCCTACCCCTGCACCACCCATGATTCCTAGCACCCTACCTCTCCCAAGCACACACACACCTGCACATTCTCACAAACCCACAGACACGGGCAGCACACAAACACCCAAACGAAGGTCTAGACGTGCACACAATCAAGCGCAGGGGACTGATACCACACTCACAGGGGATGGTTTGCAGACACACACACAGTCATCCACAACCACTCTGCAGTCCTCCGATACCTCTCCCTCCCAGCCCCCTTCCCTTGCCTCACCTGCAACCCCATCTCCACAGAAGCTCTTCCTCTGTGACCTTGGCCTCTTCCCCACCGACCCAGCAGATCCATCTTACAAGGGGAAGAGGAAGTCCCCACACACTGAGGGGAGTGCCCCTCACACCTGGACACCATCCCTCAGGCGCAGTCAAACTGAGGCCCCCACCCGCAAGTCCCCCCAGAGCCGGAAGAGCAAGTCCCCACCCCCACAGCTCCACGATGAAGTCTCTGTCCTCCATCCCCCAGGCCACCACTCCACAGGTTCCCCTGCCACACCCTGCCTCAGGTTCCCCCACCCACAGATACACCATCCCCAAAAGGCTGAGGCCCTCCCCCCTACCACTTGCTCTTCCATCCCCGGTCAGACAGTTTGTGCCACTGATGTGAGGACCGTGTCCCCCCCTCTGTCCTGCCAACCTCACTTGAACCCCATTCCGCTCACATGGAGTTAGGCACTGCAGTGGAGTCCACGACCACCCTGTCTGACTTGGGCACTGCAGTGGGGACCCAGTCCACTCCATCTGACCTGCCCACTGCAGTTGTGCCGGCACACACCCCATCTGACTTGTGCACCACAGTTGTGACTGCACCCACTACTTCAGTCAGCTCCACTGCAGTTGCCAGTGACTCTCCTGCATCCCCCACCCCTTCACTGCCTCCTTCTGCTACGCCCTGATCCTATACCTGGGGTGCCTGGCCTGCCCCCATGTATGCCCCTCCGAGGGGATGTCCCCTGTCCTTACCAGTGCAGGCAAGCAACGTGTGACAGTTGTGACTCAAGTTAACTTCTTGTTATGTGAAGATGGACTGGCCATTGGCCTTTGTTTTGAAAGGACTTTGCATTTTTCATTTGCTGAATAAAGTTTTTTTCTTTATCCTTGTGAATTTGATTTAGCTGTACATTATGTTGATGATGTTTAGCATGACCTTGCAGTTGTAATGCTGGATTTCAAATGTTGAATACTGCGGTGTTGATGTGAGGTACTCCATGTGGTCCATGAGATATGTATCCTATTCTGGTCATTATCCATATCATCCTTTACAGCAAACTGGGTATGTCATGATTGACAATTTGTGGATATTCTGTAAACATTTCATTTGCATGGTCACATCTGTGGCTTGCAAACATGCACATATGATGTGCTTCCCATTGTCCAATTAGTCTACTTGTGCCCTCTGTGCATCTTGCTGGACATATGTATTGAGTATGTGCAGATGACTTAAGGGACACTGCCATACCCAGGCTGTTGTGACCAGAGCCTTCATTGTGTGGTAACTGATGGCTGACTGACCAAGTGTTCTGCTGTCATGACTGAGACCTGCTGGGGCTATGTTTGGCACAGCTGAGCTTCCACAGGAGTTGAGTCACCTCAAGTAAGTGTGTTGTTCCGTGACATTGCCTGGGTCCATGTTGTGTGTTGTGTGGGCATGTGTGTGTGTGTCCACATCCCTTTTCATACAAAGGCAGTGTTCCCTTGATATGTTCCTGTTGTTGATGCTTGCAGAGTGGCACTGTGTTCATCCCACAACTTTGCCATGGGCCACCAGATGTGTGAGTGCATGACACACTACTGTTAATTGGTGTTTCATCATTGGGAATGTTTGTTCGCAATATCATGTAGTTGTCCAGAGGTGGTACCTTTCAGTGATTGAGACATGTGTATGTGTGTGTGACTGCTCCCACTTGTCTGGTTCAGAGCTGCAATGTTTGCAGGTGTCAGCATGTGTGCCTTGTGGTTCTCCTTGGATTCTGCATTGTCCTGGGACTGTGGCAGGTATTCTGAAGGTTACGTGAGCTTTGATGTCATGGCCCTGTGCCGCATACTGTGCAGTATGTCTGTCATTCACCAGGGTTGTAAACTGTCCTTGTGTGATGAGTCTGTGCACCTTAGTTCCTTTCCAACATTACTGTGTTTGTCATGGGTACATGTGCAATGTCACCTGTCCATGTGGGCTTCACAGATGCACATTGGTGCAGTTCAGGGGTGTGGTGTTAAGGGTGGACTGATGTAAATGTTTGCATGGACGGGCCCCTAGTTCCCGTTTGTCCATGGATGACGGCCCATGCTGAGTGATTTGTGTTTGTGTATGTGTGATGTACGTTTGCGGCACAGGACACATGTCTGGGTTTCACAGTTTGTACAACATCTACCTTTGTCAGCACAGTGGACGTGTCATGCATGCTTGTGTCACCCCAATGTCTGGTCCCTGGGGGAAGTGCTGTTGTGTGTCAGTCTCTTGCTCTGTTAGTTGCTGTTCATTCCAGCTTGTGTCACATGTGTCTGTTGTGCTCCCTCTCATCTCACAATGCCTGATTGCCCACTAAGGGCGAACCATTGATGGTTTACTTTTGTATGGCACTGTGTCCACATCTGTCTCCCTGTGGTTCAGCCCCCCTCATGTGTTGTGTAGTTGCCTGGGGATACTGAGACACACACACACACGTTGGTTGTGTCAGATGTGCAGTGTGAGGTTGCCTGTTTGTGTTTGTGCACCTGCACCAGTGCATTGGTATTGCTGTTGTGGGCCATTGTTGGGATGTTGTTTTTGTGATTTTCCCTGCTGTCCCTGTGAGTCATATCACATCATTCTGCACATTCATCCTGGTTGTTTGGTGCCATTGCTGGCATGGAATGGGAATTTGTGACCAGACACCTACAGTCTACACAGGTTGTTTTGATTTGTGTTTCTATTTTCGAGATGTGTGTATGCTTTGTGATGGTCACTTCTGCTTTTGTGTGATTGTACACTGTATGCAATGTCAGCCCCCATGGGTGGTGCTTGTCTGCACATGGCCGATAGTATGTTAGGTTTTCACAGCACTGTTAGCCTCACCACATCTCTGTGGGTATGGGACACAACCACTACTTTGCCCCATGGGTGGGGGTGGCAGGAGTGATGGGCAACAGGTCCCCTATGAGTGGGGGTGGCATTAGTGCTGGGCAACATAAGCCCTATGGGTGGGGGTGGCAGGGGTGATGGGCAACAGGTCCCTTATGGGTGGGGGTGGAAGTAGTAATGGGCAACATAAGCCCTATGGGTGGGGGTGGCAGTAGTGCTGGGAAACATCAGCCCTATGGGTGGGGGTGGCAGTAGTGCTGGGCAACAGGTCCCCTATGGGTGGGAGTGGCAGTAGTGATGAGCAACAGGTCCCCTATGAGTGGGGGTGGCATTAGCGCTGCACAACATAAGGTCCATGGCTGGGTGTGGCAGTAGTGATGGGCAACAGGTCCCCTATGGCTGGGGGTGGCAGTAGTGATGGGCAACATAAGCCCTATGGGTGGCGGTGGCAGGAGTGCTGGGCAACAGGTCCCCTATGAGTGGGGGTGGTAGTGGTGCTGGCCATGCAGCCCCTATGGTGGCCTGTTGCTACTGGCCAGAATATGGATCCCCTGTGTGTGTGACATTTTGCGGGTATGTGTCGTTTGTTTGTGTGGTGGGTGTCTGACTTACCGTCTGTGCCGTCCGCGTCTGTTCCTGATCCGGTCATAGAAGTACAGTACTGGTATGACCTGCGCGATGGGATTCATGATGTGTTCGTCTCATACACGCTGCTTGTTGCTCAGTCTCGTACCCGTTGCAAGCTGGTCCATGTCGTAGCCGTGGATTGAGTTCTGCCGCGAATCGTACCTGATATGCTTCTTTTCCGGATGCTGTGATGTGCCGTACGTGGCGACCCGTCCGGAGCATAGGAAGTACGCATCATACTTGTCCGGCCGGAAACTGCTATGGTTACTGTTTCCGGGCGACTCGGTTCTGCGTTCAGAGTTACGGCTCAGACGGAGAATGAAGCTTGAATCACAGCCTACGTGTCGGTCGGATTTCTGGCAGTTATGCGCATCGTACTTCATCAACAGGACGGACCGGCTCCGGGTACGGGTCGGTTGCAATGTAAGGCTACGAACAGCTCTCGAAGAGCTGTCCGACACGGATCGGAATCGACCCCTTGGTGGTAATTGCGATTCTCTAAATTGCGAATTTTGGCAAATCGCATTTTGCTATTTTTTCATGTATTCTGTTTTTCGAATGTGCTAATTGCGAGCTCAACAATTGTGAGATTCGCTACTGTTGAGTCACATTTTGCGAATTCGCAAACAAATCGCAAAGGAGTATTAATCGCTATTTTGCTAATCGCTGATTTTGCGTACAGAATGTGTCTCTTACATTGCAAAGCTGTGTTTTGCTATCGCATACACCGTTTTTTTGCGATTCGCAGTGTATGCGATCACAAAACTGCTTCATACATATGGTCCAGTAATTTTTACCCCTCCACTATCCAATCATTTCCCTATTGTTGCATGCATTGGAGTGGGAATAGTAATGTTTACCCCTCTACTATCCAACACTTTCCCTACTGTTGCACTCATTGGAGTGGGAATTGTAATTTTTACCCCTCCGCTATCCAACACTTTCGCTACTGTTGCACTGACTGGAGTGGAAATAGTAAATTTCATCCCTCCGCTATCCAACACTTTCCCTACTGTTGCATTGACTGGAGTGGGAGATGTAAGTTTAAACATTTTTAAATAGTTTAATGTTTTTATTATTAATAAAAAAACTTTACATGAATGTTACATTATTGGTATATGTATAAATATATTTATGTGCTACATTTTTATATAATTTTAAAATTATAAAATTCATTCAAATTAATAGTTTATTAATTGTTTTACAGTAAACATGTAATAATTATTATATATGTGTGTTTAACTGTTTAACTTTTTTAAGCTAAGCCTATTTGTTATATTGGTTGAAATGTATATTAAATCAATTAATTTTTTTTAGTAATTTTATTTTTTAATATATGTCATATTTATCATTTTATTATATATATATATATATATATATATTCACTGAAAAAACCATGGGTTTCACACACGTTATAGTTAGGAATTAGCATTTAAAAAACCTTAGAAATTCAATGAAAAAACCAAAGGTTTCACACATGTTATAGTTAGCTGGACATTTCACTCGTAAAAAACCAATGAAATTCCCCCGTTATAGTTAGTTCAGCTAACTATAACTCGCGCGCCCGCAATGCACTACTGATGACGTCACATATTACATCACTCATGACATGGTCACTGACATCACTCATGACATCACTCATGACATCTCAAATGACATCACTGATGACATCACTGATGACATCATCCTTGTGATAGAGTGGCAGACCTCCTCTTCCCCTAATATAACCTTTGATACACACATTCAAAAATAGAAACTAAAGTTTTCAAAACAATGGACATACCAATATCAGTTACAACAACCTATTCAATAATTCTAAGAACCACATACACATCCACTCATTCACCAACAGTCCTGTACAGTCACTCATACATGCACTCACTCATCATTTGTACTCATACACCTATACATCCTGTTACACAATGCCACTCATCCATAGAGTTACTCACACATACTCACTCATGCTAATAAAGAAACAAACATACATTTATTAGCTTATACAGTTATACACACACCACCACACTTACTTCTACGGAAACTTACACATACTTAGTCTTATAAACAATCACTTATAGAAACACATACTTATTCATACAGGAACTCTTTCAAACTCTCACTCTCACATATACTCACTTATATACACCAATAGTCACATATACTAGTTTAATAGATATGTAGTTACTCTAAAGACACTATTGAGACAGTCATTCACTCACTAACACACCCATACACACACTCATCCACCCATACAGTCCTGCACACATGCTGTCTTCAACACATACAAAGAGTGAATCACTCATTCATGCACCTATGCACTACATAATACCCCCACCGAACCATACAGACACTCAGACTGATACTCAAAAAAACAACTATATAGACACCCATGAAGCTACTCACCAACCCATGCAGCCACTTATACACAAAGTGAGAGACTGATACAGATATTTTCATATTTAAACATTAATCACTAAGCCATGTATTCACTAAGATACACTTAATCAGTCAGTTATACAATCAATTTTTCAAAAACAAATCATCCATTTAGACACTTATATACCCATTTATTCTTCCATCGACCTTGAGATATACATATATAAAACATGTAATTTTCAGAAAAACACAAATTCACTGGATGATGTCATCAGTGATGTCATCAGTGATGTCATTTGAGATGTCATCAGTGATGTCATGAGTGATGTCAGTGACCATGTCATGAGTGATGTAATATGTGACGTCATCAGTAGTGCATTGCGGGCGCGCGAGTTATAGTTAGCTGAACTAACTATAACGGGGGAATTTCATTGGTTTTTTACGAGTGAAATGTCCAGCTAACTATAACATGTGTGAAACCTTTGTTTTTTTCAGTGAATTTCTAAGGTTTTTTAAATGCTAGTTCCTAACTATAACGTGTGTGAAACCCATGGTTTTTTCAGTGAATTTGCAAGGTTTTTTAAATGCTAATTCCTAACTATAACGTGTGTGAAACCCATGGTTTTTTCAGTGAATTTGCAAGGTTTTTTAAATGCTAATTCTTATTTTTTTTTTTTTCTTTTTTCTTTTTCAATTTTTTTAACATATTTTTATTTTAATTTTCTATCCTTTTTTAAAGACTATGGTTAAATTTTAAAAAATCTACAATATATATTTTTTTTTTACCATTTTTTAAACTAAACAGGTAAGATTTATTAGTATAACATAGTGGGTTTTTTTTCGCCTTTTTTTTTTTTTTAATTATTTTTTTTAACGTGCGCGTACGGTAAGCGCACGTCTTGCTTTTATAACGTTAGATTTCTACGCTGTTTGCGTTCATTTACGCAATTTGCGTAGACGTACGTCACGCGCGCGCGTAACGCGTACGCTGCACGCGCTTGTTACGTGGAAGTGAAGGGGCGTGCCTGTTTTGCGCATGCGCGCGTGCGCGTGTCTTTTTTACGTGCATGCGTACTTTTACCGTAAGCGCTCCGTAAGCGTAACGTACGCGCACGGTGGGTCATGTGATCATGAAACACAACTTTTGATTGGTTGAAACTACTTTCAGTTCTAGAACTCTCCTACACCACACCCATTCCCCTCATTTCTGCTTGTGATCCCTTAGGAGAAGGAGCTGAGTTGTCTTTGTGATACGATGGCAGAACAGCAGAACTCTTCTGAGAGTGAGGCTAGCAGCACTCCCTTGAGGCAGAGAAGGAGGAAACAAAAGAGCTCTTTCATATGGGAGTATTTTTCTTTTCCAGAGGGCAAGAAAAAGGTAAATGCACCCTTAGTGACTTGTAAGCTTTGTGGCCGTGTACTTTCAAGAGGGAATCCCAACAAGAAGTATTCCTTCGGGAATCACACCATGTTGAGACACCTTCAAGATGTACACGGTAGGACATTTGCTCGACATACTGAAGGTAACCCTTCAGTAAGTCAACCAAGCACATCCACAGCAGCTCAGCCTGGTCCATCATCTGCAGGGCCGAGTCCATCTTCGGCAGGTCAGCTGAGCCCTTCATCTGTGGGGGGAGCATCTCCTTTTTCTCGTCCTCTGGAAATCAACCATCGGTTTTCGAGGGTTTTAGTTCGGTGCGCCACTTGTCATGATCTAATTTGTCATAGGGAGACCAGTGTTGCCCTAGTGAACAATTTAATAGATCAGCACATTTGTCGTAACGACTAATATTCCCACTCTTTCTTTCCTCTGTCCCCGCATGAACACAGCGGCTCTTTTAAGAGCCAACCTTACCTTTCAACTTTTTTTTATATATTTTTTTTAACTTTTTTTTTTTTTTTTTACCGTACGCGTACGGTACGCGTAATTTTTTATTTTTTTTAAAAAAAACACTAAAAATCAATTATCACATTACAAGGTCCTTGAGAGACTACAATGAAAAACTGAAAATGTGATTGTGGAGAAGTGGAAAAAAGGGACTATGAAATTTTTGACTTACCATACCCACTCAAAAAATTATTTATTAATTTAAATTTAATTTTAATTGCTTTAAAAATGGTTCAAGTTTTCTATCTCAATCTGAAAAAAAAGAAAAAAGTATTAATATTTAATAAAACATTTTATAATACAGTACACATATTTACATATTTTCCAAAAACATTTTTTGCCTTTTTTTTGCTGTTTTCAGAATATATTGCATTTCACTATAAATTGTGAAAGCAATTGCATTCATCATTTAACAGCGGGCAAAAAAAAAAATAACAATCTCAAAGATTGTTTTAAAAAAGCCCAGAATCTCTTTTTGCTTAAACATAACATTATAGAAATGCATAATATTCTTAAAAAATATCATCTAATATCAATACTTATTTCTTTAAAATACCGTCTGACAATTTTGTTTCAGAAGAATAATCACAAAAATATTATGTCTCAAATAACTCCACAATACATCTGGTTCCATTTCCTTTAGGCCAAATAGTAATTTTAAAATTCTTTTTTGATTAAATTTCCAATGTTAATCCAATAAAATTCCAAAATTTAAATTGTGCAGATCTCACCGATTCTCTGTAACATTTTGGTTTCCGAAAGATTAATTAATAATTAAATAAGTCCACAATACAATTGTTTACCTTTCCTCATGGCCAAATAGTAATTTAAAAAATCTTTTTTGAATAAATTTCCAATGGCAATCCAATAACATTCCAAAATTTAAATTGTGCAGATGTTACCGATTTTGTCTAAATTTTTGGTTTTCCAAAGTTTCATTAAAAATTTAAAAAGTCCACATTACAATTGGTTACCTTTCCATTAGGCCAAATGATAATTTGTAAAATCATTTTTTTTGAAAATTCCAATGGTAATCCAATAAAATGGTAAAATTGTTTTGTACAGATCTTGCCAAGTCTCTCTAAAATGTTGGTTTCAGGAAGATTAGATAGGAATTTGCTAAATCAAAAGGCAAACGTTGCTTGAAAATCAATTTTGAATCATTACACAGTGTCCAGCCTTTTTCACATTTAAGATAAACTGTGTAATGTCCAGAAGTAACAGTAGGTCCTTCATGGAAAATTATTGCAACTGTTACAAAAGTTTTTCCTGAAATTGATAATTGCTGTCCTGTAAACTTCTTTATTAAAGTATCTAATTTTGAACCATCAGCTTTACATCGTTGCATCATTAAAATTATATATTGTCCGTATTCCTTTAAAATTAACGTTGAAAACATTTCAGATTTACACTCACCGCATTCCATGCTATGATTAGCATCTTTAACTAATTTAGCAAAAGTGACTGTTTTACTTTCTGGCAATGTTAAATAAATAAACCTTTCAGAATCAACATTAGAGCCACATATATTGTAACAGTTTACACAACTATGTTCCCATTTATAAGAGAGACCAAACACATTTTCAATGGGAACCCCTTCTTCTTCCAGTACCTGAAGAAAAAACATCAAGAATTCCTGTGCGTCTTGCTGTACATTTTGAGAAAACTGTGTTCGTCCTGAACATACATCTAAAAGTTTTCTAATTTCAGTAGCACTTTCTATTTGAGTTTTATCATTACTCAGCTTTTGAAAAAGGAGACTCAACTCAGAACAGAATCTTTTTCCCTGATTTACTATTATCTGCTCTTGCACACTTTCCAGATAAAATGCAACATTCAGCACTACATTAGCGTAGCAGTTGACACCAGAGCTATTTTCAAAATGACATCCTACAACCTCTTCTTCATTTTCCTTTTTCTTTTTGCTTGCAATTACATCACTCCTCTTTTTTTTCCTCCTCTCTACATCTTCATTACAGATATTCTCATTTCTCCTTTTACGAGAAACTACACGTTTCTCCAACACAGGATACTGACCAAAATGAGGAGCATAGGTTCTTCTTAATCGATTATACTCCTTTACACAATTTGTATCAGCACTAACTTTTGAGTCATCAAAGTCTATCATGAATAAACCAGATAATGTTTTCACTCGTGACAAAGCTACATAAGCCATACCTTCTTTGAACACAGTTGAACCAATGTTCACAAAAGCACAATCTACAGTCAATCCTTGAGACTTGTGAATAGTTACAGCATATGCTAGAGAAAACGGAAACTGCTTCCTACGTACATATAACAACTCTTCCCATAGCTCCATTAACTAAACCTTTTTCAACATCCAAATTTCTCCTTAAAAATACTCTACAGTTCATGCAAACATATAGATTTTTTTCTAATCCAGCTGTTTTGGAAATGTTCTTCTCTAGTGAATCCAATTTATTTTTCAGTGTGCCTGTTAATGTGATAGTAATTCTTCCATCCTCAATTTTGTCCACTGCTTCCAATTTCCTGATATCTTCCTTTTCCAATTTTAAAAGCTCCTCATTGAATATTGAGCATTCACGTAGAGTTGGCATTAAGCAGATGACACTTTTCTTTTCTGCAATGTTCTTGTATATCTTCTCTGCAACTATTTCTTCCTTTGGAAATAAATTATGTAGCAGCCGACTCTGTAATGCTTTTTTGCCAACTTCTGTGAGTAGTCCAATCCTGATATCTTTCAGAATACTTCCATATTCTTCATCGTTTGCTTGCCTCATATTAGTAGTAAGTTCCTTGTACTCAAAGAAGGACCAAATATTTGCATTACCAATGCTTCCCAATGACTTCTTTGTGTCTTCATGTGTCACAGTATTAAACACTGGTTGTCCTTTAACTGGAGTAAGTTGTAGAAGATCCCCAAAAACTATGACATGTTTTCCACCAAATAACACGTCATAGTCTGTCCTTAGAATTTGCTGCATTCTTAAATGCACAAAGGCAAGCATTAAGTTTGATACCATGCTCACCTCATCAATAATGAGAACTTGCATCTTCTTCAATACTCTTGAAACTTCCAAGCAAGCTTCTCCAGTTACATTGTTGTATTGTATTTTGTTCTCATGCTCCACTGGTAACATTAGCAAACGATGTAAGGTGATTCCTTTTATGTTATATGCTGCTAACCCAGTTGGAGCAGTAACCACACAAGACAAAGTAGAATCCGTTTTTTGCTGTAGGTAGCTTCTGATGACTTTTATTAGGAAACTTTTTCCAGTTCCAGCTTGTCCGCTTACATACATCCTGATTGGATGAAATGATGTGCATGAGCACTCTTTTTTTTCATGTAGAAATCCGTGATCAATTTTGTTTCTGATCTCTTCATAAATTTGTTGCTGCTCTTCGTTCAGTTGTCTTTCCAAATTTTGTAAGTCTATAAATTCTTCTTGAGCTTGATTCATAGCCGTTTCCACTTCATTCATGGCTATTGATGCTTCATTTTCAACGATTGGTTGTCCTAGGGGATCTTGACTGAGTGTTCCTGAACTTTGGCTGTCCTGAGAACTGTCTCTAGCTACTTCTGCTGCAATTGTAGTTTCCTGTTCAATTTCTTCATTTAACATTTGCAGATAAGTTGTGAATGTACTGCATTGTATGCTGTCTTTGCAAGCATTAAATGAATCTTCATAGCTTTGAAATTCTCCCAGTAGTTCATCCTCTGAATGCCATGGTTTAAACAGCTGTAAAAGAGCCAAGTAGTAAAATTCCTTTTTGTCAGTAGTGTCGCAACTCAGCTTCCGGTGATTTATCAAACTTCCTTTTGTTTGCTTCACCAAACATCCTTCCTCACCAATGACTTTATATTTTCCATTTTTGATGTCTTCTGCGGCTTTCCGTGAATAAATGTAGTTTTGCAGCACTTCATAGAGACACATGTTCTCCAGATGTTGACTTCTCTTGGGATAATATGTGTCCAACATGTTTGATTTCAAAATATCTGTACTTTCTGGGTCATTCTCGGCCAAATATTCAATTTCTCCAACAGATTTCAGTACCCGATTTCTCATTGCTGCAAGGCCTAAACTTGCCCAAATTATTCTTCTTGATTTCGAGTAGAGACTTGCAGAAGATAACCTATCTGAACATTCGTAGGATCCAATTTCTCGATGCGATAACATCTTTAAACTGAAACTGTACAGCTTCTTACTGACAGTCTTCTCGTGAGAAATCTCTTCCCACATTTCTTTCAATTCAGTTTTTTCAGATTTAGTAATGTAAGACGTTACATATCGAGCAACAGCAATGGAATTGTCAGCTACATACTGTATATCCATGTTAGCATTCCACATGGATAAAATGACTGGGTTGTAGTCATTTATATTTTCTGATTCTTCTTTTCTTTTTATGTTGTAGGTATTCTTAGGTGATTTTCTTGTGATAGTATGTCTCACAGATGACATAAAACTGTTTACTCTTCCATTTGAAAGAACAGGTCTAGGAAATCCAAATCGACATTTAGTGTAGTATTTATCTTTGCTCTTGTATTTCCGTCGACAGTATTTTCCACACCGATGACTTTGGAAACGTAAAACTTGCTCCTTTAACTTTTTCTCTTCTGTGCTTTTTGGTATAGCACATGTTGCATATTCTTCAATGTAAGATAACACTGCTTCATCAGTATCTGTTCCAAACTTTGGGGCATCCTTGATCCACAACAGCATATGAATATGAGGAGCACCTCTTGCTTGGTACTCTTTTCTCCAAAAGAAATCCACTACTTCTCCTAGAGGTGGATTTTTTTTATTGCAGATGAAGGACATCATAGCCTCAAATCTATGATTGAAATATCTGCAAACATTAACCGGATCCAATGAGCACAGTTCTCCTGCTGTCTTGTATTCGATGTTTTTAATGTTTGAATTTGCCTCTCGTAGAAAATCCAGTAAATCATCCCAAGCGTACTCGGCACAGCTTAGGGTTAGAAACCATGTAGGAGTTCCTAAATTCCGTAACATGCATTTTAATTCACCATGGCGTCGGTACCAATATTCATTTGTCCCACGCTGACAAGCCATCAGATTGATCAGTTGTGTTTCCAAATGATCATCTCGGTGCTGCACTTTCTCCATAAAATCCTTAGCAGACACATTTTGTAAATGTACTCCACTTTTTAAAATGTGATTTACTGCATATGATAATGCAGACAAGTCGCTTTCAAATAAAAGATGGAACAAATAAGGAATACTTTGTCGAAATCTGGGATCTTCAGCATATAGTCTTGTAGTCCGATACTCAGAAGCTGGAATCTGTTCTGGACGTTCATCGTATCGTCCTCCTTTTCCTTTAGGAAACAGCTGGGGAAAACATCGAGCTTCCAAGCTCTCCTCCCATACACTCACGGGAGTTCCTTTTGCTTTCTTCATCTGAAACAGATCAATATTGTCTCCCATAACTTCTTTTGAATGAAGAGGATGTATGCTAAAATGTTCATAAATTTCTTCTTCCTTTGACTTGTCCACTTTTTCAATTTGTCCAGTTGGTGTTTCTGTGTCTTCTTGTAAATCTTCTTCTTCTTCTTCTATATAAATTGATTCATACCATTTGTTATTCCTTTTCAAATACAAATTTTCTCTTTGTACTTTCCATACATCTACCAGCTCCTGCCAAATCTTCTTATTCTTTGTAGGTACACCATTAACCAGAATAACTAATGGTTCAGTTTCCAAAGTATCTGCATCAATAGTTTCCATATTTTTTTTCAAATCCAAGGGCAAATACACCACTCTACCTTTTAAACCTCTCAGTAAATCTGAAGGAGGTAATTTACCAGTTTTGGGCTCCATACGTACTATGGTCTGGAACGGATGAACACATTGAATAAGTATAGACTCATATGTATTTAATTCAGAAAGTTCAGCAGGAATAGCATCCAATTCTAAATTATTCTGTACAGCTCTGGTCGGCATTCTATTTTCCTCTAACTTGTTGTAACAGTATTTACAAATACGCTGATCTTCACCCAATTCAAAACAATTTTCAAGAAATATATATGTGGCAAAATCCTTCCACTTATAATTATCTTCATTTTCACTCTTTCTGTAGAGATCAACATTCCTAGTTTGTTTTCTATAATGAGTTCTGCGGCAACAAATACAAGTAATATTTGGTCTTTCATTAGAGGTTATTGCAAATTTTGTTATGTGATCATTAAATGTCTTACTTACAGAGGGTTCTACATTCTCTTCCACTTGTTCCTCATTTACTGTGTCCTTTTCTGCACTGTTTTGTTCAGGACCAAAGTAACAAAACTGAATTTCATCAACAACCTTCTCTACATCTGATACCGATCCACGGAACAGAGCCCTATTCAATTCATCTAACTTTATTGCTGGACTTTTAGCAAAATACAACCGTCTCACAAACTTTCTCATTTCAGTATGATGAACAGCCAGCATCCTAAAATGATGGAAAACACTATTACACACTTTTCTAGATAGACAAGCCAGAGAATGACCCTGCAAACCAGTATTCTCTCTCACTCTGCATGGATCTAGACTTTGAAGCACCTTAATCTTCTGTTTTACACTTTTTTTACTATATTCTCTTAGAAACTCACGAAATTTATCAATAGATTCCTGACGCACAGTGCAAATACTACTACAATTCCAAGTGTACACTGGGGCTTTAGGACGTCTCCCCATAGCCTCATCCGCCATCACTTGTACCTCATCTCTTGGAACCATTATCTCCTTCTCCATTATGCAACCATTTTTCACTTCATAAGCATGACCTCTGGTGTCAACTGCATGCAGCAAACTATTACTTTGAAAATAACTCTCTTCATTAAAAAAAGGTTCACTACTTGAACTATGCATCCATTTTCCTAAAAACACTTTACAAAAGTTTGTTCTGTTCACTACTCTTTTCCTTTTGCTTTGTGATTTCAGTACATTAACCATTTTATCTAATGTACGCATCCTATTCAAAATTAAAATGAATAGTTTCCTTTTTAATTCTAAAGCCTTTGCTGCATGGGCTTCAATTTCTTTTTTTCTCTTATAAAATTTGGCCTTTTTCTTATATTTCTTCACATCCTTTATCAAATTGGACATAACTCTTCTCTGAAACATTTTTCTATGTATCTCTTTAAACGCTGTTTTTCTGTTTAAGTTAATCTTTATTGTTGCAGAAGGTATATTTGCATTAACTAAATTCTCAATTTTTTCCAGTTTTTTTCTATTGAAAACATTCTTTCCAGTACAGACATTGGTGCCGATTACGATCCGTTAAAAACCGCGTACGAACCGTCGGTCGGAGCGAATTCCCCGTCCGACTCGTACCCGGTTGTAAAACTTTACAAACATGGAATTACGTTTCGCACGGAAACACCATTTCCGTACGAATCGTAAAAAACACCGACCGACGAAAATATACATACGAATGTGATCCGGGAATGCTGCGACGTGACGTCGGGACGCTTTCAGGCAGCGTTTCACGAACCAGGAATTACGATTCGAACCGACAGCAGTCCGGACGGCAATATTTCCACGGCACCCAAAAAGTGCCGCAAAAGCGAAGTACGGCGCGAATCGACCAGAGTAGGTGGCCCGGTACGCGCCGACCCCCCCCCAGCCCCCGTAGGTACGCGCCGACCCCCCCCCCAGCCCCCGTAGGTACGGGCCGACCCCCCCCCCAGCCCCCGTAGGTACGCGCCGACCCCCCCCCCCAGCCCCCGTAGGTACGGGCCGACCCCCCCCCAGCCCCCGTAGGTACGGGCCGACCCCCCCCCCAGCCCCCGTAGGTACGCGCCGACCCCCCCCCCAGCCCCCGTAGGTACGCGCCGACCCCCCCCCAGCCCCCGTAGGTACGCGCCGACCCCCCCCCAGCCCCCGTAGGTACACGCCGACCCCCCCTGTGTGTACACCCGTGTACGGTGCGTACCCCCCGTGTACGTTCGAGTCGTACCCCCACCCGTGTATGTACGGTGCGTACCCCCCCGTGTACGCTCGAGTCGTACCCCCACCCGTGTATGGACGGTGCGTACCCCCCCGTGTACGCTCGAGTCGGACCCCCCCGTGTACGCTCGAGTCGGACCCCCCCGTGTACGCTCGAGTCGTACCCCCACCCGTGTATGGACGGTGCGTACCCCCAGCGCTACCCGCTGGGGGTACGCACCGTACATACACGGGTGGGGGTACGACTCGAGCGTACACGGGGGGGTCCGACTCGAGCGTACACGGGGGGGTCCGACTCGAGCGTACACGGGGGGGTACGCACCGTACATACACGGGTGGGGGTACGACTCGAGCGTACACGGGGGGGTCCGACTCGAGCGTACACGGGGGGGTACGCACCGTACATACACGGGTGGGGGTACGACTCGAGCGTACACGGGGGGGTCCGACTCGAGCGTACACGGGGGGGTCCGACTCGAGCGTACACGGGGGGGTACGCACCGTACATACACGGGTGGGGGTACGACTCGAGCGTACACGGGGGGGTCCGACTCGAGCGTACACGGGGGGTACGCACCGTACATACACGGGTGGGGGTACGACTCGAGCGTACACGGGGGGGTCCGACTCGAGCGTACACGGGGGGGTACGCACCGTACATACACGGGTGGGGGTACGACTCGAGCGTACACGGGGGGGTCCGACTCGAGCGTACACGGGGGGGTACGCACCGTACATACACGGGTGGGGGTACGACTCGAGCGTACACGGGGGGGTCCGACTCGAGCGTACACGGGGGGGTACGCACCGTACATACACGGGTGGGGGTACGACTCGAGCGTACACGGGGGGGTCCGACTCGAGCGTACACGGGGGGGTACGCACCGTACATACACGGGTGGGGGTCCGACTCGAACGTACACGGGGGGTACGCACTGTACACGGGTGTACACACAGGGGGGGTCGGCGTGTACCTACGGGGGCTGGGGGGGGGTCGGCCCGTACCTACGGGGGCTGGGGGGGGGTCGGCCCGTACCTACGGGGGCTGGGGGGGGTACGGCACGTACCGGGCACCTGTTTGGACGTCTCCATGGTTGTTATGGGAGTTCGGACGGTCTTTTCACCATACGGTTGTACATTCGGACGCCCGGGATGGATCGTGATTCCCCGGTCGGAGTTCACCTTTCACGTTTGTACGGTGAATCGTACGAGGACGTGTCGGACACATTTTCCGACCCGAGGACGTGTGGGGAAATATTCCCAGTGCGGTTCGTATGGACTTTTTACCATGCGAATCGTGATTGCCAGTTCGTACGGCACTTGTACGATTCGTACGGTAAAAAGACCCGATACAAGTCGTACGGGGACATTTTTTACCGGATCGTGATCGGCACCATTTTGTACATTTTTCCTTTTTTTGAAGATGTTCTTTAAAAAATCTTTTGTCTGCTTACCAGAAGATTTTCTCTTTTTCCCAACATGAGCATCTCCAACTAACTTAGGTCCTCCAGTTGTCTTCAAATATAGGTTTTTTTTGTAGTCTTTCTTTAGTCTGGATTTTGTAGGCATCTTAAATTTTGTTCACTGCTCTTCAGCAATACCTGGAAAAAACTAAAAAAAAATTCCTTTATTTTATTTAAATATATTACTACATTTTTTATGATCTTTTGAAATCTTAAAATACTATAAACCACTTTCCTATAAATGAAAATCACAATAACACCTTCACAAATTAAATATCTAAAAACAATTCCTGTGTGCACACAGAGTCATGCTTGGAAATTAGGCAGAAAACGAAATTTCTTTGCCAATTGCAAAGCATAATTTCTACTACTTTTTTGGCAAGTGATAAGTACTTTTACAGTCTGACACATTTTGAATCCACTTTTCAGATTCTGAAAACAGCACATGTCCAAACAGCTTTTTCAGACCAGCAACATGTGTAACCTGGGTGACTGACTACACTCCAGCAAGGGCAACCAGCCTTAGTGATGCTGAATGTATTTGCATTACTGATTGAAACCTCAAACCCCACTCGGTTGTGAATACTGTGCATGTTTCCACAGGATAAACAGCTGGTGTGTGCTAAGAGTTTGCTTCTGCACAAAAAAAATAGGTCCCCCTTTCCATCTAATGCAAATGTAAAATCACCAGAGCAATACGCAATAAATCTCTGCCTGTAATTCCTCTTTGCACACAGAGTCATGTTTACATATTAGTCAGAATTCGCAATTTCTTTGCCAATTTGAAAGCACACTTACTACTCTTTTTTTTGGCAAGAGATAAACACTTTTACAGTCTGACACATTATGAATCCACTTTTTAGATTCTTAAAAAAGCACATGTCCAAACAACATTTTCAGACCAGCAACATGTGTAACCTGGGTGACTGACTACACTCCAGCAAGGGCAACCAGCCTTAGTGATGCTGAATGTATTTGCATTACTGACTGCAACCTCAAACCCACTCGGTTGTGAATACTGTGCTTGATTCCACAGGATAAGCAGCTGGTTGTGTGCTAAGAGTCTGCTTCTGCATAAAAAAATAACACCCCCTTTCCATCTAATGCAAATGTAAAATCACCAGAGCAATACCAAACAGCTTTCTCTGACCAGCAACATGTGTAACCTGGGTGACTGACTACACTCCAGCAAGGGCAACCAGCGTTAGTGATTCTGAATAAATTTGCATTACTAAGTGCAACCTCAAACCCCACTCGGTTGTGAATACTGTGCATGATTCCACAGGATAAGCAGCTGGGTGTGTGCTAAGAGTCTGCTTCTGCATAAAAAAATAGCTCCCCCTTTCCATCTATTGCAAATGTAAAATCACCAGAGCAATACCAAACACCTTTCTGAGACCAGCAACATGTGTAACCTGGGTGACTGACTACACTCCAGCAAGGGCAACCAGCCTTACTGATGCTGAATGTATTTGCATTGACTGAAACCTCAAACCCCACTCGGTTGTCATTACTATGCATGATTCCACAGGATAAGCAGCTGGCTGTGTGCTAAGAGTCTGCTTCTGCACAAAAAAATGGCTCCCCTTTTACATCTAATGCAAATGTAAATTCACCAGAGCAATACGCAATAAATCTCTGCCTGTAATTCCTATTTGCACACAGAGTCATGTTTTCATATTAGTCACAAAACGAAATTTCTTTGCCAATTTGAAAGCACACTTACTACTCTTTTTTTTGGCAAGTGATAAACACTTTTACAGGCTGACACATTTTGAATCCACTTTTCAGATTCTTAAAAAAGCACATGTCCAAACTGCTTTTTCAGACCAGCACCATGTGTAACCTGGGTGACTGACTACACTCCAGCAAGGGCAACCAGCCTTAGTGATGCTGAATGTATTTGCATTACTGACTGAAACCTCAAACCCCACTCGGTTGTGAATACTGTGCATGATTCCACAGGATAAGCAGCTAGGTGTGTGCTAAGAGTCTGCTTCTGCACAAAAAAATGGCTCCCCCTTTCAATCTAATGCAAATGTAAAATCACCAGAGCAATACGCAATAAATCTCTGCCTGTAATTCCTATTTACACACAGAGTCATGTTTTCACATTAGTCACAAAACGACATTTCTTTGCCAATTTGAAAGCACACTTACTACTCTTTTTTTTGGCAAGTGATAAGTACTTTTACAGACTGACACATTATGAATCCACTTTTCAGATTCTGATAAAAGCACATGTCCAAACTGCTTTTTCAGACCAGCACCATGTGTAACCTGGGTGACTGACTACACTCCAGCAAGGGCAACCAGCCTTAGTGATGCTGAATGTATTTGCATTACTGACTGAAACCTCAAACCCCACTCGGTTGTGAATACTGTGCATGATTCCACAGGATAAGCAGCTGGGTGTGTGCTAAGAGTCTGCTTCTGCACAAAAAAATGGCTCCCCCTTTCCATCTAATGCAAATGTAAAATCACCAGAGCAATACGCAATAAATCTCTGCCTGTAATTCCTATTTACACACAGAGTCATGTTTTCACATTAGTCACAAAACGAAATTTCTTTGCCAATTTGAAAGCACACTTACTACTCTTTTTTTTGGCAAGTGATAAGTATTTTTACAGACTGACACATTATGAATCCACTTTTCAGATTCTGATAAAAGCACATGTCCAAACTGCTTTTTCAGACCAGCACCATGTGTAACCTGGGTGACTGACTACACTCCAGCAAGGGCAACCAGCCTTAGTGATGCTGAATGTATTTGCATTACTGACTGAAACCTCAAACCCCACTCGGTTGTGAATACTGTGCATGATTCCACAGGATAAGCAGCTGGGTGTGTGCTAAGAGTCTGCTTCTGCACAAAAAAATGGCTCCCCCTTTCCATCTAATGCAAATGTAAAATCACCAGAGCAATACGCAATAAATCTCTGCCTGTAATTCCTATTTACACACAGAGTCATGTTTTCACATTAGTCACAAAACGAAATTTCTTTGCCAATTTGAAAGCACACTTACTACTCTTTTTTTTGGCAAGTGATAAGTACTTTTACAGACTGACACATTATGAATCCACTTTTCAGATTCTGATAAAAGCACATGTCCAAACTGCTTTTTCAGACCAGCACCATATGTAACCTGGGTGACTGACTACACTCCAGCAAGGGCAACCAGCCTTAGTGATGCTGAATGTATTTGCATTACTGACTGAAACCTCAAACCCCACTCGGTTGTGAATACTGTGCATGATTCCACAGGATAAGCAGCTGGGTGTGTGCTAAGAGTCTGCTTCTGCACAAAAAAATGGCTCCCCCTTTCCATCTAATGCAAATGTAAAATCACCAGAGCAATACGCAATAAATCTCTGCCTGTAATTCCTATTTACACACAGAGTCATGTTTTCACATTAGTCACAAAACGAAATTTCTTTGCCAATTTGAAAGCACACTTACTACTCTTTTTTTTGGCAAGTGATAAACACTTTTACAGACTGACACATTATGAATCCACTTTTCAGATTCTGATAAAAGCACATGTCCAAACAGCTTTTTCAGACCAGCACCATGTGTAACCTGGGTGACTGACTACACTCCAGCAAGGGCAACCAGCCTTAGTGATGCTGAATGTATTTGCATTACTGACTGCAACCTCAAACCCCACTCGGTTGTGAATACTGTTCTTGATTCCACAGGATAAGCAGCTGGTTGTGTGCTAAGAGTCTGCTTCTGCATAAAAAAATAACACCCCCTTTCCATCTAATGCAAATGTAAAATCACCAGAGCAATACCAAACAGCTTTCTCTGACCAGCAACATGTGTAACCTGGGTGACTGACTACACTCCAGCAAGGGCAACCAGCGTTAGTGATGCTGAATATATTTGCATTACTAAGTGCAACCTCAAACCCCACTCGGTTGTGAATACTGTGCATGATTCCACAGGATAAGCAGCTGGGTGTGTGCTAAGAGTCTGCTTCTGCATAAAAAAATAGCTCCCCCTTTCCATCTAATGCAAATGTAAAATCACCAGAGCAATACCAAACAGCTTTCTGAGACCAGCAACATGTGTAACCTGGGTGACTGACTACACTCCAGCAAGGGCAACCAGCCTTACTGATGCTGAATGTATTTGCATTACTGAGTGCAACCTCAAACCCTTAAAGTATTCCTTATTTTTACCAGTACACCTTAATTTATCGTGAAAACATAGTCCATATTATTTTACATGTTCCTCACTTTTAAATTTCTCCCAAAACAGAAAATAATAAACACAACTTCAACAAAAGGAATTCCAATTCTATTATTCATTTCATAATTTACCATATACATCCCCTCTCAAACTCTAAACTCACCTTTAAAATTAGTTAGTTGTAAAAGAAATGTGGCACTCAAACAGCACATTATCAGAGCCAGGATCTCTGTTCTGTACACCTCTCTCCTCTCAGCAGAACCAGATAATGGCAAACTTTCCCTCTCTTTTTCCACACATATACATGTTAATTTCAAATCTCAGTGCTTCCCCCTTTTTTTCAAATGTAATCACACATTTCTATTGGTTGAAAACCAACCCTTTTCCAAAAGTACCCTTCCCCCAACTTGACTTCTGCCTAGTACCCTTCCCCCAACTTGACTTCTGCCTGCTACCATAGCAACAGCTCATGGAACACTGCTGTGTGGAGTTAGGTCAGAAGTTCGCCACACAATGTTTCATTTCCAAAGAGCAGGAGTGCTTGACTTTTCAAACCTAACAGCAAATCCATAGTACTGTTCTTTGGTAACACATTTGTCTGTACCAATACAAAACATGCTTCTATAAATTTACACATACAGCCTAGTTTTTATTCTAGAATGGTATGAAACAGCCAATCAGTTCTTTTTTTTATAAAAAAAATATGTATGCCTCCATTTCCAAACTGTCTTTCATTTCTTTTTACCATTCTACTGAATTACACCTCCTGAGTGCATCCAGTTCTCCTTTGAAGATGTTCACAGTGTGGATTGTAGGGCACAGCTATGTCTTCTGGAGTGAAAAGTATGCAGAGAAAACAGATATTGTGAGAGACCTTGCTTTGCCAAATGTAGACATTAAATGGATTGGTCAGAGAGGGTTAAAGTGGCACCAATTGATGCCATTGCTGAAATCCTTCATGCAAATCCAACACCCTGACCTCATAATAGTGCACTGTGGTGGCAATGACCTAGGCACTTTGACTGGGGTAGGTCTGGAAATGCTTATGAAGGAGACCTTTGCACAACTGTTTTCACTTTTCCCTAAAACTGCCTTTGTGTTTTCTAACATAGGCCAAAGGCAAAAATGGAACTGGTCCAATCATTTTTGTCCACAGATTGACAAAGCAAGAAAGCACGTCAACAAATCTGTTTCTGCTTTCCTCCGTGACTATGGTATGGGTTCCATTTACCACAACAACTTGCGTTACGACATGCAAGACATTTATAGAGGAGATGGTGTACACTTCACTGATGAAGGGAACAGAGTCTTCCTCTTGAACCTTAGACTCTGCATCGGTACTTACTTGTAGGTACCACTAAAAAAACACTTAATAAACACAACGGCTCTTTTTAGAGCCCCCTAATATCTAAACACTTAAATCTGCATTTCATTTCTTTTTTTATTTTTTTTTACCGTACGCGTACGGTGAGCTTACCGTACGCGTACCCCGCGATTTGTTTTTAAAATCAATAAATGTTTTTTTTGTACTTTTCTGTCCTTCTTTGACCCCCTTACAAATGTTAGGGGGTCTGTAACTCTCTTCCTTGCCCCCTTTTCAAGTTATCACCCTTTTTTGTTCTGAGTGAAATACACAAAATGGCGGCCGCCGCTTCCTGGTTTCGACCGGTTCGAATGTTTACAAAGATCTAAGAGCCAATCAGAATCGCGCTCGCGCACGTCACCGTACGCGTACGGTAAGCGCACCGTAAGCGCACCGTAAGCTGGCTCAGATATATATATTGATTTAAAGGCTATTTTCTCAGAATCTACTGAACAGATATACACCAAACCTACAAAAGGCACTTCCTTGACCTGAGGACTACCTCTCTGCCAAATTTCAAGGAACTCTGTTCAGCCGTTCGGGCTGTAGCTGTGTCTAAAGGTCCTACGGAAAAATGCATGGGAAAAATGCGTTTTGGGACCCCCCTTTTATCTCAGCCCCCGCTTGACGAATCCCCCCGAGACTTTCACGGTAGGAGCGGAGCGTAGCGCCCCACCTATTTTGAAAATTTTGCGAGGATTCGTCGACCGGCGCCAAAGTTATTCCAAATAGAATGTTGCGGATTTCCTATGGTAAGAGGGTCCTAACTATAACTACCTACTGGCGACCGCCAGTAGGTAATATATATATATATATATATATATATATATATATATATATATATATATATATGCAACCAGTCCTGCTGTCAAGATTCAAAACAGGCGTAGACTCCATGAGAATTAAGCATGAAGGAATTTTATTTTCGTTAAGGAGACCAAGACGCGTTTCCACGGCAAGCCGCCTTTGTCAATATCTCAGGTAATACCAATGGCTACCATTAAGTACTGTGTGTCTCAAACAATCGTCATGGCAACGGTATACAATTGACATGGAAAACAGCAACTTATGTAGTTTCAGCCCAGAATAAAAAGACAGACTAATTCGTTTGACATGTAGGTTCCCTACTGCATGAAAAGATTTTTTTGTTACAATTAAATTCATGATTAACAAAAATTTAAATTCAAACAGAGTAAATTCTGCAGAAACAGGAATATAAGCCGAATTAGAACATTGATTATTTGAATTTTTTAAATTGTAGAGCCCCAGTGGGCCTTCTAGAACCTCCCTAAATAAATCTTTAAATTAATTTGTTAAACAGATAGTGGCCAGTTAGCTACATAATTCTGAAACATCCAGACTGAAGGGAGGAAAATATATATATTGTTTTTTTTTACTCCTCTTCACCTCGGTACAGCCGCCGCACTCCAAACCAACGGGTGCGTCGTTACCAAAGGACCACCCAGGAACGGTCCGTAATATTGCTCTTTCTTTCTCCCACAGGCAAAGATTGACGACGCTGTGTTCTGGCCAAATAATTTATTAGAACAATGAATGGAAAACCACGCACACCGAATTGAGACTACTTTATATAGGAAGAGCACTGATAGGAACAATTTGTTACATTTCTCAAGCTTCCATCAGCCCTCTCTGAAGCAACACTTACCTTATTCTCAATTTCTGAGAGTTAAAAGAATCATTTCTGAACCGACACAATTGTCACAAGAAAATTTGAATATGGAAAAACGTTTCATCGATCGAGGATATCCAAAAGAAACTTTAATTTCCACTTTGGAAAGGGTTCAAATCAAATCTAGATCTCAATTGCTAAAGATTCGTGACACCAAGAAGTCTACGTCACGTTCAGTCATAGTCACTACATTTTCCACAGAGAGTTTCAACATCAAGAAAATCATTTTGAAACATTGGCCAATGTTACAGATAGAACCAGACTTCAAGGACATATTTCTGGAGAAACCTCTCTTTGCATATGAGAGGAGTAAGAATTTGTTGGAACTTTTGCATCCTCCACTCACCATTGATTCAGTTTCATCTCACAAAGGTACCATACCTTGTCATAACTGTGGTCATTGCAATAGTATCATCAAAGGAAATTCAACTCAACATCCCACACAAGGTTTTAACATTAAGCTACATGTCACAGTGACATGTGACTCAAAGAATCTTGTATACATGCTAAAATGCCCATGCGGCCTCGTATACATAGGCAAAACCGAGAGGAAAATAAAAGTGCGTCTAACAGAACATAAAAGCAACATTCGCAACAAAAACATCAAATCAACGTTAGCGATGCACTTTTTATCCAAGAGTCACAACATCAGCCAATTGAGATTTCTGGTTTGTGAAATGGTTCCAATCAGAGAAAACAGAGACAACCGTAAATATATTTTACAGAGAGAAACAGCATGGATTTATAAAATGAATGCCTTGGTCCCACACGGACTCAATGACCGCGTTGAACTTAGTTGCTTTTTGTAACTTTTGCTCTGTGCATTCTGGTTTCGTGAATTTATTTTGATCTTTGTGTCTATTTGACTTCATCTGATCATCTGTATTTATTAATGTTATTTTATGCAACTTTTCACAACTTCTCTTTGTGCATTATTATCTTACGTTTCTCTTTGAATCTTATTTTATTTTTTCAGTTTTTTTCAGCCTTCCATAACAAGAAATCTCCTCTTTTTTTTTTTTTTTCTCAAATAACTTTATTTGTCTCTAACTCAGTTAAACCGTCTCTTTTAATTTGGTTGTTTATCTTCTATTTATCTTTTATTTTTTCAAACACTTTTACCTTTTGTTATTACTTTGTACATCAGTATCCATTAATCTCCGTAGATACAGCATTAATGTCATTCCATGAACACCATCACAAGATGGCTGACCTTTTTTCCAATGTTATTCAGTCCTTTCTTACTTTTCATTACCTGGCTTGTGATATTTGAAGGCATGTCCTTTCTCACTTTCACTAACTGACCCACCCGTTGGAGCAGGATTGTAAGCACACACGCTGACTTTCACTGCATGTTGTAACCTCGGTTACTCAGAGTTTCTAATCTACCAGGTATGTTTTGTTACCACATGGTTTTATCTTCTTTACTCACCGGGGAATAGTACCGCTCCGTGGCTTAAGGTTCAATTAGTCATGTTTCACATGCTTGACTTTACAGCACTTTTTTCTTCAAATCCTTGTGGCACTGTTGTTTTTAATTATGTGAGTTCTTGTTTTGTTTTCCATAACAATTGCACACTTGATTTAACATCAATTTGTCTTGGTCCTCGCGGCACCGTTGTTTTTAATCACGCTTCCTTGTCTTATCCTTTTCACAACAAACCGCCACCCTATAAGGTTTCGTTTTTGAATGGTTACTTCTGTTATCTCACGTTTTTTTATTAGTTTCTAACTCACCAAACACTAATTTAATTATGTACATGACGCAACAGGTCGACACATCTCTCCTTTTTGTGTTCTTCTTAGGACTACTCCTGATGAAGGGTTATGTAAAACCCGAAATGCATTGAGTATACTTCACGAGTCCTTGGCTTGATTTCTTTGATGAATTTCATATCCCGTGAATAAAACGAGGAATATGACAACAATGAACAACTTGTCAGTTTACTGTTGAGTTTGAACAGTGTTTATTCTGCAACTTCGTTGCAATTTCGGCTGTGCTTAGAGGGACACTACTCAACTGGAATAGTGCATTCTTCAAATAATTTATTAGGACAGCTTGAAAAGACACGTTTCGCCTGCCCAGCAGGCTTGTTCACCAATAGTTTAACTATTTGTAAATCGGCCATTTTAACCACAGTGTGTGAAAGCCCTCTCACGTGATGTGACTACAACACCAGTGTATTAGACAAAAGACTGGTAGTTCTTTGATAATGCAGTAATCCGTTTGGCATGCAATCATCTTTTGAGATAAATCATACATTTTCTTAAAGTAGATGTTGATGCAACAATTAATTCAAACAAAATTTTTAGCAGTTTACAATTGCAACTATTCCAATTCATTATTTTGCAATTTGAATAAAACGTTATCCAACCGCTAATACATACACAACCTTTGCTGAATCAAGTGATTGTGTATTTTCACAAAACAACCCTAGTGGGTGTAGCAGCATCTACTCTACATATAAATATTGTTTCGATATTATATGTATGCTTTCCATAGGAAGAGCATTTTTTGTTCTGCTTATAACTTTGGTGTCGTTTGATGAATCTTCATGACATTTTGCAAACAAATTCTTTGTTCATATCAGCTCCTATGTGAGACGTTTGGGGGTGATTCGTCAAGGGGGGGGCCGAGAAAAAAGGGGGGTCCCAGAACGTATTTTCTCCATGTTAATTTCCATAGGAAAGTTTAGACAAGGCTACAGGTCGAACGGTTGAACGGAATTACCCCAAATTTGGCAGGAAGTAGGGTCTTGGTCTAGAAAGCACGCTTTTGTTTATTTAGTGTAAATCCGTTCAGTAGTTTTTGAGAAATATTGACATTTACAGATATCGATATTTGGGAATTCTGCCATCTGATTGGCTGAGGCGTTACGAACACGAGTTTGCTGCTTATTGGTTGTGAGCGCTGCGAGCGGATGCAACTAGGAAGTGTTGCCCGCCATTTTGTGATTTCGTTGAAGCGAGTAAGGGGAAAAAAGGGCGAAAAGAGTAGGAAAGAGAGGGTAGGAGCGCTGTGAGGAATGTGGGGTGGTCAGGGTGTGCTACACAGGGAGTGTGAAGCGATGTATTCACCCCTACCGGTGTGAAAGTGCTGTTTTGCCCAGAGTGAGATGGTGCTGAGGTGAGGTGTCGGTACACTCGGGGATGAAACCGTGAGCTGATTGCTGTAAACTGATGTGCTCTGGGCGCTGTAGGATACTGGCCGCTGTAGCATAGCTGTGCAAGTGGTGTTAGTATGGGCTTAGAGTATAGCGGTGTGAGCTCTGTGGGGTGGTTAGGGTGTTCTATACAGGGAGTGTGAAGTGAAGTATTCAGCCCTAATGGTGTGAAAGTGCTATTTTGACCAGAGTGAGATGGTGCTGAGGTGAGGAGCCAGTACACTCGGGGATGAAACCGTGAGCTGATTACTGTAAACTGATGTGCTCCTGGTGCTGTAGCATACTGGCCGCTATAGCATAGATGTGCAAGTGGTGTTATTATGGGTTTAGACTATAGCTGGAGTGTGAAGCAAACTACTCACCCCTACCGGTCTGAAGACTCGAATGGAGTGTTTTAGCAAGCAGGAATAAAGAAATAATTGTGAAGAATATAATGCAGAATGTTGCAATGCCACAGAAGACAAATGGTGAAATCAGGTGTGTTTAAGAAAGTGGCTGTGTGGGATAAAGCGATGGAGTCTGCAAGTTATATAAAAAGTGTCTTTATGTAAGTGCCATAAATGGAACCCCTGGTGCAAGAGCTAAGGCATCCAGCTGAGGCAAACTCCAACCATTTCTGCTGTATTCAAAGCTAAGCTTCTGCCTCAGTCACTTCCACATTACATGTTACAGTTCCATGTGACATAAACAATACCTATGATACATAAATGACTGTAAATTGTAGAATGAAAATAAAGGTAGGATACGATTACCACACTATGCCAACCAGTTCCTAAACAATGCTGTGTTTTTTTATCTTGATCGCCAGTTCATGAGCAGAGGCTGAGGATGAGCTAATTTGTGTGAAAGGGCTTTGTGGTTAAGAGGCAGGCAGAGAGATGTGTGTGCAAAGAATATATATGGTTTCAAAATGGATGTCAGGTTTAGGCTAATTTAGCAAGTAAATAGCGTATTTGCATAGGCCATACATCATCCATCCCTGCTTAGTGTGGAGAGGAAAGGGCCAATAAGGAAAACAGAGTTCAAATGCCTAAGCATACTTAGAAAGTTATTATATGAAAATAGTTCAATTGAAGTGTATTACAAATTGTAATAGGAAAAAGTCAAAAAAGTTGGAAAAATCAATCCAAGAATAAAGTGAATTTCTTACAAGTCTTGGAGACTGCAGTTCGGAAGTTCTTCAGCGGCTTGAGATGTGTAATGTTCCAAGAGGCGATTGTTGCCATCGTGTGAGAAAAGCGAAGCGATCTAATTCATATCCTCGAAGGGACAGTAATGTTCCTCAAATGTTGGAGCGTCAATTTGAATTGGCAGGCAATCTGCGATGTTGTCAAAGGTCGCACGTTTAGTGAGATCTTTCGCGGCTGCGCAGAAATCCCATTCCGCCAAGATACCTTTTTGCGTTGCATCCGCCATTGCTCCACTGCCCGAACAATCATGTTCGTGGTTTTCAAGATACTCCATTAGCTGCTGGATATCGGGAGCGTTTGCTGGGATGTCGGCAAGGCAAACTTGCCCATTCGCCAGTCGATTGGGCAAGTTTTGCAATAAAAAGATGGTTGCACACAGATCGTATATGTGTAAATAAATGTCATGTTGTAGCTGGCTCCGATAATAAATAGAGGCAGGCAGCCGAAAAGTTGATCCATTTTTTTTACGGTATTGATGTAGCTTCGCGTAGAGGCGTATTCTGTCGGACATGCTTGTTACCCCAGGGAGCTTAGCCATTTTTAACAAGCTAAAATAGTAGTAGGATGGCTGCAAACAGAGCGAGAATTATGGGCACTGTTGCTGTTATTCCAGAGATGATCGAATGAAGGAAGTCTGGTATTAGACTAAAAACAGTTTGAAAGCCTGTGAGAAGGCCAGAGGAGACAATGTTAAAAAAGTGTGCCAGACCTTTGAATGTCAGATGTGTTGAAAATTGTGTAAAAGTTCACAAAGTGTAATGGGAGGTTCATATTTAAAGGGAGTGTATTTTACTTGAAGTTCGTGCTATCTGAAGTCGATAAATTACTTTTGGAGGAGTTTGCTCCGGTTAATAAAATCTGTTTTCAAAATAGGTATTGAAGGCCAAGTTGAACTTTGGGAGTTACTTTGTGTACGTAGGAATAGAGATTGCCAGAGGAAGTTATCCGGTTTGAAACAGTAAGGACATTCGGTATGCCAGCTCACATTGCGTAGCAGTCCATATTATTAAGAAGCAGATAACTGCCGTTAGAAAGCTGTGTGAATGTTGGTCTGATTGTGGGAGCTGGCGTGCTTTTAAGAAAGCACGCACGATTGGGGGCTGTAAGCTTAGAAGCGACGTGCAGTTGGACATTCTTGCATAGTAATGAATGATTGCCATTTTGGTCCCATTTTACACCTGTGAGAAAAACTTTGGTATCATCTTTAAGACTGCGATATGTAAATGGGAGAAACCACTGCTCGTGAATAAACGCGCTACCTTATATAATCACATACAACATGACAAACAACATGTACACCTAGCAGACACAACAACACTACGTACTGTGAGAACCGTGGCTAGCCATGTACACAAACCAAACATGGCATGGCACCTCTGCCACACAATGCAGAATGCGGGGAGAGATGGGAGCAAAGTATGTGCGAAGGTGGCAAGTGATTCTCAATGATAAAAGTATACAATGCAAAGTGTTGTGGGGATGTGCCGGACAGACTTGAGTATGCAGAGCACAGACATTTACATGTCAACATACACTGATGGTCTATTGAGTGAAGTCTACAGTGGATGCAACCATGATAGTACAGTTAGTTGGGAAGATTATGAAAACATAGCGCATACGTGCCCCCTCCCAAATCTTTAGCATAGTGGGCTGGCTCGGTGTACGAAAGGCTAGCGTAGGGGTATGAATAAAAGGCACGTTTCTCTGGGTGTGGTCTCTTCCGGAATGGCAAACATGTCTGTCAGGTCTGCGCAGCTTACTCCGCCACGAGGCTGACGCCGTGAGCGAAGGTGGCTGTGGGAATAATGCTCTCAGCCTGCTGCTACCAAGAAATCGTCATGGCCGCTGCAACGCACATATGCCCCAAAGTTCACCTTTTGACACCGTCGTATGTGAAAGAGGGACCACCACATGCCGCCGGAAGGTTTTGGGACTAGCCTAAATGTCAGATCTCTGGTTAAACATCAGGCGGAGATCTTTGACATGGTCACCAATGACTCCCCTGATGTGCTGTTTATGACTGAGACATGGCTACAAGACGATGACACTGCGATTTTAAACCTTGCCTTCCCCCCGGAGTATACCGTGGTAACGCTCAATCGCGGTTCGAGAGGTGGTGGGATTGCAATGGCGGTGAAACGGCGATTTCCATGTGAATGGAAAGAATTAATACTTCCAGGTTGTGAATGTGCTCGTTTCAGAATCTCTCTGTCTCATTGCTTTAGCCTCTCAGGTCTTTTAATATATCGGCCTCCGGGCTGCGATGCGGCATTTAGGGCTGCTCTCCCGGACGTCATTAGTATAGAAGCTCTCGGCTGTGCTAATTTTAATGTGGTCGGTGACCTCAATTTGCATTTTGACTGTCCTTCCCAAGCTTCCATTAGGAGCTGTCTAGCAGATCTGGAAGCTTTGCAGCTTACACAGAGAGTGATGTCCCCCTCCCATTCTGGTGGTCATATACTGGACCCGTTTTTTACCTCCTTAGAGGAGATTACTCTATGCCACCCTGTCCAGCTGGCTTGGACAGATCATATGTTGGTGAAAGCAGTTCTCCCTGTGGCAGATCCTCTTTTCGTGGCACTGAATAAAACATCTCTGTCCCGCCAGTGGTGTAAATTAAAGCTTGATGATTTTTACCGTTTATTAGGAAAAAGACCCCTACCCCTCTTTGATGACGTGGACGGTGGGTATGATGAATTCTGCACTTGGATTGGCACGGCCTTGGACTCTCTTATTCCCTGTGTACGTTCCAAATGCCGGACCAAGGCTCATAGCCCGTGGTATGATGAGACACTGGCGTCTCTCAAGAGAGAATGTAGGCAAGCGGAAAGGCGATGGAGGAAAGCCTATGATCCCGCGCTTAAGATCTGCTACCTCACTACTTCCAAGTCATATCACAGAGCGGTGTGTCGTACACGTGCCGCTTTCTATGCGCAGGAGTTTCGGAACAGCCCGAACCCCTCCAAACTAATCTTCAAGGTCCTAAAGGACCTCATAACTAAGAGGACCCCTGCGGCCGAAATATGCACAGACCCCCATTGTGAGCGCCTGGCCTTGTTCTTTGTTCAGAAGGTGCAAGCTATCTATCAAACCTTCCCTACTGCCATGCACTGCTCGAAGCCAGTTGACTGCCCTGAGTTCAAGGATAGGATCCTGGACTGTCTAGCCCCCCTATCAGAGGAGGGCTTTGATCTTTTGAGCCAAAAAATTAAATCTGGCTCCCCGGCAGACCCCCTCAAACCGGCCTTATTTAAAAACATGCAGGATACATGTCGTGCTCCCTTGCTTTCCCTTATTAATATGTCCCTTGGCTCAGGGACTGTACCTACCAAGTGGAAGCAAGCGGTAGTCACTCCCATCCTGAAAAAGCCTACCCTCGACCCCACTAAGCCTGAGAACTACCGCCCCATCTCCTTGCTGCCGTGGGCTGCTAAAGTCATCGAAACCCACGTGAATGGGATCCTGGCGGACCATCTTGATAAAGCTAACATCTTGGACCCCACGCAAAATGGTTTCCGTAAAGCCCACAGCACGGAGACTGCCCTGCTATATATGGTTGAACACCTGCGCTCCGTGCTGGACACCGGACAAACAGCGGCACTCCTTTTGTTAGATCTGAGTGCCGCCTTTGATACGGTGTCCCATGACATCTTGATGCGGCGGCTAGAGGAAGCTGGGGTTAGGGGTTTGGCATTAGGCTGGTTTCGTTCCTTTCTCTCCAACAGATCCTTCCAGGTTGCGATACCACCCGGCAAGTCCACCTCTCACCCGCTCACGTTGGGGGTTCCTCAGGGTTCATCTCTGAGCCCCACTCTTTTTAATCTTTATGTGAGGCCGCTGGCTGCTGTAGTCAAAAGCTGGGGCCTGACAATGGTTTCCTATGCGGATGACACGCAGCTGGCGGTCACACTAAGTGGGGACTCAGCTATGGATGCCCTCAACTTCTGTGAGGGGTTGCGCTCGGTGGCCAATTGGATGAATCAGAACTGTCTCCAATTGAACACTAAGAAGACAGAGGTGATGGTGTTTGGTAAGCGTCCTGGATGTTGGAACGATAGTTGGTGGCCCTCCGAGTTAGGTATGACCCCTTCTCCTGCAATGGAGTTAAAGAACCTCGGGGTCTGACTGGACCCTGCACTTAGTTTCACCTGCCATACGAAGAAGGTAGCTGCCTCTTGTTTCGGCATTATCAGGAGCATTAGGCCGGTGCTCAAATTTTTCGACGCCAGCACGAGACAGCGGGTGGTCCAGGCCTCGGTCTTATCCAGAATAGACTATGCCAGTGCGCTGCTTGCAGGCACGAACAAGGCTGAACTTTTGCGGCTACAACGAGTGCAGAATGCCGCCGCAAGAGCAATATTTGGGTTGCCCAAACGTTGCTCAGTGTCCGGAGTACTGCATACTCTCCACTGGCTGCCGGTTGCGCGGCGTATCGAGTTTAAGGTGCTTTGCCTGGCTTTCAAAATTTTGAAAGGCTTGGCCCCTCCTATTCTTACGAATCTCCTTACTCCGTACATCCCTTCTCGCTCTTTGAGATCCTTGGGCCAGAACTTAGCTGTTGTTCCCCGTTTTCTGTTGAACAGGACGGGTAGCCGCTCCTTCCGAGTAGTAGCTGCCAAGCTCTGGAACGCTCTTCCCTACGACATCCGAGCTGTGGAAGATTTAACCAGGTTTAGAGGGGTCATTAAAACGTTTCTTTTTAATAAAATTAAGTAATCCCGCTGCATTCTGTGTTGTTGTGTTCACCTTTTTAGGCGCCAGGACGCCCCTTTGCTGGGGCAGCTGTGCGCGGTACAAAAATCAGTAACATAACATAACATAACATAACATAACATAACTAGGTCTGCGAGCTGGGAAGGCTCCTGAGATCAACGTTGGCTACCGTGACACAAGCAGACAGAGCCCAGCCTGAGGCCCATCACCGTGAAGTGCTCTGTATACTACTAACACAGTAATCAAAGAGGTACCAACAGTGGAACGGTGTCTTGATCCCACAATGGACAATGTTAGAACTGCATCTGAGAGTGCAGATGAAGGTACTCCTTTCGACCAGCTGTAACCAACTCTAGGTCCCAACTGTGGAACGGTGTCGTGATCCCACAATGGACGATGTTAGAACTCCATCTGAGAGTGGAGATGAAGGTACTCCCTTCGACCAGGTGCAAGCAACTCTAAGTCCCAACAGTGGAACGGTGTCTTGAACCCACAATGGACGATGTCCGATATTACGTGCTGCTTGTGGATTTTCACAGAAGTCCCTGCGTTGACGTGCATCAGACTCTCTGCTTCCGTAGCTAAGTGCTGCACATGATTATTGTGCTTGGTTGACACCAGTCGGTGGTTGACACCAGTCGGTGGAGTACACCGCGGTACAGCAGGTTCAAACAGTGGAACGGGGTCTTGATCCCAGAATGGACGATAGTAGAACTGCATCTCAGAGTGAAGATGAAGGTACTCCCTTCGAGCAGGTTCTACCAACCCTAGGTCCCAACAGTGGAACGGTGTCTTGATCCCAGAATGGACGATGTCCGATACTACGTGCTGCTTGGTTTTCACAGAACTCCCTCCGTTGGGGTGCATCAGACTCTGTGCTTCCGTAGCTAAGTGCTGCACATGATCATTGGGCTTGGCTGACTGCAGTCGCTGGAGTACACCGCGGTACAGCAGGTCCAAACAGTGGAACGGTGTCTTGATCCCACAATGGATGATGTTAGAACTGTCTCTGAGAGTGGAGATGAAGGTACTCCCTGCGACCCGGTGCAAGCAACTCTAGGTCTCAACAGTAGAACGGTGTCTTGATCCCACAATGGACGATGTTAGAACTGTATCTGAGAGTGGAAATGAAGGTAGTCCCTTCGACCAGGTGCAAGCAACTCTAGGTCCCAACAGTGGAACGGTGTCTTGATCCCAAAATGGACGATGTCCGATATTACTTTCTGCTTGGTTTTGAGAGAACTCCATCCGTTGAGGTGCATCAGACTCTGTGCTTCCGTAGCTAACTGCTGCACATGATTATTGGGCTTGGTTGACTACAGTCGGTGGAGTACACCTTGGTACAGCAGATCGGAACAGTGAAACGGGGTCTTGATTCTGTGATTGAGGATGTCAGAAGTTAAAGTTTGTGATGATTTCTGTGTATCCACTCCGATCAGGTGCAACCAACTTCGTGCTTCTGAATCCAACAGCACGTGGCTGTGAGGCGTTAATGACCACTGCCTCTGGCCTACAGTGCGGTCAGCAGGGCTCACAATTCAGATCGAGTGGTGATTGTTTAATTACAGAATCCAGTAGGCAACTAACTACAATGTCTATTGAAATATACACAACAGCCTTTTAGTATACTTGCTTGAAGACGTTTTTAAGATGACTTATAGGTCTAGTACAATGACCAAATTCTTCTTGGTAGTGGTAAAGAACACTGAATAACAGTGTACACAGTGGACAGCAGAGATCACAATTCGAATTGTTTTGATTTATTTATTGCAGAGTTTTGTGTAATTTATGTTGTATTTTGTGAAGAGGACGTGAGAAAAAGTATTCATGGAAGACTGTGCTCACTGCTGCCTTCAATTTACACTGCAGACAGCAGTGTTCACAATTCAGATCCAGTCGCTATTGTAGATGACGCAGTCCTGTAGGCAAAAGACATTGCTCCTGTGCGCTCTGTCCGCACCACGCATACGCATCACCACAGGGTCCACACACGGTTTTTGTTGCTTTGCGTAGGGCAAACTGGGCAGCTCAAGTCAACGCCACGTGGCTGTGGGCCCTTGCTGACCGCTCTCTGGCCTACACTGCAGACAGCAGTGTTTACAATTCTGATTGAGTCGCTATTGCAGATGATGTAGTGTTGTCGGCAACAGACATTGCTCCTAGTACGGCCCGCCCACAGCACGCATCATAGCAGGCTGTGCACATGCTGAATGCTTTTGATGTGGCTATCTAAGTGCACTAGACCTGACGGACCCTTTATGAGACAATGTTTTTGTGTATTATTTCAGATCTACTGCCTGTATCTTAGTATACCACAAGTTATGGTTCATTTACAATAGAATCTTTTCTGTATTATTTCACATCTAGTGTCCCTACCTTACTGCAGCACAAACTATTGACCCTTTTATTATTGAATCACTGTGTGTGATCCAATGATTACTGTTGTAGTTGATGCTAGCAGCAACCATTCCCTGAGGGCTGGTTTACACTCACCCCACACGCATGCAGCACAGACGTCACTGTGTGACCCTGGTAATAAAAAGGAGTCGAGTGCACGTGCCCATACCAACTCCCACTATCTATCTGTGTCTGTGTGTTCATTATGTATGCATGATACTGCCCCTGGGCTGAACCACATTACATTGTGCTGTGGACAGCGTATGCAACCATGTTACCTCCGGCAGTGGGGAAAAGTTCTGTTATGTAGCTTTTAGATGCATGGCTATCACAGGTGGAAGGCTGCTTTACAGAGCACGAATATTGATGAAGATGATGGTTGCATGTTGTGTGTACTGTCAGATATGTGTACATAGCAAAAAGTGTTGAAAAAGGCTCTGTAAGCAGAAGAGGAGTCTCTCATCAAACGCTGTAGAGAGAACGGCGAAAATGGGTGGGGTCCTCCAACTGTTACAATGGGAAATGTTATAAACCAATCAAATGCTTTTCTTTAATGTCACATGGCAATTGCGCAGCGAGTGCGCAAGGAGGCTGCACCCGACGCGATTTTGAGAAAATATTACCATAATATAAGTTTATTACAGTTAGAAATATATAAATGTTTAAAATATTTTAGATTATCACTTGTTCTCATATACACTTTAAACTTATTTGGATATAGATTTGAGACCCCCAAAAATGAGGGAATTCACGTAACACAGGGCCTGGCAGCGTGCACTCGCTGCATACGCAACGCGCAGCGGCTGTGACCCCATACGTACATGACGTAAGGCACGGCTTGGTACTGCGTACCCGTCGCATACCAAAGTAACAGCTTACGTGACCACATACGTATAGGATGTTACACGGGACGCAGTGCCACATACCCGTCGGATACGAAATGCGCCTCCTTTACGAGTTTAGCAATATGGCGGATAGGATTCGCGTGCTGATGGAGCTTGGTACACTATCGGTATGGGACTTCAGTTTTCTGAACAACAAAAAAACGATATACTTACTTTTTTTTTAAGATATAAAACATTACATATTTTTCAAATTAAAAACAAGAAAGGATAATAGAGTTCCAAAATATCACAAAAAAAAATTGTAAAAATATAGGTTTTATAAATATTAAAATTAACACTTAAAAAACCTTTGAATGTCACTGACCATGTCATGAGTGATGTAATATGTGACGTCATCACCAGTGCATTGCGGGCCCGCAAGTTATAGTTAGCTCAACTAACTATAACGGGCTAATTTCTCTGGTTTTATATGAGTCAAATATCCAACTAACTTTAACATCCCTGAAACCTATGGTTTCTTCAGTGAATTTCTAAGGTTTTTTTAAATGCTAATTCCTAACTATAACGTCTGTAAAACCTATGTTTATTTCAGTGAATATATATATATATATATATTTTGTACATCTATATTTATGACATCAATATTTTGTTTTCGATATACCTTGTACTTATCATTATAAATATAGAATGGCAATATTTTTGACATCTATATTTATGATTCGATAATATTGTGTGGGGATGTTTTGGGTGTCGTTGTTTTGTCATTGAACCCATCTCATATAAGGTCAGATCGATACCTGTATCAATGAGATCTAAGTTTAAGATTTTTCTTGAAAATCTAGATAAAGATCAAGTGGTTGTACAGACTGATTCCTCAGAATGGGTCAGTCCCATTGTTGTAGAGCGCAAGAAGGATGCAGATATAAGATTATGTGCAGACTTACGAACACTTAAGAAGAATCTGCTGATTATTTGCCATCCATTACCCAAAATCAATTATTTACTTTCTATTATTAGTGGAGCTAAGTTCTTCTCTTTATTAGATCTTCACTCTGCTTCTCATCAGATTCCCCCTGCTGCAGAATCTCAAGAACTCATAACATTTATCACCCCTTTTGGAGCTTATAAATTTCTAAGGCTCTATTTGGTCTTGCTTTTACAGTGAGCATTTTTCAAAAATTATTTAATACTATTTTCGCTGCGATCCCTG
Organism: Triturus cristatus; assembly: GCF_964204655.1. Taxonomy (NCBI): domain Eukaryota; kingdom Metazoa; phylum Chordata; class Amphibia; order Caudata; family Salamandridae; genus Triturus; species Triturus cristatus. Next base: position 211,407,769 of record NC_140591.1, on the reverse strand, counting down.
GCACACAAGCTTATCAGGATGATAGTTTCAAGAACTTTGATTGAGCATAAAAAACACCAAAAGTGTTAGAGGTTTTCAAGGATAGCCATTGCACTTAAGCCTGTAAAATGTAAATTACTATAAAATGAGTTAGATTAATTAGGACAGCATATATCTGACACTGATATAGACCAGAAGTTTTCACTGGAACAAGTCATACATGGTGTTGCTCCTTCCAAAGATAAAGATAATTAGAAATATTTTCCAGGAATTAGTGAATACTATTCTAAATTCATTCAGGGGTATGCTATGATTGTACAACCCCTTTGAAAGGTGTTGCAGAAAAATGTACAATTTGTGTGGGATGATGCAGCTGACCAAGCTTTCGCCACAGTTAAAAATGTTATTACGAGTGCAACTCCTCTATCAGCTTTTAAACCCAATACTAAATGCATGTTGACTGTTGTTGCAAGTCAGATTTGAATAGGTGCTGTATTTTCACAATGTTTTGGAAACAATGAACACAGTAGTTTTTGCTTCACTATCCCTTAAAACTTCAGAATCTCACTACAAGACTACTGAGAGAGAAGCATTAGCCTGGTCCTGGGCTATCAAAAAGTAAAACACCTACCATTGGGGTATGAGTTTTGTTCCTTTTACAGACCATAAACCTTTAATCAATTTACTTAGTGGAAATGGCGCAGGTAAAGCAAGACTTGTCAGACTCCTTTCACGCTTTCAGGAGTGCAATTTCAAAATTGGCTACATTCCTGGTAACAGAAACTCAAGAGCGGATTTTTTATCTTGAATGCACATTCAGTATATTGATTCTACTGAGGAGCACAAAGAAGTCATTAAAGTCATAGCTACTTTAGATGATATTTTAAGTACATCTGAACTCATTTCACCTGAAGTTTGCTTATCTGCCATTGCTGAAGATAATATCTTATCTTTGGTTATGGAGTTTGTTAAAAAAGGGTGACCCAAAGAAAGGTAATTTTCTGGCCCCCAGATCTTTCTCACAAATAGCCGGGGAGTTATCCATTGTTGAGGGCCTTCTTTTAGCAATGATGTTACCATTCCACCTGCTGCCTTAAGATCCAAACTATTCCTAGCTGCCCATCAAGGACATTTGGGGATGGGGGCCACTTCTAAAAATGTAAAACAATATTTTTGGTGGCCCTCACTAGGGGGTCAATTAGGATGGGAGGCTGACTTCAGTCTGCCCGCCACCCTAGTGGTGCTGGAACCGGCCGCCAGTGGTGTGGCGGTTCTGCACCGCCAATAAGGATGCATCCCGCATATACAACATTGTGGTGGGCGCTGCTGTGAGCAGCACCCACCACAATGTTGTAAATACATGTTGTGCATTGGCATGCACAACGTGACAGGCACTGCCCTGTGCCTGCCACCTTGTGTATGCCAATGTAGGGGGGTACCATGGGTACCCCCCAAGTGCAGCCCCCACGGGGGCCCACAACAGGCCCCCAAAGCGATTCCCGCATTCCTTTCCATGGCGGAGTCTCCGCCATGGAAAGGCATGAAACCGCCAACATCCTAATGCAGGCACCACCACCATATTGTGGGCCTTTTCCGCCCGGTAGGCAATTGTGACGATTGTCTACTGGCAGAAAACCGGCAGATGGTCTTTCCGTCCGCCGCGGTACCCCCCGCCATGCTAATGTGGCGGGGGATAACAGGCCGTCCAGCAGGGTGTTTTGGCGGGCGGATTGCCACTTCCGGTCGGGCAGTGGCGATCTGCCCGCTATGCTAATGACCCCTAGATTCTGAAGTGGCAATCTGGATATCTTCCGGCAGTACTTATCTCCTTTCAGGCAAACACTTGCTTACTCATAAGACACCATTGCACATGGTTCCTTATCCTGAAGAACCCTGGTCAAAAGTAGCCCTAGATTCTGCAGGCCCATTTCATTTATTACCATCAGACAAAAAAAAGTATTGATAGATCTTGTTGATTATTTTAAAAAATTGATATTTTTTTATTTTGTACCAGTAGCAAACACTTCGTCTGTGGTAAGGATGTTAAGCAAAATCTTTGAAAATGAAGGACCCCTTAGGGAATTGGAACTGATTATGTTACTCATTTTATCTCTTCACACATGAAAGAATCTGTACAGAAACATCACATCAGACATCCGGACATAGCTATATATCCCCCAACCTCTAATGGTCTGGTAGAGAGACTGAATACATTTTTGAAAGAAGGTATTCAGTCTGCTTTGGCAACTATAGTACCTGTTGAAAAAGCCTTGAAACAAAATGTCTGAGCATACCAGATCACCCCACATTCTACTACTGGCGTGTCTCCGTTAAAAGGAAACCAAAATCAGAAGTGTGTCCGATTGGATTCACACATGAAAGAATTTGTACAGAAACATCACATCAGACATTCGAACATTTCTTTATATTCACCAACCTCTAATGGTCTGGTAGAGAGACTGAATACATTTTTGAAGAAGGTATACAGTCTGCTTTGGCAAGTAGAGTACCTGTTGAAGAAGCCTTGAAACAAAAAGTCTGAGCATACCAGCTCACCCCACATTCTACTACTGGCGCATCTCCTGTAAAAGTAAACCAAAATCAGAAGTGTGTCCGGATTCGGTGAAGGACACAATGCTCAAAGATAAAGTTTGTCAATGTGGCGCTGCCAAATTGGTAAAACAAAAAGTGGATGCTAAACAGACAAAGCACAAGCTGTTTTATGACACCACACACAGTGTGAAATGTGTTGATTTCAGGAAAAATGATTGGGTTCTAGTAAAACTACCTACTAGAGTATTTTTTTATTTTAACTTAATATTTATGAGGAACTGGATGCTGCAACTTCTTTCCTCTTCAGTTTTGGTGTTGTGCCCTCACGGAATCCACTCCTGAATCTATGGTAGACAACCTTCAAGTGTCTCATACGGTCGGTACCTGTGGTGTCGCATCTCTTAGCATTCACACTCCAGTTATACTTTCTCTTGTGCTTAGCGGGATATTCGCACTTGCCACAGGTACATTTCTGGTGATGGTATGCCTTTGATCCAAAACGTCGACACAGTGTGTGACAAATTACGACATTCACTTCGTCATCTTGCTACAATGGCCCATATGATAGATCATGCTGCTAAGCTATACAAGAGTACGCCTAGAAACGTCAATAGATGAAGTCTCAGCATTCGCCATGGTGAATAAACTGGAAATCAACACAACAAAAAAGATGACTATAGGAAACTGCACTGGCACCTCCCTAAGGATTAAATCAAACTACATAACGCTAGGAGAAGTCAGTAGCTGTAAATACCTGGGTGTCATCATAGACAAAAAGTTAGATTTTATGATACATAAACAATATTTGGGAGAAAAAAAGTAAGGCACTGACACACGCCTTCTACATATTTGCTAAAAAATCTTGATGACCCTTCTTTTAAACCGCTATTAGCCACTATTATGTCAAAATTACTGTCTTCACTGTCTTTTCTAAGTGCCATTATGCATGAGAAACATTCTCCCACACTGGATAAAATACAGACAAACACTTTTAAGCAAGTTTTAGGACTCCCCCAGAGTGCCTCCCCTACCCAAGCTCGACTGCCATTTGAACCGAAAAAACAAAGAATTGCAAGAAAATACAGCTGTTAGGTTTGAAATTCCCTTTCCCACAGTGCACTTGTTACGCAATACTAGTGATGTAGCGCTTAAAAGTTTGAAAATTGTAGGGGTGCGTTATATTCACTGTTAGTTGGCACCCGCATATAATCAAATGTGTGCTCAGGTATTTTATGTGCAATGTATTACGAATTGTATAACCTATATCGATTTTAATAGAAGTGTTAGCTATCTACAAGCATCTTATGTATATATTGAAGCAATGCATAGAGCTTAGTCCTTTTTGAACAATGTGATGTTAAAACGTGTAGATTAGAATTCGTGTCTGTAGACTGTTTAGTTTGACCACACATGAAAGAAAGACGTAAATGTCAATACTGTGATTTAAACCTGCTTGTGTAACCGAAGTAGTGGCCAGAATTCGCATATATCGTTGAGGCGAAAGGCCTGGTATTTTCCTATGTTAGCCAAGGGCAATAGGCCAAAAAGGATTTATTCCAGTAGAGGTTTTAGGCTGTAGTAAATTGCAACTTAAAAGATGTGAAGAATGTCTGCTTTGCATGATCTCACCCCAGGTGCAAGGACAGTTGCTCGTTAGTAGAGAAGCTCTTTGTTCACAAATTGACTTATGTAGTAAAAGCCAGACATGGGAGTGTATTGGAATGTGCCAATCGTAACTCCTAGTGCGGATGGCGTCTGGGACTCAAGGCCAAGCGATGGACGATGGAACTGGACAGCGCTCTGTGGAAATTTACTGAAAGACGACCCCGCAGAAGAGGAGGCGCAAAGGGCGTGTTCTGGGATTTGGGGTTCTGTATTAGGGACAGCGCCCCGAGGGTGGAAGCAGTTCAGAGCAGCCCAGAGCAGAGGAAGACTAGGTGAAGAGATAGAGGGGGCAACTTAGACCAAGCTCTCTAAGTGAAGACTTCTTATGAAGTTTCACTCTGACACCTTTTACTCGATGAGGGTCTCAAGGGATTGCTAAGTAGGGATGTCATCTAGTGCAGAGTAGGGACAGAGATGGTATGGTTCAGTGTCCCTAGTATCGACATTTGCTTGGTGGTGTTCTACCTCATGCTTTTAGAGATTGTACTTTTAGTTATTTTTAGCCGTATGCGGATTCTCCGTAGAGTAGCTTTTGTGTTAGTGCCTATGTCCTTGTTGTGCCTTGTATTGAGGACTTTGTATCTGCAAATCTTTATGCTGATAATAAAAACCAGAGAGCCAAGAGATTAAGTCTCGAGTCCTTGATTATGGCAAATTGCGGACAGTAATTTTGATAACTGTGTTTTTCCCTCCACGCTATTGGGCAAGTAAAAAGTTCCATCTGACCAGAGTGGGTTCTAGTAGATAATTGCCAGATACTAAAATGGGCCGGAGCAGTTGGTAGCAAACGAGGATGGTTTCTTTCTGATAGCGAGGGAAGATTAGATAAGGATAAGTGACCCTTGAGGCCCAAGAGACGATAAGTGATGCTGAATCATCAGATGGCGAGCAGCAGACGGCAGCAGATGAGCATCGACGGCGAGTAGCAGCGCGGCAGAAAGCAGCAGTTCCAGGAGTGAGTATGAACATAATGAGATGTTGTAGATTGCGGTGTTGATTTGTTGTGTGATGTCTTGCGGAGTTGTTGTGTATGTTGTGTGATTGTGAGATCAGGCTGTGAGCGCGCGCAGCCCGGGAATTGTGGTGTAGAAGACACCTGAGATAGATTTTGTTGACCACCCAAAGGAGATCGTGAGGTACCATCGATCACCTGGACCGAGATAGGGGGAACGAATGCGTGTGTGTATGGCAACTTAACGCTGGTCGTGGGTTGTGGTGTGCAGATCGGAGTGTTAGTAACCTATCAGAGGCGATCTGTCTGGCCGGACGGGGGCAGACGGGCGCCAATTGAGGTCAACAAGGTCGAGAGACTGTGGACGAACAGTCAGAGGCTGTGGACGGACAGCCAGAGAAGTAACTTAATTGGTTATTTCAGTGTATGAATGGGACGTGAGTAAGCGTGAAACGAGTTTTGGAGAAGGGAACTGCTGCGAACGAAGGAAGGTGACGTCAGAGAGTGTCGGGCTGTGATAGGCCGGTTGGTGTGAGTCGCGCTGTTATTGGAGGATTCGAGAACAAGAAGTAAATAGAGCGCGAGATCGAATTTGCTCATTATGAAGTGTCTTAGGGCTTTGCGAGAGTTGTGTAGAGGCGATAAGCATGTGGTTGTTCGTGGGGGAGAAGAAGCCCCTCCCGAGGATACCCCGGCACATTACATGGCACAGAATGTGGGGTTACATACTATAGTTTGGATCGAGAATTGGCACAAGATGACACAAGGCGAAGGGGAACTAGCTTTCCCGAGGTATGGCTCATTTAGACTAGCGGTGCTGTACCAACTGAAGACGGTGATGGGGTCCTTAAGACCCTTGCCAAGACCAGCACAGTTCGAAGCATTACATGCGTGGATTAGAGCAGCGCATGATAAGGAAAAGGGAAGAAGTCAGGAGAGGATGAGGAAGTCGATTAGGGCATTTCAGGATGCCAAGTGGGACGCAGCGGAGAAAAGATGGAGAGTGCAGACAATTGAGGAAGCGAAACTGTATCCCGTGATAATAGATTCGACGGGGATACGCCATGTGAAAGCAAAGGAGAAGGCACAAGAGGAAGATAGTGATTCCGATGATGGGGTACTGCAAAGATTGCTAGACGAGAGACCACCCCCTTATAATCCAGATGAAGCGGATGATAGGTGGGGTGAGAGGGGAGAAACTAGGAGGGTAACAATCCAGCCTGAGACCCGAGTGGAAGGGTTGGTTTCGTTTGAAACCGCGAGTTCACAGGGTCAATCTGAGGCTAGTGGGAGGATTGAAAGAGAGATGAGGTTACCGGATGCCTTGAGGGTACCGGTCACCATTGGACCGATTGTGTCGATATACAGTCCGGAATCAGAGGAAAGAGAGAGGTCAGAACGAGTGGCAGAAAGAACGAGGAGAGAAAGCGGGGAAAGTGAGTTGGAAGGGGCAACGGCCCGACCTCCAAGCCCTGTACAATGGAGTACACCATTAGCAGCGGTATCAGACACATCTAGGGGCGAGGAAGACCAGAGATCGGAGAGGCCGAGGACTCTGATGGAGTCGAGATCAGATTTAAGGTCATGGGTACCGCCAAAGAAGCAAATGAGCTGGAATATGGGCAAAGCGGGGACAACTCCAGTTGCCTTTCAGAGCCCTTCTGCTCCTGTAGAACCACCAGAAGAGAGGAGGAAGAAGGAGCCAGAATGTGAATATGATGAGGGACGTGGAGCAAGTTGTCAGGTGTTGAAAGGAGCCTTGAAGGCAGGGATGATAGACGTAGTAAGGCTTAAGGCGGAGGCAGACGAAATTATATATGGAAGCCTACCTCTTGAGAGGATAGTATCCTACAGTCCAGATGATCTGTTTTTCGTGGCGAAAGATGTGACGCGGAAAGCACGAATGGCACACGAGAAATTGAGGGGATTGGCGAAGGAATATGGTGTGGATCTGTCCAAGACTAGAGCGTTGCAAGGAAGCCATAGGATGCATTATACAGAGCGGGAGCTAGAGGAGAAGAGGGTTGTTGGACTGAGGTCACATACTAGAGAACTGGTCCTAGCCATGCGGCCATGGTTGACGCTTGATAAATGGGAAGAGAAATGGTCAAAGAAAAAGACCCCAAGGGGAGCGGACGGAGGAACTCCGGCAGAGGGGTTGCTATTAGCTAAGACCTTTCCCCTTAGGGAAGTGGCGAATGGAGGATATGTGCATGTACCATGGAGCAGGGGGGATTTGGCATCATTTACGAATGATTTTCCCAGGCTCAGGGAGAAGCCTGCAGAGTGGTACAAGCAAGTTGAGCGTTTTGTTAAGATTTCGAAGGTGTTGTGGATAGACCTGAACACCTTATTCGATATTGTGGTTCCAGGGGATCTGTGGAACGCATGTAAAATTGCTGTTGATTGGCCGGACTATGAGCCTGATAGGAACATGATTACAAATGGTCCGTCGCCCGTAGTGATGAGGCTGTACGATAAAGTAATTACCTGGTTGAAATCGAAGGTTTCACCCCAAGACATTGATTGGGTGAAGATAGATAGGACGGTGCAGGAGCCAAAGGAGACAGTACATGAATTTTATGAGAGACTTTTGAAGGCTTTTAAGCAGTACAGTGGCCTAGATGAGCTGGAAACGAAGGACATGGGACAGTTTGTGTCTAAGTTCGTGCTGGGTTTGAAGCCCGAAGTCAGTCTCATGATACAGCAGCATTTGATCTGTTGGCAGAATAAGCCCGTAGATGAGATCTTGCGGTATGCCAGGTACTGCACGGATGAGATTGAGTCCAAGCACAAGAAGATGAAGGATAACCTATTGCTCATTCAGATGCAAGCTGCTCAGGGACCGCCGAATGGGGGTCCGGTGGTGCGGAGACAGGGAAACTACCATACAGGGAATCAGAACGCGCAGGGTCAGGGAAGGCCGAGGCCCGTTGACCCTAGGACAGGCATAGATGTAGCGATCTTGAAGAAGACGACTGCTTGTCACCAGTGTCACCAGGTGGGACATTGGAGGCGCGAGTGTCCCTTGAACCCCTATAATCAGCCACAGATGGAGGGAGGAATGGGTCAGGTCCCTGGGGCAGAACAGGTACAGACGGTGACTGTACCGAGAATGATGCAAGGGGGGACCGGCGTCTCGCAGGTGCAGGTTCCCCAGCCACCCAGGATGCAGAACATACAGCAGGGAGCTCGGACTTATTTGCAGATGCCCATGTTCGAAGTGGGAGAGGAGAGGGATGCAGATTTGCTGGCGCAGCTAAGTTTAGGTCAGGATGATGATTGCATACTTAGGGCTATTCTAGAGGTAGATCAGAGAGTACCCTTTGTGGAAGCAGAACTCGATGGACACCCTACTACCTTTTTGGTAGATACGGGGGCTACCAGGTCAACTATAAGATCAGCAGTAATTCCGGGGGTAGCCCTTTCGGGGGAATGCATACAAGTGGTTGGAGTGGCGAACAAGAGGCTAGTGAGCCCCTTAACGGAACCGATTCCAGTCAGGATAGGAAACTTTAGGGATCGACATCAGTTCGTGGTGTGCGATTCTAGTCCTGTTTGTTTGTTGGGAAGAGATTTGTTGTGTAAGCTCAATTGCACAATCTACTGTACCCCGAAAGGAGCAGAGGTACAGACAAGAGATGATGACGCGACCTTTAAGGTTGCAAATCAGCGGGTGTGCGTGGAAATGTACCCGGCTTTGACAGTGGAGGAGCTTCCACAGGATTTGAGGGAGTCTGTATCGACCGATGTGTGGGATCTAAGCGGAGAGGAGATCGGCTTAGTCAGGGGAGTGGAACCAGTGAGAATACAGGTTAAGCCGAACGCGGAATTCCCGAGAACACCCCAGTATAAACTGTCGCCTGAAACAATTGCAGAGATTAAACCTGTGATCGAGTCTATGATTAGGCAGGGAATACTGGTGGAGATCACGGGTAGTCCATGTAATTCACCCATTATGGGACTGCAGAAACCAAGTGGGAAGTTCAGGATAGTGCAAGACCTGCGGAAAATAAACGACATAGTTGTTCCATGTTGTCCAGTGGTACCGAATCCATCTGTGATACTGTTCCAGATCCCATGCGAAGCTGGATGGTTCACAGTGATTGACTTGTGTCAGGCATTCTTTTCGATTCCCCTACATGAAGAGAGTAGGTTTCTTTTTGCATTTAGGCTAGAGAATCGTATATTAACGTGGTGTCGTATCCCACAGGGGTATACGGAGAGCCCGTCAATTTTTAATCAGCTCTTAAAGAAGAATCTTGAAGGTCTTGTGTTGCCGAAAAACTCTGTTTTGGTGCAATACATTGACGACCTGCTTGTCGCGTCAGAGACAGAAGACGCTTGCAGGGTCGATACCATTGCGTTGTTGAATTTCCTGGGAGAGAATGGTCACAAGGTGTCTCCAAACAAGTTGCAATACTGTTTACCTGAGGTACAGTATTTGGGGCACAGGATTGAAAAGGGTAAAAGGAAAGTGTCTCCAGATCGCATTGATGCGATTCTGAGAATGCCAGTTCCCTCGACGCAGAGGGAAGTTAGAATGTTTTTGGGAATGGTGGGCTATTGCCGCCAGTGGATCCCAAACTTTTCCTTTGAAGCGAAGCCTTTACAGCGGCTGACGCGAAAGGATGTAAGTGATCCGGTACCATGGGACGACGACTGTTTGAAATCATTTCTGAGGCTGAGAGAAGCCTTATGTAGCGCTCCTGCGTTGGGAATGCCGGATTACAACAAGGCATTTGCATTGTTCTGCTGCGAAAGAGAAGGTTGCGCATTAGCAGTGTTAACCCAGAATCATGGAGGTGTCCGTAGACCAGTTGCCTATTTCTCAGCTACTTTAGATCAAGTAGCTTCTGCGTTGCCCGGATGTCTCAGATCCGTTGCGGCAACAGGTGTCAGCATCGAGAGATGTGAGAGCATTGTGATGGGTCATCCTCTTACTGTACATGTGCCACATTCTGTTGAATTGTTGATGACTAGGACTAAAACACAGCACCTCACGAATAATAGGCTGACTCGGTATGAGCAAATTATTCTTGCAGCCGATAATGTGACATTGAAGAGGTGTGCTGTTTTAAATCCTGCTACATTGTTACCTGTTCCAATTATAGATGAGAATGAAGATTGTGAGGACCATGATTGTCTCGACGTTACGGAACTATGCACCAAACCGAGGCCTGACATTGTCGATGAACCACTCCCAGTGTCAGATGAGATTTTCTTTGTGGACGGTTCATGTTTAAGAGACAGTGTCGGTCGATTGAGAGCAGCGTTTGCTGTATGCACCATTACGGGTGTGGTTGAAGCCGCTTGTTTAGAAGGAGTACACTCCGCGCAGGTGGCTGAGCTCATTGCTCTGACTCGTGCCTGTTTGGCAGCGGAAAAGATCCGTGTAACTATTTACACGGACAGCCAGTATGGGTTTGGTGTGGTTCATGACTTCGGACAGCTATGGTCCCAGAGAGGGTTTATGACGTCTTCAGGTTCTCCTATAAGAAATGGTGAACATGTACGGAAACTGTTAAAAGCATTGCAAGGTCCTGATGAAATTGCTGTTGTTAAATGTGCTGCACACACAAAGGGAAATGATTTTGTTTCGTTGGGAAATAACTATGCTGATGAAGTAGCCCGATTTTGTGCAGAACAGGGATGCAACTTCACTGAGACCTACATGGAGGAAACTGGGGAGGAGAGGGTGTATGGTCAGATGTTAGCAATGGCAGACTCATGGGAGGAACTGAAACAGCTTCAGGAAGGGGTCTCGGATCAGGAACGTGACAGCTGGATACGAGCTGGATGTGAGAAGGGAGATGTGGATATATGGGTTTCGAATGATGGACGAGCGGTGTTGCCGGAAAGTTTGTTGAATCCCATGGCGAGGTTGATACATGGTGCTGTACATCTGGGTAGGGATGCCATGATGAGAGTGTTTCGTCAGAATTGGTACAACCCGAAGTTTCGTGCAGTGGCTGAAACTGTGTGCCAGAGGTGTGTCACTTGTCAACAGATGAATGTAGGGAAAAGAACCGCTGTGACGTTGAGCCACATAGGGAGGTCAGGGGGACCTTTCAATAGGATGCAGTTGGATTTTGTCGAAATGCCGAAGTGTAATGGGTTGAGGTACATATTAGTAATAGTATGTGTCTTTTCCAGGTGGGTGGAGGCGTACCGTACACGCAGATGTGACACACTCACAGTAGCGAAACTATTATTGAGAGAACTCATTCCAAGGTACGGGTTCCCGACGTCCTTTGAATCGGACAGAGGAACTCATTTCCACAGCGAAGTTATGAAGTTGCTTTGTGCTGCTTTGAATATAGACCAGAAGTTACACTGTAGCTATAGACCAGAAGCTTCAGGGATAGTGGAGCAGGTGAATGGAACTCTGAAGGCTCGGATGGCGAAAGTGTGTTCGTCTACGTCTCTGAAATGGCCTGACGCATTGCCTTTGGTCCTTATGAGCCTCCGAAGTGTGCCTGATAGAAGGACTGGGTTGTCACCCCATGAAATCCTCATGGGAAGAGCGATGCGTTTGCCTGCAATACCTGCTACTGCTCTGATAAATATCACTGATGATATGATCCTGGACTATTGTAAAGGCCTTGCTGACGTGGTCAGTTCTGTGTCTCAGCAGGTGCAGACAGCAACGGTTCCAGCTGCGAGTGACCGGTGCCACGACTTGGACCCAGGCGATTGGGTCCTAGTCCGAAAGCACGTGAGGAAGAGTTGTTTGGATGCTAGGTGGCGCGGCCCTTTCCAAGTGATTCTTGTCACGAGCACAGCTGTCAAGTGTGGAGGTTTACCGAACTGGGTGCATGCTTCTCATACCCGTAGAGTTCCAGCACCCGTGGAAGATACAGCCCCTCTCGAGAACCAAGATCCCAGAGAGCCGACCGAGCCTCCTGAGAGGGCCAGTCAAGCTGTAAGGGTTGCTGAAGCGGCTGATGGTGCACTGAATCGGATTGGGGAAGAGCGGGAGAGAAGTACTGGCCCAGAAACCGGCGAAGGAGCAAGAGGTGCAGTGGGTAGTACGGAATCAAGTTCGGCCGAAGAAGAGGAGGTCAGTGCACCGGGTACTGAAGAGAAGACCGGAGGTGCTACCGAAGCAGAAAGGGTTTGGCCCGCAAGACAGAACCGGGTAAACCTGAGGTTGGCTCCGGACACAGACCTTGCACCAGTTTCGGAGGAACCAGAAGAAGAATCAGGAGACGAGGAGAATCCTCAAGGTGGTGTGAGAAGGTCCAAGAGAACTCGAGTGCCAAGTCGGAAGTACGCTTCACCAGAGTGGGCATATCAAGTGACTGATGCCAGGGTTACCGAGCACGGGAAGGTTGAGGTCGATGACATTGGTCAACAGTGTCCCGCTCCAGAGGGTGGAAGTGTTGCTGAAGGTTCCGGGATTGGAGATCGAAGGAATTTTGACGATTCATATTCCGAGTCCGCCATTCCTGAGTGTCATTCGAGGTATGATCTTGGACAATTTGGAGTTCCCGACGTTCACGACTGTGCCAGACCCACAGGAACTGATCATTCTTAAGCTCGAAATATTGCAAGGAGTCTTGGAACTGTTGGGACCAGCGCTTATGTTAGATTGATTTGAGAAGGTTGCAAGCAGAGAAGAAGATAACCTAGATCCGAGCGGAAGAAGAACAAAATTAGGGATTTTTCCGTTATAGAACGAAGAAAAGTTAGGGAGGTTTGCCTAAGTTCACGAAAGAGACACTGATGAGAAAGAGACTTACCCTTTCAGAGACTGTATTGGACACTGAGTATATTCCGAAGATGGCAGATCCTGCAAACCCACATCGTAGGGCTAAATTGATAATAGGCACATTGGTAGGAGTTGTGATAATCACCATATTTGCGGTAGTGATAAGTTCATACATGGTGGCTCACCGGCAAGAGGGGAAGGTTCATGGAGCACCCACACCTAATACCCCAGGGCAGAGAGGTGTCAGTATCAGAGAACAGGAAATATCGAAGTTGAGGGATGATCGCAGACTCCACATGGATTTGTCGAGGGGTGATTTTAAGCTTAATGCTTATGCAAAGTTGCTGTATGAGTATGTTGATGCGATGGATGTGAAGGATTGCTATGTGTGCATGCAGTTGCCTGCTTCAGTGGATGAGGGTATCAAGTATCATCATCTCCCATTGACATATGGGATTTCTTGTAGTTTATTGCTCAGTTTATTTTATGACAGGAGACAGTTCGAGTATTTCTTTTCAAATTTTGACACGGTACTTCCTGAAGTTCCAGCAATCAAGCATTTGAACAAATATGATTCTAATAAGAAAGAGGACAGACTCCTGAAGTACTTTAGACCGACTATGAAGTTGGATACGGCGCATGCTCACAGGAATAACCTGACATGTGCGTTATCTGAGACAGAGAAGACATTCATAGATCAGGTAGAGGACAGATACAGAAAGTTGACCCAGACATGGCACACCGGAGATAGTCCAGTAGATTGGACAGATGAGGAGAGGGCTCACAGATCCAAGGGAAGTTATGGACCAATAGCGTTAGATGAGGTACAGAGAGGGAATTTGTGTATTGGACGGCCTCAATCCGATACGGATAAGGTCGCAGTAGGACATAGCACTTGTTCTCAGACCTTCACAGTGGAAGCTTCTGCTAAGAATTTTATGGTAGGTCCAGTAGAGGTAATTCCTACGGTATATTATGTATGTGGGAAGAATGCTTATGTCAGGCTACCTGCGAATTGGTATGGCATATGCTATTTGGCTATTATATTCCCGAAGATCTATCACACCGAGGACTTGGAGTTGTTAGAGACGAAGCGACAGTCTAGGAAACGTAGGGCTACGAACGCCGGTGCAGTGATTGGGGACATATACGGAGCAATGATACCTAGTATGGGTGTGGTGTTGAATGATGTGAAGATCAGGAGGTTGGCGACTGTAGTTGATGAGTTGTCTATGAATACGGCGAGGTCCTTGTTGTTGGTGGCTGGAGAGATGTTGTCGATACGGAATATGGTTATGCAGAATCGCCTTGCTTTAGACGTATTATTAGCAAAAGAAGGCGGAGTCTGCAAATTATTGAAGGTTCAGGAATGCTGCACATATATTCCAGACAACACGAAGGAGATAGGGAAGTACATAGACAACATCACGACTATTCACAAGGAGATTATGGATTTGACGGAGGAGAATGTGTGGGAGAAGATTGGATTAGGATTTGGAAGAGTGGGAACTTGGTTTGCGAATTTGGGAAGAGGATTTCTGGGATCAGTATTGAAGCCGATTATCATTGCTGTGGTTTGCGTGATTTGTTTGTGGGGATGCGTGAAGGCATGGAAGTGGTATCAAGGAGGCAAGGTTGAAAGGGCTCTTAAGGCAAACGAAAAAAGGATGGCGAAGCTCCAGGAACAGCAATATGAGAGTTTTAAGAGACTGGAGGGAGTTCGACATGGCAAGGTTATGACTAGCGCGGTCTAAGTCAGTTCTAAAGAAGAGAATTGTAATGGTGTGATGACGGATGTCATCAAAGGGGGGAACTGATGTAGCGCTTAAAAGTTTGAAAATTGTAGGGGTGCGTTATATTCACTGTTAGTTGGCACCCGCATATAATCAAATGTGTGCTCAGGTATTTTATGTGCAATGTATTACGAATTGTATAACCTATATCGATTTTAATAGAAGTGTTAGCTATGTACAAGCATCTTATGTATATATTGAAGCAATGCATAGAGCTTAGTCCTTTTTGAACAATGTGATGTTAAAACGTGTAGATTAGAATTCGTGTCTGTAGACTGTTTAGTTTGACCACACATGAAAGAAAGACGTAAATGTCAATACTGTGATTTAAACCTGCTTGTGTAACCGAAGTAGTGGCCAGAATTCGCATATATCGTTGAGGCGAAAGGCCTGGTATTTTCTTATGTTAGCCAAGGGCAATAGGCCAAAAAGGATTTATTCCAGTAGAGGTTTTAGGCTGTAGTAAATTGCAACTTAAAAGATGTGAAGAATGTCTGCTTTGCATGATCTCACCCCAGGTGCAAGGACAGTTGCTCGTTAGTAGAGAAGCTCTTTGTTCACAAATTGACTTATGTAGTAAAAGCCAGACATGGGAATGTATTGGAATGTGCCAATCGTAACTCCTAGTGCGGATGGCGTCTGGGACTCAAGGCCAAGCGATGGACGATGGAACTGGACAGCGCTCTGTGGAAATTTACTGAAAGACGACCCCGCAGAAGAGGAGGCGCAAAGGGCGTGTTCTGGGATTTGGGGTTCTGTATTAGGGACAGCGCCCCGAGGGTGGAAGCAGTTCAGAGCAGCCCAGAGCAGAGGAAGACTAGGTGAAGAGATAGAGGGGGCAACTTAGACCAAGCTCTCTAAGTGAAGACTTCTTATGAAGTTTCACTCTGACACCTTTTACTCGATGAGGGTCTCAAGGGATTGCTAAGTAGGGATGTCATCTAGTGCAGAGTAGGGACAGAGATGGTATGGTTCAGTGTCCCTAGTATCGACATTTGCTTGGTGGTGTTCTACCTCATGCTTTTAGAGATTGTACTTTTAGTTATTTTTAGCCGTATGCGGATTCTCCGTAGAGTAGCTTTTGTTTTAGTGCCTATGTCCTTGTTGTGCCTCGTATTGAGGACTTTGTATCTGCAAATCTTTATGCTGATAATAAAAACCAGAGAGCCAAGAGATTAAGTCTCGAGTCCTTGATTATGGCAAATTGCGGACAGTAATTTTGATAACTGTGTTTTTCCCTCCACGCTATTGGGCAAGTAAAAAGTTCCATCTGACCAGAGTGGGTTCTAGTAGATAATTGCCAGATACTAAAATGGGCCGGAGCACTAGGTTAGCACTGTTTGGACAAAATAGACACCATTTGTATTCACGTTATGTAACCCACTGATTTATCGTTGCCGCATGTAGGCCTTAGTTAGCCCGTGTGACCCCATTTTGTATTTCGTAACCACTAAAAGACTGCTTAGGCTGTGCTTATATTAAGCCTTATTGCTCTAACGTGTTTGCCTCAGCAGAAAACTATATTTCGTTATGATTCTCTTTTGTCCAAGGCTGTAACTCAACTTGCTAATGAACTGTTATTCTGTTTGCGCATTCCAATATCCACATGTAGCTCTGCTCCCATGTTAGGTGACGCTGAGACTCGGCACAGTGGCCTTGAAATACTGATAGTGTACCCCTCTGGTAGGTGCTAGCCCATCTCTGTGTACCTCCTTTGTTCATGCCCGGCTCAAGCCGGTAATTTTCCATCAGAGGCGTTGCCGGAGTCTCCAGAAGAGTTTATTTTGTATTAGTGTACCCTGGGGAGTCCGTCCCCTCGGCAGACATCTTAGGGTGAAGGTCTGACTGGGCTCCTCTGCAGAGTATATACCTGAATAAATGTAAGATTTTGTTCTTTACTATCCGACCGACTCTTCATTTTGGGAAGGCATAGCAGGTAGTCGTAAGAACCTGCATGGCCCTAGAGGGCTCCGTCCTTCACAGCACTATTAAAACATGGCCCAAAATATGAAGCAATCATAATAGCCTATTAGTTAGCGCATTATGGTAGTCAGGGAATAATAACAATATATGGTAAATACATGCGGTCCTCTGTGGTAAATATTTAAATTACCTGTACTATTTTTTATGCGGTAAAGTCTAGTAAGAATAACTCAGTCAAAATAAGAGGCAGAATCCGTGGTATTAGAGGTTCTGAAAAGGACTTTATTCCTTACAAAGGAATTATGGTTCGAACCAGGCAATCATATTCCATCACCACGAAGGTTCAGGAAGGGATAGGCAATACATTATTGACAAGTAAGGATATATATACGAAAAGCATTACGTTAAGACAGGTGCAGGAGGCGTAACAGCTGATAATACAGATAAGAATACACATACGTAATGAAAATAGGCGTAATAATAGGCGTATACTAGAAACGTCATTTAAAATGATGTCACAAGTGGGTGGATCCATAAGAGAATCCTGCAGTGTCAGCAGAAATATTTGGCAGAGATGCGCGCGCAGCCGCATGACGTGTGATTGACGTGCAACTAGAGGGTGAAGGGAACTTGACATTTAGCCCTACATGTGGAGACAGAAGTCTGGGGTGTCAGGACAACCTAGTCCTAAATCATATCTAATATCTTGTGTTTAAGGAACTATATTATCTGGAAGAAAAGGTCTTCGCGGACAAATCCTATTCTATACTGACTGTTAGTGCGTGTACAAGCGTCTAGGTGTCTACATGAGATGCGAGGGGGCAGGAATCTTCCATGGTAACAGGGGCTATGAATTACTTGCATAAAGACCGCGAGGCCGGGCCCTTTGCTCGGTGGGTGGAAGGATGTTTACCTAAACTACTAGACAAGAATGCATTGGGTGAGGAGCGGAGCAGATAACTTGAAGGCTGAATACAGTTTTTGGCAGGCAACAGGCCGCGTCAGGCACCGTTAGCCGCGCAGGGAGTAGGACAAAGTTCATGGATACGGATGCAGGTCCAGGCTGGAGCATTTCAGAGGCAGAAGCAGGAAAAGGCTTGATGGCAGAATTCAGGGCCTACTCGCCTGAACTGTAAAACGTGAAAAGTGAACCATATAAAGTCGGTGGCCAATCATACTTAGGAATGGAATATTCGACCCATTCATGGCGGATCTGAAAGAGGACAGGTTGACGTTGGACGCACATGTATTTGCGTCTTCATAGCTGGAACTGGAGGGAACATACATGTACTTGTAGCATGTACATGGAGCCGTTGGGGTCTAAGATAGGGGACACAATTGACCATAAAAATTCATATTTCCTCATTCCCTCCTTGTCCCCTACGGACCCTCATGAAATATCCATCTTCATCAATCCATCAATCTGTTCATATAGCATCATTTGTTCTTCTTTCTTCTTCCGGGATCTTGAATGAAAATTTGAAGGCGGGATACATGATGTGGCGCACAGACCACAAATCGCTGGCCCACATTGTAGACACAAGCAGCAACTGAATAGTATGAGAAAGCCAATACCTAGGAAGGATAGGATCCTCCATCCCCAGGTTGACAACACGCTCCAGAACCAACCGGACCAAGTCCAGGTGCCTAGATTCTGGTGTATCTGGCTTATGATCTTATGAAGTCGAATTATGGCTTTATATACTGACGGCGCGTTTTCTGGTATGAAAACACAGCAACTTGATCCGATGACCCTACAAGCTCCGCCCCTATCGGCCAGAATGACGTCAAGGACAAGACGATTTTGAAGAACAACAATCCGCATCGCAGACTGCTCCTCTGTTAAGTTGCCTAAGGCGGAAGTAGTTTCATTCACTACTGCTTCAAGGGTTCTAGTTAATCTACGTATTAGCTTACTATTAGTGACTGTACCTATGTAGGGAAAGAAACCTTTATTGAAATCTGTGTATTTCTCCCATGCTGTTTCAGTGTAGTCGACAATCGGGAGATCTCTCTGTTGTCTACTGTGTACTAAATGGGTATTCCTATGATAATCAGGCGGGGCTAGGAAAACAGGTGGCAGAAGGAATGCAATGTAACAGGTACCATCCCAATCTAGGGGTAGGCGTATGTATGCGGTGTGACCACAGATGAAGTAGGAGTGACGAGAAGCTCTAAATGTAGACTTGCCTTTATCACTGAATTCTATTACAGTGGTACATTTACTATGGCCCATGTGTATTGAACCATTCTTTCTTACACATAATTCGCCTCTAACTGGAAATACTGACATAGCGGGCAAGATTGGTGTAGCTTCGGATTCAACATTCAGGATCATGAGGTTAAGTGTAAAGTTACCTAATCCATATACTTCATTTTCTAGATCAGTCCCTGTTCTTTTGGGAAGTCCCTCCTTGTTAGGGTAGCAGACTTTAACCCCTTGCATGCCCGCCCCTTTCCCCGCCCAGTGCCGCGCTTAACATTAGCGGGCGGAGTTCATGACGAGCTGGACTCGTCATGGGCACAGCGCCACCGCAGCCCATGACGAGTCCAGCTCGTCATGGGCACTGAAGGGGTTAAGTAAAACTAGGTTCAGGTTTCCCCATACCCAGTTGTCTTGATAAACTACTGAATTTGAATCTAGGGAATTAATCAAACTAAACCATGCTCCACAGGAGCCATTGTGTGTGAATGGATACGGAAAGAGGGGCAGAACTCCCCTGTATTTCTGATAGGGAGGGAGTCGGCCACATATCCAACAATTTGTAGCATTGCTGGTCTGATGAGAATGATGTAACATACTAATGAATGTGTTGTTGCGCAGCGCAAATCTATAGGACAACTCATGCGGAGGTAATTCGCTAAAAGAATGTTCGGCAGTAGCATTGTAAGCACGCTTGAAAATAGGATAGTACATATGTAACAGCATACTTACAGCAATAATAAAAAGACTTAGAAAAAACATAATCAACAATGTCACTATACAGTGACTATGAAGTGATTTACAGTATGCATGTTTCTTGAGCTGCTTCTGTCTATTTTTCTCTCTCATTCGGTCTAGAGGATACATGTCAAAGACTTAATTCAACCGATTCACCTTGGAGAGGACTTAAACAATCGAATTGTCTGACTTGCTAGACCTTAGTTTCAGTTTATAGTTCTCTTTTTCTGTCTTTTCAACCAGGGGGAGTTTTGAGTCAGTCTGTGAGGGAATGCAGGGCTGAACGTTTAAATCCGATGGTAGTCCATGAAATTTCTTGATATGGCTCGAGTGCAACCACCCTTTACGTCCCTCAATCTTCACAGCTGTCCTTGTGGTCAATAAGACGAGCTTAGGCGACTGCCAGCGAGGCTCCAGCGGGTTCCTTCTGTCGAAGTTCCTTACAAGTACAAGGTCCCCCGGAACCACGTCATGGGGCTTCACCTCAGTGTTATCGGGAAAAGCTGCAGCTACCTGTGAACGACAAGATTGTAGTGCAGACATCAAGGAAGCCAGGTAATCTGTCAGCATATTACAATCAACGTCAGTGATTTTTCGAGGTATAGGCGTCCCCCACATATTTGGTGGTCTACCGAAGATCACCTCATACGGGGATAGCCCTGTTCGAGAGTGTGCTACCATTCTCATGTAAAAGAGCGCAACTGGTAAAGCTACTATCCAGTCGACACCTTTTTCTCTACATACTTTGGACAGTCTAATTTTCAAAGTTTGATTATGCCGCTCCACGAGACCTGCTGCCTCGGGATGTCGGACACAGTGGAATTTCCATTGATAGCCTAACAGAAGTGAAACATGTTTCATTAGCTCGGATGAGAATGGCTGGCCATTATCTGAGTACACGACACGGGGCAAACCATACCGTGGGAAGAATTCTCGAACTAACTGTTTGGCAGTAGTCGGGGCAGTGTAATCTGAGACGGGATACGCCTCTGTCCACCGGGAAAGAGCGCATACAACTACGAGGACATATTTGAATCCTCGACATCGTTCCATCTGGATATAATCCATCTGGAGGACTTCAAAAGGGTGATCGGGGGGTTGAAATCCACCCTGTTCTACAGGTACGCCTTTTCCTGGATTGAACTGACAACAAATCATGCAGGTACGTACTTTCTGTTTAGCTGCAGCTCGCAAGTGTTTATTGAACCAAATGTGTTGAATACTGTCTAGCATAGCTTTCTCTCCTAGGTGCGCTGGACTATGTATCGTGTTAATGATGACTTGAACCATGGAGTCAGGAAGAAACCATATAGATTTTCCCTTCGTCATCCATCCTTGATCCGTTTGGATCCCTCCTAATTCAGTCCATCTCTTTATTTCTTCTGGTGTAGCATGTGTCTGTATGTCAATTACATCAAGGGCGGGATCCTTAACTGTCATGCAGTGTGTTGGTGTCGGAACTATTGTCTTTGTCGTGTCAGTTGTATGAGTCTGATTCTGAGCAGTCTGTTTAGCTGTTCTGTCAGCTAGGTCGTTACCCTGAGAAATAGTGTCAGTCACTTTTGTATGGGCTTTACACTTCATAATCGATATTGCAGTAGGCAGATGTATTGCATCTAACCGAACTTGAATAAGGGGACCGTGTTGAATGTTGGCACCGTGAGAAGTTAAATAACCTCTCTCTCGCCAAAGGACTCCGAAGTCGTGGACGACTCCGAATGCATAACGTGAATCTGTGTATATGTTGACTTTCTTATTTTTGGCTTGAATACAGGCTTGTGTCAGAGCGATAAGCTCTGCTGCTTGAGCTGACAAGGTATCGATACAATTTGTTTCAATAACTTCAGTGTCTGTCGTGACTGCATAAGCGGCCACTAACTCTCCTGTATTTGTTCTCATGCATGAACCATCTACATACAATGTCAGGTCTTGATCTGATAGTGGAATATCTGTCAAGTCTTGTCTGGGTTTCGTCGTAATAGTAATAACTTCAATACAATCATGTGCCAGTGGGTCTGTTCCACTTAAAGGCAAAAGTGTGGCAGGATTTAATGTACTACAACGTCTGATTTCTATGTGTGGCTGGAACAATGTCAATTCATAACCCGTCAGTCTTGCTATAGTCAAGTGTTGTGTTTGGGTCCGGTTCAAGAGAACCTCTACTGCGTGTGGTACTTGTACTGTCAATTGATGTCCTAACACTATGGCATCGCTTTGTCTGATTGCTAAAGCTGTTGCTGCGACTGATTTCAGGCACGCAGGAAGAGCCTGAGCTACGGGATCTAATGTACTAGAAAAATAAGCACATGGCTTGTGTGATCCTGCTTGTTCCTGTGTGAGTACTGACAAAGCAGTACCTTCACGTTCCGTGACAAAGAGTGTAAAACGTTTGCTGTAACATGGTGTTGCTAAAACAGGTGCTTGGAATAAAGCTTTCTTTAAGCATTCAAACGCTTGTGTATGTTCCTGAGTCCAAGGGAGGACAGTCGATGTCGCTGCCTCCTGTGTTGTCAACTGAATGAGTGGTTTTGCTAGAAATGCATATTGAGGGATCCACTGCCTACAGTACGAAGTGAGGCCTATGAATGCCCGCACCTCCTTTTGTGTCTTGGGTGGCGGCATGTTAACAATTAACTGGATGCGGTCGGGTGTAAGCTGTCTTCCCCCCTTGGACAGCAAGTGCCCAAGGTACACAACTTGCTGGACACAGAATTGCAACTTCGAAGGGGACACTTTGTGCCCCTTGTCGGCTAAAAAATGTAAAACCGTCAGTGATGCTTTTTCACATTCAGGTTCGCTTCGGGCGGTGATCAGCAGATCATCGACATATTGAAGCAGGGCAGTGTTAGCTGGCATGTGGATACTGTCAAGTTCTCTTTTCAGTGCTTGGCTATAGATGCTGGGGCTTTCTGTGAATCCTTGAGGTGCGCGTGTGAATTTAAAACTTCGTCCATTTAAACTGAATCCGAACAAATATTGGCTTTCCGGATCGATTGGGACGCTAAAGAAGGCGTTCTTGAGGTCAATTACAGTAAAGAACGTTGCTTCTGAATCTATGGCTGTTAGTAATGAAGAGATATCTGGGACCACGGGGTATTGTGGTACAATGCATTTGTTTAATTCGCGCAGATCAATAACTAATCGATATACTGGCGGTGCTTTTGGATCAGTTTGTTTAAGAATCGGAATTATCGGGGAATTACATACATTGGAGTCGGTTTCCACGACCACTCCTTGTGCAATGAGCTCGTCAATGATTTGCAGCAAAGCCACTACAGCATCTGGTGGTAATTTGTATTGTCGCATTCGTGGTAGTACTACTCCTGTTTTGAGTGTGACTCGATATGGTGTAATGTGCATACAACCTACGTCAGTGGGGCCTTGTGCCCATAAATGTGCAGGTAGATTCTGTAACCGGTGATCCATGTCTCTAGACACGTAGTGACCCTTAAAGTCACGCAAAAATAATCGTACTCCTTCCGGAGAACAACATATTATAGCTCCTAGAGCTTTCAATGTTTTTATACCTAACAGGTTTTCTGGACATGATTTCGTAAGCAATAGATCTGTAGTCCGTGTCAATGGACCAACTGTGAATGCAAGTGGTTGCGATACTTCGTTAATAGTGGGCTTTCCTGAAAAACCAAGGGAAATATTTTGTGAGCCTGAGAGGGGTGCCCCTGGGACTTCGCTGTGACTGATAGTGGTTCTGCTTGCCCCTGTATCGAGTAGAAACTTTCTGTCTTTCCCTAATACTTGACTCTGTACGTAAGGACCCTCTTGATCTACGGGAACCTCAATAAGGGGTAGGCCAACTTCCCTCTCTAGGCTATTTCATGTGTAGCGCTGATACTCTGGATAGTCATTTTGTGCATACTGGTACATCTGTTGTGTCGTGTTTTGTGTTGCAGCAATAGGCTGTGGCTGTTGTTGTGATTGTTGTTGTTGTTGTGGTGCAGTCTGTTGTACAGCTGGCATAGGCTGTATATTCTGAGGTACTTGTTGTTGGATCTGATCCTGTCTAGGCGGACGTGGTCTCTCCTTCGTTATACCCGTAGAGATATTGTGTTTTAGAACTGCGCAATCGTGTATATAATGACCTGGCTGTTTACAATAGTTGCATGTCCCTCTAACAGGACCCGCTGAATCATTGGACTGCGTCGTACCCTTTTTATGACCGTCAGCTGGAACTGACTGAGCAACAAGCATTTTCATTTTCGTGTCTTTCATACGTCTTTGTTCATGTTCTTGTTCTTCTCTAATTCTATTGTGATGATATTGTAACATTTGTAACATCTGTGACGGCGTGTTACCTTGCCAAGTACTCTCGAATTTCAGTACTCTATTCTTAACTTGGGGCAGGGAATTTTCAACTAATTTTGTCACAAACAGATGTGGATACGACTCACTACTTGCTTTTATGCCACTATTAATACCGAAACATTTTTCAAATCGGGAATAGAAATCACTAGTGTCTTCATCTTGTTTTTGCTTACAGGCTGAAATTGCACCCCAGTCTTCCTTTTTCGTAGTCAATAAACGTGGTAGTACCTGCACTAATAATCCTGGTAATGCTGTAGTCTTTTCCCCAAGCCCTGAACCTGCAGCTCGGGCCTTTTCTTCGTTTTCTAATGCTGTCCAATCTATCTTTTGGTCTCCCACCTCCCATTCCTTTTCTTTGAGTTTCTCGTAAATACCGGCAGGTAATAAGACTTTTAATATTTTCATAATGTCAGGGTATGTATACTCTCCCATGAGTAACATGTCTTTTATCTCACGGTGGAAACCTGCTGGGTCTTTGTCATGGCTAGGTACTACTTTCTTCATTTCTAATAATTCAATTTTAGTTATGGGCGTGTACACAAACACGCGTTTAAAAGTATTGTCATCACCTCTGACTGGGTGCACTTCGCGTAAGGGATTCTGTCTGTCTATGTGATACGTTTTTCTTTCTTTGGGGGGAACTGAAACATGTTCTGGGCATACGAAGACAATGTACTGGTGTCGATATTCTAGAATTTCTTTAATTAAATCAGTACCTGAACCTCTCCATTTGTTCGTGAGTAATTCTATCAGTATATCAGGTAGGGGACCAGGATCGGAGTGTTGGCTTCTATATAATATAAGGAGGTGTTGTATCATGTATATACCAGCTAAACGCTGTTCGTCTGGGGTAAGATTCAAAAACGTGTGTGCTAGCGCATCATCACTGTATTTTTCAGAACTGTCAGCCCATTGTACTGCTGACCTGGCTAATTCTTGTTCATCCATGGAATCGAGCATGTGATACCCCCTTCGGTCTCGGAGTAATTTATCAGCAGCCTGGAATAAGTGTTCAGGGGACTTCGTATTTAGCATAGGGGCTTGAAAATGTCTATTACATTCTGGACGTATCGGACGTATCGGATCAGTAAAGTGTCTGGTATTGTTACAAGGTCTTCCCCTACCTACATAAGCTATCGTTTCTAATTGTCCTGTGGGCATTTCTGATTCTTCCTCCTCCTCTCCCTCTGATTCAGTTTTGTCTGCCTCCATTCTGGCTTTATGTATTCGTTCTATTTCTTTGCGGATCTTTCGGCACATAGCTACTATACACGTCTGTTTATCATGTTTTCCCTCTGATATATTCTGACCCCATCTGGTAAGTACTTGCATTTCATCCTGATCTACCCCAGGCCTATCTTTGTCTCTGATCAAGCAGTTTATGAAGAAGCGTAACAGTAATCTCTGTATATCCACTTTCTGGTAATCCATGGCTTCGTCAATACTTTCAGGGCCTTGCCCTGTTTGGACAAAGCGATATATATTGTCTAGATGATTAACCATTCCTGGTAGTGTCGTTAAATATAGTGAAGCTCGTCGTATACGTAGTGATGATAGCAGCATTCTGTCATTTTTACCGGGCACTGGATCATATCTACAATCCACAAGATGTTCCTTAAACATGTCGGACGTTGCTATTTGGGGTGTACGTTGGTTTGCTAAATCTCTAAGAGACGATTTACTTCGTGACGGTGGCGTGGCAAAAATTGCTGTCGCACCTCCTGTCGCACCTTCTGAGGTGCTAGGCACGAAAGGATTTGTGGGATGTAAGGTAGAAACTGTGGATGCAGGAAAAGCGGTGGAAACAGATGGACCTGTTGGATTGTGCGGAGGAGTTTGTTGTTGCGGAGGTGGGGGCGGATGATCTCGGGGTTGAGCACCATCGACAGGTGGCGTGTGTGGTGGAACATTAACATATTCGGGAGCTACATCGTCTAAATAGGAGGAAAGGAAAATATCTTTTGCGGTCTTGGGATGTGCTTTAATCGGGAGTAATGGGGGTGTCAAATCTTTCGGTATTTCCGGGGTGGCCTTAGGTAAACCTTCGGCCAAAAGAGGATACATACCATTCATAAGAGTGTTCCGTTGTCTGTCTACTTGTTCTGTTTTTACTCGGATACCTTCCTCAACTAATACGTTTTCTCGGGCTTTATTTGAGTTCTCCCTACTTTTCTCTTCCTGTCTGAGCGCTTTCTCTGTGCGCCTATGCGATTCTTTACGCCATAGTTCAATGGCATCTTTCTGTGACTGTCTGGCTTTCTTTTTCCATAATTCTTCTTCTACTCTCATGATGCAATCTGCATCCCATGTCCCAGCTGCGGGCCACCTTTGACTTTCTGCTAGATCCTTGGTGTAGTCCACCCATAAGTCAAGATATAATATGGCATCTAGGCCATGTTTATGATACATAAAGTACCCTGGAGTGTCCCTAGGTGGAATGGGAACAGCTTCTTCGAGTACTCCTTTTCTAGTTTTTATTTGTCTTAATTTTGAAAAGAACGGCATCTTTAAACCTTGCTACTTGATTCTTACTTGAACTGGACTTGAACACAATTAATACAATAAACACAATAAGGAACACTCATTCATACCACTATTTTTAAACACATTAAAACATTTAACATTTAACATTTAACATTTAACGAACAATGATAATTAGAAGAAAACTAGTCACCGACATAATACTAATACTAGATAATACTGAATTATATACATGAACATACTAGATATACTGCTAAACAGTACAGATACACTGCTAAAACAGTGCAGACCGGATTTGTGTACCCAAACCCGTCATGACCGGCACAAATTAATGTGCACGTCTAAATGCCTCCCCGGCAACGGTACTCACCGGGTAGCACGGAACGGAAGGCCTCGGAACTGAACTGAACTGGACCGGACTGGACTCGACTCGACTCGGAACTTCGGAACCTGGTGGGCCTCTGTATACCTCGGATCTTGCTCTCTCAGCTAGGCTCTGGTCGGGATACTTCGCACTTCTCACCGCCTCGTCTGGGTGTTGATCGCAGCCTCAGTCACCCCCGCTTGGCCGGAGGGAGATACAGGAAATCCTGCGGGTACGCGTTTTTGTCCGTTCAGCTGTGGCAGGGGACCGGGCCTGCAACGCACCTCCGGCGCGTGAGATGAGAAAGTGTCCCTGTTCGGGCGCCAATTTATGTGGTAAATATTTAAATTACCTGTACTATTTTTTATGCGGTAAAGTCTAGTAAGAATAACTCAGTCAAAATAAGAGGCAGAATCCGTGGTATTAGAGGTTCTGAAAAGGACTTTATTCCTTACAAAGGAATTATGGTTCGAACCAGGCAATCATATTCCATCACCACGAAGGTTCAGGAAGGGATAGGCAATACATTATTGACAAGTAAGGATATATATACGAAAAGCATTACGTTAAGACAGGTGCAGGAGGCGTAACAGCTGATAATACAGATAAGAATACACATACGTAATGAAAATAGGCGTAATAATAGGCGTATACTAGAAACGTCATTTAAAATGATGTCACAAGTGGGTGGATCCATAAGAGAATCCTGCAGTGTCAGCAGAAATATTTGGCAGAGATGCGCGCGCAGCCGCATGACGTGTGATTGACGTGCAACTAGAGGGTGAAGGGAACTTGACATTTAGCCCTACATGTGGAGACAGAAGTCTGGGGTGTCAGGACAACCTAGTCCTAAATCATATCTAATATCTTGTGTTTAAGGAACTATATTATCTGGAAGAAAAGGTCTTCGTGGACAAATCCTATTCTATACTGACTGTTAGTGCGTGTACAAGCGTCTAGGTGTCTACATGAGATGCGAGGGGGCAGGAATCTTCCATGGTAACAGGGGCTATGAATTACTTGCATAAAGACCGCGAGGCCGGGCCCTTTGCTCGGTGGGTGGAAGGATGTTTACCTAAACTACTAGACAAGAATGCATTGGGTGAGGAGCGGAGCAGATAACTTGAAGGCTGAATACAGTTTTTGGCAGGCAACAGGCCGCGTCAGGCACCGTTAGCCGCGCAGGGAGTAGGACAAAGTTCATGGATACGGATGCAGGTCCAGGCTGGAGCATTTCAGAGGCAGAAGCAGGAAAAGGCTTGATGGCAGAATTCAGGGCCTACTCGCCTGAACTGTAAAACGTGAAAAGTGAACCATATAAAGTCGGTGGCCAATCATACTTAGGAATGGAATATTCGACCCATTCATGGCGGATCTGAAAGAGGACAGGTTGACGTTGGACGCACATGTATTTGCGTCTTCATAGCTGGAACTGGAGGGAACATACATGTACTTGTAGCATGTACATGGAGCCGTTGGGGTCTAAGATAGGGGACACAATTGACCATAAAAATTCATATTTCCTCACCTCACTACTAGAAACAAATACCATCAACTTATGGGACCTACATTTACCATATCCCACATTTTGTCGAGCTATCAATAGTGTAGCCCAACTGCATTCCCTCATTGAAGATAAGCACAACCTAACTTCATGGTCACACGCCTGAATGGTGGTTCAATCCTATATTAGTTTAAAACCAGCAGAATACTTCAGTGCGAAAATACCCAGCATATCTAAAAAGAAAGCTGATGGCTCTTAGATTTGGAGTTTTACTATCTTTGGCGGACCTACCCACATGGAGATACAAAGGCTCAATATCATGCAGATTTTGTGATGCACCAAAGGAAGACATAATCCACCTAGTCTGCCTTTACCCGGCCTTAAAGAAACCCTGAACTCTATTACTGAAACATGTGTTTAATGAAGAGGGGATTCGAACATGCCGGATGGCAATATTCAAGAGTCTAGCTCCCACAGATCCTAAGATCAACTGTAAATTACTGAAATTTCCATCACTGCATGAAAAACAAATTAACTCTGCTTGATTTCCAGAACACAAAATAAACCCTGAGCCTTACAGACTAATCCATCACAGAAAAAGTATTTTCTGAAACAAAATACCAACAGAGGCATGACCTGGTTATTTCAGCTAAAGGTCTACCATTTGAAATCAAGCATTAATTTTGAACAGCTCACTGGGGTCAATGCGTTTACTTACAATCATGTATGCAAGTCATCACTCTCTTGGCAGCCGAAGGTTCAATAATAATGAGGACAATAATACTATTATAAACACAAGCCCAGTGACTACTTCTAGTGACAGCGGGGAATTCGTGTTGCCCAGTGGTCAAGCAACGCAATAAATAAACAGTATCCACAATGGCATCATACTCACTCTACTAGTGACTTTAACACTTAGCATTTTAGAATGAATCTTAAACAGTACAAATAATGCCAATTTTACTCATTGATTATATGTTTAATGGAATTATCACATGTAAGGTTATTGTGATGGTTTTTATTAACTTATAACAATAGAGATTGATTGATTGATTACCTACTATAGTAATAAAGGGAGAATCTGTGTTTTCTGAACCAGTTCAAATTGAGAAAACTTCCAAAGGCTCAGTCTTGCTGCAAGGGAAAGCTTGGTGGATTAAAAGAGCACTAGTTAAATTGACACCTGAGCAAGCAATTGGTAAGCACAAATTTCTGAAAACTGGTTTAACTTGTAAGACAGACATTCTTCCTCTAAGACATATCATTCAGTTTCTTTTCCACAAAATTCTTCATCAAACACGAATGTGAGCACCACTGCAGGAATTTCTGCAAGTATGACAAAGGAGAATGTTCCTTCAAATATTGCAAGTGAGATAGTTAACTATCCCTCTACTGAGCCTAATGGTAATGCCCAGTTACAGTGTAGAAGTGCTCGCAATGTTTCCATGCCTACTAAGTATAAGGAGTTTTACATGCATTGATTTATTCTTTTGTTTTTCTTTCTATTTAAAGGGGAACATGCTGTCCGTTGTGTATGTCACAGGTGTTCACAGGTGTTCAGTTGATGACAAAGTGTATACCGATGCATCACGTGCACTGTTTACATTCATTTGCGTAATTGTTTGAGCTTAGCTCACGCCCCGCATTCCTTCTCCATGGTATCCACAACTGAGCTCTCAGATGCGGTTTGGATTCCCTGGAGATCGGACCTGCGGGCAGTGGGCTCCTGCATTTTTTAATGAATAAACGTCTTACTTTGCATATATCCTGCTGGTTCATGGTGGAGCTTATCTTCCCCACATGCACCCAAATGGAAATCCATTTTTACACATGTGCATGTCCTCCTAGGTCCCCTCATCCTCTGGCCTTAGACAGTTGCATATTATCTACAAAGGGTGAGATATCACAGAGTGATATTTCCAGGGTTTCTCACAACTTCTTGGTTGCTATGTTGGCCATAGTTAACATCCAAATTTTCTTTATCAACACCCCTCAAGAAATTCAGAAGGCTCAATTTGCCAAAGGCAGTAGGCTGTGTGGATAATGTGGATGTGACCTGTTGTGATTTGTACACCCATTGACACAGAGTTACTGCACTGAAATTGCAAAAATAGCACTTGCTTAACCTGCATGTTATCTATCAGCAATGCTGGGTGCCTCAATGCAGACCAAGTGCCACAGTAACCTAGAAGTCCCGATGACTCATACATGCCTTAGTGTGACAAAATAACAATGAAAGAGTGAAGTGCAACCCATACACACTGTTCCCAAAGCATGAAGTAACCTCAGAGAAAGATTCTCTGGCACATCTTGGACTGGGAAGTTCATATAATTCCCAATAGAGAGACTACCACCTTGAATTATACACTGCCAGACCTTCGGTTCTTAATTTGTTAAAAATTGACACCTATCAACTTAATAAAATCTGGTTAGATCAACCCCTGGTAGGTGGTAGCACAGGCAGCATGCAATTCCCTCCAAAGGTCATGTTACGCTCAAACAGTACCAACAATTTTAAAGTAAAGAACAAAACACAATAAAAATCTGTTGCTCATGTTCAAATTCCTTGATAAAAACAAAAGACAAGAGGAGTTTGGAAAAACAGGAACAGTTTTGTTTAATTAAACGATGCAATCGGGAGAACAGTTACAGGCATGAGGTCTGAGGACTGTCTCAATTTATATTAGGTTTGTGAGAGTCTTTTATACATCTTTACATCAAGCCATAAACATATCAGCATACCATATAAGGTGAGAAATGTTGGCTGCTTCCTTAGATTAATAAATTAATGATCAAATGGTTACTACAAGTGGGTCTCGACCTTGCCCGGACACAGTGTCGCCAGTGGTGTGCTAGGTCCTGATTGGCTATGGGCTCCTAACTCATGTGGCACCTGACTTAATGGTGTTTTTTTAAAGCGTGTGTACCACATTGGGCCATGTGTGTTTTATTGGGGGCAATCTCCCCTGACCATTGTGATGTCACTGTGCCTATCTGTAGGACTGATCAAGAATTTCCTGCCCATATGTTTGCCTGCCAGCCATGCACCCTGCGACCTGTGACCTATGAATGGGGGATCTAGGGACTAGGTCACAGGGCCTGCCTGACTACATGCGTGTGTGTCAAGGTAGATGTGGACTTCAAAATGGGTGATTTAAAAAAAAAAAATGATAGTGCATTTTTATCGATAAATACATCAATATCTATATCACCATTTCCCAAACTAATTTTTATAAAATAGAGACAGATGTAATGAGCAAAACTGCACCAAGATCATCAACTTATGGAAAGGGAGATAAAGTGCTTTGAAAAAGTAATACACCATTGAAAAATAACAGTTCATGTTCGACTAGGACCTAGGCATCATATCAGGCCAACCCTGATGTAGCAGAGTCTGAATACACAAAGTGATTTTGGTCTCAGAACGGGAAGCCCAAATAATGCAGTAGGTCGAGGTCCAAGCTTATGGCAGGCAATTGTTCCTCTAAGCTGGATATGTCCTGCTGAAGCAAGTGGTTGTGATCCCAAAAGTTCAGAACAGTCAAAAATTGATTTTTTGGACACCTAGGGTGCCTAACCGGTCAGATAGATACTTGCCTTTTCCTTAGCGACTGAGTTACTTTTTTGTAAGTCACATGCCTCCAGTGAGGTAAGGATTAAAGCTGTAGCTAGGAAGGGGTCCACAAATCCAAATACATTTATCACAAAGTCTTGCTGAACTTTTCCCATCATGGCGAAAATGTATGCACAGATAAACCTGGTTTACTTGCCTAATTAGAGTGCTTCCTTCCTAGGCATGCATGGTTACAAACAATAATTATAATAATGCTGGGAACGTCCCTTCTGGTCAGTTATACAGTCTCTAGCTCCTCAGAACAGGCTTCTAGCCGCCAGGTTCCTTTCCACTCCTGCATGGCCCGTTCATAAGTGGTCAGCTGGAGTCATAAATCTTTCTGCTATTTGAGTACCTGAAAGAGCCAAACAGGATGACAGCCACTACGCTCTTGGAAAGCGGTTCCAGCAGACGCCAGAGGTCCTTGACTCTTTGAGTGAGTACTCTTTCTCCTGCTGGAAACAGGAGTCAGGAGTCTTCTATTAGAAGGGCCTTCTTCTGTAGGTAGAGTCTCCCCAGGTGCCGGAATGTTCTAAGCAGGCGGTGGTTAAGATGTCAGATTTATAGTGTGCACTAACCAATGATTGGAGAAATTCTGGCACCCAATTCTAAAGATTTTCTCTCACTGGACCCACCTCCTTTTGCACTGCATGTTTGTGTTATAGAGACATCACCCAGGAACCACTAGCTTAACGTCACAAAACACATCTGCCACTAGATATGCTGTCTTCAGCCCCTTGGCTACTCCCTTAATAGATGAGCATTCCTCCCACTTGTGACTGGATTCTGGCTGTCTAAGAGGTGTCAGGTAATAAATATGTGAAGCCATCTCTGGTACCTGCTGGTCCTTTATTCTGCCAACTGTTTCTGTCCACTCCCAGATACCTGTTTCCATGATAAGTAATCAGCAAGTAGCACCACTATGTCCTCCCTGGGTTCAGAGGCAGGCCATTGTCTCCTGGACCAGGGCTATTAACTCATTAACTCTACCAACCAATGATATGTATTCCAGATCCTGAAGTGTGATGAGTTGCAGAACACTTTCAATGTTTTTTTAACTTTCAAAACAAAATCCCAAACCTGGATTTTGTTTTTGAGGATGAAAAAACCATTGACCCCCATGCCTTAAATGTTTCCTCCGATGGTGATGGTGGGGGGGGGCCTTCATTTTTCACTGCCAGGTATTACTTGGCGGTGGCAGACCGCTAAAACTTGACATTTGTTTGCCAACTCTAAATATTACTCTTTTTAGCTGTCAAAGGTGTATGTCTGTGGCATAGACAGAATAGTGTGTGCTGTCAACACACTGCAGTTCCTTTAAACGAGGCTGGCCAAACTTCAGTTTGGCGGAGAGGGTACTCCATTGCCTTTGCAACGAAGTACCCTCTCAGCCAAACTCTAAATCCACTCTCTTAAGATCAGCCATCTTCAGATAACAGTTGCTTTCTCTCTCAGGTGCCAGAGTTCATTTAGTAGACGTATGTTTCTCTAAATCACTTTTAGCCTGCGACAAAGCAATCAGCCCACTTGGCTATTGATAACAGCACCAGTCCCTCATCATTTGCTTACATAAATTTTATTTTGTATGCACAACATCAGATATTGACTAAATGTATCCTGCTCATTCCTCCACCCTCTCTTTTGTAGTTCTCTCAGATGGTGTGAACTGTACATATTAGACTGTTTGGCTGGCTGATTGAGGCATCACCCTTAGCATCAACACAACAAAACCAGCTTTCTAAGGCGCTTTTTATTAGCCTTCTAACTTTCATCAACATGTGTGAATTACTGCCATTTGCTCAGTTGAACTACTCTATTTTATATATATTTTTATAGTAGTCACACTCCGTGTAGTCGCCTTTCTTTTAAAAAAAAAATGTTTTAACAGAAGACCCTTAGCACCTATGCCTTGGGTGTCTTAAATTTAGGTAGAAGTCAAGGTCCTCCCCTTCAGTCACCGAATAAGCGTTGCAAATGCAGAGAGGTTTTACAGAGATAGTTATGCAAAAGAGTTTTGGGAAAACATTGCTACTTCTAGGCAACCCATATTAGCAACGGTATTCTGCCAGAATATTGAGATTTAAATATTAGCATGCGAAAATCACATGGCCTACACACAGACACACACACACACATATATCTATGGGTAGTTATAGTTAGGACCTATTTTCCATAGGTAATCCGCAACATTCTATTCCCAATAACTTTGGCACCGGTTGATGAATCTTCGCAAAATTTTCAAAACTTTTGGCCAGCTCCAGTCCGCTTCTATACTGAAAGTCTCGGGGTGATTCGTCAAGCAGGGCCGAGAAAAAAAGGGGGTCCCAGAATGTGTTTTCCCCATGCAATTTTTCATTGGAACCTTTAGTCGCAGCCACAGCCTGAACTGCTGAACGGAATTACACCAAATTTGGCAAAAAGGTAGCCCTTGCTTCAGAGTCGTGCCTTTTGGTTAAATGGTGTAAATCTGTTCAGTAGTTCCTGAGAAAATCAAAAGTAAAATCACATATATATCTGGGCGGAGCCTAACCACACATCTCAGCACTTCATCCAAGAAGTGTTGGCAGCCATCTTGGGACCAATATACATGATAGCATCTCATTAAAAAGCATTGCAGTTAATAGGAGGTTTTAAGACTTTAGTTACATTATAGATCATTTGTGGATGGTACCATACTCATTTTAGAAATTGTGGTGTGTTCTAAAGTGATTTTACCATGTGAAAAAGCCTTCTGCTGGGATATCACGAATCATGTTTGAGAGAAAACTATTTTCTCATGCTTTTCTCACAGAGGTTTGGAAGGTGATCTATAAGCTAAACTGAGAGCATATTTTCTGTAAATTCACATTATCTTTCTCAGTCATGTGAGAATGAAGTCTGACATTCTCAGTAAAACATGTACATCCAACAAGGGCAGAGACTGTCAGTTGATTCCTTTGTGTTCTACTGCAGCTTCCCAGAGTGTTCTAAAGAACAACTAGAGCGCTAACAGTCCTACTTATGACAAACGTATTGCACACCTGAAGCCATCTTGATCGGAATAAAGTGGTAACTCTTAAAACATTTAATTTAAAAAGGAACAAAATGAGGGGTTTCATTTTGCCACAGAAAGTATGATTAGTGCTGCAGAAAGAAAAATTAGGGCACATTTTTAGTGACTTCTCAAATCCTCTTCTATTTCATTAAAAAATTCTGACATGCAGACTGAAACATGCACTTTCAATACCAGCAGCAGACTTCCCTGGTGAGCAGTAGCTTTATTACAGTGATCTAATGAGCAACTAGAGTGCTAACATTCTGCATTTATGGCAAATGTGTGATAAATCTGAATGCCTTCTTGATGGAATCAAAGTAAAAAACTGAAAGTATTTCCTACTGAGGAGACTGTAGTAAATGAGGAAATTAGGAAACTTCATAACAAATAAGTCTCCCAAGATGGCCATCAGAGACAAAAGAGCCCAAATGTAGCCCAAATATCACCCAGATGTAGCCCAAGTATAGCCCAATGACAGAATGTCCCAGAGTGTTCTAAAGAACAACTAGAGCGCTAATAGTCTTATTTATGACAAAAGTATGGCACACCTGAAGCCATCTTGATTGGAATAAAGTGGTAACACTTAAAACATTTAATTTGCAAAGGAACAAAATGAGGGGGTTCATTTTGCCATGGAAATTATGATTGGTGGTGCTGAAAGAAAAATTAGGGCACATTTTGACTTCTCAAATCCTCTTCTATTTCATTAAAAAATTCTGACATGCAGACTGAAACTTGCACTTTGAATACCAGCAGCAGACTTCCCTGGTGAGCAGTAGCTTTACTACAGTGATTTAATGAGCAACTAGAGTGCTAACATTCAGAATTTATGGCAAATGTGTGACACATCTGAATGCCTTCTTGATGGAACCAAAGTAAAAAACTGAAAGTATTTCCTACTGAGGAGACTGCAGTAAATGAGGAAATTAGGAAACTTCATATCAAATAAGTCTCCCAAGATGGCCACCAGAGACAAAAGATCCCAAATGTAGCACAAATATCACCCAGATGTAGCCCAAGTATAGCCCAATGACAGAATTTCCCAGATTGTTCTTAAGAACAACTAGAGCGCTTACTGTCTTACTTATGACAAAAGTATGGCACACCTCAAGCCATCTTGATTGGAATAAACTGGTAACACTTAAAACATTCAATTTAAAAAGGAACACAATGAGAGGGTTCATTTTGCCATAGAAATTATGATTAGTGCTGAAGAAAGAAAAATTAGGGCACATTTTGAGTGACTTCTCAAATCCTCTTCTATTTCATTAAAAAATTCTGATATGCAGACTGAAACATGCACTTTTAATACCAGCAGCAGACTTCCGTGGTGAGCAGTAGCTTTACTACAGTGATCTAATGAGCAACTAGAGTGCTAACATTCAGAATTTATGGCAAGTGTGTGACATATCTGAGTACCTTCTTGATGGAATCAAAGTAAAAAACTGAAAGCATTTCCTACTGAGGAGACTGCAGTAAATGAGGAAATTAGGAAACTTCATAACAAATAAATCTCCGAAGATGGCCATCAAAGACAAAATAGCCCAAATGCAGCACAAATATCACCCAGATGTAGCCCACATGTAGCCCAATGACAGAAGTGTGCAAAACACTTTTTATTTTTTGTGGTTTTGCAGTTTTATATAGTGCAGACTTGTCAGGTATTGGAGTGCTTTACATGAGCATTGGTTACTTCACACAAGAGCAAATTCATGTAGACATGGGGTGATTAAGTGATTTGACCAGAATCACAGAATGTCGAGCTGAAGCAGAACCTCCAACCTGGTTCCCCAGTTACAAAGTCTGCAGCTCTGGAAGTAACGATGATACAATCAAAGTGGGGAAAGAGAAGCTGTGATCCAAACGGCTTCCAGCTAGTCATAAATAATCAAGAGAGAATGGATCACTTGTTGCTGGCACCAGGGTTCAGGTGGTTGTGTCTGATATAGGTAAAAAACCCTCAATCACGTCAAGATATGTATGGGCGGTATATCTTGGTTCTCCGCCTTTAAATACGTGATAGCATCATCATTGGGTTTATTCCATGCATCCTCCAACCCGGAGGGAACCACTGAATTCTCCAGTAGTGATCAGGGAAAAAAATGATAAAATAAAAAAGTGAGGAGTGCTCAAGTGTGTGATTAAAAAGAATTGTTCCTCATGCTACCTATAAAAAAGTCTTTATTCTGATAGGTGCTGGGGAAACGTTAAAAAGGTCAAGTTGCAGATAGGATGTATGATGAATCCTCTGCGGTATTAAACGTGGTGATCGGTCGACATGTTTCAGCTCTTGTAAAGCCCAGAGGAGGGTCAGGGAGCTTTCTTCAGGACCTCAGGTGAATAAAGTGAATTGAAAAAAATTTTTATCAATTAAATGTAGAAGTTCCAATGTCAATTTTGATGGACTTCTTCAGGATTAGTACCTATATACAGAGAAAACGGGGGGAAAAAAGGGGAAGTGGGTAAGAACGTCCTTAATAATTATAAGGGGTAGAGGGGTGAAAAACGCCAAAGGAGCTGCCAAATTTGACGTAAACTGAACAAAATGAAAGCAACTATAAATGGCAAATCTTTATATACTTTTGGTATACATTGTGATCAGCAAGTGAAGTTTTGAACCATCGCTCTTACTAGGAGAACTTAAATCGCAATGCCCTGGGGAGACATCGACTGGTAGATGAATGTTAGACATACAACAGATATTTAGACATACAACAAATATAGTTGAAGCGGGGGTAGTTGGGACTGCTCGAAAATGAGGCAGTATATAATGTTAGTGGTGTTGGTCCGCAAGGAGACTCTTAATGAGCAGTACCAGAGGCGATTTGGGGTTAAACTGTCTGCATTTGTCTAAAGTTACGAATATGAATGTTAGATTAAGCACGTAAAACATCAATGGCGAAGTATGGCGCGCTCTACAGAAGGATACGTATTGAAAGCTGCTGATGTTAATATGCTTCTCGTACAGATTAGGCGTGCAATTTAACTAAAGAAAAATACCTGATGTTTTCAAAGTACGAGCTCCGTACG
Source organism: Triturus cristatus (assembly GCF_964204655.1). NCBI lineage: Eukaryota > Metazoa > Chordata > Amphibia > Caudata > Salamandridae > Triturus > Triturus cristatus. The sequence goes on along the minus strand of NC_140591.1, from coordinate 211,369,900 downwards.
AGGATACAGGCAGCGTTAATACTATGCAAATGAAGACAAGAAGAAACCGCACATTACAAGGGAGATTCAACAGAATTAACGTTACGTGTCTTCAAGGTTGTGTTGTAGTAGAGGGCTCCGTACCGCAATGGTCTGCTACGACTTGTGCTGACTCCGGTTTCCTGTATGTACACGTAGGCTAGGGGTGTGTCTTAAATAGTGAGTTAAGCTGAAATAGAAAGGGGACTGGGGCGGGTCGTGTCAAAGCCTAGACAACTTTATTAAGTCATGTGAGAGGTACACCGATACGGTTGGTGAGGTGTAAAAGTAACCGTGATCGTGGTATGAAGAGAGTACCATGAGCTGATGGTGGGCACTGAGTATCACATGAAGTGCGAACGGACCCGATATTTCTAAATATCGTGGAGAAAGGGGGGGCAGGGTTGGAGTCTCAACCTGGCCCTAAAAGGTGAAATGTAGTGCCTTTACAACTTTATTAAGTAATGTGAAATGGACACAGATGTTTAAGTAGCCATTATTGTTGTAGTTTCTCGTTGGGTAAAGAAAGTCTAATGAGCTGAAGGTGGGCTCAGGGTATCATATGAAGTGTGGAATGACCCGATATTTTAAATACCGTGGAGAATAGGGGGGCAAGGGAAAGATCTCAACCTAGCCTAGTTGGGATGAAATATGGAGGTGTAATGTAAACCCTATCTCTATTTACAATGACATACTCAGCCATGGAATATCATCATTCAGTCCTATGATGTTAGTTTGAAGGCGGTGGACCCATCTTTGTTCTTTCTGGAAGAGTAATTTCTCAGCATTGGATGTTTTGGATGCAAGTGTTTCAAGAACTATCCATCTCAGTTCATTGACAGTGTGTGGATGTTCAATGTAGTGCGAACTCAATTTGGTAGTTCCTCGTCCGCATTTGACGTTGCTTCGGTGTTCGCATATTCTTTGTTTAATCTTCCGGCAAGTCATTCCAATGTACCGAAGAGCACATGGGCAGGTTATCATGTAAATTACATGTGTCGTGTTACAGTTGGTATGTTGTCTCATCGTCCAGGTCAATTTTGGTGATAAGATGACAGTTTTGGTAATTTCAGTCAAGGAATAGACAGAGCAATTGCCACATGGAAAGTGGCCAGTGACTGGGGGTAGGGACCACAAGGTACTCTGACTTGGATTAAGTTTGACGTCAGGTGGACGTGTGTGTACCAAAATGTCTTTGTAGTTTCGAGTTCGTCTATTGGCAAACATGGGTTTGGACCAAGTGAGGTTGCCAGACGTGATGATACGCCAGTTTTTGTTGATGATTTTCTTGACTGAGTTTGTTACAGTACTGTAGGTAGTGACACAGGTCAATTTTTCGGCAGATGTGACTTGCGATGTTAACTCTAGGAGGCTTTCTCTAGGCTGGTTACGAGCCCGCTTCTGGCATTTTTTAATTATTTTTTCAGGGTAGTTTCTTTTCCTGAGTTTGTTCGAAAGGTCTTGTGCTTGCTTTTTGTACTCACTGAGTTCACTGCAATTCCTTTTAAGACGAAGGAATTGGCTGTAAGGCAGATTTTCTCGTAGTGGGCGCGGGTGAAAGCTATTGAAAGAAAGCAGGCTGTTCTTAGCCGTTGTTTTGAAGAAGGTCTTGGTTTTAATGGTGTCATTTTCAACGTAGATGGTGAGGTCTAAAAAGTCCAAATGCTCCTTATCTGCGTCAAAGGTAAACTTGAGGCAAGGGTCTTGAATATTCATCCAGTCGTGAAATGCTTGTAAGTTAGTTTTGGTACCTTCCCAGAGCATGATGACATCATCTATATACCTTTTCCAGAAAAGGATTCTTGGGAGGAAGGGGTTGGTGTCATTCAATATGTAGGTACTCTCAAAATTGCTCACGTAGAGGCCTGCCACGCTTGGAGCAAAGGTACTCCCCATGGAAGTACCGTGGCATTGTTGGTAGAGAGTACCTTCATATTCGAAAAAGTTTTCAGTCAGGGCCAGTCTGCAGCATTCTAAGACAAAGTGTCTAGGCGTATGGTATAGCCATTCTTGTTGGAACAGTAGATCTTCCAGGGTGTCTAGGGTGGCTTGTTGTGGTAGGCTCGTATAAAGACTTTCTATATCGAGTCCTACAAGCAGCATTGTTTCACTGGAGAAACTCTTGTCTGTTAGATAATTGAGAAGGTCACGTGTATCTTTGAGGTAGGTGGGTGTCCGTTGGACCATGGGTTTTAAGAAGTGGTCAGCAAACTGGGACAGGGGTTCCAAAACTGAGCCGATCCCAGACACTATAGGACGACCAGGTGGAGGTTTTCTTGCTTTGTGCACTTTTGGAAGAGAATAGAAGTATGGCGTTCGTGGGAGAGTGGTACGTAAAAAAGAAGCTTCGTTCTTTGAGATCCACCTATTTGTCTCAGCTTCCTCAACCATTAGATTGATAGTACGTTGTAATCTGGGTGTGGGATCTTCTGTTATTATTTTGTAAAATTTCTCGTCAGATAGTAGCTCTTGACATTGTGCGTGGTAACCTTCTTTATTGAGGATGACAATGCCTCCGCCTTTATCGGCGGGTTTGATGATGATGTTTGGGTGTGTTTTTAGTTCTTCCAATGCTTTTTTCTCTTTGTTTGTGGTGTTCATAAACGGTTTTCTGACTGTCTCACCAAGTTGATTGATTTCCTTCATGACTGCTTGTTCAAACGTTTGAATCTCAACTGGGACTTGATGTTGTGCTGGACAGAAAGTTGACTTGGGTCTCAAAGAGGTGTCTCCTCTGTTGGTATTATCTTCTTTACCCCGAAAGAAGGCTTTCAGTTTCAATGTTCTGCAAAAATGGGCCACTTCACTTTGCAGTTTAAAGATGTCCAGTGGTGGGGTGGGGACGAAGCCAAGACCTTTGTTTAGTACAGATTCTTGTTCTTCTGTAAGTAGAGTATCAGAGATGTTGAAGATTAGTGAGTCGTGCTTGTGCTCGGTTTGTCTTTGTTCAAGTTGGACATGCTCCTGGTTAGTATTTGCCTTTCTTGGTCTAACCATGTCACGCCTCTCCTCCTTCCTCTCTGGTTGGACCGGCCTCTCCCTAAAAAAGGCGGTGGTTGTTGAGGGAAGGGTCCCATATAGGGACCTAATGGAGGTGGTACTGTTTGGTAAGGATTCATCCATCCTTGATAGTTTTGGACAAATGGGTGAAAAAGAGGAGGTGGATGTTCACCAAAGGTTGGGTTACGCCAGGTGTTTGGTCTGCGTCTCAGTTGACGTCTGTTGGAACCTCTATGGTTACGTTGTTGTGTGGTATCTTCTCCACTGTAATCTGAATTGTTAGAAGAGTTGGCACTGGATTCGTTATCAGATTGGTAGTTAGGTGCTACAAAATCGTCTCTACTGTATGGATGCATTTTCTCTGTGGAAAAGCGTTTCAGATCTTTACTCAGTTTTTGAATTTTGTTTTGCGTCAAATATTCCTTCGTCTCGTTCATCTCACGGTTAATCTCTTCTAGTTTCTTTTTGTATACAGTAATATGTACCATATTTTTGAGTTTAGCCTCACTCAATTGGATTTTGATCGTGAGGGCTTCAGTTAGTCTTGTCGCGGTCTTAATTATGAGGACGAGGTAATCTCTGGTGCACTTCCATGAGATGGCTGACCAGTCTTTTCTAAAGGCTAAATCTTGCAGAAAAATTCTCGGAGCATTGTGGACCCAGAGGCCTCTGGGTGCAGCGTTTGCGCGCAAGTACTCCGTCATGATGACACCATGGATAGCGGTTTTTACCTGTTCCTTCTTGTCTTCTGATAATGTTTCCCAGTCGTTGTTTTGTGCTAGGGTTTGCGTTAGGTCTCCATCTTGTAAGAATGATGAGGGGGCAGCAAGGATGGCGTTGATTTCATCCAGAGAGTAACTTAAGCCTAAGTTCTCTGCCATCTTCTGGGGAAGGGAGGGGCAATGTAAGATCGAGGTTGACAGTAACCGAGATCTGGTTATTCCTTGTAAATACAGGAATAAAGGGAAGATTCCCACAGCTGTGCGCTGCTAAGTATGATACAATCAAAGTGGGGAAAGAGAAGCTGTGATCCAAACGGCTTCCAGCTAGTCATAAATAATCATTCTTTTTAATCATTCTTTTTAATCACACACTTGAGCACTCCTCACTTTTTTATTTTATCATTTTTTTCCCTGATCACTACTGGAGAATTCAGTGGTTCCCTCCGGGTTGGAGGATGCATGGAATAAACCCAATGATGATGCTATCACGTATTTAAAGGCGGAGAACCAAGATATACCGCCCATACATATCTTGACGTGATTGAGGGTTTTTTACCTATATCAGACACAACCACCTGAACCCTGGTGCCAGCAACAAGTGATCCATTCTCTCTTGATTATTTATGCTCTGGAAGTAACACCACATCCTCTCCCCTAAGTGCAACCTTTAATCAAGTGGTCAACTGGACAAAAAAACATAACGATAACAAATAATTTAAAAGAGCTTTGTCGCAATTTGAAAACTCAGAAAATATATCCTCATTTTAGTTTTTTAGAGCACTAACCATAATTTTGATGCAAATAAGACCCTCTCATATATGTAAATTCTAAAGGAAATGCTCTAGGTATTACCGTTTTGATTACATCAAGATGACGTCAGGCGTGCCACACTTTTGTAATAAATATAGAATGTTAGCAATCTAGTTGTTCATTAGAATACTGTTGAGAGGCAGAGGCCAGGGGCACGGATTCTGAAAATTGAAGGCAGGTAGAAGGGCGCAGAGGCAACAATTTGACCACACTGGGCAGGCAGGAAGGGCAGTGGAAGCACAACAGACTATGGAGGGCAGTGGGAAGGGGGGCAGCGGCAACAAACCAACAATACAGGACTGGCAAGAGAGGCTGTGGCAATTTAATAGACCATTGTAGGCTGAAGGAAGAGGCAGTGGTAGTACAACCATACATGCCAACAGACCCGATTCTGCCAGGAAACCTTCAATGTTTTTAAGCTCAAATGGGCTTTATTTGATCTGTCTCCTGTCTACAATCTCCTCTTTTTCAATGTAACTCAAAGGGGAAAATCAATACCCGTTTTTTTTCAAAATCTCCCACTTACCAAGTTCAAAATGTTCGCAAGTATGGTACATTGGATCATGGAAGGCAGGAGGAATTGGGGTAGGGACATGGACTCGGATAACAGAGGACAGGAGGGACATGGAGAGGTGCACCAAACTGACCCTACAGGGGAGGCATCAGGGTTTGCAGCAGCACAATACACCATACAGGGCATGCGGGACGGGAGTGCAGCACAACAATCCATAGAAAGCAATAGGAAGGGGACAGGACCATGCACATGGACAACAGAGAACAAAGGGGAAAGAGGCAATGGTAGCTAGCTGACCATAATGGACAAACAGGAGAGAAAGCTGCAGCATAAGAGACCATAAAGGGCAGGAGGGACGGATCCGGGGCATTACAATGGAACAGACAAGCCAGGAGGGAGGGAATCGGGGTCTGCACATGGAAACAGAGGGCTGGGGGCAAGGGGGCAGGGCAGGAGCAGCAAGATGACCATGGAGGTCAGGCAGGATGGGCGCTAGAAGAAAGACACACCATGGAGAGCAACAGTGAGACTATGATGGCATACACACAGACCATGAAGGGAAGGTGGGAGGGGGTATGGGGCAGCTAGCTGACCACACAGGGAAGGTGGGAGGGGCCGTGGCAGCACAGAAGACCATGCATGGCAAGCGGGAGGGTTAGTAGCAGCACAGTGGCTATGATGGGCAAGAAGGAGGGTGCAGGGGAATGCACAAAGGACCATGGAGTATAGACGGGAGGGTCAGGACCTGGGCACAGACAAGAGAGATTAGGGGAAGGGGCCTCACAACAGACCGTGCGGGGCAGGCAGGAGGAGCAGTTGCAGCACAAAAAACCAGGGAGGGCAGAAGGGTGTGGCAGTAAAATGGACCATGGAGGACAGGAGGAAGGGGCTAGGGGCATGGAATGTGGACAATCAGGGTGGAGGTGGCAGGGACAGGTTACAGTCATCTGATAATGCTAGGCAGGTGGGAGGGGAGTGGCAGCTCAACAGAACACTCAGAGTAAATAGGAGTGGCAGGTCCATGGAACATGGTGGGCAAAAAAGATAGAGCAGGTGGAAGGAGAATAGGGGCAGCAAGCTAAGCACAGAGGCTAAGCCGGAGGTCAATGATGGGGCATAGAGTTGGGCAATGGAGGGCAGGAGGAGTGGACTGGTACATCATGCTAAATGGAGGGCAGTGGCAGCACATCAGACCATGCATGGCAGGAGGGAGGAGGCTAGACCATGGATTCAGACAACAGAGGATAGGGAGGAGGTAGATGGGGCAGCAAGCTAACTGTTCAGAGAAGGCGGGAAGGCCAGTGGCAGAACAACGGCCACACAGGGCTGTAATAAGGGAGCAGGGACATGGACTCTGACAATGGATGGCTAGGAGGAGGGAAGGCAGGAGCAGCAAACTTTGGTGGGGGCAGCACAATGCCAGGCCCTGCTTCCAACACCCCACCATCCATTGTGATATGCATCTTACTTAACGTTAAAAAAAAACTAAAAATTTGCTGAAAAAAACAAAGATTACAGGGACGATATAGTTAGACTCAGATTTCACCCAAACACAACCAGTGAAATTCAGCAGTTATAGTTACCTGAGCTAACTATAACTTACGCCCCGCAAGGTACTGCTAATGACCTCAGACATTACATCATTCATGACATGGTCAGTTACATCACTCATGACATCACTCATGACATCTCAGATGAGCTGTGAATGGAGTGGAACTATAATCGCTAGAACTTTATTTAGGGATAGTGAGTGTATATTAACACCCCTTTTTTTCCTTTTCTTTCGTGTAAGAACCATTATAATACGCAACGTGCCCAGATTAAAATGGCCGATAGCCTTTCACTTTAAAGTAATGTGTAGTCCATTGATTATGTTGATGTTTGCAATTCTAAGTATGTTTATTATGAATAAGTCACGTTGACGAACATACAGGTATGGCGGTCACGGGGCAAGATATGCTGAAATGACGTTGTGTGCATATTAACACTTGTCTTCTTTTCTTTATTGTATCAATTCCTGAATTTTCACATCGTGACCAGGTCAATATGGCCGCCAGCTTTTTGGATTAAAGTAATGCACTGCTGATGACATCACATATTATATCACTCATGACATGGTCAGTAACATCACTGATGACATCACTGATGACATCTCAAATGACATCACTGATGACATCATCTACGTGATCATCTGATGCACCTCCTCACACCCTAAAATACAGACTACCATTCTCGAAACCATAGACACACCAATACTAGTAAAGCTACAATATTCTGTGCACTATGCATGCAGACCTCTAATCAGCTACATAGCTTTGATACAGTCTTTTAAATACTCAGTTAGTACCTATGCAGTCTAGGAATCCATCTGTCTGTCCCATGCACTTCTCCATTCAACCATCCAGCACTATCTACGTATCCTATCACTCCACCAATACCTAAGCACTTATAAATTCAGCACGCACTTTCTTTGCAACACTGAAATTACTCCAGTTATTAGTCGTATACTTAAGGAATGGCGTAGTCAAAAACACAAGTGCAGGTACAATATTTTGTACACTATGCATGCACACCTCTAACCAGCTACGAACTATTGATACGCTCTTCTAAATACCCAGTTAGTACCTATGCAGTGTAGGAATCCTCCTGTCTGTCCCATGCATTTATCCAATCACCCATCCAGCACTATCTACTTATCCTATTACTCCACCAATACCTAAGCACTTATAAATTCACAATACACTCTGTTTGTAATACTGGAGTTATTCTAGTTACTAGTCATGAACTTATGGAATGGCCTAACTACTAACACAAGTACATCTATAATATTGTGTGCACTATCCAAGCAGACCTCTAACTAGCTCCATACTATTGATACACTCTTCTAAATACCAAGTTAGTACTCATGCAGTGTAGGACTTGTCCAGTCTGTCCCATGCACTTCTTTAATCACTTATCTACCACTATCTACTTATCCTATCACTCCACCAATACGTAAGCACTTATAAATTAAGTGTTCACTCTGTTTGCAGCACTGTCATCATTCCAGTTACTAGTGGCAGTCTTATAAAATGACCAAGGCACCAACACAAGTACACATAAAATATTCTGTGCATAATCCCTACAAATCTCTAAGCAGATACATACTATTGGTCCACTCCATTAAATACTGAAGTAGTACCCATGCAGTGTAGGATATCTCCTGTCAGTCTCATGCAATTCTTCAATCACCTATCCAGCACTATGTTCTTATTGTATCAGTCTGCCAATACCTAAGCACTTATGGGGCAGATTTACAAGCACCCTGCGCCACCAATATGTCACTTTTTGTAACGTAGTGATGGCACCAGGCACTCCTTCATATTTACAAGGAGAGGAAAAGCCACCCTGCGTGGTTTTTCCTCTCCTTGTAAATACGACCCCTTCATACACAGAACTTTGCGGTGAAGGGGCGTCCGATAGGTGTTGCTGTGGGTGTTCCCACGCAACACCCATAGAACAAGACACATCTACAGATTTATGAGAAATCGTAAATCTGGAGATGTGTGTTAATGCTGCGCCATCCTAGAATTGGTGTAGCAAGGCGCAACGAGGTGAATTGTTTTCATTTCTCCTCATTTTTTCCTCTTTCAATGCATGCTGCATTCCACAGCATACATTGAAAGAGGAAAATGCCTTTACTGATTGTTTTTGTGCAGGAAGGTGTCCCTTCCTGCACAAAAACAATCTCCACACAACACAGACATCCTTGCACCATGGTGCAAGGGTGCCTGTGTCACCGCATGGCTGCAGTTTGTGCAGCAGTGCAGAGGGAAGTACAGAGTTGCAACATATTCATGTACATATGTCACATCCCTGTGCTTTGGAAGTACCACAGAGCAGTGCAGCTAAAGAGCTTGCAGTGTCACGCTGCAGTACTTCCTCATAAATCTTCACCTATAAATTCGCCATACACTACTAATGCATTCTTTCAGTCAATCATGCTGTATACAAATATTCAACCAAACTTTCACACATTACCTTGCAATTATAGTTCTTTCTTTAACCAGATAAGGTAGTTCTGATAAGAACTTTTTTTTTCTTCTTTTAGATTTTGTATTTTTTTGTTTTTTTCAAAAAATGAACAAAAAAAGAACGAATAAAACAGGAAACATTTGGAATTACTTATCATTCCAAAAACAAAAAAATAAAAAAATTAATAACGATGGTTGCGTTGTGCAGCACAAACTGCATCCACTGACTGGTCACCGAAGCATATAAGTTTCTTACACTTCACGCAGTGTTGTTCGAGAAAGGCGAATTCTGGCCTAATGTCCATTGCAGGTGTTCCAGAGGACGCTCCAGATGTACTTGCCACAGCAGGTGAGGGGTTCAAAGCAGCTCGCCTCATTTCCTCCCAAGCAAGATTGAGAGGATGTTTGGTCCGGAGATGCTTGTACATAGAAGCAGTGCCACAAGAGTATTTTTTTTCACTTCCTCTTGACAGGACTCGGTCACAAATTTTGCACGTCACCTTTCTCGCATTTACTTTCTTCTCTCCAGGTGGAAAAGTGAAGAATTTCCACACGACAAGCAAAAAGGGTTCTTGTAGGAAAAGAGATGTCTCTCTAAAGATGCTCCAACAAGAATGATTAAAATGAGAGGTGTCCTTCAATAGTTACAGTGGGAAATGTTATGAACCAATGAAATCTTTTTTTTTAGGTCACATGGGATCAGCGCACTCTGCGCTCACGAAGCATGTACCCGACGCGACTTTGCGAAAATATATTTAAAAATAATATAAATTTTTATAAGTACAAATATAATATTTTTATGAATATCTTAGATAGTCTCTTGCCCTAATATGTATATTAAACACACATACATATCATTTTAGAAAATAAAAAAATTTCACGGGAGTCGCGCACCCAGCGCGCCCCAGCAAGTATATGACATCACGCGGGACCCGCCACCGCGCAAGCGTCGCGTACTGTAATGCGCATGTGTCGCGAATGTGCGGGAGCAGGAGTCGCGGACTGGTCGCATACCAATCGCGCACATCACGTAATATTAAATGTATATGATGTAACTGAAAAACACACAGCCGTCGCACACCGTACGTGGATCCTTCACGACGTTTCTAAAATGGCGGCTAGAATCCGCGCTCCCACCATGATGTGTACACTTTGGGTGCGTGACTCCGAATTCTTTGGGGAAAAAAATAAATTAAAAACGAAAATAATATAAATATATTAAAATAAAAAAAGTTAACAATATTTCAGTTTTAATTTTTTTTAATTTTTTTTGCAATTTTCAGAAAAATATATAATGTTATTTAATGAATTAAATATTTATAAATAAACTGTTAAAAAACTGTAGAGAATCAGTACAAAAAAATAGGTATAACTACTATTACACTTGAAAATTAGTATTTAAAAAACCTTTGAAATTCACTGAAAAAACTATAGGTTTCAGAGATGTTATAGTTAAAAATTAGCATTTAAAAAAGCTTTGAAATTCACAGAAAAAAACATAGGTTTCAGAGATGTTATAGTTAGAAATTAGCATTTAAAAAACCTTAGAAATTCACAGAAAAAAACATAGGTTTCAGGGGTGTTATAGTTAGCTTGACATTTCACTCGTACAAAACCATAGAAATTCCTCCGTTATAGTTAGTTCTGCTAACTATAACTCACGCGCCCGCAATGCACTGCTGAGGATGTCACATATTACATCATTCATGATTCAGAGGTGAAATGATCAATGCAACAGTGGGGATCAGACTAATATTTACAGAATATTTCTAGTTGAATGTCACAGTGATCTCACAAGTGACTTGGAGAAAAAAACACATTGGATTTTAAAAACACTGGTGCAGAAAAATAAACCAAAGATCCAAGACAAAATTCAGCTGGAATGTGCATACTGTGGAAAATGGATGGATATCATCTAGGAAGGTGAGGACAGTGGAAGGGAGACACTATGAAGCTGCTTACGATGGCAGGCGGATCACCACTGCCGGCCCGGCGGTGGTGATCGACCTGCCATCGTACCTGATTTACTCACCACCAGATTACAATGGCGGTGGGTAACGCGGCGGACGGAAAGTCCGTCTGCTGCTTTTCCACCAGTTGGCAATAGTTACGATTTCCGGCCGGGCTGAGCTGGGGCACATATATGGTGGTGGCGCCTAGTAGGCACCGCCATCCAAATTATGATGTGTGGCATTTAAGGCCTTTCCATGGTGTAAATGCAGCCATGGAAAGGCTGGCGGGGATTTGATTTGGGGGCCTGTTGTGGGCCCCTGAGGGGGCTGCACTTGGGGGGTACCATAACATTGCCATGCACAAGGTGGCAGGCATCGCGCAATGCACAACATGGCATTTTACCATTGCAGTGGTTGCTGCAGCCAGCAGCACCTGCCGCAGCATTAAAATGCCTGATGCGACCGCCGCGGTGGCGGTCACATCATAATTGGGGTGGCGGACCACCGCATAGCAGGCGGGTGGTCCTGTTACCGCTAGGGTGGCGGGCGGTCATCCCCCATGTGTGTGTGAGTGTGTTTGTGTGTGGGTGTGTGTGCATGTGTGTGTGTGTTTGTGTGTGTGTGTGTGTGTGTGTGTGTGTGTGGGTGTGTGTGTGTGTGTGTGTGTGTGTGTGTGTGTGTGTGTATGCAATCGAAAGAATTTAAGGAGCATCTCTCAAAATGGCACATTATTGTAGATAGGGATTGAGATGATAAAGCTCACAGCTGACTTTGATTTGAGGTGACTAAAATGTCCTAATAGATATTATGTTGTTGAAAAAAGTGAGCCTTTGCATAGAAGTAGAGTACGAAAAAATAACTCTCTAGCAAATCCAAAGAGATGGGTGTGTGGGTGAAAAAGGCATGTCCATGCATGAAAGATGAACATGCAATTAATTATTCTATTACGTAAATCATATGAAAGATTGGTAAATCTTTGATGTGGTATCGCTGTTGGCTGGCAGTGGAATGCTGAAGGTGGGTATGACGGAATAGAATGGTGGGGTTGTTGGGTTCTGGAGAGGGATGGTTGGGAGCGGTATTGCTGTAGAAGAGTTGTATGGGGAGGTTGTTTCTTCCATGTTGTAACAGAGTTGGGAATAAAGTATTTTGGACCTACAAGAGGTGTCTGGCATCATGAAAAAGTGGTGATGCGGTTGGGATCTCCAGCAGAAGAGGAATATTCAGTGATTGAAAAAGAAACGTTGGCATGTGTTTGGGGTATGGAACATTTTAAATCCTTTCTTTGGGGCACTGACTTTGATGTGAGAACAGACCATAAGCCATTAGTAAAATTGTTGACCACAGAAGGATTGCTTAAAGCTTCGGCTAGAATTGCTAGGTTCTCCATGAGATTGCAGAATTTCAATTATCGAATTCTGCATGCTGCCAGGTGTGCAGAATAGAGTGGCGGATGGATTGAGTCGTGTACCACTACCCATAACTGAGCTACCGTGCAATGAGTGGGATAATTTCCAAGTGGCATACACAGATGACGATGTAATGAATTCCATTGGGAAGGAAGACTGGAAAAGTCCTTACAGTGCTGATGGAAAATTGAACAAAGTGAAACAGCACATTCAGGAGGATTGGTGAGAGAAGAAAAGGTGTCCTGAGGACCTCAGACAATTCTGGGAAGTTAAAAAATGAGTTGGCAATGGGGTCAGGTTTTGTTGTTTGATGTGGTAAAATGGTTTCCCCAGAGAGTTTAAAGTTGACAATTTTGGGTGTATGTCGCGAAGGGCATTGTGGGGTGGTTTAGACTAAGAGGAGAGTGAAGTCAGTGTACTAGTGACCTGGCATTGATGTATATAAAGAGACTAGTGAGGGAATGTCTCAATGTGCAAGTTCGGATAAACGTTTGGAGACGTTGAGACCAGGGTTATGTCCAATGGAATGTCCTGAAATGGTGTGGGAAATATTGGCGGTGGATTTTGTTGGGCCTGTGCGCAATGCGATGGGTGACAGCAAGTACATTATTGTACTAGTTGATTACATCACCACGTGGGTTGAGATAGAGGTAGTACAAAAGGCTGGCTCTGAAACTGTAGTGACATTTTTAGATGCTGTTTTTATGAGGGAGGGTTTACTGAAGAAACTTTTGAGTGACAATGGTCCACAGTTTAAGTAAGCTATGATGGAGGAGTTCTTAGAGAGGAATGGTGTAAAACATCTAGGTACGTCAGTTTATCACCCTGCAGGTATGGCATGGTTGAGCGCTTTAACCGTGTTACCAAGGGTCATTTACAGATGGCTATTAGAAATGAGAAGAAATGGAATGTGAAACTTAACAAAATGTTGTGGGCGTGCAGGGAGACTCCTTCACTCACAGGTTATAGTCCCTTTGTGCTGATGCGTGGGAGAAAGCTATTAACAAAAGATAATCTTGGATGGATGTGCACAGCAAGGAAGGTGAAGTGGTCCCCTGAGACAGTGAAGGATAATATTTTGAAGGTAATGGAGGTGTATAAGAGATATTATGATGACAAGAAGTGAGCAAGGGAAGGGAAACTTGAGGTTGGTGAGTGGTTGAAAGTCAAGAAGGGGGAGAAGGTGCTAAAGGGGAAAGTGGTTATTTTGAACCACTCAAGGAAATTGAGTGTCTGAAAAATAAACAATCAGACTTAGTAACAATCGCGTGTGGCACATGACTCGCATAGGGAGATGTAATGCCGAGTGTGCAAGGGCAAAATGAAATTAGGAGAATGAACTCCTCGAGGATAATTGGTAATGGAAGAGGGATTTAATGTCTGAACATGAGGAGGTAGGTGATGCATGTAGTTGTCAGGAGGGGTGTCAGTGGCTGAAGGTGAATGGGTGTTTAGATAGAACTAGAGGCTGGGAAGGATCATTCGCACACCAGCAAAGTTTGAAGATTTTGTTGTTGAATTAAACGTGTACGTTACATTAAATAAAGCAGCAAAGTTCAGAGGTTTTGTTCTTGTATTTAAAGTGTGCGGTACATTAATTAAAGTCGAATTTTCATTTGTTTTGTATAAGATGCAAACTTGTTATCTTAGCTGTAATGTGATGCATTTTTAATACATTACCTTTTTGTTATTGTCACAGATTTTTGTTTGTTTTATATAAAGGGGAAGATGTGTGGTAACGCTGCTGGCTGGCAGTGGAATGCCGAAGGTGGGTATGAGGTATCGGTATGGGGGGGTTGTGTTCTGTAGAGGGACAGTGTGGAGTGGTATTGCTGTAGAGGAGTTGAATTGGGCGGTTGTTTCTCCCATGCTGTATCGGAGTTGGGAGTAAAGTATTTTGGACATACAAGAGATGTCTGGCATCATTACATTTGGCAAGGTCAAAGTTGAACGAAAAATAGATTATGACTATAGAATTTCTCTAATATAAGTTTTTTTGCAAATAAAAATCGGGGCAAAATACCTGCATGGGAATATTTAACAAAATTGAGCAAAGTTTATTAATTAGTCCCATTACTTTCGAACACATTTGTGACACCAGGTGCTTAATTTGTAAAACCATAAGTACATGGGCCGAAATCTATCTTTGGGAGCCCACTGTGAGTGCTGCCAAATGTCGAGATTGCCAAATTCCAAGACTTTTTATTGTTGAATTCACCTTATGCCTATTCTTTCGCCCTCTACACTTCCTGCCTCTTTTTATCACTCTTGAAGATCCTTTTTCATTCTTGCTTTCCCCCTGTGTCACTGTTTGACTATTTTTCCCGTCATCCTGTCTTTCTTGTTTTGCTTACTTAGGGTCTTGAGTCCAGATTTATTATGGCTTTGTGGTGTTGCAAAGTGACCTAAGGGATGCATTAGTTTTTACTTTCCTCAGGAAAAGTTTTTTCTCATTGCGTTGTGCTCTTTGCTGAGCACAAAAAGCATTTACGTGCCATTTTTGTGTCAAAGGAGAGTTCCATACATGGCTTTTTAATGCAAAGTCCGATCTGTTTAAATAGCCAGACCAAGCTGTTTATCAAAAGCTGTTTATCAAAAAATAACACCTCCATGAAAAGGCTTCAACAAGGGAAATGGGTATGTTCTTACAAAAATACCCACACGTTGCATGTGTGCCAAAAGGCCCAGCACACATCCAATGAATCGGATCTCTGTGAGTTTGTCTAGGCATAGGAATGTGTACTTGAAGGGTGTGCTCCAGTACAAATGCTAGACATTGCACTCCTCAGTACTATGGTGTGAAGCTGTGCGTTGTACAGGGCAGCCCTATAAGAGCACAAATGCAAGTATGGAAGCAGCAGAAGGTCAATCATGTTAGATAAGGCTCTGTGCTGTGTTTTTTGCTTTGCTCAACGTCACATAGCAACTTTGCTTGCTGCGCTGTGTTGCATGAAAAATGAATAAATCTGGCCCAAAGTCTGATGATTAAAAATAAGTCCCGGTCCCCAAAAACAAGCGCTTTTGTCCACCACCTGCAATCGCTGACGCAAAATAGGCAATGATGACTCCTCAGATTACATGTTTTTTGGGAAGTTTTATTTAGCGTTAATTCGACCCAAAGGTTTTGGAGCGGGCTATCTCAGCGCCGGTTATATTGCAAAAGGTCTTGTTGATTTTTTAAGGCACGGGCAGATGATTAAGGGTCTGATTACGAGTTTGCCGGTCTTTGAGCGGGCCGCCACCCAGCACCCCATTCCAAGCCCACCAAACCTGTAGTCAGTCTGCCACCCTGATTACGAGTAGTAATCCTGGTCGACGGTACTGCGGCAGCGGTGCTTTTCTAAGGCTCAAAGGAGAGCCTCACAAAGGCACCGCCATAGGAGCCCCGCAGCCCATTCCTGCACAGACAGAAATGCACAATGTTGTGCATTTCTGTCCATGCAGGAACAGGGGGTGCAAAAATACAGGGGGGCACAACATGTCCTCCCCTACATGCACCCCAGTGCAAAGAGGCAACAGGTTAGTTTCCTCACTGCCACCCTTTTTATGGCGGGCTCATCACCATGAAAAGTAGGGCAGTGAGAAAACTCGTAAGATGCTCAGCGGTGCCGCTGTGGCACTGTCAGCATATCATTCTTCCTCAGACTGCTATGCCACCACCACGGGATCAAGGATCCTGGTGGTAGCAGAGGTCCTGTGGCGGTCCAACCACCGTACTTGTAATGCAACGGGTAGACCGCCAGTCTGGCAGTCTACGGACTGGCACCACTGGTTCAGCCGTTCCCATGGACAGTCAAACTCCTAATTGTCACTAAGCGCTTTGACCAGAGTCACGTGATGTTGAGTGGATGCCAGACTCAAACATGATTCCCCAGTTCCAAAATCAGCAGCTTTAGCAGCAACGTTACATGTTGCATTCAATGCACAACTTGTGGCCAACCTAATTCGTTTTTTGCTAACACACCATTTTGGCCTAAGGTAGACAATGCACAAAATAGAAGTTTTTAGGCAGGATTTCGGAATGATCGAAAGAAAGAGAAAAAAACAAGCACCAACAGCATACCAGAAGAGGCGCCAAACAACAGCAAACAAAATGGTAAGTATAGTTTAAGACCCGTATTTAACACTGATTAATAGCCATGGGGTTCATTCCAAATTTTCAGGCACAGTTCAAAGTGCCATAAAATGTAATGCACGTGTAGTATAATCGAATGGTCACTGGTGTTTCTTGCACGTTTTGGCGAGTTTAGAAATATCTTTCCTTAATCTCACACATCGGTATGGTGGCTCCACTTCATAAAATGATTAACAGCTTCTACCAAGTCATACAAGCCAAAAATGCAATTGAGATAGATTTAAATGGGTTCCACAATATCACAGTGGGCCAGATACAAATGGATTGATTGGGACGTCCATTTAATTCATCTGCAGTCCCTTGCAGGATATATCAAGGGGCCAGATTTGTATCGTTCGTCATATCCCCAAAAAGTACGCCTCCAGGATGAGATAACCAATAATTGTAATCTACCAGGTTCACATGAAAAATGATTGCTGGGAACATGAGAGGGTGGGCACAGATGCATTTTAGATAAATAAGCCATTGTCTTTAATGAAGATCCGAGAGGGGCCGATTGTGGAACACTCAGCAAACACATACACAATATGGAAGAAAGCATGGCTGTATGTGTGCCTCCAAAATAACCCAATTAATGGGGTGTCCCTAACACTGGTGATATTGCAGCATGCACTAGCTGTCCTGGTACATGTGCTTCTGCCAATGCATTGGAAATTAATCTGATGAAAAGTCCTTGATGACATATGAGGCCCCAATATTTAAAGTTGATGGTATGGTAATGGTAACAAACAGGATCATACTAAAATATATACATATTTGCGATGATAAACATACATTGTCATATGAACCATATACTGAAAATAGAGTTTTAATTAAGAGTTGAGCAGTCTCATGCCTTATAACACTTATGTCTCACACTCCATCCTTTACCTTATTAAGGGATTTAAAGGGATTATTGTGTCCTCGGTCACTTAAAATACTGCTGGTTGGTTGGTTACCCTTTATAGAGAAGCTGATTGACAATGCAGATAGCAATGAGGATACCGCTTCCTGTAGGAAGGTGTTGAAACTTCCCTCAACTCGAAATTGAACTGATCTCCATTTGGATTAGAATTCTAGGCTGGTTGATGAGCAGTTTTTTTTTTTTAAATTAAAAGATGACCTGCAAATGAACTGCAAATGCTATTTCATGAAGAGAATCTGGTTTAAGGTCCATAGAGTGACGTTTCATATTGGGGATTCTATATGCTGTGGCTTTGCCCACGGCAATTAAAATAAAGATTGTTTGATAGTCATATATTAATGCACCATTTTAAATCCGAAATATGTGCCCAAAGATATTGGTCACTCAAAGCTAAAAGAGCTGATGATATGGAAATTATTTCCGAAGATTATAGTCCAATTTGGAGAAAGATAGTGCTGGAATCAAATACTGAGAATTCCCAAATTTACTGATATCTGTGGTGGATGCCGATAAAGGACATCTACGTGTAACTGAACACCTAAATAAAGTGCCACTCTTCGACAGTGTCAACATTATTTGTAGTAGTTACAATTGATTCAGACTGGGAGAAACTGAAATGCAAATCCCAAGTAATCAATGAAAGAAAAACATAATTATCTCCTTATTTACCTTCCTCATCTCTACCTTTGACTATGAGGATGAGGACCACCTCCCACACTGCCCCATCTGCAGCTATCTTTTTCTACTCCACATATCATTGGGGACCATGAGCTGGAGCACCACCTATAACCCGTTCTGTTTTTTCTTTCTGCAAAAAAATACTTCTTCAGCAGATTTCAACATTCATCTGGTCAGGATTTTGCAAGGTGGTCTTAGCTGGATCCTGCCAGAGGACAGCTTCCTCTTTCCATGGAGCCCAGTTACTTGAAAAGGTGGGGAGGTTGAAGTTGGCACCCTATTGGAGTCCTCTCCTGGTGTCTGGCTAGAACTCATTGCAGATGGTGCAAGGTTTGCTGATCTGGGGGCTGGGTGCCATCTGGCTGTGTTGGAGGCAGTTGGTCATGTAGCCTCCTTCCTGTCTTTCTTCCACCCCCATAGAGTGTGGTGGCCATATTGTTTTGCAAGCACTGTGCTGTTTCTGTGGAGAAGTGGGGTGTATCTGTACAGTTCTGTATTGTGCTTGTTTGAGAAGGGTGTCCGCAGCATTTTTAATAGTACCTCAAGTGTACACTACCCAGCTGACACTATGTTATGTTAATTGATTTTTGTATAGCACCTAATAACCGACTGGTCTCTAAGCGCTTTTGAGAGGGTTGCCAAAGGTCGTAATCGGATGCATGGCAGCACAGGGGGCTAAGTTAAACAGTATCCAAAGCCCCCCTGAACAGGATCGTTTTGAGCTGTTTCCTGAAAGGGAGGAGTGCCGGTTCCATGCGCAGGTAATCGGGCAGTTGGTTCCATAGTTGTTGAAGTAAGACGGAGAAGGCTCTGCCCCCTTTACATGTGGTATTGCACCCTGGAGCGGTCAGGCGATAGGCCTCAGAAGACCGCAATATGCGGCCCGGGAACATAGTTCTTCAGGCGTTCTTTAATGTAGGCTGAGGCTTTTCCGAAAATTGCTTTATGGGCAATGCAGAGACCCTTAAATGTCGCTCTTTGCCTAATAGGAAGCCAGTGCAGTTTGCACAGCAGGGGGGTGGCATGGGACCTTCTTGGCAGCCGAAAGATCAGCCTGACTGCGTCGTTCAGTACCACCTGCAGTTTATTAATACGTTTCTGTGGAAGGCCGATATATAAGGTATTGCCGTAGTCTAGTCTGGAGACAATTGTGGCCGATACAATCATTTGTAGAAAAGCATTTGAAAGGAGGGGGACACGTTTTCGTAGCTGTCTCATGAGCCCTATAGAAGTTCCCACCACTGTGGTGACTTGGTTGGCCATGGAGAGCTCAGAGTCAATCTTTATGCCCATGCGTTTCACAGCAGATACTGGTGAGGAGGTGGTACCCTGCTCCTGGGGCCAGAAGCGATCGCTCCAGGGGTTGTCTTTTGTGGGGATTACAAGGACTTCCGTTTTGTCAAGGTTGATTTTTAGCGAATTGGCTGTCATCCAATTCACTGTGAATCTGAGGATTTTTATGATGGACTTTTGTGCAGCATATCAGGGGCTATGATCCTCCTCTGGGATGCTGATTAATTAGGCCCAATCCATGATTCCTTTGGCCAGCAAAGGCTCTGGCAGTAGTCCACCTGATTGAGTCTAGGACCAACCTTTGAGGGATGTAGCTGACTCTTGGGTAGAATCTAGGAGTGTTTCCATTGCTGATATTTGCCAGGCACATTTTCTCCTTGCTCTTTATTAATCACCTGATGCCACGCCCAGTGCAGTATACATACATGCATGTTGGCATCGTTACAATAGAGGTGTGACATGTGAAACACTACATTGCTACCCATATTTCTTTCAACATGAACCCTAACAACTTCCAATGTATGGTCACTCAACGTGAGGCCTAACCACCTCTGCTATAGTTCCAACTTTTCATTTTCACTCTACTTAGAACTCAAAATCATTGAACCTCAACGGCCTTTGAATGTGGGTTCATAGGTTGCATGGGTGTCTCTGGGATTCAGTCGCAGGGGGCATCCCGACTGCACTCTCCCTGTTGAGCAGCAGGACCCAATCACCAACTGTGATGTCAGATTCCCTTGACCTTTGGGTCCTGCTTGCACAGGTATTGTTGCTTTGTGATTATGTTGACCGTGCTCCTGCGCTGATCAGTGAGCTTATTGTTTTTCCTTTATTTTGATTTGGAATGTAGAGTCAATCATCTTGGTCTCTCTTTGCTTCCTAGCACACACAAGATGATAAAGATCTCATCTTCCTTATCGTCAACTTGGAGGTATTTGGGGTGTGAAATGGTTCCACATGATTGTCACTGGGTTCAGCATCAGCGATGGTGGGCACTCCTTGGTGTCGCACCTTCCACCTCATGAGTTTAGTTGTTCTGCAGCTGCTGCCTCGGCAGACTTTTGCGAAGTATTTGGAGCACTACCAGCTGGAGCAGGTTTTTTCCTCTTCTTGGGGTAGTTTTTCATGACGTGAGTCGAGAATCCGCAGTACCCATACAGTTTCCATGCTTGTGCGTTGGTGTTTGTTCTGGGTAATGCATGTGATGCCTGGTTTTGGCAATGCCAGAGACGGTTTTGGACTTACCTGGTCTATACTCACTTACTTGTTTAGTTGTGAGCTTGCTAAATGTCAGTTCCATCTGTCAGCTAGGTCATTGGAGATACTGTACATGTAGGTGAATGTGAGAATGTTATACAGTGACATGCCAGTCTTTTGCAAGATGTGGTGCTTAAGGTGTGCTAACTTGCTGCCTTGGATTAGTTGTGTCCTTAATTGCTTTTGAGGGCAGTCAGCTGTGCAGGTCCTGATAAGTTCACTGAATTGGGCATGAAACACAAAATTGAATTCCCCCTCTTGTTTGCAAAGCTTAAACAGCTTAAAGTCAAGGTTCATTTGGGGAGCAAAATATGTATACAGAAAGATGACTTCTCTGTCATAGTCATCATTGCTAGCTGTGCTAGGTAGGTTTTCAAAGAGTTTGAAGAGTTCTCTATCAGCACAGTGTAGCAGTGGGGATTTCTTTACCTCCTTTCCTTGGTAGCTTTGTCTTAGTTATTGAGGTGAGCCACTTATATACGCCAGCATGGGGCTATTGTGGCAAGGTCACCGAGTTTAGTACATAGTAATAGAGGGTTGGCTGCTTCACCTACTAGGTTCGTCAGTCTACCCTAGTTCTCGACTGCAGGCCATGTCCAAAAAAAGGAGATGCCTACAGAAAATTCTGAGCTGCATCTGCCCCCTCTGGATGAACGTTGCTAGTTATCCTGGAGGTAAGGAGGTGCTATGATATAATTTATGCCACATGGTTTATTATAATGTCCCTGTGGTAGTGTGGGTTTTGAGAGCTCTTGTGTACACCTCCCCATGTCTGGCAGGATATGGGTGCTGTGTCAGGTGTGTTGGTTGCAAAGGTCCAACTGAATGTCACCTTCTTGTGGTGCTCGTTTATTCTGTGGCACTTAAGCTAGAAGTGGTACAGGCATGAAGTGACGCCCATTTTTGTTGCAGATCTTTCTTGAATTTATAATGTCGTGTCTGGATTCCTGCATGTGCTTCATATTGCTTCACCCTGGTGGTGTAGATGATTTACCGTAGGACAGCTTTAATCTGCCAATGCTCTGGCCTGCATGCTGATGGTGGCACTCAGAATGCAGTGTGTGGATGGCAGTGGTGAGGAGTGGTGGGGAGTGTCTCACAACCTGGTGAAGGTGAGGCAGTGATTCAGGGCACCAATGCTTAGCTGCCAAGGTTTCTGATTGCTTATGTGTGACATTTTCATAATTTCAGTGTAATTATGAATCACATTTAATGACTATGAGTGAAAATGTCTTGTGGGCAAAACAAAGCAATGAAAACGATGTAAACATATATAAATATCAGAGATTACAGCCATTTGAGCAACGAGAAACTCTATGAAGATATTAAAATTGCTGTAAAGCACCAGAAATAGAAGGGCGCTAACCGAGTGCTGTGCGTCCCTGCAGCCAGGCCCCAGGTTCAGGGTATTTGAGGGAAGGGAGAGGTGTGGGAAGGCAACATGAATATGGGTGCTGCCTGTAGGCTGCGTGTCACTGCAGCCAGGCCCCAGATTCAGGAGTTTTGAAGGAAGCAGAGGGGTATTAGAAAGCTTTATACACATAGCTGCCAAGTTTTCAGATTGTGTGACATTTCTATGGTTTCAGTGTCCTTATGAGTGACACTCAACTGCCAAATATGTGACACTTAGGGGCCGATTACGATGCAGCTTGGAAGGCTCCAACCGATGGTCAGAGCCTTTTGAGCTGCATTGTAATGGGCTCCTCGGTAAACTGCCCGGTCATTCTGGCTGACTTCCGCCGGGCTCAGAAAGCCCATTGGCTAGTCGGAAGTCGGCCAGTAATCTCAAGGGTGAGGCTTTCCGCCCTTGAGATTACGATGCATGGCTTCCAACATGGTTTCCATGCCCGCCTGTCCGACATGGAAACCATGTCGGAAAGCGTGTTTGAGCTCCCCAAGCAGGGTCCCCTTTATTTAATGACCTCCGGTTGGAGGCCAAGGTGCCCCCATGTTGATCTCTGCACCCCGTGGCAGGTGCATTGAGGTGCCTGTCACAGGGTGCAGGGATGAACTGCTCCTCCCATTTCCCTATGGGAGCATGCATTACAGCCGGTTTACAGCCGTAATACATGCTTCCATTGGGAAATGTAACCGAACAGAGTTCAGTCGCATCCTAATTAGGCGGTCGGGACCGCCAACCATGTGTCGGTTGGTTCCAGGACCGAGTCAGTGTCGGGCAGACATCAACATCGAAATCAGGTCCATAATGTGACATATTCTTGCAGGTAAAATGAAGTGCATGGAAAGAGATAAATAATAGAAAGTACACTCTTTTGATCAAAGAGAAGCCCTGAAATATCTTGAAACTGCTTCAAAACCCTTGAAGGTGATGGTTTAAAACTGATGCAAAACAATGTTGTGCACAGAAGATGTAAAAGTACATATATCATCATAAAACATCTCACACCCCCATGCCATTGCACTTTATTGCACCCTACAGAGGTCAAATGAACAAAGGGGAAATGTTGTTCCGGTGGGTAAAAAAATATGCAAAATCACATAAAGCTGGTAAATATTTTTCCCTCTAGCTGTACATACTTCAAGGAACAAATAGAAATCACTGTTAAATGTGTCCTAGAGTTGATCCATGACTAATACTTACAGTAAACACATACAGAAATTGCATGTTACAAATGAATAAATATGATTTTGTTTTCAGTTCTATTTGGTATATCGTCCAGGCATTTGCAAAAACTTGAAAAAACAAGTAAACGTCTCTTGGAAAGGTGTCGACACTAGGCAGAGTGCTTGACTCACCTAATTGCCATTCCAGCGCCTGGGAGTGTCTCTCAAAGCTGAGCGCTTCGCCAGCTTGCTTTATTTAAACAGAGCTGCAACGTGTCTCAGGCTTTCAGGTAGGGGAGGGGGACAACGGGCTACAGCTGCAGTTTACAGCTGTGTCACACAGGCAGCTCTCCTCCAGAGTGTCTCGCTCTGGCTGGTGGCAGTCTTTGATGAGTAAAGGACCCCATGTATGTTGGCCACGCCCGAACAGCCGCCAGCAATGCCTTAGTGGGGCAGCAGAGCACACAGAAAATGTATAAAATCCTGCATGGTGCCAGTCATGCCCGCTGACGACCCTGGCAAGGCATGTTTAGGGCACATGGAGATGGCCCTGCTAGTTACGTGCTATGGACCAGAGAGCCTTATACTCTCTCTCTGCCTGCGGCGTGCAGCCCTACAAGGAAAGAGCCCGTGATCACCACCACTCATTGATTGGTCATAATCCCAACACAGCACACAGTGAAGGGGTGGCATGAGTTGCCAAAATACCAGCAAGGAAATGTGCCACCCCAAAAGTAATCAGTGCAGGCACACCACTAGGTGATGTGATCACTGTACAGCAAATATAGGAACTGTTTTTGTAGTTTTCTGTGACGGCTGCATCACATGAGGCAGCCTCGGCTGATTGAACGCAGGCAGCACCCAGGCACAGCGGGGTGCTACCTCTAATGTAGCTATAGTTGGTTTCAATGCCTTCCAATCTGTATACTCGTGAAACGGGGGGAGTTAGGCCCGAGGGGCAAGGTTCAGGTAGGGCCGTACTAATGTATTGCACAAGGGAAGAGGGCCTGGACCTTATTTTATCAGTAAACGTATTCTCAATTCACATATTGAACAAACACATTGCTTTTTGTTTGCACCGGTATTTTATTTATACCTTTTAATTAGGAAAGGTTCGTTTTTTTGTATATAGTCAAACATGAAAAAGACAAAGGTCTAATTATATCCAAATACCTTACATACATTAGACTATCATTATACACATTATTAATACACATAAAAGCAATTTGCAAATTGAATACAAAAAAATAAATAAACAAACATCCAACCTTCTGTCGCTCTTATGTCAACTTTAGCAATGAACTTAAACCACTGATCCTAGACTAGCTGAAAGTGTCTGAGTCAGGTATCAAAAAATGAACACTGGGAACACTTTGATGTCTAATACAGGGAAGCTTTCCTCAGTATACAGGCTGGAATTTAATTCATCATTCCTCTGTGTTGCTATCGTATGCCAACGCGTTTCGAATCCCGGGCATTAAATACAGGGACTCTCGTCAGGGCTCTTGCATTTAGCAGCGGTGATATTTTTCTTGAGAGTGTTGTTCTTCTCTGCAGCTTGTTACATCAGTTTCTCGACCGATGTTGGGAAATTCGGGTATTTACCTGCTGGTTGGTCTTCCCTATGTATATTTTCTTGCCGGGGCAAGCTATTGCATATACTGCATTTTTTGTTTTGCAGTTAGTAAAGTCAGTATGTTTCCATCTGATGTTGTGAACAAATTCGGTGCCTTCAATGGTTGTACTACAGGCCACACAGTTGCCACATTTTCGATGACCTTCAATCGGTTTGAGATTCCACTGTGTCAGTAAATCATTTTTTGGCTTGGGCAAAGAGGTGTCGGCTCTGATTATTTGTTGCCTAATGATCTGGTTTTTCTTCATCGCGAACAACGGTTTAGGAAAAGGACATTCAAGATTTTCGAGTAAGTGCCAATTTTTTAATATGATTTGCCTGAACTTGTTTGTGTCAGGACCAAAAGTTGAGACGCATACTAGTCCTTCTAGCGATTTTTTCTCTTTGACTTGGAGGAGGCTCTCTCGGGTTGTATAACGTGCTCTTTTAGTTGAATGTTTAAGCAACTTTTTTGGATAGCCTCTCTTGGCCATTTCATTGCAGAAAATAGCGCCATGTTCTTCGAAATCTGATCTCTGGGAACAATTCCTTCTTATTCTTAACAGTTGCCCATATGGGAGGTTCTCTTTGAGGCTTCGTGGGTGGGCGCTTTTGTGATGTAGAATTGTGTTTTTGTCCGTCTTTTTTCTATACAATGATGTTATCAACTGGTTCTCAACAGGAGCAATCTCCATGTGTAGGAATGTCAACTTAGTTTCGCTGGATTGTACTGAAAACTTTATGTCTTCATGCCGTGAATTCATCCATTCATGGAACGATGTCAGCTTTCTCTGACTTCCCTGCCACAGGCACCAGATGTCGTCGATGTATACATCAGGCTGTGGTCAGGCAGCACACAGTTCTGGGCACGGCACTCACCAGCCTTGCGCTGCTTAATTTAATAAAGCACGGCTTCAAAATACATCTCGACTGTGTCACGCAGTTCCAATGGTCTCAGGAGGCGTTATAAAAGCATGCATTTTGCATTTTAGTACAGTGATGTGGACCATCACTCTAAAATCTGTTAGTCTAACGCCTGATGCGTGGTACTTGAGCTGCCAACAGCAGAGCATGTGGCATCGGGTCCACCGATCGAGGTCAAGAGAGAGGCACTGCTCAGTGGAATGCGGTGGCACAGCGATGCAGCCATCTGTTGTCACCAGTGTAGTGGTGGTGGTGGACCGGGCCCTGTTCAAGGAGCACATTATGGGGCTGGTTTAGTTTTTTGGGACACAAGCAGCAGATATTTGAGCAAGTCTGCGCCCTGCTCTTTAATAATTCCCTGACGCCGCCTCTGGCGTCAGGATACTTGCATGAGT
Organism: Triturus cristatus; assembly: GCF_964204655.1. NCBI lineage: Eukaryota > Metazoa > Chordata > Amphibia > Caudata > Salamandridae > Triturus > Triturus cristatus. The sequence goes on along the minus strand of NC_140591.1, from coordinate 211,343,696 downwards.
GTTGAGGTGTGTCCATGGCACATCTCTGATGGCAAGGAAGGGTATTTATTGTTATGGATAGTCCTCTTCTTATGGTCTACCAGTGGTGAGGGATTGACATTTCTAGCTACAGTGAACTGTCTGGGGTGGGCCTCCTCCTCTTGCTTAAGACCTGGGAGGGGGATGATAATTTTTGATTGCTGGTAATTAATCTAGGCATTAGCCTTGTGGGGAGAATACCTCTGGTGCAGAGGACATAACTAAAAAGAAAGCAGCACTAGGTATTGTTTGCACAAAAAGTGACATCAACTTTAGAAATGAGGCTCTTGAAATAAAATGTTGTATGGCTGATCTCTTGTTTTTCACATCAGAACCAGATCTCCCATGAGTCAGGCACACATGGAAACACTTTCCTCTGTGTCACATATCATGAAGTGCTGCTGCTCGTTGAATTCTGAAACAATAAAAGATTGTTACTAGGTGTGCGAAGGAGCAGTATAATTCATGGCAAGGATGCAATCTGGTACTTATATGAGATATTTCAAAGATAGCAGGTTAGTATTTCAAAACGGCCATTAAAACAAGCATAACAAAAGTGAATATACATGGATTTCAATTTGCATATAAAGTCTTCCTCAAAAGAGGCATTACTGCAGAAGAAATGTGCCTTTATGTATGCTGCCATTGTTATGCCAGAAAAAGAAACCGCATTGTTAAATGTTCTGTTTTTTTATTGCTATTCTTTTAATGCATATAGAAGAAGTAGCGGGATCTTATACACAAAGCAATAACATTAAAATAAGTTAAATAAAAGGTTAAGCGTTTATTTAAATGTTGGTTGCAGTTGAAGAGAGGAATTAACTAGGGTGTATTTCCTGAACTGCTTAACTTTAGGAACACCTTCATTTATAAAGACATCTTACAGCAAGCGTGCAAAAATATGAGAAAGACTCTTCAAAATGTAAAAAAGTGTATTTCACTAACATACTGATCCTTTCACCTTAGTAAATCAGATTCTATCAATGCATTGATAAGAATTTTTTTAACCACTTTGCCGCGGTGCAGATTCTGCTGCGGTGCGGGCTTTCTATTAGGTGGGCGGAGCTGCGTCGGCCAACGGAAGCGCGCAGCACTACAGAGGTAGTGCTCGCGACGGCCGTTGACCGACGCGCACAGCGAAGGGGTTAAAAGGAGATGGTTTTCAAACATGACTTTAGAAAACATTCATGCTTCTCCATCATCCTGGCAACACTGCCAATAGTGAACTAATAAGCTAGTCAGTTGTTATCCGCACCCTTTGGGTGGCTGGGGCTGCTACCATACATGAACATTATAGTTCATCATATGAAACATAAGAGATGTTTTTGTACAGTGCACATTCTAAAGTCCTGTATTTCAAGGTCCTCTTGTAAATGAAAATGCAGGAAAAGGAGAGAAAGGAAAATAAAACAGTTGCCCAGGATCACACAATTTGGTCAAGCGGGAACGCCGGGATTGTTCCCAGTTTTTCTGTTTCCACATTATGCAATTCAATTTAGCCAGTAGATGTACATGCTTCGCTTCCCCTACACCCACCTTACCTCCCCTTACCCGACCACTCCCTGCTGGTATCTCTGCAGCCATCGATCACACCAGCGACCAAAACATTTGGCCCGCTTGAAAATGTTTGCGAGTAACCATGCGTTTTAAGCTATTTGATGTGCAGTAAAAAGTACAAGTGTAAGCGAAAAGCGTACTTTTTCAAACTTGAAAAAAAGTTGACAATACACAGAAGTTACAGTACGCTGACTGCAGTATGTAATGCTTATTTCCAGCACACAGGGAATGGAACCATTCATTGTGGCTGCACATGTTTTACTCGTCCTGTGTATGTGAGGGAGCACCGGCTGCTGCCACCTGCTCTGCAGTGTTCTTTTGTTAGGGACACTTGCATTGCTGCTACTCATGCAATATGTTAGTGAAGCCCAGTGAGCTGCTTTCATTATGAATGGGCCAAACATATCTACTTTTTCTACCCCACCAATTGTATTGGACCATGAAGGGGAGCACTACCCATAACTACTGATTTTTCTGTTTTATTTCTGTTTGTCTAGGCAAACCTGTGCAGTACATTTCTGGAATCATCTAGCCAGGACCCTGCCAGCTGGGCTCCTGTCAGAGTAAAGCTTCCTCAGTTCATGGACCCCAGTTTTGTAGTCAGATGGGGAGGTTGAAGTAAGCGCCCTGTGGGAGTCCACACCTGGCCAGATTAACTAAGCCCTTGTGTTGCCCTTGCATCGCACAGGCAATGCACGGGCTAAGGTTAGAGTTACTACTCATGCAAAGCCTCCTTGCATGGCTCTGCGGGCTTCGTGACTCCGTAATGCAGTTTGCTGCCTTGTGTTACTCTGCGGCTGGAGGATGTTCCATGTGTGGAGCATTAGAATTCCCAAACATCCATAGACTTGTAAATCTGGAAATGCATCAAAATGGTGCACCTTCCCAACATAGGCATAACAAGGAGAAATTTCTTTATTTTTCCTCGCTATTTCTTCTTTGTACGTGTGCTGCATTATATATACTCTCTCTCTCTCTCTCTCTCTCTCTCCTGTTGAATCGTATCTCTATTTTGGTGCATAAATGTATTGGTGTCTGCTTTTGTGTTGTCAGTGTGTGTGTGTCAGGGAGCCTGCTGTTCAATTTCCAAAGTCTATGGGTTCAAAAAAATCACTCTACAGCCATTCTTCTGCCATTTAAAAATGATGTCAGCCCAGCCACCAAATTTAGGGGCATATCAACAACAACCGGCGATAATTATCTCTAAGCTCACTTAGCGCTAGGATAATTATCGCCGGCTAGCGTGAATTTTTATCGCTGAGATAGCGTGCTATTAGCAACGCTTATCTCAATAGCGATAAAAATCCTCACGCTAACAGGCTAACGTGAGATTATCGCTGGAAACCCAGCGATAATCTCACGTTACCTTGTTGATAGGGACAGGCAAACTTAGCCATGATATCCTCCTTCCATAGGATATCATGGCGAAGTCTGAAAAATACCAGACGTAAAAAAGCAGCGTTAACCGCTGTTAGCGCTGCTTTTTTTGTCTCTAACAGGGTTAGCAACATTCTTGATAATAGGAGAAATGTCGCTTAGCGACATTTCTCCTATTATTTTACTCTGGAACGCCCCCTTTGCATCTCATTAGAGATGCAAGGGGAAGCGTAGAATAAAAGGGTGCTAACATGCAAATTTGCATGTTAGCACCCTGTTGTTGATAGGGCGCTAGTTTTATCTCTCCTTTTTTGGCTTTTAAAGCCAAAAAAGCAGAGATAAAGCCCTTGTTGATATGCCCCCCAGTTCCTTTTTGGAACTTCGCCAAAGCTCAAAATCAGTCAAGAAAAACAGACCCGAGTGTGGCCTCCACCACCCTTCTGAACATTTGTCAGACTCACTGTTAACGTATGACTGATTCTAACCCATCCCATTGGCTTTTCACAGGGACACGGCTGTCGGAAGCCAGTCATTCATCCATCATTGTGTGTCTCCCAAATTCTTTTTTGTCTCTTAGTGCTGTTGACAATGGATCATTGACCACATACAGGACCATATATTGAAAAAAGCAAATGAAAGGTGAGAAACCTGTTCCGTTTCAATGATAATAAAATAGCATATGGTAATGGGACACGTCACACTTTTTGATCAAAGAAAAACACAGTGAAACATAGAGAAAGTTTCCTAAATCAGCAGAAAATACTGCTGCGGAAAACAAGGCAAGCAAACTCTGTGAGTACTCAACCCACAGATACACTAGCGAAATTAATTCTACGATGACCGAACCCTGTATGTCACGAATGAAAGCTACATTTAACAAATGAGTGTCACAGATGACATTTAAAAGAATCCATGGCTGAGCCCAAGACCAGTCTCTGTACCAATTATATGTATTCAGTGAGACAGTTACATTTTTATCTATCAGCCCCAAATAAGTATTGGCAAAGCGAAAAGTCCTGGCTTCCGTGTGCTATCTGTGTTTGATACCACATTAAAATCAGACCTATTGGCTTTGCCATTGCTCTCATTTTAGACTGACACCCAGAGATGCCAGCGTCTCTGCCTCTGCTCAAATGGGATTTCATCAGAATGGCAGACCTGTGAAACTGTGTGGAATTTGGCACCCTGCCTAACATGTGCGAGGCATGGTAGAGGTTTCCGTTGTAGATGAAGGGGATGCACAGACGGAAGTGTTGGAAGCAAAGGGGCAATGGTGTTGGCTTAAGTAAACGTGTGTACGGAAAGGTATTTTGTGTTTATTCTAAGAGGTCTGAGAATATCAATTGACCAATTTGCATGGATGCCAATTCACCAAAATGCCTGGGGTAGGTGAAGTGACATCACACGTCCTTTGAACTCTGCTTTCACTCACATACACCCTTCTACATGAACACACATTCACACATACAAACAGTCTCGCTCACATAACCACAGTCACCCACAAGCATGCAAACAACATACATGTAAATATTTTTTTCCCTTACCTCAACTGCAAAGGAATGTCATATTTCAGCAAACTGTACTCCATTTTTATTACGCTAATAGTAAATAATGTAATATTATTCACAATTAGCACAATAAAAAAATTGCTGGAAAGCAGGGAGAGGGGACCCCCCAGCCGACGTCCATAAGAAAGAGACTCCCCTGTTTTCCTGGCACTGATTTTGCTACCTCTGAGGCCAAGGGTCATAAAGGCAGTGTCAGGGGTCACAAGGGGCAAGTCAGGGGGTCATAACTGCTATCCCTGGAGACCCTCAAACGACGTCCATGCTAACTTGTAAGTTCATACTCCCAGTTGTTGAAAGGTTTTCAATATAAGTCTCTCTTTTTAAATCAGCCAGGTTCAAAACATCAAAATCAAAATGTTTACATAAAACATAAATAAATATATAAATAAACATAAAAAACATCATAATGAAATATACAGCCCCAAACAATAATTTTGGAAGAAGCACTCCATTTTTTTAATTTTACGAAAAACAGTCAATTAAAACATGGTAAGGAGAAAAAGTAGATATGGCCATGTCAATAAACAATTCTTCGTCATTGGGGAGTCCCGAAATTCTTACACCCCTCTCAATCAGGGTTCAGAGAGGGACACAGCACTGAATCCGCCCTTCTAGGAGACACAGAGCACAGATGGCTCCTGGATGAAAGTGAGACGGCAGCACTGATTTTACTCATTCTCAGCAGTTCCTTCAATACTGTGTGTCATGCCACACTGTTAGAGAGGTTGGCCAATCTGCGCCTCCAAGGAACAGCCTTATCCTGGATGGTATTCTTCTTAGAAGATTGTACCTTCCAGGTTTCCTCAGCCAGTGTCTCTTACCTCAGGAGTTTCCCAAGGATCAGCCTTAAGCGTGATGCTATTAAACATCTATGTCCGCCCATTCGCTAACTTGGTGGAAAGCTGTGGCCTCACTTTATTCTATGTGGATGTTACGCAAATCATCTTCTCTCTGACATCTGCCTCGAATACACAACCCTGAGGCCCTGAACTCCTGCCTGGGTTTGTTTGCCACGTGGATGAATAATAACTCACTCAAACAAAGACAAGACCGAGGTACTAGTGCTGGGAAGGAACTCGCCCCTCTGGTATCCACAGCTATGGCCAGAAACCTTCGGCGTGCTTCCTGTTCCAGCTCACAAGGTTAAGAACCTTGGTTTCCTGCTGGACGAAAAGCTGTCCATGAAGCATCAGGTGGCGCAGATGGCCGCTACCTGCTTCGCTGACCTGAAATGGCTACGTAGATCCATCTGGATACTCCCACTTCCAGCTCAAGGGACGGTTATCCAGGCATTTATTTTGTCCAGACTGGACTACGGCAATGATTCTAACTCGGGCGGACAAAGAATCCATGAGACGGTTGCAAGTGGTCCAGAATTTAGCCACTAGGTTGCTCTACAGACTCCCTAACAGTGCATCCGCCTCATCCCTCCTCTGCAAGCTTCACTAGCTGAAGGTGGAGAAACAGATTCAATTCACAACCTTGGGTTATGTGCACATAGCCACATCAGAGGTCATCCCGCGATATCTTCACAAAATGGTGAGACCATATCAGTTAGCTTGTCCCCTATGTTCCAGTGACCTATCACTGTGCACTGTTTTCAGAGTCAAATGGACAAACATGGAATGTCAGTCCTTACCCTCCCAGGGCCTCAAACTGTGGAATGCCTTACCGATGCCCTTGAGAAGTTTGACCTTGCTGAAAATCATTCAAAAGCAGCCGAAGATCTGGATTTTTGAGTCAGATGGGCCTGGTTAAACCCTACATGCCACTAAAGCACCTGGAAAACCTGTGTGAGTAGCTGAGCGTTATATAAGAATTTCTAACCTAATCTTCAACAGGGGAAGTAAAAGGTGAAATGTAGTGGTAGTTATTCATTCATGAGTGTTTGTTCTTGTTAGAAATGACCATCTTTAATGTGGTCTCCCCCAGATTTCTGCCTTCTAGATGAACCCTTTTGTGTTGGCATTGGGACTCTGCTAGCCAGTGGAAAAGTGCTTGTGCACTCCCTTCCAACCATGGTAAATTTGGTATACATCTGATTGGTACATTTAATTTACTTATAAATCCTTAGTATATGGTACTTCATGTGCCCAGACCCATAAATGTAATACTACTAGTGGGCTGCAGCACTCACTGTGATCCCTACCAAAGTAGCACTGTAGCATGTCTCAGGCCTGCCACTGCAGCCTGTAATACAGCCATTACGACCTGGCAAATAAACCTTCATTTTCAAGGTATCCTTCTGGAGGAGCACAAGAACCCTAAAAATAAGGTGATTACCCATAACGCTCTGCAGTTGCTGTGGAGTTGCTGAGGTGAAGAGTAGACGATGCATAAGGTTGATCATGCTTCAACAACATCCCGGTGCTGGAGGTACCAGAAAGAATCAATGTCCTGAGTATGGACCTTTACATGGAGAAGTGGCTGACACACACAGTTCTGAGGGGTAAGACAACAGCCTTTTTCTCAATGGATCATGCACTATGGATGCCTATCAAATCACCTCCACCTTGGGCACCCTAGAGTCCAGTAGTGGCACAATTACTCAACCTGGAAACAGAGCTAAGACACTGCAAATAGCCAGACCAACGGGCCCCTGACAGGTGGAGAATAACTCGGTCACGATTGCTCCTGATTACACGGCAAGGGCAGAGACAGAGGGAATCCTATTACTCTAATAAACAAAGGCACCGGCAACTTGGTCTCAATTATGCAATAAGAGTCCAAGCGGAACTGAAGATGTTTGAGGGAGATAGGACATTCTTCTTTCTTTCCTTGAAGAAGGCTTGAGATTGGCTGGACCCTAGAGGGGATACGCTCCCCTTGGAACACAGAGAAGCAGATGGGGGTTGGATGTGGAAGTGGAGTAGGCACCAGACCGGGCCACCTGCAGACTCTGCGACCGCCCATCCAAGTGGGAGGCGACACATGAAAAAGCACAAGTAGTTGCCGAGCTTGAGCGATCTGGGATGCCAGACACTGGGACATGGAACTCTGATTCAGACATATAGAACTCACAAGATGGATTACACCTTGAAGGGATCCATGAGGACTTGTGGGGCGGCCCACAGATTACCCAAATGACAGCAAATCTCCTGTTATGATAACTATGCTGGTACATCCATTTTTGAGAGGATGGGTTACTGTTGGCTTGTGCCTCTATCTCGTGTTTCCTGATACATGTAGGCCATCAATAATAGGGTGAAGGGGGGGCGTGGCTTGACGCCAGCGGAGTATGGCGGCTCCTGTGTGAGGCTCCCGGACTCGCCTCGGGTTTACCGCGTCTCCTGCTACCGGGCACGCTGCTTTCCGAGTGTAATGCCGTCGAAAGGTATGCTGCCCGTTTTGAACTGGAGGGTGTATGTGAAAGCTCGCTGAAATGAGCTTTTTTCAAGCTTTATGTGCATTGACGGAGCGGCGCTTCATAACGGCCGCCATTTTCTTTTTTTTACCGCGTTGGTGTTCCTGTCAGAAATAGCTTGACAAAATATGCTAGTCCAGCAGGCAATGTTTTTTTAAAATAATTTTTTCACCATTTGCTGCCTGTCTGTGTCGCATGCACTTGGTAGCTTTATTTTCCACCTGATTTGCCCTCCGTTGTGAGGAGCCTTTCCTGGCAGCCATTTTCTGGTGAGGATTTGGGAGAATCATTTTGCCTGACGCCGCGCTTCTGGTTTGCCTGCAGCCTGCTCCCAAATGTGACGTTGACCTAGCTGAGCTCTGTTTTCCTTATGGCTCTGGTTCTACCTATTTGTTTATGGGCTGCTCATTGAATATATATTGGTTCCGGTCATTCTTCATATACAGCTCTATAAGTGTCTCGCCTGTTGGTCTGTTTGATGGGCAGAACTAAGACCTCTTCAACAGTGCGGCACACTTTTATTAAGAACTCAAAGCTTTTCACTGAATTTTCCAAATTTGAAGATTCTCTATTGCTTTCGTCGCAAGCTGCAAAGTCCAACATGGATCCCAATTCTGTAGCTTCTGGGAAGTCTGTCACGAAACGTTTGAAAAAGGATCCCCCTTCCCCTCCTAAGTCGGCCTCTCCGGTTTCCTTGGAGCTCTTGTTGGAGGAAATTAGAGCGCTTCGACCTTTTATGGAGGACACAAATGCAAAATTACAAGTCCTTACGGAGAATTGGTCTAAGATGGACACTAGAGTCTCGGTGGTTGAGCAAAATGTTTCCTCGCTTAAGGAGTCATGTGCTAGTGTTTCACATCTTCATTCCCAAGTTTCGATGCTCCAGTGCCAAGTCGAGGACCTTGAAAATCGCAACCGAAGAAATAACCTTCGTATTTATGGCCTGGGGGAAGGACTTGAGGGATCGGACGCTCTCACTTTTTTAAAGACTTTCCTTCCTAAGCTACTTTACTTACCTGATGGCACTGTACTTAACATCCAGCGTGCGCACAGATTGGGTCGTGTCCCTTCCAATTCTTCACCTTCGCAACGACCCAGAGGTGTAATTCTATATTTTTTGGAGTACACAGACTTGCTAAAAGTTTTGTCAGCGGCCAAATCAATTCCAAAAATTACATGGTCCGGCTCAACTCTCTTTTTTGCCCAAGACTATGCAAAAGCTACGGCCAATAGACGCAAAGCCTTCCTAAGTATGAGATCTGACCTTCGATCCTTGGGAGCTCGCTATGGCCTCTTCCATCCATGTCTCTTCAAGGTAACTTATAATAACAGAACGACCACATACGAAGATCCGACGAGACTTCAGAGCTTCATCAACTCCTGCGGTCCGACTAACATGGATTCTACTGCCTCCTCTTCGTCATTCATAACATAACATTTTGCTATTATTCAATGTTTTGCTTCATTTTCTATGCTTATGCATAAGGTATTTCTACTTCACGCAGATTGCTTGGCGTAGATTGTCTGTATTGACATAGTTGCTTGATGGCTTACATTAAGTTATTGGTTGAGTTGCTTTTAAGGCATATATATGTGTTTCGTTATTCTTATGTTTTAACAGTTCTTTTTTTGTTTTCGCAGATCTCCTTTTTTCATCATGACGTGGTTTCTCCTTGGCTTTCCGTGTGTCTCTCCCCGGATGTTCCGTCTGTCCACGTGGCTTCACCTCCCCCTCCATCGCATTTCCCTTTTGTAGGTATGTTTTTTGTTTTGTTTTGTGTTCTGTGTATTGTATTCCCTGCATCGTTTCCATGTGTCTCCCAACTTGTATTTATCTGCATTTCGGCTATTCTTTTTATTTCTTTCCTCTTTCCCTTTTTTCACGTCTCTCCCAAATTGGTCTTTGAATGCTTATTTCTTATTATTCTTCTATTTTCATCTTTTTTGGTCATAACTCTTGTTTTCTGTGCTGTTGGTGTTTCTTGCCCTTTCTATTTACAATGTCTTCTTTGGTTCTGGCTTTACGGTTTATTTAATCTTTTTATCCTGAAGGCGAGTTATATGTTTTTCTATATTGTCTCCTGTTTGTTACATTTCTCTTCGTTGTTTGAATTGGGTTCTTACCTTAGGATTTTAGGTTTAGTCCGGGGTTTGAATTCGCCCATTAAGAGACAACGGGTTTTTAAATGTGGATATTGCTTTTCTCCAAGAAACCCGCCTCTCTGAACCTGAGTCATTAAAGTTAAAGAGGGGATGGGTTGGAGAGGTTTTCTTTTCCCCAGGTGATGGTAAACGCAATGGCGTAGTGATACTTTGTCATAAATCTCTCTCACTCTCGCTTTTGTCTCAAGAATCGGATGCCGATGGACGGTGATTAAATGTCAAGCTGTCTTTAAAGGGTGTTCCAGTCTCACTTTTGAATGTTTATGCCCCTACTTGCGGAGATCCTTCCTTTTGGCCTGCACTTGCTAAGCAAATATCTCACTGCATAGATGATAATTTTATCTTGGCAGGTGATTGCAATCAGGTATTTGATCCATTTATTGACAGGAACTCCAAGGTTCCCTCCGTGCCCAACAAACCTCACAAATCTTTTGTTTATACCGTTAATCAACATAAGCTTTTTGATGCTTGGCGTTTATGTAATCCAACTACCAAAGAATTTACCTTTTACTCTTCACTTCATCATTCCCAATCAAGAATTGATTATATTTTCGTATCTCATAATATTTCACAAACTCTCACCCATGCAGAGATCGGCCCTATTCTGATTTCAGATCATGCCCCGGTCTTTATTGGTATTGACATTTTACCCAAAAATATTGGACCCAGAAGATTGCGTTTTAATAATCCCCTGCTTTTAGACCCGAAATTTACAGCCTCCTTCACCACCTTTTTTGATGAATTTTTTATGATAAATCAAACTGATTCCATAGCTCTTTCTACAGTTTGGGATGCCTTTAATGCCTCAGCTCGAGACTTTATAATTAATTTTGTTGCAAAAAGGCGTAAAATTGCCCGCACACAGACTAGAGATCTCCTCCAAGATATTAAGAGACTGGAAAACTCTTATAATACCTCAAATACAAACAACAGCTTAGTTGCTCTTGTTAACGGCAAACTGCAATATAACAAAAAATCTACAGAGGATGCCTCCTTATAGCTCTTAAAATCCAGTGCCAAATTTTATGGTGGTAAAAACAAGGCTGGGAAATGTTTTAGCTAATTACTTGAAAATTAAGCAAAATAAATTGAATATTGAGTCCATTTTTGACACGCAATTAGATTTGAAATTCAAGGATGATGATATTTTGAATGAATTTTCTCTTTTTTACAAAACATTGTATGCCTCTGAAACTCAACCCTCGGATTTGGCTTTGTCACATTTTTTCTCCACCATTCAAAGGCCCACGAACACCACTCCATATTTGAATCCATTAGAATCTGAATTGACACAGCTCGAACTATCAAACTCCCTTCATACCCTTAAACGTGATAAAGCGCCTGGACCGGATGGGTTCACAGTCGAATTTTATTCACATTTTTCCAAACTCCTTTTACCAAAATTACATTCACTATTACACTCTTTCAGCGCTCTGGGGCATTCTTCAGCCTCTTTCTCAGATGCTCATATATGTCTTAACCCCAAAGAAGGTAAGGACCCCAAACATTGTAAGAATTATAGGCCCATTTCCTTGGTAAACATTGATTATAAGATATTTTCTAAAGCACTAGCCTTACGTTTGGATTCTTTTTTGCCAGACTTGTTGGGGATTGAGCAATCTGGATTTGTTAAGGGTCACAACATAACAGATAATACGCGACTCTTGTTTGACGTTTTGTCAAAATCCTCGCATTTTAAGGACTCCCTAGCAGCCATAGAGTTAGACGCTGAGAAGGCGTTCGACAGAGTTGAATGGGCGTATCTTTTTTACGCTCTCCGTTGGTTTGGCTTTGGCCCCAACTTTATATCCCTAATTTCTCTCCTTTACTCTAACCCTAAAGCAGCGGTTTGTGCCAACGGATTGATATCTCCTTTTTTTGATCTAGGAAGAGGGGTTCGTCAGGGATGCCCCCTTTCCCCTTTCCTTTTCAACCTAGCTCTGGAACCATTTTTATTAAAATTACGACAGAACCCCAACCTGCATGGTTTCCGGACGCACCATTCTCACATCAAACTTGCAGCATATGCAGATGATATCCTACTCTTTATGTCCCATCCAACTGACTCAAACCCTACCTTTTTGGCGGAAGTACAGGCTTACTCTGATATTTCGGGGTATAAATTGAATAATGATAAATGCGAAATTCTACCCTTAACAAAGTTTACATTTAAACCTGATTTTAGTGCTTCCAATTTTACTCGGTGTTCTAATCACATTAAATATTTGGGCTTACATGTCACGTCATCAATCTCAGATACTGTCTCATTGTGCATGAACAAGTGCACGCAAAAGATCTCGGATTTAACTACCAAATGGCATCCCCTTTATTTATCATGGTGGGGGTGCCTGGATACCATTAAAATGATGTTATCACCCATTATCATCTACACTATTTCTAATATCCCAGTTCCTATTCCGCAATTTTTTTTTAGGAGAATTAATTCTATTCTTTCCTCTTTCCTATGGGCCAATAAGAAACCTCGGATGTCTATATACAGATTAATTTGTCCCAAATCTGAGGGCGGAGTACATTTTCCTGACTTTCCAGCATATCAAAAAGCGTTCCTTCTCCGTCAAGCTTCGCTGTGGTTACGAGATCCTCATGAGGATTGCCCCTTATGGACCACGGTAGAGCGTCTTTTCCTATCTCCTTTTTCCTTTAGTGAATACCTCTCCTTCTCACTCAAACCCCAAACGTTGTCAACCCCCATTATCAAACTGACATCTAAGCTTTTAATGCGTTTATCCCTTCCTCCCCAAAACACCAACGACTCCTTTCTTAATTCCACAATTTGGCACAACACAGGTCGGCTCATTCGAAATAAACCATTTTACTGGAAATCCTGGCATCAGAGAGGCTTAATATGGATTTATCAGCTTTTTTCCCTCTCAGACTTTTTATCCTTCCCTCACTTAGCCATGCATTTAATTTACCTGCTTCATTCATCCACAAATACCTTATACTTAGGAATACTGTCTTAGGTGCGCGTGTCCGATTATTAGCAAACCCTGCTGTTCCTGCTCCCCTAGATCCATCCTCACAGTTACGATCCCTATTAGCAACATCACCCAAAGCGTCTACATTATTTCATTTTTTACACAACACTGACACGGTTCGACTAAAATCCAAAACTGAAGAGGCTTGGGAACATGATTTTGCACTGTCTTGGCCAGTGTCCTTATGGAACAATTTATGGATTAAAATTCGCAAATCATCCAGAGCTGCAAATGCAACGCAAACTTTGTTTTTTGTATATAACAGACTTTTGCTATCACCGTCCGCTCTGAGCAGGAATTACACCATTGTGCCGGACACCTGTTGGACCTGCTCCTCACCAAAATCTGATTTATTCCACATGTTATTTTCTTGTCCTACTGTACATACTTTTTGGAAGCGAGTTTGGTCTCAAATTAATATGATTTTTGGCACTGTTCTTCCTTTTGCCTTTACTCATGTTTTCTTAGGCAGCTTGTCATCTTGTTGGGAGAATACAACGCTTAATGTTAAAATTGTTGATTTGTTGTTGGCAGTTGCATTTCAGCAAATCGCAGCAAACTGGAAAGACTTTTCGAAAATTTCTTATAGAACATGGTGGTATGCTGTGTGCCATAATCATAGGCTAGACACTTCCTTTGTGTACCCTCTCCATTTGAGATCCAAAAGACTGGATTTGTGGTCTCCCATCACCACTTATTTAGATGCATGTGCTAGTCGTTCTTTTCAATTATCTCCGTCTCAGCAGGAAGTATCAAAACCTCCTTAATTAATGAACCCCACCTGTTCCTAACGCATTTATGTCTCAGATACTCTGTATTATTGTTTTTGATGTTTTATTATTTTTAATTTCCTAATCAACCTGATTCATTTATAACGATGTAGATTCTCTTTTGTCTCACATATATGTATTATGTTGTAATGTGTTGTGACACTCTTTATTTCTTCTTAATAAAATCTTTTTTTAACTGAAAAAACAATAGGGTGAAGGGAACCCTAATCACAGATTGGTGCTGGGGAATGCTCATATCATGGCAATGAACATTTTTGTTAGTACCGGATACCCCCACCATCCAGAAGGACCTTCTGTAGAATACTGATTTGTCTATTGTTTTCGGCTATCACTAGCACCTTTGTGCAACGGCCTCGGGAGGGGTGTTTTGGGGATATGTTCTGCAAAGTTCATTGTGTTGGTGCCAATTTACAAGCCCCTTGCGCTGCCAGTGCGTACCACCGGCGCATTTTGCTGCCCGGTATTTACAAGAACACGAAAAGCCACTCTGCATGGCTTATCCTGTCCTTGTAAATACGGCTCCTTTACAAGTAGCACTTTGAGTGAAAGGGGCATTCCAACTGTGTTGCAGTGGGTGTTCCCAAGCAACACCCATGAAACCTGACACATTTCCAGATTCACGAGAAATTGTAAACCCGGAAATGTGTTTGACTGCTACGCCTTCCCAGGGGAGGCATACGGAGGCACAACGAGGAGAAATGTATTTATTTCTCCTCGTGTTTGTTTCCTCTTTCTATGTGTGCTGCATTTTGCAGCACACATAGAATGAGGAAATCACCTCGGAGGATTGTTTATGTGCAGGAAGGTGTCCCTTCCTGCACAATAAACAATCATTAGGAAAAATTACGTTTTACAATTTCTGTGTGTGCTAATGCAGCACACATAGAAGTTGAAAAACGCCATTTCATATTGTTTATGTGCAGTAAGGGACACCTTCCTGCACATAAACAATCATCCCCATGAAGCAGGCATCCTTGAACCATGGTGCGTCAGTGCATGCCAGCTAACTGTGGGCCAGCCAATATCTAGTAAATAGATATGATCTGGTGCCAGGACAGCTTATGCTTTACTCCGTTTGAGGTGCTACTGACCAGCAGGGGGGCTATTACCTGAATTTATGAGGAGTTACTGTGCCACTACACCGGGAGGACTGGGAGGACTAGTGAGCTGAAATAGTTGGGAGTGATGCACTGGCTACTGATCAGGGACATCTTAAGGATTTTGGGGGCCCTGGGCCAAACGTATTGTGGGGGGCCCTGTTCGGAACAGCTTTGAATTTATTACTCACTTCCAACTCTCATGCCCTCTTTGACCTGGTCACAGTGCACAGGTATACTCGTCCAAATTCTAAATGCGTTTACATGTAATATTCAGGGACAGTGAAGTGTGGTTTCAGTACTATAACACAGCAGCGGCTTTCTAATATTTCTGCAAATACATACACTTTTTTTATGGATGTTGCATGAAACATAAACACATTTCTCTGCAAAATGTATGTAAAAGACTCTCATACATCACCCACATTAAAAATAAATTAAATGAAAGCGGTATTTAAAACAATCTATTTAAGAATTATTAAAGATTGTCAGGGCAACACTATCTGCAGACAGGGCTGGCTCTATCAGTGGCCCCCCGAAAGGCTGGCGCCCTGGGCCAGAGCCCACTTTGCCCATGCCTTAAAACATCTCTGCTACTGATATGTCGAACACCTTATGGGGCTACTGCGTAAACCTGGCCTGTCCAGTGGAACTATCCTCACCGCACTTACCTGACCCTGGAGAGACTTGAGAGAATATAGCCAGGGGCGAGGGCACTTGTCCCAGGTGTGGGACAGGCATCAAAGATTGTTTTTCTTGTATGGTTTGGTCGTGTCCAGTGATAAACAGTTTTGGATGCAGGTGACACAGAGCATATTAGGGGCATCTGCTTGTCACCTCCCACTGGATCCTCTATGATGTATGCTGGATGCCAGATGCACTGCCAAAAAAGCAAGGGGCCTCCTGCATTTCCAGAGCTTAGCCCTGATCTTGGCAAAAACATTTATAGCCACGGCTTGGATATCCCATTTGGTCCTGCCTATGACCAGCTGGCAGTCTGAGATGGTGAATTGGCTAAGTCTAGAGCTCACTGTTCATAGGTCTTTGCAAGCCATGGGGGTGGGGAGGACCCACTGGCACATTGGGATGTTTACCTGCTAAAGTTAGACCGGAAGTCAGACGAGCGACCCAATGAATGTAGACTTGGAGCTTTAGCAGATGTGTGTAGGAGGAAGGAGACGCAGGTACAGTCTGCAGGTATCCAACATTACTGTGCCTTGTAGACTGGTGCAATGGTTGAAGAAAACCTGTTCACTGGCTGTGAGTGAGGTTACGACTGTGAAGATCTTTCCGCAGAGCGATCAGGCAGATTGTGGGGACGTGGTGAGGATGGGGTGGGTGGAATGGAAGCCACATGCACTATGTTTATTTCAAGTCATCTTTATAATTAATGCGGTCTTTGTTACTGTTCTCGCTTCTCCCTGTTCAGATATGATGTCATTATATTGAATGCCAGGATTACCAGATGTGGGAGGGAACGTACACACTGGAGGCGGGGCCTTAAAATAGCGCTTTGTATTTATGTTTTCTGAGCACACTAGCACTACCAATGGTTCCCCTATTGTCCACAGTCAATTGCCTTGTGATGTTGAAGTGGACTCCTTAATTGTAAAAACCAACAAAGACGTTTGTAAAAAAAGGACATGCTAGAGACACTATAGGACTTCACTTGCCTGTAAGCATGCACTGGCCACATGTGCTGCTCTTAGGAAACATTCTGCAGGCTAGTAGGGAGGATCTGGACCCTTCATGCAGCTATTGATGGTAGTAAGCATCCAGGCCCATGAAGCACATCTAGAGAGGAGAGTGGCCATTACCCCCAGGTCCCTCCGTCCTCGACACCGTCATGGACAAATGAGATTTACTATCTCACTGACAGAAAAAAGAACGAAGGAATGCTGGACCTACCCTTCCCCCTCCCACTGGGAGTACTTAAGGAGTACCGTCCCAGCATTCCTCCTGTTCTTTTTTCTGTCATCCTGACAGTGTGAGGACGCGGCAGGAGCGGGGGCGCTCCTGCCTTCTTTCTGGATCTTGCGTTGTGGCTGCTGGTTCTTACCTGGTGCCGGCGGCCCTTAGTTGTTGGCCTCTCCCTCCCTGCTGGGCTTGGGGGGAGTGGCGCGGGCCTCTCCATTTTCGTCAGCCTCGCGGCGGTGTAATACCGCGTTGGTTATATCTTGGCCCGATGGCCGCCTCTCCTGGCCTGCCGGGCTTGCTGGGGGGCGCGGCCGAGCTGCTCCTCTGGATTGGTTGGAGCTGCTTCCCCGGCCGGAAGTCGTCATGCCTGACTTCCGGTTTTTGAGCGTGTGGACGGAAGTCAGGCGCCTCGAGGTTACCGGCTTTGGGAAACTCGTTATAAACGAGCGTTTGGGGTGAGTACTGCATAGCGGTTGTTATCTCTGGCGATTTTGCTGTTGTTGGTGTGTTCTTTACGATGGGAAAGCATTCCAGGAAAAGACGTCACCGGGAGAGGTCTTCCTCTTCTTCTAGTGCTTCCAGGTCTCCCTCACCTGCCAGGTCCAGGCGCCGTGATGCTGGTGCTGATGCGCATATTAAGCGCTTGATCAGGGAGACTTTGACTGAGATGGGTGATGTTGGATCCCGTCGCAGGTGTCATGCTCCTGTTTCTTCGGACTCTAGTGGCGATGAGTCTGCGGGTTTGGGGGATGAAGAGTTGAAGGGCAAATATGTGGACAAGGATGCTATGACCATTATTGTGCAGCATGTTGAAGAGAACATGGGGTTCCCTGAAGGGGACGTGCCTAGTACCTCTAGGGGCCCTTTGTTGTGACAATTTCAGAGTGCTGCCACTGTCGATGTGCCTGTCCATCCCTTCATCAAGGATGTTTTGAAGCGCGAGTGGGCTGATCCTGATAGCATTCTGATTCCGCGATTCATGACTAAGCTCTATCCTCTGCAGGATATGGCTACTGAACTGCCTGATTCAATTCCTATTGACTCGTTTGTGGCTAGTTTGGTGGGGCGTACTTCCCTTGCTGAAGATGCTGTGCTGAAGGATCCGGTTGACAAGAAGGCGGATGTGGCGCTCCGTAAGGTGTATTCTGGTTCCCACCTGGCCTTGAGGGCGGGAATCTACGGGACTTATGTGTCGCAGTCCCTGTTGTCTGACCTGAAGTCTCTCTATCAGTCTATGGATAATGCCACGGACTGTTCTGGTTTGCTTGAGCAGATTGAGCGTCAGGTGGAGCTGCTGTCTGATGTCTCCTTTGACGTTGTGCGTGCTTCTGCTCTTTCCGGAGGGGCTTGTGTGGCTGCACGTCGCAGTCTTGTCCTTAAGGACTGGAAAACTGACTCTGCGCAGAAAGCATGCGCTTTGAGGTTGCCCTTTCAGGGTACAATGTTGTTTGGGGGGGAGTTGGAGGCGAAATTGCACAAATTGTTTAAGGAGAAGAAGCATTCTTCTTCTTTTAAAGTCTCTGCTACTGCTCCTGTCCCTTCTAAGACCAAATCTTTCTTTCGCCCTGCTTCTCGTAGACAGTTTGTGAGGGGCCAGGGTAGGTTTGCTTCTGGCCGTGGTCGGGACCGTAAGGCTAAGTCCCCTCCACCTGCCAAGCCACGTTCCTGACTCTTTGGCGGTGGTTCCCGGGTTGTTGGTTGGAGGGCGGCTGCGCTTCTTCCTGGATGCCTGGGTTCAGTCTTGTTCCGACGTCTGGGTGTTGGACATCATTCGCCAGGGTTATGTTCTGGAGTTTACGGCTCCTCCTCCAGACTCGGGTGTTCGGCCGACTCCTTGGCCTTCGAGTCGTGTGAAGCGGTCTCATCTTTCTCTCGGGATTCTGGACCTTCTTCGAAAGGGTGCCATTCAGGAGGTTCCTCCGTTGGAGACGGGGTTGGGTTTCTATTCCCTGGTCTTTCTGGTTCCCAAGAACACGGGGGTTTCCGCTTGATTTTGGATCTGCGGGTTATGAACAAATGGGTGGCCAAGATTCCTTTTCGCATGGAGACTTTGCAAAGGGTGATTCCGTTGGTACTGCCGGGTCACTTCATGTGTACCCTCGATCTTCAAGATGCATATTACCATGTCTCGGTCCATCCTCGGTCCCGCAGGTTTCTGCGGTTTTGTGTTCGGGGGCGTCATTACCAGTTCATGGTGTTGCCATTTGGTCTCCGGTCGGCGCCAAGGGTGTTTACAAAGGTGGTGGCGCCTTTGGTCGCATGGCTTCATCTCCAAGGGGTGATGGTGTACCCCTATTTAGACGACTGGTTGATCCATGCTCCATCTCGGGTCCTGTTGCTGGAGGCCAGGGAGGTGGTGTGCTCGGCGTTGCGGGCCCATGGTTTCCTGATCAACTTGCCCAAGTGTCAACTGACTCCGTCTCAGGACATGGTTTTCATTGGGGCCCGCTTCCGTTCGGATCTGAACCGCGTGTTCCTCCCCGAGCCTCGGGTGGCGACATTGGTGTCCCTTGCTCGTCGTTTCTGGTTGGGGGGTGCCTTTCCGGTGTGCCTTTGGTTGCGTCTTATGGGTCTGATGGCGGCGACTGTTTTTACAGTGGCATGGGCGCGGTTTCATCTGCGCCCCCTTTGGGTGTACCTTCTGTCTCTCTGGGATCCCCTGTCCCGCGATTTGGAGGTCCTCATTCCTGTGTCTCCGGTGGTCCTCCCGGTTCTTCTTTGGTGGTCTGTGAGGGATCATCTGTCTTTGGGTCTGCCCCTGCAGTCTTCTCCTTCTCTGGTCTTGACGTCGGATGCCAGCGCCTTGGGTTGGGGGGCGACCTTGGGGTCTCGCTCCCTTCAAGGTCGTTGGTCCCTCATGGAGAGCCGCCGGTCATCCAACTGGAGAGAGCTCACGGCGGTGTCCCGAGCTGTGATGGGTTTTCGAGCTCTGTTGCTCGGTCGGAACGTGTTGGTGCGGTCCGACAATATGGTGACGGTGGCTTATCTGAATCATCAAGGGGGGATTCGTTCGGCTTCTTTGAATGCGATAGTGGTGCCCCTGTTTTGTTAGGCGGAGGGCCATCTGCTGTCTCTGACGGCGGTTCATCTTCGGGGAGTGGACAACTTTGTGGCGGATGCCCTGAGTCAGTGCTTTCAGGATTCTCTGGAGTTGTCTCTCACCCCGGTTGCGTTTCGGCTTGTGTGCGGGAGGTTTGGGCGTCCCTTTCTGGACCTCTTTGCCTCCCGGCACAATGCTCAGCTCCCTCGGTTTTGCTCCCGGTTTCTGCAGGAGGGTTGCTGGGGGGTGGACGCACTGTCTCTCCCGTGGCCGTCGCGTCTCCTCTATGCCTTCCCCCCCCTGGCTCTGGTTCCCAGGTTTCTGGCCCGTTTGTGTCAGGAGGATCGGGAGGTGGTGGCGGTGCTGCCGTTTTGGCCTCGGAGGTCTTGGTTTCCGACGGTGCGTCTTTTGGCGGTGCAGGGTCCTTGGTTTCTTCCCCTGTCTCCGTCTCCTCTGCGGTCTTCCCCATGCCTGTCTCTTCTCCGGTTGCGGTTGTCGGTGTGGAGGTTGAGAGGCAGGGTTGGCGACGACGCGGTTTCCCGGAACATTTAGCAATGGCTCTTCAGCGTTCCCGGCGGCCTTCTACCCTTAAGGCTTATGATCGGCATTGGGATAATTTTGATCGTTGGTGTTCTGCGTTGGGCGTCTCTCCTTTGTTCTGTTCCTTGCCGGTTGTCCTTCAGTTTTTGTGGGAAGGTTTCGAGAAAGGTTTGGCTGTTTCTACGCTGCGTGTCCAGTGGGCCGCTGTTCGGGCTTTTCGTTCCCCGTGGGGGAATCTTTCGGATATTGAAGACTTGGTCTCTCGTCTTCTTCGCAGTTTTACTGTTTCTCAGCCTGTGCCTCGCCCTTCTTTTCCCCTGTGGGACTTGCCTTTGGTCCTTCGGGTTTTTATCAGTCCTCCTTTTGAGCCTTTGGATGAGGTGGATTTGAAATTTCTCACCCTCAAGGTGATTTTCCTGGTGGCTGTCACCTCGGCTCGTCGTCTTGGGGAGTTGGGGGCCTTAATGGCGCGTGCTCCTTTTCTGTCCTTCACGGAGGGTGGGGTGGTCCTCCGCCTGGATTCTTCCTTTGTGCCGAAGGTTTCTTCGCAATTTCACAGGTGCCAGGAGTTGGTGTTGCCCTCCCTGGGCTCTGTCTTGGACTCTCCTGGTGGTCCCCGGTGGTCTCTGTTGGATGTGTGCAGGGCTTTGCGCATTTATCTTGACCGTACTGCGGTTTTTCGCAAGTCGGACTCCCTTTTTGTCTCCTTTGGTGTGGCATCTCTTGGGTGTAAGGCTTCCTCTGTGTCCATCGGCCGTTGGCTGAAGCAAGCCATTTCCTTGGCCTACTCCCTGTCTGGTTCTCCTCCTCCTTTGGGGGTTCAGGGTCGTTCTACGAGAGGGGTGGCTGCTTCTTGGGCGGAGGTTCGGGGTGTTCCTCTCTCTGAGATTTGCAGGGCTGCCACGTGGGCCTCTTCTAATACTTTCATCAGGCATTATCGACTCCTCAATCTTTTGGGGGATGATGGAGGTTTTGCATTGGGGGTGTTGAGCTCTGTTCGCTTCTAAATGTTTTTTCTGTTTATTCCAATAAATCTCTGGGTTTGTTTGCTATCCTGGTGGTTTGTTGTGTTTCTGGTATGAATGCCGGGGTTTGCTTTGGTATTTCTCATTTGTCCATGACGGTGTCAAGGACGGAGGGACCTGGGGGTAATGTCCTATTACTTACCGGTAATCTTCATTACTCCGGGTCCCGTAGTCCTCGACACCGTCATGACTTCCCTCCCTCCCTCCCTGTCTGCCGGCCTTCATTGGGGCTTGGTATTTCCGGAGGAATGCTGGGACGGTACTCCTTAAGTACTCCCAGTGGGAGGGGGAAGGGTAGGTCCAGCATTCCTTCGTTCTTTTTTCTGTCAGTGAGATAGTAAATCTCATTTGTCCATGACGGTGTCGAGGACTACGGGACCCGGAGTAATGAAGATTACCAGTAAGTAATAGGACATTGAAACCCATTGGAGTTTGTTCAAGACTTTGTCACCTATTCCTGGGCACAGACAGAACCTAGTGTTCCTTCCTTTTGCATGCATCGTTGACTTTGACTGACCAACCTGATAACAGAAAATTGTGTTCCTGTAATATTGCAGCTAAAAAGAAACCTTTATTTTTAATACTTATTTGTCACCCCTAGGGTAGGCCCTAAATTCCCATAAGGCAGGGTATTTAAAACATAGAATATGTACAATTGATGTTTTACATGTTCTAATGGTGAAAAATATAAGCCTCAAACAACGTGTAAACAAAGTATCCATCCATAGAATTCGGTAGAATGACCCAAACATGAAGGACATTGAATACCTGCCACTGCCTGAAGCCGATTGATCGAAACAAGCCCACTCTTTGGGGCAGATTTACTACTTCTGGCGCATCTCTGCTAATCAGCAGGGATGCGCCAGAAGAGTTGCGACGCATCTTCCCACACGTGCGCCACCACTAATGCGCCGCATTTACAATGCGGCGCACCGTGGCGCACGGATGAGCAGATGCGTGTCGCATCCTCCAGCGGAAAGGCGGCGCATTGCTGGAGCCGCGTTGCAAGCGCGACGCAGCTCCAGCAAGGCTCAGGGTGCCCCTATTTCCAACATGCTGCATCAATCCTTACGCCTGCTTCAAGCAGGCGCAGGGTTTTGACGCAGCATGGCCCTAAAAGTGACTGAGTGAAATCTTGTAGATTTCACTCAGCCACTTTTAGGAGGCGTTCCTGCACATGTGGCGCAGGGCTTTACAACGTGACGCATCTCCCTAAATGCGTCACGTTGTAAATACCCCGCAGCATGGCGCTGGCTTTGCACCGTCGCTGCGTCACAAAAGTGACGCAACAGCAGCGCAAATGTGCCGTACGGGGCTTGTAAATCTGCCCCTTTGTGTCTGCATTCAGAGCAAGAGGCTTTGGCTACTCCAGTTTTTCAGAGTGGAAAAATAAATAAAATAAAAATGAAATAAAATACAATCTTTGTGTGCTTTGAGTGTCAAACAGTGCTGGCGAATGTACATTGAGCAGTACAACCGGAGCAACAGAGGTGATAGTGATAAAAGTCAATAAATTAACTGTGACTCTAGAGACATTAAACTAGTCATTGCTTTAGAGGTGCATTCACCACAACCCACAAACTCCAAAGAATGCCAGTGGTGCCAGTGGTGCACGATCAGACAACACGACAAAATAAGCTCTTGAACATGGCTGCTGACCCTGATCATGCCCCTGATCAGAGAGATGCCGCATATTGATTTGTTGAGCACAAAAAAAACCACTCTCTCCTCCCGTTTCCTTTCATCTTCTGTTCCAACAATTTATCGGAAAATGTTTTATCTTTGTTTCTTTCAAAAGCCGTAGAAAGAAGGATACCCAGGCATGTCAGCTGGGGAATTACTGGGTCATCTACATATCATGCCTCCATGCTTTACAATCTGATTTGATTGTTCTTGACAATCGTCTTTTACTTCTTACTTTTAAATTAAATGAAACATGTTAAAGCCAAAAGAAACGTGAATAACCAGAGCAATATGATTTGGCTCAATTCATTACACTATGGGCAGGCATGTGAAAATTGAATTTTAATATTTGTTTATACTTAGTTTTTCTGTGCCCCCTTGTGTTTTCATAGTAATCCTATTCTATAGAAACTGAAGTTGTGTCAGGATCATGTACACAAGTGAGCAGGGACTCCAGAAGTAATTGTGGGTGATCTGTGAACACTCAAATCCTGTTTCTATCCTCCATGAAATATTGGGTTAATATTGCGGTATATAACACAAATATGTGTCAAAATTTGACAATCCAAAATGGATGTTGTTTTATAGTAGCTTGAATCGTCCTGTTACTTTGAATATGCTGGCTAAGTTTCATGGTTCAAGTAGGGCTCGGGTAGCCAAGATACTCAGGGCTGCACATATGCGCATTTCCTAGAAACGCAAACTCGCATTCAAATCTGGCAAGTGGGAGCCGAATCTTAGGAGAATAATGAGGCTGGTATAATGAGCCTGTGTGATTGATATCTTCTCCCTAAGGATGTTCACTGCTCACTACATAAGAAGATCTTGCCATATGCTCATTAGATAGGTTTTTGCTCAGAGTGAGAAGTTTCAGTCACATGATTAAGCTCTATTGAGTTGTATTGAAAAAATATTCTATGCATTTTAGTGCTTCTGACCTTTTCTAGTGAGAATTCTGATCAGTTGCAATGCCAGTTGTCTTTGATTATTTTGCTGTGCTGCTTGCTGCTTTGCATTACATGCTAGTTGGACTTGAGGCTTCTCAGCGTGTTTTATTTTTAATAGCTGGCTGCAAACAACTGCAGATATCAGATACCGCATGTCAGCACACAACACACATAACACAACATACACAACACTTAACATTCAGAAAGGGGCCTTGGGGCAACCCTCTTCAGCGTGTCTTGATTTAAGTGAGACCCCATTGGACATTGGCTCAAAGTTTTGGATTTAGCCCAAGACATTTTGTGGATGTTTATGTTTTGGCTGTTTAAGTTTGAAATGGTGGCTAGTATGAAAATAATTCAGTTTTTGACTCTTCCTTGAAGCTGCAGCAGTCCCTGCACACAAATATACACTCATTTTTTTTAGTGAAGCACTGGAAGGAGTGAGTGGTCGGTAGAAGCAGCAGGCGACCACTGTAAAAAAATGCACATATAGCCTGTCGAAATCCCCGAAGCGATTCGGAAATGTCTGGATGCTGGTGGCAGAGTGGCTCTGATTTTGTTGGACCTCTCTGCAGCATTCGATACTGTGCCTCACTCTTTGTTGCTGGCCCCCCTTTCGAGCATTGGTATCTCTGGGTCTGCATGGCTGACATCATTCCTTGAGGACAGAATGCAGCAAGTTTGGCTCCCCCATCCTCGTCTGCCCCTCAAAGTGTGACCACAGGAGTGCCTCAGGGGTCCACCTTGAGCCCCCTCCTTTTTAATATATATGTCACCCCGCTGGTTCAGCTGGTGGAGGAGCTGGGTGCCAAAATCGTCACATATGCTGATGATACCCAGCTCCTCTTCACATGGAACAAAAATGATTTATTCACCTCTCGAGCAAACACATGCCTAACAGCTGTTAATGAATGGCTCCTCTCCGCGCAGCTGAAATGCAATGAGGAGAAATCAGAGATCCTCTTGTTTAGGACTTTTCTTCCCAAGTTTAGGGAATCGCTTTGGCCGGCAGATTACCCATTGCCTAATTCTGTGGGTCACCCCACCAAAAACCTTGGAATTTGGTTTGACGAAAATCTCCAGTTTTCCACACAGATTAAGAAGCTAGCTGGGCAGTGCTTTGGCACCCTTAAATAACTCAGAAATTTCCTCCCCCTCCTCCCTAGGGCAGCCAAGGAAATGGTTACTCGTGCCTTAATCCTTTCATGTATTGATTACACAAATGCACTGTACATTGGCCTGCCAGGGTATTTGTTGAAGAGGCTGGCGGTGGGTCAGAACGCTGCAGCAAGGTCTCTTCTTAACATTCCCGTGAGATCCAGCGTAAAGCAACACCTGTGAAATCTTCGCTGCCTTCCTGTGGCTGAAACAGTAAAATTTAAAGCCCTTGCCCTGGCTCACTCAGCTCTGTACGAACTTAGCCCTGCATACCTCAGGAAAAGCTTTAAATTCTATGTCCCTGCGATACAGCTGCGCTCAGCAGCACAGCTTCTGGCGGTCATTCCTCGCTTTTGCCTTGCGAGAATTGGTGGTAGTTTTCTGGCATACAACGCAGCGGTGGCCTGGAATTTGCTTCCTCTGGACCTTCGCGGTATCCAGTACCCTAAGCTCTTCAGGAAAAGGCTGAAAACTCTGCTTTTTATCTAATGATCCGCTCACCTCCGCCCCAGCTTGGTTCATGCCGGGACACTCAGTTGTGCGCGTTGTAAGTGTTAATAACATAACTATGCTGTCCGGAATTCGGTTTAAACCGAATCTAACCGACAGCACCCTACCGGATGAAAATCAGCGCACTCGGTTTAAACCGAGTGTCACTGATTTTCATTGCTGTTGCACCACTTGGCCACTTGATGGAGCCAAAGCTACACCACGGCTGCAGTGAGAATCCTGGGCCTGCGTTCGTAATGGAGGGGCCGCACTGAGCATCTGCCTTGACCGCACCGGAGCTGGTGAGTCCTCTGCCCCCCTGCCGCCCCAACTACGAACATCCAGCCTGTTACTATGCCCCAGCGGCTGCCCGTGAATTCACCAGCAGTGGCCAGGGGCTCGGGCCTATCGGGCCGGCTGAGGAGGCCCCATATTACCTACACAGATTCTGCGTGCCGCTTGGGATCTCCCTCCCCTCCCCTCGTTGCTAGGGAACTGCAGGACACAATGTAACACGGCGCAACCGGCCTCACTATTGTACCCACGCCCCAAACAACGCGACACTGTGTGCCACGGCTATGACACGCTCAGCTGCGCAATGGAGGAGTGATCCTTTAAAAGACCATTTGCAAGTTAATGAGGCCTCGTTGTTGTTTCACCCCTTAAGAGCCCCTGCAGCTCTTAAGGCCCCCCCCCCCCACCGAAATTTGGCTCTAGTTGCGCCTCTGTGCCTGAAGGAGGCCAGGTTACCACCAGGCATCTCCGAAAGCAGGGCAGGTCCTGGGGAGCAGGCGGTGCCTGTACTGTGAGCAGCAGTCACGGAGGGTGAGGGGTAGTGTGAGCAGCAGTCACGGAGGGTGAGGGGTAGTGTGAGCAGCAGTCACGGAGGGTGAGGGGGAACCAGGCGGTGTCAGTAATGTGAGCAGCAGTCACGGAGGGTGGGGGATACAGTGGGACATCTTTCTCTCATTTCCTATTCAATGGGACACTGAGCCCCCCCCCAGGAGAGTACTTTAAATTGCACCCTGCGGGTAATTCAGTCCAGGACTCAGAGGAGTGGTAAGGTTTGTGCTCTCCTTGCGGAACCTCCTCACCCATTTGAAGCAGACGTGAGCTGTCACTGCTGTTAAGCACTCGAAGCTTCCACCTCCGGATAGCGCCTAGAAGCAACTCCCAATGCACTGCAATTATGCTTAACGTACACAGGAGCCTGCTAGTGCTATTCCACTACCGTGGATCTGTAACTAGGCGCTTTTATAGCCGAAACTGTTTGCTCTGTATTCAGGCGCGCAACACCCATTGGAATTACAGGGCTTCTGCCCCCCCCCCGTCGTGTGTGGCAGCCCGGGATGAGACAGCTTCCCGTCGCACACACAGCCGTACCCGAGCACTTCACAGGTCTTTAAAAGATCATTTGCATGTTAATGAGGCCTCGCTGTTGTTTCACCCCTTCTAAGAGCCCCTGCAGCTCCACTCTGCCTATGGCTTAACAGATTCAGCCCCCCCCGAATTTTTTTCTTAGCCCCCCCCCGAAATTTGGGTCTAGTTGCGCCTCTGAGTCCAGGGCAGTCTGCAGCAGCAGCGAGCTGGGCATATTGAATAAAATGCACACAAGTGTTCCTGCCAGTGCCCGAGCGACGGGCAGCTGTGTTCGCAGACTATCGGCTGCACTTCTTCACTTACTGAGGTCACTGCGAGGTGTGTTGGGGCCCAGTGGTGTCTGACATCAGTGATGCCGCCCTGCCTTCAGCATTGGGAGTAGAGCTTCATTACTTCTCGCTTCATTCAGAGTGCTACCTACTCAGCGGTTTTAGTCCTGCATCCTTTACCTCTGGAGTCTGGACGAATCCGCCTGTCTCCCCTTCGCCTCAGTCAGCAGCGCGCTGTGCTTTTACATTGGACGAGTCATCCCATTTATTTACCGTGCGCTCCCCCGCTACTATCGCCTCGCAGCGCTATACCAGTCTGGTACCTTCTTTCCCAGATGTCAAGGATTCCGAAGTAGGCCCAAGTCTTGTCGGTGTTGGAGTTGGTTTACAGTGGCGCTTTTAAGTGAGGCGAGCTTGTATTGTAAGTCCGTCAGTTTCTAAGCGCTTGGTGCCCCGGACTAGGAGCTTGTAGTCGCTGCACCATGGGAGTGCTTGGATATAAGAGGGACACTATTATGTGGCCTATATTGGTGGTGGTTTGACTCAGCGCAAGGCCCAGGGTTGTGCTCTTAATGTGTTTTGTGGCTGCACCTGGTTGTGTAATGAAGAGCGGGAGACGCTGCTCTAAGGATGGGCAGTGAGTGAGTGAGTGAGTGAGTGAGTGAGTGCCGGGGACCAGTGTGATCTGTGCTGTGCTTTGGTATCACACGCGTATGGTACAGACGGCTCATTCCTTTTCACAGTGGACATCACGTATCCACTCATTTTCATGACTAAGCAGCAAGCGCAAGCCTCTTTAAGAATTAGGAACAAATATGACATCACCCTACCTTGATAGAATTCCACCATTACCCCTTGTAAGCCCACACCACCTTCAAAGCCAGCTGCATCATCTACAAAGCCGTCAAGGCTTATATTCACGCTTACTTGATGACAAGATCACCGTCTCCTGTGGCAATCTGCACATTTGCAGCCAGGATGCCTTCAGCTGGAAGACGAAGTGTAAAACAATAGAAAACAAGCATTGGCATAGCCAATAGGTATCGCCTTTGGGACCTTATAAGTGTTTAGCCATGCAACAGTTGATGTAGTTGCAGCAAGGATATTGTGCTGCAAAACTAAATACTTATAAGGTCCCAAAGGCGAGACCTATTGGCTCAATGTCACTCAGGTTCTACTTTTCCATGTGCATGGATATGGATATGGTTCTCCATTGTCATCCTAGTGCAGATCCTGGCTCCTCTTGGTTTCCACTTCTGTTTTTCTCGACGTTTCGATCTCCAGTTTGTGGCCAATAAGTCTGTGCCTGGTGACTGTCTGTCTTTGTTGGCTTCCCTTTGGAGCTGTTGTTTGCTTGGCCATAGCCCATGTTAACTTAGGGGCTGCCCTGGGTGGCAGTAGGTCTAGCTACCCCACTGGCTATATTTAGTGTGTACATCAAGACCACTGAGCTTACCTTGGCTCTCATACCATTTCACTTCTCCTCAGAGAGCACATGTGGTATAAAAACTTAAAAATATACCAAAATATGCTGTAAATCAGGGCAGGCGTTACGCACTACTGAGCCATGCTTGCGGACAATTCTGCCCTAACTCTATGCCTCCACATATTGTGTCCATGATAAATTCAACATGAATTATTTTTGTAGCTTGGTGAAATTTCATCCCTAATCACGGACCAGATATGGCCCAAACTCAGCTCTCAGTAATCCCATTCTCCAAATACAGATCAACCAAAAGTTCAGAAATTTCTAAGGAGTGGCAAGTAGAGCGGGCATTTAAATAAATCTAAATCAGGGCGAGTCAACTCTACCAACCATCTTGAAAACCTTTGACTTGTAAAAATGTATTTGGACCTCATATACACTGTATGTACACTGTCTCTATACCATGCATCAATGAAGAAAGCAAGCAATAATAAAAGCAAAGCGTTCCATAAACACCGGTAAAACAGCGTTTCAGTTGTTTTTTATGGGGCGAAAATGAGTAACCACTGAAAAGCACTGTTTTTTTGAGGTTTTGAAATCACTGGAAAACACTGAAAAAACACCACCAGAATTCACCAAAAATAGAAACTGAAAACAGGAAAGCCTAAACATAACATAACATGCTGTTCAAAATGTATACAACTGTTCAGAAAAAGCCAAGTTCCTCAAGATACTCATCATCTGTTCCAAAATTAATGCCCAACTATTGACAGCATTTATTTGTATCAAACCCCTCACAGTCAGCGAACGTACATTGAAAAAATGAAGTTAATATGGGCGGAAAAGGGGGCAGTGTAAGCAGAGTTTACTCTATGGAGAGAGTTTACTCTATACAACATTGTTTACAAACAGAGACATTCTCATCTCATGAGAAGTACAGCACACAATAACAAAAAAAAAGTATATACTAATACCAGTGTGCCCTCTATGCACCACTTGTCAAAGAAGACACTATTCTCTTAAAATAACCAAGGTCTGAAGATGCTGAATAGCATGCTACCTGCAACTTTCAAAAGAAGCACATGCACATAGGTTAGTACCTGATGTACACAGTCTTTTATGTTATGAAGAAATAGTCATGCTGAGATGATTCTGTCTAATAACTCAAGGCTGCTTACAATACTTAATATCTACTATGTGAAATCTTTGCTCTGTTGGAAACCCCAAAACGTGTGTGGAACATACTGGACACAAGTCATCAACTGTCATCTGCAGACAGAGTTACTCTTCAATACAAAGAAGTACAACATGTTCAATCCCTCTACACACCTATGATGCATTAGGAGTACCTGTGTTTTGAAAACACTTACACACATTAGCTGGACATAGGTTGCACAATATTAGGTAGAAAATTAACATGGCAGGTAACTATGTAAACTATATAACTAGCACACTCTTTGGATGATGTCATTAGTGATGTCATCAGTAATGTCATCAACGGCGTCATTTGAGATATCATCAGTGATGTCATACATAATGTTATAAAACATGCAATAAATAATTAAATATGTGAGATCATAAGCAGTGCATGGTGGGACACGTTATATTTAGCGCAGCTAACTATGACTGGTGAATTTCTGTGGGTATTTTTTAGTTCAAAATGTTAATGTTGTCACTGACATATATTTCCCGAACTATAAAAGTACTTTAACCTTTGCTTTTTTTCAGTGAATATAGACAGATAGACAGATAGATAGACAGACAGACAGACAGACAGACAGACAGACAGACAGACAGACAGATAGACAGACAGATAGATAGATAGATAGATAGATAGATAGATAGATAGATAGATAGATAGATAGATAGATAGATAGATAGATAGATAGATAGATAGATAGATAGATAGATAGATAGATAGATAGATAGATAGATAGATAGATAGATAGATAGATAGATAGATAGATAGATAGATAGATAGATAGATAGATAGATAGATAGATAGATAGAT
Organism: Triturus cristatus; assembly: GCF_964204655.1. NCBI lineage: Eukaryota > Metazoa > Chordata > Amphibia > Caudata > Salamandridae > Triturus > Triturus cristatus. The sequence continues at coordinate 211,312,877 of NC_140591.1, read as the reverse complement.
AGATAGATAGATAGATAGATAGATAGATAGATAGATACTTCCCTTTACCCCCACTCAAGTCTAAACCCTTTAATTCTAGCAAATTACATAATAATTATTTTACTTAAAGAAAAGGTACAAATACATTACCTGGAAAAGGCTGCTTGGTAAAGGCGTTGAATGGTAAAGACTGAATTATAAAGGCTGTTTCATGTGGAGAAATGCTCCTAAATGAAGTCAGCTTTAGCTGTAAGAACAACATGCTTCTACTTTTTACTGATCACTTTAAGCCTGAAATGGACGGTCTGTGAATTTGTGCAGTGCTGAATACTTTCACCATTCCCCAGTTTTCTCTATAGTTTGAAGAGACAGTCATTGAAATGTGGTTGACTTGGAGGACTCGATTTGGCGTAACTGTATATACTTGGTAGGTCATTGAGTTTGTAGTACCATTTAGAATTTGGATTTCATCACTTAATGTTATAGTCAACCAAAAACCAGTTATTGGAGGCGAACAGAATCAAATCATACTCTACCAGTGTAAGCTGTATCAATCCCCTATCATAACTTTCCTCCCTCTCTGGCTACTTTTGGGGCAGAGCCCCTTCTGACCCTAGACTCTCTGCAACACACAATGCTGAGTATGAGATAAGAATGTCCTCAGGATCTGCAAGATATGTCTCAGGTTGGTTCACATTTTCATTCTTAGAAAGGGTTCTTCCAGTCTTGGTTTAACCAGATCCTTCAGGATGCCTGTGTTGGTTTAAATCAGCAGATTTCCTTTTTAAGTGCAGTGGGCTGTAATGGCACATCCAGCCCACTGTGAAGCTGGCGAAGTTGAAAGGCAGGAGAGAGCGTCCCACAGCTGAATATGGGATTAACAAATCTGTTTTCCAGTATCCACAACTCAAGATCAGCTTTGTGCTACAAAGCAAGTCCCCAGGAAAGGAAGTCCATCACCTTGCTGAAAAACTGAAAAGATGATGCAGATTATTAAAGCAAAGTGATTTCTAAATAGTAAGTCTCTTAAAGGTCCAAAATCCAATGACATAGACAAACCTCCTAACAGAGCAATGCACCTTGGGGCAGATTAGCAACGCTTTGCGAAAAATATCGCAAAGCGCGCTTAACGCTCATTTTTTTAACGCTGACTATAGCTGGATTTTATCGCCGAGATAGCGCGTTATTAGCAACGCGTATCTCCAAGGCGATAATAGATCCAGCGATAGCCGTGATAACATGCTGTATCGTGGGAAAACAAGTGATGATTTCCCAGCGATACCGCATACCTTGATGATAGGCAGGTATGGTCTCAGCCATGCAATCCACCCCACATGTTAGAGATGGCTAAGTCGTATTTTTTTCAGGTGTTAAAAACCTGCGATAAAGGGAGCTTAGCGCTGCTTTCAAGCTCACATCACGGGTCTTGTGCAGCCTTGCTAATATCCTGCAACTGTATTAGCGAGTGTTTGCCATGGGGTGTTGTGGAGGGACGCCCACTTTGCATGTCATTAGCGATAAATATTGCTGACATTCGAAGTGTCACCAAAACGGTCGCTTTCGCCAGAAAGCTGTCGCTAACAGCTGTTAGCGACAGCTTGCAAACAGGGCGATAGAAATATCGCCGCTTTAGCGGCAAGAAGTGTCGCTAAAGCCGCGATACCGCCCTTGCTAATATTCCCCCTTGTGAACTGTTGAAGAATTTATGTCTCTAAAACCAAATTACCCTTTTCTCTAAAATGTTCCTCCAGGTTCTTCAAAGTGATTTGATAAACTTCCATGTCTGATACCCCATCTGGTCTTTCCTCCTGAGTAGGTTCTGGAAGATTTTTAAATACCTTCCTCCGATGTATACTTAGGCTGTGTAGTGGGATGTGCTGTTTGTGCAAAGGGGAACGTTTATAGCTCCCCATGGCTATAAGGTAAGACTCAAACATGTTTGCGTCCTCACTTCAGGCAAGTAATGGTTCCCCTGCTTCATTATAAACGGTGGAGGTTGAGAGAATCCTGCTGCAGCCATAATGAAGAAGAAAATGAACGAAAGAGTGGCAGAACATTGAATTAAAACCTGCTGTGGATATGAGATATAATATCTAAAATGTAGATGAGCTAAGGACGGATAATTCACTGAGGACGAATTTACTCAAAAGATGTTCAGACAAACAACCAGTGTAAATAGCATGACAGAAATACAACCTCTTATACAATATAGTTGTATGTCTATCAGTTTTCCTAGCCGTGGTGGAAAGCGAGTGTGCTTGAGTTGATGAGATTTTCTGGAAGGGCGAAGGATTCCTCAATTGTCAGAAGAAGCCGAGGAACACATGACGGCTCCTCAATGATCCCGCAGAGGAATACAAGGTAAGAGCACCGGCTCACCAGCTCTGGATCTGTATGGCGGTGCTATATTGACTTGATCAGTGCATGGGACGGACAATCAGTGTTTCGTGTGTATCAAACTGAAGCACGAGGAAGCTAATTTTGCACAGTCCTCTTCCCGCTCTGTCAATCACGGCTCCTTTGAATGGGAGTACACACCAGTGCCATGGCTTTCTCCATCCTGGGCAGTGCACCTGGTAGGTCCTGTAGTGTTTGTTTCACAGGCAGATAAGAAGGCACTGGCACCTCGACCTTCTCAACAGATGTTGGGGTAAAGACCGGAATGGCTCCACAACACTGTTTCATTGTGACTTGTGAGAGGAGTCCCACGGGTTACCTAGCCATCAGCGGTCATATAGGGAAACTGCATGTAAGTATAGCGAGGTCATTAATTGTGAGACCGATACATAGTTGGCTTGTTCAGCCCCGGCCTCTGTATCTCCTCTCTCATCACTTCGGGGAAGGGCTCTTTTTATTACCGCCACCCACATGATCTGAGAGCATCCACCATCTCATACATTATAGGGGGTCAAACCTCACCACCCCTGCAGTCAGGTTATATATGGATTATTCCATGTCGCACCTGTTGGGTCACAAGAGCGACACTACCAACACATCTGGAGACAGCCCACATCGTCAGATTCCCTGTTGATCGGAACACTTGGTCGCAGCTCCTTCGAAGAAGAGTAGACACCAGTGGCATGGCTTTCTCCATCCTGGGCAGCACACTGACATGCCTACACAGCTTCTCCCTACAACTGCTTGAAAGATGCATCAGGATTAGACAATTCGTTTTCTACCAATCTCAGGATGATAATTAACAAATATCACGTTGCGGTCTCATTGGTGACACAGAATGAGTCTGAGTCAACACAAGGCAATATGTGTGGCATTAATGAGGAGAATCGGCAGGCACTCGCTGCTTATATGTGAGCAAAAAAACACCATATCACATCACTCCCTACTTGACATCCCGAGAGAGGACTGAGAGGTGCAGCTCAACACAGTCCAGAGGCAAGGATCAGTGGAACAGGGGTGAACATGTACAGCTGTCCCCTGCACAGAATTCCATAATCGTCGCCAGTGAAAAGATGATGCTGACAATGTGTGAGGTGAGGTAAATGTAATAACAGGCATCTCCAGCTTGCCTCAACACAGCATCGCAGATATATGACAGGAGAGTGTCAGCATTCCAATTGATCTCTCAGTGGAGCATACCAAGAAGGAATGAAAGGAGGGGGACAAAAAATTGGTATTTAGGGTCTGGAACCTAATCACAAAAGAATAGCTAGTTTATACAGTAAAACTCCGTGCTTGACATACTCCAAATATGGAACCTGCCAGGAGATGAAGCAGAAAATAAAAATGACCTTCTTGTTTTGTATTATAATTTCTGTCTGACTGTCTGACAACCAGAGGTAGTTGCCTTCACCTCTGCTTTAAACTTCAATCTCCAGCTATCTTCTCCTTAACTTGTAGTGTCAGTTTCTTGCCTTTGAGTTCAAGGTACATGTTGTCCATTTCCTGAGAACAGCTTGTCTGGTAGAGGGACTTGCTCGAAGAAGCTTGGGCGCCAAGGAGAAGAGCTTGCCTGCCGGGGGAAGACGCCCTGAGATCCAGAGTGCTCAGTGACGTAACGAAAGTTCAGGGGGCTCCCCTGTAAGGTGCATGGAGGGGCCCCGCTCCGGATTTAATCCGGAGCTCTAAAGCCTTAGTACAGGGCTGGGGGCCCCCTGCAGCTCGGGCCCCCACCCCCGCACCGCTGGGGATGCGGGGGCCTGTGTTACACCCCTGAGAGTGCTGAGAGGACCGAGGTGAGCCTGTACCAAAAGGAAGCTGTTTAAGCTGACTGCTCGTGGTGCTAACGGGTGTACTTTCACTTGTGGGTAAATCTCCTTATAGAGGCGGGTTGTGGGTATTCCAGAACATGGAAGCAGGAAAAGGTTGGTGAAACCATAAATGCTAGGCCTGCTAATATTCACAAAACGTTTGCAGGTAGATTCGAATTTCGAACTAGTCGAAGTTTACGAAGGCAGTAGTAAACCCATTTTCTGGGTGTAAAAGGAAAGATACAAGCTCCAAAATGGGGGAACGGTGGTTAGTTGAAGAGATTTGCCCACAGGAAAAACATATTTTTCCTCTTGATGACAAAAGGATATCAAACTTAAATACATTTTCTATTTTCGTTTTGCCATTTGAAAATGTTCATCTGTTAAATTTCCGAATGAGGAACATGTTTATGCATGAGAGTACCACTGGGGGGCCCCAGAACGAGGAGAAAGTCCCAGCATCCCAGGAGCAGTGCTGGAATTATTTATGATTTCCAAGGAATGTGCAAATTTGTTCCATTGGTAGGAGTAACCTTGGGGAATAAATGGCAGACTTTCATTGTGAATCAGGCCAGGCGTCATTCAAGAATCATTCCGTGCCCTCGCAAAACCCGGTAATTTGCACCCCTTAATTGCGATTAAGTGTTCATACGTCTGTTTATATGTTCCTTAAAGGTGGAACTCATTCAACGAAATTGTCTTATTAATTCGGCTACATTAAAATGTGTTCAACCCGTTCTGCGGCTCAGGGTATACACATGGCAAAAAGTATTTTTTGCAATAAAAGAGTGAGTTACAAGTATTAACTCCGACATATATATGAACTGGGGTTACGTCTATCGTACAGAAATTCACAAACGGGAGAGTATAATGGCTGAAATCAATGCTATGTCGGCATTTTTCAAAGTCCACACACAGTGTAGTAACTCGTGCCTAGTTCCTCTCTGCATGCTTTCAAGGGACAGCTGTGGACTAACAGAGCACAACACTCAAACAGCAATTTTAATCACTGACACAAACACCTCGCTGTTAAAGTTATAATTTGAAACATTTCTCAGTCTCATCCAGTCTCATCCAGTGTAATTGTTATGCTACTTCTGGGCATACATGCTTACGTTTCTCCTGACCTACAGAATATAAAATGTGGTGAATTCAAGTATGAAATTGGTGTTTTAGAAATTAATTATTTTTTCTGATTAAAGCACCCCCCAGCTCTCTAAAAAGGTTGTATGCATTTTCTGTGGGTGCAGCGTGCTCAGGGTTAATTAAATAGACAGACCATCTCGCTCATTCAACTCCTGGGCCCTGGAGTGTCTCTGGTTAGTCATTTGATAGCAGGTTCACTTTACACAGTGCACTTTACACTGTGTTCAGGGGAGAAGGAATTGATATATTTTTTTCATTTCTATTTAAATGTAAAAGCAAACAGTCAAGGACATTTATTTCCTGCCTACAAAGCATCGAAATGTAGAGCTTTCCAAGAAAAGTGTTGTTGTACGCCACCAGCAGGCTGAATGATGTCAGTTCCGGTCAGTCATATCCTGGCACACAGTGAAGAGCCGTTGTGCTTCACTACCAGATGTGGCAGGACAGAAGGATGGCTCTCCTCTATTTCCTGCATACATGATACCGTGTTTTGAATTGACTTTTTCGAGTCTTCCTTATTTTTGTAGCTATATTAGAATATTGACTAACTTTCATCTTATTGTGGCATTTAGCGACCACTCACAACCTGTTTGATCCTGACTTGAATAACTGAACTATAATTTTGCAGAAGGCCAACTACTTGGTTGCCCCCGCGAATTTATTCTCCTTTCAACTTTCCTTTGAATTTCATTTTCCTTGCCTGTTTTCCCACCGCTGCTGCCCCTGTGGCCCCTTCCCCCCGGACATCCCTTGCTACCTCCTCCCAGCCTCTCGTCCCTCCACTATTTAATGGCAGCTGCCGCTGGCACACCAAAGGCAAGCCCCCCTGCACCCCCCTGCGCCCGTCCGTGACCCCGAACGCGACCAGCACCAGGAACCCTGTATCTCCCACCTAACATCACTACAACCCAGCCACCCTTCTCGCACTCAACCCCGGAAGAAACAACAACTGCCAACAGGCCACGCTTAACACTACCCACGGCGAGTTCTCCTGTCACCATTGCCGCCAGACCTTCACCACCACCCCAGCCGCCAACACACCCGACGCCCTAAGATGCATCCTCCTCAACGTGCGCTCCCTGCACCGACACGCCATGCAAATCTGGAACCTCCTGGACTCGCTCTCACCAGATGTCGCCTTCTTCACTGAAACCTGGACCAACGCCACATCGGCCCCTGACATCGCCATCACAATCCCAGATGGGTAAAAGATCCAGAGGAAGAACCACCCCAACCATCCGAGATGAGGCATCGCCATCGAACACAAAAGCTCCCTTTGCCTCACCAATTCCAGCAAAAACTTCCCAGCCGCCAAACACCTGACTTCCAGGTTCAGACCAGCCCTAACTCCACACTCTGCGGCACTCTCGTCTACAGACCGACCGGCCCCCGAGCAACCTTCGCCGACACCATCACCGACCTCATCGCACCCCGCACCATCGCCGCCACAGGCTACATACTCATCGGAGACTTGAACTTCCACCTCGACAACCTCAGCGACCTCAACTCCGCCGCCCTCCAGGACAACCTCACCAACATCGGAGTGAAACAACTCATCACCACACCGACCCACAAGGCAGGACACACATTCAACCCCATCTTTGCTGGAGATATCAGCGTCCACTTCAGCCACACCACGCAGCTTACATGGACTGACCACCTTTGTGTACACTTCATAGTCAACAAACCACCCGAACCGGCTCCATGCCACCTGCGCAGGAACTGGAGCTGAATCACCGAAGAACAACTCAACTCCACCCTCAATGACAACACCCCCTCTGCTGCAACCAATGCTAACCTTGCGGCCATGGAATTCCACACTTGGATCGCCAACTGCACAGACAAACTCGCCCCGCTACGCAACCCCGACAAGCAACGCCCCAGAAAAGCCGCCTGGTTCACCACCAATCTTCAAGAAGCCAGATGCACCTGCAGACACCTGGAGAAGACCCAGAGAAACAGCAAGACACCCGACAACCTCACCACCTACAAGGATGCTATGACAGAATACCACCAACGCATCATAACCACCAAAAGGACCTTCATTCACAATAGAATCCTCGCCAACTCCGGCAACTCCAAGGAACTTTTCAGCATCATCCAGGAATTCACCAAACCCCGCAGACACGCCACCGACATCACCCCCTCCCAGGACCTCTGTGTCAAACTGGGCTCCTACTTCCACCTGAAGATAAAGAACCTCTACAACAACTGCGACGGCCACACGTCCTCCTCCACGATCAGCCCACCCGGCAACAACAACAGCCAGACAACCATCTCAGCCTGGACACCGATCACGACCGAGGACACTGCCATGACCATGAAAGGCATCCATTAGGGGCCCCCCCCAGATCCATGCCCACCCCACATATACCACAGACCCGCCACCACCATCCCACACATATTACAACGTGCCATCAACACCACATTCAAGACCGGTTCCTTCCCTGACTACTGGAAATGCGCAGAAGTCAGGCCCCTGCCCAAGGAGCTCTCAGCAGACCCATCGGACCTCAAGAACTACCGGCCCATCCCGCTCCTCCCTTTTGCAGCCAAAGTCACAGAGAAGACCGTCAACGCAGAACTGTCACGGTTCTTCGAAGACAATGCCATGCTTGACCCCTCCCGATCCAGATTCCGAAGCAACCACAGCACCGAGACCGCCCTACTCAACGCCATTGACGACATCCGCGCCCTCCTCGACCAAGGCCACACCGCGGCCCTGATTCTTCTTGACCTGTCAGCAGCCTTCGACACAGTCCCCCACCGCACACTCACAGACAGACTCCATGACGCCGCCATACAAGGTGCTGCCCTCGACTGGATCAGATCGCTCCTCACTGGCAGAAGCCAAAGGGTCAGACTGCCACCCTACCTCTCCCAACCTACTGAAATCAATTGTGGAGTCCCACAGGGATCATCACTCAGCCCTACCCTCTTCAACGTCTACAGGGCCCCCCTCACCGCCATTGTCCAACGGCACGGCCTCAACGTAGTCTCCTATGACGACAACACACAGATCATCCTCTCCCTCACCATGGACCCCACCACCACCAGACTCAACTTCCAGGAAGGAATGCAGGACGTCGCTGCCTGGATGATCAACAGCTGCCTAAAACTCAACCCAGAGAAGACAGAAGTCCTCGACCTCAGACCCACCCCTTCAGTGTGGAACAACACCTGGTGGTCCACCACCCTCGGCACCCGCCTGACCCCCACGGTCCACGCCAAGAACCTCGGCATTGTACGCGACTTCTCCCTCTCCATGAATCGACAGGTCAATGCCATGACCTCCAGCTGCTTCAACACCCTGCGCATCCTCCGTAAGACTTTCAAATGGATCCCACCCGGGGCAAAGAAGACAGTCACCAACGCAGGCTGGACTACGGAAACACCCTCTACACCGGCATCAACAAGTCCCTACTCCTCAAGCTCCAGACAATACAGAACACCGCCGCCGGAATCGTTCTCGGGATCCCTTGACGCGAACACATCAGCCAACACCTACGCAGGCTCTACTGGCTTCCTGTTGGGAAAATAATTACTTTCAAGATACTTACCTACGCCTACAAATACCTACACATCTCTGGACCCCAATATCTCAACGACAGAATCAACCCTCCACGTGTCCAAAAGCAACCTCCACTCCACCAACCTCCTCTTCACCAAAACCCCACACATCCGCAGAGCCAGAGCAGGGGGAAGATCCTTCTCCTACATCACGGCCAAGACCTGGAACAAGCTCCCTGTCGACGTCAGACGCGCCCCCCTCCCTGAAAACCTTCAGGAAGGCACTGAAGACCTGGCTTTATGACTGATACGGAACTGCTGCTGACCCCCCCTCAGCGCGTTGAGACCCTCACGGGTGAGTACTGCGCTTATAATTCCCCTGATTGATTTATTGATTGATTGACATTTGTTGAAAATTATTTTTCCACAGATGTGCAATGCGCCCTGAACAAAATCCAAGGAGGCTTGAGGAGCAAATCATATACTCAGAGAATGGTTTCTTTCCTTTGGAAAAAGGGGAAAGAATGCAGTGCAGCTTACAATTCTCTCACTTAAATGCACACTGCCCATCCCAAACACACAATACCCCCAATCCAGGTCCGGAATGGCTGTACCTGGCATTGGGCATTTTTCCGGGAGGTTGGAAGGGTGGGGGCTGGTTCTACATTGGTGGGGGCCTGTTTTGTAGTGGTGCTACAATATCGACCCCCAGTAACAGAAGCAGCAAACAAGTGTTTCCAGACTCACAGGACCAGGCAGTGCTTGCCCATGGGCTGGTCCAAGAAAATTGCCAGGGCTGCATCGGGTTCCCAGTCCGTCCCTGCCCTAATTTCCCTTCTGCCCTAATAATTAACATATCAATTAAGAGCCTCAGTTGTGGTCTTCGACTAGTCAACTTCAGTAGAATATGCTACTATCTGGAAACCTTCCATTTGTTAACAGATCAGCCTCTAGGTTTGGCACTCACAGTATTTGGAGCCACCCCTTTGCTCACAGATGGATCGAGCTTTCATCACTGGTGCATTGCTACCCTCCTCTGACTTCAGCTTTTCCATGAAATGACACATCAGTCACACTTGCAACCATTACTAATAGTCCCCCTGCCAACCGGAGTTTAATAATCACCAGAATCAGTGGCTTTCCCTTTATTTCGGTAAACAATGTGGACATACCCAGAAGCTGAGTAGAGAAATATTGGACTCACTGGAGGTACTTGCAGTGCCAAAAATAATTTGGTTTTTATTAAAAGAACCCTCACACACCAACCTGGTTGCTGTCATGCTTCATCATTGGGGTCCCAACTGGGTGGCTGAGTGCTGCCCGGTTTTGCTACGACACCTGATTACAGCAGAGCTGGTGAGGTGTAAGAGTGTGATGAAGTGATGTGCTGGTTAAAAAAACCTCTGGGAATCCTTGCCGGATAAGTTTATTCGTGGCGTCCCAGGATATGTTAAAAATACAAAAGGGGACAACTAGTGGAGTAGTTCAACTCGCAATTGTCAAGGTAGGTCTACATGTTTCAGCCCCAAAGAAAAATTGTATAGGGCTTTCGTCAGGACCATGTGCAAAAAGGTGAGTGTCAAAATCACGCCACGTGAGTAATAAAAACACAACACACTCGCTAAGGTGTGTTGGAAAAGAGAATGTGGAGAGTCGATATTTACAACCCCTTTCTCATTACCTGTGAAAGAAAATGAAAATGACAAGACAAGACATTTAAAATATTTAAAAACATTTAGAAAGCAACATAAAATGCAATCTTTTGCGTGATCAAGTGCCTGTCTATATCTCTGCTGTAGGAACAGGAGTGAATCCAATAGAATAGCCGAGTGATAAGGTTCTTATGATAAGTAATGGCATATGGCATATTAGTCGGCTCGGCTTACAACATAGAAAAATACGTGCTTATGCTGTGGTTGATTCGAGACAGTAATGCAATCGTCCAGCATGCTGGGGGGGTCCTTTGTGGGACGAGTTTAGCCCACCACCACTCCCTGGGTGTGGAGAACATCCAAAATAATGTGGTGGTGTTGCCGATGTGTCGCTTGACACAGTATACTGGCTAAATAGCAGTGCAGAGGGAGTTAAACATGTAGACCTACCTTGACAACTGCGAGTTGAACTACTCCACTAGTTGTCCCTTTTTGTATTTTTAACATGTCCTGAGCCGATACGAATAAACCTATCCGGCAAGGATTCCCAGAGATATTTTTAACCAGCACATCACTTCATCACACTCTTACACCACACCAGTTCCGCTGTAATCAGGCATCGTAGCACAATCGGGCGGCACTCGGCCACTCGGTTGGGACCTCAGTGATGAAGCATGACATCAACCAGTTTGGTGTGTGAGGGGTCTTTTATAAAAACCGAATGGTTTTTTGGCATTTCAAATACCTACAGTGAGTCCTATATTTCTCTACTCAGCTTCTGGGTACGTCCACATTGTTAGAAGGTAGTTCTGACACTATGGGCCACCCGGATTTTTCGCTTTTTGAGCACCTAATTGTTGAGCTTTTACTGTGCGGGAGCCGAAGAAGAGGAGGAGGGGCCCGGGACACCATCTCCGGGCCCGGAAGTGAACGGTATGGAGGGGAGTGCTGTTGCGCCCCCTCCAAAATGTCCGGGGTCCCAGGACCCTTTTCCTGGGCCCCGAAGAGAAGGAGGAGGCCAGAGGAGTGCCGCCACACTCCCCCAAGGTCCAGCCGGACCAACGGAAGACTCTGTGTCTGTCTGCAGACCAGAAATGACGGGCCGGCTCCCGCGGCAGCACGCAAGGGTGCTGGCCACAGGGGGAGCCAGCAGGGGCAGTCGGGGGTGGGCTCCCTGGGCTGCCCTCCAGCGTGGAAGGCGTGCGGGGGGTCCTGGGGGGACTGGGACCCCAGATGTGAGAGGAGGGATCCGGTTGGGACCGGGCCCCCTACAATCCGCATGAGTGGCCAGGGGTGGGCTCCCCGAGCCGTATCCCTCCCCTGGAAGCACTAAAGTGGAGTGAAGAAACCGGACGGGCAACGCGGCTCTCCCAGGAACAGCGGGGAGCCACTGCTCGAATATTCACGGGCAGGCACACAGAGCGCCCCATAATGCCTTGCAAGGCATGGGGAAATCTACTGTTTTGGGCATTTGGTGGCCCCCCAGAGGCCCCCCAGAGGAGAGGGGTCACCCCAATTTCTGGAGAGGTGCAGGGGGAGGGGAAGCTGCAGGAGGAAAGCATCATCCCCCGGCATCCCGAGGAAAAGTCCCACCCTAAGTTTCTAGGGGACCTAAAAGAATAACCCCTCAAGGGTTCAGCTCAAGCATTAACACCTCCTGGGCTGGAACATTCGTACTACAGCTGGGGGTGTACTGAGAAGTGCATCAAGGAGTGAAAGACTGAGCTGGGGATGTCTGGAGAAGAGCATCCCCTGGAGGTGAAGAGATGTAATTGCACCAGAAATGCATTTACTAACGTTATTTATCTTAGAGAGACTGAAAGTCACATGTTTAATGTGAAGTACCTGTGTAAGGTGATGTCATAAGCAAAGTGGGGTTATGTTGCCAGACATTCCTGCTAGGGTGTCTGGCGGTATATGCGTAATCCTGTGATTTCATCTGTGATGCCTTTAGGGGCTGTAATTTCAATACATTCTAATGATCCACAAATGTGATGAGTACTGTCAATCTAAATTCTAATGATCCACAAATGTGATGAGTACTGTCATTCTAAAGTGATGCTTACACATGTATTCTTGCTCCTGCGCTTAGGTGAAGATCCCAGACTGCTAGCCCTTAAGATGTAGAGGTGTATACTTCATGGTCAGTAGGAATGCTCAGTCAGGGTTATGTGTCACCAAGGCAGGGTTACCTATTTTAAATGCTTGTTGAGATAATGGGGTGGGTCGCCACTGGGATCTTGCCAGTGTGCAGGGCCCTCGCTCCAGGTTATGTTCATCTACCTGCATTGGGGGCAAGATGATGTGCATTCATGAGAGTGGTGGTACTAGACCCCACCCCCCGCATAAGGGGTGGAGATGTTATGCAATGTCACAAAGTAATTACAACAACTTATGTATATTTGTAAATTGGTGCATAGTATTGAGTAGTGTGTGTGTTTAATAAATGTACTCTTACTTTTATAAAGCAAAGTACAGACTAGACAATCAATTATTGGGTGTTATTTCAGCGCACCTGCAACTGGCAATTACTAGCCCACACCACCTCCCTTGAGTAAGCCTCAGACTGCTCTGCAACGCTACCCTCTGAGAGTCAGGTGCTACAATTGGGTGTTTGGTTCCCAGTGAAGGACAAATGTAGTCATGTTATTTGTGCAGGCCTCACAGATACTGCCTCGTTTTCCAAAAAGCACCTTATCACTCAGCTATTCTATTGGATTCACCCCAGTGCCTACAGCAGAGATATAGACAGGCACTTGATCACGCAAAAGATTGGATTTTATGTTGCTTTCTAAATGTTTTTAAATGTTTTAAATGTCTTGTCTTGTCATTTTCATTTTCCTTCACAGGTAATGATAAAGTGATCGTAAGTATCGACTCCCCACATTCTCTTTTCCAACACACCTTAGCGTGTGTGTTTTTTTTATTACTCACGTGGTGTGATTTTGCCACTCACCTTTTTGCACATGGTCCTGACGAAAGCCCTATTCATTTTTTCTTTGGGGCTGAAACACGTAGACCTACCTTGATAACTGCAAGTTGAACTACTCCACTAGTTGTCCCCTTTTGTATTTTTAACATATCCTGGGCCGCCACGAATAAACTTATCTGGCAAGGATTCCCAGAGATATTTTTAAGCAGCACATCACTTCATCACAGTCTTACACCACACCAGCTCCACTGTAATCAGGCGTCGTAGCACAACCGGGCGGCACTCGGCCACCCGGTTGGGACCCCAATGATGAAGCATGACACCAACCAGGTTGGTGTGTGAGGGGTCTTTTATAAAAACCTAATGGTTTTTTGGCACTGCAAGTACCTACAGTGAGTCCGATATTTCTCTACTCAGCTTCTGGGTACGTCCACATTGTTTACTGATTCTACTTGGGGATAGGGACATCCCTCATCTCTTCCTCGCTTTTCCCCCATTACTGTTTGATACTACTTTCCCTTTATTTCACCACGAATCCTGGGACAACAACCAATTCCCAACCCACTAGAGCACGCTCCAGCAGTTCCAGGAACTGTTTCTATGTCCTTTAAGAATAAGTTCAGCATCTTCACACATTTCATACAGTGATATGCTGTTAGACCTGTCATTCTTAGGGTGTTCTTCCCCCAATCTTTGCCTGCTTCCCTCCACTTTTTGCTTTATCTTTTTGTTGGTCTTAGGACTCTGAGCACTTTACCACTGCTAACCAGTGCTAATGTGCATGTGCTTTGCGTCTAAAACAAGGTGACATTGGTGTAGACCTGATTGGCAAATTTAGTTTACCCTCAGGTCCCCTGTAAAGTGGTATACCCAGGGCCTGTAATCGGAATGCTACTAGTGGGCATGCAGGACTGATTTTACCATCCACATAAGTAGCCTTTCAAACCTGTCTCAGGCCTGCTATTGCAAATTCTGTGTGTGCAGTTTACTGCCACTTCAACATGGCATTTAAAACCACTTGCCAAGCCTTAAACTCCCCTTCTCTTGCAGAAAGACAACCCCTAGGGTAGGTCCTAGGAAGCCATGTGAGCAGGATGCTGTGTAAGTAAAAGGTAGGACATGTATTTTTATGTTTTATATGTCCTGGTAGTGAAAAACAGCTACATTCGTTTATCACTACTTTATCACTACTTTGAGGCCTACACCTCTTAGAGGCTAGCATTGGGAATTCCTTAAAACACTTTTAAGCTGTAATTCCTGATTAGAAAGGAGCAGTTAAATCATGTTTCTTATCTTTGGAACAGTAACAACAAATCCTCTTTAGTGGTAGAGTTGGATTTGACATTAATATTTTAGAAATGCCACTACTGAAAATTGTCCATGTGTCTGTTCTTAACTTTGATTTGTGTGCCTGCATCCTTTCTCCAATGTCCATCTATGCTGGGTTTATCAGAACATAAGGGGGAAGTAGAGGTTTTAAGGTTAGGTTCACCCTCCACTAATACAATTACCAAAAAACTACCTGAACAAGTCAAGTAGACAGGAACCTAACCAGGAAGAACAAATGGTGTCGGAAACAATTTGATCCTAAAGGACACCGATTTAGAAAGAAAGGGAAGGATTATCTCTTTCTATAGTCCCCTCACTCACCAGGGTTTCCCCACGGTGACATGCTTCATCATAGGGGTCCTCCCAGTCCTCTACGGACTGAGGCGTGCTACGACTTGCGGTGTTACGTAGGAGCACTAGAAAAATGTGGACTACGTGTAGTGAAAGTGAAGTAGTGGTGGAGTGGGATAATTAAAATAAACAGCTAGTGGGCTAAAAATAAACTTTATTAGTGCTCTAAGCTGAAAAAATTAAAACGGGGTAATATGACAAGGAAACCTAACTGTAATGGAGAGGTGTGCCTAGCATATGTTCTGGTCAACTAGTTTCGAGCTTCCCCAGCTCTTCGTCAGGACTACACTGGGACCAGCCCAGTGTCGAGAAACTTGCCACTCCTAGTTAACCTGAATTAGGTGCAATAAGTGTGATGCCACAGTAGTAAGGCATGCGTTTTAAAATACATACGTAATGTACGTCAGCACAATGGTCTGTAAGGTACAAAACAACAGTTAATTAGGGAGAAAAATATATATATATAATAATACGTATTACTGTCACTAAAAATTGTGAGCACACTACACCCAAGTGTATGCACACTTTCTTATCTGATGTGCCGCTATGTGAAGAAGAGAAGAGATGCAATTATTCACTCCATGCCGGCGAGGTGCTGAAAAAAGTGTGCTGAAATTCATAAAATTATTAAGTCTGACTTAACACACACATAAACGTACAACACAGACCATGTAACATACTTAAGAAAAAGCAACACTGTGCTTCATGGTCACTGGAGGGGATGCGGCGATCTCGTACATCTAATGGAGGATAGGAATCGAGATCATTAGGGTAAAGGCGTGTTCCGTAATGAAGGATCGCCCTACGGGGTGAGAGGGAGATGAAGGAAAGGTTCCTCGTCCCGTACAGGTATGGAGATTGGTAGCACTTACTTGTACGTTGAACCCCGCATGCTATGACACCTACTCGAAGCCAAACCTCGTGGACCGCATTCTGGCGTGTCCTCGTTGCTGCACTGTTTTTATGTACTGGCGAGCCTGTCAAAGGGGAGAGAGAGAGAAGAAGGCTCCGGTGCTGGTACGCGAGTGGAGCCGCCATCTTGGAATGGGATGAAACAGGAAGTAAATACTGTAAAGTGTTGTAATGTTAGTATTTACGTAGTATTACTCCGGTAGAGATGTGCAATCCCTCTCAGCTTCGAATAAGTAATGAGAGCGAGATATGGAGCGATGTTAATACCATGATTTTCGTGTAAGGAAAATCTAAAACTTTATTGAGATGGCCGGCAGGTGCAGCTCGGCGATAGGTTAGTTAGACCGGCTGTAATGGGAGCCGCCATCTTAGAGTGGGATGGGGAGGAGGTAAATACTGTTAGGGGATGTAATGCTGGTTTAAAATAAAATATTTTAAATAGCGATGGGGCAGTGGTGATATAACAATCACTCTCAGCTTTGTAAGACCAAAAATGCAGAAGTGAGAATTGAAGGCGAGATATTGGCTGATGAAGCGATGTTGTTGCTTCGATATTGAAAATCACTAAACAAGTCTAATGTGAAAGTTTTCCCAAGACCCAACAGGATAGATGTTGATGGCTTATTATGCTGATACACCTGAGAGGGTTGGTCAAGTGAACTGGCTCCAGGGTATGTCATCGTTAAGACCCCTGTTATCTGAGCGTAGCTTAAACACCCAACGTTGTTCCTTCTCATGTAAGAGTTTCTCCATGTTGGGGTGATTCTTAACATGTTCCAAAACAACCCAGTTGAAGTCATTGGGTGTGTGTCGTTTTTCCAGGAAATGGGTGGTCATCTTGGTATTGTCACGTTTACACCTGAAATTACTCCGGTGCTCAATCATTCGGGTGTTTACTTTCCTCGTAGTCATACCTACGTAGTGGAAATTGCAATCGCAGGTTATCAAGTAAACCACACCTGTTGTGTTGCAGTTAGTGAAAGACCGAAGATTACAGGTTATTCCATTATTGCATATCACTGTCTTGGTCACTTTTGTGAGGTGACATACACTGCAGTTACCACACGGGAAGTGGCCCTCCGGTAGGGGTTGGAGCAGGCGTTGGAGGCCTACAGTTTTCGTCGTGGTAGGACGTGTATGGACAAGATGATCCCTCAGATTGCGGGCTTTGCGATGGCTGAACATAGGTTTCTGTAGGTCTAATCCCCCACTGTTCAGGATGCGCCAGTGTTTCTTGATAATTTTACTAACCAAGTTAGATGCAATATTGTATGTAGTGATACAAATTTGTCTTCGTGGCTCATCCTGTGTGGCTACGGTTTTTGTCTCTAAAAGGGCCTCCCTGTTATTATTTAAGGCTCTTTTTCTGGATCTGGACACAAGATGTTGTGGGTATTTGCGTTGTATCAGTTTTTCTGATAGTTCTTTGGCTTGAATGTTGTAGTCTTGTCTCGTCGTACAATTCCTTCTAAGGCGTAGAAATTGGCCAAACGGAAGGTTGTCTTTAAGGCTGCGAGGATGGAAACTATCGTATACAAGTAGGCAATTCCTTGCCGTGGGTTTAAAATGTGTGGTACTGATGAGACATCCGTCTTGTGCTGATATGTTAAGGTCTAAAAAGACCATACTGGATCGGCTCATCGAAAAGGTAAATTTCAGGAAGGGGTCTTGTTGGTTCAGCCAGACTAGGAAATTTTCCGCTTCTTGTTCGTTACCTTCCCAAATCAACAACACATCGTCTATGTACCTTTTCCATAGTTTGATATGTTTGATGTGAGGATTGTGTTGGTGGAGAATGTTCTGCTTCTCCAAATGGTGCACATACAATCCCGCCACACTCGGCGCAAATGTGCGACCCATGCTGGTACCGTGGGTTTGTTTGTACAGGACATCATTGAATTGGAAAAAATTCTCGGTCAATGCCAGACGACAACATTCCAAGACCACATGTCTAGGTGTGTGGTAGCCCCAATCGTTTAGATAGAGTACCTCCTCTAGGATGTCTAAAGTATCCTTATGTGGGAGACTGGTGTACAAACTCTCTACATCTAAACTAATCAGAATGTTAGTTATGGGGTTGAATTCAAGGTCCTGGATTAAGCAAAGGACTGCTTTGGTGTCTTGTAGATAGGTTTCAGTAGCCTGAACCAAGGGTCTTAAAAAAGCGTCAGCAAACTTAGACAAGGGTTCCAAAATCGAACCGATTCCTGATACTATGGGTCTTCCTGCGACTTGCGGAATTACGTAGGAGCACTTTAATGTGAAAATATGTGTAGTGCAGGGCTGGGGGAGTGGTGTAAAGTGAAAAATACCTAGCTAGTGAGCTAATGTTTTATTTTTGCTCCTACTTGGTATGGATAAAAAGGGGGTTAGTATTAGGGGGGAAAAAGTAACTTTTATGTGATTACAGACCCTAGCATGTTTTTTCGACATGTTTCGTCCTTGTTGTCCTTCTTTTACGAGTGTTTTTAAACCATCTAGCCACGCTTTTTCACAACAGAGACGTATAATGTGTATCATCTTGTCACATCGGATCTAAGCACTAACTCAATTTTAATTCTAAGGGCACCTACACCATCTTTAGAGGAGTACATTGATCTAAGCACCGCATTTGGTATCCACTAGCCCACGTAAGAGGTGGGCAGGCAGTATGTACTAATTTGCATTTTGTTTTATTCCCTGAACAGATACTACAAGTCTAATTTGAAACTGTATGTATTTTACTTGATGCCCACACATTAGGTGTGCATATGTTTGTCTTTATTATAGTTTTTCCTTATTATAGGTTTTTTCACGGAGTGGTAAGCATGGGGCTGGTCCCCATGTGGTCCTGAAGAAGAGGTTTAGGGAACACCTCGAAACATGTCGAAAAAAAATGCTAGGGACTGTAATCACATAACAGTTACTTTTTTCCCCCTAATATTAACCCCCTTTTTATCGATACCAACTAGGAGCAAGAATAAAACATTAGTTCACTAGCTAAGTATTTTTAACGTCACTTTACACCACTCCTCCAGCACTGCACTACATATATTTTCACATTAAAGTGCTCCTACGTAATTCTGCAAGTTGCAGCACGCCCCAAACATTAGCTGCTTGAGATAGCCCCAATGATGAAGCATGTCACCAAGGGGTAACCCTTGGTGAGTGGGGGGACTCAAGAACAGGATTTTTCTTTTCTCAGTACAGGGGTGTGTTTCACACATTTAGCTGAACCCCCACTCCCTTGGTTAGGTTCATGGATCCGTCATTCACGGATTTTTGTTACATTACATATATTTAGGAGGGTGAACCTAACCTCAACCTCCCTCTCCCTCTATTTTTGTTTGCAGAAATATTTTACACATTGCCTCTTAAGTTAAGCCTGTCTGCTCTCTGCCAAGCTATAAGAGGGCGTGCACAGGTTAATTTAAAGTGTATATTTAGCTTACACTGACTAGGATTGTAGTCCCTACTTGGACAGGGTGCAAACCTCTGCCGACTAGAGTCCCAATTTCCAATTTCTGACACATGTCTGCTGTGGTCTCTGTTGTGTGCTAGCATCACTCTGATCTCCTTCTCAGGCCCCACATTTTCAGAGTCCTGATGATGAGCATGTTCAGATCGAAATGTCATTGAATATCTCGACAGACCTGTGTTAATGACTGCATTTGCAATATACAGGTCTTGTCTTGTTTAAACCTTGTGTGATACACATATGCAGTCATATTCTCACATACGTTTAATGTTTGTTAGCACACTGAGAACATGTTTAGCTCACTGGTACTCTTTTTGATGTAATTCTGTGCTTTATACCAGAAGTTGACTGCCTTTTATATGATATTAGTTTTGATTTATCAGTCACCCAATTGGAACCATAGCTCTTTTCTGTCCAATAGAGAGCATGTAGTTGCTTTGGAAGATATCACCTCAGCCTTCTTTACGCTTCCCTGTGAGGTACCCCAAGAATCCCCGTTAACTCCCATTTATCGTTCTCCCTTTTATCCATAGGGGGATGCAGTATACAGTTATTATAGATTTGGTAATCTCAAAATTAGACTACCACAAAGCTCTATATATGGGAACCCAGCAATGCTTACAAAAAGAACTATAGACTCGACAAAGTGCTGCATCCCGAGTACTGATGAAACTCCCCAAATTTAGTCCAGTCTCACAAACCATCATCAATCTGCAATGAGTGAGCTGATCAAGTTTAAAGCCTTGTGCTAGGCAAATAAGGCTCTTCACAAGGTAGGTCCTATGTTCTTCTTCTAAAACATTTAAAAATGGAGTGTACCTACTAGCAATCTGCTTTCGAGCTCCATAAGAAAGGTGGCTATCCACAGAATTAAAAAGGCTCATTGGGGAGGCAGAAACTTCTCTTATTCCACATGCAAATGGTGGAAAGCTCTGCATGGCCATCTCAGAGCCCAGCTATATATAGTAAAATTCAGGAAGCAGCAGAAAGCTTGGCTTTTCACTTCTACTTCTAATTAGGCTCCCAGCTCTGTAATTTTAGGACTGTGTTTGAATGCTAGCTCCAAGACACTGATTGACATTTGCACACTCTACAAACTGCTACTTACTATTGCTTCCTTTCTGTCCTGTTATGCCCAGAGGCCAGGGTGCACTGCTAACATATAAAAATAGGATACAATACATAGTGTGCTCTAACAAAGGAATAAAAGCGATAAACTATTTAACTTTTTAGGCCTTTCTAGATTTTCCCTACACTTAGCTGAGATTAAAATCTTAATTACCTGTATCCGCTTAGGAAAAGGCTAGTAAAATGCTACACAAAGCAGTGAGTTTTAACTTAGAGGCACTGTGTTAAGTTATATACAGAAGGGGTTGAGGCAATATACTACCGCACCTTCCACCACAGTGGGAAGTGTTATCAGACACTTGAAGTGGTGCACAGAAGTGTAAGTTAGACTCCTCTCAACTTCCAGTGGAGAAAAAACTCCAAAGCATGAATACTTTCTAATGGTTCAGAGTCCTTATTTGACAGAATGTATTACTTATTATTCATAAAAGTACAACACAATTCTTACAACATTCCACACACACAGCACACACAATTTATAGTATCCAAATCCTTCTTAATGAAGTCATTGTGCTGGTGCACCAAGAAGCAGAAAGCGCTAAGTATGGGTGTCTGGTTGTGCTAGACCAGGACAAAGTCACAAGTGCAAGCTGACCACAATAGAGTGCAGGCCACGTTCAGGGACTCAATCAATCAATCAATCAATCAATGTACTTATAAAGCGTGCTACTTACCCCTGAGGGTCTCTGGCACTGAGGGGGGCGGGGGGGTGTCACTACTGCTTGAAGAGCCAGGTCTTGAGGAGTCTTCTGAAGGGGAGCAGGTCTTGGGTCTGTCGTAGGTGGGTAGTGAGGGTGTTCCAAGTTTTCGCGGCGAGGAAGGAGAAGGATCTGCCGCCGGAGGTCGTTCATTGGATGCGGGGGACGGTGGCGAGGCTGGCGGAGCAGAGCTGACGGGTGGGGTGTGGAAGCTGAGTCTGCTGTTGAGGTAGGCTGGTCCGGTGTTGTGGAGTGGTTTGTGAGCGTGGGTGAGCATCTTGAAGGTGATCCTCTTGTCGACGGGGAGTCAGTGTAGTTCTCTCAGGTGGGGGGTGATGCGGCTGCGGCGGGGGACGTTGAGGATCAGTCAGGCGGAGGCATTTTGGATGCGCTGCAGTCGTCGCAGGTGTTTGGCCGGGATTCCTGCGTAGAGTGCGTTGCCATAGTCCAACCTGCTGCTGACGAGGGGCTGTGTCACCCTTCTTCTTGTCTCGGTGGTGATCCACTTGTAGATCCTGCGGAGCATGCGGAGGGTGTTGTAGCAGGAGGAGGAGATGGCGCTGACCTGTTTTGACATGGAGAGGGAGGAGTCGAGGATGATTCCTAGGTTGCGTGCATGGTCAGTAGGTGTCGGTGCTGTTCCCTGCGTGGTCGGCCACCAGGAGTCATCCCAGGCTGAGGGGATGGATCCGAGGATGAGGACCTCCGTCTGGTCTGAGTTCAGCTTCAGTCGGATGCATCTCATCCATTCGGCGACGGCCTTCATTTCCTTGTGGAGGTTGGTTTTGGTGGTGTGCGGGTCCTTGGTGAGGGAGAAGATGAGCTGGATGTCATTGGCATAGGAGATGATGTTGAGGTCATGCTGGCGGGCGACGTGAGCGAGGGGGGCCATGTAGACGTTGAACAGCGTCGGGCTGAGGGATGAGCCCCGGGGTACGCTGCAGATGATGTTGGTAGCTTTGGAGCGGAAGGGGGGGAGGCGGACGCTCTGGGTTCTGCCGGAGAGGAAGGATGTGGTCCAGTTCAGGGCTTTCTCTTGGATTCCCGCTTCTTGGAGGCGTGTCTTTAGTGTGCGGTGGTAGACCACGTCGAGGGCGGCTGACAGGTCTAGGAGGATGAGGGCTGACGTTTCGCCGTTGTCTGGTTGGATCCTGTTATGGTCTGTGGCAGCGATGAGGGCTGTCTCGGTGCTGTGGTTTTTTCGGAATCCGGACTGGGATGGGTCTAGGATGTCGTTGTCCTCTAGGTAGCGGGTCAGTTGCGTGTTGACGATTTTCTCAATGACCTTCGCCAGGAACGGGAGCAGGGAGATGGGCTGGAAATTCTTGAGGTCCTTAAGGTCCTTCTTGGGCTTTGATTTCGGCGTGCTTCCAGCTCTCCGGGAATATAGCTGTCTCGAAGGAGATGTTGATTACTTTCCGTAGTTGAGGTGCGATGGCTGCGTCTGCTTTGTTGAATATGTGGTGTGGGCAGGTGATCCAGAGTGGATGGAGTTCATGGTCTTACGTGTTTCGTCGTTGTTGACGTTGGTCCAGGAGGTCAGGCGGTTGATGCGGGTGCTGTTCGTAGGGGGGAGGAGTCTGACGATGTCGGGGTGGTCGTGGTGGTGTTGAAGCTGTCGTGGGCGTCAGCGATCTTGCGGTGGAAGAAGGTGGCGAGCGAGTCGCACAGTTCTTGTGAGGGCGGGATGTCGTTGGTGTTGCCGCTGGGGTTGGAGAGTTCCTTCACGATGCTGAAGAGCTCTTTGCTGTTGTGTGCGTTGTTGTCCAGGTGGGCTTTGAAGGAGGATCTTTTGGCTAGTCTGATGAGATGGTGATGTCTGCGGGTGGCATCCTTGTAGGCTGCATGGCTGTCCGGTGTTCGTTCGTGGAGTCATTTTTCGGCATGCTCGTTTGGAAGTTTGGTGTTCTTCGGTGAACCAGGTGGCTTTCTTGCTGGTGCAGCTGTTGGGGGGTTTCTTGAGCAGGGCGAGGGTGTTGGCGCAGTCGTTGATCCACTGTCTGAGGTTGCGGGCGGCAGCGTCTGGGTTGGTGGGGTCGGTGGGTTGGTTCTGGGCGGGGGTGGCAGCTAGCTAGTCTTCGGTGATTTTGTTCCAGCAGTAGCGGGGCAGCTGTTGGGTGTGGTGGTGCATGGTGGGCTTCTTGTAGGTGAAATGGATGCAGTGGTGATCCATCCAGTGGAGGTCGGTGGTGCGGTCGAAAGAGACGTGGGTGCTTCTGGAGAAGATGGGGTCAAGCGTGTGGCCGGCGGCGTGGGTGGGAGTGGTGACGAGTTGTCTGAGGCCGAGGTTGGTGAGGTTGTCGATCAGGGTGCCAGAGTTGGCGTTGTTGTTGTTCTCGAGGTGGAAGTTAAGGTCCCCGAGGAGGATGTAGTCCATGGAGGTGAGTGAGTGGGTGCTGATGAGGTCGGCGATGGAGTCGCTGAACTGTGGTCAGGGTCCTGGAGGTCTGTAGACTAGTGTTCCTCTGAGGGTGGTGTTGGGGTCAGTGTGGATCCGGAAGTGCAGGTGTTCGACGGTGTTGAGGGAGTCATCTGAGTTGGTGAATACCTTGAGGCTGGACTTGTGGACGATGGCTATTCCTCCTCCAGTTCCATTGGTGCGGTCTCTGCGGGCGATCTTGTAGCCTTCTGGGACGGCTATGATGATGTCAGGGGCCGAGGAGTCATTCCACCAGGTCTCGGTCAGGAAGGCAACGTCTGGGGTGGAGGTGTCGAGCAGGTCCCAGGTCCCAGAGCTCGACGGCGTGTTTGCGTGTGGAGCGGGTGTTGAGGAGTATGCAGCGAAGGTGGTTGGGTCCAGTCTTTGGTGGTTTGGTGGCTCTGTCGCAGATGAAGCTGCAGGTGCGGCAGGAGAAAAGTCCATGGGTGCGTTTCGGGACGGCCTGGAAGCAGTTGTGGTCTCGGCCGGGTGCGTGGAGGGTGCTGGCGTCGTATCGGAGTCTGGCATCGTGGCGTTTGCGGGGGCCAGGGGCTCTGGCACTGGGCGCGGTCCCGACTCGGACGGGCGCAGACGGGCTTGCCTTAGGCACGCCAGCAGCGCGTCCGCCGCGCAGCATCCGGCATATATGGAGAGGTGGGAGGGAGGAGCAGCTGGGAGGCGGGAGGCGGGAACAGTGAGTGGGCAGGGAGCGGGGCCGCAGGGGACTCAGCGGCGGGAGAGCGAGTGGCACAGAATCAAAAAGGGGCGAAGAAGGGGGGAAAACAGTGGCACGGAGCAAAAGCGGGGCGAAAAGGAGGCACAGAAAGCACAGTACGGAGGAAGGGCACACTTACCAGGGAGATCTAATCAGTGGCAGCAGGGGCACAACGTCGGCGCTGCGTGGAGCGGGAGCGACCTACCAGGAGGGTCAGGGGTCGCTCACCTCACCATACGGCGTCCGGCATATATGGGGAGGCGGGAGAGAGGAGCAGCTGGGAGGCGGGAACAACGAGTGGGAAGGGCCGCAGGGGGCACAGCGGCGGGGGAGTGAGTGGCACAGAATCAAAAAGGGGCAAAGAGGGGGGAAAACAGTGGCACGGAGCAAAAGCGGGGTGCAAAGGTGGCACAGAAAGCACAGTATGGAGGAAGGGCACACTTACCAGGGAGATCTAATCAGTGGCAGCAGGGGCACAACGTCGGCGCTGCGTCGAGGGGGAGCGACCTTCCAGGAGGGTCAGGGGTCACTCTAGTTAGTCTAGGTTAGTCCTGGTAAAAAAAAATAAAAAAGTTACCTTCCCAAAGTCTGGCGTGCAGAGTTCAAAACTTCAGGATTTCACAGGAGGAGCTCAACTTATGCAAGGCAAGGGTCCAGGATCTGGGAGTTACTTCTTTGGGGTTCAGGATCATGTAGTACCGCTATTATATGGACTTATGAGTAAATTGAATGTGCCATTGGGTGTAGCCAATTTTAACATGTTTTAAGAAAAGAGCACAAGCACTTTAGCACTGGCTAACAGTGGTAAAGGGCACTAATGCCAACAAAACCTCATTTCAGAAAACAGGATCAGAGAAGGCAAAATGTTTGTGGGTGATGCAGCAGAGAGGGCCAAGTCCAACACTAATTTATTTGTGAAACCACATTTTTGATAACTTAAGCAAAAAAAGTACATTTACAAAAATTTACTTTAGGCTGCCTGAGGTAAAAGTGGCTTAAAACAAGTTTAGTCAATCATCACACCTCCAGAGCTGGAATATACATCCTTAGCTGGGAGAATTAACAGTTCAGGTTCACAGGTCAAAAGGTCTGCCATTGAGGGCTGGAAAGGACAATGAGTGTTAATTGCTAGCCACTTAGCAGGGATTAGCTATCTTGAAGTGACCAGAAACAGTTGGCAGAACAAAAGGTTGCTTTAGCACTACCTCTTTTCATTTGGAGATGCCAAGCACCATCTCAGACAGATAGGCTCCAGTCACATCAGGAGGGAAAAGCTGTTTTTGACCATCTGGTTGGGAGGAGTGCTCATCTGAATAGGAGAGTAGAAGGGAGATGGGAGCACACTGCTACCTCCCAGCACAGTTCGCCCCTTTCCATCCTGGTACATGCAGTTCAATTTAAATGCTTACTTGAAATTTTGCAGAGTGTCTCACCAAAGTTGGTGCAGATAAGTGCTGTTAATCTCTAGACACATGTGTTTCTGGATTTCATCCTTCTTCAGTAGAGATAAAACGAAATTCTTCTGAGGTTTGCTGAGAAAGCTGCCACAATCCTCTCAGGTCTCTCTACCTCTCCCTGGCGCACAGGTGCCTCCCATGAGCTTGTCAGCCCAGTGGCTCAAGGGAGCCTTTTTGAAACAGAAGGGGGATGGGAGCACACTGCTACCTCCCAGCACAGTTCGCCCCTTTGCATCCTGGTACATGCAGTTCAATTTAAATGCTTACTTGAAATTTTGCAGAGTGTCTCACCAAAGTTGGTGCAGGTTAGTGCTGTTAATCTCTAGACACATGTGTTTCTGGATTTCATCCTTCTTCAGTAGAGATAAAACGAAATTCTTCTGGGGTTTGCTGAGAAAGCTGCCACAATCCTCTCAGGTCTCTGTAGCTCTCCCTGGCGCACAGGTGCCTCCCATGAGCTCGTCAGCCCAGTGGCTTAAGGGAGCCTTTTTGAAACAGAAGGGGGATGGGAGCACACTGCTACCTCCCAGCACAGTTCGCCCCTTTGCATCCTGGTACATGCAGTTAAATTTAAATGCTTACTTGAAATTTTGCAGAGTGTCTCACCAAAGTTGGTGCAGGTTAGTGCTGTTAATCTCTAGACACATGTGTTTCTGGATTTCATCCTTCTTCAGTAGAGATAAAACGAAATTCTTCTGGGGTTTGCTGAGAAAGCTGCCACAATCCTTTCAGGTCTCTGTAGCTCTCCCTGGCGTGGCAGTGTGCTCCCACCCCCCATTTGTTTGAATAGGAGAGTAGCTTAGGAGGTTAATACAGGCCTTCCTGGTGGCAATGGGTGTTGCCCTCTTTAAACAGAGGCTCCAGGGTAAAT
Source organism: Triturus cristatus (assembly GCF_964204655.1). NCBI lineage: Eukaryota > Metazoa > Chordata > Amphibia > Caudata > Salamandridae > Triturus > Triturus cristatus. The sequence continues at coordinate 211,286,113 of NC_140591.1, read as the reverse complement.
TTTAATTAAGGCAATGGGAAAGTGCTGCAAAGGTATGAAGGGAGACAGTGACAAAATATTTAGGATAGGATGGCCACATTTGTCGAATCACTGGTCAGTAAATAGTAAAAATCTGGCACCTCCACCACCACAATATTCCTGAACCTGGAAGAATATTCCTGACTCCTGCTGGAAGAGTAGGACTCACACAAAGACTCAAGGACTCCTAAGTGCTGCTGACTAGGGGTGGGCGGAATTTGCGAAATTAACTTTCGCAAATTGTCGCGAAAATGCTAAAAATCTCCGCAAACACGCCGGAAATATCGCGAAGACGCAGAAGTTTTTTTCCCGCCTGTTCGCCATATTTTTTGCGTGATCGCGGGCCGCCAACTTACCCATGCGGTTGCTTAAGGGCGCGGCCATCTTGTTTTCACTTGTCCCGCCCTCTCGCGATGCTTATTTCCTGTTCCGGGTCGCGCAATGCATGTTCGCGCCCGTTCGCGGTCGAAATTTCCTGTTCGCGACCGCTTTTACTTGATCGCGTTGCTTTTTGCTTGCTCGGGGAGAAAATATTGCGCGAACTTGCGCACGTGGTCGCAATGGGCGCGGCCATCTTGTTTTTCACTCTATTGCATGGTTCTGGGGCCTGATTTTCTATCCTCCCAAAATCCTTTCAATCCTTTGTTTATAGCCACTTTTTTTTGATCTTTATCACTTATTATTTCTCTAACTATTTTCCTGCTTCTATATTTTTGGTTTTTGTCTACTTTTTTTTTGTTTTTTAGCTACTTTTTCTCTTTCTATTGCCTGCTATTTATTTCCTTTACTCCTTTATTTATTTTTCCTTTTCTTTCCTGCCCCGTCCCCAGAACCATGTCCAAGGGTAGGGCTGTTCGCCGGCGCAGCCAGAGCCGCGACTGCCTTCCTTGCGGAAGGCGGCGCCCACAAGGGGTGCAGGCACGGGCCTTATTTGGGGAGGAGGAGTTGGCTGCACTAATTTTCTTTGTGCAGCGCCACCTCCCCTCAACCCTGGCAGCAGGTGGTAGGCCTGGGTCCGTGTACGGCCTCCGGGAGCGTCGGCAGCGGTGGGGGAAGGTGCGCCGGGCAGTGTCGCGCATCTCTGGGGTCCGGCGCACCCAGGCACAGCTGACGCACCGGTGGTCCGACATCCTGGACCGTGAGCAGAACCTGCTGGACCTGATAGGAGTGGAGGTCCCGGGGCTTGGTGAGTACATATTTAATTACTACAACTTTGTGTCTGTTCTTCTGCTCTGTGGTATATATTGCAAATATTTTTTTTCCTTCCAACCAGCTAGAATGTTGCTGCTTACAATACATTTCAGGTTAATAACGTTTAAAAGTCTTCTGTGATTATGGTGCTCTTCTGCGCTACTACTAATCTTACTTGTTTGCAGCTTTGCGTTTGCGCTTGCTTAGCGTGATTCTTTACGAGTTTAATTTAGAGTTACGTAATGCTACAGTGACTCTAGTCCACTCCTCACTTTGTCCCGTCACTAATAGATAGGGGCAGATTGATGTTTAGGTACACTACTTTGCATGAGCTTCTAATTTGTTAGTGGTATGCGTGATGCCCCCTCACTCAGTTACGTGACGTGCTGCTAGTACGGCAGTCTTTAGAACCTTTTCTAGTTTGTTCAATGAGTGGTGGTAGGCTTAGCAGTTACTTAGCAGTAGCAGATCAGCATCAATCAAACCAAAATTTGGTGTATACAAAAAATGTAGTCATGTTCATGTGTCCTCCATGATTTGACCATACGCATTGTTGAGGAATACAGTGGAAATGCATACTTAATGTACAATTGGCATGCCTGGAATAGGTGGGCTAGGTTGGGTGGTACGTTGTACTTAGGCTTAGTTGTAACTTAGTTTTCTGGAATCAGAATGGAAGACTGGATTACTGTTGATAAATAGTAACTTAAGTAGTCGAACTGCGAATCCGCCGATATTACATGTTGACCAGATGAGATCGGTCAATGTAGTTATTGCAATTGTTGTTTACATAAGTGTTTTTTGACCGTTGTTGAAAAATATTGTATTTGTTTGACACCATCCATCAATGTTTGTCTCTTTCTTATATCTTTCCTGTTCATCAGCACCCAGGGGCAGACCGACAGGGACTGGGCAGTCGGCGGGACAGGAACAACACCACCAGGAGGACACCGCTGAGGGCTCCTCTGCTGGCCCCAGTAAGTCTTCTTGTTTTTAATAATATTTCTTATTCCATAACTTTTACTGCCCCATATTTTTCCTGAACTATTGTTGGTTTCCAAATGCTATTTTTTTACCACCAATTATCCTTCGATCTGTACGGTTTCAAAAATCTTATCCCTGCCTCCGCTATGATGACTCTGAGTACTACTACTACTACATACTATCAGTCTGTCTGTACTGTAGTAGCTAGTCTTGCCCAGTTGGCCAGTGCCACTCTTTGTGAAAGGTTGTAATATAAAACTCATATTCACCAGTAGCTCGAGCCATTGAGTCCAGTCCGTTGGGTCGTCGTCTTGTACTACTTTTACTCTTATTGATCTTGAGGCTTTGAAAATTCACAGCAACAACAGCCCTACCAGATTTATTACTATTTTGATATGATACCCTATAGGACATACTACTGTTGTAGGGATCTTGCACATACATTTGCACCAGAAAATAGGATGTTGGTGATGGTAGGTTGGACCTTCCTTGCACACCTCAATCAGAAATTCCGCACCCACCACAATTCCACTGCTTGACTATAGTACTGTCTTGTTATAACTATTAGGTCTCGGAACCCTCCCCCCAAGATACCCAACAAGTAGACAACCCAGAACATAACACACCCAACCTCTCAGTCGTGGAAGCAATTCACATGCACACCCTTACTTTAATTTGCTCACTCGTGTAAGTTAGTCCACACCAAATACCACCAAGTCTATGTAAGTTCAAAATGTTTATTTCAATTTGAGAAGGTCTGTACACTGTTTTCTTAGCAGCACCAACCGGAAAATCAATAACATTAAAACAATATACATTGTTACACTTCTACAGTTGGGAATTAAATCATGATAACTGAACAGTGGTGGAAGGCAGCACCACCATCCCATAGCAATTTAGTTTATATAAATTTATAAAAGAAGATGTGAGTGAAGGGACCCCTCACCTTAGAAGAACCTAGTACTGGTAGTTGTTGCATCATTCAGAAGCTCTGGTTCGTAGAAGGGAATCTTGCGTCTGTAATGCGAAAAAAGAAATGGTGTGCGTTAGTATATTGCAACTTGCAAGCATTTCTCAGCCGTGCCAAGAAGTGTAGCATCTATGGATAAGCAATATGGACTAACAGTAACAGTAGTACACCAGTACTTCCAAAAAAAGTGGCTTGTTAATGTTTGTCGACCGCTTGTACGCAGCGCGTAGACTAGACAGTAGCAGTGTGAGGCAGGTCATGTGGGCTCAAAGGTGTCTTAAGAAGCTGCAAGGTAAAGGTAACGTCACATGTGCAAAAATAAAAGCCACAAAGGTAAAATGGTAGCATGGCTAGGGCTAATTAAGCAAAGGCTACAATGATCATATATAACTATTAGTGTCTACTCTACTACTACCTGATTTGTACTAGTGATGTATGTTAGTATTAACTCATTTTTCAACCTTGCAACTGATCAATAGGGGGGAGGTGTATATGACGCCTAATAAATGTGTAATGTTTTCTAGGCGCACTACCGACCACCAGTGCCGGGGCCAGCGAACAAGGCGACGCGGAGGGAGAGGATGCGGCAGTTGCTGCCGATACCGACGAAGGAGCGGTAGGGGGAGTGGCAGCACCAGTGGCAGGCGGTGGTAAGTTAGATTCATAATCCTTAACTATTGTTGAACTTGACAGCACACTCACTGCAAGGGTGTACTGTATGTATATGTATACTGTACAGTTGTGACTTAGGGCCCCATTAGGATGGTGGGCGTATTGCCCCCGCCGGGCCGGCTGGAATTCACTGCCGACACCGCAGGGGCAAACCTCCGCCATCCCTGTAGAAATTATTCGGACCCCCCCACATGTCGACCAGGCGGAAAAGGGTTCAATATGCCGGTGGTGTCTCTCTGAACACACCGCCAGCCATATAATCTGCATTTTGGAATGCCTTTGCGTGGCGGCATTGCCGTCCGCCACGGAAAGGCATGCAGACATTGCAGAGTATGCTTGGGTGCCCCAATGGAGGGTACCTACCTATGCTATGGTACCCCCCCGCCTTTCCAAGCAAAATGTGACAGGCTCCGTGCGGGGCCCGTCATGTTGTGCTTGGAAAAGCAGCACAACATGTATTTTTAGCATTGCTTTCGGCACCGCCAACCAGAATGTAAAAAAACCAGGATGCGCCAGCCAGCGCATCATCCTAATTAATTTTCCCCACGGGACCCCCACCCTTTTTAGCGTGAGGATGGCGGGCGGACAAAGTCCGCCCGCCATACGATGTCGTAAGTAGTAAGTATGAGTTGTTGTGAACGTTTGAAGTGTGAACTATAAGACTAGAATCCCTTTAATTGGCATAGGAGCGGGAGTATTGAGTAACCAATGGCCTCATCTATCTAATTTCAACTCCGCTTTGAAAGTTTTATGGAGAAGAGCACCTGGTGCACTGTTCAACTAAAAAGTGAAAGACGGGTGGAAGGAAGAAGGACGGGCGCGATTTAAAATGTTATGTACTACTGTGCTTTATAGTGCTACTCTACCATGCCACTATGTGTATAAATAATTAACTTGTCTTACTGTTTTTCTAAGAGTATATTTTACAATTGTCTTGTTCTTTTCTTTTTGATACACAGCTACTCCTAAACTAAATCGAAGGGAGTTGGCCGCCAAGGCACGGCGCCGGAAGCTGGAGGCAATCCAGCGAGAATACCGGCGGCTGGTGGTCTTAGCCAAGGAGGAGGAGGAGACTGCGGCTGCAATTGAGGAAGCCTCCTCCCGTGGCCCGGGCCCCAGCCACCACCCTCCAGCGGTACGGCGCCACCGTCTGGTGGCTGCCCGCCGCCACCGTGCCATATCCGGTGCCCCCCACCCACTGTGGCTGCTATTGCCGCACCCTGAGACGCCGCGTCGCCTGTTTAGAGGGCGAGATGCGCCAGATGCGTGTCCTCCTCGAGTCCCGCCCCACCAGTTAGTCCCTGTCATCCTGTTCTGCCCCTTTTTTAATTCTTGATCTTAACTCGTTTGGGCGTTACAGACTTTTTTTTATTATGGACAGTGGTTGGGGTTAGGGAGGGGGGTGGGTCAGCTTTTGTGGGTTTAGTTTATTTTTGTTAGGGTAAATTAAATATATTTTTCTATGTTACATGCAATGTTGTTAATGTTTTGTAGGTGGGGTAACTGTTTAACATCACACTGTTTCCTTGCGCGTGCATGGCCGCCCATAGTCTGTGTTTGATTTCAATAATTGGCTGACTGTATAAGACACAAACAGATAGATGAGAGACACACCTCACTCATTGACTGGTCCTTCTAGTACTTTCAGTCTGTCCTCTAGTCTATGCATTCTTTGTACCGGTGTGTGAAAACGAAATCATTGACATTTCCATTATTAATTCTGCCTCCCCCAAACTTGTCTCTTACCGGTGCTTGATGTTTATGTCCAACTGTGTCACAGCACTGGCTGGATGGTGAAGATGGTTTCCTTTTTCATGCATGCCATGATTGGGGTGGTGGTGGTGGTGGTGGTAGTATAGTAGTAGTAGTAGACACTGGCAGGGCGGCAGCATTTCCAAAAAAAGAAAAGGAGACAGTCAATCGCCTTTGAGAGACTGTTAGAGGAGTAGTTGAATGAAGTACAGTACAGAACTTACCGATCAACAATAATATGCTCAAATATTTGACAAAAAAACTGAATGGTGGTTAGGAGGATAGCCTACTAGACAGAGTTACAAACTATAGTTGTGTCGAGTCACTTGACTATGCCTACAGTCTAACAGTTAGTGCTGTATATGAGGAATGACAACAAACAAATCCAATCAATGCCGGCAATTCATGCTGAGGTATATGTTCCTTTGTTAAATAAAATAACCTCTGAAATATCCTACTCATGGGTGGCCAAGCAGAAGAAGATCATCGCTCTGCCTTGAAATTGAAGTAGTGTTGCTTTCACCACATCCGCCCCAGCAAGTGTGTGATTAAGTATTGGTGTACATTTAATTTAGTTACACCTCGACAATAAGTCACACAGCCCGGGGGAAGAGGGTTAGGGTTTGTTGAATGGATGGGAAGGGGGTTTTTGGGAAAGGTTTGACATAGAAAAACAGTATGCATACATAGACAAACAAACGACAATCATTGAAGACTACCATATCCATATGTTAAGGGAGAAAAAGTCAATGCATTCATGATGATGAGAGACCCGGATTACATACACTTCTAGTTCTTGTTCTGTTGTTCCGGCCTTAATACTTAAGAGCAAACCTAATGATGATAACAACTCCAAAAACACACTGTTGTAAAGATTGTATACAAGATATTAATCAAATTATTTAAAAGAAGATAAAAGTGGATACTGTTACTGTCTTATCCCAGTCAAAAATGTGGACTGGATTTGCATCTCGGAATTCCTCTTGCTCCTCTCGTCCATCAATCTTGGGTGTGTCGCCTCGCCACTGCCCGGCTGGAAAAAAAAAGGTGATGGATTGGTAAGGTAATTAATATGCATTGTAATGTTTTACAAAGTTTAGGGCAAGGCCCGGCCTGTAATTGTAGATGGAAAACCAAAGGGGATATTGAGAAAGAAAGTGAAAACAAATGCACAAGTGATGGTGTAGTGCAACAAGAACACTTTCCGAGGTGGCATGTATGCATCATCTCTACTCTAGTCTGTTTCCAGCATTGACCTTCAACAGTAACAGGAGAGAGCAGGCCCACAGTGCTTAGCATTAGCACATGCTACGTTAACACTTTAGAGTCCTTTTTTTTTCTCTCAAAGAGTTGGACAAACGCAAAGCACATTATCCATTCCAAACATAGCATTTTACAGTTTAAGTTAGTAAAATCAATGCACTGCAGTCATCCCACCGCTACACTCTATTCAACTTCTACACAGACATTTGGGTCTGCTGTGGTTGTTGTTGACGTGTTTACCTTTAGGCTTTTCCGTTTTATGCCACTCCTGAAACATCCTGCTGACTTCATCATCATCTCTGATACTTTTACTGACTGACTGAAGATCGGCCTGCAGTATAAGTAAAATTTTTATGACACAACAAGAGTAGAAATATAAATATTACTGACTTGAGTCATTCTTTATTGTGTACAGAAAGATCGATTACTACTAGTACACTTTGACATCACTTTGTGCACAACAAACAAACAACGCAAACACAAAGACCAATAGCTTAGAGTCAGGTGTCCAATGCATGCCATTAATTGTCATCATTCATTACCTGTTCCTTCTCATCTTAAGTTAGCGGGCCATCTCTTTCGCCATCATCATGATGGACGGTGCTGTTGTGTCACAGTCATTTGCATTGCGCAGATTGAGTGAGTCCCCTTCCTGTATTGAATTAAAAGCAATGAATCACAAAGATGCAGGAGAAGTACACATTTCTTATTTGCAAGAAGGGGAAAATTAGTGTGTTCTGTAGAAAGTTGATTAGTGGCAGTGCACAATTACATAAATTCATGCGCAACAAACACAACAAAATCTACATCATTCAGTCTGCGACTCTGCGGCCAATGCATAGCATCAATCATTACCTGTTCCATCTCATCTTGTTAACGGGCCGTCTATTTCGCCATCATCATCATGGACGGTGCTGTTGTGTCACAGTCATAAGCATTGCGCAGATTGAGTGAGTCCCCTTCCTGTATTGAATTAAAAGCAATGTATCACCAAGATGCAGGCGAAGTACACATTTCTTATTTGCAAGAAGGGGAAAATTGAATTCACCTTGAGTTAAGTTTAGTGTGTTCTGTAAAGTTGATTAGAGGCAGTGCACAATTACATAAATTCATGTGCAACAAACACAACAAAATCTACATCATTCAGTCTGCGACTCTGCGGCCAATGCATGGCATCAATCATTACCTGTTCCATCTCATCTTGTTAACGGGCCGTCTATTTCGCCATCATCATCATGGACGGTGCTGTTGTGTCACAGTCATACGCATTGCGCAGATTGAGTGAGTCCCCTTCCTGTATTGAATTAAAAGCAATGTATCACCAAGATGCAGGAGAAGTACACATTTCTTATTTGCAAGAAGGGGAAAATTGAATTCACCTTGAGTTAAGTTTAGTGTGTTCTGTAAAGTTGATTAGTGGCAGTGCACAATTACATAAATTCATGCGCAACAAACACAACAAAATCTACATCATTCAGTCTGCGACTCTGCGGCCAATGCATGGCATCAATCATTACCTGTTCCATCTCACCTTGTTAACGGGACGTCTATTTCGCCATCATCATCATGGACAGTGCTGTTGTGTCACAGTCATACGCATTGCGCAGATTGAGTGAGTCCCCTTCCTGTATTGAATTAAAAGCAATGTATCACCAAGATGCAGGAGAAGTACACATTTCTTATTTGCAAGAAGGGGAAAATTGAATTCACCTTGAGTTAAGTTTAGTGTGTTCTGTAAAGTTGATTAGTGGCAGTGCACAATTACATAAATTCATGCGCAACAAACACAACAAAATCTACATCATTCAGTCTGCGACTCTGCGGCCAATGCATGGCATCAATCATTACCTGTTCCATCTCATCTTGTTAACGGGCCGTCTATTTCGCCATCATCATCATGGACGGTGCTGTTGTGTCACAGTCATACGCATTGCGCAGATTGAGTGAGTCCCCTTCCTGTATTGAATTAAAAGCAATGTATCACCAAGATGCAGGAGAAGTACACATTTCTTATTTGCAAGAAGGGGAAAATTGAATTCACCTTGAGTTAAGTTTAGTGTGTTCTGTAAAGTTGATTAGAGGCAGTGCACAATTACATAAATTCATGTGCAACAAACACAACAAAATCTACATCATTCAGTCTGCGACTCTGCGGCCAATGCATGGCATCAATCATTACCTGTTCCATCTCATCTTGTTAACGGGCCGTCTATTTCGCCATCATCATCATGGACAGTGCTGTTGTGTCACAGTCATACGCATTGCGCAGATTGAGTGAGTCCCCTTCCTGTATTGAATTAAAAGCAATGCATCACCAAGCTGCAGGAGAAGTACACATTTCTTATTTGCAAGAAGGGGAAAATTAGTGTGGCATCAATCATTACCTGTTCCATCTTATTTTCAGTTAATGGCCAGTCTCTCTCGGCTCTGAAAGGAGGATAGCTATAGTAGTCATCTGATTCATGGTCCACTTGTTTTGGAAGGACGAGGAAAGTTTGAATTTGTTGTTACCATCATCCAATCATCATTCATGAGGGAAATGGAATTGAGCAGGAGATTCAGTATGATCGAGCGGAGGAGCTGGATTCGGAGGACTGTACTGTCAAATGGCAGACACCTGAAACTTGTACATTAAATTAGAAGAGTAGAAGACGGTGATAATGGATTTGTTGCGATTCACAAGTTTATAACCGGAACGACAGACACATAAACAAAGGGGGAAAAAAGGGAGAAAGACAGTAAGTGCGAGCCTAATTGTCAGGGAAGTATAGCTCGTCCTCAAACTCTGGGGGTTCTTCCAGTAGTAGGTAATCATCTGACACAATACTTCCGTCACATGAGCCGCTGTCCTCATCTTCCTCTGTTGATTCATGTATTGTGTAATTCGGTGGTATGAAGTGCTGATTCATTTTGATCATTGTTAACCTCTCCACGTTTTTTGGAGATAGACTGGTCCTTCTCAATGTTACAATGGAACCAGCAGCACTGAAAACACGTTCGGAAGAGACACTTGCGACAGGGCAAGCCAGATAGCTTATCGCCAGCCTGCTGAGCTGTGGCCATTCAGACCTTTTCCTATACCAATACTGCAATGGGTTTTGATCAATGTACACCTCTGTTGGGTCGTCCAGATAGGCCTGGACCATCCGCTCAATGTTCAGGGTTGCTGATGGATGCACTTGATTCTGCATGGCCTGCTTCAGTATCAGTACTGGTTGTGGGTTGATGTGGCAGGCTTTTAATTAGCAGCCCTTCGTTTTCAAACTTAATGGCTGCTTCAGCTATACAACTTTTGTAGCGGGCAACATCATTGTCGGAAAAAGAAAGGAATGTCTTCACTAGTCCTAATTTTGCATGTGGATCCAGAATTGTGGCACAAATGTAATGTTCTTGTGACAAAATTTTATTTTGTATCCTTACATTTTCAGTTAAGCGCCTGGATAAGCTCTCCACCAAGTCATGGGCTTGCCTTCTGTCCTCTACACCTTTGTAGGATTCAGACACATTATTCAGCTCATGCTCTAGCATTTGCAACAATGGGATAGCTTGGCCCATTGTACAGTCCTCCTTGCTGACTTCACGTGTGAAGACCTCAAAAGGAGACAGCATCGCAGTCAGGCATTTCATTAGGGTCCATTGCTCCCTCTGAAGGGTCATGCCTTTAACACTAGCATCACTGCTTCTGTACCAGACATATTCATGGAGGGACCTGTGCTGTTCGTACAGACGATCAAGCATGTAATACGTTGAGTTCCAACGTGTTGCCACCTCCTGGATGAGTGCCTTGACTGGCATCCTAAATTCACGTTGGATGATCCTCAGCTGCTTCCGAGCTTTAAAAGAATGGCTGAAATGAGTGCATATTCTTCGGCAGATGGCCAGTAAATTGCTGACTATGGGTTCTTTTTTCAGAAAGTCTTGCACTATAATGTTTATGCAGTGTGCCAAACACGGAACCCTGAAATAGAAACCAAGTTCCATGGCCTTAAGTACATTACTGCCATTGTCTGTGGCAACAAAACCAATACTAAGCGCTCTGGGCCGCAGCCATTCCAAAAACTTGGTGCGAAACTCTTCCAAAATGTTTTCAGCCGTATGAGATTTCTCCATGGCGAACATGGCTACAGTTGCATGTTTCTGAGTACCTTCAAAAATCGCAGCTGTGTCAACAACACCTCGTGCAGATAGTTTATCTCTAACCCCCACAAAGGAGATCCAGTGTGCAGTGATGCACATGTAATCTGTGGCTTGGCAACTGCTCCACATGTCTGTTGTCAGGTGGATATTGTGCACAGCACTCTGCTGCAAACCGTGACCAACCAATTCCAGCACATCATGATGTAGTGCCGGAACAGCAATTCTTGCGAAATAGGACCGGCTGGGAACTTTCCATTTCGGGCAGATGGCAGACACAAATTCAAGGAAACCCACCCCTTCCACAAATGAAAAAGGAAGAAGGTCCAGCGCTAACATTTCAGCCAGCTTCGCATTGTACAATCGTGCCGTTGGGTGGTTGCGTTGGAACTGCCCCTCCAACCTAAACATGCTCTCAATGGTAGGCTGGCTTACTTTCCTTAGTGGTGCTGTTTTCATTAACCCACTAAGGCTCAACGACACAGATTGTCTCATTGAGGTACTCGCCGGTCGCCTTGGTGTCTCACCCAGACTCTGAGTATGGCTCTTACTGCGGTGCCACTCTGATGTTACTGAGGAGGATGTGGGCGTTACCACTGCAGTGACTGCACTACTGGAGACAGGGCTAGAAATGCATCCCTGTTCTTCACCTGCCACCACAATAATATCGCTCCCTGATTCCTGACCAACTTCAATGGGTTTAGTTTTTCTACTTTCTTTTAACTAAAGTAGGTGATCCTGCCACACGATAGTGTGGTGTATTTTTAGATGACTTGCTTGTCCTCCGGTACCATAGTTTGTACCAAGCTTACCACGCCGAACACCTTGCCGACAAATTTAGCATATAGCAACGTTCTCCTCCTTGGCGCTAACAGAAAAGAAGTCCCAAACTGGGGAGGAGAACTTTCTGGCACTGCTGGATGTGCCACTTTCAACACCAGATGAACTTGAGGGGGTGCTTGAAAATATGTGACCCTGTCCACCTACACTGTGACTTTTACTACCACTACCTACTGAGATGGTTGAGCTGGATGTAGGTCCCTGCCGGGCCTTGGAAAATATGGCAGCTGGAGGTAGTGGTGGTGTAACCTGTGTTGGTGAGATCCGTGGTACATCCCGCTCAGTAGCAGCCTTTCTGGATAGGGTGAGAATGTCGATCTCCAATCCCTTTGGGGCGAGAGTAATGTGCGTGATGACTGGCTCATCTTCATCAACATCATCACCCCCCTCTTCTACATCTACCTCCATAACTCTAAGTTTTTCTGGGACCTTCCTTTTCAGAAGCGTATATCACTCTCAGACCGAGCTGGTGGGACCCAAGTGTCATCACGATCATCAGAAGCAGGGCTTGAAGAAGAAGATGATGGACTAAGCCTCCTTTTCCTTGCTGGTGGTCTGGAAGACAATAGATCTTCTGAAACAGTGGTTTGACTTTGCTCCACTTTGTCTGCAGGAAGCTCGATTTCCTGAAATGCCCCTACGTCAGGAGCAACATCTACTATGGTGGGCTATTGCGGCGGCTGCTGCTGTTCTTGTTGCGGCGGCTGCTGCTGTTCTTGTTGAGGCGGCTGCTGCTGTTCTTGTTGCGGTGGTTACTGCTGTTCTTGTTGCGGCGGCTGCTGCTGTTTTTGTTGCGGCGGCTGCTGCTGTTCTTGTTGCGGCGGCTGCTGCTGTTCTTGTTGCGGCGGCTGCTGCTGTTCTTGTTGCGGCGGCTTGACACTGAACTGCTGAGTTTGCGCCTGCGTTGAACTTGATTGTGTACTACATTGCGGTAATGACATTTCTTCAACATCGCTGCTCGTTAGTAGACTGGCTACCTCTGCGACACTAAAGCCCTTGGGCCTAGGTTGGTGGGGTTGGACCGCTGTGCTGCTCCCAGCTTGGTTCCCGGACAATGCTTTGGTGCCAAAAAAAACATTGGCCGGCAAACCACCAGTCGTCGTTAATGGCACTTCCTTTTTCTGTTCCTTCTTCTCACCGGCAACTTTCTTGGTACTGGACCTGGTACCTTTCTTTGGGGCCATCTTCTTCAGATGTCAGGCAGGATGCAGATGCACAACAAGTTCTGGTCACACGTGGACGTGATGCGCAGCAGGACGTCTGTCTGGCTGGCAGTACAACGGGTAGCCGGGTGATGCTGATGACACCTCCTACTCTGTCTTTTGTGAACCTAAAAGCAAATAAGACAGGAGAAGAACATCAGTGAAATGTTGCATTTGTTGTTGTGGTTCAGTTACTTAGTACTGTACTAGTGCAAACAAAAGATAGTCTAGCCATTTATGACTTTTTTTTTTTACTAGAGCTATGTTATACTAGTAGTACTGTGTACAGCCACACACTACACTCTCAGGAAGGATAGGAAAGTTAATAATAAACAACAAAATAAAATGTTAATGGAATGGGGTGGACCATTGCATTATTTGAGCATCTCAGCATCCATGGAGCTGCTGCTGGCAAAGGGGGTGGATGGATGGAAGCAGTAAGCCAAAGAGCCAATAGGAAAACCATGCAGGCCTATAGCAAAAGCAGGACACTAATAACTCACAGTCCAAACATCAAAAAAGGCCACCACCCACATGGACACACACAAATCACAAACAAGCCGGGGGCCTGGGAAACACCAGGAGCTGACAAAAGGCCTATGAAAGCCAGGTAAAGGATGCCTGCTAAAGCACACTGCTCTGCCTTTTTAATGCAACAAAATGTAAATACAAACATTCACAGGCCCCAAAAAGCTCTGCAGGGTGCATGCATTGCACACCAACACACCAGACACATACAACAAAAGCATGTCTTTAAGACAACCAACATCAGAAAGGCCACCCCAAAAAACACACTTCCCCAACTCAATCCAATGCCATCCATGCCCTAAATGATGTCTAAAAATTCAACAGACCACACAGAAAACACTTGATTAATAAAGCTGTGGCTACCTGCTCTGATCCTAGTGGATGAAAATGCAGGCCTGTTGGCAGACAAGTCCAGGCAAGCTTGCAGGCCTAGGCCTCAAAATGGCCACCAGCCACATAGCCAGGCCCAACAGCATCACAAAGGCCACCCCAAAAAACACACTTCCCCAACTCAATCCAATGCCATCCATGCCCTAAATGATGTCTAAATTCAACAGATCACACAGAAAACACTTGATTAATAAAGCTGTGGCTACCTGCTCCGATCCTAGTGGATGAACAAGCAGGCCTGTTGGCAGACAAGGCCAGGCAAGCTTGCAGGTCTAGGCTTCAAAATGGCCACCAGCCACATGGCCAGGCCCAACAACATCACAAAGGCCACCCCCAAAAAACACACTTCCCCAACTCAATCCAATGCCATCCATGCCCTAAATGATGTCTAAATTCAACAGATCACACAGAAAACACTTGATTAATAAAGCTGTGGCTACCTGCTCTGATCCTAGTGGATGAAAAAGCAGGCCTGTTGGCAGACAAGACCAGGCAAGCTTGCAGGCCTAGGCTTCAAAATGGCCACCAGCCACATGGCCAGGCCCAACAACATCACAAAGGCCACCCCCAAAAAACACACTTCCCCAACTCAATCCAATGCCATCCATGCCCTAAATGATGTCTAAATTCAACAGATCACACAGAAAACACTTGATTAATAAAGCTGTGGCTACCTGCTCTGATCCTAGTGGATGAAAAAGCAGGCCTGTTGGCAGACAAGGCCAGGCAAGCTTGCAGGCCTAGGCTTCAAAATGGCCACCAGCCACATGGCCAGGCCCAACAGCATCACAAAGGCCACCCCAAAAAACACAATTCCCCAACTCAATCCAATGCCATCCATGCCCTAAATGTGCTTGAAAATGAAATACATTCAAAAAACAACAAAAGGAACAGTTGCTTCATCATGCACACACACACCCATGAGGCCATGCCCATGGCTAGTTCGGGCCTACTACTACTACCCACAAAATAAAAAAATAAAAAAAAGGAATGATGATAATTAATTATCAAAAATAAATTGTAGTTACAACAACTGCAATGCCCACAATCAAACAAACACAACAACCACTTACTTGTAAAATATCCTATTCCAAAAATCCTCAAATCCAATTGCAATGATGCAGCAGACAAAAAGAGTGATCTTTCCAGCTCCAAATCCAAATGCAGAATGAGCAGGAGATGGACAAAGCACTGGGAGGAGCCTGCTGGACAGGAACAGGAAGTTGGAGATTCTGTGTCACTTCCTCCCTCTCTCCACCTTTTGAAAAAATGACTCTTTGCACAAAAAAGGAAAGCCAAATGTCAATGTAAGGAGTTGTTTTCATCCAAAATCAGCATTTGCAGAAGGTTTCATGCTGCTAGAGCCGATATTCCTCTCCAAATTGAAAATTTTACGTTGTTGAGTTCTCGAGCTTCACATTACTTCCGCCGGCGTGTCGAAAACGACATGATCGCGTTCTCTTCTTTGTCCCTGTCGCGTTGGATATGACGTGTTCGGGGTCTCTTTCTCCTGTTCGCGTTCGATTAGACGTGCCCGCGTCCTCATCCTCTGGCTCGCGATGTAGAATGACGTGTTCGAGATCTCAATCTTCTCATACTCGCGCGGTGCATGATCGCGAGAAGAAAGACGTGATCGCGCGACAAATGACGTGATCGCGCGACAAATGACGTTAATGCGGCCGCGAACTGTCGCGAGACAGCGCAAAATGGCTACCAAAATCCAACATCTTGTGGAGAACGCGACCGGGTCGGGAAAACTTGTCGGCGAACGTGGGGATTCAGGTAAGGCGATCGCGCGAATGCGAGCATGTATTTTTTTACAGCGCGAGCAAGAAACAAATTACCGCTAAGCTGCGGAATGCGGAAATTTTGACATTTTCGCGCTTTCCGCGGAACGCGAAAATGCCAAAATATCGCAATTTCCACGAACGGAATGGAATTTTGGCCCAGGCCTACTGCTGACACCTAGGAACTTGAATATCTCTCCAATGGTCAATTAGTTGGCCTCTAGTTTTCATGTTTTAGGGATGAAAAAAACAGAATGACTGGATCTTAAGAGGGTCCTGCAGACCACTGATACTGTACCCTGCAGGATACCTGACTGGAGAGAGACCTGGTATCTAGTAGGTTGTCCTGAGATGCAGTGAGGATCAGGAGGATTTGTCCCAGAGTGTTCAAAAAGTCTAGACTTAATCATTTGGCCTATCTCTAGAGGATTAGGGAAAGGTGTTGGGACTTGCCAAGGACGAATGCACTCAGTGCATGTAAAAAAATCAATGCTCATCCCACGCTGAACTATTGGTGGTTCTGAAAACAGGCTCTGTGGGACCTTGTAGCAAAGGTATCCAGCTTCATGAATCCCTGTCTGGCTATGGATTCCAGCCTAGCCCTGCTGGAGGATTTCTATTTTGAAAAAAGGGAATACATCAGAAGGTAAAACCTTGCACCAGGGCAAAGCGACAAATCTATTCAACAGCGCCCATGGCTCCCATGAAATCCAGAAGCCTACTCAGGGGTTTCACGACTGCTTAGATAATGCAATAATATTAATAGATTAATAAAAGTGTATATAAACAGAGAAGCAAAATGTGGAATTCGAATTTTGAAACGTTTCATAAATGTAAAGGAATTCAAAAAAGAATGCTAAAAGTAAAGTTTTGCTTCACTTTTCCCATGTTAAAAGTGACGCAAAAGTGGCGCAAGCGGCTTGTAAATCTGCCCCTATATATTTTGGACAGTGAGTTGCCTCAACTGGATTTCGAAAACCTCCAACCTTTCAATTAAAATTAAAATGTTGTGTTTTTTGTAATTTTTCTGTATTGTTTTATGGTTCAAATCATTGGCCGGGCTCCACTGCATCCAATACTGACTCTGTGAGGTTTCCTGGATTCCAGTAATGATTTAGTGGGGGCCCCAGGTTCCAGTAATGATGAAGTAGGATCCACAAAGGTCAAGAACTACTGTGTTAAATGATTTTGACCCTTCTACTTCTAAAAGTTGAGACCGAATTTGAATAGACAAATTTAGAGGGAGGAGGTCTCACAAGAATGCATTGTAACACTACAGTCTGTCAAATAGTAGGAGAAAGTGTAAAGAGAGGGGAGGCTAGTGATAATAACAAAGTAGAAATATCCCCTAAAAAGAGAAGGAGATGCACAGAAATAACACAAGAAACTCTACAAGAAAATATTAAAAATAGGCAAGTGAATTAAAATGAAACACAGTTCTGCAGGTATGCATTGCCAAATCAAACTGAACTGGCAAAATCAGCAAACCCTGATGAAGGTAGAAAACAATAAATATACACAAGGTACTCGAGGTTTGGTTACCAAGTGGCAAAGTGATGCCAACTAGGATAGAGAAACTCGGTCTCTATAGCTCAAGAGGCAGTTTTGCTGTTAGGACGTAAACCCTCACCCACCCTTAGGTGGTATGCTTCATCATAGAGTTCCTCCTTACAACATAAACATTGTTAGTAATGTTAACACAAAATAATGGGGTCCCCTACAGAATGGGCTCAACAGGGGCCCCCTGAACAGTTGGCCCCGCATACACTGCAGGGCCTGTCCTATAAATGGAGTGGCTTTCCCAAGCGTTGAAATATTTCTTATTCAATGCCATTGCATACATTCTGCAAGGCATGCAATGGACAGGCTTAGAGGGTGAGGCAGCGCCCTCCAAAATAAGAAACCCCGGGAGGCCCCCTCTCACTGAGGGAGCTGCGGGTGCCTCCGTTACGTCTTTACATCTTGATGGAACTAAGACTGACTTTATCATGCCTACAAGGGGTAGGATTGAAAAGAAGAGGGGGTGAATCTTCAACCCAATTGTGAGGGAGGGAGCACCATGTTTCAGCCTGTCTGTTACCCTTTAAAAGGTATAAAGGCATTTGTCAGAGCCTTTACCTTAGTCACTCTGCATACACTCATGAAGGGAAGAGCAATATAACCAATGGTCCCAGAGCTGAGGAATGGATCCACCATTGTCTTAACCTGGAAAAAAAGCATAGTGGTCTGGAGGAAAATGTGTTGTTATGATCCCTTATCACTCAGAATAAATTGTGGATAAAACATTGTGTGCTGATGGTGAGATGCCCTGCTTTTTTGTGATTACTGCATGGTCACCGAAAAAAGTGGCTAAACATATGAATGTGCTGTATTATATATGTACTCAATAATCAGTGTTAGACTGGCATCCTTTGCGTGGTTCCCTCAAACCTTTTGCCTTCAGACTTCTAGTTTTTGCTGACTTCATATTTGCTGGCCCTAGGACTCTGCACACTTTACCACTACAAATCAGTGCTAAAGTGTTTGTTCCCATTCCCTAAAAAAACGATAATATTGTTTTGTGCCCAATTGGCATATTTAATTTACTGGTAAGTTCCTGCTCGGGCATTGTATTATACTGCCGAAATCGGCAACAGCTCTAACCCCTCGAAAACTATTTTCAAATTGATGAAGGATCTTCTAGCTAAGCGCCCCGATGCTCCGACGACGGGCTCTACTGCTCATTGTGAGGCTCTTGCGGTGTTCTTTCAGGAAAAGGTCCAAAACATCTATATGACCTTTCCATCCACAGGACCCCCAGTTGAGTCTCCGATTTCCATCTGTGGAGACACAGCCCTGCACTCGCTTCCCCTGTTGACATTGGAAGGGTTTCACATCTTGGCAAAGCAGGTGAAATCTGGGTCCCCCGCCGACCCTCTCAGTTCGGCTCTCTTTAGAGATGAGTCGTTCGTGGGTCGGACCGTGGTACACTCCCTGATCAACATCTCGTTGGAGTCGGGCACGGTCCCCCGTAGCTGGAAGCGGGCGATGGTTTCCCCCATCCTAAAGAAGCCCTCACTGGACCCAGACAAGCCTGAAAACTATCGGCCTATCTCTTTGCTTCCCTGGCCTACCAAAGTAATGGAGGCCCATGTCAACAAAGTTCTCTCGGCCCACCTCATCCAGTTTAACATCTTGGATCCCACCCAAAATGGCTTCCGTGCTGGTCACAGCACGGAGTCTGCCCTTCTCTCCATGGCTGAACACCTACGCACAGTGATGGATGCGGGGCAGACAGCGGCGCTCGTTTTATTAGATCTGAGCACCGCGTTTGACACCGTGTCCCATCCTATCCTGTTGCATCGCCTGGAGGAGGTCGGGCTGGGTGGCTCTGCCCTCCAGTGGTTTCGCTCTTTCCTGAACGATCGTTTCTTTAGCGTTGCGCTGCCACCGTACCAGTCCCAATTCCTTCCTCTGAGACAGGGGGTCCCGCAAGGCTCCTCGCTGAGTCCCACGCTTTTCAATCTGTATGTGAGACCGCTGGCTGAGATCGTCAAGCAATGGGACATGACTATGGTCTCGTATGCTGACAATACTCAGCTAGCGGTGACTATCAGCGGGGATGCGGATCGGGATGCCCCCAGGTTTCAGAGTGGACTTAGGGCGGTGGCAAGCTGGATGAAGAACAACTGTCTCCAGCTCAACGCGAAGAAAACCGAGATCATGATCGTTGGCAGGAAGGCGGAACTGTGGGGGGACAAGTGGTGGCCCATTGAACTGGGGCCGGTCCCTCTCCCGGTCACTGAACTTAGGAATCTGGGAGTGTGGATGGATCCCGCTCTCAGTTACGAGGGCCACTCGAAGAAAATCGCGGCCGGCTGTTTTGGCATCTTGCGGTCGCTGAGGCCCATTCTTAAGTTCTTTGACCGTGGTACCAGGCAGCTGATAGTCCAGGCCACGGTATTATCTCGCCTGGACTATGCCAGCTCGCTTTTGGTAGGGACCAACGTGGCGGAGACTACCCGCCTTCAACGAGTGCAGAATGCCGCGGCTAGAGCCATTGTAGGCTTACCCCGAAGGAGCTCTGTCTCAGGTGTCTCGAGATCCTTGCATTGGCTCCCCATTAAATCACGCATCCAGTTCAAGGTGTTGTGCTTGGCGTTTAAGATCTTGAGGGGAGTAGGTCCGCCAATTCTTGCTGACCTCCTGTCGTGGTATGTTCCTTCCCGCGCTTTGAGATCGGGAAGCCAAGCGCTCGCGGTGGTCCCCCGATACAGGTTGTGTCGGGCTGGTGGTCGCTCTTTTCGGGTGAGGGCGGCTGAACTCTGGAATTCCCTCCCAGTGGACTTGCGGCTACTGACTGACCTCTTGGCCTTTCGCAAAGCTCTGAAAACGTTTCTTTTTTAAATAGATCTTTTATCTGTGTTGTGTTTCTGCTATCTGTTGCACATTGCCTGCCATGCGCCAGGACGCCCCTTAGCTGGGGCAGCTGTGCGCAATATAAAAGTGCATAACATAACATAACATAACATAAAGTGGCACTACATGTGCCCAAGGCCAGTAAATTAAATCTACTAGTGGGCCTGCAGCCTTACCCTCTTAAGTAGCACTTAAAACATGTCCTGGGCCCATTGCAGATCCTGTGTGTGCAGTTGCAACCTGTCATATCGACCTGGCAAAGCAAACCATTTGCCAGGCTCAAACCTGCCTTTTTAACACATATAAGTCACCCATAGGTTAGACTCTGGACAACCCAGAGGGCAGAGTGCAATGTATATAAAAAGAAGGACATGAACTTTTAAGTTTTACATGTCCTGGTACTGAAAAACTCTGACATTAGTTTTTAACTTCTGCAATGCCTATATCTCCCATAGGATAACATATGGAGTTGCCTTAAAACATTTTATAAGTGTAATTTCCAAATGGGAAGAGATAACCAGTTCATGTTTGGTGTTTCTGTAATCACAATTTAAAATCCTAACTTATAGTGAAGCCGGATTTTAAATTTTAATTCTGAAAAGACCACTTTCAGAAAGTTGTCATTTTCTAGCCTTATCCATTTAGCACCTGCAGCCAGCCTCTGGGCCACACACAAGGGCATGTAGCTGACAGTTGTGCTTTGTGTATTCCACCAAGACAGCCACACACAATGGGGAACTATAGTGAGACTGGATTGGCCATCACTGGCAGGATGGGTTGAAGGAGCTGGGCCCAGCCCCACTTACGCTTGAATAGGCAGTGTTCTGCCTCTACACAAAGGACTGCAAATCCCATGTAGTCAGTCTGGAGTCAGGGTGGAGAAAGCATGCATCTAGAATCTTCTCCCCCTTTCTAAGGCACAATTGTGTATAAAAGAAGGACCTCAGACACCAACGCATCAGTGCACTTCTGGATTTGTGAATGCTCTGCCAGGAAGAAGGACTGACGTGCTGCTGAAAGGACTGTCACTCAACTCTTAAGGAACTGCTGCCCTGCTGTGCTGAGCTGCTGGACCCCTGATCTGAGCCTCCTGAGGCTGAGGCTCCTCAACCAGCTCCTGGACCCAGCTGTTCCTGAACCCCAACTTGTGCGTCTAGGTCCCTGGACCCTTGAAGTGGCTCATGAGCTCTTGAAATCAACCTTTTGGGCTCCTTGTGAAAGCGAATAGGCCAATATACACCAGAACTGCGCCGCTTGCGACAAAATTCTTTGGGAGCAGCCGCCAGCCAGTCTGTTCACAGAGCAACCATCGATTGCCAACGAACACTGTGAAGCACCAGCCCACCTGTCCGCTACGCCTGGCCTGCTCTTCGTACCAGACCAAACATCACCCGTGATGACCATCCCCTGTTATGCTCTCCTTTGCTCCCAGCAACCCTCTCCAATGCGAACGGGAATCTTGGCACAAAACCTGAGAAGTTAAACCTTCAGGTGGACTAATTTGGAACTGTATCCAGCCCATGCTCCATTATCGTCGGCCTGAACTTTTGATTTTGACAAGGTCTAGCGCAACCAGATATCTGCGGTTGGCGCTTTATGCTTTTAGGTGCTGTTTTACATTTTGTTACTTAAAAATGTATAACTCGGGCTATATTGATTGGATTTTTGTTGTTTTTGTCTTGTTTTATTTAGTAAATGTTGCTCTATTTTTATAACCTGGTGTGGGTTTTTTTTGTGGTGTTTTCACTGTATTACTGTTTGAAATATTGTACAAATACTTTACACATTGCCGCTCAGTTAAACCAGACTGTTCTGTGCCAAGCTACCAAGGAACTGAGCACAGGCTAATTTATGGTTTGCTTGTGCCTTACCCTCACAAGGATTGTGTTTGGTGCTTGATCAGGGCTCACACCCCAGTCAAACACTAACTTAATTTCTTGCAGTCAGGTTTATGCCTTAACTCAAGGCTTCTAGGCAAGCTGTAACAGACCTGCAACTAAACAAATACACTTCATTTTTAAAGAGTAAAAGTATTTTGGTATATAAATGCATTTGTTACAAGGCTGTCTCCTTGGAGGACATATTTATGGGATATCGTAGGAAAGTACCCCTTTTTGACATGGTCACCCTCACTTTTTTTCCCTGGTACTGATGCTTTATGTCTGAACCTACACAGGGTCCCTGCTAACCAGGTCCCCAGTGCCAGTGCCTTGGGGCACTAGCACCAGCAAGCCAAGGTAAATGTTCAATTGTAACCACTTGGAAAGGACTTTAGCACCCCTGTAAGTCCCTAGTAAATGGTACCCCAGGAACCCAGGGCATGGATATTAAAGAGGGTCCCTAAGGCTCCAGCATGTTTGATGCCACCCCTAAGGGACCCACACAAAAACTGCATGCAGGCTGCGTGAAATGGTGCAAACTATTCTGAAAACACGACATGGCCCACTCACTGTGGGCCATGCCCATGCACACTGTATATACTATATGTAAGTCAACCCTACAACTAGCCTTAGAGCACTAAGGCAGGGTGCATTATATTATATGTGAGGACATATCTGCATGAGCATATATGTCCCTGTGGTGTCTGGTTCCATTGCCCTGACATTGCAAGTGATCAGGAATCCATCTTAAATATATGTACCAGGCAATGGTCCTTACGAGTTGCCCAGCAGCAAAATGGCTTCACTAAAAATAATGGTGTTTTGTACCAATCAACTCATCTTAATAAATCTGTACCAATCTCAGTACTAGATTTATTCTGGCATGCACCCAGAGGGCACCTTAGAGGTGCTCCAAGAACCCTACTAGTCCTCAAGTGTGCTAGCTGACTGGCATCTTCCAGCCTGCCACCACAGTCAAGTTTCTGACCACCTGCAGATGAGAGCCCATGCTCTCAGAGGTCAGGAACAATGCCTGCTCCAGAGGAAGGTAATCCCACACCCTCCAGTAGGATGGCTAGCAAATTAGCAGGACAAGGCCAGTGGCTTGAAAGCCTCGGCCACCTTTGATAAGCAGCAACGGATTGCCCCCAGAACTGGAGAATGCCACCACCTGCCCTGGGGCCCATTTGGCATAAGACCAGGTGGGAAATTAGAAGGTGTGTCACACTTACAGGCCAGGCACACACCTAAGGTGGACCATCTGAAGTGAACAGCTGAAGAAGGGTTTTACCATTTAGTTTTTGGTGAAAATTGGAGCTCTGGGTCAGTCTTATGCCCACTCTCTACAGGAAGTGGTCATATATGGAGTGCTCTCCCGACAATTGCAAGAGCCGACTAGTCCTGGCACTGAACAGCCTCCCCAAACCTTTGGAGGACTATCATATTCAAGCAGCATCTTCATTGGGCAGGAGGAACCACTCCTTTTCAGCTGCAGACTCCGACTGCACTTGTCCAGGACATTGTCTTGCTGACCATCGGGTCCACCGAGGTTGCATTACACCAGGAAGAGGTCACTGTTCTTCTAGGAGCTCAGTTCCATCTCCCTGCCAGGTTCGGAGACACCAGGCTGTCTAGGAGCCATCCAGCACCAAAACCCTGGGTACCAGAGCACTTGCAGCAACCAAGGCTTGTTGAGTGTCCACCCCAGACACATCCAATGCCAACAGATTTCCCGCTGATGAGGGATTTCAGGACCAATAGGAGACTCCCTGCAGTCTTCTTTTCTGCCCCTTCCAGGGCAACCCAAGAAGTGAGAGCCTCTAACTCGTGACCCACCAACCAAAACACCTCCTCACCGAAGTCCCACATCCTGAGTTTGAGTAAACTGATGATGTCCCCTTACTCCAAAGGCTGTCAAATCTGAGCCCACCCTTGGGTTTTGCCGGACTTGTTCCCAAGTCTCAACGTACACCCTTTCTTTTTCCAGGTGCTTACCCACAGACTACCACCGCAACCAGCATGTCTGCACCTGGACTCACCAGGCCAGGTAAATACAAACTGTTGATGGTTTCTTTGGCCTTGGCAACTAAGCGCCACAAGTCCCAAAAGGTACCCTAAACACCCTCTTGTAAGCAACTGTATTCGGTGTATGTTTCTGTTGTAGGATAACAATACCGCATTCAAGGCTCAAACCTCAAAAACCTTTGACCAAGTATTTTATTGTATTATTTCAAAAATGTAGAACTCCGAAAGTACTTACCGGATTTCAATGAAAAATTAAACCTGTTACCCTGCTACTACAGTGCACAGCACCTGTAAGCCACGACTACAAGCAGTTCAATCAATCAATCAATCAGGGAATTGTAAGTGCGCTACTCACCCGTGAGGGTCTCAAAGCGCTGAGGGGGGGTCCGCATATCTGTTTAGCCAAAGAGCCAGGTCTTGAGGGTCTTCCTGAAGGTGCTCAGGGAGGGGGTGCGTCTGATGTCTGCCGGTAGCTCGTTCCAGGTCTTGGCTGCAATGTGAGCGAAGGATCTTCTGCCTGCTCTGGCTCTGTGGATGCGTGGGGTTTCGGCCAGTGTGAGGTTGGAAGATCAGAGGTTTCTTTAGGGTATGAGGAAGTTGATACTGTTGTTGAGGTATTTGGGTCCATTATTGTGTAGGTGTTTGTAGGCGTGAGTGAGGATTTTAAAAGTAACTCTTCTCTCCACAGGGAGCCAGTGGAGACTTTGTAGGTGTTGGCTGATGTGTTCGTGTCAGAGGATGCTGAGGACATGTTTGGAGGCGGTGTTCTGTATTGTCTGGAGTTTGCGGAGTAGGCACTTGTTGATGCAGGCATAGAGTGCGTTTCCATAGACCAGTCTGCTGGTGATGAGTGCTTGGGTGACTGTCTTCCTTGACTCAGGGGGAATACAGTTGAAGGTCTTGCAGAGGATGCGGAGGGTGTTGAAGCAACTGGATGTGACGACGTTGTGCTGTCGGTTCATGGTGAGTGATGAGTCGAATATGATGCCGAGGTTCTTGGCGTGGTCTGAGGGTGTAGGTGGGCTTCCGAGGGCGGTCGGCCACCAGGTGCTGTCCTATACAGAAGGGGTGGTACCGAGGACAAGGACTTCTGTCTTCTCGGCGTTGAGCTTCAAGCAGCTGTTGGTCATCCAGACTGCAACGTCTTGCATTCCTTTCTGGAAGTTGAGTTTGGCAGTGGTGGGTCTTTGGTGTGGGAGAGGATGAGCTGGGTGTCGTCGGCGTTGGATACGATGCTGAGGCAGTGTTGTCGGATGATGGCTGCGAGGGGGGCCATGTAGATGTTGAAGAGGGTGGGGCTCAGGGATGAACCCTGTGGGACTCCGCAGGTGATTTTTTCTGCGGTCGGAGAGGAAGGGTGGGAGTCTGATCCTTTGGCTTCTTCCAGTGAGGAATGATTGGATCCAGTCCAGGGCTGTTCCTTGTATGCCTGCGTCCTGTAGTCTGGCAACTAGTGTGCAGTGGGAGACGGTGTCGAAGTGTGGTAAATAATTTAATTACCGGTACTTAATTTGATGCGGAAAATTAATAAGAATAGCTCAATAAAATAAGAGGCAGAATCCGTGGTATTAGAGGTTCGGAACGGGCTTTATTCCAAAACACAATTCGAATTTGTGGGCTTCATATTCCATCACCACGAAGGTTCAGGAAGTGAAGGACAATACTTTATTGACAGGTAATCATTTTTATAGAAGAGGCATTACAGTGAAACAGATGCAGGAGGCGTAACAGTTGATAACAGAGATAAAGGCATACATGCGTAATTAAAATGGGTGTAACTAGGCGTAACTAAAGAACGTCATTAGGTATGATGTCACAAATGGGTGGTTCCATGAAAGAATTTCGCAATGTCAGCAAAATACTTGGCAGAGATGCGCGCGCAGCAGCATGACGTGTGATTGACGTGCAACTAGCGGGAGAATGGGACTTGACATTTAGCTCTACATGTGGAGACAGAAGTCTGGGGTTATGTCAACCTAATCCTAAATCATATCTTACATCCTATGTTTAAAGAACTGTGTTATCCAAAAAGAGAGGTCTCTTAGGATAGAATCTTATTCTATACTGACTATACTGACTGTTAGTGCGTGTACAAGCGTCTAAGTGTCTACACTAGATGCGAGGGCAGAAATCTTCCATAGTAACAGGGCTATGAATTACTTGCATAAAGACAGAGAAGCCGGGCCCATTTGCACGGTAGCTAGAGGAATGTTTACTTAAACTGCTAGACAGGAATGCATTGGATGAGGAGCGGAGCAGAGCAGATAATCTTGAAGGTGAAATACAGTTTTTGGCAGGCAGATAGGCCGACAGGCCGAGTCAGGCACCGTTAGCCGCGCAGGGAGTAGGACAAAGTTCATGGATACAGATGCGAGCTCAGACTGGAGCTTTCAGAGGCAGAAGGCAGGAAAAGGCTTAATGGCAGAATCAGGGCCTACTCGCCTGGACTGTAAAATGGGATAAATGAACCATATAAAGCCGGTGGCCTTTCATACTTAGGAATAGAATATCCGGCCCATTCATGGCGGATCTGAAAGAGGACATGTTAACGGTGGACGCACATGTGTTTGCGTCTTCAAAACTGAAACTGGAGGGAACATACATGTACTTGTGACTTATACATGAAACCGTTGGGGTCCAAGATAGGGGACATAACTGATCATAAAAATCCATATTTCCACATTCCCTCCTTGTCCCCTACTTGCCCTTAAGAGATATCAATCTTCATCAATCCGTTGATCTGTTCATATAACATCATTTGTTCTTCTTTCTTCTTCCGGGATCTCGAACGAAAACTTGGATGTGGGATACACGAGGTGGCACACAGACCACAAATCGCTGGCCCACATTGTAGACATAAGCAGCAACTGAATAGTATGAGAAAGCCAATACCTAGGAAGGATAGGACCCTCCATCCCCAGGCTGACAGTACACTCCAAAACCAACCGGACCAAGTCCAGGTGCCTGGATTCTGGTGTATCTGGCTAACAATCTTATGAAGGCGAGTTATGGCTTTATATACAGACGGCGAATTTTCTGGTATGAAAATGCAACAACTTGATCCGATGACCCTACAAGCTCCGCCCCTATCGGCCAGGATGACGTCAAGGACAAGACGATTTTGAAGCACAACAATCCGCATAGCAGACTGCTCTTCTGTTAAATTGCCTAAGGCGGAAATAGTTTCGTTCACTACTGCTTCAAGGGTTCTGGTTAATCTACGTATCAGCTTACTATTAGTGACTGTACCTATATAAGGAAAGAAACCTTTATTGAAATCTGTGTATTTTTCCCATGCTGTTTCAGTGTAATCGACGATTGGGAGATCTCTCTGCTGTCTATTGTGTACTAAATGAGTATTTCTATGATAATCAGGAGGAGCTAGGAAAACAGGTGGCAAAAGGAATCCGATGTAACAGGTACCATCCCAATCTAGAGGCAAACGTGTATATGCAGTCTGACCACATACGAAGTAGGAATGGCGAGAAGCTCTAAATGTAGACTTGCCTTGATCACTGAATTCTATTACAGTGGTGCATTTACTATGGCCCATGTGTATGGAGCCATTCTTTCTTATACATAGTTCCCCTTTTACTGGGAATACGGACATGGCGGGCAAGATTGGTGTAGCTTCAGATTCAACGTTCAGGATCATGAGATTAAGCGTGAAATTACCTAATCCGTATACTTCATTTTCTAGATCAGTTCCTGTTCTTTTGGGAAGTCCCTCCTTGTTAGGGTAGCAGACTTTAAGCAAAACTAAGTTCAGGTTTCCCCATACCCAGTTATCTTGATAAACTGCAGAATTCGAATCTAGGGAATTAATTAAACTAAACCATGCTCCACAGGAACCATTGTGTGTGAACGGATATGGAAAGAGAGGCAGAATTCCCTTATAGTTCTGATAGGGAGGGAGTCGGCCACATATCCAACAATTTGTAGCATTGCTAGTCTGATGGGAATGATGTAACATACTAATAAAAGTGTTATTGCGCAGCGCAAATCTATAGGACAACTCATGCGGGGGTAATTCACTAAAAGAATGTTCAGCAGTAACATTGTAAATATGTTTAGAAATAGGATAATATATGTGCAACAATATACTTGCAGCGATTATTAAAAGACTTAAGAAAAACAAAATTAATAACGTCACTGTGCAATGACTACGCAGTGATTTACAGTACGCATGCTTTTTCAACTGCATTTTTCCGTTTCTTTCTCTATTCAGGTCTAGGGGATACATGTCAGAGACAAATTCGACCGATTCACCTTGGAGAGGACTTAAACAATCAAATTGTCTGACTTCTTAGACCGTAGTTTTAGTTTGTATAGTTCCTTATCGCTTAGTTCAACCAAAGGAAGCTTTGAGTCAATCGGTGAAGACACGCGAGGTGTATCATTTACATCAGACGGTAGTCCATGAAATTTCTTGATATGACTTGAATGTATCCAACCTTTGCGACCTTCGATCTTCACGGCTGTCCTCGTGGTGAGTAGTACAAGTTGAGGCGATTTCCACCTAGGATCCAGCTGAGTCTTCCGGTCAAAATTCCGCACTAACACCAGGTCCCCGGGAACTACGTCATGGGGTTTCACCTCGGTGTTGTCGGGAAAAGCTGCAGCTACCTGTGAACGACAAGATTGTAGTGCAGACATCAAGGAAGCCAGGTAATCTGTCAGCATATTACAGTCAACATCAGTTATTTTGCGTGGTATAGGCGTCCCCCACATATTTGGTGGTCTACCGAAGATCACCTCATAAGGGGATAGCCCTGTTCGAGAGTGCGCTACCATTCTCATGTAAAAGAGTGCGACTGGTAAGGCTACTACCCAATCGACACCTTTCTCCCTTCATATTTTGGACAATCTAATTTTCAGAGTTTGATTATGTCGTTCCACGAGACCTGCTGCCTCGGGGTGTCGGACACAGTGAAATCTCCATTGATAGCCTAACAAAAGTGAAACGTGTTTCATTAGTTCGGATGAGAACGGCTGGCCGTTATCTGAGTAGACAACACGTGGTAAACCATACCGTGGGAAGAATTCTCGAACCAACTGTTTGGCAGTAGTCGGGGCAGTGTAATCTGAGACCGGGTATGCTTCTGTCCAACGGGAAAGAGCACAGACAACTACAAGAACATATTTGAATCCTCGACATCGTTCCATCTGGATATAATCCATCTGGAGGACTTCAAAAGGGTGCTGAGGAGGCTGAAATCCACCCTGTTCTACGGGAATGCTTTTACCTGGGTTAAACTGACAACAGATCATACAGGTACGAACTTTTTGTTTAGCTGCTGCTCGTAAATGTTTGTTAAACCAAATGTGTTGAATGCTGTCTAGCATAGCTTTTTCTCCTAGGTGTGCTGGACTATGTATTGTATTAATGATAACTTGAACCATAGAATCAGGAAGGAACCATACAGATTTTTCCTTCGTCATCCATCCTTGATCCGTTTGGATCCCTCCTAATTCAGTCCATTTCTTTATTTCATCTGGTGTAGCATGTGTCTGTATGTCAATTACGTCAAGAGCGGGATCCTTAACCATCATGCAATGTGTTGGTGTCGGAACTATTGTCTTTGTCATGTCAGATGTGTGAGTTTGAGCAGTCTGTTTAGCTGTTCTGTCAGCTAGATCATTGCCTTGGGAAATGATATCAGTAACTTTCGTATGAGCTTTACATTTCATAATTGATATTGCAGTGGGTAGATGTATTGCATCTAATAAGGCATGAATGAGGGGTCCGTGCTGAATGTGGGCACCGTGAGAAGTTAAATAACCTCTCTCTCGCCACAGCACGCCGAAGTCATGTACAACTCCGAATTCATAACGTGAATCAGTGTATATGTTGACTTTCTTATTCGTAGCTTGAATACAGGCTTGTGTCAGAGCGATGAGCTCTGCTGCTTGAGCTGACAAGGTATTTATGCAATTTGTTTCAATGACTTCAGTGTCTGTTGTGACTGCATACGCGGCCACTAACTCTCCTGTACTTGTTCTCATACATGAACCATCTGCATACAACGTCAGGTCTGGGTCTGACAATGGGACGTCTGTCAAGTCTTGTCTAGGTTTCGTCGTGATAGTAATAACTTCAATACAATCATGAGCTAGTGGGTCTGTTCCGTTTACTGGTAACAGTGTGGCAGGATTTAATGTACTACAACGTCTGATTTCTATGTGTGGCTGAAACAATGTTAATTCGTAACCGGTGAGTCTTGCTATAGTCAAGTGTTGTGTTTGCGTTCGGTTCAAGAGAACCTCTACTGCGTGTGGTACTTGTACTGTCAATGGATGTCCTAACACTATGGCATCGCTTTGTCTGATTGCTAAAGCTGTCGCTGCCACTGATTTCAGGCACGCAGGCAGAGCCTGAGCTACGGGATCTAATGTACTAGAGAAATAAGCACATGGTTTGTGTGATCCTGCTTGTTCCTGTGTGAGTACTGACAAAGCAGTACCTTCGCGTTCTGTGACAAAGAGTGTAAACTGTTTATTGTAACATGGTGTTGCTAAAACAGGTGCTTGACATAAAGCTTTCTTTAGGCTTTCAAAAGCTTGTGTATGTTCCTGAGTCCAAGGGAGGACAGTCGATGTGGCTGCCTCCTGTGTTGTCAACTGAATGAGTGGTTTTGCTAGAAATGCATACTGAGGGATCCACTGCCTACAATATGAAGTGAGGCCTATAAAAGCCCGCACCTCCTTTTGTGTCTTGGGTATTGGCATGTTAGCAATTAACTGGATGCGATCGGGTGTAAGCTGCCTTCCCTCCTTGGACAGCGAGTGCCCAAGGTAAACAACTCGCTGGACACAGAATTGCAGCTTAGTAGGGGACACCTTGTGCCCCTTTTCGGCCAAAAATTGTAAAACCGTCAGTGAGGCTTTTTCACATTCATGTTCGCTTCTAGCGGTGATCAGCAGATCATCGACATATTGAAGCAGGGCAGTGTTGACTGGCATGTGGATACTGTCAAGTTCTCGTTTCAGTGCTTGGCTATAGATGCTGGGGCTTTCTGTGAATCCTTGAGGTGCGCGTGTGAATTTAAAGCTTCGTCCATTTAAACTAAATCCGAACAAGTATTGGCTTTCCGGATCTATTGGGACGCTGAAAAAGGCATTCTTGAGATCAATTACAGTAAAGAATGTTGCTTCGGAATCAATGGCTGTCAGTAATGAAGAAATGTCTGGGACTACGAGGTATTGTGGTACAATACATTTATTTAATTCGCGCAGATCAATAACCAATCGATATACTGGCGGGGTCTTTGGATCAGTTCGTTTAAGAATCGGAATTATCGGGGAATTACATACATTGGAGTCGGTTTCCACAACCACTCCTTGGGTAATAAGCTCGTCAATGATTTGCAGTAAAGCCACTACAGCATCTGGGGGTAACTTGTATTGTCGCATTCGTGGTAGTACCACTCCTGTCTTTAGTGTGACTCGATATGGTGTAATGTTCATGCAACCAACATCTGTAGGGCCTTGTGCCCATAAATGTGTGGGTAAAGTCTGCAGTCGGTGATCCATGTCTCGGGACACGTAGTGCCCTTTGAAATCACGTAAAAACAATCTTTCTCCTTCCGGAGAACAACATATTATAGCTCCTAGAGCTTTCAATGTTTTTATACCTAACAGGTTTTCTGGACATGATTTAGTAAGCAATAAATCTGTAGTTCGTGTCAAAGGACCAATCGTAAGGGGAAGAGGCTGTGATACTTCGTTAACAATAGGTTTTCCTGAAAAACCAAGGGAAATATTCTGTGAGCCTGAGAGGGGTGCCCCTGGAACTTCACTACGTTTTATGGTTGTTCGGCTTGCCCCTGTATCAAGTAAAAATTTTCTATCTTGGCCTAATAGTTCACTGTGTACATAAGGTCCTTCTTGATCTACAGGGACCTCGATAAGGGGTAAGCCAACTTCCCTCTCTAGGCTGTTTCATGAGTATCGTTGATAATCAGGATAGTCATACTGTGCGGTCTGGTACATCTGTTGTGTCGTTGTCTGTGTGGCAGCAATAGGCTGCGGTGGTGGAGCTGGCATAGATTGTTGCGGAGCCGGCATGGACTGTGCATGCTGCGGGGCTCCTTGTTGGTTCTGATCCTGTCTAAGTGGCCGTGGTCTTTCTTTTGTATTACCTATGGCGATATTATGTTTTAAAACTGGACAATCGTGTACATAATGACCTGGCTGTTTACAATAGTTGCATGTCCCTTTTACAGGACCTGCTGAAACACTGGACTGTGTCATACCCTTTTTATGACCGTCAGCTGGAACTGTCTGGGAAACTAGCATTTTCATTTTCGTGTCTTTCATGCGTCTTTGTTCATGTTCTTGTTCCTCTCTAATTCTATTGTGATGGTACTGTAACATTTGTAACATTTGTGACGGAGTGTTACCTTGCCAGGTACTCTCGAATTTCAATACTCTATTCTTAACTTGGGGCAAGGCATTTTCAACTAATTTTGTCACAAACAGATGTGGATACGATTCGCTACTTGCTTTTATTCCACTATTTATACCAAAACATTTTTCGAATCGGGCATAGAAATCACTAGTGTCTTCATCTTGCTTTTGTTTACAGGCTGAGATTGCACCCCAGTCTTCCTTTTTCGTAGTTAATAAACGTGGCAGTACCTGTACTAATAAACCTGGTAGTATTCTGGTCTTTTCCCCGAGCCCTAAACCTGGACCTCGAGCTGTTTCTTCGTTTTCTAATGCTGTCCAATCTATTTTTTGGTCTCCCACCTCCCAATCCTTTTCTTTGAGTTTTTCGTAAATGCCAGCAGGCATTAATACCTTTAATATTTTCATAATGTCGGGATAGGTATACTCTCCCATGAGCAACATGTCTTTAATTTCACGGTGGAAACCCGCTGGGTCTTTGTCATGACTGGGTACCACTTTCTTCATTTCTAATAGTTCCATTTTAGATATGGGTGTGTATACAAACACACGTTTAAACTGATTGTCATCACCTTTTATCGGGTGGACTTCGCGTAAGGGATTCTGTCTATCCATATAATACGTTGTTCTTTCCTTGATGGGCAGTGAGACATGTTCGGGGCATACAAAAAGAATGTACTGCTTTCTGGATTCTAGTATTTCTCTAATTAACTCAGTACCTGAACCTCTCCATTTATTCGTGAGTAATTCAGTCAATATATCAGGTAAGGGACCAGGATCGGAGTGTTGGCTTTTATATAATATAAGGAGTTGTTGAATCATATAGATACCAGCTAAACGCTGTTCATCTGGGGTGAGGTTCAAAAACGTATGTGCTAGTGTATCATCACTATATTTTCCGGGACTGTCAACCCAGTGAACGGCTGACCTGGCTAATTCTTGTTCGTCCATAGAATCGAGTATATGATAACCCCTTCATTCTCGGAGTAATTTGTCAGCGGCTTGGAACGAATGTTCGGGGGACCTTATATTTATTATAGGGGTTTGGAAATTTCTGTTATTATCTGGACGTATAGGACGTATCGGATCAGTAAAGCATCTAGTATTGTTACAAGATCTCCCTCTACCTACATAGGCCATGGTTTCTAACTGTCCTGTGGGCAGTTCTAATTCTTCCTCCTCCTCGTTTTGTTCAGGCTGGTCTACCGCTAATCTTTCTTCGTGTATGCGTTCTACTTCTTTGCGGATCTTTCGGCACATAGCTACTATACTTAATAGTTTATTATGTCTCCCCTCTGATATATTCCGACTCCATGTGGTAAGAATTCGCATTTCTTCTGGATTTACCCCTGGTCGGTCTTGATTTCTGATCACACAATTTATGAGGAAACGTAACAGTTCCCCCTGTATCTCCACTTTCTGGTACTCCATGGCTCTATTAATACTCTCAGAATCTCGCCCTGACTGGACAAAGTGATATATATTTTCTAAATGTGTAGTCATTCCTGGTAGCCTCCCTAAATATATTGCAGCTCGTCGGATACGTAATGATGCCAGCAGCATTTCGTCCTCTTTGCCGGGCACAGGGTCATATCTACAATCTACTAGAAGTTCCTTAAGCATGTCGGGAGTTACTAGTTTGGGCGTACGTTGGTGGGCTAATTCTTGAAAGGAAAGTTTATTTACTCTGGGTGGCGTGGAAAAAATGTTTGCTGTACCTCCTGTAGCACCGCCTGGGGTGCTGGATGTGAAAGGATTCGTTGAACGTGATATAGCAACCATAGGTGTGGGTACAGCTGTAGAAACAGGTGTGCTTGCCGGAACTTGTGTCGGAGTTTGTTGTTGCGGAGGTACAGACAGAGGGTCTTGGCGTTGAACCCCCTCGGCAGGCGGTCTATGTGGTGCAGTATTAGCATACTCGGGAGCTGCGTCGTCTAAATAAGAGGAAAGGAAAACATCTTCTGCGGTTCTCGGATGCCGTTTGGGATGTACTTTTATCGGAAACAATGGCGGTGGCAAGTCTTTTGGTATCTCCGGAGTAGCCTTAGGTAACCCTTCGGCCAGAAGAGGATACATACCATTCATAAGGGCATTTCTTTGTCTGTCTGCTTGTTCTGATTTTGCTCGGGTTCCTTCTTCAATTAATAGATTTTCTCGGACTTTATTTGAATTCTCCTTACTTTTCTCTTCCTGTCTGAGTGCTTTTTCTGATCGTCTATATGATTCTTTACGCCATAATTCAATGGCATCTTTCTGTGATTGTCTAGCTTTCTTTTTCCATAATTCTTCCTCTACTTTCATGATGCAATCTGCATCCCAGGTCCCAGCTGCGGGCCACCTCTGACTTTCTGGTAATTCCTTGGTGTAGTCTACCCATAAATCAAGAAATAATATGGCGTCTAGGCCATGTTTGTGATACATGAAGTACCCTGGAGTGTCCCTAGGAGGAATGGGAACAGCTTCTTCGAGTACCCCTTTTCTAGTTTTGATCTGTCTTAATCTCGAAAAGAGCGGCATATTGAGAACTGATCTGATACCTAATTTTGAACACGTTTAATACAACAAAACACAATAATGAACAGTCATTCACACCACAATATGCAGAACGTATTTAAAACATTTTAACATTTAACATTTAATGAACAACAATGATGGCCATTTAGGGAACTAGTCACTAAGCATAATACTCGGCACTAACTAGGTAATTCTGAATTATATACTAGACATACTTGATATACTGCTAAACAGTACAGATACACTGCTGAAACAGTGCAGACCGGATTTGTGTACCCAAACCCGTCTTGACCGGCACAACCTATGTGCACGTCAGAACGCCTCCCCGGCAATGGTACTCACCGGGTAGCTCGGAACGGAAGGCCTCGGAACTGAACTGAACTGGACTTGGACCAGACTGGACTCGACTCGAAACTTCGGAACTCCGGAACCTGGTGGGCCTCTGTATACCTCGGATCTTGCTCTCTCAGCTAGGCTCTGGTCAGGATACTTCGCACTTCTCACCGCCTCGTCTGGGTGTTGATCGCAGCCTCAGTTACCCCCGCTCGGCAGGAGGGAGATACAGGAAATCCTGTGGGTACGCGTTGTTGTCCGTCCAGCTGTGGCAGGAAACCGGGTCTGCAACGCACCTCCGGCGCGTGAGATGAGAAAGTGTCCCTGTTCGGGCGCCATATATGTGGTAAATAATTTAATTACCGGTACTTAA
The DNA here is from genome assembly GCF_964204655.1 of Triturus cristatus. Lineage (NCBI taxonomy): Eukaryota > Metazoa > Chordata > Amphibia > Caudata > Salamandridae > Triturus > Triturus cristatus. Next base: position 211,250,450 of record NC_140591.1, on the reverse strand, counting down.
TTTGATGCGGAAAATTAATAAGAATAGCTCAATAAAATAAGAGGCAGAATCCGTGGTATTAGAGGTTCGGAACGGGCTTTATTCCAAAACACAATTCGAATTTGTGGGCTTCATATTCCATCACCACGAAGGTTCAGGAAGTGAAGGACAATACTTTATTGACAGGTAATCATTTTTATAGAAGAGGCATTACAGTGAAACAGATGCAGGAGGCGTAACAGTTGATAACAGAGATAAAGGCACACATGCGTAATTAAAATGGGTGTAACTAGGCGTAACTAAAGAACGTCATTAGGTATGATGTCACAAATGGGTGGTTCCATGAAAGAATTTCGCAATGTCAGCAAAATACTTGGCAGAGATGCGCGCGCAGCAGCATGACGTGTGATTGACGTGCAACTAGGGGGAGAATGGGACTTGACATTTAGCTCTACATGTGGAGACAGAAGTCTGGGGTTATGTCAACCTAATCCTAAATCATATCTTACATCCTATGTTTAAAGAACTGTGTTATCCAAAAAGAGAGGTCTCTTAGGATAGAATCTTATTCTATACTGACTATACTGACTGTTAGTGCGTGTACAAGCGTCTAAGTGTCTACACTAGATGCGAGGGCAGAAATCTTCCATAGTAACAGGGCTATGAATTACTTGCATAAAGACAGAGAAGCCGGGCCCATTTGCACGGTAGCTAGAGGAATGTTTACTTAAACTGCTAGACAGGAATGCATTGGATGAGGAGCGGAGCAGAGCAGATAATCTTGAAGGTGAAATACAGTTTTTGGCAGGCAGATAGGCCGACAGGCCGAGTCAGGCACCGTTAGCCGCGCAGGGAGTAGGACAAAGTTCATGGATACAGATGCGAGCTCAGACTGGAGCTTTCAGAGGCAGAAGGCAGGAAAAGGCTTAATGGCAGAATCAGGGCCTACTCGCCTGGACTGTAAAATGGGATAAATGAACCATATAAAGCCGGTGACCTTTCATACTTAGGAATAGAATATCCGGCCCATTCATGGCGGATCTGAAAGAGGACATGTTAACGGTGGACGCACATGTGTTTGCGTCTTCAAAACTGAAACTGGAGGGAACATACATGTACTTGTGACTTATACATGAAACCGTTGGGGTCCAAGATAGGGGACATAACTGATCATAAAAATCCATATTTCCACAGAAGGCTGCTGATAGGTCGAGTAGGGTGAGGGCTGTAGAGTGGCCTTGGTCCAGGAGGGTGCGGATGTCATCGGTGGCGGCGAGTATGGCTGTCTCTGTACTGTGGTTGGTTCGGAATCCAGATTGGGAAGGGTCGATGACGGCATTCTCTTTAATGAATCTTGTTAGTTTCCTGTTGGCTGTTTTCTCTGCAACTTTGGCTGCGAAGGGGAGGAGCGAGATGGGCCAATAGTTCTTGAGGTCGGTGGAGTCAGCTGTGGGCTTCTTGAGCAGGGGTCAGTTAGCCTGAGCTGGAAAGGAGCATCAACGCAGAGGACAGTTCACTGGCGCTGTTGAATGTAAGGTAAACTAGGGAAGGGACTAAAATGCTGCAATACCACATCTACTCAAGCCACAAGAAAGTCACACACAGTGTGTGAAGACAGTGCAGTAGAGGTGAGAGTATGCTGCCAAGCCTCAGTCTGCCCATCTAATGTATTGCTGCTTAGTCTTTCCATCCACCAGCTGCCCCCCCACATCTGCTCATAAAATAGCTGAGGGGGCATTAGACAAAAGAAACAGATACGTCCAAACATGACTGCACCATGGCAACAACAGAATCAGGTTCCGCAACAGAACCAAACCCAACAAAGAACCAGGCTTTCCCTCACCCAGGCCCATATGCCCATGCCTCAGTGATGCTATTGCCACCTTTCAGTGAACTGTCAGATCCGGCAACAGCAGCACCCAGGTGGTGCTCATAGATTGGACGAATACAGCATTGCTTCTGTTTCACACAGGAGACATATGGTGTCGTAAAGAGATTGGTACTCATGCATTTTGAGCTTGCAGAACTCTATGAACTATTTGAGATACTAACAAGAAGTTACAAACAAAAAGGGTAAAAACTGGGTTACCACATTCAATAATATGACAAATGAGGTTAGACAAATCTTCTCTAAGAATGTTTGACACTGTGCAGTCCTCTGTGTTAAAACACATTTTTGCACTTCAAAGAAACTCAGAAGTTGATTTGATTTATTCTCCGTCCGACATCGATTCGGTAGTGGGACCGACCGACCTCCTGTCGGCGGTCCCACCGCAGCAATTAGGATGCAACCGAACACTGTTCTGTTGCACTCCTATTCTTTACAATGGGAGCATGCATTCCAACCAGAATGCAGGCTCTCATTGTAAAGAGGAGAGGTGCAGTTCATCCCTGCAACCCGTGACAGGCACCTTAAGGTACCTGCCACTGCATGCAGGGATCAACAGGGGGGCACCATAGGTGTCCCCTCGGCCTCCAACCAGAGGCCGTGCACCCATGGGGGCCCTCTTGGGGTCCCCAAAGTCAAATTCAGACAGCCTTTCTGTGTCGGAAAGGCCGGCACAGGAAGGCTGTCGGAATCCAACATTCCAACATGGTAATCCGACAGTCGCAAAGAGCAAAGGGTCTTTCCATGGTCTCCTATGTGACGATACTCAGCTTGTCATCTCTCTCTCAAATAACTCGGATCAACATATAGCCAAGTTTCAGAACAACATGAAGGCCATCACAGATAGATAGAGACACACATCTATGAAGTGACTGTTGGTGGCCTGCCACGTTGGGAGCCCGCGCCCCCTAAGGAAATCATAAACATCTGGGTGTCTGGGGTAACTGCGCCTTGACTTTTCAGACACAAACAAAATATGTGGCTGGTATGTGCTTTGGTCTTCTACGCAGACATAGGCCACTATTTGGCTTATTTGATGTTCAAACCCATCAGACCATTATCCAGTCTACTATACTATCTTGACTGGATTACTGTAACCCTCTTCCCCTCGGGCCAACAAAGCTGGTATTAGTCGCCTTCAGAGAGTACAGAATGCTGTGGCCCAGACTCGCCTCTCCCTCCCTAAATGTTTTACCTACTTCCAGATCTCTTCTGAAGCTGCACTGGCTCCCGGTTGTGAAGAGAATTCAATTCAAGACCCTGTGTGTTTCTCATAAAATTCTTCATGCCCAAGCCCCTTCAATTTTAGCCAACCTTCTTACCCATTATGTACCGAAACGCGCCATGTACTCCTCGAGCCAACTCCTGGCTACTATTCCCTGTGTGAATAGCGCATGGGCATTGAGGGCGGTCATTCGGTGCCCTAGCTTCTTCTCACTGGAACTTCCTTCCTTGCACTACCAGAAGCAGACAAAATCATGGAGCTTTCAGGAAGGCTGGCAAGACCTGGCTCTTCCCTGCCTAGCCTCTGCCTCGCTCCCCCTCTTCTGTCTGGTTATCTGTGGAATCAGCACTGGGACGGCCCGTTGCTGAGACAGCCATGAGCTATACAAATCTGATAACATAACATTAAAATCCCTCGGGCGGAAAGAGATGTCCTTAGGATTACTGGAGGCTTTCCAAATGACAGACAGGCTCTCCGACCCATCGGAAGCCATTTGGAAATCCAGTTGGGATTCCTTTCTGACCAATTCCATCCAAATGGGTCGGTCAGAAATTAATCAGAATAGCTGATTGAGATGCCATAAGAACGGCTCCGACCAAGGGTCGGAGCAGTTTACTACGGCATCGTAATCGGCCCCATGGTGTGAAATCTTCCAAACAAATCAACATTTGGAACTTGGTGTACTCCAGTCACTTCAAGGCTATCATATTTGTAGGAACTGCAACGGCAACGCTATGAACAAATGATTGAAGACGTAGAGTTCACTTATCAAGGGATTAAAATTGTTCACAGTGGTTTCACGGACTGTGACACTAGAAATGTTGAGTATATGATCCTTTGTCCATACAATTTGGCACTTGCTGGAAAAAATAGCCAGGCGATCTGGAAAATAATCATAGAGCACAAATCCAAAATTAGATGTAAAAGGGTGTCTGCTTATCTGTTCAACCACTTTATCAAAAAAAGCACTTTGAAAAAGATCTGAAGTTATGTTCTCGAAGTAGTGGTACCAATTGTAAGGGATAGAGATCTTGAAGGACACTCTTCAGTAAGGAGGCCAGAATGATTTTGAGGCTATGCACAGTTCAGAATGGACTGAATGAGATGTCAGAGATAGGGAATATAAAATAAGTAATTTGATAACTGTAGCAGGTCACACACATGCACCCATTCTGTCTAGCTGGGTAACCTGAACAACATGAGATATGTGCTGCAGTTCACAGGTGGTGTTTACCTTTCATTATCACAGGTGGAGTTTTTACACCATATACTATGGAATTATAGGACAGTTAAATACACCAATCAGGGATTAGAAACTCCCTGCATATTGTGGGGCACAGTGCACATACAGTGGGCACTGGACAGCAGTGCTCCAGTATGCAGAGTCTAAAAACCAGCAGAAAAATGGGGCTGTCTTTCCAAAAAGGGGTATTTTCTTACGCGTGATGAAACATACAGATTGTTGGAGTACTTGGCTTTGCCTACACGAGGAATAGAACCCTTTCCACAATCAAGTAGTTCCAATGGACCAACGTTGCTGACAAAACCCTTAATAAAATTGTGTGCCATCAAGGGAAAAGAAAAGAAAATCACATTGAACTGAAGCGTCAGGACATCCTTACTACAGTTGCTATGGACAAGAGAGGTCGCATGCATGCTTGAGGACTTTACCTCCAGGGAATCATTGACCTAGCTTCTTTTTGATCACTTCACTAGATAACGGCAGACTCTCCACTGGGATTTCAGTGCATGGCTGCTCTGTAGAAATCAAAGAACTGGCAATACAAACATACTCCAACATGGAAGAAAGGGTGCTGGCATTGACGCTCAATATGGAACGCTCGTTTCTGCTCCAAAACCAGACTTTGCTTTATCACATTTGTCAATTGTCCCCAAACTGATTTTAAATACCTTTTTTATGCTTTGCATCTTCAAGGCGTTCGTTAATCCGTTTTACAAGCACCTCACATGAAGTTCAGAGCAGTGATAGGAATGGGTGCATGCACTTTATCAAGTAAGTGTGTACTCACAGGACACAGTTTCACTCCAAGTGAATGTAAAAATGCTTTTTTTTCTCCACAGAAAACCACCTCATCATAAAGGATTTAGCATCCCACTTCTATTGCGGGTCCCATCATTTTGGAATTAACTACATGAAGTAACACCGGTTTGTCAATCAAGTTTCTAAATATGGCGATCCTGTAATATGTACGAAACACATAGGGGGATATTTTCAAGAACGTGTGTTAATTATCGCAAAATTTGCTTAACGCAGCTTTGCACATCGCAGTCTATCATGGGAAAATAACGCCATGTTAACGTTGTATTCTCAACCCGTCGGCACCATGCGATAGTCTCACGATAACGCGCTAAATGATCGCGTTAAAACTAACGTGATGCAGGAAAAACACGAACGCAAAAAAAGTTGTGATGTGGACAATCGTGTTACAAAAATCAGTGATAAGCAGCGACAGGCCTGCAAGTCCCACATGTCATGCGGGAAAATGCACTAAGAGAAACAAAAAAAGGCCAAAAAAAATAAACAGTGTACCACCATGGATGCACTCGGACCGAGTGCAGAGGACAATGCGAACCCCACAAGCCCCACAGATGCCCAGCAAGGAACCTCGGGGTCGGGAAAGGCCAAGGAGAAGAGGAAGAGGAAGATGCGGTTCAGTCCACAGGAAAACAGGATCATCTTTACGGAGGTGATAGAGCACTACCAAAAACTGTTCAGCATCGCAAACGTGTCATTGGCAACAAAGACGCAAATATGGCAGACTTTCTTGGACCATGTGAATGCAGTTGAAGTGTTGAAGAGGACAATGGAAGAGGTCAAGAGGCGCTGGAATGATGTGAAGGCCAAACCCAAGAAGAAACTTGATACCAACATGAAAGCAGCAACGCAGATTGGAGGTGGGGGTCCAGTGGCACACCAGAAGCTGGATGACATGGAGAAAATGGTGGCCACAGTCAGCAATTGGGATACGGTGCCAGGAGTTGTGGCACCGGACACTGCTCAACATGACCTGACACAACATCAACAGGGTGAGTAATGACCAGGGACTGGGGGGACGGAAGGTGATAGGCACAGTGGCACACACGCACAATTAAGCAGAGCACACTGCACACCCACAATGGCTCTGGATCATTTCCCTGACACCCATGGCACACTTCAGCACACATACAAACACCACATAGTCCCCCGTTCTCAACGTGCCCAAAGGGGTCCCTTCCCACACATCACCAATATCACAACCAACACATGCACACGTTTGAAACCCAGCAAAGAATTGTATTTGTGAGCCACACCAACAATGCAAGTGACACTGCATGACGATTAGCATGGCTGCAGTCCAATCATGATGACATTGTGCACCCCACAACACTGAGGTGGCTGACTGTGGACCACATCCGGAAAGGAGCATGCCACACTCCGACACATCCACGTGCACAAACCACCCCTGAAGCAAAAAAACATCTGCGGACAAACCATGCCCAGGAGTCACAACTTGACCAAGAGACCAATATACCCAAGTCCGAAACATCCCAGCACTGTCGAAGCCTAGAAGTCAAAGGCACACCGCCTGAAAGGGATAAGGGTCAGCCAAATATGAGCAGCAGGCGCGACTCACCCACAATGCAACACACACACATAGCAATAACAGCACATCTACATTGAACGCAATGTGGTACAAAGTGCAACACTCCCACGACAGAACAGAGGACACAACTGGTTCCGCCTGTGCGTTGAAACTAGCCAATAACATCTGGCATAGCAGAAAACTGTGAGATGAAAATGTACGTGTACAACCTCACATCCATGATGTAATTAAAATGTCCACTGTCCCGCATCAAATGCTCAGTTCCTCCCAAACAGTCCCAATGTACATTGTCATGCTGTCCCGAGGTAAACATGAACAATGCGTCAACATACATGTCAACACAATGTTAAAATGAATCTCCCCTTCACATAGAAGAGGGACAATCAACACCCCCTGAAGAGCAGACCAGACAACTCATCAGTGATGATGAAGAGGGCCTCCACTCTTCGACACCGACGCCCAACAACAGCTCATGGACATCTTAGGCAACCCACCTCCAGGTGCAGGGCAGCCCAGCTGCATCCAGGAGACCCCACACCCTGCACAGACCACACAGCAGGAAGCACACACCACCACGGATGGCTCACAGCACCTCACAGAAGCACACATCGCATTCCACGGCCAGGTGTTAAACTGCCAGAAGAAGGTGGCTAAACAGGTGAGGGTGGGGTTCGAACTCATGGCAGACGAGCTCAATTACATACGTGGGTGTCCAATTTCCATCAGGGACCACTTACAGTCATCAACAGACACACACACTGCGACATAGCCACACTCATTTGCACATTTCCAGTACAGAACCACACCCAGAGCCCCAGGACAATCATTCACACCCCTACGCTGGACTTGTCTATGCCGGCCCAGTCCACTCCTCTTACGTATGACGGGGGGAACGACAGAGCTACATGTACAAGGCCTTACTCACTGCCTGGAGTGACATGTTTGTGTCCGCTGTACAATGCACAATGTAATGTGGTAGGGCCCGGGGCCATCATGCATACGTAATGAGCACACAGACATACTTTGATAGTCAGTTGAACTGGCTACGGGCATGTGCGACCACTCTTTATTACCAGGGTCACCTGACCAGTGACGCCTTTGCTGGATGGGTGTGGGGTGAATGTGAGCCAGCCCTCAGAGAGTGGTTGGTGCTGGCAACAACTTGCACAGTGTTCACCATTAAAGCGGAAACAGAAAACACCAACATACCACAAACAACTGCGAAGCATCACGTTGGTAGCCGGAGCAAGTACAGAGGTCACCAGTATTCAATTAGAAGGGTCGGCGAGTCGAAGTGCACTGAGATAGGGGCACCAGAGCTGATTGTGCTCATGTGAAGACATTGCCTGAGATTGTGTCCCTTCGGCATATTCCTGCTGCAGCTGCAGTAGGGTGTGTTACACCTGCCACATCTTCCCATCATCGTCCCAGCTCTTCCCCACTGCCTGAGGTGACATAGTTGTGTCTGCAGTCCACAGCACGTACCTCATTCATAGCTCCTGGTATGTAGCTGGACTACCGCCTCCAGTCTGCATTGCTGCCTTCTCGTTGTTGCCTTCTGCTCTCCCATTGTCCGTGTCTTCACACCTCCACACAGCGGCCACATCTTCCCCATCATCGTCCCAGGTATTCCCCACTGCCAGAGGTGACATTGTTGCGTGAGCTGTACACATCAAAAAAGATCTATTGGAAAGGGTCCATGAGTTGTGGTGCACTGAGTTGGTGGTACCTGAAGAGCTGAGCAGGGTACCAAGCTGGTGATGGCCTCCAACACATGTGTGAGCAACTCGGATAGTCTGGCTGTAAGACTCTTATGACTTTGGCAGTTGTTGGTCGTAGGTGGTCCTGGTAGTGGTGGCATGTGCATCCTGCGGTGATGCGTCGTCTGGGCGGGTCAGGACTCTATTTGATGTGTAAGCCCCGGTGGTCCGCAGTTGAGGCCGGAGGCAGCGGACAGCGCAGGGCCACAGACACATGGCGTTTATGAGCCCCAGGCCATCGACAAAGAGGCCATCCAATATTTATTTAGAAAGGGTCCATGACTTGAGCTGCAAAGAGTTAGTGGCCCGGGATGTACTGCAGCCGGCACAGGCACACCGCCACGGTACGATGACTTTCGGTGCACTGAGGAAGGGCCACGAGAGCTGAGCGGGTCCTCGTTGATGTCAAAGGTGAATGTCGCGGAGTGTTTCGGGGGACAGTGGAAGGTGTCCTTCCAGGGCATGATGCAGAGGGCAGAAGCCAGCCGAAGCAGGCAAATGGAGGAGTGGAATACTATAGGGGTGGGCGGAATTTGCGGAATTAACCTTCGCAAATTATCGCGAGAATGTTTAAAATTATCGCAAACAAGCAGAAATATCGCAAAGATGCGGAAGTTTTTTTCCGGCATGTTCGCGAGATTTTCTGCATGGTTGCGGGTCGCCAACTTACCCATGTGGTTGCTTGCGGGCGCGGCCATCTTGTTTTGAGTTGTTCTCGCGGTGCATGATCGCGAGAAGAAAGACGTGATCGCGCGACGCATGACGTCACTGCGGGCGCGAACTGTCGCGAGACAGCGCAAATGGCTAAAAACAATACAACATCTCATGGAGAACGCGACCGGATCAAGAAAACTTGTCGGCGAACGCAGGGATTCAGGTAAGGCGATCGCGCGCGCGCGAGAATGTATCATTTTACAGCGCGAGCAAGAAACAAATTATCGCCAAGCTGCGGAAACCGGAATTTTTGACATTTTCGCGCTCTCCGCGGAACGCAAAAATGTCAAATTATCGCAATTTCCGCGAACGGAACGAAATTTTTGCCCAGGCCTAGAATACTACAGACTCCTTTTTACCACCAAGTCAGTATCAGCTACATGATGATGGAGACAACCCACAGGCCATAGACTCAGATGCCACCAAAGTTCAAGCAGAGAGTGTCCATGATTTATGGGGCACAGAGTCAGTGGCACCAGGTCTGAAAGGGGATGCAGTCTGCGATGAGGCCTGTACAATGATATAAACTCTGCCATGAATAAATCAAGGCTCAGATACAAATATTTGACCTACTTAACCACAGTGTAGGCCGGAGGCAGCGGTCCGCATGGGCCCACAGCCACGTGTCGTTGGCTTGCGATGCACAGAGTTAGTGGCACCAGAGCAGTTGTTGGTAGTGTTCGATCACCTCCGTAACGAGGATCCTTTTTCCCTCCGGACAGAACCACGTATTCCTCTTAATCCTCTCCTTGCGTACAATGATGTGAACTCTGCCATTGCATAATCAAGACTCAGTTCCACATGTGTGACCTACTCAACCGCTGTGTAGGCCGAGGGCAGTAGTTAGCAAGGGACCACAGAAAGGTGTCGTTCGGATGCTATGCACAGAGTTGGTGGCACCACATCAAAGGGAGTGAGTGATATCAAGTCAGCCATAAAGTGTGTACTCTGCCATTGCATGATCAAGACTCAGTTCCACATGTGTGACCTACTTGACCTCTGTGTAGGCCGGAGGCAGCGGTCAGCGTGGCCCAGCCGCTGTTCATAAAGCTCCTCCTGGAACTCTAACACACAAAGTTGAGATAGCATGTGGAGATGACTTGTGGTCAATGGAGGTATAAGCACCAGAGCTGAGCCGGTGTGCAGCCTGCGATGATGCCGTGTCCTGCCTGGTATGGACTGGATTGGACTGGTATGAGGCCTGCTGGACCGCAGTGTAGGCAGCACACAGGTGACCACGCGGTGCTGGACCATAGTGTAGGCCGAAGGCGTAGTCAGTAAGGGCCCACAGACATGTGTGGTTGGAATGCTATGCACAGAGTTGGTGGAACCTCATCGAAGGGAGTATAGTGATTTAAACTCTGCATTAACATGTGTACTCGGCCATTGTATAATCAAGACTCAGTTCCAAATTTGTGACCTACTTGACCGCTGTGTAGGCCGGTGGAGTACGTCAACAAGAAAGGAGTGTTGCGGGCCTGTCTCAGGGAGGACAGCGATGGTCTGAGGAGGCTGCCAAAGTCGCGGGCCTCAGGCTTGGAGCTTGCACAGGCACGTGGTGGGCCTTCTTTGACACACGCCAGTGTCAGAAGGTGAGCGGTGTGGCCTGGTTGCGCAGGGGTGGCCAAGATGGGTCTGGGGACCTGCGGCCTGGGGTGCAGCAGGCGCACATGGTCACAGGCACCGCCTCTCACGGCGTCGGCCTCGTGGCGTGCTGGGAGGCACCGCCCTGCAGGCACGTTGGCCATTCTGGAAGAGAACCACGCCCAGAGCTATGGGCTTTTTATTCACACCCCCAGCTGACCAGCCCACTCCGCTCCAGCTTAAAGGGGGGGGGGCGTAATGAGCTACTTTCCACGCTCTTCCCCACTGCCTGGGGTAACATGGTTGCGTCCACTTTTCACTACACCTCAAACACCAGCAGTGTATGTCGACAAGGATATGTCTGTGGTCTGCATACTGCAGTTTGTCCAGCACATCCACGCCACACTTGGCATTGTGTACATTCTCATTCATGGGTCACTTGCCTCCTTCGCACATGCCTGGTTCCCACCTCTCCCACATTCTGCTATTGTGTGGCTGAGGTGCCATGCCGTTGATGGCTCGTGTATGTGGCTCGCCCAGGTCACCACAGTAAGTTGTGCTGTTGTGTCTGGTAGGTGGGCATGTTGTTTGGCATGTTGTGTGTGAGTTTGTAATGTGTGCATTCCCAGAGCTGTAAGTTGCATGATTGTGGAGTTGAGGTGTGTGGTGTGTTCATTTGGAACTTACCAATGAGCAATGCATTCCCATAGGTGCCAGCCTCAAAGCGCTGGTTGATGATGGACTGTTGGAAGATGAAGGAATCATGCACACTGCCTGGGTAGTTGGTGACGACATTGGTGAAGACTCCACGGTGGTCCACTATAGCCTGCACATTGATGGGATGCGTGTGAGTCCTGTTGCGGTAATTGTGTGCAGTGGTGCCAGGGGGCATGAGGAATACATGTGTGCAGTCGATTGCCCCAACATGTGCGGGAAGGCAGCTATGGCGTAGAAGCCTTGCTTGGTTTCCAGCTGGTCCTGCGCAGTGGGTGGGAAGTTAAGGTGCTGGGGTACCATGCTGATGATGGCATCCAAGACAGGTGTGAGGAACTTGGATGGGGCTGGCCTTGAGACTCCCTCGACTCTGGCAGTTGTTGGTTGGAACTTCCCAGAGGCCAACATGTGCAGCACAGCCAGCAGCTTTGTCTGCAGAGGGATGTTGGTTGTCCGCTGTGTTGGTACCGTCAGCCTGTGGGCAATGATGGTCAGGATACGTAGGATGGTTGTCCTTTTGTGCCTGTAGTGGGCAATGACATCCTCTGGTGTTAAGTCTGTGAGGCTGGTGCGTTTTCTGAAGGTCCACTGTTTTTGTCTGCGCTGTCTCTGTGGTGGTCCGGGGTGAGGGATGGGGGAGTCCGGGAGGGTGGGGGGGTTTGCCTGGGGCTGTTGGTGGTTGATGTTGTGGCCCTCTTGGGGCGCCGAGCTGCATGATGAGTAGCTCCATTGCAACTGTTGTTCTTCAGGTGTGGCTCTGGGCTGGGCTACCTTTATGGTGCAGGTTGTCGTCCGACTTAACACCAGGTCGGAGCAGGTGTTAAATCTCTGCTGCTAACGTGCCTTATTGCATGTTTGTACTTGTGTACTTATTGCCGATCTGGCTAGTCGTTGAAAATGTTGAGAAGTGGTGTTGTCGTGGCTTTTTGCACAGGAACGCCTACTCTAAATTTCATCAGCGTTAGTTGTGTCATCTGTGGCGGTGTTTTTTGCGGCTGCTATCACCGGAAAACTGGTGATATCGACTGTTAGCATCAGCTTGTGAATAGTTCGATGAATTTATTGCCACTGTGGTGGCGATAAAGTGCCGCTAACTCGGCGATAGGTCCTTGAGAATATGCCCCATAATGTATATAACTGCTGTATCCCTGTCTGAGCCTTAATCATACCTGTTTTTCTGCCATGAATACAACTTTCGACAACTAAGGATCCTGGTCCTGATGAAGACCCGAGTTTAAAGTTTAGCCATCCCCCTACCACAGAGAGGTCGAAATGCAAAACGTCGAGATTATGTCAGCCAATAACATCCACCAGGATTACCCTCATGATATTAACATATATTGAATTAAGCTTGGAATCCGACATCCCCAGCAGCGCCTAGTGACTGATGCTGAACATGATGAACCCAACATAGAGATTTCCTTATGTTGTTCCTTATAATTAACTATTACCATTTGTTTAATCCCAAATCAGAGTTTAAATCATTCATGTATATGCACAATTACACTGCACTAGTGAACGATAAATATGTACATACTTTCAGGGAGTGTTCTTTCTAATTGCTTTTAAGTATGTTTTTGTGAGGTATATTCTGGCATTACAAATAGATTGAAATGATTTTAAAACAATTATTGAGCACAAGAATCAAGTCCAATGTGTTAGCAATGTACATGAAATAGGCACAGTGAACCCTTGCGATTGCTCCATACTGAGGTCTGCTTTGCCTCTTCTTCATGCCCTCTTGCTCTCATGAGGCCTTGGCATTAAGCTGGGGGCATTTTGGACTGCAGGTTATCTATCGGATGTTGTCTACTGCTGCTGGATGACGCACAAGTTTTCCAAGTTTTGCCATTTGTCCTGTAATGAATGCAACTCGAAATTCACCCTGAACACCCAAAGCGCTCAGAGGCCACCAGTGAGTGACCAGCTACATTTTCTAAACCCACGGATAAATGGAGCATTATAGATGCATATATGTTTTAATAACTTTGTATATTATCACCTGTGTTTTTAATATAGTATATTTTTGTACTGTATTCCTCTTTTATAATCTACTTGGTGAGATCGAAAACGACCACTTTAGGGGAGCCAGATACAACCCCCCACAGGTAGGCTGGCAGTCAGAATTCACCGAGTCTCAAATTAAGTAATGGAAGGGGGCTCTAATACAGTCTGCGCAGGTCTCTGTGTGCAGCGCCAGGAGTGCCAGAGCCTCATTTATGGTCTGGTCCCAAGCCACTTCTTCTGTGCACCTGTGAAAGGCAGGCCAAGCACTCTTAGAACAAACCTCAGTCACGTGACAAGTCACGCCTGATACTTGCCATCAACCTTTCTTTATATTTCTTCACCCATGCATTTTTTTTAATAAGGAATAATCCAAAAATAGCTTCGGGACGCAAAGTAGTGAGTGCTCGTGAACTCTATGGGAAATATAATAGGATTTTCATAACTGATGCTACATGAGTATTTGAGTCTTAGTTTGCTTACAAATTGCTACAATACATAGGCAAAGCTAATGAGCTGCTGCTAGCTGAGTCCAATGAGATCAACATTAAAGATAATTACCAAAGAAATTATTGATATAGAATCATCAAAGGAGCTATGGATTTCACCTCCAGCCAATAAAGTTTATCGACTTTTGTTAAGCCACACTGCCGCGCAAGAAACCCGTCCCACGCATTCAAGAGTCGACCATTATGCACCGAGTACAAGGATGTGCAATATGTTTTTGATTGACATGTTTAATATGATGAGTCATTCTTTGCATGAGAAGTTAAATCAAAACAGGAATCAAACTGGGTTATTTGTTCCCAGCAAGAAATATTTGTTTTATAGAAAAGTAATTTATTTTCAGATCGTGACATTAGACTTCCCAGGACATACTTCACATATTTCATTACACTTAATTAACATTTATTGCTTGAATCACAACATTCTCGTGTGAGTTTAAGCACATTTTGGACAGCAGTGGCAGGGCTCCCAATAGAAGTTGAACACATCTCAAACTATTTAGCAAACGTTCTGTAAATGTATCCTGATAACTATAGTAATACAAGCAGTCCTGCTCATGCAGTTGGCAGCCTTTTGGAAAAGAGATGCGTTCTCATCTTCTCTGCCACGATTCTGCGAGGGATCAGGTCACAGTCCTTTTGGGACTCAGAATACCAGTTGAGCAATCAGTATATCCAAAATTAGACCGTGAGACATGCATAAGAATCTATATTCTGCAGATTCTTCACCCCTCCCCATTCTCTCCTTTTGAGGTTGGGCCAATACTAGAAAGGTTCCATTGTAGGTTCGGGTTGATACTTCCATCTGTCTAGTTTCCCTCTCCTTAGGCTTTGGTTGGCTCCCAGGGAGAAAAAAAGCATTGGCATAGCCAATAGGTCTCGCCTTTGGGATCCTATAAGTGTTTAGAGATGCAACGGTTGATGTTAATGCACCAAGGATATTGTGCTGCATAACTAAATGCTTATAAGGTCCCAAAAGCGAGACCTATTGGCTATGCCAATGCTTGTTTAAATCAGGCGTCAAGTAGCACTCCAAGGACAAAATGCTATTTTATTGAAGAGGCAGAAATCCTTGCACTGTTCCTGTTCCTATATTCAAGATTATACACCATAAAAGGAGTTATCGGACACAGGGGATACTTCTTCCCCAGACACCTAAACTTAAGAAATTGTCTCAAAGCAGTACCCAACAGGCGGCACTAAGAAGTGCCAATCAGACAAGAAAATCATGCAAAACTGGCCAGGCAAATGAGTTACTGCTCCTCTCCTGAGAAGCCAGACAGTTGTCCTTGGCAAACCCATGCCCCTAGTTCCCGAGTCAGCCTTGGCATGGTTAGCTGGTGTCTTTTTACCCAGCGAGCAGAACATCAAGACCGGTCAAGGGGCACTGCAGGGAGAGCTTTGAGACTGTCTGTGGCAGATTGAAACACTGAGGCAAGTTTGGAAGGAATAAGGGTCGGTGTCCCGGGTGATTAGCTCCATTTTGGGACAAGTTGTCTACACGATTCACAGCAGGCTGCCAGAAACGGATGAGAAAAGCATATGGAATCTGTATGGCACCCACACGGCTCTGAAGCTAAATGGAGCTAAAAATTACACACATCGATTAAAAAGCGCGTGTTGAAAATACATGCTTTGATCAGAAACATTAACATTTAATTTCCATTAGGAGAAAAGACTTTTCAATGTTAGAAATTATAATGTTTTCTAGGGATATAGATTTAAATAACACTTTCTATTGCCCTTAAAGGAAAAAATATTTCAAATCTGACTTTCTGAATGTAAATGTTACGATATTCTTAACACCTTAAATAAAGATATTATATTTTTCTTGCGTCGTTCAAACAGTACTTGATAGGGTAGAAAAGGCAAGAGTTTCGGGGTGGGCGGAGGAAACAGATAAACGGAGAAAGACGAGTGTGTGTGCTTTAGACAGACAATGCCACAGAGAGCAAAAAAGAGACACGTGGAGAGGATACAGAGATGGAGAGAGACAGTGCGAGATAAAGAAAGGATGAGAACATGAGAAGGAGGAGAGGACTAGAGTGAGGGAAAGAGGCAGTGAAGGACGGGGAGAGAGCGAGAGAGTAAAACGAGAGAGACGGAAGTCGCAAACGGGCGTAATCCCAGGGTGATGAAGAGTTAAACTTCCAGAGTTTACAATTCCTCACCACACGAAGTAGATATACATCTCCTTGCTGCACTGTTTTCAAGTCCATGATTGTACCCTGGGGACACAACCTCGCAGGCGGCAGGCGGTATGGGAGATCTGGAATGCAGATACGGTGTGCCTCCTTAAGATAAACAGTGGATTCCCTTAGCGAAGGGTTCACGCGAGCGTGCAACCATGCTCACACATGTTTCCCCCTGCCCCCCTCATTGCGTTACAGACAGCGCATGCCTTAAAAAAAGAGGAAGAAGGAGAGGCATAGCGAGCATTGGAGAGGAGAGCGAGGCGTGCGCGCTTGTGCGCGTAACCGCAAGCTCTAGGCCACCACAAGCAAAAGCGTGTGATAGAATTTCTGGAGCCCACATACTAAAAGTCTCGCCAGAACAGCGCATGCGCTGGCTTAGGCGCAACCTAGAAAACCAGGGGACTGTTACCCGAAAAAATAAAAGGGCTGAAGCTAAGGCCATAGAAGTTAGGTAATCTGCATATGAGATGACTTGCATACGAAATGCACCATCAAACAGTGAGGCTACTCAGAGCTCGTGTCTCGTGAAGAGGCCTGGATGCCGACACACCCTATGGAAATGCTACACACAGGACTAAACATTGCAAACACTCATTCAGCCATAAGAATATACAACACGCACTGCCACTGAAAATACAAGGCAGCTGCTGCCATACTGCAAGACGCATGAATATACCAGCATATCTCAGGACGGAACACTCCCCTTGAAGATTTGATAACTCTCTTTACTTAAGACTTCCCTCACATTCTAGAATATCTTCATTTGGGAAATTAACAATACTCCCATTTTGTATGTTGGATTTCACTCGTGCTGGATACATTTCAGATGGTTTTAAAGTACAATTTCCCAAGTGGCCCTCATTAGAAGGTGCATCTGGATCAAAATACCTGTACAGTTCATTCAGCCCAATGCGCACCTGTTGACTGTTGGACACAGGCCTTCTCCCTGAGCCGCAAGACTTGTCAGATGCTTACTGGCCTAGGCCTCTGTTGACCCAGGTTTTATGAATATCACTGAAAAAGTAATACTTACTGATAAATTGCCAAGAGAAGCAAATTCCCTTTGTAGTATGCCCAGTCCAAACAGACTTAATAATTAGAGGAGGCTCATACTTTCAAGCAAGGGCTGGGACAATTCCCCACCCACCATTCCTCTCAAAAGGTGCAAAATCTAGACAAACTACATTGCATATAATTATTTCGGTGGAAATTAATGCAACTATTTTAACAATATATATGTTCAGTTGTCGAGCTCAGTCTTAATTTAAAATAATACAAGCAGGCCCGTTTAGGCGAGACCTAAAAAAAAGTACATTTCCAAAATGCATACGCTTGTTTTGTTAAAAAGACTTTAATCTGAGTTCTGGGATTTTGTAATCAACTGGATCATTGTTGCCCACATTTTATATTTCTCGCACATTGCCTTGGATGCATAAACACATAACAGGAAGTTTCCACCTGACATTCGAAAAATATCACCCTGCTTCTGACTGAGGAAAGGGCGTCTTTACACTGCACAATGGGGAGCGATAGCAGCTTCAAAATATATTCTCACGAAGTATGAATACACCATTCCCTCAGTCTCAGAAACAGTCTTTTCAAGTTGTCTTGCTTTCATTTCCATGAACCTACAGGATTTTGAAGTCAAATAGAGTGAAAATGCGGAGGCAAACATTGAAGTAAGTGCGTGGTTTTTCTTTTTAACAAAGAATGTGTATCATCTCTGACAAAAAGCCTTCACGCATGAGTCAAACTAAATGTCACTGCTGAAGGGTACAGCGCAGGTCTGAAGCATGTAAACGTTTTGTGGCTTACAGGAGCTCCTCGGAGAAGATTTGCCCTAACCTGTAGACGTGTCAAATGTAAGACACCGTGCCTCGAGCCGTATTTATGTTCGAGGCTGCCTGGTGTCTTGGTTTGGGAAAGTTCATACTACTTGTGGACGGGAAACGTTACCCTTGTGTTTGCCGTTTGATAAAATGTCTCGATTTTTACCCCCTTACGCTCCCATGACATTGCAGACATATTTCTCACGTTCTGGGCATGTACATGTTGGTACCTGTCACTATCATTTCAAGAGTCAAATGTCTGCAAAATACACAATCACCCTGGACGGGTCTAACAACCATTTGTACAAGTGAACACCAGGAGCCTCCCATGAAAATATTGCCAGTGAGAAAAGGGAAAAGTAGCAGCTCGAGGTAGAGCCTGTTGTGAGCCTCCTTTATGTGATTAGAAGATTCCACCCTTTAGAGACCAAAGACGACTGGATGCACCTTGTGAAGTGACCCGGCGCTCATAGCCACCGCAGAACGTCTGTTCGCATTTCCTTTCTATGAAATGGAATAGACTGTTCAGTACTGGAAACACTCCACAATTGTGCGAAGAGTGGAAAACACCTCACAGTGCCTGCTCTCCCACAGGAGCACAGCTTCGAGCACGTAAGGGGCATATTATCAAGCCAGGCGATACCATTATCGCCGCTTTAGAGGCAGAAAACTGCCGCTAAAACGGCGATAATGGGCTTGATAATATGCTCTATGGAATTCCAATTGAAGCCCATGTTAAATGTGAAGGACAAACCTGCGCTTCAATGGGAATTCCATAAAGCATATTATCAAGCCCATTATCGCCGTTTTAGAGGCAGTTTTCTGCCGCTAAAGCGGCGATAATTTTATCACCTGGCTTGATAATATGCCCCTTAGTATGAAAGCGGCACAGCCGTGAATTCTCGCGAACTTCCTTTGGGGCATATTAACAAGCCAGGCGATAAAATTATCGCCACTTTAGCGGCAGAAAACTGCCGCTAAAGCGGCGAAAATGGGCTTGATAATATGCGCTATGGAATTCCAATTGAAGCCCATGTTAGACGTCCTTCACATTTAACATGGGTTTCAATTGGAAATCCATAGAGCATATTATCGCCGTTTTAGCGGCAGTTTTCTGTCGCTAAAGCGGCGATAATTTTATCGCCTGGCTTGTTAATATGCCCCTACGTTTGTTTTGTTTTAGCGGTTGTAATGTGCTTTTTCCTTAAATAATAAAAAGTAAGAGAGTGTGACTCGGGCCTGTTGTTGTCAGTAAGGGTGAGGGAACCGACACCTGGGCTGTGAGGAGAGTGCATTGCCCATGGCCTTTGATGGTCTCCCAATCCACAAGGCGCTGTTTCCCCGGGAGACCCTGCTGGGCCTTCCCCCTGTGTACACACCGGGACTGAGGCCTAGAGCCTGGGAACACGGCTGTCACCATCCCGAGACGGAGTACAGCAACTGGTTGCATAGACCTCAACATTAACAACCCCAAAGCCAGCTCCAAGACACTGACAGCACAAACTGGATTTTCACCTCACAAGCACAAGTCCAACAAAAGACCACATCCTACACCGCTCCCACATAAAACAACTCTATGTACTCTCCTATGTAGACATACACACTATTAAAAGCCACAGTGACAGCTTCTCAGCTACTGTCAGCATAAAACCTTACGGCTCCCAAGGATGAACAACTCCCAGCAACGATCGGGGTGCACAATATTCACACATCCAAAGCCACTGCTGAACCAGTGGTAGCATACCTTTTAGATCCCAAATGCAACAACTCCCACCTGCTAAATTACACACAACCTCCCTGGACACAATTTAGCGCACACGTACACATATATCACACATTGCAATGAAATAACTGACATTTTGGAGTAGATGTGAACAATTTTGAGTAAACAGGAGTAAAATGCCATTGTTCTTTAAGAACTTGGGGGCATATCAACAACAACCGGCGATAATTATCGCTGAGCGCACTTAGCGCCAGGATAATTATCGCCAGCTAGCGCCGATTTTTATCGCTGAGATAGAGTGCTATTAGCAACGCTTATCTCCTCAGCGATAAAAATCCTGGCGCTAACTGGCTAACGTGAGATTATCGCTGGAAACCCAGCGATAATCTCACGTTAGCTTGTTGATAGGGACTCACAAACTTAGCCATGATATCCTCCTTCCATAGGATATCATGGCTAAGTCAGTCCTGAAGCAGGTGTTAGGAAAGTAGCGATAACACGTGTTATCGCTACTTTTCCTGACGCTATGCTTCATAGCGTTAGGCTTGCTGATAGGAGAAATGTCGCTTAGCGACATTTCTCCTGTCATGCCAGGTCAGGAACGCCCACTTTGCATCTCATTAGAGATGCAAAGATGGGCATTAGAAATCCTGACGCTAAAGCAAGGTTTCACGCGTTAGCGTGAGCTTGCTGATTAGGCGATAAAATTATCGCCGCTTTTCGTCTGAAAATGGCCGCAAAAGCGGCGATAATTTTTTATCGCCTGCTTGTTGATATGCCCTTAAGATGCACAAAAGGCAAAGGCAGAAAAAATATTTCCCAAAATTATGCACTACCATTACTATACCAAGAATGATGACAGGTTGGAATCCTATGTACAGTTCAAATGGCAACTTGTACATACACAATATTGGAACACCGCTCACCATGTTAAAGTATTTATCTTGTTGCTTTCTCGTATATGTTCCAAATGATTGTGCTCTTAACCAGGAAAAAGTAGTTATTATGTGTTCGTTTCGTTGTATATGTGTGTCTGGGTGGATTTATGCATATATCTGTATGTATAGATGTGTGTATGAAAAGAGAAATTGTAACAAGGAGAGCACAATTTCCACCGTAAATAGTTATGTTCATCTACATACACTGGTAAAACACACAACGGCACTTAAAAAGTTACGATTGTGGCAGGCTGGTGGACAGTTCAAGTAAACTGAATAATTGATTGCAATAAAAAATGTACTTGCCATGTCCCCTGGTTACAACTTCTATTAGCTAATGCAAGCAGGCTTTTACAAGGTGTAAGTGCATGTTATAAAACACGTCAAGAGTATGTCTTATTGACGTGGGATAAGACGCTCGAACTGTGAACATTTTTACACTAAGAATTAAGTATTGCGTTTCCCAGTATTATAAATGCTTTATTTATCCAATGTTTGTATGTTAAAACGTCCACATTTGACGTTGTCAAGGCAACTGCTACCACAAAACAAACAAGCGCGGGCGCCTCACGCTGAAAGGAGGCAGCAGGGGGAGGGGAGAGAGCCTGCGCTTCCCTTGCGGGAGCAAGCAAACATATGTTGCCAAAGCTCGCTCCCGCAAGGGAATCGCCAGACGTGCACGCGTTGCCATTGAAGGCAATGGAACGCATGCACGTTTTTGGCTGAAAAGCCGAAGCGATTGCTAAAGTTCTTTTTCCTATGCAACGCATGCGCGCTGCGTAGGCGAGACCTAAAAAATGAATTTTTTTCTGACTTTTTCTGTCAATATTTGCTACATAGTGGTAGTTCCATGACCCTATTTCCTAACTTCAGTTTATGAAAAAAGTACACAATGGTTTCCAAAGTTTCAGTTGAGTATAAATGGGGTAATATAAACCCTGATCTACTAAGAAATACTAAAATGTTATTCGAACGCAAACCCATTTGTAAACAATATTTTAGAGGTTTGTGATGTGGATATAGCAAAGAATCAGTTAAAATGCATAGCGAGCTGAAATATTTAGAAATCCCATATTAACTAGTGCTTTGTTGTGATTTTCCAAATGCAGTTCATTACTAGTGATCCAGTATTCCATTGTACTACAAATTTGCACATTACGAAGAGCCACAAAATAGCCAAATGGCATCTGTAAATTACAATCAAGTGGAAGTTGTTGGTAACCATCTCTAACATACAAAAAATGGAAACTGAAAGGCACCACAAACTTTCACAACTGCTGCACTCTACATGATGGTGGTGAGGGGTCATGGTTAGAGCGCACAAGAAAAGGACAGGAGTTGTTCTTCACACAAAGAGTCATCCTGTTTGCTCAGACAGAGGAGGAGTTTTATGCCAGATGCAGGGTAAGTAAGGCTGTCAATTTGGATCTAGTAGATGAGCTAAAGCCAATGCTACAGTGGAAGACAGTTTTGTATATAACAACAGGAGTATAACCCATATACCACGTTGAGAGGTGGGTAGGTATGAAAGAAAGAGCAACAATTCTCAACAGGTATTATTACGCTAGACAATTAAATTTGTATGTCCAAGACATCAGACCGGAGGGAAAAAGGAAGACTCTTGAAGAATGTTTAAAGAATGTATTTAGGTCAAAACATCATTTAAGCGTCATTCGTAGAAACAAGAGAAAGCAAATTTACAGTTGTATCAGCACTGTAGAAATACATATTTGAAGCAAAAAACAATAACAACCCAAATTGCACTTGGTGCTGGATGTGAAGGTGAAGGTGGCGACACAAGTGACAATTGTGAAAACAGCGACGGCGGCGCAAGAGAAGTGACAAGTAATGTACAGTGAGAGCAAATTGTATAAAATACTGTGGTAGAGGAAATAAATTGATTATTCTTTGTAATTCAAGACAATCATTTTGAAAGGAGAAAACCACAGGAGAAATGTTGCGCGATTAATGGCGCTGAACGGTCGACGGCGTTTCGATCCTCTATGTTAGGATCATCTTCAGGACCGGGTTGTTCGATTTAAAAACGGTGCTGAGGGGGCGTCGGACAAGAACGTAGAGGGGTCCGCATCAGTGGGAGAACGTTGTCATCGCCACACGAAGACAAGCTGCACACGCCCCCGACATGCCTCGGATTCATTCCGTATTCCCAGAGTACCTCTGACGGGACCTGGCTAAGCCCCGAAGATCCTTTGACCGCCCGGCGACGTTCATCCACAGACGCGCCCCGCGTCTCTACTTAAACTTGACGCAACCTCTTCCACCCCCAGCAAACAACGTTCTCCCACTGATGCGGACCCCTCTACGTTCTTGTCCGACGCCCCCTCAGCACCGTTTTTAAATCGAACAACCCGGTCCTGAAGATGATCCTAACATAGAGGATCGAAACGCCGTCGACCGTTCAGCGCCATTAATCGCGCAACATTTCTCCTGTGGTTTTCTCCTTTCAAAATGATTGTCTTGAATTACAAAGAATAATCAATTTATTTCCTCTACCACAGTATTTTATACAATTTGCTCTCACTGTACATTACTTGTCACTTCTCTTGCGCCGCCGTCGCTGTTTTCACAATTGTCACTTGTGTCGCCACCTTCACCTTCACATCCAGCACCAAGTGCAATTTGGGTTGTTATTGTTTTTTGCTTCAAATATGTATTTCTACAGTGCTGATACAACTGTAAATTTGCTTTCTCTTGTTTCTACGAATGACGCTTAAATGATGTTTTGACCTAAATACATTCTTTAAACATTCTTCAAGAGTCTTCCTTTTTCCCTCCGGTCTGATGTCTTGGACATACAAATTTAATTGTCTAGCGTAATAATACCTGTTGAGAATTGTTGCTCTTTCTTACAGTGGAAGACAGAACACAGCCAAGCCATTCGTGTAACTGGTTCAGGTTTTATGCACCCTACATTTACTTGCATCAGGGAGGGAGTTATCAAAACAATATTGCAGCAGCAGGAGGCATTTCTCATAGTGATCTGTCAGGCTCTCTTAGACAATTCCTAGATGCACACGTAACTAGGTTAAATAACCATGTTGAAATTCCAACTAAGTTTGTTGAATTATAAAACACAAAAACAAAACTTGCCAAATTGCACCATTTCTAAATACCCACGTGAATTGTAATGCTGAATATATCATTACAGATATTGTTGCTGGTTAGCCATGGAGGACGCATGACTCACCACCATCACTGTGGACTGAAGACTTGTGTCACAGAGGGAGATATGGGAGATGGACTCTAACTTGACAATTTTAATAATGTATTACATTGTGTTATCCATTCTAAATATTACAACATAAAAAGTGTCATTTTTGGTACATTATGGGTAATAGTGCTTATGCCATTTGTCCATTGATTGTGGCTCCTTACCTTAGCACTCACGTTCAGAGTGAGCATTGCTAGAACCCTGCACACAATCAAATTAGAGGTGCTTTTGAAAGAATGTTAGACCTGATATCCTTGGTGTTGTTTCTCCCCCTAACTTGTTGCCTCAACCCTACTGTTTTGCTGAGGTGGTTTTTGCAGACATGGGAACTCTGCGCACTTTACCTCTGCTAACCCTTACTAAAGTGCTTGTGCTCGCTCCTTAAAGCCTGGCAGAATTGGCCCCTAGTAAATTTGCACTACCTCTGCCCATGGCTTGTAAATTAAAAGCTACTAGTGGGCCTGCACCACTAATTGTGCCACCCTGTTAAGTAGTCCTTTAAACATGTCTCAGGCCTGCCATTGCAGCCTGTGTGTGCAGTTTTAAACTGCCATTTCGACCTGACAAAATAAACCTTTTGTAAGGCCCAACCTTCCGTTTTTAATTCATATAAGTAATCCCTAGGGTAGGCCCTGGACAGTCTAGAGGGCAGGGTGGAGTGTATTTAAAAAATTGGGCACACACTTTTAGGTTTTACAATTCCTGTTAGTGAAACACTCACATTTGTTTTTAACTAAAACAAGGCTTACATCTCCCATAGGATAACGTTGGAGTTACCTTATTGCATTTAATAAGCTGTAACTTCCAAATGGGAACAGATAACCAGTTCATGGTTGCTGTCTTTGGAATTGTAATCAAAAATCCTCTCTTATGGTACAGCCAGAAAGTTACACTACAATTTCGAAAATACCATCTTTTCTCCAGGGTCGGAGATGTGCTGATAAAGGGGAGGGTGAAGTCCTTTGAAGAGTTGCAGAAGGAGTATGAGCTGGGGACTTCTGAGTTTTTCTGCTATGTTCAGGTGCGTCATGCCCTCCGGTCAGTCCTCGTGGAGGGTGAGAAGGTGCCTGAGTCCTCCCCTTTGGAGGACCGGATCCTTGATGGCCATATGCCTGAGAGCACGATCTCGCTCATCTACAAGAAATTGATAAACGTCCGGGCGGATACGCTTCTGGGGCTGCGGGACCAGTGGACTAGGGATGGACTCGAGTTGGATGACGAGGATTGGCAGTCTGCTGTTTCCTCTCCCAAGGAGGTTGCGATCCCGTCGCGTCTGAGGCTGGTGCAGCTCAAAATACTGCATCGAGTGTATGTGACGGGGCCAAGGCTGGTTCATATGGGATTCTCTGAGGAAGGCCTATGTAGGAGGGGATGTGGTATGGTGGGTACTTTCCTGCATATCATCTGGGAATGTGGTGTCATCACGGAATTCTGGAGGAGAGTCCATGCAGTGATGGGGGAGGTGACGGGCATTGCTATGCAGCCGGAAGCGCGGTGTTGTCTCCTGAATGTCTGGGGGCCCACTGATCACGATGCGGCACAGACCCAATGGGTGACTCTGGGTAACATGGTCGCTAAGAGAGACACCGCGCGATTGTGGGGCTCCGTGGGGCCCCCCACATTGACCGCGTGGAAAGAAAATATGGATTGGAGTATGCTCAGGGAAAAGACAGTATATTGCACTAGAGGCCGCCCTCGGAAGTGGCACGCCATCTGGGGGCGGTGGAATCAATACAGGGGGGGAATTTGTCTTGCCCCTGATTTGGATCCCCCCGAGGAACAGCTTTCTTCTTGACATTCTTTCCAGCCCAGTATATAAGATGTGATGATTAATTGACTTCTTGGGCCTCTGCTGTCCCCCTTCTTCCTCTTATCACAGTACTGTGACTGTTAGATGATTGGGGTCCGGCCTCCCCTGGGGGGCTATCACCATGGGCATTCAGTGTTCTTGCCTTGCTGGGGTTTGTTGTGTGTTTGTGTTTACTTAAAAATGGAATCTTTTCACTGCTCCTTTAATGCAATGTGGACGCTTCTTTGTCCTTCTCTATCGAAGCTGCCGAACCTCCGGGTTGTCGGCTGAATAGCTGTGTCCAGACTCTTGGAGAAATAAAGGTTTTAAAAAAAAAAAGAAAAAAAAAAGAAAATACCATCTTTGAAAAATTGCCATTTTCCTGGCATAGCCATTTAGTGCCTGCAGCCTGTCTGTCTGTGGGTCACATGACGGATTGTAACTGACAGTTGGGCCTTTATTTATTCCTCCTAGACACCCACATACAATAGAGAGCTTAGGTGTGTCTGGATGAGGCATCACTGGCAGGCTAGGAGGGCGGCACTGGATACTTCCCTATGTACATTGAACAGGCTGTTTTGCATCCACACAAAGGGTTACTCCCTGTAGTTAGTCTGGAGCCAGGGCGGAGGAGGCAGTAAACCTGTGCACCCCAACAGGAAACCTCTAGAAGCTTCTCCCGCTTCAAAGAAGGTATCTGGTATAATTATTGGACCTCAGACACCAATTCTTCAGTACTCTTCTGGACCTGTTGAGACTCTGCAAGGAAGAAGGGCTGCTGTGCTGCTGAAAGGACTGCCACTCTGCTGGACTGCTGTCCTGCTGGACTACTGCTTTACTGGACTGCTGCCTTGCTATATTGCTGCCCTGCTGCCCTCCTGCCCCCCTGTTGAGTCAGAGGGATTTGGACCTGCACCCGAACCTAGGACACCTAGAGTGATTCCAAGGCCTAGTCTGCTGGCCTGTTAAGGGCCACAAGGGCATAACAGGCTCTCAACCACCTGAACTAGCACCCAGAACCAGCAGGTGTATGTCCCTGGCCCCAAGTGGTGCCCCTCAAGTATTGGACCATTAGAGTGGCCTCAGTGAAGCTGACCTGAAGTTTTTGGTCTCTTTGTGACCCTGAACAGGCCCATTTGTCTTCATAACCTTGTCGCTTGCCTAGCCCACCAATGCAAAGTTCTGTCAACACGACCCTTCAACCTCATCGACCGCTCATGGGGAGTGCCACCGCAAAGCTCTAGCCCGACTGTTCTCGATGACACAGGATGTTTGTGCTACAGCGATGACAGGCTTCTTTTCGCTCCACAACAATGGCATTTCACAATTCTTCTCTGCTCCTCGCGCCCCCTCCACTACGAACAGGACTTTTTGCGCTGTAATGAGAAGGTACGTTTTCAGCGCGACTAACCTGGTCCCTGTATCCGACCCACGTTCCATTGCGGTTGGCCTGAACTTGTGACTTTCTCCCGGTCTCACCTGATCAGATAGCCGTGAATGGCGCTTTAGGCTTTTTGACACCGTTTTCACTTAAATCTTTAAAATTGCATATCCTCAGGTCTACTGCCCTTTTGTTGTTTTGATCTTTATTTATTTATTACATTTTGCTCTATTTTTCTAAATAGGAGAGGGACTTTTCTTGTGTTGAGGTTTCACTTTATTACTGTTTGAAGTGCTGCTCAAATACTATACACAGTGCCTCTAGGTTTAAAGCTTAACTGCTCTTTAGCAAGCTACCAGAAGTTTGGTGAACAGGTTAATGTATAATATTGCAAGCACAAGGAGATGATGGACGGAGCACTGAAATTTTTCAGACACTGACACCCATTTAAAGGTCTGGGTTGATTCCATCTCGTCATTTAGCTCACTTCGCCACCCCAGTTCAGACCTAGCCATATGCAACTCAGTCCTGACCCTGTTCCTCATGGGAACAGTCCAGCCCTAACTGCCAAGCCAGGTCTTCCCTTGACCGGAAACAAGCATCCTGGGACCAGTTTTGGGGTAACAACCCTCACCAGTCAGGCCAGCTTGAATCCAAAATGAGCAAGGAACCCAAGTCAGGGCATACCATGCTAACTTAGGGCAAACAAAGCAAACACAAGGAGATGATGGGGGGGAGCACTAAAACTTTTCAGACACTCCCTCCCCCAGTCCCAGATCAATCAATCAAGGAGTTGTGAAGCATGTGACTTGCCCATAACGGCCTCAAGGCGCTGGGGCAGGTGGGCAGGTGTGCAGCTTGGGGCCAGCTGAAGAGCCAGGTCTTAAGGCTCTTCCTGAAGGTGTGCATAGAGGGGGAGCGTCTGATGTCAATCTGGAGCTCGTTCCAGGTCTTTTCTGCGATGTAGGAGAAGGCTCTTCCAACTGTTCTGGCACTGTGGATGCACGGGGTTTCGGCAAAGGGCAAAGTCGGGATAGCGGAGGTTTCTCTTGAGTACGTGGAAGGAGACCCTTTCCTTGAGGTATTGGTGTCTGGTGTTGCGGAGGGATTTGATGGCGTGGGTGAGTAGCTTGAAGGTTACTCTCTTCTCGACGTGGAGCCAGTGGAGGTTTCGAAGGTGTTAGGTGATATGTTCATGTTGTGGGATGCCGAGGACGAGTCTGGCCGCAGTGTTCTGGATGGTCTGAAGTTTGCGGATCAGGGATTTGTTGATTCCAGAGTAGAGGGCATTCCCATAGTCTAGTCTGCTTGTTACGACTGCATGGGTGATGGTCTTTCTGGATTCAGGGGGTAACCATTTGAAGGTCTTGTGAAGGATGCAGAGAGTGTTGAAACAGGTGGAGGCAATGGCGTTGATCTGTCGGGTCATGGTGAGGGAGGAGTCGAGTATGATGCCGAAGTTTTGGGTGTGGTCTGTGGGGGTAGGGTGCTTCCGAGGGCAAAGGGCCACCAGGAGATGTCCCATGCAGAGGGGGTGGGCCTGAGGATGAGGACTTCTGTCTTCTCTTAGTTGAGCTTCAGGCAGATGCTGCTCATCCAGGATGCAACATCTTTCATTCCTTCCTGGAAGCTGAGATTGGTGGTGTGGGGGTCCTCAGTGAGGGAGAGGATGAGCTGGGTGTCGTCGGTGTAGGGGACTGCTGAGACCATGCCGTCTGACAATTTATTTATTTGTTTTAGAGGTTTTATATAGCACTGGCTAGACCCAGAGGTATCAGAGCGCTTTACATGAGTAAGAAGATGCTGACAGTATAAAACAATAATTTAACAGCATGGAACACCAACAATTTAACAAAATAGAAACAGCTTGAATTTTTACCTATCAAATAAACAGATAGATAGAGCGAGGGCTGTATACATGTATAACATGGAAAAGGGAGATCATAATGTTAAGGGATGGAGGAAGGCATGGAGGGCAGCAGGTAGTTTGGAAGTTAGATGTGATAAAAGAGGTGGGAAGCAGAGGGGGAAATTTGGTAGGAGAAGGGGAGAGGGAGGGGATGGGCAGGGCTATGAGAGGGAGTGGATGAGAGCAGTGGGGAAGGGAGAAAGGTGAGCCAATAGGGGAGGGCGAGGGGGGAGGAGGGAGACAATAGGAAAGTAAGGGGGACCATAAAAGTGGAAGGGGTGAGGTTGAATTCAGGGCGCTGGTTAAGACCCCCAATATTTATTGAGGAGGTGCATTTTGAGGTCTTTTTTAAAGCTGATGTAGGAAGGGTTGCATCGCAGGTCTTTGGGGAGGGCATTCCAGATGTTTGGGGCATTACCGTAGAAGGAGCGGGATTGTGTGGATTTCTGTTTTTAGCAGGGGTGGGACTAGGAGGAGAGAGTTTATGCTTCTCATAGGTCGTGTGCTGCCCGCTTTGCAGAGTTTATTGGCCAGGTATGGTGGTGTATTTTGATGGTGAACTTTGTGAGTAATGCAAGCAGTTTTGTATGTGGATCTACCTTCAATGGGGAGCCATTTAAGGGTTTTGAGGGCTGGGAAGATGTGGTCTAAGCGTTTGCAGTCGGTGATGAGCCTGGCTGCAAGGTTGTATTATATTAAAGCTTGACAAGGGGAAACCCGTAAGGTAGGAAGGACCCAGGGTGCTTACTATTTTGAAAAACAAGAGGTCCTTCAAAAACGATGCATCATGCGATAAATATAGACCAGAATCGGCTCTATATCACTTATACAATGCCCAGCCGGACATTGAAGTTTTAATGATCAAATAGAATTAATTTCTGACATACAATTAGAATGTAGAGTGGGACACAGTCCTGTGTCCTTACAAACTAAACAGAAAGTGCAGACAATCAAACACAAAAAACAAAAAACATACATCAGGCTGAAGAATGAAGCTTATAGCCAGTACGAAATACAAGGGCAAGCTTTCTTAAAGGTACAATAACATGCACAATTTTTAACAAATGCGTTTAAAATGCATGTTTGTACATGGGGTCGACGACGTTTCGATCTATTCAACCAATACATAGATCATCATCAGGACTAGAAAGAGTAAAAGCCTGAATTTACAATTCCTGTACGAATAGAAAGGGAAAAAATAAGAGAGAAGGGAGAGGTACATTAAAACCTAACAATACTGTGAGAAAAATATTGTCAGTAACCATGCACGGCATGCCATACGTGAGAAACACACCTGGCGGCTGGTTGTTGATGCGAAGGTATTGGTATGACCGGTGAAGTGAACCGAATGAACGAGGCTAGCACACACGCTCAGAAGCTGAGTTGACAAAGTGCAAGGGACTAAGATGGTACGTAGTGGAGTGTGTGGTGAAACGCCAGATAGTGTTCGGTGAAGTAGTACATGATCACGCTAGCGAAAAGTCAAGGGGACGTGAGGACTAACGGTCCCACTCTACATTCTAATTGTATGTCAGAAATTAATTCTATTTGATCATTAAAACTTCAATGTCCGGCTGGGCATTGTATAAGTGATATAGAGCCGATTCTGGTCTATATTTATCGCATGATGCATCGTTTTTGAAGGACCTCTTGTTTTTCAAAATGGCTGCAAGGTTGAGCACAGATTTGAGTGGAGCAAGGTGGACCTTGGGGATTTCGGTGAGGATGGCGTCTCCGTAATCAATACGTGAAAGGACCAGAGATTGGACTGCTAATTTAAAGTCATCCGTAGGAATAAAGGGCATAATTTTCCTGAGATGACAGAGAGTGAAGAGCGCTCCTTTAGCCGATTTTTTGATGTGCACATTGAGAGTTAGGCTATTATCGATGGTGATACCAAGAGATTTTACTGAGTTGGGTAAGGAGTGTGAGCAGTTGAGGGCATTAAGGTCGGAGATCCAGGTTTAAATGGGGAGAGGGTTGTTTTTAAGGGAGAAGAGAATGATTTAAGTTTTTTTGGGGTTGAGTTTGCAATGATTTAATTGGAACCAGTATTGAATCTTAGTGAGGGTGTTGTTAAGGTGTAGGATGTCTGCGTGTGTTTTGATCTTATAGTAGAATTGGGTATCATCGGAATAGAGGCGGTAGTTGATTCCAGCTTGTTTAGGAATGAGGGTGAGGGGGTCCATAAAGAGGTTAAAGACAGAGGGAGAGAGAATAGATCCCTGAGGGACTCCTAGGGAGACCGGAGTGGGGTTTCATAAGCAGTCGTGAATTTTGATTTGCTGTGTTCGATGTTGGAGATAGGAGCCAAACCATTTATGGGCAGTACCATTGAGGCCGAAGCGATCTCTGAGAACATTAAGTAGGACTGAGTGGTTAACTGTATCGAACACTGCAGAGAGATCGAGGAGGATAAGTAGGCAGTTCTCGCCATTGTCGAGGGAGTGGTGGATGCCATCGACAATGTTAAGCAAGGCAGTTTCGGTGCTGCAACCTTTCCTGAAGCCTAACTGTAAGGGGTCCATGGTGGCAAGAGGGGCCATGTAGATGTCGAAGAGCGTGGGGCTGAGCGATGATCCTTGGGAAACTCAGTAGTTGATCTCTGTAGGTTCGGAGAAGAAGGGCGGTAGACTGATTCTTTGGGTCTTGCTGGTGAGGAAGGAGCGGAGCCAGTCAAGGGCAGTTCCTTGTATGCTGGCATTGTGGAGTCAGGCAATGCGAGTGTGGTGGGAGATTGTGTCGAAGGCTGCAGAGAGGCCTAGTAGGATGAGGGCCATGGTGTGGTCATGTTCAAGGAGAGTGCGGATGTCATCGGTGGCGGCAAGGAGAGTGGTCTCAGTGCTGTGGTTATTTTATGTATTTTTGATTTATTTGTAAGGTTTTATATAGCACGGACTAGACCTGATGAGGGTATCAGAGCGCTTTAAAGACGTCGCATCAAAAGAGAAGTTGCACTCTAGTCACATAAAAATGAGTATCTAAGATAGGATTGTATATCTTGTATGTTCAAGTTGAAGGTCAGGGTTGTGTTATTCATTCTCTTTTAGCGATCATCAAGCATCTTGGTAGATGGACAGCTTCTGGTTGGTATCTGCTTGCATCAGGGCTGGGATCAGGAGAGAGTTTTATTCATTAGAAGTAGTTTGACTACATTTTTGAAGGAGGTGGTGGAGCGGTTCATTTTGATTGCTTGGGGCAGGGCGTTCCATATCCTAGGTGCTAGGCCAGAGAAGGAACATGTGTAGGTTTTCTTTTTCCTAAATGTTTGTGGTTTCAATAGCAGGGTGTTGGTGCTTCTCAGAGTTCTGCTATTGCCTGATAATTCGAGTTTATTGGCTAGATACTTTGGCGTATTTAGGTGTAGGGTTTTGTGCGTCATGCATGCAATTTTTAGCTGTGCCAATTCAGTTCCTTTAAATCCGGGGTGATGTGGTTGTTCTTTCTGGAGCCAGTGATGAGCCTTGCAGCCGCGTTGAGTGAGGCTCTTACAGGAGCTTGATGGGATCTCGGCAAGCCACATAAGGTTGTATTCCCATAGTCTATTTTTGGTAGAACTAGAGATTGAAGGACTGTTTTTAGGTCGTTTTCGTTGAGGAAGGGTTTTAGTTTTCTGAGAATGCTCATATATGAAATTTGGCTCCTCTGGTGGCTGTACTGATGTGTTCTCTCATGTTGAGATTCTTGTCAAGTGTTATTCCCAATGATCTTGTGGAATCTATAATGTGAGGTTTGCAATTGAGGGTTGTTAGGTGTTTCATCCAGTTTACTATGTCACTTTGTCCTTTTGGTGGGAGATTGGGAGAAAGTCAGTTTTGAGCACATTGAGTTTGAGGTGGTTTTTAGTTAGCCAGATGTGTGTTTTTTGTAAAGTTGTGTTGAGTAGGCGGATGTCGTCCGGCGATGAAATCCTTAGGTATAGTTGGGTATCATCCATGTACATGTGGTAGTCGATATTGGAGAGTTTCAGCATTTCGGTTAACGGTTCCATGAATAGATTGAAGAGGGTAGGAGATAAGGTGGAACCTTGAGGGACTCCCAGAGTGACCGGTGTGGTCGAGGATAGTATATGGTTAATCTTGATTCTTTGAGTTCGGTTTTCTAAGAAGGAGGCGAGCCACTTGAGGACGCCCCTGTTAAGCCCATTCTATGTTCGAGTAGGTGCAGGATACTGATATGTTAGACTGTATCGAAGGCTGATGATAGGTCTGGGAGGATTAAGAGGCAGGATTAGTTTCGATCTAGTATTCTAAGTGCGTCATCAACGATGTGGGTCATGGCCATTTCCGTGCTGTGATTCTGCCAGAAGATTGATTGGAACTGGTTATCTGGAATGGTTACTGTGGAATCTGGATTGGGAAGGGTCGAGGGTGGAGTTCTCTTCAATGAAGTTCGTTAGCTGGATGTTGACTTTGGCTGTGAAGGGGAGGATGGAGATGGGTCAGTAGTTTTCGAGGTCCATCGTGTCTGCAGAGGGTTTCTTGAGGAGGGGTTTGCCTTCTGCATGTTTCAAGTCATCGGGGAAGATGCCGGCTTCAAAGGTGGCATTGATGGTGCGTCATAACTCGGGTGCTATGGTGGTGGCGGCTCTGTGGAAGATGTACCTCAAGGCCTCGGGGTGCTAGCATCCGGCGTGAGGGCGGCGGCCACGGGGGTGCAGGGTTGGTGAAGGTTTGTCAGCAATGTCGGCAGGAGAACTGTCTGTGGGTGGTGTTCGGTGTAGACAGCTGGTAGTTGGTGTTCATTCTGGGGTTGAGTGCATGGAGATCAGCTGAGTCATAGTGGTGGGTGGCCGGAGAGCCAGGGTCCCTGGGGTTGGTCGCAGTTGAGCTATGGACGGGCGCAGACGGGCTTTCCTTTGACGCGCCTTCAGCCGCCATTAAATAGGGAAGGGGGTAGGAAGAGCAGCTGGGAGGCAGGAGTGGGAAACAGCAAGGGGAGTGGGGCCGCAGGGCTGCAACAGCGGGAAAGGGCGGCGAAAACGGCCATGGAGGAAACAACAATGGCACAGGAACTGGCAAAAAGCTGACAACAGGCAAAACAAACGGAAAAGGACAATTCCAAGGCAGAATAACAAAAAGACAGAAGAACAGACAATAACAAAAAGACAATAAAAAGGGCACAAGTAGGACGACAGACAACAGCAACATCGGACCAGCAGAAGTGCAAGGCTTTGTTACTGGACCACCAGGGATGAGGCGCAGGCCGGAGTCTGAGGGTGGAGGAGGGCCTCGAACACCTACCTGCTCAGAGGTGTAGGGGGCAGCGGCAGCGGCACAACAGCGGAGCTTCTGCGGCAGAGAGCAGAGTCCCTGACCTGAAGGTCAGAGGTCTTGATCCAGTTCTGAGTTGAATCCATCATCATTATTTAGCTCATTTTGTAACCCCAGTTCAGACCGAGCCATATGCAAATCAGTCTTGATCCTGTTCCTCATGGGAACAGTCCAGTCCAAACTGCCAAGCCAGGTCTTCCCTGTGCCGGAAACAAGCATCCCGCGACCAATTTCGGGGTAGCACCCTTCATCAGCCAGGTAAGCTTGAATTCAGTGGCAAAGAGAGCAAGGAACTCACGTCTAGGCATGCTCTGCAACTTAGGGTGAACAAAGCAAACACAAGGAGATAATGGATGGAGGGCTGAATCTTTTCAGACACTCACACTCATGCACAGATCTGGGTTGAATCCATCATCATTATTTAGCTCACTTCGCCACCCAAGTTCAGACACAGCCATATGCAAATCAGTTTTGACCCTGTTCTTCATGGGAACAGTCCAGCCCGAACTGCCAAGCCAGGTCTTCCCTGGACCAGAAACAAGCACCCTGGGACCGGTTTCGGGGTAACACCCCTCATCAGTCAGGCTAGCTTGAATCCAGTGGCAAAGTGAGAAAGGAAGCAGAACAGGAGGTCGTTCATTCTCATACATTGCACCAAAACCTTTTAACAGCCTCCCACAACTCATCAGAGCCCCCTCCTCATTTTTTGAGTTCCAAAAGAAGCTGCAGACCTGGTTCTCAGAATTACTCTGAAGGGACACTCATCTATAGACTTGCTCAAGCGCCTGGATACCCTCACTGGTGATTAGTGCACTTTAGAAATAGATATAGCATAACTTAATGTGTTTGTCCCTAAACCCACTCTAGCCCTCACTAAACCACTCCTTACTCCTCCCTAAGGGTTTCTATTTAATCATGAGTAGGATATTTCCCCCTGGTCTCCAGTCTGGTCCCTTACATATTTACTACTAAGCAATAAACTTACATGTGTGAGAATCTCCCAATGGAAAAGATAGAAGAGGTATTATTTTATGTTATGTAGAGTGCACTATCACCCGGCAAAGTATCTAGGCGCTGAGAGGAGAAGGTCTTGCCACACCTAGGGCCATGTGGGACTACTCAAAAAGTCAGGCCTTCAGCTTCTTGTGGAATTCAAAAAGTGAGAAGTAGGCCATTATATGTAGAGAAAAGTTGTTCCGTGCTTTATTAGAGATGAATGAGAAGGTGCGACCACTAGATGGGGTTTTCCGTATGTGTTGGATTTGTGCAAGTAAGAACCCAGATGAGTGGAGGTGTATGAAAGGTTTGTGAAAGCAGATGCGATTGTTGAGGTATGCTGGGCCAATGTTATGTAGTACCTTGAAACTGGTGGTGTATATTAGAAATATGGTTTCTTCTGGTTGACCAGGGTACGCAACTAAGCCAGGCAGAGCCCATCACTCTTGTCAGGGCTAGTAAGTTATACATCAAAGATAACCCGTGCCAACGGGCAACACTGCTCCTCATTTGTTGAGGTCCCTTTGGCTGGGGGGACCATACTGCAGATGGCAAGGGCTTCTCTGCCACAAGCAATGGGGAAAAAGGACATAAAGCGCTCACCACAAGCGTCTCCTTAGGACAAATCAAATTCCCAATGAAGCGCTCACTACACGCTAGTTGCAAGTGACTAGAGAGGTTGCACTCAGAGTCCTACGGTCAATTCTGGGCAGTCACCTATCCCAGGAGAACAACTGGGGGCAGCAAAGCAGGGATGTAGCAGGACAGCTCTCTGGTTTCCTCAGCAAAGTGGCAGTCTTTCTAGCAGGCAAGCAAGTCAGCACAACAAAGCGGTGATCTTTCTGGCAGCACATCAATCCCTTGGTTAAAAATCCGATGCATTGTCTAAAGATGTGGGGCCAGAGCCCCTGTACTTGTTCTCAAAATGTCTTTGATCTAGGAGGCACTTAAACAGAAACCTTACAAGTGCACAACACTCCCTTTCAATCCCAGCCCTGGCTCCTGATGTACAGTAGGGGGTAAACCAGCCCTTTCTGTGAGGGGAGGACACAGCCTGTAGAAATGTAAGTGCACCCCGCCACCCCCTCTCACAGCCCAGGCAGACTATCAGTATGCAGATCAATGCAGATGCAACCCGTTTACACCCAACCCTTCCTGTGTGATGGCTTTCTGGAAAGTATGCACAAAGCGCAGCTGTCAACCAGGTCCAGATGTGGATTGGAGTCAGGCTGCAAAGCACAAAGAGTCATAAGCACAGAGAAGTGCCCACTTTTTAAAAGTGGCATTTCTACAATACTAATGTAAAATCCACCTAGCCCACTAAGCAGGATTTATCACCACTATTCTAAACATACCAAACCTGGCAACGCTACTCATTTCAGATCAGGAATTGCCACTTATGAACCTATAAGGGAATTCCCACAGTTAGCCTAGGAAAGGAGTAGACCTCATATCAATGAGGAAACAAATAGGCTGTTCGTCACCTCCAGGACATGCCACATATTAAAGGCACATGTCCTACCTTTTACCTGCACAGCACCCCGCCCAGGTTTCAGGCTTGGCACATAACTTTAAATACCACGTCATTGTGCATGCAGGCCCTGTGGCAGTACACCGCAGACAGGTTTGAAATGCTACTTCTGTGGGTGGTGCAAACAACCCTGCAGGCCCCCTAGTTGCATTTCATTTACAGGGGCTGGAAATATAGGATACCACTGTACAAGGAACTTACAGGTAAATTAAATATGACAAACAGGTGTACACCAATCATACCATGTTTAAAGGGGAGAACACATGCACTTTATTACTCATTAGCAGTGGTAAAGTGGCAAGAGTCCTAAAGTCAACAAAAAGAGGATAGGAAAAATAAAGGAGGAAGGCTTAAGGTTTGGGGATAACCCTGAAAAATGGGCGAGGTCCAACAATGAGGAGTTTGAATTGTGTTAATTTGTGTAGTGAGAGCCAGTGACGCTCCTTCAGAAGTGGTGTGATGTGTGTGTGGCATGGGAGGTTGAGAGCGATTCTGGCTGCAAAGTTCTGAATGGTCTGCAGCCATCTGGGGAATTTTTGTATTGATCCCGGCACAGAGGGTGTTGCTATAGGCCAGCTTGCCTGTGACCAGGGCATGCATGGCAGTTTCCCGTGTGCTGATTTGGAGCCATTTGAAAATCTTCCTCTGCATCTTCAGGGTATTGAAGTATGAGGTGGTGAAGGCATTGACTTGGACGGTCATGCTTGGTTTCCCATTGATGATGATCATAAGGTACTTTGCGTGGGTAGTGGGAGTGGGTGTCGTTCGTAGCTCTGTTGGCCACCAAGTGGGAATGTGCACTTCCTGAAGGTCATGATTTCTGTCTTGTTGGTGTTCAGCTTTAGACAGTTGATCTTTATCCAGCGGGCACTTTCAGTCATTCAGTCATTACATTTCTGGGTACTGGCCATATTGTCTTTTAGGGAGGCAATGATTTGTGTGTCATTGGCGTAGAAGAGGATGTTGATATTGTGAGGGTGGTGATGCTGGCTAGAGGGATCACTTATGCTTTGAAGAGGGTCTGGCTCAGTGAGCATCCTTGCAGAATAGATGAGGTCGTGGGCATCTGAGGTGCATGGTGCCAGGCTGACTGACTGGGTCCAATCAGTCAGAAGGGAGCAGATCCATTGGAGTGCTTGTCCTTGGACTCCGATGTCATATAGGTGTTGAATGAGGTTGGATTAATGTTGGGGAGTGAGAGCGAGGAAAAACTCCACTACGTGGAGCGGATTTTTTCAGAACTCTGCGCGCAACGCAGATCGCAAACTGGGAAAACTCTGCAAATTCTCAATCGGAGTGGAATTTCACGCCCAGGCTTACCAATCACAGTGGAAAGCCAGCAGCACCGGTCAGGAGAGAGCCTGCACCTTCTAAGTACTGCCACGTTATTATTATTATTATTATTATTATTATTATTGATTAAAAAAATCTTACGATGAGGCAATATACATAATCAACTAAAATAATCCAATTCATAAATATAGAACAGATAAAAACAAGAATAAATAATGCAGTATTTTTTAACTGAGTTAAGTTCGATAAAATCCATTTCAAATTGCTATTTACATTTTAATATATATCATACAGTACTTATAGATTTTAATTTTTACTGCGAGCAGTCCAGCTTTGTCAAACACCATCAGAGCTTGCGAGGGCCCACGGTCAGGACACCCATTGGCACGCCAAATGCTTCCATGCTGCAGGAGCGGGTAAGACTTGAATCAGTCCTGTGGGCCCCCCGGAACTTGCTTCTGACTGTGCTGCAGCACCATAGACACTAATGCCTAAGAGTCAAAGGGGAACACTCTAGTATGCTCTACTAGTAAGCATATTCGGGGCAGCCACCAGTAAATGGGGAACAACCCGACCACATTACAAGCAGGAGGGTGGAACAGGAATTTGCCTGACAAAGAGCCCTGACCTCAAGGGGATTGTGTTGTTGCTTACGTATGTTGCTATTCCTTTGCAAGTACTTTTTTTCTTATAAAAACAAGTATTTGACTGGACATTTATTTATTGACAATACTGCATGCACTTTGAGTTATGGGTCATGTTTACTAATCTGTGTCTCCACTTTCCCCTCGATGGAGCCTTTGACTCCTTGTTCACAGCTACACCTGAAAGTCATTTGCAGAAGGGGTTACTTGGCCCAGTTGCTCATGACCCATAGTAGGTCAGGCCCTGGGACATCAGGAGAAATAGGCCTCAACCACCATGGATGGGCACAGTAGCTCCTGTTTTCCCCATGGCCTTCTGAAAGTGGTTCTGACACCTAACATATGAAATACAATGCTTAATGTTTAGCTTTCTCATCTTTTCCTTTTTACATTATCCAGAGCTGGGGTTTTTCATTCTTCCATTCAATGGCTGTGCAGAAGGTGCTGGCTTTTCTAAGTGCCCACTTCTTACTTCACTGTTGTGACCACTTTCCCTATCTCTGGGCTGAAGTGATAAAAGGGTTGGATCAACATTGATGGAAGACTGCTATTGTGCTGTGGACTTCTAAGGCCTAACAATTCTTTAGCAATGTAAAGCTAGACTGAAGTTCTCTTATCACAATCGAATTCTTAGACTAAGTATGGCTGTGCTAAAAATTTCCTGATGGAGGTTTGTTCCAAGGTTCAGAACTTTACAGCACATGGTTGTGCTCATAATGTTATATACAAGTGCCAAGGGTATCAGGCCCACTGGACTGATTTACATAGTGTTCGGAGCATTTTCTCATGAGATGATTTTCTCTGAGGGTAGCTACAGGTTCCATGTTATAGTTAGATTATGGAAGCTGCCATCACTATTCACAGCTGCTACATTACTGCTTCATTGATTCTTCCTCCTATCAACAGCAGTGTCTCTGTAAAGGCTCTAGACAGCCCTCGAGAAATCTAGTAGCTCACTCGCGATAGCGAGTCAGATTTTTTTCAGGTCGAGCAATTTTTAAGTCCTACTGGTCTGCTCTGGCGAGTGAACTTGACCTGGAATGGACCAGGTACTTTGTTCATTCAGCAAGTTAACGAGCAATAAAGATGCCTTTAAATCTTGTTTTTATCTTGACACATTTGTTGTCCGGTCAAGGACAACAATCAAATGTCCGTTTAACTTTTTACTACTTGCTACTTATCTTTTTCCTGGAAAATGATGTTTACTTTTCCTTCTCTTTGTTCAGTTAGGGGAGTTTTTTAAAGTGAGCTGTCTGACAATAATTATGAAAGCTATAGGATGTGAGGTTTTCTTTCTAACACACGGTATTTAAATAGCTTGTCAATAAATAGTACAAATATTTTAAAATGTGTCAGGAATGACAAAAGTCAATTTTATTTTTAATTCAGAAGTGTGATGCTATCAAAGACTTAAATAAGAGCAAAACAAATCAAAACACTTTACTTGGTGATGTGCAAAGACCAATATTTGCAGAAACACTATTTCCAAACACTATTGTTTGAACATTATATAGGTTTATCAGCAAAACCACATGTCCCTTGCAAATTTTGTGGCTATTTCAATGGAAATGTGTTGATTGCAAATGTCAGTGTACTGCCACTTCATGCTTTAGTTACATATGCAATAAAAGTTGTAGGGCCCGATTCACAGAACTAACCTAAGACAAAATCCTAAACTTACTACCATTTTGGTATTCACAGAAGGCACTTACTCATTTTGGTATTCACAGAAGGCACTTACTCATTTCGGTATTCACAGAAGTTAGGAGTCCTAAATGCCTTCTGTGAATACCGAAAGTCTTAAAATTAGGATTTTTCTCAGTTTAGTAGTAGTATAGTTAGGACTCCTAACTTTAGGACTCCTAAATGCCTTCTGTGAATACCGAAAGTCTTAAAATTAGGATTTTTCTCAATTTAGTAGTCCTAAGTTTAGGACTCCTAACTTTAGGACTCCTAAATGCCTTCTGTGAATACCGAAAGTCTTAAAATTAGGATTTTTCTCAGTTTAGTAGTAGTATAGTTAGGACTCCTAACTTTAGGACTCCTAAATGCCTTCTGTGAATACCGAAAGTCTTAAAATTAGGATTTTTCTCAATTTAGTAGTCCTAAATTTAGGACTCCTAAATGCCTTCTGTGAATACCGAAAGCATTAAAATTAGGATTTTTCTCAGTTTAGTAGTGGTAAAGTTAGGAGTCCTAACCTTAGGACTCCTAAACTGAGAAAAATCCTAATTTTAAGGCTTTCGGTATTCACAGAAGGCATTTAGGAGTCCTAAAGTTAGGACTCCTAACTTCTGTGAATACCGAAATGAGTAAGTGCCTTCTGTGAATACCAAAATGAGTAAGTGCCTTCTGTGAATACCAAAATGGTAGTAAGTTTAGTATTTTGTCTTAAGTTAGTTCTGTGAATCGGGCCCGTAGTTTTTAAACATGATTTTAGAAACATTCTTGCCACCACCATGATGACAATGCTGTTAATGAACTAAGAGGTAAGTCAGGGGTCATGTGCATCCTATATATGCGGCTAGATTTGTATTATATGTGGAGCAAAAGTTTAGTCTATTAAATCAAACAAGAGAGTTTTTGCTCTGCAGACATGCTGAACACGCATATTTTAAGGTACTCTCATGTGTGATAAGGAAGGAAATGGCATCTCAGTACATTAAAATATTTGCCTAGGATCACATAATTTGAAACCAGTTTGTGGGCATTAGCTAGGTCAAGTAGATTATTTAAGTCACTAGACTTGCAGGTCGGGTAATACTTTTATGATTTTTCAAGGCTTTTCTATGCATGCTCTCTTGCCACACTATTTTCCTGATCCAGAACAACTTCAGTGACACAGGTCCTCAGAAACTGGCCGCACTCAGGACCAGCACTCCACAACCACCTAAGCCTGCAGTCTCTTCTTGGAGATCAAAGGAGAATCTTAGTAGCTCAAGGTACCCAAACCCTTCAGGGATCAGTTCAGGAGGCCTACCCAAAAGCACAGCAGATCCACTTCCCACCAGTCCTGCACAAGGTTCAGCCTTCAGCCCAGTTGAGAGTCAGAGATACAAACCTGGAATCAATAGTTCTCCTGGAAAGGGTCAAAACAGCAAATCTTCCCTCTTCCTCCAAAGCCCCTGAAATGTTTCTGTTTCTGTCTTAACCCTTCCTGCCCATACATTGGTTTAAAAAGAAAGATTCGGACATTGGTAAGACTCCTGTACCTAATCTAGTGTTCAAAACAAGGGTAGGGGGACTGGGTTTTTTTGAAGGACCAGCACACGAGCCCCTTACAGTTGTGTGAACAAGGAGTGTACTGTTCCTATATAAATATCTAGGTCAGCAAAATGGTTGGCGGAGGGGAGTGCTCCTTTTAGGAGAAAGGGCCCTCACAGACTCCGAGGGGTGTCATGCTTCATCATGTGGCAGCTACTCATTGGGCCGGTGCAGCAATGCCCTACGGGCCCCTCGAGGG
This sequence comes from Triturus cristatus, assembly GCF_964204655.1. NCBI lineage: Eukaryota > Metazoa > Chordata > Amphibia > Caudata > Salamandridae > Triturus > Triturus cristatus. Next base: position 211,208,275 of record NC_140591.1, on the reverse strand, counting down.
AGCTCTTTGCCAGAGATCATTTCTTTTCCGCTGACGTGATATGCATGAGTGAGTGACAAGGTGTGAGTAGAATGGGTGAGAGTTATGTGCGTTAAAAATTGACTAAGGTGATCCAAGCAAGAACTAAATTTTAGTGGTAGGATCCCTTTGTCAAGACTAAAAATGTGGTTTGAGCATGGAATAGCTACCATGGTCTACTTAGCTGCAATAGGTGTAAGTACAAAGGTCAACATGTTTCATGCCTAAAGGAGTCCCTAGTGGATCATGGCATTTCATCCTGACCAAGAAGACCTTATTCTACTTTCACAGGGATGGATAAGTGAAGAGTGTATGCAGCATGCCCTGTATACATTACATAGATTTTCGGGATATCTCCTGGGGTTAGTAGACGCAGTGAATAAGAAGAAAGCGGCCCAGTCAGACCGGCAAGGCAAGCGCTGATTTAGCATATCGTCAAACATGTCAAAGTGCAGTGTGGCTATCGACCTACACAGGGACCTGCAGCTAGCGATAGCCACACTGCTCTTGCTTCTACCCATGAAGACCTTCACCTTCCGTCAAACCTCTACAGGAGCCCAAGGACTCAACAAATAGTTCAATCTTTATTTACACCCACTTACAAATCTGCCGTGGAGAATTCTTGCGGCTCCAGCAAGGTTGATGGACTTTTTCCACCATAGGCAAATTAGACTTCTTTCAAAACAATGTAAAACATCAAAGACATTCAGATTTATTGATTAGTCAACGATGAGAGGTTGGTGAAGGTTCAAAATCCTTATTTATCGTAAAGTTAAAATCTCTAATTATCTTAATTCAGTTTAGTAAGTTTACAGAAATATAAAATGGATTTAGTTAGAAGTCAGCACTTGGAAAAAATGCAGTGTTCCATAAAGAAACCCAGTAAGCTAACAAAAGGGCCTATTCTAAATAGAACCCACAACAAGTTCCTCTGGAGAAGAGCGAATAAGAAATTAACTTCTCATAAAGAGTAGTTTCTCAGCTGAGTTCCCTACATTTGCAATACCAACTGTAAATAAAAGTGCGATCCTTGCAATATTATTTATCACTAATAATCCAAAAAGCAGTCACCTCAGGGAAATAGCTAAGGAAATCAACTCTCAATAAAGAAGAGTCTGGGGCAGGGAAAAAGATCCAGCATCAGAATCACTGGAAACGTTGAGGGAATATAGAGGTAAGGAGATTAATGAAATGATGGGAAAGAGTAAGGGTAAGTACGTGAACTAAGCAGTTAGAAACACTCAACAATATAGGTTCATACTTTTGTAACAATTTTGTAGGCACCTTTTGTCAATATTCAATGCAAATAGTTCATGAGCTGGTGTCAACAGTCATACGATGCTTCTTCCGATTCCACCAGTCTGTACTCTTGTCACCATGATCAATACAATTACTACAGCACTTGTTACATGATGGAATATTCTCATGAGAACCCTCTTACCTGAGCTGAGGATGCACTGTGAGCTCGATGTGTGAACAATGGTTAGTCAGTAATATGAAAGCAACTATCATTGTTATTCAGAAACAGCATTCATAAAACTCATTTAATATAAGCAGTTTAAAAAAGCTCTTTGTATTCTAATAAATGACATGGGGTGAGGAGCTGGATGAACACGATGTTATAGTCATCTTATTTCTAAAAGATGTCACTAATGCTAAGCAGTTTTATTAAATGTCTTATTCATGTAACTGTGAGCAAGAGTCGAGTGAAAAAACTTTTGGGACTCGTTAATATATACGTTAAGAAATGGTTGCCTGGTGCAAAAATCTTTTTTTTTTTAAACACTCATTAATTTGCAAATATTCTAAGAGCATTCTCAATCCTACTTGTGATTAACTAATATATTTTCACTGTTTGTTTGCTAAGATTCCAAACACTATACGTTTACACTTATTGCCTATGAGTCATTTTCTAACATAAACATTTCTGCAGTATTAAAAGCATTCTAATGTGCAATTTTCACACAGTGAGTAAGTCAGTTTTCTAAATGTGTGCTCATTTCTCCCAAACTCAATCCCTTTTGATGGTGTAAATCATCATAATTACTTGATTTCACTTTCAAATTTGAATCTAAAAGGTAGTTTCATTCTCAAGTGTATCCCATCTTCTCCTTTTTATCCCCCTTGAGTTTTGCAATGTCTTCTTATAAACATCATTAATTAACCCTCATTATACCCATTTACTTTTTGAAAAACTTTTGTTGGTAAGCATTTTGCTCAAGAAATATTTGCAGTTCAGGTATAAAACGTATAGAAACATTAAACATAATCTTATTATTAGTATAGGCATTAATATAGCTTTTATTATCCCCTTTCTAGCCATTGAGAACCAATTGTATTCAATCCCTTCCCAAAATTCTCAATTCAGGTCTCAGATTTGATATGCTCCCTGCAAACACTTCAATCGTCCTACTCTCATTCCGGTGTGTACGAACAGCATGGAGTTAGCTTCAGAATGTGCAGGCACTCCTTTCTCAGCAAAAAGGATGTCTTGTAAAACCATAGACAGTATAGCAATTACTTCTGTGTTAATTAAAAGTAAAGCTACAGATGTGCTAGTTGCCATTTTATACACTACCATAGCTAGCTTTCTGATCTTCCCATCATTTAGTATTATTCCTACTGGCGGTATTACTGCTCCAAAGATATCTCCCACTAAGTAAGTTCCTCTTTGAGTATTGCGCTTATCTCTCTGTGATGGTGCAAGAGTTAAAGGGTCTATGCTAGTAACATGATACCTTTTTGTAATTAATATACCTAGATAGCACGTTTCTTCTCAGTCAGCCGGCAGTAAAAAGTAAGCATTTTTTCCACATATATAATATGCCCAAGGAATCAGATTTTCATCTCCCTGTAAAATTTGCCAAGGTCTTCCTAATAATTTGAAAGTGTGTTTGCAACTACTGTCTTGTTTGTTTTTTGTTTGCCTTTTATAAAAACAAACTTTCCCTAGTGTTGACTGTCCAATCTAAGTTTTGGATATATCATTTTCTTGATAAATTTGTTCTTCTCCTGCTCCCATGCATTTTCTAACTCATCTCCCTTTTGATTTGCCACCTTTGTTATGTTCATGTGCCTTTTTCCTAGGGCCATAATGTAAGCTTTTTCTTTGGGATGCATTAAGCAAGTCAAATTATTTGTGTAAGCTTCTGCACTTTTTACAGGTAAGTGAAGGAAGAAATAATACTAATCTGTGTCCATTGTTTTCCTTTGCAGGTGTAAATTCATTCTTTCTTTTAAGGGCACTTTTGACAACACTAAATCATAATTTGAATAAAACTATTCAAAATGACCTCGCCTATAAACTAGTGCAATCAAAATACTACAAGAGATTGCATAAGACATAGTGATAGTAGGTGACTTCCTCTGAAACTGAAAATGGCCAATGTGCACAAACATAGCAATCCTTAACATTTAAAGCATTTGTTTATTTTTGCACTAATCTAGAGTAAACATTAGTAGAATAATCCTCCTTTTTGAAATTTGTAAAAGTTTTAGTAAATGTGTCATCTCTAAGATTCTGTATACTAGAAAAACAACGGTTAACATGGACAGTGCAATAATAAATAATATTTTTGTAGGCACAATTTCAAAATAAACACTGGCATAGAATGCCAAAGGAGAACCTTAGTACAGACAATACTAAACACAACCAATCAATTATTTTGTAACAAAAATAATGACTGTATTATAAATCATGTAAACTCAGCTCAGTGTCCCAAGTGAAGAAAGAACCAACAAAACAAGTGAATAAAGGTTTTTTCATAAATTGAGGTTTCTTAAAACATAACAATGACCTTACATTATTGTATGATACAATTCAAATGCCCCTTTTCAATCAAGTAGGCTAAAGAACGGTTTGTTATGAATCTTAGTCAACGGCGTTTCGACCCATGAGCAATGTGTGGTCTCATGAGAACCAAATATATAAGGGACACCTGATGAACTAATGAAAAACCAAATGCCAGGGAGGGTGATGTGCACAACTAATAAGTGAAAAGGGAGTATATAATCACATAGGAGCCAGCCTTGTTCGTATGTTACTAACAACATGGAAACGATCATCTGATGCAGGTGGTCCCATTTGCTGCCTATCACATATCCATGTGGCTAGTAATATAAGAACAATCCCTTTCTGTCTGGGTGCATAATTTTCTGATACCATGCCCCAGGTTTTTGGCAGCTTTGTGGCCTTCCCTCACTAGGTACTCAGCTGGGTTTGTTTTTTTAGTGGAGCTATACATGGGTTGCTTAGATTGGGATACATTATGGACATAACTATTCGTTTTCAAATGGTTGATGTGACATCTTTAGCGGTACTATTGACACATGTTTTTAACTTTGAATAGTGTAGGTAATGTGATTTTGAGGCTTTAGATTACATAAATAATGATGGAGTTGGATTGTGTAGTTTGGGAGGGGAAGAATTACTATCTCATTTTTCACACTTTAGGACTCACACCTTGAGTTGAAATGTAGGACCTGTAGAAATTGGATGTCTTTACAATTTATGGAAAGAAATGTTTGATCACTGTATTTTTGCTTAAGCTGTGAATATATTTTGCGTGGTAAGTTGTTTTTAAGTTTGTATACGTAATAAATATATTCTGATTTTGGGCTGGAATTTGTACTATCTTATAATGCAGTTTGAATATCAGTAGCAGAATTAATTTGAAATATTATAAAACATTTCTTTACTTTTCAAGGGACACACATTTTGAAAATAAAATAGAAACGTTTCTGGCTAATCTATTCTTTCATTGGGATTTTACAACTTTCTAGTAAGCAAAACACTTTTCAGTCACTAATTGATCACAGTTTTTGTTAGCTAGCTTCTTCTTATATCTACAATGATGAAGCCTTTGTCATTTAGGTGCTGACTCAAGGGAAATAAGACGAGTTGGACTTATAAGGTATGCAGATTTATAAAAGAGCGAATGGTTATATATAAAACCCTAGGGTTTTGGTAAAGGTAATAGGGAAATTAGGGCCATAGCTTGCATTGTACAAAAAAGGAACAGACATTAAACTTTTATTTGTATCCAAAATCATGTTTTTTTCATAAATACACTATGATGTTTGCTGAATGATCTTGTAAAATTGATTAGACACCACAGTACTTCAGCTATCACATAGTGCTATTTTTACCATTTGTACTGAAATGTGTTTTATTGTTTGTTCAACACTTTTTTAATGTTGTATAGTTTATGTCGCTTACTATAGTCTGCAAGTGTATTATTTTTGTTGTTGAAATTTGAGTTTGTTATTTGTCTCAAGTGTCTAAAGTGAATTTTGATATGTGTTTTATAATAGCCTTGAAAAAGTTCCTATGTACAGGGACAAATGCATTGGCTGTGTCCTTGTTTTTAAAGTGCAAGAAAAGAAAAGATGAATTTTCAAAAAGGACACTATGTTTCGTGTTGTCTAGTCCCTGTGTTGCAATGCTGTTGTAACTCTGCTCTTCTTTCTTTGAAAAGTTATTTTTCTTATGGGTAAAAAAGCTTTTTTGTTTGTGTATGCTCTTCGCCTTCTGTTGCAATGCTTCAAGACCCTCCTTGCTGTCGACGTCGAAGAATCCGATGCCAGTCTTTTCACTGGGCCACCAAGCTGTAGCCGGCCACCATCATCAACTCAAACTCTGGATCCGAGATACCTGAGTTCCTGCAGGTGAACCCTTTGACAAGAGAAAAGCTCTCAGAAAAAGACTCAGTCCGAAGGTAAAAGTTTGACCAGGACCTAACACGCAGCCTATCCAACCCACGATCCATCGCGGTCATCCTAAAATGTTCACTTTGTCCTGGGCGGTCAGATAGCCACAAGTGGTGCTTTAAGCTTTTTTATGCTAGAATGCACAATTTTTTATTTAATCTTTATAAATTCATATATTTGGTTCCTTACATTGGATTTTTGTCTTTTTGGTTCTGTTTTAAATTGAGAAATATTAAGCTTGACTGCTTGTTTGTCAGGCTGCCAAGGGTTGATCTAGGATTAATTTATTGAAATTTGACTGGACCTATTAGTGATTGTGCCATTATTTCTAGCTGAAGCTGAATGTAATTAGGCCTGGGCTAAATTTCCGTTCCGCTCACGGAAATTGCGATAATTTGACATTTTCGCGTTCCGCGGAGAGCGCGAAAATGTCAAAATTTCCGCATTCCGCAGCTTAGCGATATTTTGTTTCTTGCTCGCGCTGTAAAATAATACATTCTCGCACGCGCGCGATCGCCTTACCTGAATCCCCGCGTTCGCCAACAAGTTTTCCCGATCCGGTCGCGTTCTCCACGAGATGTTGGATTGTTGGTAGCCATTTGCGCTGTCTCGTGACAGTTCGCGCCCGCAGTAACGTCATGCGTTGCGCGATCACGTCTTTCTTCTCGCGATCATGCACCGCGAGAAGAGTGAAAACAAGATGGTCGCGCCCGCGAGCAACCGCATGGGTAAGTTGGCGAGCCGCGACCACACAGAAAATACACCGAACGGGCGGGAAAAAAACTTCTGCATCTTTGCGATATTTCCGCGTGTTTGCGGAGATTTTTTACATTTTCGCGATAATTTGCGAAAGTCACTTTCGCAAATTCCGCCCACCCCTAAATGTAATCACCTAATAATAATCAATTTTCCTACATTTGATACACAGTGGTGCATCCAGAACTGGTGTTTAGCAAAATGATTCAGTATCTAGCTTGGGATATTAAAAATCCTCTAAATTGACTATGTGCAATAATTGTTTTTGATTTTGAATTTGGACTAATCGTAATTGATTCTGTTTTTATTCTTTATCAATTACTCTGACCTCAACATTTGCAAAATACTTTATGACCCAAACAAAGGGATACCATGGAGCTTGGTCTAGTCAGCCTACCCACACTCCAATTTGCTGACTTTAGGGAGAGCTTGAGGCACAGATGACCTAATGGGCCCTAGAAGCAGAGAAGTTAGCCCTGGAAAAGAAGAAGTGGGTATATGAGCAGAAGATGACCACTATAGAGGTAGAGAGGAAAGATGGTGGCAGCAAATAAGAGACAAAGGTATCCAAGGGTTGTGGGTTTGACCCAGGGCTACCCAAGGAGATTGTTCCTAATTACCAAGAGGGTGATGATATAGACACATGTCTGACAGCTTTTGAGAGGGCCCTCAAGATGAGGAGGATGAGTTCTTAAAACTGGGATTTACTCCTGTGGCACCTGATCCCAGTGGTGGGGAGAGATTGGCTCTTGGCCTTAGAGGAAGAGGAGGCTGAATCATATCCCCACAATCAATCAATCAGGGAATTTTAAAGCACGCTACTCACCCCTGAGAGTCTCAAGGCAATAGTGGGGGGGTGCAGCTCCGAGTTAGCAGAAGAGCCAGGTCTTGAGGCTTTTGCTGAAGGTGTACAGGGCAGGGGAGCATCTGATGGTGAGCGGGAGCTCGTCCCAGGCCTTAGTCGCGATGTAGGCGAAGGCTCTCCCCCCTGCTCTGGTTCGGTAGCTGCGTGGGGTTTCTGCTAGGGCGAAGTCAGCAGAACTGAGGTTTCTTTTGGGTACGTGGAAGGAGACTCTTTCGTTGAGGTATTTGGATCCGGTGCCATGGAGAGATTTATAGGCGTGGGTGAGTAGCTTGAAGGTTACTCAACTCTTGATGGGGAGCCAGTGGAGGTCTCGCAGGTGTTTGGTTATGTGCTCAAGTCATGTGATGCTGCGGATGAGTCTGGCCATGATGTTTTGGACGGTTTGGAGTTTGCGAAGCAGGAATTAGTTGATTCCAGCGTAGAGAGTGTTTCTGTAGTCCAGTCTGCTTGTTATGAGTGCATGGGTGATGGTCCTTCTGGCTTCAGGAGGGATTGATTTTAAAGGCACCAAGGGAGGTAGCCACCAGATGTTGTCCCAGGCTGAGGGGGTGGGTCCGAGGACAAGGAATTTTATCTTCTCTGAGTTGAGCTTCAGGTAGCTGCTGCTCATCCAAGTTGAGACGTCGTTCATTTGTTCCTGAAAGCTGAGTCTGGTGGCTTTGGGGTCCTGCGTGAGGGAGAGGATGAGCTGGGTGTCGTCGGTGTAGGACACTATGCTGAGTCCATGCTGTCTGACGACGGCAGCGAGGGGGGCCATGTAGATGTTGAAGAGCGTGGGTCTGAACCATGATCCTTGGGGTTCTCCGCAGTTGATCTCCGTGGGTTCGGAGAGGAAAGGCGGGAGTCTGATCCTTTGAGTTCTGCCAGCGAGGAAGGAGCGGAGCCTATCGAGGGCGGTTCCCTGTTTGCCAGTGTCGTGGAGTCTGGCTAAGAACAGTGCGGTGGGATACGGTGTAGAAGGCTGCGGAGAGGTCTAGAAGGATGAGGGCCGTGGCTTGGCCTTGGTCGAGGAGCGTGCAGATGTCGTCTGTGGCGGCGAGGAGGGTGGTCTCGGTGCTGTGGTTACTGCGGAATCCAGATTGGGAAGAGTCGAGGATAGTGTTCTCTTTGATGATATTTATCAGCTGGGTGTTGACGATCTTCTCGTTGACTTTGGCTACAAAGAGAAAAAGGGAGTTGGGTCAGTAGTTTTTCAGGTCCGTTGGGTCTACAGAGGGCTTTTTGAGGAGGGGTATGACTTCTGTGTGTTTCCATTCGTGGGGGAACGTGCCGGATTCGAAGGTGATGTTGATGGGGTGTCGTAGCTCAGGCGCTATGGCGACGGTGGCTCTGTGGAAGATGTACGGCGGGCAGGGGTCTTCATGGTCATGGTGGTATCTTCAGTGGTGACCAGGATCCAGGCAGTGTTGGTGGGCTGGCTGTCGTCACTAGGGGGAAGGGGGATTTCTGGAGTCTGCTCTCTGAAATTTTCATAGAGGGCCTTGATTTTCAGGTGGAAGTAAGAGCAGAGCTTGTTTCAGAGGTCCTGGGAGGGTGGGATTTGGTGAATTGCTGGATGATGCTGAAGAGTTCCTTCGAGTTGCTGGAGTTGGTGAGGATTTTGCTCCGGATCAAGGTTCGTTTGGTGGATCTTATGAGGTGGTGGTATACTGTCATGACTTTTATTACAATGAAGAATATCTCACACAATAGAGTAAGAGGATCTCTTTATTAGGCAACCACCATAGGACACGGGCAGCAACCGCCATACACGATCTCCCTCAACTGCTCTTCCTCTCGGGTTCTGATGATGCGCCCAGTGTTCTACTGAAATGCATCATCAGTACTTAAAGGGATAATTACAACACATCTTCCCTTCACAGAACAGTGAGGTAAGAAAAAAAAACGTAATGACGGTAAAGAGAACGTAAATAATAGCATAACAATTTAACTACATTTCGACAGGAATTCTATACTTAGAAGAACAATACTGAAAAAATGGTAACAGGGAATCGGGTCATCCTGTAGACAGGAGGGGTAGAGAAAGACAATAACAATCAAGACAAAAATAATCATTCAAATAAGATGGATAGGCCCTTCTCCTTTTTCCTAAAGGAGAATGATCATCATGAGTACTAACATTGGGATTTGCATGGTAATGATTAACATGCGTTCCAACATGGGGATTACCTTGTAGAAATTGACCTTCCCATCCCCAACACAATCACGAGTGCTAATGTCATTCTTGGAATTCTCATAAGTGCATTTAGATAGTCTAGACATGCTCCAAATATTGCCATCTTCCAATTCTACAACATTTCGCATCACTCTAACAATGCGTTTGGGACCAAACAAATTTGACATTCCTTTGGGAGACCAAGTTGCTTTTTTTATAAAAACAAGATCCCCAACTTTCCATGGATTCTCTTTCATACAGGATTTAGTGTCATATCTATTTTTGTACATGTTTTGATAGTTTTTAATTCTCTGATCAGTAACCAATCTTGTATTCTTACATAACAACAATGGCATGAGTTTTGTTCCAGCCAGTCTACCTCTAAGCTTTTCAAAAGGAGATACACCTGAAACACGGTTAGGCGTGTTCCTGTGGGCCCACAACTTTTCTCTCAAAACAGATTTTAATGGAACATTCATCTCTAAAGCAGACTGTGCACTGGCTCTAACTAACCTATTCATACTCTCTACAAGCCCGTTGGCTTGTGGAGAATAAAGTGCAGTGCGAGGATGTGTGATAGAGAGTTCTCTAAAAAATTCTTCCATTTCATAAGAAGTGAATTGTACACCGTTGTCAGTGACAATTATCTCAGGAATTCCTTCACAAACAAAAACATCTTTTAAAAATTCAATGATGTTCTCCGTAACAACCAAACTCATGCAACATGCAGAAACCCACTTGGATGTATAATCTACAAGAACAACAACAAACCTTTAATTAGGTGCTAGAATGTCAAATGGGCCCACAATGTCCAAAGCCAGTTTTGACCATGGTCGTTCAGGAAGTATAACAGGTGAAAGAGGAGCGGCACTTTTCTTTCTTGATTTGTCATTATTAGCACATGAAATGCAGTTTTTAACAACATCTTCAACATGACGATCAAGATCCGGCCACCAATATGATTCTCTGATTCTTGACTGTGGCCAAGATGACCTTCGTGAGCAAGATTGATAATTTTCTGACACAACTTGGGGGGTGAAATTAGTCGATCACCTCTATAGAGATTATTTCCAAAAATGCTTAGTTCATCCCGAACATTCCAAAAACTTTTTGCACATTGTGGAACAAGATTCAAATCAGGCCAACCCTTAACAATAAGATCCATGACTGTTTTTCTAGATTCATCTTCAGCCAAGTTTAATTCCCACTCTGATTTGTTAAGTGCAGGTTCTTTAACCCACAACACAGTATTGTCTACATTGTTGGGACAACCTTTGTCAAGAGGCATTCTTGAAAGAAAATCTGCAGGAACATTCCTCAGGCCAGGTAAATATACAACAGTAAAATTATATTCCCACAGACTCTCAATCCACCTCTTGATTTGAGGTGTGGTGTTTTCAACTTTCCTGCAAGTAAACATGTGAACCAATGGTTTGTGTTCGCTCCTGACTATAAAAAAGGTAAACCCCAAAGATAGAACCTAGAATGATTACTGGCCCACATGCAATCTAACGCTTCACGTTCAATAACGGAGTAACATTCTTCTGCTCCCTTAAGTGAGCGTGAAGCAAAACCCACCACTTTTCCCTGACCATCACACATTTGGGAAAGAACGGCTCCTAATCCTCTTAAACTAGCATCCGTGGTTAGTATAGCTCTATTAGTCACATCGAAATGTCCAAAAGTTCCTCTTTGACTGTATTAAATGCACTCTCGCATTCATTCGACACAACAAAATTAGCACATTTTTTAAGTAGTAGTCTTAACAGTTGTACAACACTAGCAACATTCTTAATGAATTTGGAATAGTATTCTGAGAGCTCAAGAAAAGACTTTATGTGATCTTTGTTAATAGGTGTGGGGGCTAAAGAAATGGCTTCAGCTAAATCGATTTTCAGACTAATCCCTTCACCTGAGATGGTGTGCCCAAGATAGGACACAGAACTTACACAGAATTTGCACTTCTCTTTCTTTAATGTCAGCCCACGCTCCTCAAGTCTCGAAAGAACCTTGTCTAGCGTTATATTGTCTTCATTCTTATTTATACCAAAGACTAATATGTCATCCTGAAAGAACAAAACGGACTCAATTCCTTTTAAAACCTCTTTCATTATCCTCTGGAAACATGCAGCGGCTGATGCCAAACCAAAAGGCATTCTGATACATCTGTAAGCTCCCAGGGGAGTAACAAAAGAGGTCAGGGCCTTTGAATCTTCATGCAGCAAAACTTGGTGATATGCTGATAAGTCCATGACACTAAAAACAGTAGCATTGTTCAATTTCGCTAACGCCTCGTTAATATTGGGTAATGGTTGTCTATCCACCCTTATACAGTTGTTCAGACTCCTCAAGTCTACACACATTCTGATCTGGTTTCCATTATCCTTAGGTGCTAAAACTATCAGGGCCAACCATTCAGAGGACTCTATCTCTTCAATTACACCAGAATCCAGTAATTTGTTGAGCTCTTCTTGCAATTTTGCAATCATCAGATTGGGTACTTTTCTTACTCTGTGAACTACCGGTTGAGCCTTTGATTTCAGTATGATCTTGTGTTTAAAACCTTTAAGTAATCCTAACTTGTGACTAAAAACAGATGGAATTTTTTTTTAAATCTCTGAATTTTCATCAAGTTGTTCGACTAACATAACTTGTTCACGAGCATTTGGATTTAATATTATCCCTAAATCTCTTTGGTGACGCCAACCAAGTAAATTGTCACCTCTTTTTGCGATATACACCTTCCCTACAGTAATTCTGTCTTTAAATGTGATGGATTGAGTTGTGTAACCAACTAAATCAATGCTCTGCCCACCATAGCCGACAGGATTAATGTCAGGTGGAAGGAGAATAATGTTGTTCTTACCAGAAGTTGAATCCCAGATTTCATCACTGATCAAAGTGTAAGGTGAGCCTGAATCTGCTAGAACTAAAAATTTCAAAGAACCAATATAGATTTCACATTTAGGCATAATTACAGCATCACAATCAACTTTTGACAAATCTTATATGGTACAACTGTTGGAATCAGAAATATGATGAATTATTTGTTGGGGATAATGTTATGTTAGGCAAACTTATATAGCGCACAGCTACCCTAGGGTGTCCCGGCGCTTGCTGTAAAGCTCCCAACACTTAGCACACGGAAGAATCAGAACAACCACGTTTTGAGCGCTTTCCTAAAGGAAAGCAGATCGTTAGAGTTCCTCAAGGCAAAAGGCAATTCATTCCAGGCCCTGGCTGCACCCGCCACAAAGCTTCTCCCACCCCATTTAGCTTTCCGTATACTTGGTAGAATGATAAGTTTAGCTCCGAGGGAGCGCAGAGTTCTGGCCGGCACATACCAGCAAAATTGTTGTCTCATGTAAAGAGAGCCTGTGTTCTGCAAGGCGCGAAAAACAAAACATAAGGCCTTGAAAAGGATTCTTTTTTTTACCAGCAGCCAGTGAAATTTTCTTATTGCGCCCGAGATTGGGGTAGATCTCGATGTGCCCGTAAGCAGCCTGGCTGCAGAATTTTGAAGCATCTGGAGTTTACAAAGGTTGCCCTCCTGCATGTTCAAATAAAGACCATTGCAGTAGTCCAGGCGAGACATGATCAATGCTGTAACCACTGTAAGTTTATATTCAGCAGGCAGGAGCGGGAGCACTTTCCTCAAGTTCTTGAGAACGAACGAGGTGGTAGAGACAACCGCGTTCACCTGAGCCTTCATGGAGAGGCAATCATCCAACACTACCCCCAGATTTTTTACTTTCTGGGAGGGGACTGGGAGGGAACCCATGGCCTCGGGCCACCAACTAGGAGTCCACATATTGGCATTGTTGCCGATTAACATCACCTCGGTTTTACTTGCGTTTAGTTTGAGGCAGTTTTGAGACATCCAGTCTCCTACTGCCCCCATGCAATCATGTAGTCTCTCCCCTGACACCCTCTCCTGACCTGGTAACATAGATATTACAATCTGAGTATCGTCGGCATAAGATGTAAGACAGAAGCCAAACGATTCAATCAACGGGGCCAGAGGGGCAACATACACGTTAAAAAGCGTAGGGCTGAGGGAAGAGCCTTGTGGGACTCCACAAGGAAGAGAGAAAGGGTTCGAGACGAAGTCACCCAACGCCACTGACTGTCGTCTGTCAGAGAGGAAGGACTTTAGAAGAGACCAAGCTTTATTCCGTATACCACTGGCCAATAGCCGGTCCATTAGAACACCATGATGGACCGTATCGAAGGCCGCGGAAAGGTCCAGCAGGATCAACACTGCCTTACCACCTTGGTCCAACCCTCTCCTGATCTCATCTGTAGATTTCAGAAGAGCGGCCTCGGTACTGTGTCCTTCTCTAAAGCCAAACTGGGTGGGGTCCAGGGCATTGGTATCACGCAAGAAGATACTTAACTTAGTGTTCAAATATCTTTCTACCAATTTAGCCGGTAGGGGAAGGCGCGAAATAGGACGAAAATTATTAGGGTCGTTCATGTCCAGATTAGGTTTTTTCAGTAGAGGAAGTACTGAAGCTACCTTCCAACAATTTGGGAACTGTCCCCGAGAAAACATAGCGTTGTAAAGCGCCGTCAAAGTTGAAGCTATGGGTTCGGGTGCCAACTTTGCAACTGCCACTGGGCATGGATCAATGGGTGATCCAGATTTTGCCGTTAGCAAAAAGTTGTTTTTAAGAAACAAGGTCCCATTCAATTTAAAGATAGGTATAATCTCACAATTTTCCAATCAAAAATTGGATTATATGTTTTATTCAAAAAATGATTCAGATATAGTACAGTTGCTACGAACCAAAATACATGTGGTGAAATAAGTGAGCAGCCCGTGAGTTGTAAAAGGAAATCAGCCGATTTCCTAGCCGCAGGCAAGTGACTTAAAATGTGACTTTTTGTGTTTGTGAAAATAAAGGTTATTGAAAGTCACAATTGAACAACATCTCGTACTCAAATAAGATTTACAATGTATTATTAGGAGATTAGATTTTAATAACCCTTTCCCTCCTCTCTTTTTTCTTCTACCCCCTTCTTTTTTCCCCCCCCTTCCTTCCCTACCTACCCAGGCATACTTTCCCAGGCATTTCATCAATCGGTTAGTCCTGAAGAGATCCCACCATACTTTGGGGATCGAAACGTCGTCGACTCACATCTCTAATCTCCTAATAATACATTGTAAATTTTGGTTCGTAGCAACTGTACTATATCTGAATCATTTTTTGAATAAAACATATAATCCAATTTTTGATTGGAAAATTGTGAGATTATACCTATCTTTAAATTGAATGGGACCTTGTTTCTTAAAAATAACTTCCTACCCTTGGTCCCTTCTGATCAATAGGGTTTCCTTGTTTCTATTTTTGTTAGCAAAAAGTTGAGCGTCTCTTGATATGTTATGGGCGGAAAGATATCTAGGGAGGGTTTTAAATCAGGACAGTCGGTGAGGCCTAGATTGACACTAACCGGATTTTTGAAAGTGTTGAAGATTGCTGCCACTTTAGATTGAAAAAAAGTGGCAATTTCTTCACAAAAATCCTTGGTAGGTGTAAGGAGAGTCGGTAAAGGGTGCGCTAGCCTGGTTATCGTTTTATAGAGTTCCTTTGTTGAATTAATCGCAAGTTTGATCTGGCTTGCAAAAAACTCTCTCTTGGTTTCCATCAGCAAGTGTTTATAGCACAGAATACTTTGTTTATAAGTATCCTTGGCTGAAGGGGCGTAGCTCTTCCTCCATGCCTGTTCCAATTGTTTACATTTAAGCTTCTGAGTTTTCAATTCTATTGAATACCATGGTGCTGAGGGATGTAGCCTCTTGGGGATTAACATTTTTTTTGGAGCAAGAGTGAGGCAAGCCTCATCAATCCAGGCTGTATATGCAGAGGCAGCTACATTAACCTCTGCAGGGAGGGGTCTTTGTGAGGAGAAAAGAAGATCTCTAAGGTCGTTACCTTCCACCCTGTTCCATGATCTGATTTCCTTGGGCTTCAACACCCCCGGGGATTTACCCTGATCTTCCAGTCCAGCAACATTGAACCTGATCGCATAATGATCTGACCAAGCGAGGGGCAGAATGTCCGAAACCAATAGCTGTGAAGAATTAGAGAAAATTCCATCCAGGGTGTGCCCAGCCTGATGGGTGGGGACCTGAACCAGTTGTTTAAGTTCAAGACCACCCATCAGATCAATCAGTTTTCCAGTATCTCTGTCCCCTTCTATCTCTAGATGGAAATTGAGATCGCCCAGGATGGTAAATGAGTCCCATGGCAGACCCTCCTCGAGGACGGATCTCACTTCTGCTAAAAAAGAACTTCTAGGACCTGGCGGCCTATAAGTTGTCTCTTCATCAATAACATTAACTCTTGAATTCCTACACATACGTGCATAATGCCCACGCTTACCACAATTCCTACATACTACATTTCTAGCAAAACAATGCGGGTAATTAGGGCCATGGCTTTGACTACCACATTTGTTACACTTCAGTCTTGTATCTTTGTTAGGAAAACTGTTCCATTTGGGTTTCTCATTTTTGTTTTGAAGTTTTTCTTGTTTGCTGTAATTCTTTTGTATTGCAGCTATCTGTGAATCGGAAACAGCATTCGCAGATTCATTGGGAATAAGTTCAGCAACAGACTCATTAGGAGATATGGCACTCCGCATTTCTTTTACCCAGCTGGAGGTGTTTTCAATACTTTCAACAATGCTAATAGCATCTTTGAGATTGGCGTTTTTTGCAAGCAGCTTTTCCTGAACTCTGGAATCACTAGTACAACAAACTAGTTGATCTCAGATTAGAGAATCAGTTAACTGTTCAAATTCACACGTTTGTGCCAATGACTTAAGTGCTGCCACATAATTCCCAACTCTTTCTCCTTTAGCTTGTATTCTCATGAAAAATGTATGTCTTTCCATGGCAATATTTATTCTAGCACCAAAATGTCTTTCGAACAATAATACAGACATTTCGTAAACATCTCCAGGTTCTCCGGCACCTGTACCAATGGGTATAGGGTCTAGATGTTTCTTCCTTCTATTCCTAAATTGTGAAGAAGAACGGCTTGTTTTCTCGCCACTGAAAATTTCTCACCCCCAATTGCTATCAAATATGAGTCAAAAAGTGGCTTCCGCTTTTTCCATGGGAGGACAGGTTCACCACATTCAGATAAGAATTGGGGAGGCTGACTCATACCACCCGTTGTCATGTTAATTGAAGGTGAAACAACAAACTAACACAATAAGTAAATACAACAAATTAACACAAGAAATGTTAAATAACAATCTAACATAATACATTTAAATAATTAATTAAATAAAATGGTGGCTTACTTCCTTTGTCCCGCTAACAATATGAGGAAAATGCTCTTTCCCAGTTACTGATACTTCAAGAGAAAAAAAACCCAAGAATTAATTATGGACTTTGAAATAAGATTAATGAATATAAATAAAATAAATAATAAAATAATCTCACAAATAAAAAAAAGAAGATCAATGTCACTGCCACCATAAAATATTTCAGCTTAAAATATAATTCTGAATAGCTTACTTAAAATTGTCGATGAATCAGGCTTACTCAAGTTCCAGTTAGCGCTCTAGTTGTTCTTGAAAGGGAAAGAGGCAGTCTGGGAGGTTGATTTCCTGTTCTCGTGAGCTAACACTCCTCACCAAGTTCGAGGCATTGAGATGTCAGTCAGGTACCATGTCTGCCAAGGAGCTAGAGTTTACAGCACGTGGTAAGTTTATTTCTTAAGTTCACGCTTAAATAATTTTCTCACAGACTCGCATTGGACTTCTCAAAAATAACTTGCACACGAGAATGGCGGGAATGATCAGTCAGTGAAAGACTCTCCTGAACTAAACGAGTTCATTTCAATGACCCACGCTGAGTCTGTTTTTTGTAGAATAGTTTGCGCTTGTGTTGCGGATTTGAGTGCCAATCGCTTTGTCAAAAGTCCTCCAAATACAAAAGTACACACTAAGAAGACAAGATCCCGTGTCCACACTCGACCGACAAATAAACGGTGACTCACCCGCTCGGGTTGAAAGTTGTCCATCACTTTAAAGTAGCGTAACGCTTCCTATTCGCACGCAGGGTTCAAATGGTGGTGCCAGCTCATCGTCGCCAGTATTACAATGAAGAGTATCTCACACAATAGAGTAAGAAGATCTCTTTATTAGGCAACCACCATAGGACACGGGCAGCAACCGCCATACACGATCTCCCTCAACAGCTCTTCCTCTCGGGTTCTGATGATGCACCCAGTGTTCTACTGAAATGCATCATCATTACTTAATGGGATAATTACAACAGCTTTCTTGTAGGAGGTCAGGACTTCGGTGGTTTTGCTGTTTCTCCATCGTTTTTCGAAATGTCTGCTGGTGCCTCTGGCTTCTTGAAGGTCAGTGGTGAACCAGGTGTCCTTCAAGGGGCGTTGTCTGTCGGGGTTGCGACACAAGAAGCAAAGCTTGATCAGAAGGCTTGGACTAACCCCTGAGCAGTACAGGATGAAGTTTAGGGACACCAAGAAAGTCAGTACCCAGTTCTGGGCTGACTCTGTAAACATTCCTGGCAAAGCACTAGAGGGCTGTATACGGGGTAACAAGGTAAGTGCCTATGAGAGGCTGTACAATTTTATTATTTGAAAGAGAACATATTGGCCAATTTTCCCACAGAGAAGTTGCCCCCGTATCTAGTTGACTCCAAGCTGTCTAGTCCAAAAGACAAAAGATGTGTGGGTTCGCACCAGGATCATCCAGAAGAACCAGGAAAGTGGTCAGAAGGAGGAAGGACAGGCCCCGCCTTAGGGAAAGCCCTGGGTAACCATGATAAAAAACAGTAAGAGCCCTCAAAAGGTCCCCAAACAACAACCAGCCTAGGGAGGGAAATCCCCAGAAACATCCACTTACAAGGGGAAGTGGTATCAGGGAAGGCATTTTGACCCTACATAGGCAGGCAGTGTTTTCATTAATTGCAGTCAAGACACAATGGGGCGGATGCAGTTTGCACAAAGAAGCCCCCACCGGTGGGCAGTCCAAGAGGATTACCAGTGTAGGTGTGGGAGTGGACGTTTGCCCAGAGATGGGGAAAGGGTATGCAGAGGTGACCTTAGTTTCTATAAATGGGGTGCAAGTTGCAGTCCTGGCAGCCTTACCTCCAAGCATGGAGAAGTACGGACAAAGGACTAAGATTAACAAGACTGAGGTTGAGGATCTGAGGGAAACAGGAGACAGTGTGCGGATGGTGTTGGACAACAGTTTTTCCCTGAGCAGCCCTACCTGGTGCATTTCACCAGGTCACCTATGCAGACAACAGAGCCACACTCCATCCATCTCAATGGTGAGATTGGATTAGGGAGGTGTGACTGGCCCTAAGGAGATAGTTGTGTCTCCTGCCCTCCCAGTCTACTAGGAAATTATCTACAAGCTTTTGATTGGTCTGGGGAGGAAAGGTAGGTCAATGCTCAGATGCTGGACCACCCTGCGTGGGTTTCTGCTGTGGCGAGGGCACAGGCTGAACATCAGGGGGTACTGGACACTTGAACCTTAGAACAATAGGCCAAGCCTCCAGAAACAAGAGAAAGGGCAATGTGTCTGGTGAGCCAGCGCACGTAGTTCAAGAAGTGTAGCTAGATCTAGGATCTTGTACCAGAAGGGAGGGTTCCACCCCTGCACGATCTGTCCAACTTGGCAGAGTTGCAGGGAGCGAGTATACCCTCCAAAGAGGAGCTGTGCCAGGGACAAAGGGGTTGTCCTACTCTTTAGGGTCTGAGGTCGACTCCCTCCAGGCAAGAGAAGGGTGATGTCAGTGGTTTCACTGATTCTATTGGGAGGATGGAATCCTCCATACTGAGGCCAGGGACCCGAGCCAGAGGCAACCAGGAGACTGGTGATCCTCCAGACATATAGAGTCACATTGGTTCATGACATCCCCTTAGCCAGACATTTGGGAAAGACCAAGACCTGAAACAGATTGCTCTACCATTTCTATTGGCCCCTTATGTCTGACAAGTTAAAGGAATTTTGAAGTTCCTGTGTCACCGCTTAAGCCCGTGGCAAAACAGGGATCAAACCTAAGGCTCCTTTGATACCACTGCCAGTGGTTGGGACTCTCTTTTATAGGATGGGGATTGACATTGTTGGTCCCCTAGACCCACCAACCACCTCTGGGAACATATATATCTTGGTGGTAGTGGATCATGCCACCAGATACCATGAAGCAGTATCCCTGAAGACGGTCACTGCTCCCACACTTGCCAGAGCTGTACTTGACATCTTCACCAGAGAGGGCTTTTCAAAGGAGATGGTCCCAAATAGGGGGACTAATTTTATGTCCACCTACCTGAAGGTGATGTGGGATGAATGTAGTGTTACCTACAAGTTCACCACCCCATGTCAACCCCAGACCAATGGTCGGTGAAAAGATGTAATAAGACCTTGTGGGACATGATCATAGGTTGATCTGACAAGCTCAGGAAGAGATGGGATGTTTTCCTCCCATGCCTTCTGTTTGCTTACAGAGATGTGCCACAGAATTGGGTTGGCGTTAGCTTCTTTGTGTTACTGTTTGACCATCATGTACGATGCCATTCTGCCGGATTAGCTCTAGAGAAGCCCCTCAAAGAGCCTGAACAAGATGTGCTGGATTATGTGTCAGGCTTCCGGTCTCACATGAAAAGAGCAAGCAGCAACCTGATGGACAGACAAGAGCTTATGAAGCTTAGGTATGACCAGCAGGCTACTATGCCTGAGTACCATCCAGGACAGTTAGTGTAGGTGTTGGAGCCTCTTGCTCCCAAGGCCCTCAAGGACATGTAGAGTGGGCCCTATCCCATTCTGGAGAAAAAGGGTGAGGTCACCTGCTTGGTGGAACTTGGAACCTCCCAGGAGTCCCCACAGGGCACTCCATGTCAACAGATTGAAACCCCTCCAAGTCAGGGCAGATATCGCCATGCTGATGGTAATAGATGAAGGAGGAGAGGAGGACAGTCTCTGCCAGACCTCTTCTCCACCAATGCACAAGGTGGGTCAGTGAAGGGAGTATTACCCATTCCTAAATTGACAGATCAGCAACAGAAGGACTGCAGAAAAGTGTTGGAGCAATTTGCTGGTCTGTTCTCCCCAACCCCTCGACTCACTTCTTGGTGTGTCCATGACATTGACACTGGTCACAGCCTACCTCTCAAAAATAAATTATACAGGCTGTTTAATGAGGTCAAAGCCAGCATTAAGGCTGAGGTAGCCAGGTTGCTGAAGCTGGGGGCAATTGAGCCCTCTGTCTGGCCATGGGCCAATTTAATGATACTGATACCCAAGCCGAATCCCCAAAGGCGAAAGAAAGATTTCAGGTTTTGTGTTGATACAGAGGTTTGACTGTAGTCACCAAGACTGACACTCACCCCGTGCCTAGAGCTTTGGCAGGTTGGGGCTGCAAAGTTCCTGAGTACATTTGATTTTACCTCAGGTTACTGACAGATTACCCTAAGTCCAAAAGCATAGCAGAGATAAGCATTTTACACCCAGAGGGCTATTTTCAGTTCAAGGTGATGCTTTTCGGTTTAAAGAATGTTCCTGCCCCCTTCCAAAGGTGCCTGTCTAGTGTTGGTAATTAGTGTCCAGTCTAGGTTGGAAGCTTGTCTGGATGATATAGCTACATTTATTTCCACCTGGGATGAACACCTGGTCAACCTGAGGGAAGTGCTTCAGGCCCTGCAACGGGCAGGCCTGACCATCAAGGCAAGCAGCTGCCAGATAGGTCAGTGGTGTACATGGACCACCTTGTAGGTGGAGGCCAATATACAAACTCTCCAGCCCAAGATCCAGACCCTCCTGGATTGGGAAGCTCCTAAGACCCAGACACAGGTCAGCGCCTTTCTTGGCCTAACTGGGTACTACAGGAGGTTTGTGGAAAACTATGGAACCATTGTAGCTCCCCTAAGATAACTTACCTCAAAGGAGCAGTGTAAAAAGGTATTTTGGACTCCAGAGTGTCACAAGTCCTTTGACACTCTGAATGAGGCTATGTGTTCTGCACCAGTCCAATTGGCTCCTGCCTACAATAAGGCATTTGTGGTACAGACAGATGCTTCAGAGCAAGGGTGTGGGGCAGTACTGGCACAAGTAAATAAGGAGGGCCGATATTAACCAGATGCCTTCATAAGCAGGTGGCTACTCCCCAGAGAGAAAAGATAGAGTGCCATTGAGAGAGAACCCTTTGCTGTGGTTTAGCCCTGAAGAAGCTGAGGCCATACCGGTTTGGTACTCACTTCTGTATTAAAAATGGCCACAGACCTCTCAGATGGCTCATGAAGATGAGAGTGGAGAACCCAAAAATGTTGAGTTGGGCCATTTCACTACAGTGGATGGACCTCACAGTGGAGCACAGGCATGGGACTGCCCATGCCAATGTAGATGGTCTTTCCAAGTTTTTTCACTTAGATGATTAGGACTACTGGGGAGTAGAATAGTTGCCCATCACCTTTTGTCTGAGGGGGTGTAGAAAAATCATTCATTTTGACTTAATCACCTCCATTTATTTGACTGATGATGGTGGTTACTGACTATGAAAGTGCCTTGGGCTCTGCTAACCAGGCCCAGGACCAGTGCTCTGTCCTCTAAAGGTATATGGTAGTTGGTATAATTCTAATTGGCCAAGGCAACCTACCTGTAAGCTCTAGTATATGGTGGGGCATGTAGGGTTAGAGACCCTAGTGGCCTTAATGCACTTAAGTGTGCACTGCTGTGGTGTCTTGTGTCATTTTAAAGCCAAGCCTGCTTCGCAGGCTGGTTTCAAAATAAAATGATGTCCAAATTTGACTTTGGAATCAAAAGTACTTCCAAAGTCTACAGCTACCTTTAAATTTGTTTTTATTTATAGGTCACCCCTAGGGTCTGCCCTAGGTACCCCAAGGGTAGGGAACATTGCTATAAAAAATAGGGGCAATATAAAATATGTTTTAAATGCCCTGGAAGGGGGAAAAACAGCCAAAGTAATTTCCCCTAATGTAGTTCTGCTAGCCCTACAGGCCAAAACGAGGAGGCTTGATTAGACTTGATAAAGTCTATCTTAGCTTTGGAGCAATATTATTGAAAGTATCAAACTAAGGGTTACCATAAATTCAACAACTTGCCAGTGTCAGCTTTCTTATAACTAATACAGGAAAGCAGTTTTAGAACTTACTATAGCAGCCTGTTCTAATTGGTCAGCCCTTTATTGTTATTGTTAATTGTGATTTATAGAGCGCTTAATACCGACAGGTCTGTAAGTGCTATGAGAGGGAAGCTACAGCACCACTGTATGGTCCCTAACTGAGTCAAATTAAGCCCAGGCTTCAATGAAAAGGAGGGTTTTCAATTTTTTCTTAAACGGTAAGAGGGCCTTCTCAGATCGGAGATGGAGTGGCAGCCTGTTCCACAATTGTGGAATGCAGACGGAAAAGGCCCGCCCTCCTTTTTTTCGTGAGGTTGAACCGTGGGCAGGATAGTTGGTTCCCTGCGGAGGATCTTAAAGAGCGGCTTGGGACATACTTCACAAGGCGCTCTTTGGGCTTGTCCATATTGAGCCTTATGGGCGATACAAAGTCCCTTGAATTTGGTCCTTTGCTTTATTTATTTATTTTATTTATTTATTTGTGGGTTTGTATAGCGCTAGAATCGACTCCAACTGGAGTATCTCTGCGCTTTCTGGAGCCGGTAGAAACAGAGGAATAATAGGAGCTAGATCTCGTTTCTGAACAACACAGTCTTCAGGAGTTTCCTGAAAGTGAGATGTTCTTTGCACTGTCTCAGATGAAGAGGAAGTCTATTCCATAGGGTAGGGCCTACGATAGATAACGCTTTACCACCGTGTCTAGATTTCTTTGCACGGGGAATCACCAGAAGAAGACAGTTACTGGACCTAAGTGAACGACTTGGAACATAAGGAACAAATTTGTTCTGAAGATAAATAGGTCCTTGTCCATTTAAACATTTATGGATCAAGCAGCATAACTTGAACTTAGATCTCTGGCAAATGGAGAGCCAGTGCAGTTTCTCCAGAAGAGGTTTGGACGCAGTTCTTGGAGGAACATTAAGGACAAGACGAGCCGCGGTGTTTTGAATGACCTGAAGCTTGGCCAGCACATTTTCGTTGGCAAAAAGCAACAGGCCATTGCAGTAGTCAATTCGACTCAGAACCAATGTCTGGACCAGAGTTCGTCTGAAAGAGTCCGGTAGTAAGGGAAAGACTCTGCGTAGCAGGCCAATCGTATGGAAACAAATTCCAGCAGTATGGTTAGCATGCTGTCCAAATGACAAGTCTTGATCCATCCGAATCCCTAAACTCTTCACAACCTGTTTGGGTTCTGGGGCTACTCCCAAATCGGGGGGCCACCAATCAGGGGTCCACAATAGTTTGGCTTCTCCAAACAGCATTAGTTCCGTCTTACTGCCAATGAAGTTTTTGCAGTAGGGGAGCAGCTCTTGTATATCTAGGGAGTTTAAAAATCAGCCTAGCTGCATCATTCACTACCACCTGAAGTTTGTTCAACAGGTTGTCCGGTAGCCCAATATAAAGCGCGTTGCCATAGTCTAACCGAGACAAGAGCAAAGCTGTCCCTACCGTACGCATGGTGGAAAACGAGAGGATAGGTGAAAGTTTCCTCAATTGCCTTAGTAGGCCCACGCATGTCCCAAAAACGGTGGAAACTTGATTAGACAAGGAAAGATTAGCGTCAATTTTTATACCCAGGCTTTTACCGCTGGAGATGGAGTGTCTCCCAGCTCCTGTGGCCAAAATCGATGGGACCGTGGGTTATTACCCGTAGTGATGGCCAGTACCTCATTTATATCCGGGTTGACCTTCAATGAGTTGAGAGTCATCCAACTCGCTATAAATCTTACAAATCTTACAGCCTGAGCCAAGCTACTATCTGAGTAGGAGTGAAGAGACCTGGGCCTGAAACAATACAGTCATTTGCTTGGAGGAGATTTGCTTTCTGGAGACGCCAGGGAGAGGAAGGGGGAGATAATCTGGACTTCAAAGGTAGGGGAACAGATGACATAGGAACCAGGCCTGCCCCCACTTCCTTGATACCCAGCCAGATGGGATCTACCCTACTAGATTAGGAGAGGGGCTGGAGGGGATAACAGTCAGATGCTAGCCCCACCTCTGGGTTGGGTTGCACAAACAAACCATGAAGAGAAATTCACAATTTAGATTTTTGGGAGAACAGTGGGTCAAACATATGCCACACGTCGCAGGAAGTGGTCATAGCAGAGGGAGGTAATTTGCTCCTATTGGTCAGGTTGTTCCCCCTCTTGTCAGCCCAAAATGGAGGATAAATATGAGAGAGCTGCAGGAGCTTCAGAGAACACTGCTCAGAACATCAGAAGAAAAAATGACTGCCCTACTGGACCCTTGAACTGCACAACCAAAGACTTGCACTCAGAAAGACTGCAGCTGCTGCACTCACAAGGATCCACAAAGAATGGGTTGTGCCTGTCTTAAAAGAAAAGGAAAGGAGTGGACACCCTGAACAGAAACAGGTACAACAGAGCTGAAAGAAGTCAATTGTAAAGCCAAAGAGAGGATCACCCCAGCTGACCAGCTGCAACAGAATCTTTCCTGTTTTGTGCAAGTTCATTGTGGAAAATTGAGTCCTAGCACCGAGAGGCAATACATAATCTCTGAACCCATGACTGGAGCTTCTAGGCCCCTATTTTCCCCAAGGGACTCAGAAACAACCCGATCTCAAAGTTTGGAAACGTTCTGCAAAGTTTTGCAGAAAAACTCCAGGAGGAGACCAGCTTCGATGTCAAGAATCAATTGGCCAACGCAGATTTGCCACTCAGATCGACCTTGCTGGTTCGTCCAGCAGAAAAGCTCCATGCAGAGGCCAACTGGCCGCCTAGAGGGAAGCCATAGATGACCACTTCGAAACCCTCCTCATCAGTGATGCTGAAGGATCTGATGCCAATCTTTCTAACAAGCTGCACCAGGCTGCGATCGTGGACTTGAATTCAGGATCCGAGAAGCCGAAGGACCGCAGACCAGTGGGACCAACGAGAGAAAAGCTGGTAGAAATAGTCTAAGTCCGAAGATAAAGTTTTGACTGGGACCCAGCACTCTATCTGAAAAGCACCATACCACTTTTGGCCTAAAACGTTGACTTTGTCCTGGTCCGCAACAAATAGCTGCGAGTGGCGCTTTTAGCTTTTTGGAGCTAGCGTGCACAATTTTTCTAATTCATCTTTAAAAATTCATATCTCCGATTCCCTACATTGGCTTTTTGTCACTTAAAAAATACAAATATTCTCTATTTTTATAAATTGGTGTTGGCTTTTTATTAAGTTGTATCTTTTAATTATTTACTGTTTTGTGGATATTAAATGCTTTACACATACTTGTCTCCTAAGTTAAGCCTGACTGCTTGTTTGTTAAGCTACCAAGGGTTGAGCAAGGATTAATTTATTTAGACCTGACTTCAGCTGTTAGTGATTGTAGTACTGTTACTAGCATATAGTGAATTTCCCCCTACCAATAATTCATGTTTCTACTGGGGGTCTCTGTTAGAACCGGCGGTCTCTAGTTTGCAGAGGTATACACTTCTGACAAATAGGGACCCACCAACTCTAGTCAGGGCAAGGGGATTACACACTCAGATAACCTCTGCTACCCCCTTGGTAGCTTGGCAGAGCAGACAGGCTTATCTCAGAGGCAGTGTGTTAAGCATTAATAGCCACATACAGTAATAAAGTGAATACACTACAAATGGACACAACACAGGAGTTATTATAAAAATAGTATTTTTATATAAGGCTTAGCACAAGACCAAATAACGACAAAAATATACCACAATCTTAATAAATACTCTTTGGAAGGAAAAATAATAGTTCAGGTAAAGTTTCTTCTTAGGAAATTGTTCTTTAGCAACAAAAGTAAGTATTCTTCTGAAACACAGTTCTTGGCAACAATGTGGCCCCCACAGGAGTCACACGACGTCGAGTTTACGATATTCCCAAGGTTCGGCGTCGACCGCGAGGAGCGCTACGTCGAGCCAGGAGTTGCAACAGAACCCACAAACACAGTACCTTGGGAAATGAAGAAAACGATGATCCACGGCGTCGAGATGTCGGCGTCGAGGTCGGCGTCGATCGTGCCTCGGATTCGGGTCTATCCGCAGCGGCGTTGAGGGGTGTCGGGCCGGAGCAGCGCTCACGGCGTCGAGAAGGGCGTCGAGTCGATGCGATCAGCAGCGGCGTCGAGACGGGGTCGCTTGGAGCTGGAGCAGAACTCACTACTCACTGGCGTCGATACCGGCGTCGAGACGGGGTCACTGGGAGCTGGAGCCGATACACACTACTCCTGGCGTCGCTACTGGCGTCGATCGGGCCCGGCGGCCGGCGTCGAAGTCTCGGAACACTGGAGCCGTTACTCACGATGTCGAGCTGGATTCGGCGGCGTCGGCGACGTTGAGACTGCAGATTTCCCCTGTGCACTGGAAATAACACTTTCCAGCAACAAGCAATTCAGCAGAGGGTGAAGTCCTTTGGCCCTGTGACTTCAACAGGAGGCTGGCACTCTTCCAGCCCTTGGAGATTTTCTAGCAAGCTTTTGAGAGTACACACCAAGTTCCTCTCTCCTTGTTCCTTGGCAAAAATAAAGAAGCAGCTTCAGGTTCCCCCCAGCAAACAGCACACTGGCAGAAGGGGGAGGCAAGTCCTTAGATCAGCAGGCTTCTTGTCCTTGGTAGAGGTTTCCTTGTCAGAAGTGATCTGAGTTCTTGGTTCAGGGGTCCTTCTCTTATACCCCTTTTCTGCTTTGTTCCCTTTGTCCAAGCAGGGAAATTCCCCCCATCCTGGGTTTGTTGTGGGTGTTGCCAGGCAGATGCACCTGGCCTATTCACTGAGCAGGGCAGGGTCCTCAGCCGCCCAGCAGGAGGCGGAGCCAGTATTGTCACTGGCAGGAGCAGGGCTATCAGTCGCCCGGCAGGAGGTGGAGCCAGCATTGTGTCAGGCAGGGCAGGCTATCAGGGACTACTCTTCCCCCACTCTAAGTGTAGATGCTTCATTCACCCCACACTGACTCATTCAGACCTCTGGAGCCACCCAGCCCCTGACACACACACCAAACCAGCAGAGACCGGTGGATAGTTGGACAAGAAAATAGCCACTTTCTAAAAGGGCTATTTTCAAACACAGAATTTAAAAACCATCCATCCTAAAGGGTGTGTTATTAAATTCTGAGTTCAGGGATACTAAACTCGACCTGCTACCATGCTCCCTGAGTCAGATAGATTATAATGGAGTTAATAATCAGTCTGCCCATTCTGGCCTATTGGAGGCAGGTAGCCCTTCAATAGTGAAAAACGAAAATTACTGTAATTCACTATTAGGTCATGCCACACACATCAGGGCATGACCTACCTTTTACCCACAATGCACCCAGCCCTAGGGCCTACCATAGAGGTGTCTGAAATGTGGCAAAGTGAAGGTTTTAGAGACTGGCAAGTAGGTTTCCTTGCCAAGTCGACATGGCAGTCAGGGACTGCACACAGGCTCTGCGATGGCAGGCCTGAGACACATTTTACACGCTGCTTCTGTGGGTGGCACAACCAGTGCTGCAAGCCCACCAGCAGCAGTTAACTTACATGCCCTTGGCACACGCGGTGCACTAGACTAGGGTCTGAACAGTAAGTCAACCAAGCCAATCATGGAAACACCAATCAATGTATGAATTTAACATAGGGAGCACTTGCACTGTGGCACTGATCAGCAGTGGCACAGTGCCCAAAGCAATATTCCAGCAAAAACATCAAAAACACCGGAGGCCAACAGAAAAAAATGGAGGAGAGACTCATTCCGATGATGCCAGGTCTAACACGTGTCCCCTCCAGCTGAAATGTGGGGAGAACTACCCTTCACCCAGGGAGTCCTCATCACTAAGGCGGAAAAATCTGGACAGACCATCAGCACTGGCGTGATCTGTACCAGGGCGGTGTTCCACCGTAAAGTCCATCCCCTGTAGGGAAATGGACCACCTCAAAAGTTTTGGGTTTTCACCCCTCATCTGCATTAACCATCTGAGGGGCCTGTGGTCTGTCTGAACCCGGAAGTGAGTCCCAAACAGGTAGGGTCTTAGCTTCTTCAGTGCCCTGACCACAGCAAATGCCTCACGCTCTATCGCACTCCACCTTTGCTCCCTGGGAAGTAACCGACGGCTGATGAAGGCTACAGGTAAGTCTCGGCCCTCCTCATTCATCTGTGCTAGAACAGCCCCCACACCATGCTCTGAAGCGTCTGTCTGGACAATGAACTCTTTTGAAAAGTCGGGTGCCTGGAGGACCGGTGCTGTACACATTGCAGTTTTCAGGGTGTCAAAGGCTTTCTGGCAGGTGTCAGTCCAGATCACAAGTCTCGGCTGCTTCCTGGAAGTCAGCGAGGTCAAGGGGTGCACAATGTTGCCATACCCCTTGCCAAACCTCCTGTAGTAACCCGTGAGACCCAAGAAGGCTCTCACCTGAGTCTGGGTTTTGGGCGGTTCCCAAGCCAGGATGGTATCTATCTTGGGTTGCAGGGGGGCCACCTTGTCGCTCCCTACTTGGTGCCCCAAGTTCACCACTGAACCCTGCCAAATATGGCACTTACTGGCCTTGATTGTGAGGCCTGCTCTGCGCAGGGCCAACAACACTTCCTGGAGGTGGCGCAAGTGTTCCTCCTAGCTGGCGCTGAACACTGCTATGTCGTCCAGGTAGGCGGCGCTGAAATCCTCCAGTCCAGCCAATACCTGTTGACCAACCTCTGGAATGTGGCAGGGGCATTCTTCATCCCAAAGGGCATAACCCGGAACTGGTAGTGCCCATCTGGTGTGGAGAATGCAGACCTCTCTTTTGCCCCATCGGTCAAGGCGCTCTGCCAGTACCCAGACGTTAGATCAAATGTACTAAGGTACCGGGCAGCCCCCAACCGATCAATGAGCTCATCAGCTCTGGGGATGGGGTGCGCGTTAGTCTTGGTGACCGAATTGAGTCCTCGGTAATCCACACAGAACCGAAGTTCTGGTGAAGCACCAGGCGCTGCAGCCTTTGGGACCAAGACCACTGGGCTGGACTCAACCACCCCTAAGGCAAACATCTTGGAGACCTCCTCCTTGATGTATGCTCTGACCTTGTCAGTCACCCTGTAGGCCTTGTGCCTCACAGGAGTGCTGTCCCCGGTGTCCACATCGTGGACACACCACTGAGTGACACCAGGGATTAAGGAGAACAGATCAGGGAATTGTCCCAGCAGATGGCGACAATCTTGCTGCTGCTCAGGGGTCAGTGTGTCAGAGAGGACAACACCATCCACTGACCCATCTTGCTCTTTTGCACACAGGAGGTCAGGAAGAGGCTCACTCTCCTCCTCCATTCCAGCATCTGTGGCTAGGAGCATGCCCACTTCGGACATTTCTAAGTGGGGCTTTAACCGGTTGACATGCAGGACCCTCAAGGGGTTCCTGGGAGACTTCAAGTCCACCAAGTAGGTGACATCACTCTTTTTCTCCACAACCTCAAATGGTCCAGTCCACCTGTCCTTGAGCGCACAAGGTTCTACAGGGGCCATGACCCAAACTTTCTGACCAGGTTGAAGCTCAACCAGAGTGGCATTCTGGTCGTACCACCGCTTCATCTCTTCCTGGCTGGCCTCCAGATTTGCCTGAGCAAGATCTCTGAAGCGCCAAGTCTGGTTCCTAAAGGCCAGCATGTAACTGTATACATCCTGGGGAGGTTTCCTGGGAGATTTCTCCCAGCCTTCTTTGACCAGACTCAAGGCCCTCTTACCAGGTGGCCATACAAAAGCTCAAAGGTACTGAACCCAAGAGACTTTTGTGGCACCTCACGGTAAGCAAACAGCAGGCATGGTAAGAGGACGTCCCATTTACGCCTCATTGGTTCTTCAAGACCCATAATCATGCCTTTTAGGGTCCGGTTGAATCTCTCAACCAGCCCATTACCTTGAGAGGGGTAAGGAGTGGTAAACTTGTAGGTTACCCCACACTTCTTCCACAGCGACTTCATATAATTAGAAATGAAGTTGGTGCCCCGGTCTGACACCACCTCTCTGGGGAACCCCATGCGGGAGAAAACACCCATCAGTGCCTGTCCCACCACGGGGGACGTCACTGTGCGGAGAGGGATGGCTTCCGGGTACCGGGTGGCATGGTCCACCAAGACCAGGATAAACCTGTTGCCCATGGCTGTCTTGGGGTCCAGTGGCCCCACAATGTCAATCCCCACTCGCTCAAAGGGGGTACTGACCACGGGAAAAGGTTGGAGGGGAGCCTTCTGCTTCCGCCAACTTTTCCCACTTGCCTGGCAAGTTTGGCAGGTCCTACAATGGATGTCTGAATCCCTTCTCATCTGGGGCCAATAAAAATGGGTGACAAGCCTGTCATAGGTCTTGTCCTGCCCCAGATGTCCAGCTAACGGAACGTCATGAGCCAACCCCAGTAGGAAGGCTCTGAAGCGCTGGGGTACCACCAGCACACGGGCTGACCCAGGCTCAGCAGCCTTAGGCTCGCTATACAGGAGATCGTTCTCCCAGTAAATCCAATGTGACTCTGACTGATCACCTGTCGTTTGGGCTGAGGCCTGCTGCCTCATACCCACAAGAGAAGGGCACACTTTCTGTTCAGCACAAAATTCCTCCTTGGAGGGACCACCATCCTGCTGTCAATGGGTCAGCTCGGGCAGGTCTCCCAGTTCAGCCACTTGTTCCCCTGTAGGTTCCAGGGCATCCCCTCAGGGTCTGCTCCCTCCTGGACCGTGGGAACGATGGGGGACGGTTTCCCGTGCCCCCTGCCTCTTCTCTTCATGGTTGGGTCCTGGGCCATACTTTCAGGCTCCGGGACCCCATCAACACCCTTACTAGCTGACATGGACTGGGTGGTCGCACACACCCACTCCGGCAGACCCAACATTTCCAGATGCGCTTTTCGCTCCACCTTAGCCCAAGGGGAGTCCTCCAAATCATTGCCCAGGAGACAATCAACAGGCATGGCGGGCCTCACAGCAACCTGAAGAGTACCTGAGACCCCCCCCCCCACTCAAAAGGAACTTGAGCTACCTCACACTTACTCTGTGAGTTGTCAGCAGCTACAATGGGGTAGAATGCATGAGGGACCACCTGCTCTCTGGACACCAAGTGACACTTGACAGCTGTCACACTTGCTCCGGTGTCTCTGAGAGCTTCCACCCTGTGGCCATTAATGGTCACCCACTGCCTATATTTCTTAGTGTTACTAGGCAGAGGGGTTGGAGGGACCATTTCCACGTCTCCTAAAGAGACCAGGGACATTTCGGCGGGACCCCACCCACCGGGGGCACCCATCTCACTCCCTCCCAGGGCTACATTCACTACCTGACGGGGGGTGCACGCGGCGGTGCATTTGAATCCTTCATGGGACACTGGGGATCATAATAACGGTGTCCCACCTGCTTACAAACGTAGCAGGTCATTGGGCCCCTGGGAACAGGTTTACCTGTCGGGACCTCTGGCTTCTCTACCGGGGGAGCCTGGGAACCCTTCCCTTGGTTCCCTTGGGGATTACTTTGGGGCCCTTTCTGAAACTCCCTCTGTTTACCCCTGTCCCCCCCACTCTTCTGCTGGGGACCCTGCCCACCTTTGGCTGAGTCTCCCACTGGACCCTTGTGGACCCTGGTACTGACCCAGCGGTCCGCCTCCTCAGCAAGTTTTCTAGGGTTAGATATCTTGCTATCAATAAGGTGCTGGCGTAGCTCTGGAAAACAGTTATTAGACAAGTGCTCCCATGCAAACAAATCATAAAGAGCATCATAACTATCCACTTTGCTACCCTTTACCCAACCATCCATGGCTCTGCAAAAAAAGGACACATATTCAACCCACGTAGTACCAGGCAACTTCTTACATTCTCTAAAGGCTTGTCGGTACTTTTCTGGAGTTAAGCCATACCTTAACATTAAAGCATCTTTCATATGAGTATAAGACATCCTTTCCTCAGCAGGCATGTCCAACAAGGTATCTCTCCCTTCATTGACAAAGCGACCCCACAACCCCGCTCCCCAATCTTTCTCAGGGACCCGGTGGGCCAACAATGCTAACTCATATGCTTTGAACCATTGACCAATATCCTCATTTCTACTGTAATCTTTTATCACATCTTTGGGAAAATAAAACCTACTTTCTGCAGGCACAGATGGAGTGCTGCCACCAGAGGGATTCAACTCTAAACTCTTAGTTTTAAGCTCCATCTCCCTCACCATCTTCTCACGTTCAAAAGCTAATTTCTCTCTTTCAAAATCTAATCTTTTGCTCTCCATTTCAGCTTCTCTTTTGCTTCATGCATTCTCTAATTCCAACTGCCCTCCTAATTTAAGTTTTGCCATCTCTAACTTGTACTCCCTCTCCTTCTCCCTGTCTTCCAACTCTTCAGGAGAAAGGCTCTTAGAGGACACACTGCTGCCGGGAGATGCCACGTGCCCATTCATGGGCTCTTCCACTTCCTCTTCCTCTTCCGGTACCACCCCCGGATCAGAGGGATTTCTGGCCTCTAACCAGGCCTTCAGTGCTTTGAGGAAGTCGTCTCTCAATCTGAGACCTGTGGTAGGAACTTTAAACTGCTTGCAATATTGCTGTAGCTCCTTTAACTTGTACTTATTTATCAATTTCTTATCAAATTCCTCCACAACAATAAGAGAAGGGGTAGCAGCTCCGGCATCCTCCATGGTCAAAACTGGCAGTGTTTAAAAAATAAGCTCCAGGAAAGCGGAGAACAAAAATAGAAGATCCTACCAAAACAGATTGTGGCTGCGCTATGGTCTGCTTTCACTATGTAGCGTACACTAATCACTGCACATGAGTCATAAATGCAAAGTTCAATCCTCACCGCTGACCACCAATGTTAGAACCGGCGGTCTCTAGTTGGCAGAGGTGGTAAATAAAATACCGGACTGAATTTCATACGGAATCTTAAAATAAAGTAAATAGCTCAAAATAACAAGAGGCAGAATCCGTGGTATAAGAGGTTTTCTAAATGGGCTTTATTCCATTCAAAATGGCCGACTCGAGTCGCGGCCTTCAGGTTCCGTCACCACGAGGGTTCAGGAAGTGAAGTACAATAATTTATTGACAGACATGTATTTTTATAATAAGTACATTACAATGAAACGAGTGTAGAAGGCGTAACATTTGATAAGAAAAGTGACAAAACAGGTACGTAATCGAAACTGGGCGTAATAAGGAATAAAAGAAACATGATTGGTTTGCATTATCAGACATAGGTGGATCTATAAGATAATACTTAGCATAGATGCGCGCGCAGCAGTATGACGTGTAATTGACGTGCAACTAGGGGGTGAAGGGGACTTGACATTTAGCTCTACATGTGGAGACGAGAAGTCTGAGGGGTCAAGTCAACCTAATCCCAAATCATATCTACCATCCTATGTTTAGAGAACTAGTTTATCCACAAAGAAGGACTCTTGGACAGAATCTATTCTATACTAACTGTGTGTGCGTGTACAAGCGTCTAAGTGTCTATATGAGATGTGAGAGGCAGAAAACTTTCCATGGCAACAGGGCTATGAATCACTTGCAGGAGGACGGAAAGGCTGAGTCCTTTGCTTGTGAGCTAAAGGAAATGTTTACCTAAATCACTAGACAGGAATGCATCGGCTGAAGAGCAAAATAGATAATTCGAAGGTGAAATACAGCTTCTTGGCAGACAGGCGAAAACTGGCCGAGGCAGGCACCGTTAGCTGCACAGGGAGTAGGACAAAGTTCATGGATACAGATGCAAGCTCAAGCTGAAGCTGTCAGAGACAGAGAGCAGGGAAAGGCTTTGAGGACAGAATCGGGCCTACTTGCCTGAACTGTAAAAATGTAGTAACTTAGCCATATAAAGTCGGTGGCCTTTCATACCTAGGAATCGAATATCCAGCCCATTGATGGCGGATCTGACAGAGAACATGTCGACGATAGACACACATATGTTTGCGTCTTTAGAAACTGGAACTGGAGGGAACATACATGTACTTGTAACATGTATATAGAACCGTTGGGGTCCAAGATAGGGGACATAACTGACCAGGAAAATCCACATTTCCACATTCCCTCCTTGTCCCCTACTTGCCCTTCAAGAGATATCAATCTTCATCATTCCATCGATTTGCTCATGGAGCATCATTTCTTCTTCCTTCTTCTTCCGGCATTTTGAACGAGAACTGTGATATGGAATGCATGATGTGGCACACAGACCACAAATCGCTGGTCCACATTGCAGGCATAAACAACAACTGAAGAGCATAAGAAGGCCAATACCTAGGAAGGATAGAACTCTCCATCCCCAGGCTGATATCACACTCCAAAACCACCCGGACCACGTCCAAGTGCCTGGATTCTCGTGTATCTGGCTTACAATCTTATGAAGGCGTGTTATGGCTTTATATACAGATGGCGAATTTTCTGGTATGAATATGCAGCAGCTGGATCCGATGACCCTGCAAGCTCCGCCCCTATCGGCCAGGATGACGTCAAGGACAAGACGATTCTGGAGAACAACAATTCTCATCACTGATTGTTCCTCTGTCAGATTGCCTAGGGCGGCTATAGTCTCGTTTACTACAGCTTCAAGAGTCTTGGTTAGTCTACGTATCAGCTTACTATTTGATATAGTACCTATATAGGGAAAGATACCTTTATTGAAATCTACATACTTGTCCCATGCCGTCTCAGTATAATCGACAACTGGGAGATCTCTCCGCTCTCTTTTGTGTACTAAATGAATATGTCGATAATAATCAGGAGGAGCTAGGAAAACAGGTGGCAGAAGGAATGCGATGTAACAGGTACCATCCCAATCTAGAGGCAGACGCTTATATGCCGTCTGACCACATATAAAATAAGAATGGCGAGAAGCTCTAAATGAAGATTTACCTTGATCACGATATTCTACTGTAGTAACACATTGGCTATGGCCCATATGTATGGAACCAACTTTTCTTACACATAGATCACCCTTAGCTGGAAATACTGACATAGTGGGCAGAATTAGTTCAACTTCGGATTTGACATTCAAAATCATAAGATTAGGCGTAAAATTACCTAATTTATACACTTCATTTTCTAAATCAGTTCCTGTTCTACTGGGGTGGCCCTCCTTATTAGGGTGACAGACTTTGAATAAAACTAGATTCAGATTTCCCCATATCCAATGTTGTTGATAAACTGCTGTGTCTGGGTCTATGGAATTTAATAAACTAAACCATGCTCCACAGGAGCCATTGTGTGTGAACGGATGTGGAAAGAAAGGCAGAACTCCTTTGTTATTCTGATAGGGAGGAAGTCGGCCACACACCCAACAATTGGTGGCATTACTAGTCTGATGGGAATGATGTAACATACTAATGAATGTGTTATTACGCAGCGCAAGTCTATAGGACAACTCATGTGGGGGTAAGTCACTAAAAGAATGTTCATCAGTTATATTGAAAGCACGGTTAGAAACAGGATAATACATATGCAACAATATACTTGCAGTAACTATTAAAAAACTCAAGGAAAACAAAATTAATAAAGTCACAATACAGTGGCTACGCAGTGATTTACAATAAGCATGTCGTTTCATTATGATTCTGGACTCTACATGATTCAGACCTAAGGGATACATGTCGGGACAGATTCAACCGCTTCACCTTGGAGAGGACTTAAACAATCAAATCGTCCGACAGTTTAGATCTGGACCTGAGTTTCTGTTTATAGAGTTCGGTGCTACTGGCCTCAGCCAAAGGTAGCTTTGAGTCAATGGGGGAAGACACACGGGGAATACTGTTTGTGTCAGGAGGAAGTCCATGAAATTTTTTGATATGGCTGGTATGCACCCAGCCTTTCCTTCCTTCGATCTTCACAGCTGTTCTGGTCGTCAGCAGGACCAACTTAGGAAGTCTCCACCTTGGCTCCAATTGGGTTTTCCGATCAAAATTCCTGACGAGGACATAATCGCCAGGAATTACATCATGAGGTTTCACCTCGGTGTTGTCGGGAAAAGCTGCGATTACCTGTGAACGACAAGATTGTAGTGCAGACATCAAGGAAGCCAGGTAATCTGTCAGCATATTACAGTCAACATCAGTTATTTTACGGGGTATAGGCGTCCCCCACATATTCGGTGGTCTACCAAAGATCACCTCATACGGGGATAGCCCTGTTCGAGAGTGTGCTACCATCCTCATGTAAAATAGCGCAACTGGTAAGGCTACTATCCAGTCCACACCCTTTTCCTGACATATTTTAGACAGTCTGATTTTTAAAAGTTGATTATGTCGTTCCATGAGACCTGCTGCCTCGGGGTGTCGGACACAGTGGAATTTCCACTGATATCCCAACAAAAGTGAGACATGTTTCATTAATTCGGATGAGAAAGGCTGGCCGTTATCTGAATATACAACACGTGGTAAACCGTACCGTGGGAAGAATTCTCGAACTAGCTGCTTGGCAGTAGTCGGGGCAGTATAATCTGATACGGGATACGCCTCTGTCCAACGGGAGAGAGCGCAGACAACTACGAGAACATATTTGAATCCTCGACAACGTTCCATCTGAATATAATCCATCTGGAGAACTTCAAAAGGATGGTCAGGAGGCTGAAATCCACCCTGCTCTACGGGAACACTCTTTCCTGGATTAAACTGACAACATATCATACAGGTACGAACCTTTTGTTTAGCTGCTGCTCGTAAATGTTTGTTGAACCAAATGTGCTGAATGCTGTCTAGCATAGCCTTCTCTCCTAAATGTGCTGGACTGTGAACTGTAGCTATAATGGCTTGGACCATGGAATCAGGGAGAAACCATACAGATTTCTCCTTCGTCATCCATCCTTGATCTGTCTGGATCCCTCCTAGTTCAGTCCACTTCTTTATTTCTTCTGCTGTGGCATGTGTCTGTATGTCAATTACGTCAAGTGCGGGATCCTTAATTGTCATACACTGTGTTGGTGTCTGAACTATTGGCTTTGTCATGTCTAATGTGCGATTCTGAGCAGTCTGTTTAGCTGTTCTGTCAGCTAAATCATTTCCTTGAGAAATGGTATCAGTAACCTTCGTGTGTGCTTTACATTTCATAATCGATATAGCAGTGGGTAGATGTATTGCGTCTAACAAGGCATGAATGAGGGGTCCGTGCTGAATGTGGGCACCATGGGACGTTAAATAACCTCTCTCTCGCCACAGCACGCCGAAGTCGTGTACAACTCCGAATGCATAACGTGAGTCAGTGTATACATTAACTTTCTTATTTGTGGCTTGAATACAGGCTTGCGTTAGAGCAATAAGTTCTGCTGCTTGGGCTGACAGAGTATCTATACAATGTGTCTCAATAATTTCAGTGTCTGTTGTGACTGCATACGCGGCCACTAAATCTCCTGTACTTGTTCTCATGCACGATCCGTCTACATACAACGTCAGGTCTGGATCTAACAATGGAACGTCTGTCAAGTCATGTCTAGGTTTCGTCTTTATTTCAATGATTTCAACACAATCATGAGCTAGTGGGTCTGTTCCAATTACAGGTAATAGTGTAGCAGGATTCAATGTATTACACCGTCGGATCTCTATGTGTGGTTGAAACAATGTCAGTTCATAACCGGTAAGTCTTGCTATGGTCAAGTGTTGTGTTTGTGTTCGGTTCACAAGAATCTCTACTGCATGTGGTACTTGTACTGTCAATGGGTGTCCTAATACTATGGCATCGCTTTGTCTGATTGCTAAAGCTGTCGCTGCCACTGACTTCAGGCATGCAGGCAAAGCCTGAGCTACGGGATCTAATGTACTGGAAAAATAAGCACATGGCTTGCGTGATCCTGCTTGATCCTGAGTGAGTACTGACAAGGCAGTACCTTCGCGTTCTGTAACAAAGAGTGTAAAATGTTTGTTATAACATGGTGTTGCTAAAACAGGTGCTTGACATAAAGCTTTCTTTAGGCTTTCAAAAGCTTGTGTATGTTCCTGAGTCCAAGGGAGAACAGTCGATGTGGCTGCCTCCTGTGTGGTTAACTGAATGAGTGGTTTTGCTAGAAATGCGTACTGAGGGATCCACTGCCTACAATATGAAGTGAGGCCTATGAAAGCCCGCACCTCCTTTTGTGTCTGGGGTATTGACATATTAGCAATTAACTGGATGCGATCTGGTGTAAGCTGCCTTCCCTCCTTGGACAGCGAGTGACCAAGATAAATAACTCGCTGAACACAGAATTGCAGCTTAGAAGGGGACACCTTGTGCCCCTTGTCGGCTAGGAAATGTAAAACTGTCAGAGAAGCTTTTTCACATTCTGGCTCGCTTCTCGCGGTGATCAGCAGATCATCGACATATTGAAGCAGTGCTGTATTGACTGGCATGTGGATACTGTCAAGTTCTCGTTTCAGTGCTTGGCTGTAGATGCTGGGGCTTTCTGTGAATCCTTGGGGAGCGCGTGAGAATTTAAAGCTGCGCCCATTTAAACTGAATCCGAACAAGTATTGGCT
Organism: Triturus cristatus; assembly: GCF_964204655.1. NCBI lineage: Eukaryota > Metazoa > Chordata > Amphibia > Caudata > Salamandridae > Triturus > Triturus cristatus. The sequence goes on along the minus strand of NC_140591.1, from coordinate 211,169,271 downwards.
TTCCGGATCTATTGGGACGCTGAAAAAGGCATTCTTGAGATCAATTACAGTAAAAAATGTTGCTTCGGAATCAATTGCTGTCAACAATGATGATATATCAGGGACCACAGGGAATTGTGGTACAATACACTTGTTTAGTTCACGCAAATCAATAACCAATCGGTACACTGGTGGGGCAGTAGGATCAGTTCGTTTAAGAATCGGAATTATCGGCGAATTACATACATTGGAGTCTGTTTCTACAACTACTCCCTGGGCAATTAGCTCATCAATGATTTTCAGCAAAGCCACTACAGCATCATGCGGTAACTTGTATTGTCGCATTCGTGGTAGTACCACTCCTGCTTTCAATGTAACTCGATAGGGTGTAATGTTCATGCAGCCAACATCCGTAGGGCCTTGTGCCCATAGATGTACTGGTAAAGTCTGTAGTCGGGGATCCATGTCTCTAGACACATAGTGACCTTTAAAATCACGCAAAAACAACCTTACTCCTTCCGGAGAACAACATATTATGGCTCCTAGTGCTTTCAGAGTTTTAATTCCTAACAGATTTTCTGGGCATGATTTAGTAAGCAATAAATCTGTAGTTCGTGTCAAAGGTCCTATCGTAAGTGGTAGAGGCTGTGATACTTCATTAACAATAGGTTTTCCTGAAAAACCAAGGGAAACATTTTGAGAGCCTGAGAGGGGTGCCCCTGGAACTTCACTACGTTTTATGGTTGTTCGACTTGCCCCTGTATCGAGTAAGAATTTTCTATCTTGACCTAATAATTCACTATGTACATAAGGTCCTTCTTGATCTACAGGAATCTCGATAAGCGGTAAGTCAACTTCCCTCTCTAGGCTGGTTCATGCGTAGCGCTGATATTCAGGGTATTCATACTGTGCAGTCTGATACATTTGTCGTGTTGTAGTTTGTGTGGCAGTAGCAGGCAACGGTGGTGCAGCTGGCACAAACTGTATGGGTTGCTGTGAGGCTGGCATGGACTGTTGCTGAACTGGCATGGACTGTCCATGCTGCATAGCTCCTTGTTCATTCTGATCTTGTCTAACTAATCGTGGTCTCTCCTTTGCAATACCTGTAGCTATATTACGTTTCAGGACTTGACAATCATGTACATAATGGCCTAGTTGTTTACAGTAATTGCAGGTTCCTTTTACAGGAACTGCAGACTCACCAGAATGTGTCACACCCTTTTTGTGACCATCTGCTGGTACTGTCTGAGAAACTAGCATTTTCATTTTTGTATCCTTCATGCGTCTATGCTCGTGTTCTTGTTCATCCCTAATTCTATTGTGATGATACTGTAACATTTGTAGCATTTGCGACGGAGTGTTACTTTGCCAGGTACTCTCGAATTTCAATATTCTATTCTTCACTGGGGGCAATGCATTTTCCACTAATTTTGTCACAAATAGATGTGGATATGAGTCACTACTTGCTTTTATACCACTATTTATACCAAAACATTTTTCAAATCGAGCATAATAATCGCTTGTGTCTTCATCTTGCTTTTGTTTACAGGCTGTGATTGCACCCCAATCTTCCTTTTTTGTAGTTAATAAACGTGGCAGTACCTGTACTAGTAAACCTGGTAACAGTTTAACTTTATCCCCGAGCCCTGAACCTGCAGTTCGGGCCCTTTCTTCCTCTGCTAATGCTGTCCAGTCTATCTTTTGGTCTCCCACTTCCCACTCTTTTTCTTTCAGTTTTTCATAAATGCCAGCAGGCAAAAGCACCTTTAATATCGTCATAATATCAGGAAAGGTGTACTCTCCCATCAGTAACATGTCTTTAATTTCTCGGTGGAAACCCGCTGGGTCTTTGTCATGACTAGGTACTACTTTCTTCATTTCTAATAATTCCATTTTTGATATGGGTGTGTAAACAAATACACGGTGAAACTCATTGTCTTCGCCTTTTATTGGGTGCACCTCTCGTAAAGGATTTTGTCTATCCATGTAGTACGGTGCTCTTTCTCTGGGGGGCAGGGAGAGAGAATCTGGATTTACAAAAAGGACGTACTGCTTACGTGACACTAATATCTCTTTAATTAGCTTGTTACTAGAACCTCTCCATCTGTACGTGAGTAGTTCCGTTAATATATCAGGTAAAGGACCAGGGTCAGCATGTTGGCTCTTATATAATATGAGGAGTTGCTGAATCATATAGATTCCAGCTAAACGTTGTTCATCTGTACTGAGGTTGAGAAACGTGTGTGCTACGGTCTCATCACCGTATTTTTCAGGACTAACAATCCAGTGAACGGCTGATCTGGCTAATTCTTGCTCATCCATGGAATCGAGGAGGTGGTAACCTCTTCGTTCTCGTAGTATCTTGTCTGCGGCTTGAAACAAATGTTCAGGAGATTTCAGATTTATTACAGGCGTCGGATACGTTCTGCTATTATTTGGGTATACAGAGTGTATTGGATCAGAAAAACATCTAGTATTTTCACAGGATCTTCCTCTGCCTACATAGGCTATGGTCTCTGACTGTCTTGCGGAATTCCCTGATTCGGACACTTCATCTTGCTCAAACTCGTCTGTTCCCAATCTTTCTTCATGAATACGCTCTATTTCTTTACGGATTTTTCGGCACATGGCTATTATACAATTTTGCTTATCGTGTCTCCCTTCTGATATATTCTGACTCCATCTTGTAAGAGTAAGCATTGCATTCGGGTCTACCCCCGGACGATCTTGATTTCTGATCACACAGTTTATGAGGAAACGTAACAGTTCCCCCTGTATCTCTACTTTCTGGAATTCCATAGCTCTGTTAATACATCCTGGATCTCGTCCTGTTTGAACAAAATGATATATGTTATCTAGATGCGTAATCATCCCTGGTAACCTTGCTAAATACTCTGCGGCTCGCCTGATACGTAATGATGCCAGGACCATTTCGTCCTCTTTACCGACCACGGGGTCATATCTACAATTTACAAGGAGTTCCTTAAGCGTACGTTCATTTACGAATTTTGGTGTACGTGAATGTGTTGACTCTTGAAAGACAAGTTTATTTATTCTAGGTGGTGTAAAAGTACTGCTAGCACCTCCCGTGGCCCCATCTGGGGCGTCGGGTGTGAAAGGGTTCGTCGAACGTGACACAGCAACTATGGGTGTCGATACCTCTGTAGAGTCGACTGCGGAGACAGATGCGGAAACAGATGTGCTTGCCGACGCTTGTGTCGGAACTTGCTGTTGCACGGGGACAGATACCTGATCCTGACGTTGAACCCCTCTGCCAGATGGTCTATGTGGTGCGGCGTTAGCATACTCGGGAGCTGCGTCATCTAGATATGAGGAAAGAAAAACATCTTCTGCGGTTCTGGGAAGCCCCTTTGGATGTACCTTAATTGGAAATAATGGGGGTGGCAAGTCTTTTGGTATCTCTGGAGCAGCCTTAGGTAATCCTTCGGCTAGTATGGGATACATACCATTCATAAGAGCATTTCTTTGTCTATTTACTTGTTCTGATCTCACTCGGATACCTTCCTCAATTAATAGATTTTCTTGAACTTTATTTGAACTTTCTTTACTCCTCTCTTCTTGTCTACGTGCTTTTTCTGTTCGTCTATGAGATTCTTTACGCCATAACTCAACAGCGTCTTTCTGTGACTGTCTGACCTTTCTTTTCCATAACTCTTCCTCCACTTTCATGATGCACTCTGCATCCCAGGTTCCCGCTGCGGGCCACCTTTGACTTTCCGGTAATCCCTTGGTATAATCTACCCATAGATCAAGAAACAATATGGCATCTAAGCCATGCTTATGGTACATGAAATGTCCTGGAGTGTCTCTAGGAGGAATAGGAACTGCTTCTTCAAGCACCCCTTTTCTGGTAGTAATCTGTCTTAACTTCGAGAAGAGCGGCATATTGACAACTGATCTGATACTTACTCTTGAACTTACTTAATACGAGAAACACAATAATGAACAGTGAACAATGAACAGTCATTCATACCACAATATGCAAGACATTTTCTGAATACTTTAAACATTAAACATTAAACATTTAATAATGGTCGACAATGATGACAGTCTGCTTAACTAATCACCACGCTGAATTCTTGACAATAACTGAATACTTCGGAATACTTGATATACTGCTAAACAGTACATATACACTGCTAAACAGTGCAGACCGGATTTGTGTACCCAAATCCGTCTTGACCGGCACAACCTATGTGCGCGTCAACACGCCTCCCCGGCGATGGTACTCACCGAGTAGCTCCTTGAAACGGAAGGCCTCAGAGAATGGACAGGACTCGATAACTGCGGACAGCGGACCCTCTGGACATCGGGATTTCGGAAAACCTGGTGGGCCTCTGTATACCTCGGATCTTGCTCTCTCAGCTAGGCTCTGGTCGGGATACTTCGCACTTCTCACCGCCTCGTCTGGGTTGATCGCAGCCTCAGTCGCCCCCGCTTGACCGGAGGGAGCTTACAGGAAATCCTGCTGGTACGCGTTTATGGTCCGTCCAGCTGTGGCAGGAGACCGGGCCTGCAACGCACCGCCGGCGCGTGAGATGAGAAAGTGTCCCTATTCGGGCGCCATTATGTGGTAAATAAAATACCGGACTGAATTTCATACGGAATCTTAAAATAAAGTAAATAGCTCAAAATAACAAGAGGCAGAATCCGTGGTATAAGAGGTTTTCTAAATGGGCTTTATTCCATTCAAAATGGCCGACTCGAGTCGCGGCCTTCAGGTTCCGTCACCACGAGGGTTCAGGAAGTGAAGTACAATAATTTATTGACAGACATGTATTTTTATAATAAGTACATTACAATGAAACGAGTGTAGAAGGCGTAACATTTGATAAGAAAAGTGACAAAACAGGTACGTAATCGAAACTGGGCGTAATAAGGAATAAAAGAAACATGATTGGTTTGCATTATCAGACATAGGTGGATCTATAAGATAATACTTAGCATAGATGCGCGCGCAGCAGTATGACGTGTAATTGACGTGCAACTAGGGGGTGAAGGGGACTTGACATTTAGCTCTACATGTGGAGACGAGAAGTCTGAGGGGTCAAGTCAACCTAATCCCAAATCATATCTACCATCCTATGTTTAGAGAACTAGTTTATCCACAAAGAAGGACTCTCGGACAGAATCTATTCTATACTAACTGTGTGTGCGTGTACAAGCGTCTAAGTGTCTATATGAGATGTGAGAGGCAGAAAACTTTCCATGGCAACAGGGCTATGAATCACTTGCAGGAGGACGGAAAGGCTGAGTCCTTTGCTTGTGAGCTAAAGGAAATGTTTACCTAAATCACTAGACAGGAATGCATCGGCTGAAGAGCAAAATAGATAATTCGAAGGTGAAATACAGCTTCTTGGCAGACAGGCGAAAACTGGCCGAGGCAGGCACCGTTAGCTGCACAGGGAGTAGGACAAAGTTCATGGATACAGATGCAAGCTCAAGCTGAAGCTGTCAGAGACAGAGAGCAGGGAAAGGCTTTGAGGACAGAATCGGGCCTACTTGCCTGAACTGTAAAAATGTAGTAACTTAGCCATATAAAGTCGGTGGCCTTTCATACCTAGGAATCGAATATCCAGCCCATTGATGGCGGATCTGACAGAGAACATGTCGACGATAGACACACATATGTTTGCGTCTTTAGAAACTGGAACTGGAGGGAACATACATGTACTTGTAACATGTATATAGAACCGTTGGGGTCCAAGATAGGGGACATAACTGACCAGGAAAATCCACATTTCCACAAGAGGTATACACTTCTGACAAATAGGGACCCACCAACTCTAGTCAGGGCAAGGGGATTACACACTCAGATAACCCCTGCTACCCCCTTGGTAGCTTGGCAGAGCAGACAGGCTTATCTCAGAGGCAGTGTGTTAAGCATTTATGACCACATACAGTAATAAAGTGAATACACTACAAATGGACACAACACAGGAGTTATTATAAAAATATTATTTTTATATAAGGCTTAGCACAAGACCAAATAACTACAAACATATACCACAATCTTAATAAATACTCTTTGGAAGGAAAAACAATAGTTCAGGCAAAGTTTCTTCTTAGGAAATTATTCTTTAGCAACAAAAGTAAGTATTCTTCTGAAACACAGTTCTTGGCAACAATGTGACCCCCACAGGAGTCACACGACGTCGAGTTTACGATATTCCCAAGGTTCGGCGTCGACCGCGAGGAGCGCTACGTCGAGCCTGGAGTTGCAACAGAACCCACAAACACAGTACCTTTGGAAATGAAGAAAACGATGATCCACGGCGTCGAGATGTCGACCAAAACAACAAAATTACAATAAGTAGAACTTGAGATAGGAATTTTTAATGAGATCTGGTCACGTTGGACCTGAATAAAGTCAAAAGTTCAAGCTGACTACAATGGAGCACAGGCCAGATACAGGGACCCATTGAGGCCCACTGAACAAAACTACCTTGAACCTAGCTAGTCGACGTTGAAGACGAGGGCCTCAGCCAAAGCAATGCATCACTGTCAATCCATGCAGTGGGGTGGATGCACTGGGCATCATTGCTGCACAGCAGCAATGATGCGCTGACTTCATGAATGAAGAGTGGTGATGCGGAGATTGGGCATCATTGTCGGGGATGCCATCGACGAAGATGAGGAGACCTTGTAAAGTGGTGGTACCAAGGGCAATGCATCGGGATGATCAATACAGCAGAGGCAATGTGCCGGTTCTGGTCATGCTTTGGTTTTGATCCACACAACAGGAGCAGTGCGCCGGGCCCAATCCATGCAATAGGGGTGATACACCAGTTCTGATCCATGCAACGTCTCTGATGTACTGGTCCAACAAAGGATGCGTGGGTTTTTCTGAAGCAAGCACCTTAGGCCTCCCTTCCAAAGATCCTGGACTATGGTGGCACCACTTGGCAGGGCAGACTCACAGATGGCAGAGTCCACGAGCAGAAGACCCAAAAAAGTCCCTAAGACTTTAGATCAAGAGGCCAGCCAGCTAGCCCTTGGAGTAACTCTCGTTTCAAGTGATGCAGGTCTAGTGCTTCTCACCCAGGAGAAGCAGTCAGAAGGGTAGTGCAGCAAGGCAGGAGTCTAGAAAAGCAGAAGTGCATTTGAGAGTTTTTCACTAACAGGACATGTACAACTTTAAAGTGCATGCCCTGCCTTTTAAATACATTCTATCCTGGCCTATGGGTTATCCATATCCTTCCTTAGGGGTAAACTATATGGATAGAAAGTGAAGGTTTGGGCCTGGCATGAGGTTTATATTGCCAGATCAACATGGCAGAGTAAACTGCCCACACAGGCTCTGCAATGGCAGGCTTGAGACATGGTTAGAGGGCTACTTAAGTCAGTTGCACAATAAGTGCTGCAGGCCCACTAGTAACATTTAATTTACAAGACCTGGGTACATGTAGTGCACTTTACTAGGGACTTCTTCGGAAACTAAATATGCCAATTGGGGATGAGCCAATATTACCATGTTTAGGGGCGAGGGCACAAGCACTTTAGCACTGGTTAGAAGTGGTAAAGTGAACAGAGTCCTAAAGCCAGCTAACACGAGGTCAGAATTGTGGAGGAACTAGGCAAAAAGTTGGGGGCGAAGACCATCCTAAGATTGTCAGGTCGAACACTTACCTTGAAAATGTTCTTCCTGGTTGCAATTAAAATGGGGAGGAGGTTCGGGGAATTGGGTTCCTTTTCAGTAAGGCCTTCTTTATTCAGGATATTCGATGACAGGTTCATTTAAAGTCCTGGGCTTTCTTTCATCCCCAAGGTAAATTCAGTGTTCCACAGAGAATAGGTTATTTTAACAGTGTTTTATCCCAATCCTTCTTCCCTTGAGAAGGTGGAATTTCATTATTTGGATGTTAAGCAGGCTATTCTGATTAACTTAGATAGGGTTTCTGATTTCGGGGTTATTTCCTCATTGTTTGTTAATTTTGGGCCTGATAGGACAGGATCTAAACCTTGCAATCAGACTCTGAGTAGGTGGATCAGATCTTTGATAACATTGGCACATCGAGAGGCAGGAACTGCATGTCCAGCAGGGGTGAAAGGCCGATCCAATAAGACCAAGCCTACTTCCCTTTCGGAGTCTCAGGGAGTACCTTTGGCTAAAATTTGTAGGGCTGAAACAGGGGTTACACCCTCTACTTTTGTATGACATCACAGGCCTGTGCAGGGAATTGTTTCGGAGGAGGTTTTGGGGTCAAAAGTGCTGGTTTCTAAGAAGCAGGCAGTTATGGTGAGTTTTGGAGAGTGAGCATAAACTGAACATAAGCTGAAATGGAACAGGTGTTTCATTCCTTAGAAACGGAACGAGCAATAAAGAAGCCTTTAATTCTTGTTTATACCTTGACACATTTGCTGTCTGTTCAAGGACTGTGGTCAAATGTCATTTTGTCTTCTTACTAATTGCTGCTTATCTTATCCTGGAATAAAAAGGTGTTTATTTTTCTTTCTCTTGTTACAGTTAGAGGTTTTTGTCAAGTGAGCTGTCTGACAATCAATGCTCTAAGATGCAAGTTTTTTTCCTATTACACAATATTCCCACAGCTTGTACATTTTTTACTTGGTGATTTGCAAATGACAAATATTTGCAGAAACTCGATTTCCAAACAGTTTTCTATATTATATAGTTTTGTCAGCAAATCCACGTGTCAGTGGGACATTTTGTGGCAATTCCAATGGATAATCTGCTGGTTGCAAATGAGTGTGCTACTACTTCATGGTTTAGGCATGTATTTATTAATACTGATACTTTTTTAATGATTTGATAAACATTCCTTCCCCCGCGCTGTTATTGAACTAAGAGGCAAGTCAGGGGTCATCTGTATCCTATATGTGCCTAGATTTGTATTTTATATGGAGCGAAAGTTTAATCTGTTAAATCAAACAAAAGTGTTTATTGTACCGCAGACATGCTGAACTCGAATATTTGAAGGTGTTCTCATTGTGAGAAACAAGAAAATTGCAGTTCAGTGAATTAAAATATTTGCCCAGGATTACATCATTTGATAATTGTTTATGGGTCAAGAACATGTTAATTAGGTTGAGTAGACTATTTCAGTCACTAGACCTGCAGGTCTATTAACATTTTTATGATTTTTCGAGGCCTGTGAAGTAATACAAGGTTTGATTCCATAATAGAGAAAACTGAGTCATGTATGAACGTCAGTTGTCCTGGTCAATGTTATTGCTTGCTATATCTCTGTTGGACCTGTCAGCCTTAGGGCGGTATCCCCCTACATTTTTGCCCTTTTTGCCTCCCACTTGACCGCACATTTATGTTGAACTTAGGACTCTGGGCACCTTACCACTGCTAAACAGTGCTAAGGTGCAGGTGCTCCTCCCTGAAGGACATGGTGACACTGGCATACCTGCCACAGGCTCCTGCTACCGCAGTGACGCCTACCCCTCCATAGACTAACATTGGGACCCCCAATGGGATAACTTCTGACTGGGACCTAATAGGTATGTCATGTTTGGTATAGTTGGAATCGTAGCGGGAACCCTTTCTAGTGACATATGGGGTTCGGGCACTACTACTTCAGAAATCCCACTTTTAGAAAGTGGACATTTTTCTGCCTGCACTTAGTGTGTACACTAAAGACACCCCCTCCCCCCCGCCTCCTCCCATCTGCATGCTGATAGCCTTCCTGGGCTGTGAGGAGGGAGTGGTGATTTACACCTTTACACTTGAATAGGCTGGGTCCGGCTGCCCCACAATAGGCTTAACGACCCTGCCTTTGTCACTGTAGACAGCCAGGAGCCAGGTCAGGGAAGGCAGGGAACACCCCAGAAACCCCTAAACCCTTCCAGAAGCTTCTACCCCCTTCTAGTGACTGGGCACCAGGGTATAAAAAGGTGGGTCCTGGCCACACATATTTGTTACATTACTGGACCAGGAAGAATCTCTGCTGGAGTGAAGACTGCTGTGCCAGGAGGATTGCCACACTGCTGAGGCTGACTGCTCCTAGGAACTGCTGCCCCAACTTGCTGAGCTGCCCTACTGCCTGCTGATCTTGCCCTGCCAGGAGACTGAAGCAACATCTCCAGAGTGTCTCCATAATCTGCTGCTGACTGTTCCCCTCCCTAGTGGGGGATTCCTAAAGGCAACAACGTTTTATTTCCCAAATAAACTGCCACTGCAGCGCTGGGTGTGTAAAACTATTTTATCACCACAGAAATCACCGTCGTCGCCCGGGACCCTAAATGCACTGTAAAGCACTGTGGAGGGAAAGTGCTGTGACCCAGAAATCACTGACGCCGCCCGGGTCCCTGAACGCGCTATATCCTGTAAGACGAAAAAGCGCTGGGAGCCGAAGTTCACCGCTGCCGGCCTGTGCATCTAACCGCATTGTAACCTGAAGCGCTGGGAGCCAGAAATACCTGCCGCCAGCCCGGGAGTCTCAGGAGCACCACCCGGATTCCCCTGCTGATGTCAGAGGGGAGCCGCGCTAGGATTGGTGCCAGCGCCAGGAGTTGCCCAGCAACAGGAGAGCGCACTGAAGCAAGGAAGCACAAGGCGTCCCGACCAGTTCCCGCTGATGTATCATAAAAATAAATTATAGGACTACCAATAGTCCCAATACCATTACCAAATAATCAGTCAGTTGGCAGTGAAGAAGGTTCAATCGTTTATTAGACAAAATACTTTATAGAGGAGCCTCTTCGAACCCCTCCCATCAGGTGCGCCGAGAAGACTGTTGGCTCGTATTCAAACAAGAGTTTATATACTTTTCGGTTCAACACATACAATCACTGTAAAAGGAAAAAACACCAGTTGGCCCTCGAACTCCAGGGAAGGACCACATATGGCACACATCAAATCAGTACAAAGGCTTGACTATCTATTGCTGAAGACGTCAGGAAGGGTGACTCCCTTTCGTCTTGGTGCCTGGGAGTGCAGGCACGGCGCCTCCAGGAATGCGCTTATTGCCCCCCAAAGCCAGATGCGACCTTGAGCCTTAGAACAATCGAGAAAAGCAGCCTCCTTTCAACTGCTACCAGTAACTCAAATGAGCTGGGGCATGACAACTGCACGTGATCGCGGCCCTTGCTCGAGCATATGATCAAAAGATGGCGTCTGTATGGTTCTCGGCCTACTCTTTTAGAAATAGATATACGGGGAGGAAATAAATTCATTTCCTCCATACAAAAGCATACATATCAAACAGGGAGTATACGTATAGATGCATCATGCTAACATAATATAGATCCGATACCCCTTATATACGGGAAATCTACTTTTTTATCCCTCACCGCGGCCAGCTGTCTGCCGGCGAGGGAAAGACAAGAGACCGCGCTTCCTCAGATAACCGCCTGTGAGTTCAAGGGAAGTGCTGGGTTACCGTCTGGGGCGGGAAGGCAGGGGGCTGTGGGAGAGCGCTCGCGGCCTCCCGCTAATGCAAAGCTGACACCGTGCCTGCCAGGGACTATCCTCGATAAATAGCGGGACTGCTGGTCTCGCGGCTGGGCGGGCCAGATCTATCAAAGGCACCATTTTTCCAACCCCTGACAGAAAGGCCCATACTGCTCATAGCTGCACAAGGGGGTTCTGCCCAGAGTTGAAGGTTTCCCTGATTTGTAACACACATCGGAGCGTGTGCTGGGCACATAGCTTTAAACAGAGGCACCGTGGCCTTACCACTGCTACTCACGGAGCCCCATAACTAGCCTGGAGGGATACAGTCCCTGCACACATTCTTTTCCTCATAAACTCTGAAACTGAATTAGTGCCCATAAAGTGGGCCGCAAAGACTAGCAGAACCAGCCAGATTGCTTCCTTCCCAAAGACACTGTCAGCAAATATTGCCATTAAGAGCTCCTGATACATGTGGAATGTTCATTGATTTGACCTTGCCTAAAACGTGAGATAAAGATATTTTTATTTTTATAAATAACTGGTGTAGTGTCTATTTGTGGTGTTTCACTGTGTTGTGGTGGGTAACTCAAGAGGTAATGTGTAAAGTATTTCTACTTTACACATTACCTCTTGAGTTAGGTCTTACCACTCTGCACCAAGCTACCAGAGGGTGGTCCTGGGTGCTTTTGGACTTACCTTGTCGGAACTGGTGTTCCCTACTTGGACTAGGGTAACATACCCCTGCCAACTAGAGACCCCGTTTCTAACAGTCTCACTTTGTCATTAATTATGGCTGAAAACGGCACGAAGAGGTAATGCTTGAATGACTTACTGCTAATTGCATTACTCCGAGTATATTTTCACCCTAATTAATTAACACCTTCCTAGTGCCTTGCTATGACCAGACCAACTAAATGTGGTGGGGGCTTGTGTTAACTTTAACAGGATGTCGTGAGGTGGGAGAGGCTTTTCTACCTTTTTAGACTGAGTGTGTGTGTGAGGCATGGCGGCCTCACTTCATCATTAATAAGGGTGAAAATCTACTCAGAGTTATGCAATTACTGATAATTAATTGAAGCATGTTCATATTCATGCGCACACACAATTATGCGCATGCTGACAGATATGTGCACAAAAGCACAGACATGCATACACACACAGACCCGGAGAGTAAACATTGCACTGTCTCTAATAAAATATTTGCTGCAACAAAGCAGAAGAAAAAGTGCCATACAACGGGTGTACAGCTCGCTACACAGTGTACAAAAAACGTAATGATGTGTGCCTGGCTCAATCTCAATGAGGCAGACAGGCCAGGGAGGGTCGCCACAATCCAATGAGCCAACAGGCACTCCAGGGTGCACAACCTAAGAAAGACCGTCACGTGCATTGCTCCCTGGAAGCTCTTGAACGCCCAGAAGAGCTGCACCATGTCGAGTGCCAGACAGCGTGAAGTACACCGGACTCAGGGAACCTGCTGTGCCAACTCTGCCCCAGCAGCACCGGGCGGCAGGAGCACCGCAGTTCACAACCTCGCAGCCATACCGAGAGCATATAACAAGAACCAAATATATGCAAAACAACAGCAAACCAGCAGCACTATTGTTATAAAAGACAAGTAGGCCCATTCAAGCAAATATAAAATATATTAATAGACCCACAGCCATACATCCACTGAATTTGCTGTAAAATACTATTATACCAATACGAATATATTCATTACATCAACTGCCACTACTAAGGTTATAGAACACAAATCAACGGAGGCGGCTACTGGAAAGACCAATAGATCAATCACAGTGGAACACATATATCCATATATGAATATATCAGCATCACAGGGACACATAAACAATGCATGCCAACACCACATGGACGTAAAATACCACTAAATGAACACCATTGCTGTGAGTATAAAACATGGATATAACCGCAGAAATAGCACTTCTATACCTACAAGCACAACAAAATACCGACAATTGGAACTATACAAGAGTACTTGATTGATTGATACTCTACTGTAGATAAAAAATAACAGATTTAACTACTGTTATTGAACCCTCTAAAAACAAATATATACATAGCTACAGACAGCGATATACACACTTGATGTAGCTGCAAAACCACCAGTTGTAACACTGCTGCAGATATTTAAAAACACCAATAGAAACCCAGACCTCTAGCTATAAAACATAGATACGATACGATTTAGATAGATAACTAAACACAAGCCACGGTTTTGGCTATAAACCACGTTATTTATTGCCATTACTGTAGTCACCAAAATAGCCCTTGTCTGACTCAAAAAACTAACTGAAGATGCTCAACTCGCAGAGAAAAAGCCACCAAAAATACTCTGCACGGAGACATGCAAAGGACCTACTAAAAGTGCAAGTTGCCTAACCACCTAATTCGCAGTCATGGGGTATACACATGAGATGCACTTCCCAAATAGTTCATTGCATGGGGAGAAGCCCCCTAATGCGCAGTCACATGGAGAAATAACCTAAAATGTGCTTCCCGGGACTGGAGCCCCCAAGCAAGCACTGTCCCGAGAGCGCAAGTAACCTGTGATTCAGAGCCGATCACCTGCAGAGCGCCCTTCATGCTGCTTGTACATTTGTAAAGTAGAACACTGAAACTTTTCACACTGCTACTTATTGTAGCCTGATCAGAAATTCAAGCAGAGAGTCGCAACCTGCACCCTTCTGCTGGCTTTCCAATGCTTGCTGCATATGAACTGTTCTGGCGTACGTTAGTGCTATTGAATGTTGGTGCGAATCTCAAATCTAGAGTCCTATCGCTATCAGGTGCACTGGTTGTGACGGCCAGGCATTGACCTCACTGCGCTGGGGCCGCCTCGCTCATGCAACTGATACAATGAACCACAATGTGGAGGATTGTTTGGGCTACAGACCACGTGATGCCTGGTCCCCTTAGGTCGAGCCAGGGCAGCGCATGCGCTGCGAGCCATGCTGTATTGGAGTATGTACTTGAAGCCCCGCCCACTCTCCCTCCATATTTGTCATTGGCTTGTGTCATTGTCCTTCTTAAATGCTGGCATCTGATTTGTTATTAGGCTTGTTAGTCCCTTCTTAGTACCACCTTCTCTTCATTAGAAACCTCCCATGAGGACTGGCCCATTTACTTTGGTTGTTACAATGTATGTCTTCTATTTTTAGACTGTAAGAACTATTTACTTTAATGAGTTTCTCTTACTGCAGGAGGGCAGGTGGGTCTCTCGTGCGCAGTTGTGAACACCAGCTTATTTAACTCATAGTAAACAGGGAGCTCTTCAGGGGCCACGGGAGACCGAAGAGGGCAACTCAGCGATGCCTTCAAGCATTTGGAATGCAATAGGTCTCGCATTTGCAAGAGTTTAAGCTACTGGCATTGTAAATGACAATGCCTTTTATTTATGTTTTAAATCCAAAACATAAAAAGAAGGCATTTTAATTTACAATGCCAATATCTCAAACTCGCGTAAATGCGAGACCTATTGCCTTGCCGATGCTTGTATTTACAGCCTCTGGCTGCACCCGGCCAGAGGATGGTGAGCACATAACATCCAGGGCAGGGGAGCCACAGTAAGGAGGTCCAGGTGGCTCACTTCACTGGTCAGGGCAGGGCCGAGTTCCTATATTTTTTTTGCACACGAGATGTTTAAGCATCATTCATATAACGGCATTACTATAAATAAATGCATGAACTTTAGACAAAACAAGTTGTAAGTGTTGAGTTGAGATTTCCTCCCACTGCTTTCGACTTCTTCTGTCTAAAGTGCACGCACTAAGTCTGAGAGATTCAGAGTAGTTTGTCTGAACTTTCGGTGCCCCAGTTGCAAAAAACAGAGGCGCGGGGCTCTTTGCCGTGCTGGCACAGCCCTTCATGATACGGCCCCTGATATGTTCACCTTAAAATCGGCAGGAAAATGGCTAAGAGCTACAGAATCACACATATTAGCATGTTGAAAATGTAATTACAAATATTTGTAGCGCAAAAATTGAAGTTTCTTACAAAGAGATCAGAGAGAACTTTCTTTATTGTATTAGCAATTATGTGAGAAAACACCATGCAGTCCTGTGAGTCAGAAAAACATTGAAAATCCACTCAAATTGTAACTGCTTACAATTATCTCTCATTTATTCTCATCCTCCTTGACCTATCTGTTTGCCCTCTGGACTACATCACCTTAGAACCACTTGGCATGGTTTTGCATTGCTGGCATTGACTTACAGAGGCTCACCTCATATCTCTCACAGATATCATTCCTTCTTTCTCAGTGCTCAGCTCAATCTAATTCATGTGTCTGTGTCCTGTGCACCTTACTCAGGGCCACATGAATTATTTCTTAGTTATAGATTTGCAGCATTTGCCATATAATTGGTCATCTGCTGCATAAGTTGCAGATTTAACCAAAAACTTTACAAAACATGCTGCCGCACAGTAAGGACCCTTCACAAAAGATGATGTTTCACCTTTCAATAGCCTATTTCGGTATCTGAGCATTAAGCTGTTAATAATGTGGTGAGACCTTTTCCCAGACACGGTTAAAAGGTGTAAAAAAGACAAAATAATGAAGTAAAACTTTCACAAAAGTACCACGTATGTCACGTATTTGCCTTTTTTGCCGCATAATTTATTCGGCCTGCCTCATACTGCGGTCCTCCCCTGATGCATATTTCAAGTGGCTGTGACCTGTAAATATCTGCTCCTTTCCATCACTAACCCCAAACTCCATTTGCAACTCCACACTCAAAACTTCAGTTGTCTGACCGCCTTCCAATAATGGTCCTATCATCTTTAATGCTCTCCAAAAAACTGGAATGTTCCTATTTCCTACTTCCTTTTTCCCTTACCCCTAGAATTCTGTTGATCTGCCTATGATGATGCCTTGTCGTGTAGTTCCTAGGAGTACCCCAGGACCTGCGCGCATTGGATGACCTAAACTGAGAGATTGGTGTTCAGACAGGCTCTGGACACCCCCATGGGATATGGCCGCCATTAGACCAACAAGTTCTACAGTGCTACTACCACCTTCCAGAAATTTTACAGTGGTGTAGGTGGTATCTGGCAACCACTGGACATGACAGCCCTAATTCCTCAGGGATCGTGGAGAACAGTACAGTACTTTTTGCTCAGACACTCGTGCTTGCTTTCTCTCAGAAAATACACAGGATGGCGATTAGGACATTTCAATAAGTATTTATTGGTCCAGCGACAGCCTGGTGTAAAACATATGTGCTGCAACAATCAGGAGACAGAAGCATACGAAAGAGATTGCTAGTACCAATATAGTGAATGGTTGATACATTTCTACCATAGTGCTAATAGGATGAACATAAGCAGTTCAGATAAAAACAGTAGACCTGTATATTCCTAAAATGCGTGCCCTAATTATTTGCTAAAATGTACTAAGCCTAACCTGGATGTGTAGGCGTAAATGTGAATAGCTATGTGTATCTGTAGTCAAGAAATCCCTAGGGATGAACTAGCCCGCTCACCTGATGGTTTAGAACGAAGGACCCTGTCTCTGCGTCAAGGATGACAACCCACAAGGGATGTCAGACCGCTGTGTGTCAAAGATTCGACATGCAGGACTCCCGACTCAGCTTGGAAGGAATTCTCCTCTAATTTTCAGGGGGAAGTGAGGGTCTTTTATACTAAAGTGTTCACTCCAGGGTTTATTCTAGAATCAATATGTTTTTAAAACAACCATGGATGTTTTGAAAAACAATCATAAATGTTTTGAAAACAATCACCGATGCTTTTCTAAAGAAGTGTGATCATGCACAGCTGGGTGTTGGCCAAGGTTGAAAAACAGCGGTGACCCTTACAGAATGAATCTGCCGTGCCTGGGGACATGTTTTTGTATGTCAGATACAGGGATTATAATAGAATACTTAGAGCATGGTGTCAAGGAGACAGGAGCAAGTTACTAGGTAAAAGGTCACCTGTTTAGAATCGTTATTGTCGGGTGGATGGGGCAATGTATGTAAAGATGGGGTATACATCGATGGGACTATTCTAAAGGACAAGGCACCCAATCCTCATCAAAAGGTCAACAAGGTCAGCTAGGTAATGATAAAGCTAACGCTTATAAAAAAGTATAAAATCATTTAGAATTAAACATACTAAAAAGCATTTAAAAGGCATGAAAACATTTCCATAATAGAAAAGTATTTTTTTTACTAAAAAGCGTTCAAAAGGTCCTCTATATTTGTAAGTAGTGTTATTATTGCACTGAGCACCTTGAAAGCCATAGTTCCAACACGCAGCTGAATCCACAGAAGAGGCAACGGAACACAGGCAGGACACAGTCTAGCCAGACCGGTCGGAAAGACTGGGACCAATGCTCACTCAGCTCTCTCTGCCGAGGTGTAGTCAGGTACAACACCATGCGATCACAACAACGTGATTCCAGCAGCGTTCTCTTCATTTCATGAGGGATTGAGACATCCATTGCGGAGCAAGAGTATTAAAATCAGGATGCCCTCTACCGAAAGCAGGACCAAAGGAAGCCCTCCAAAAATGCTTCCAAGTACGGAGTGTATGAAGTCTGAAGATGGTCTGAAAGGTGGTTAAGAGACCTGATCCAAGTCGCTTAAATAAGTTTACAGTCCCACTCATATCAGACATGTTAAAGATCGGAAACTTCGTATGGACCAGAGCCTATATCTCTGCTGTAGACCTTCCAACCTGGAGATCAAAGTTTTCTCGGGCTGAAGTTAAGGCCACATTTTGTTAAAACAACATGGCTTTCAGTCTGCTCAGTGAATCAAACCTTATACTGTAAACATTCAATGAAGGCCACAGTGGTGCCTCCCTAAACTGTGCGAGCCGGGGGAAACAAGACTTACTTACAGCAAACAACTCTGAAATTTACCGTGACTAGATATGGGTTGCCTGGCGTCATTACACAACAGCCTTGATCATTTAACACTAATTAACTTCCCTTTGAAAGCAATTAAAAAACTGGATGAATCACGGCAGCTGGAGAGACTTTCAAGTAGCAAGATAAGTTTGCATTTGACACATTACACTATCCATGAAGCAACACTTCTTTGCACACTCAAGACCCACTTAAAGCCTTCCCGCAGTCTTTACCACTTAAGAACATTTCAGTGTCCTTATTTCTGCACCTATATCTATACGGTAACTCCCAGCTTTCTTGTATGAACCCTTCACCTAACGCTTCATATCTGCCATCTTGGATGAATCTAAGGCAGTATTGGAACTGAAATGTCGTGATTGGCAGTGTGATATAGCCATGAATTAACCATTCTGTAGATGGTGACTCTGCTACAGTGAAAGGTAATTTCTCAAATTTTTCAATGAGCAGCAGGGTGTATGTTGCATCTCTGCTTGTCATAGTCAACAGTCTGTCGATCAGATTGTAAGCCAAGAACAGATTTGTGCTGTTAATATATCGCCATAGCATGTGGCCTGAAAGCAATGGTTGGAGCGAACAGCTTAAAAGCATAATGGAGTGCAATTGAAATTGCCCATGCTGTAGAATAGGCAAATTATGTTGATTGTGGAGGACACAATGTTTCTCAGTGAATAATTACGTGAAGAAAGTGTGGTCATAGCATTGCCTACCACAGCCAAGACCATTTCTAGGTTAATGCTATCAATTTCATGTAATCTCTCAGCAGCTTCCTGTTGGGAGACCTTCCATAGTTCATTGTAGATGGCATACAGGAAGCGTTTGCTATGCGGTTTCTTGGGACCTAACAAGAAATCCCTAAGATCCATGTTGTCTGCTAGAAAGGACAAGTGCTGTTTCACCACAAATTGTTAGCATTCTATATTTTTCCTGTGTACCCGTATAGGGACATATGGTTTCCAGCTGTGCAATTTTTGCGCTATCCAGAACTGAATTTGCTCCTGTTTGGAAGGATTTGTCTCTATTACTGACTTCAGTGTCTGTGGGTTCATTGTAGGTGTGGTCTGATGTGGACCAGCTGGAGCATTTCTCGTAGGTTGGACTGTTAATGTTCGCATGACAAACTGGACAATGTGTCTGTATAGCCTGACTATGTCTTTGTATATTGTATGGACTTTATCCACTGGTGTTGGATCCATGTCAGGATGTTCAGTGTATGTCGCTAACACCGGCCAGGTCGCTCCTTCTATGCTGAGCAGACCTATCCTTACAACTGATGTTGTATATGGGATACTAAACCCTTGGTGGTACCTTTGAATCTTGCTTGACACCTATTTTTGTCAATAGGCCAAACCAACCATCCCTTCCAATTGGGAGCTGAAGAATTGTATGTATCATTGCACTCAGCATTTCCTCACTTATCAGTGTGTCATTTGATATACCTGCAATAGGTATAGGTAAGGGGATGCGTGGTGTTTTCAGGTCTTTAATTTTTGCAGACCCTTCGCAGGTAGGTTGTTGCACTGTTCTGTTCAGGAATATTATCTGTAATGGTATGAGGCAAGCTCTAAATAAAGCCTCTGTTCCTTGACCCTGCCAATCTTTCGTCCCCCAGATAGATTTTGTATCTATTGTGTCCCTCCAATAGTCGAAACCTTGTATAGACAGTTGGGAAATGAAAGGTGCTGAATAAATGAGCTTGGTGTTTGTCAGCATCAATTCCTTTGCAGTTGCATTTGTCTGTATTAACTTATAATAGTATGACATTGGGTCTGATGTATTAAACCCTGAAAAGTTTGCACATTTCTGTGTGATTGTGGCCAAACTACCTTTCGGTGGTGTCGGGCAATGTTCCCATTGATGGTAAGTGTTAACAGTGCAGGGAACACTAGTTCTGTGCAAAAAGTGATGAGCATAGTGCTGGTAACAAAATATACTAACGTAGTCAGGTGTATCTTCATATAATTCCCTGTAAGAAAATGCAGCAGATTGTTCTAAATCTGAAAGTATAGTGTTTACAGTGTCAATGTCCCAACCATCAGAGAGTGTACTTGGGGTAATGAAATCATTGATTGAAATTTTGAATACATGTGGAATTTTCACATTTTCAGTAGGACCCAATTCATCATAGGAAACCCTACCCCAAACTATACCATCCGGTACTTGAACTGCTGAAATGTTGACTAGGAACAAGTCTCTTTGAGCACGGTGTGACGACGTATGTGGTTTCAAGACCAAGTTCACAGGTTGGACTGTAGAGCATTGTGGGAGGTAATGTCCATTCAGTAGTAGGAAAAAGACCGTTACTATACCAATCCAAATTAACAGGAACAGGATCCCTAATGCAAACCAAAGATGCAACCAAGGGGAAACAAGGTAAGTCTTTTTCAACCAGAGATAGAATTGTCGAAATTGTTATTTTTTTTAGATATGGGTGGTGTTTGCTCAGAAAAGTCATCGAAGTTGATGAAGTAGCCAGCTGCAGTTCGATCTATCCTTGGGAGCTCAACAGTTTTAATAGAACTGGCAGTTGCTTCTTGTAAAAACACGTTGATGAAAAGTTCACTATTGGGTTGAATTGCAATTTGAGTTTTAGTTTCATGTGGATGTTGTTCAATTTTGAAAGGTGTAATTCGTACTCAGTTATTGGCTACTCTGGCATCTTCCGCAGAGGAGTCTTGGAACGTTATTAGTCTTTCCATCTGAACTTCCTGCATAGTAGCGAGAGGAAATCTGTGGCTACTCAGAAATCCACATGGCCTGCTGGTGATAATCACCCACATAGTGTAGTTTGATCAGATTAATGAAGATGAATCATTTTTCTGTTCTTGTTCCTTGAACTGCCAGGACAGGTACAGGTGTTCTGTAGGATGGCCCAAACTCCTTCTTGTCCACGATCTTTTCTCTGACCAGGTCCCCAACCTTTGGGACCCCGACAGGTCTTGCCGGAACTGGTTTCACTTCCCCAAGGGTGGTGCGTTTTACTTGGACGTTGCTTTGTAATGCCCAGAATTCACTGAGTTCCTGTAAAACGACCAATCGATCATTCAATTCAAATGGTTTTACATCTTTGGTGTTCTTTGGACTTTGTAATCTCATTTTGTAATCTTTTACACACAACCTTCTCTTCTTTCCTTCTTTTCCTTGGTTTCCTTTCTTGTTTTTAATTCTAGGCTCATGGTTATCTTATTTATTGTTTACAATTTAAACTGATCATTTATAATTGGTTCCCACATTTTTATGTAAAATGATTTTTGAGCACAGTTATGTATATGATGGTGTTATTTTTGAATTTAAGGTTTAAAGAAAATTGTGATATATGTATGTATTAATGGAATGTATTTTGTTTGTTAGATATTTCTTTGTGATATTTGTTTATGTCAATATAAGTTATGTGGGTTGTCTATTATTCTAAATATGTCAATAGTATGTTTTTATATATATGTCTGTATTTATATGTTGAGTTATGTCATGTTTTAAGGTAATTTGTTTTTATGTAATTGGTTTCATGTAATCATTTCAGCCCTGAAGAAGTTCCTTTGGCAATAAGGAATGAAACGCATTGGCTGTTTGCCGTTTTTAACTATTTCAAGCATAAAGAAGAACAATGGAATATATTTTGTTGCTTTGATTTACTTTTTCTGAGTGCACCTTCCTTATTTGCGAACATCTTCTTGTGTTTGCCCGAAGTTGTCTGGGTATGCCCATACGTGGGTCCCTTGCTTACTTTACCACTGGATTCAAGCTAGCCTGGCTGTTGAGGGCTGTTTGACCGAAACCGGTCCCGGAATGCTTGTTTCCGGTCCAGGGAAGTCATGGCTTGGCAGTTCGGGCTGGACTGTTCTCATGAGGCACAGGGTCAAGACTGATTTTCATACAGCTGTGTCTGAACTGGAGTGGCAAAGTGAGCTAAAGAATGATGATAGATTCAACCCAGATCTGTGACTGGCGGTGAATTGCTGAAAAGTTTCAGGGCTCCGTCCATCATCTTCTTGTGTCCACAAAGCGCAACTGCCACAAACTGGAGAAATAATGGTGCACCACTAAGAATCCCGCTGACAGAGCAGTTCACAAAACAGTCCTCAGCAATTATCACAGGCACATCAAGGAAGCCAAGAAAGCAGTCATCACTACCCACATCAATTCCATGGCTAACCTCACAAAGGAACTTTTCAAAATAGTCAAAAGATTCTCCAACCCAATAGCCACAGGGAACACCATCCACCCCTCCAAAGAACTCTGTAACACTATCTCAGACCACTTTCACAGCAAGATCACCAACATGTGCAACAGGTTTTACCTTAAACCTACCATCCTCATCTCCAACGACCTCAACCACCCAGCGAACGGAAACCAAACTATCACAACCTGGTTTCCCCTCACCACCCGGGCCACCTCAGCCATCATGCCTTCCATCCACTCCAGGATGCCCACCGACTCCTGCCCCCAACACCTCTACAACCGTGCAACAAACCAGATTAGCACACAGCTCACCAGCATCCTAAACACCTCCATCTCTACTGCGACCTTCCTGGACCGATTAAAACATGCAGACGTCAGACCCCTCCTAAAGAAAGCCTCCGCTGACCCCAGCGATCCAAAAAATTATCATCTGATCTTTCTGCTATCCTACCCAGCCAAAGTACTCGAGAAAGTTATCAGCCAGCAGCTCACCGAATTCATGGAGCAAAACCACCTACTGGATACCTCACAATCAGGATTCTGGGCCAACCTCAGCACTGAGACCGCACTGATTGCCGCCACAGATGACATCAGAACACCCCTCACCATGGAGAAACTGTGGCCCTGATTCTCCTCGACCTCTCCACGGCATTTGACACAGTCTCCCACAACAACCTCATCAACAGACTCTACAACATACAGCAAGACGCCTTCAAGGAGATTGCCTCCTTCCTCACAGAATGAACACAGAGCATCCAACTGCCTCCCTTCACCTCCGCACCCTAAGACATCATATACAGCATAGGATCATCATTTAGCCCCAACCTGTTCAACATCAACATGATCCCCCAGAGACTTTGTCAGATTGCAAGGACTCAACGTAATTGCGAACACAGATGACACTCAACTGGTCCTCTTGCTCACTGATGACCACTCCAATGCAAAAACCAACTTCTGCAATGCCATGACCAACATAGCCAAATGGATGAGATGCAACTGTCTGCAACTCAACTCTGTAAAACCCCCTCCTGCTTCCACACACTTCGCATTCTCGGAAGAATCTTCAGATAAATTCCAACTAGCACCAGCCCCAAAAAAATCATCACTCAGGTCCTCGTCCACCACCCACCTCGACTACAGCAATGCCCTCTCTGACGACAGCCCCACCCAGATCCATAGAAGACTCCAGACCATACAGAATGCCACAGCCAGACTCATCTTGGACCTCCCCAAATTAACCCACCTTGCCCTCCCACCTGAGAGACCTCCACTGGCTCCCTATCCTCCACAACCTAGCACCTGCCTACATCAACCATCAACTGAATTTCCACCAATTCTCTAGACACCTGCGCTCCTCATACACCCCCTTGTACATACCCGCCACATCCATCGCATCGGTGGCTGCTCCTTCTTCTACAGCACTGCCAAAACTTGGAATTACCTTCTCCTCCATCTCCGCACACTCCCCTCGCTAGCAGACTCCAGAAAGAGACTCAAGACCTGGCTCTTCGACTGAGACACAGTGCCCAGATACCCCTAGGGGTGACAGGGTGCCCTTCACAAATGCTGTTTGATTGATTGATTTATTGATTGATTGATTGACTGTGGCTGCAACATAAGAAATTCCAACCAAAGAATTTGGAGTAAGTGGCATCTCACAGTTTATTGGTAGGTGCCTCATTGCAGCCAACCACTAAATGTTGCCCACAGACGTAAGTTTAGAAAGCAACACACACACACGGACACACACACACACACATACACACACACAAACACACACACATTATATCTGGCCTGCAAGCATGCTGCACTATTGCCTTCCTCCTCTACTTCCTCACTTGCTAATGTTTTCTTAAGAAATGTGTGAGTTGTGCAGTCATATGGTAATGTTAATGTGGCTTGTCTTGTCTTACATTTTTAATTCCTCACCAAATTTTCTATGATTCCACCTACATAGCAGTGCAGACTTATGCATTTTAAGCAATTATATTCAAAATACCCCTCCCTCATTGGAAATAAATGTATAAATAAAAACTATTTCGAATTACTGATCCCAAAGTGTGATTTAGTATATAGTCAAAATAGCTTGATGTCACTTATATGGTGTATTAATAGCAAGCATTGCATCTTGCTTTCTGAACATCCAGCCTTAGAACACACTGAGAATTTCTTTTGTCCTCTCAATATTATTACTTTTTAAAGGTTGAAATTATATATGTCTATAATTAGTCAGTCATATAATTCATATTACAGATACCCTCACACATGGCTAGTAAACATGCATTAACAGTATTTAATAGTCACAAATCATTATATAGTCATTATTGTATGTATGTATGTGCATGTACAGGAGGCTGGCTTAGTACATGGTGCACACGTATTCAAGTGGTGCACCTTGCACCAATCTAGACAACCCTTATGGTGATTTTAGTGATCATGATAACCATAGAAAGCTCTCAAAATGATAGCTGTCTAGAGCCTCCTTCAGAGATTAAACCATATACTGAGAAAGTCGAATGCAAACTGCAAAGGAGAACGGGATTTGGACCAAAGGATGCAGAGGAGCCGGGAACAAAAGGATCCACCCAAGGTAAGTACCCAGGAACCCCACGGAGGCTGTGTGCAAAGTGGAAACACAGCCTCATGCCCAAAAGAAGTCAATGGAAAAGTCGTGGTTGCAGTTTTAAAGAAGAAGGACCCTGAGGAAACCCTTTGGAAGACAGAAGGTTGGAGAGCCATCCCACCAGTAAATGCCCTAGGAACCAGGTTACCAACACCACGGAAGCCAGGTGCTTAGGGGTGAAGTGATTTCAGAACCTGCCGTAGACAGCAATGGGAGACTTCGAAGACGATGCCTCTGGAGAAAATATTGAAGGAGTCCAGTGGAATCCAATGGTGTATTCTGGAAGTGAAGAACCTGCAGGCAGAAGGGACAGAGTCTATTTCTCGGAGGTGACCATGATGCACGGAAGAGTAATGCCCACCGATGTCGGTAGGTTCTGAAGAGTCGAGGGTGACCTTGTTGCATCAGCTGTGAGAACCAGGTGATGCTAAGGAAGACCAGGATCTGTGCACAAGGTGTCCCACATCAGTGACTAGGTGGTCGATGTCCAGCAGCGGCACCAACAAGCCTTGGTAGCCGCAACTGGTGTGGATGACAAAAAAGGAGCAACGTTGGCACCTTGAAGGGACTCACCACCATTAGGCAAGTCAGAGCAGGCCTTGAGGAAACAGAGGAGCCCGCTGAAGCAAGAGAAGACCATCAGGAGGACCCACAGGCCAAAGGCACAGGGATCGAAAGAGGCCATTGAGCAGCTCACCAAAGATGGAGGCCAACGGTGTAGGCTGATGCTGGGAGATTGCTGATCTTGGAAGGAAGAAGTGCTGAACGCTGCAGCTTCTTGTAGCCCGAAGATCTCTGGAGTGCAGGGGCATCAAGTCGACGTGGTCAACAGGTGTTTGGTCCCAGTGCTTTTGACAAGGGATACTGGGCTCAAAATTGCAGAGAAGACAGTTCAGGCCTCGAGGCAGTTGCAGAACCACCACATGTGTTGCTGAGCCTTGGGAAGTCTGTAGAACGACAGGAGCAGCAGACCGGTCAGCTTTGTTGTGGTGCCTGCATATGCAGGAGAGTGACTCCTTCACTCCAAGGGAGGTTTCTTTTGGTGTCCTTGATGCCCACTGGTCTGCTGAAGAGCCTGGATGAAGCACAGACACACACGATGAAAAAGACATGAAGAACAGTGAAAATTAAAGAGAAGCAACAGGAGTATTCCTTCATGCAGTCTCGGTTCCAGTCAAAGTCCAACGAAGTCCAAGTGTCCAGGCGACTGAAGAGTGACGTCATTTCAGGGTTGAGTCTTGTCCCATAATGAATCAAAAGACCCACCCATAGATAAGCCCTTAAGCACCCTAAAGAAAGGGATAGAACAACAAGGGGATCCCTCCCAGAGGAGGAACTGGACAGAGGGGAGGACTCTCCCATGTCCTTTGTCCAGTATTGTACCATATTGGTAATCAAGGGTTCCTGAACTGGGTCAAACTGGAGTATGCTAGAAGGGCACCCAATGTGCTCTTCAAAGCAGTCTGGAAAGCACCCCCACCCCAGTCGAATACACCCCAGTCATTTCTGGGAGGTGGTCACACCGCCCTGTAATTGGAAACCTATTGTTCGGCCATACCCTTCCTGACCATAGCTCAGCAACAGTAGGACAGAATCGTTTCTGTGAATGAAGGAATGATTTAAGTCTTATTGTGCGCAAAACTATGCCCAATGGGCGTCAAGGCGCCTAAGTCAAATAATCCAAATAATCCAGTTCGTCAATCGAAACAGCGAACTTTTATTAATACGCTTTGGTAAAGTACCAGGTTTTAAGGGCCTTTTTAAACAAATCCAAAGAGGGAAGAGTTTTAATCTCAATTGGGAGAGAGTTCCAAAGCTTAGGGGCAACCACGGAAAAAGCTCTCGCTCCCCATCTGGCTAATCTCGTGCGTGGGACTACCAATTGGAATAAACCAGCAGACCGAAGAGTTCTAGAAGGGCAATAGCGAGTAAGCAAGGATCCAAGTGCATTTTCGGTGTCAGCAACAAGAGCCCTGTAAGTAAGACATAGAATCTTAAAGGAGACTCTATGTTGGACAGGAAGCCAGTGAAGATCTCTCCTAGCGGTTGTAGCTGAAGATACCAGAGGGAGGGCCAAAACAAAACGTGCAGCAGCATTCTGCACAGTTTGCAGTCTATGGATCAGGCCTTTGTTGGATTCAGCATATAAGGAGTTACAGTAGTCAAGCCTGGAACCTACAAGAGCCACTGCGATCTGCTTCCGCGCCTGCAAAGAAAGATAGCTACGAATCCTATTTAGGATTCTAATAACACCACAACATGTGGCCACGGTCCTATTTGTTTGAAGCGTCATGGAGAGTGAGGTGTCAAAAACCACGCCGAGATTTCTGGCGGATAAGGAGGGAGTGGGGCAAATGCCAAGAGTAGTAGGCCACCACTCACTCGACCGGACGTCTAGATCTTTCCCAAAGACCAAGACCTCTGTCTTATCGCCATTTAACTTTAGGGAGTTGATAACCATCCAATCTGCAACATGCTGCATGCATGACCTAAAGCCAATGGTGGATGTCTGGACAGAGGAATGGGCCAGTGACACCATGATCTGAGTGTCATCTGCGTAGGACACCACCTCCATCCCCTGCGATCTTAATAGTCTAGCAAGGGGGGCCAAATAGATGTTAAACAGGGTCGGACTAAGAGCCGACCCCTGTGGCACCCCGCATTGTAATGACTTGGCAGGGGAGAGGAAACTTCCAAGCTTTACTCGTTGTTCTCTATCAAGGAGAAAAGAATCGAGAAGATTCAAGGCCGGTCCGGTAACCCCTGCCTCACTGAGCCGAGAAGTTAAAATGGCGGGAGATAGGGTATCGAACGCGGCTGTGAGATCTAATAGGACCAGTATTGTAGTTTGGCCACTATCCACCTTACGTCGGATGTTATCGACTACAACAGTGAGTGCGGATTCAGTGCTATGATGCTTTCTGAATCCGTGCTGTGTATTATCAAGATACTCACTGGTCTCAAGAAAGGTGGAGAGATGAGAGTTGAGGTGTGCCTCTAATATCTTTGTAGGAGCAGGAAGCAGAGAGATGGGTCTAAAATTTTTAAGGAGACCAGGGTCCAAGGAAGGTTTCTTAAGGAGGGGCTTTACAATAGCCTTCTTCCATACTACTGGAAAAGAGCCCTGAACAATGGACATATTCATGACTTCCAGCATAGGTGGCAGAATACTGTTTCTACACTCCTTCAAGGTTTTTAGGGGTATAGGATCCATAGGAGAGGAGGATTTAATCTTATCCAGTAGGAGGCTCAATCCTTCAAGAGATAATAAAGGAAATTCCCTCAATAGCTTGAGAGGCTCTTTACCCAGCGCGTCTAACTTGGCTACAGCAGCAGGAGTATCCTTATCCAAGGACTTGCATTGGGCTTCAAGAGCTAGATGAATGTCCAGGATTTTATTGTGGAAGAAGTCCGAGATGTTATCACAGAGATCCTGGGAGCTCACTACAGGATCAGGAAGTTGGAGAGAGCATAGGGAATCAGCAATTTTAAAGAGCTCCCTAGATGACGTTAGGGAACCTGTAAGATTGGAAAAATACTCTTGCTTTTCCACTATGACTCTCTGTTTATAGTACCGCAAAGCGGACTTGTGAGCTACTCGATCTTCCGGATCCCAGGACTTCCTCCATCTTCTCTCACTACTTCTGCAGCCCTGCCTTAAGAGTCTAAGATGCTCGGAAAACCAGGGAGCAGTAGGTTTCTGACGGGCTACATATCGCAGGGAGGCGGGGGCAAGCTCTTCCGCAGCACTGGAAATGGAACACATAAGTTCATGTGCTGCGTCATTCGCAGTTTTAGAGGAGAAAGATTCAGAGAGTTGGATATAGGGAGCAATAGTGTCATCAGTAATGTTTCTGTAATTTCTCCTAAGGGTAAATGAAGTGACAGTCTGATTAATTAAAGGCTGGGCAGGGAGGGCAAATTCAAGAGGTATTGCAAGATGATCTGTCCAGACTAGCGGCAAAGGTGAGCCCGTAGATAACCTGGAATCACTAGCGAAAACCCCGTCAAGGATATGACCAGCCTTATGTGTGGGGCTGCTCACCAGCTGAACAAGGTCACAGGCACCGAGTGACTCAGTTAGTGTTAGGGTATCCTTTGAGTTGACATCATCGAGATGAAAATTAAAGTCACCCAAGATGGAAAGAAAGGGTTTCCGATGTAGGGTTCCAGGATTCTAAGAAGGTCTGAAGGAAAACTCGCCCTAGGGCCAGGAGGTCTGTAGATAAGTATTCCAGTAAAAGAAACGGATGGGGCACACAGGATACAAAAATAAAGTGCCTCAAAACTATCTCCAGGCAAAGACAGAGATTTAATAGAGCAAGAGAGAGAGGATTTAACAAGAACAGCAATTCCTCCGCCTCTGCGCAAGAGTCTATCCTGCCTATGAAGAGAATAGCCATCAGGGATGGCCAAAAGAAGATCGTGAGCGGAGGTATCCGAAGCCCACGTCTCCGTAATAAAGACCCAATCTGGCTGTCTTTCTTCAACGAAATCATGGAAAGCGACATTATGCTTAATCAGCGATCGCGCATTAATTAAAAAGCCAGTTTTATGTGACGAAGCAGGGAGACATCCCATGCGTGAGTGAGATCTAATAGAGCTTGAGACGGCGTAAAAAAGAGAAGCCTTACATGAGACACATCGCTGGGAATACAAGCACTCATCAGGTAAAAGGCGATGAAAGCATTGTAGCACTGGGGGTCTAAGGGCCATGAGTTCCGCCAGAGAGTAGCGCCTAGGTAGCTCATGGAGTTGTAAAGAAGTGTGGTAAATAAAATTCATTACCGGGACTTAATTTGATACGGAAACATAATAAATATAGCTCAGTAAAATGAGAGGCAGAATCCGTGGTATCAGAGGTTCGGAATGGGCTTTATTCCAATGATCGATTATAATCGGTTGCTCCAAGTTCCGTCACCACGAAGGTTCAGGAAGTGAAGTACATACTTTATTGACAAGAAATGACTTTTATAGTACATACATTACAATGAAGCGAATGCAGTAGGCGTAACAATTGATAAGGAAAATGACGATTCATATGAGTATCCGAAAATGGGTGTAATAAGGAGTAAAAAGGAACATAATTGGTTATGGTGTCATATATAGGTGGATCTATAAGATAATACTTGGCATAGATGCACGCGCAGCAGCATGACGTGTGATTGATGTGCAACTAGGGGGTGAGGGGGACTTGACATTTAGCTCTACATGTGGAGACAAGAAGTCTGGGGGGTCAAGTCAACCTAATCCCAAATCATATCTAACATCCTATGTTTAAAGAACTATGTTATCCACAAAAGAAGGACTCTCGGACAGAATCTATTCTATACTGACTATACTGACTGTTAGTGCGTGTACAAGCGTCTAAGTGTCTACACTAGATGCGAGGGCAGGAATTTTCCATAGTAACAGGGCTATGAATTACTTGCATAAAGACAGAGAAGCCGGGCCTTTGCTCGGTAGCTGGCAGAATGTTTACTTA
The DNA here is from genome assembly GCF_964204655.1 of Triturus cristatus. Taxonomy (NCBI): domain Eukaryota; kingdom Metazoa; phylum Chordata; class Amphibia; order Caudata; family Salamandridae; genus Triturus; species Triturus cristatus. Next base: position 211,138,730 of record NC_140591.1, on the reverse strand, counting down.
AACTACCAGACAGGAATGCATCGGGCAGGGAACGGAGCAGATAATTTTCGAAGGTGAAATACAGTTCTTGGCAGGCAGCAAGCTGATGTCAGGCTTCGTGAGCCGCGCAGAGAATGAGGCAAAGTTCATGGTCACGGATGCAGGCTCGGACTGGAGCTTTCAGAGGCAGAAAGCAAGAAAAGCTTGATGACAGAATCAGGGCCTACTTGCCTGGACTGTAAAATGGCATAAGTGAACCATATAAAGGCGGTGGCCTTTCGTACTTAGGAATGGAATATCCGGCCTATTCATGGCGGATCTGACAGAGGACATGTTGACGGTGGACGCACATGTGTTTGCGTCTTCATAACTGGAACTGGAGGGAACATACATGTACTTGTAACATGCACATAGAACCGTTGGGGTCCAAGATAGGGGACATAACTGACCAGAAAAATCCATATTTCCACATTCCCTCCTTGTCCCCTACTTGCCCGTCAAGAGATATCAATCTTCATTAATCCATTGATCTGTTCATATAGCATCATTTGTTCTTCTTTCTTCTTCCGGGATCTTGAATGAAAATCTTGATGTGGAATGCACGATGTGGCACACAGACCACAAATCGCTGGTCCACATTGCAGGCATAAGCAGCAACTGAATAGTATGAGAAGGCCAATACCTAGGAATGATAGAACTCTCCATCCCCAGGCTGATATCACGCTCCAAAACCAACCGGACCAAGTCCAGGTGCCTGGATTCTGGTGTATCTGGCTTACAATCTTATGAAGGCGGGTTATGGCCTTATATACAGATGGCGAATTTTCTGGTATGAATATGCAACAGCTTGATCCGATGACCCTACAAGCTCCGCCCCTATCAGCCAGGATGACGTCAAGGACAAGACGATTTTGAAGCACAACAATCCGCATAGCAGACTGCTCTTCTGTTAAATTGCCTAAGGCGGAAATAGTTTCGTTCACTACTGCTTCAAGGGTTCTAGTTAATCTACGTATCAGCTTACTATTAGTAACAGTACCTATATAGGGAAAGATGCCTTTATTGAAATCTGTGTATTTTTCCCATGCTGTTTCAGTGTAATCGACAATCGGGAGATCTCTCCGCTCTCTGTTGTGTACTAAATGAATATTTCTATAATAATCAGGAGGAGCTAGGAAAACAGGTGGCAAAAGGAATGCAATGTAGCAGGCACCATCCCAATCTAGAGGTAGACGTATATATGCAGTCTGACCACATATAAAGTAGGAGTGGCGATAAGCTCTAAATGAAGATTTACCTTGATCACTGAATTCTACTGTAGTAGTGCATTTACTATGGCCCATATGTATGGAACCAACTTTTCTTACACACAATTCACCTTTCGCTGGGAATACTGACATGGTTGGTAAAACTAGTTCCACTTCGGATTCGACATTTAGAACCATGAGATTAGGAGTAAAGTTACCTAATCCATATACTTCATTTTCTAGATCAGTTCCTGTTCTTTTGGGGCGACCCTCTTTGTCAGGGTAACAGACTTTGAATAAAACTAGGTTCAGATTTCCCCATACCCACTGGTCTTGGTAGACGGCTGTATCTGAGTCTATGGAATTGATTAAACTGAACCATGCTCCACAGGAGCCATTATGTGTAAACGGATGTGGAAAGAAAGGCAGGACTCCTTCATAATTCTGATAGGGAGGGAGCCGGCCACACACCCAACAATTAGTTGCATTACTAGTCTGATGGGAATGATGTAACATACTAATGAAAGTGTTATTGCGCAGCGCAAGTCTATAAGACAATTCATGCGGGGGTAAGTCACTAAAAGAATGTTCAGCAGTAACATTGTAAACGTTTCTGACAATAGGGTAATATATGTGCAACAATATACTTGCAGTAATTATTGAAAGACTTAAGAGAAACAAGATTAATAATGTCACTATGCAATGGCTACGTAGTGATTTACAATACGCCTGTCGTTTCATCATTTTTCGCGACTGTCCATGATTCAGGTCTAGGCGATACATGTCGGAGACAGATTCAACCGCTTCACCTAGGAGAGGACTTAAACAATCAAATCGTCCGACGGCCTAGGCCTTAATTTTAGATTATAGAGTTCTTTACTGTCGTCCTCAGCCAGAGGTAGTTTTGAGTCAATTGGTGAGGACACACGAGGTGGGCTGTTTACATCTGAAGGAAGTCCATGAAATTTCTTGATATGACTTGAATGCACCCATCCTTTCCTGCCCTCGATCTTCACGGCTGTCCTTGTGGTCAGCAGGACCAATTTGGGTGCCTTCCACCTGGGCTCCAGCTGGGTCTTTCGGTCGAAATTTCTCACAAGCACAAGGTCCCCCGGAACTACGTCATGGGGTTTCACCTCAGTGTTGTCGGGAAAGGCTGCAGCTACCTGTGAACGACAAGATTGTAGTGCAGACATCAAGGAAGCCAAGTAATCTGTCAGCATATTACAGTCAATATCAGTTATTTTGCGTGGTATAGGCGTCCCCTACATATTTGGTGGTCTGCCGAAGATCACCTCATACGGGGATAGCCCTGTTCGAGAGTGTGCTACCATTCTTGTGAAAAAGAGTGCAACTGGTAGTGCTACTACCCAGTCGACACCTTTCTCCCTGCATATTTTGGACAATCTAATTTTCAGTGTCTGATTATGTCTTTCTACGAGACCTGCTGCCTCAGGGTGTCGGACACAGTGGAATTTCCACTGATAACCTAACAAAAGTGAAACATGTTTCATTAATTCGGATGAGAACGGCTGGCCGTTATCTGAGTGAACAACACGTGGTAAACCGTATCGTGGGAAGAATTCTCGAACTAACTGTTTGGCAGTAGTCGGGGCAGTGTAATCTGAAACCGGGTATGCCTCCGTCCAGCGGGACAGAGCGCAGACAACTACGAGAACATATTTGAATCCTCGACATCGTTCCATCTGGATATAATCCATCTGGAGGACTTCAAAAGGGTGATTAGGAGGATGAAATCCACCTTGTTCTACGGGAACACTTTTTCCTGGGTTGAACTGGCAACAGATCATACAGGTACGGACCTTTTGTTTGGCTGCTGCTCGTAAATGTTTATTGAACCAAATGTGTTGAATGCTGTCTAGCATAGCTTTTTCTCCTAGATGGGCTGGACTATGGATAGTGTTAATAATGACTTGGACCATTGAATCAGGAAGGAACCACACAGATTTTTCCTTCATCATCCATCCTTGGTCCGTTTGGATCCCTCCTAATTCGGTCCATTTCTTTATTTCATCTGGTGTAGCATGTGTCTGGATGTCAATTACGTCAAGGGTAGGATCTTTAACTGTCATACAATGTGTCGGGACTATTGTCTTTGTCATGTCGGATGTTTGTGTTTGAGCAGTCTGTTTAGCTGTTCTGTCAGCTAAATCATTGCCTTGAGAAATGATATCAGTAACTTTCGTATGTGCTTTGCATTTCATAATCGATATTGCAATCGGTAGATGTATCGCATCTAATAAAGCATGAATGAGGGGTCCGTGCTGAATGTGGGCACCGTGGGAAGTTAAATAACCTCTCTCTCGCCACAGCACGCCGAAGTCATGTACAACTCCGAATGCATAACGTGAATCAGTGTATATGTTGACTTTTTTATTTGTGGCTTGAATACAGGCTTGTGTCAGAGCGACGAGCTCTGCTGCTTGAGCGGACAAGGTATTTATACACTTGGTTTCAATAATTTCAGTGTCTGTGGTGACTGCGTAAGCGGCCACTAGCTCTCCTGTACTTGTTCTCATACATGAACCATCTACATACAACGTCAGGTCTGGATCTGACAATGGGACATCGGTTAAATCTTGTCTGGGTTTCGTCGTTATAGTAATAACTTCAATACAGTCATGGGCTAGTGGGTCTGTTCCGATTACTGGCAAAAGTGTGGCAGGATTCAATGTGTTACAGCGTCTGATTTCTATATGTGGCTGGAACAATGTAAGTTCGTACCCTGTAAGTCGCGCAATAGTCAAGTGTTGTGTTTGTGTTCGGTTCACAAGAACCTCTACTGCGTGTGGTACTTGTACTGTCAATGGATGTCCTAACACTATGGCATCGCTTTGTCTGATTGCTAAAGCTGTCGCTGCCACTGATTTCAGGCACGCAGGCAGAGCCTGAGCTACTGGATCTAATGTGCTAGAAAAATAAGCACATGGTTTGTGTGCTCCTGCTTGTTCCTGTGTGAGTACTGACAGGGCAGTACCTTCGCGTTCTGTAACAAAGAGTGTAAACTGTTTTCTGTAACATGGCGTTGCTAAAACAGGTGCTTGACATAAAGCTTTCTTTAGGCTTTCAAAAGCTTGTGTATGTTCCTGAGTCCAAGGGAGAACAGTCGATGTGGCTGCCTCCTGGGTTGTCAACTGAATGAGTGATTTTGCTAGAAATGCATATTGGGGGATCCACTGTCTACAATATGAAGTGAGGCCTATAAAAGCCCGCACCTCCTTTTGTGTCTTGGGTATTGGCATGTTAGCTATTAACTGAATGCGGTCTGGTGTAAGCTGCCTTCCCTCCTTGGACAGCGAGTGTCCAAGATAAATAACTCGCTGGACACAGAATTGCAGCTTAGAAGGGGACACCTTGTGCCCCTTTTCGGCTAGAAATTGTAAAACTGTCAGTGATGCTTTTTCACATTCGGGTTCGCTTCGGGCGGTGATCAGCAGATCATCGACATATTGAAGCAAGGCAGTGTTAACTGGCATGTGGATACTGTCAAGTTCTCGTTTCAGTGCTTGGCTATAGATGCTGGGGCTTTCTGTAAATCCTTGAGGTGCGCGTGAGAATTTAAAGCTACGCCCATTTAAACTAAATCCGAACAAATATTGGCTTTCCGGATCTATTGGGACGCTGAAAAAGGCGTTTTTAAGATCAATTACAGTAAAGAATGTTGCTTCGGAATCAATGGCTGTCAATAATGACGAGATATCAGGGACCACAGGGAATTGTGGCACAATACACTTGTTTAATTCGCGCAGATCAATAACCAATCGATATACTGGCGGGGCCTTTGGATCCGTTCGTTTAAGAATCGGAATTATTGGTGAATTACATACATTGGAGTCTGTTTCCACAACCACTCCTTGGGCAATGAGCTCGTCAATGATTTGTAGTAAAGCCACTACAGCATCTGGTGGTAACTTGTATTGTCGCATTCGTGGTAGTACCACTCCTGCCTTTAATGTGACTCGATATGGTGTAATAGTCATGCAACCAACATCAGTAGGGCCTTGTGCCCATAGATGTGTAGGTAAAGTCTGCAGTCGGGGATCCATGTCTCTAGACACATAATGACCTTTAAAATCACGTAAAAACAATCTTACTCCTTCCGGAGAACAACATATTATAGCTCCTAGAGCCTTCAGTGTCTTTATTCCTAACAGGTTTTCTGGACATGATTTAGTAAGCAATAAATCGGTAGTTCGGGTCAAAGGTCCTATCGTAAGTGGAAGAGGTTGTGACACTTCATTAACAATAGGTTTTCCTGAAAAACCAAGGGAAATATTCTGAGAGCCTGAGAGGGGTGCCCCTGGAACTTCACTACGTTTTATGGTCGTTCGACTTGCCCCTGTATCGAGTAAAAATTTTCTGTCTTGGCCTAACAATTCACTATGTACATAAGGTCCTTCTTGATCTACTGGGATCTCGATAAGGGGTAAGTCAACTTCCCTCTCTAGGCTGGTTCATGCGTATCGTTGGTAATCAGGATAGTCGTACTGTGCGGTCTGGTACAGTTGTCGTGTCGTGGTTTGTGTGGCAGCAACAGGCAGCGCTGGTGCAGCTGGCACAAACTGTATAGACTGTTGTGAGGCTGGCATGGACTGTGCATGCTGCGGAGTTCCTTGTTCATTCTGGTCCTGTCTAAGTGGTCGTGGTCTTTCTTGTGTTTTACCTATGGCGATATTATGTTTCAAAACTGGACAATCGTGTACGTAATGACCTGGCTTTTTACAATAATTGCATGTCCCTTTTACAGGTCCTGCTGAATCACCGGAATGTGTCATACCCTTTTTATGTCCTTCAGCTGGAACTGTCTGAGAAACTAGCATTTTCATTTTTGTGTCTTTCATGCGTCTGTGTTCATGTTCTTGTTCCTCTCTAATTCTATTGTGATGGTATTGTAACATTTGTAACATTTGTGATGGAGTGTTACCTTGCCAGGTACTCTCGAATTTTAATACTCTATTCTTTACTTGGGGCAGGGCATTTTCTACTAATTTTGTTACAAACAGATGTGGGTATGATTCGCTACTTGCTTTTATGCCACTATTTATACCAAAACATTTTTCAAATCGGGCATAATAATCACTAGTATCTTCATCTTGCTTCTGTTTACAGGCTGAAATTGTACCCCAATCTTCCTTTTTCGTAGTTAATAAACGTGGCAGTACCTGTACTAATAAACCTGGTAGCGCTTTAGTTTTATCCCCGAGTCCTGCTCCTGCAGTTCGGGCCTTTTCTTCTGCTTCTAATACTGACCATTCTATCTTTTGGTCTCCTACCTCCCACTCCTTTTCCCTGAGTTTCTCATAAATGCCAGCAGGCAACAATACCTTTAATATTGTCATAATGTCGGGATAGGTATACTCTCCCATGAGTAGCATGTCTTTAATTTCTCGGTGAAAACCCGCTGGATCTTTGTCATGACTGGGTACCACTTTCTTCATTTCTAACAATTCTATTTTTGATATGGGCGTATATACAAATACGCGCTTAAACTCGTTGTCCTCGCCCTTTATTGGGTGCACTTCTCGTAAGGGATTCTGTCTATCCATGTAATACGTGGTTCTTTCCTTGATGGGCAATGAGACACGATCTGAACATACAAAAAGAATATACTGCTTTCTTGATTCTAGAATTTCTTTAATCAATTTAGTACCTGAACCTCTCCATCTATTCATGAGTAATTCAGTCAATATATCAGGTAAGGGACCAGGGTCCGAATGCTGACTCTGATACAGTATGAGGAGTTGTTGAATCATATAAATCCCAGCTAAACGCTGTTCATCTGGGGTGAGATTCAAAAATGTGCGTGCTACTGTATCATCACTGTATTTTCCGGGACTGTCAACCCAATGGACAGCTGACCTAGCTAATTCTTGTTCATCCATAGAATCGAGGAAATGATAACCCCTTCGTTCTCGGAGTAATTTGTCAGCTGCTTGGAACGAATGCTCGTTAGACCTTATATGGACTATGGGTGTTTGAAATTTTCTGTTATTTTCTAGACACATCGGACGTATCGGATCAGTAAGACATCTAGTACTTTTACAAGATCTTCTTCTACCTACATAGGCTATAGTTTCTGACTGTCCTGTGGGCAGTCCTGATCCTTCTTCCTCGCTTTGATCGAACTGGTCTACCGCTAATCTTTCTTCGTGTAGGCGTTCTATTTCTTTACGGATCTTTCGGCACATGGCTATTATACAATTCTGCTTATCATGTCTTCCTTCTGATATATTCTGACTCCATCTGGTAAGAATTTGCATTGCTTCCGGGTCTACCCCTGGTCGGTCTTGATTTCTGATCACACAATTTATGAGGAAACGTAACAGTTCCCCCTGTATCTCCACTTTCTGATATTCCATAGCTCTGTTAATACATTCAGAATCTCGCCCTGTTTGAACAAAATGATATATATTATCTAGATGCGCAGTCATTCCTGGTAACTTCCCTAGATACACCGCGGCTCGTCTGATACGTAATGATGCCAGGGTCATTTCGTCCTCTTTGCCGGGCACAGGGTCATATCTACAATCTATAAGAAGTTCCTTAAGCGTACGGGCATTTATGAGTTTGGGGGTACGTGAATGTGCTGACTCTTGACAGGTAAGTTTATTTATTCTGGGTGGCGTAGAGAAAATGTTACTAGCATCTCCCGTAGCCCCATCTGGGGTGTCGGGTGTGAAAGGATTCGTTGAACGTGACACAGCAACTACAGGTGTGGACACAGCTATAGAAGTAGCTGTAGGAACAGATGCAGAAACAGATGTGCTTGCCGGAACTTGTGTCAGAACTTGTTGCTGTAACGATACGGGTACTGGATCTTGGCGTTGAACCTCCCTGATAGGCGGTCTATGTGGGGCGGAATTAGCATACTCGGGAGCTGCGTCATCTAAATATGAGGAAAGAAAAACATCTTCTGCGGTTCTAGGATGCCCCTTAGGATGTACCTTTATTGGAAATAATGGGGTTGGCAAGTCTTTTGGTATTTCTGGAGTAGCCTTAGGTAATCCTTCAGCCAGAAGGGGATACATACCATTCATAAGGGCATTTCTTTGTCTGTCTACTTGTTCTGATTTCACTCGTGCACCTTCTTCAATTAATAGATTTTCTCGGACTCCATTTGATTTTTCTTTACTCTTCTCTTCCTGTCTACGTGCTTTTTCTGTTCGTCTATGTGATTCTTTACGCCATAATTCAATGGCGTCTTTCTGTGATTGTCTAGCTTTCTTTTTCCATAATTCTTCCTCTACTTTCACGATGCACTCTGCATCCCAGGTCCCCGCTGCGGGCCACCTCTGACTTTCTGGTAATTCCTTGGTGTAGTCTACCCATAGATCAAGAAATAATATGGCGTCTAGGCCATGTTTGTGATACATGAAGTACCCTGGAGTGTCCCTAGGAGGAATGGGAACAGCTTCTTCGAGTACCCCTTTTCTAGTTGTGATCTGTCTTAGTTTCGAAAAGAGTGGCATATTGAGAACTGATCTGATACTTAATCTTGAACACACTTAGTACAAAAGCACAATCATGAACAACCATTCATACCACAATATGCAGGACGTTTAACACATTAAACATTAAACATTAAACATTTTTTAACCTTTAAAATAACCAACAATGATGATCGTCTGCATAACTAATCACCAAGCATAATTCTTTGACAATAACTAGATACTTCGGAATACTTGATATACTGCTAAACAGTACAGATACACTGCTGAAACAGTGCAGACCGGATTTGTGTACCCAAACCCGTCTTGACCGGCACAACCTATGTGCACGTCAGAAATGCCTCCCCAGCAATGGTACTCACCGGGTAGCTTCGGAAACGGAAGGCCTCAGAAACTTGACTGAACTTGAACCGGACTGGACTCGACTCGAACGCTTCGGACACTGGACTCGACTTGGGACTTCGGAAACTGGTGGGCCTCTGTATACCTCGGATCTTGCTCTCTCAGCTAGGCTCTGGTCGGGATACTTCGCACTTCTCACCGCCTCGTCTGGGTGTTGATCGCAGCCTCAGTCGCCCCCGCTTGACCGGAGGGAGATACAGGAAATCCTGCTGGTACGCGTTATTGTCCGTCCAGCTGTGGCAGGAGACCGGGCCTGCAACTCACCGCCGGCGCGTGAGATGAGAAAGTGTCCCTATTCGGGCGCCATTCATGTGGTAAATAAAATTCATTACCGGGACTTAATTTGATACGGAAACATAATAAATATAGCTCAGTAAAATGAGAGGCAGAATCCGTGGTATCAGAGGTTCGGAATGGGCTTTATTCCAATGATCGATTATAATCGGTTGCTCCAAGTTCCGTCACCACGAAGGTTCAGGAAGTGAAGTACATACTTTATTGACAAGAAATGACTTTTATAGTACATACATTACAATGAAGCGAATGCAGTAGGCGTAACAATTGATAAGGAAAATGACGATTCATATGCGTAACCGAAAATGGGTGTAATAAGGAGTAAAAAGGAACATAATTGGTTATGGTGTCATATATAGGTGGATCTATAAGATAATACTTGGCATAGATGCGCGCGCAGCAGCATGACGTGTGATTGATGTGCAACTAGGGGGTGAGGGGGACTTGACATTTAGCTCTACATGTGGAGACAAGAAGTCTGGGGGGTCAAGTCAACCTAATCCCAAATCATATCTAACATCCTATGTTTAAAGAACTATGTTATCCACAAAAGAAGGACTCTCGGACAGAATCTATTCTATACTGACTATACTGACTGTTAGTGCGTGTACAAGCGTCTAAGTGTCTACACTAGATGCGAGGGCAGGAATTTTCCATAGTAACAGGGCTATGAATTACTTGCATAAAGACAGAGAAGCCGGGCCTTTGCTCGGTAGCTGGCAGAATGTTTACTTAAACTACCAGACAGGAATGCATCGGGCAGGGAACGGAGCAGATAATTTTCGAAGGTGAAATACAGTTCTTGGCAGGCAGCAAGCTGATGTCAGGCTTCGTGAGCCGCGCAGAGAATGAGGCAAAGTTCATGGTCACGGATGCAGGCTCGGACTGGAGCTTTCAGAGGCAGAAAGCAAGAAAAGCTTGATGACAGAATCAGGGCCTACTTGCCTGGACTGTAAAATGGCATAAGTGAACCATATAAAGGCGGTGGCCTTTCGTACTTAGGAATGGAATATCCGGCCTATTCATGGCGGATCTGACAGAGGACATGTTGACGGTGGACGCACATGTGTTTGCGTCTTCATAACTGGAACTGGAGGGAACATACATGTACTTGTAACATGCACATAGAACCGTTGGGGTCCAAGATAGGGGACATAACTGACCAGAAAAATCCATATTTCCACAGAAGAGTCAGCCGAGTCCAGACCGCCCTGCAGCACGTCCTCAGCGCGGACGGGCGCAGACGGGCTGAACTCAGGCGTAACTCCGGCGGAAGTCCGGCGATCCCGCTGCGCGATGACGCTGCACGAAGGCGTGGCTGCCATTTATGTTGGTCGAGCCTCCTGAATGAGGACTAGACCGCAATGTGGCTCACCCCTCACTCAATATGGCCGCCAACGAGACAGTGGCGAGGGACCCGCAAAATGCGGTGTGTTCCAAATTACTGTGCGGGTGAGATGACAGCATGCAGGTAAGCGGGCCAGCCGTATTTAAAAACAGGGAAAATAATCAAACCTAAAAATAACTAAGGCGACAAAAACAAGGGATTTAAAATATGCGAGAGCAACAGAATAACAGCGAGCTGCACGCAGATACGCCGAGGCTGAATGTGAGTGTGATAGAATGCGGGTGGAATGCAAATAAGATACAGGTAGGATGCAGGTAGTGATTGTCACTGATTTTCGATGATAAGGGTAGCGAAGGCTGAACTGGTGAAAGTAGCCACAGTTATCACAGTTACCGCAGTTGCCAGACCTTGATGCAATGGTCAGGGGGGAACAGGGGCGGCGAGGGGGGACAGAGGTGAGAGAGGGACAGAAGGCACAGGAAACACGGTGGCGGTGGCTCCCAACCGAGTCGCAAGCATTTCACTCGGTGGCCACTGTGGTTACACTCTCTCTCTCTACGTTGCTTCAACACCCCTCAGACTCTGCCTGCGCTCCTTTCTCAAACCTTGGTGCCCTCCTTGGGGGAACCCCCTGCCACTGAACACTGCTCCTCTCCACCCTCACTGCTCTCTCAGCGGCCCCAAGATATGCTCTAAGGCAAAGAGGGCCTCAGCGCCTCTGCCTCAACGCAAACCCCCTGAGTGCACACTACAGACCACACTCCAGACCGGGGGGAGCCAAGGGGAACAAAAGAGTCAAGGAGGGAAAGGAGGCAAGCGAGGCCAAGCAGGGGGCTATAGGCAGGCTGGTTGTTGGTTGAAGAAACCGCTGCCCGCACCTTTACGTGAGCCAGGAGTACCTGGAGGACGGCGCGAACCGCGGATCCGAGCGAAGCCGCCTGAAGCCGCGGCGTCCACAGCGTTGCGGCGATCGACCAGCAGTCCGCGGTGCTCACGGCAAGCTTCACCGTCGCACCGCCGAGAGATGGATGGTGTGGGGGGGGCACAACGGGGGCTGCAACGGGCTGAAAGAAGCCTCCTGACCTCCGGGTGACAGCACAGCACTGCAAGAGGCAGCAGGAACGGGAACGGGACACTCCGAAAACCAGAACTGGATCATCCGCCCTCTGCTTGGTTGCCTAGCTGTGGTCGGCAGCAGCACTAGGTTGCTTGCAGACCCTAAAAAGAAGTTACCTGGACTACAGCGGGGTCCACTAAGGAGCCCCCCAGTACAACGGATCCTACTTCCAAAATTGGGATCTCAGTTGGGATATAATTACAACTTGTTTGATACCAAACATGATGGGTTCGTTGCAGCCACTATATAGTTAGACATCTCATAATGCCTGATGTCAGCTATATGTCTAAAAATGTCTGACTGCTCCTGCAAAGCCTGGAAAATTGAGTCTGGGGTTTGTAGGGGTGTCCTGCTCATGCAAGAGCACCCTCATACTCATAAACAAGCACCCTGCCCTCAGGACTGAGGAGCCTGCCATAGGGCCGACTTTGTGTGAGCTGGTGCATGTATATCTATGTATGGGGTATTTCTATATCACAAGCCTAGCCAAAAGGTAATGGAGTACTGTACTGGGACAAAAACAAGCCTAAGCAGTGCTTAGCTTAATTTGAGATGATGGCTGAAGTTAAGGTGCACTGACACACATTTGTGGGCATCTGTACTTATTTTTCATCATCAGACTTTAACCCAGAAAATGAGAAAGAAAGGCAAAAAAAGGAGGAAAGAAGGAGGCAGAGAAAGACAGGAAAATAGTGACAAAGGGAGAAAGCAGAGATAGAAAGTAACCTAAAGTAAAACAGGTTGTGGATGGTGATGGGTGAAAGAGGGATGAGGTCAAGATTAGAATGTAGTGGTATTCATCAGGTCTTGCTGCAAACTTCTGAGAAAACCCATACCCAGACACTAATGTTTTTTACACATTAAGCACTGAGCATAATTTCAACAAGTGGCAGAAGGGATAGCTGGCTTATGGATTGTTACTGCATTGTGATTTAATGTTTTTTAAAGAAGCAAGTCTTCAACTCTTTCCTAAATTGGAATAGTGTTAGGGTCATGATGGATATGGGGATGTTGGTGCTCTTTCTTGGGGTGTTTGACTTTGCACTGCTGCCTTTTAGCACAGCATGTTTTTAAAATCTGCTGATAGTGTATAACAATCAGTTATGTGGTACTCTTGTCCTACTACTCTCCTAGTCTCTCCAGTCTGCAACAACATTGACCACTAATAGGGGGGATTGCCACTGTCTATATTGCCTACAAGTACAACATGGCTTGATAGTTATCTTACCTTAATAGATGAAGTAAGTGCTGCATGGTTTGGTTTCCTACGGTGCCATGGTGGTGGTAGAAGTGACAGGTAGCGCACTAACAGTGAAGGAATCAGAAGTGAGGTCCCACTCCTACGTAGGTGAACTCCTACTGTAGCATTAATCAGAAGGATTATTCATCGCAGGCAACTAAATTGAAATAAAAACTGATTTAGTGGGTTATACGTTATTACATCACATCTTTACAAACAATTGAGACCAGACTACTACACAACAAAGAATACCTGATAGAAAGAAGAGAACAAGCAATACTAAATTATTTAGAGCAATGGTGAGCTAGTAATTAAATTAAAACAAAAATTGTAAAATACTCAAATCGAGAAATGGTCTCTATGACTGTGTCTGAAGTGGACAAGGTTAAACGTTAATGCAACAAAATGCCTGAATGATGATGCTGGTGAACGATTTTCTTCTGTATCTAAAATATCGGTCACTTTTTATTCATGGGTGGGTAAATGAGGCCAGTGTGGGGTATTGTTTTGGTAATAGAACTGAAGATCTTGCCCTGAGTTGCTGTTGCTTTCAACACATCCACCCCATCAAGTGTGTAGTCAAGGTCACACCTCAATAAATCACACCGCCCGGGGAAAGAAGGTTAGGAGTTTGATGAATGGATGGGAAAGGGAATTTGGGGAAAGGTGCCACAAAGACAAACACCACACAAAGACAATAATCATCTGGGTGATGAGCAGCCAACTATCATCAATCTGTTGTGCAAGGAAACGAAAGAATGACTATGATGACACAGATAACTCAAATGCATTGCAAACAGTCTGTCAGCCTCAGAGAGATCCATGTTATATTCAATTATTATATATCTTAAAGTTCTGTCATCTAGGTTTGAAAAATAGTCCTTACAAATTATGTAGGAGTGAAGTGAACAACACACACAGTTGTAAAAGATGAGTATTAGAAGAAAAAGTATACTGTATTGCCAAACTGGGATGGTAATCTGCTGCATTCATCTTGGATTTTCTGTCACTCTTTAGTGCCTGGCTGAAGCGGTCCACTGTCCGGTAAGGTAAGCGTGAGTGTTATGGTGCTTTTGCCATTTGTGCAGGAGAAGAGACCGGAGGACTGTAAAACAGAAATGATATTGTAGAATCAAGCAGGTGGTCAGAACAGAAGGTAAACTTCATGAGGAGTGTACCAAGAAGACTCAGAGACGGAGCAAGATAATGGTCATTTGCAATCATTCATTTAATGGATAGATATGCGATCAATTAAGTGAGAGCAATTACACCAACCAACAATCACAGACAAGTGATCAAACTCGCAACTGTCACAATCATCATTAGAACATTTAGCCTAGAGTGTGTATAATGAATGTGATGATTTGATATTCATCATTACATGCTTGTCTCCATCCAGTTACCTACAACAACAGGCTCCCCGCCCAACCACAGTTTCAAATTTTATCCCACCAGCACGCACACTCAGCAGCATTGCATTTCCCAAATCAAGTAATCAGCGCTCCTCTAACCAGTCCATTGAGTTGATCAGGCCTCTTAGAGTCATCATCATGTTGGTTTCCGTGAAGTTGACAACTTCCTTCTTCTGGCAGTTATTGAAGCAGTTACACCCTGAGTCCTTCCATCATCCCAAGTAAAGAATATGTCCCACCCCATACCGACTCCAGATCCAACACAAATGAGAGAGATCAACCTGTAGTGCAATGTTGTTGATATACAACAAGAAACATTGAGTAATTGTTTTGTGTAGAAAGCTAGATTTCTATTTGTTAGCTAAAACAACCTGGTCGGGTCTTTGAGGAGTGTGTACCAGAAAACAAAGCAGTGTGGACCCAGCCAACAAATCTCTTTAAGTGTCAAAAGGAAAGGAAAAAGTCACCTTCAGGAAAAAAATTATCACCCATTAGGCCGCACCAACATTGTAAATCATCAAAATACAATCAAGCTTAATAATTATATTTAAACACCTACTCTCACTGCCTGCTACCACATGAATCATCTCAACACTCACAAACAACAATTGCTCATATGTCACTCATTGTTGCATTAATTACCTGTTCCAATTCAAGCACATTGCCGACCCTCTTTGATTCACAAAACACACATTGGCCAGTCTTGTGAATCGAATATTCTGGGGCAGTCCTCCTAGGGGATTAAACTAAGAATAGGCACGAGATATAGGCAGGCAATGTCTCTCCCATGCCCTTGAAGGGAATCATCACTACACATTGATCCAAGATCAATCTGGCCATACATGTGTCTAAAATGGTTGTGCTGAATTAGTCAGTGAGATGCAAACAAACAAAATAATATAATGTTACTAGATATATAATTTTTTTCTTTTTTGGTAAAAACAGTTTGACAATAGAAGGTTCTATGGCGCTCCAGGCCTACTCAGTGGTCAGGAAGTAGAGTTTGTCCTCAAACTCAGATAGCCCAGACGTTTGTCAGCTAACACACTACCATGACCTGAGTCTGACCAATCACCCTCATCTTCTTCCTGTCGTACTTCAGGTATGGTATAATTTGGTGGTATAAAGTGCTGATTCATTTTGATCATGGTTAATCTCTTCACACTTTAAGATAAGAGACAGGTCCTTTTGACTGTAACAACTGCACTAGCTGCACTGAACACACACTCAGCAGACGCCCTAGATACCGGGCAAGCCCAATACTTTATTGTCATCCTGCCGAAAGCTGTCCATTTGCGCCTCTTCCCATACCAATACACCAATGGGTTTGGATCAAGTTAGACCTTTGTTGGAGCATCCATATAGGCCTGGATTATCCTCTGAATTGTCACTTGTGCTCTACCTTGCTTGACCTCTTTGCCTTCTCCTCTGCACTGGACTTAAGCCCTGCCTTTAAAAACCAATCAAATGCAGATTTTGGGGGTGATGCTCCTGCTCCTGTTGTTGCTGGTGTTCTTGTTATTGATTTTGGCTGCTGTGAGCCAACAACACAGCCCTCAAGCTCTATGGAAGTTGACGGCTGCACACAGCCAAAACTTGTGCCTGGGAGTGGGCCTCTAATTCCCAGCCGTTCTTTTTCTAGGTTGCTGACTTTCTCAGCAATCCACGTCTTAAGTTTGAAACATCCCTGTCTAAAAAAGGAATGAAAGTGAGCAGTATTTGTTTGTACCATGGATCAAGAATTGTGGCACAGATGTAATGTTTGGATCACACAATTTCTCTTTGTACCCTTGTATTAACAAATAAGTGAAGGATTAAGCTCTCCACCAACTTATGGTTGTCTTTTTTGTCCACACCTGCATACATTTCAGACACCTTTTTTAGTTGTTCCTGTAGCATATGCAACAATGGGATAGCTTGGCCCATGGTACTGTCTTACTTGTACATTTTCTGTGAGATAACCTCAAAGGAAAGCAGCATCTCAGTCAGGTATTTGTCTAGGCCCCATTGGTCCATCTTAATGATCATGCCTTTCACATTTGCATTTCCCCTTTGCATGACATATTCATTGACAGGTCTGTACTGCTCAAACATGCACTGCAACATGTAATAAGTCTAGTTCCAACGTTTTGGCACCTCCTGTATGAGTGATTTAACTGGCATTCTATTATCACGCTGAATGATCCTTGTTAGAAATGGGTGTCTCAAAGGGATGCACCAGTTCTTGAGACTTTGGGGATGCGATGCAACACCTCTGATGCACACAGGAGAAGTGAGCACCTTGCACAAAAAAACAATGCTAAAAGTCAATTTGATAAGATTTTTAACTCCAAATTGCCTTTTTGAGGAGATTTAGCTTCTTCTCGAAAATAATCGTATCTAGGTTGCAGCCATGGTCGATCGGGTTCAGTTGCACTCTTGTACGACAAATTAGAAGCGCCAGAAGTCGCTGGTATGGCCTAAAGCCCCGCTAGCATCATCAAACTGTTGCAGGTGCTCGTGGGTGGCTCTCATCGGGCCACTACACAAGCGAAGTGCTATTTCAAGCAGGGCAATGAAAAAAACCTCTGCTCCGTTGTTGAGTGCGGAGTTTATTGGTAACTCTGTTTTCTTGGTGGAATGCTGTTTTCCACAAACTCCACGAGCAGAGCAGAGTTTTACGCCCAGGCCTAATGGAGACTAAAAGAGAAAAGACTGACAGAAAAAAATATTGTTTTGTCCAAAAAATACCTTAGGCTCCTCCTTGTACCTACAGCCTGAGGAGAGTGGATGCTATGTGTGGTACTGAGCTAAGTGAGCCCGATAGTCTGTCAATATTGGCTCAGGGACAAAAATAGCAACGATTTGTGTGGAGAACAGGGAACAACCTGACAAATATCAGCCCTCTGTGACCAGACACAAGCAACACCTTTTTCACCAAGGTCTGAATTTTTCCCTAAATTCCGAATTACCTCTGTGGCGCCCAGTGGCTCAAGCAAAAAAATCCACCTATCACTTCTTTTAGACACTGTCAGGTGATCCTTTATCACACCCAGGGCCTATGCGTACCGTCTGTGTGACGGCCAGTGGTTCAAGTGAAATAAATAAGACCATCTGTTTAACACTCAGCTGCCCAAGTGAAAATTAGTAAGTGACCCAATATAACACATCAATGGTCAGGGTGTACCAGTTGTGTAAGGCTCAATGGTTCAAGACAAAAAAAACTACAATTACCTTCACCTTCTCTAGCGTGTTGACTAGGGAAAAAGTGATCTACACCCTTGTCCTAGTGTGCCAAATGCCACATGCTGAAACTAAGGATCAGATGTAGTCTCTTACCCTTGTAAAGGCCGCCTCTGGACGGACCTTAACCCCCCGGATTGAGCAGACTTATTAATCACTTATGGTGCTCGCTCACCAGTCTTGATGCACAGATGTGGATCAATTCGGAAAAGCGTCCTTGTCCTTCTGCTGCAGTCAGGCTCGATAAACCAATCCCTCCTATCTGGCTTGCCAATTTATTTTATTTTTTAAATGTTTTTATTGATATTAATTTTGGAAAAAACACAGTGCGATACATGATTTACACAGGAGATGTGTAACATTGTGAAACCACAAGACAGCGAGTCAGAACAATATTGGTAGGAGTACAGATTATAGCCGGCTTGGACATCACAGAACATAAGCACACATACTGGAAACTGACCAAGGAGAGGAGGAACTCCCAGCCCTACCTGAAGTCTATATTGTAGTTTGTGACAGGGACTCATCTATCTCCCCTCTCATTTCCAACTCGTAGTGTCTCATCCAGGGGCTTCAGATCTTATTACATTTCTTAGGGCACCCTCTCACTTTGTATGTCACCTTTTCCGTGACCATGTACAGGTTCATGCTCGTCGTCCATTCAGAGATTGTAGGGATTTTGGGGTGCCCCATTGTCTGACTATGTTTTTTTGGAGACTGCTAGCCTCAGATTACATAATTGGAGTTTGGGGCGGGGAAGGTCTACTCCACAGGGGATTCTTTACAGGATATGTTTGACGCCTATAGACAGCTGCATCTCCAGTACTTTGTTCAGTTCCTCTATTATCCAGGACAAGTATTGTTTTTTGAGGTTACATTTTCAGAGCATGTGTATATAGGTGCCTTTCTCCCTCTTGCATAACAAGCAAGTTGGTGTCTCAGCCCTCCCCATAGCATGTAGACATGCCCAATCGAAGTAAACCCTGTGTAGGGTCTTGAATTGAATCAGCCGCAATCGTAGCTTGATTGCCCCCTCTCTGGGGTGCATTAGCGCTGCTTCCCAATCGATGTCTTCTAGTATGCCAGTTGTGGCTTCCCATTTGGATCCAAGGGCTGTTGACCTATCAGGGATATTGTTAATTAGTGTTTTATATGTCCATGAGACTGCCTTTTCAGATATTACCTCCTGCAGTAGCCTTCCCTCTACAGGAGCAATTTCAGAGACATCAGAGGTGTCAAACTTCTCTGACCTCCATGCATGTTATAACAGCAGATTTATATCTTTGGATATCACTCAGTTAATATTCATATTGAAGTGAGCTGAATTAAATCAGGGTGCTCTTCTCCAGGAGGTCCACTAGCTTGATATCCCTATCATGTTCCAGGGTCCGAAGCCCTAAAGCCTACCGATCTCCGGCAGTCTGATTCCCTCCTCGTTTATCTCTTGTCCCATTGCATCTGTCTCTCTGCACCTTTCCAGGCCTCTATCATTCTCTCGGTTGCCAGCAGGAGTTGCCGAATTCCCTTGTCCCTGTTGATGTAGAGGAGGGAGGTATATGTATGAAATTGAAGTCTTTCTAAAGCATAGGTCGGGTGGTTTCCTGGCACATGACCCTATTCATTGATCACAACTAAGTGTGCCACCCTGTAATACGCTTGTATATCTGGGGGCGTGATCCTCTGTTGTATTGATTACATTGGAGTGTCTGAAGTGCCACGCTCAGATGACACCCAGCCCACATGAGTGTGTGTAATTACTCATCAATTGTTTTAAAGATTGCCTCTGGCAATTTACTAAATGTGTTTTGTATGATGTAGAGCAGTTTTGGTAGTGTGATCATTTTGTACAAGGCAGCTCTACCCAACATCGTTAAAGGAAGTGTTCTCCACCTTTCTACGTATTCGTGGAGTTCAGTTAGAACCCGTCTAATGTTGTGATTAATACTAGCTGTATTATTGGTGGTTATATACAGACCGAGGTATCAGAACCAATCTTCAACTACTCGTAGTTGCCCCCGGAGGACTTATGCATCCAGGGTCCCTCCCACAGAATAAAGACTAGATTTGAACCAATCTATGTTGTATCTTGCATGTCTGCAGTATTCTTTCAACATCTGCAGTATCACGTGGAGTGTCATATATGGGTAGATGATGTGTAGGAGGATATAGTCGGCATACAGTGAGATCTGTTCGTCCCTCAGAAGCCCCCAGATATCTCAGAAGCTCCTAAAGTCCGGGTGTGTTCAAACCAGCATGGCAGCGGTTCCAGTAATTATTATTATTATTATTAATCGGGCTTATAAAGTGCCTGGTTACACTATACAGTGTGTCCCCGCGCTGCGGTGCTTGACGCTCTGATGATTACAGAGACCTATCCATGCGGGAATAGATGAGTTTTCAGCTTCATCCTAAACATGCCCTCAGAGGGTTCCAGCCAAAGGCTCTCAGGGAGTTTGTTCCAGAGTTGGGCCGCCAAAAAGCGGAAGGAGCGACCACGCATCCTAGCTCTCTTCACAGCCGGGACGCGTACCAATCCCCTCCCCTCAGACCTCAGGTGGCGGGTTGGAATGTAGGGGGTAAGGAGGTTCAACAAGTAGGCAGGCGAAGTCCCCTGGATAATGCGATGACATACACATAACGCTTTAAACTAGACTCGTTCTCGTATAGGTAGCCAGTGGAGAGAGGCAAGAGCCGGTTTAAAGGCAGTTCTCCTCGGGCACATCAGAGTCAAGCGGGCTGCTGAGTTCTGAACGCATTGGAGTCTCTTTATGCACCTTTCGGTGATACCAAGGTATAAGACATTCCCATAATCGAGACGAGAGGTCACGAGGGCATGAACTAGGGTCTTCCTAGCAGCAATAGGTAGTATATCCAAGGTTTTCAGGAGACTTTTAAGGATTCCGAAACAGATTCCTGCGACCCGTCTGGTGTGATATTCAAAGGATAGGTGAGGGTCCATCCAAACCCCCAGGTTTTTGGCCTGGGCACCTGGCACAGGGGTAGGGCGCAGGTTCTGTGGCCACCAAGCAGAGGACCATACGGATGGAGCTCTTCCCACCACCAGTACTTCTGTCTTATCACCGTTAAGTTTCAGACAGTTTCTGTCCATCCAAGAGGCTAATTCTTGCAGGCACGCTACCAGATTGGGCCCTGCCGACTGCTGTTCCTGTGTCAAGGACACCACCAACTGGGTATCGTCGGAGTATGAGACGACTTTAATCCCAAAACCATCAGCGATCTCTGCTAAAGGAGCCACATAGAGATTAAACAAAGTGGGGCTCAAAATTGGGCCCTGAGGAACCCCCTGCTGCAATCCCATGACCCTAGAGTAGAACTCGCCCTGCCTCACCTGGAAGCTGCGATTAGCTAGAAATGATATAAGCCAATCTAAGGCACCTCCTTTCTTTAGACGGTGAACTAGAGTGTGGTGAGCTACGGTGTCAAAGGCCACACTAAGATCCAACAGGATCAGGGTGGCCGTTTGACCAGCATCCACATATTCCCGAATGGTCTCAGTTGCCAACAGAAGGGCCGACTCCGTCGAGTGGTGTTTACGGAAACCCGATTGAGTGGGGTGAAGGAGATGGCATTTCCCAATGTGAGCTGTAAGTTGTTCATTTACCACTTTCTCTGCAATCTGAGCAAAGTAGGGTAAAAGAGATATAGGTCGCAAATTATCTAATCGCTCCGGGCCTAACTGTGGTTTTTTTGGGAGTGGAAGTACTACTGCCTCCTTCCAACAACCAGGGACTGTATTGGTCCTGAATGGGACCTCCAAGAGATGTCTGATAAAGGGCTCCAAGGTTTCTAAGCACCCCTTAAGCCTACTCGGGGAGGTCGGATCCTTTGGGGAGCCTGACTTGATGCTCAGGCAGAACTTTTTCAGGATTTCAGGGGGAGGGATCACAAAACTCTCAAGTCTCTCATGTCTGCAGTATTCTTTCAACATCTGCAGTATCACGTAGAGTGTCATATATGGGTAGATGATGTGTAGGAGGATATAGTCGGCATACAGTGAGATCTGTTCGTCCCTCAGAAGCCCCCAGATATCTCAGAAGCTCCTAAAGTCCTGGTGTGTTCAAACCAGCATGGCAGCGGTTCCAGTAATAATAAGAAAACTAGAGGGGATAGCAGGCAGCCCTGCCTGGTTCCCCTGCACACCTGGAAATATGTCTGCATCACTCCATCATACGGACCCAGGCCTTAGGGTTTGTGTATAATAACTCTACCCAGGCCATGAAGATGGGGCTGAATCCTACCGTATCAAAGCTTCTCGCATAAATGGCCAATGCACAATGTCAAATGCCTACTCGGCATCTAATGACAAAAACACGTGTAGTTTTAATCTACTTTTCACTGTGTCAAGCCAAATGGCTAGTAGGCAGCGATTACATCTCATCACTCATCTTGGCATAAAATCGGATTGGTTTCTGTGAAAGGGATGTGATCACTAACAGAAGGCATGTGGCCAGAATAGTGGCCAATATCTTTGTTTCTAAATTTAAAAGTGAGGTAGGCCTGTATGACCCACATTCCATGGCAGGCTTCCCAGGTTTGTGTATCACTACAACCATTGCATTACAGAGGTCAGGTGGGAGCGTTCCTTCTGTCTTTGCCGCAAGGTACATTTTCAGCAAGGAAGGACCCAGCAGGCCTTCATTGGTCTTAATGAATTCTCCCAGCAGACCATTAGGCCCCAGGGTTTTCCCAGATTTCTGCTTACCAATAGCATCTATTCTATATCCTCTGCCAGAGAGGGGCCATTCGGTCATCTCCGGAGAGCATGGGGATGACGATCGCAGTGCGATAGCTGCTGATTTGGGGGTCTTCTGTTGGTTTTCTAGAGTTATGAAAGTCTGCATAGTAATGTGCGAATGCCTCTGCGATGTTTTGAGCTGTTGTGTGTGTTACCCCATTTTCCTTTATTGAGACTACCTGTTAGACCGGGCAGCATTTGCATGGGTCTCCCTTCCATTTATTCTGCTGTTGCCTCCTGTGTTTTGCTGGTCTAGATGCTTTGGGCACTTTGCCACTGTTGTTCAGTGCCAAAGTACAAGTTCTCCCTTTGTAAATTGATGTGATGGATTAGTGATTCCATGATTGGCTGATTTGATTTACTTGTCAGACCCTAGTACAGTGCAACATATGTGCCCAGGACTTGTAAATCAAATGCTGCTGGTGGGCTTGCAGCACTGATTGTGCCACCCACAGAAGCAGCTTGTAAAATGTGGCTCAGGCCTGCAATTGCAGAGCCTGTGTGCAGTCTGGGACTGCCATGTCGACTTGGCAAGTGCACACACTTGCCAGTCCCCAAACCTTCCATTTTCTGCATGTTAGTTACCCCTAAGGTAGGCCCAAGGTACCCCTGTGGGCAGGATGCATTTTATGTGAAAGGTAGGACATGCCCTGATGTGTGTGGCATGTCCTGCTAGTGAAATACTTCCAATTTCGTTTTTTCACTATTGCAAGGCTGTCTGTCCCATAGGCCAGAATAAGTAGTTTGTTTATAACATCTTATAAACATAAGTGACCCTGGGAACAAGATAGAAAAGAAAGGTTTAGTATGCCTGAACTCAGAATGTTAAAGTGCATCTTTTAGTGAGGGTGATTTTTACATTCTGTGTGTGAAAATACCACATTTAGAAAGGGGGTATTTTCTTGCCTAACCATTCAGTGTGCCTCTGCTAGGTTTGTGTATTGCATGTCTGACTTTTGGATGACAGGGGGCTGGAGAGAGCTGTGTGGCTCCAGAAGTCTGATGAGTCAGGGCTGGGCTGAATAGACCTGGGTTGCAGGGGGAGGAGATTTCCTTTTCACCTGAATGGGCCTGGTCTGCCTTCAACAATGCTGTCTCCACCTCCTGCCACAAAGCTGCACCATTGAGGATAGAACTGGTTTTGGCTGGGTACAGACACTCTCTGCCTTCAGAGAACAAAGGATTTGTGTGTATAAAAAGAGGGGCCCAGACCCCAGACTATTAGATCACTTCTGGGAAATCAGGAGGAAACCTTTGTCAAGGAGAAGAGCCGGAGAAGCTTAGGGGGAATACTGCCCCTGTCCTGTTTGCTGTCTGGGGGTTGGCCTGCAGTGGCTGCTTGCTGCCAAGGAATGGAGAATAAGGACTTTGCTGTTTTGCTTTGTCACCTGCCTGAAGAAAAGATCTCCAAGGGCTTGAAACTGAGCTCGCCTCCTGTTCTGAAGTCTCATGAACACAAACACGTCCCCCCTTCTGTCTGCTTACATCTAGAACTTCTGTTTTAGCTGCTACAGAAGGAAATTGCAACACCGACGTCGGCGAGCTATGCCGTAACCTGCCCGAAGCTGTGAGCACTGCTCCGACTTGCGACAGGGGTCCAACACCTGCTGCTGTGCCACATCGACTCCGAAGCCGATTTAATCATCGCGGTGCCGATCCTCGACATTGGTGACCCCGAATCCATTGACATCGCGACATCGTAAGGAACAGTGGGTTCAGCGCAATCGTGATGTCACCTCCTGATGCAGTAAGGAACGGTCGCCTCGCCTCCCCTGCGCTGCAGAAAGGAACAGAGTCTACACCTCCCCTGGGGTCGTAAGGAACTGATGCTGCGCAGCCCCAATGAAGCCGCGCCTCCCCGATGCCGTGAGCCGTCTCTGTTTTCATCGCTTTTCCAAGGTACTGTTCTTTGGGGATCTGTTTGACTCCGGGCCCAATGCCGCGCACTTCACGGTTAGTGGCGTACTTTAGGATGTCTGTCTGTCACGACATCGTATAACTCAAAGTGGAAGGGTTATTTGTTGCTACAAGCTTGATTTAAGTGAATAACCTATTTTTACAGATATTTCTGTTTCTGTATTGTGGGTTTTTGTCGTTTGGTCTTGTTTTAAAAATAGATAAAGATTATTTTTCTAAACTAGTGTGGTGTCCATTTGTAGTGTTTTCACTGTGTTACTGTATGTGTTCACAAATGCTTTACACACTGCCTCTGAGATAAGACTGTCTGCCCGTGCCAAGATACCAAGGGGGTGAGCAAGGTTTATTTTAGGAGTGTATCCCCCTTACCCTGACTAGAAGCAAGGGCCCCTATTTCACCAAAGGTACCTCTGCCAACTAGAGGCCCCCATTTCTAACACTACCCATCTAGTTTCTCTATCTTTCCTACCCAGCAATGCTAGCATGAAGGACGAGGCCCACTAGGGCCATGCGGGTACTTACAACCACCTGCTATGCCTTCCCAAAAGGAAGAGTCAATCAGATAGTAGAGAATGAAAACTCACGTTATTTATTGTATGTTCTCTGCAGAGGAGCCCTGTCAGACCTTCGCCCTGAGATGGATGCCGAGGGACTGGCTCCCCAACATTCCCTAATAGATGATAAACCCTTCAGGAGACTTCAGCCACGTCTCTAATGGAAAAGTACCGGCCTGAGCCGGACAAGAACAAAGGAGGCACAGAGAGATGAACTAACACATGCCTGATGGGCATGCTATCTGTGTCGAGTCTCAGCATCTCCTAACGTGGGAACAGGACTACATGTATACAATGGAATGCACAGCAAAATAATTATACTGTTAGCAAGTTGAGTTGTAGCCTTGAACATGAACAGAAAATATAACGGAATGCAATGTTCTGCTGAGGCAAGCGATTCTGAACTCTATGGCCTAACATGAGCACGACACAGGCAGTCTTATAAGAATTGCGAAATACAAAATGGAGTCCCACTGGCTAATGAGGCCTGCATACTGCGAGGGATACTTGACGGGCTACTGGATGCAAGCATCAATACATGTAATTTAGTCACACACTGCTAATCTAAAACAGCACGGCAGGGTCATCATAGGAAAGGGAATTTCAAATCTAACAATCATCCTCCCGGCTCTATTCCCTGTTTCATAAAGACAGTGGTCCATTGCCAGAATCTGGGCTTTCTCCTTCTGGCTAGCAAATGCCTGGTGTTTCCTGCCGGTGACTGTATCTGGCGGAGTATCAGAGGTTCAACAGTTGGGCCTAGGCATCCTTCCAGGTCTAGAAGCTCTTTTTTGTGCTCTGTCCCGGAGTACCATCTTGTATGCATCCTACAGGGTGACCGCTGACGACACAGAGCCCTAATTTTCATGGAAGTACAGCTCTGCGTCTGTATAAATCTTATTGGCTACTGCATGGTCCCGTAGGTCCCACACATTCAACCTCCATCCTTGTCTCTGCCAATCAAAGCTACCCCTCACTGTCAACCAAAGGGAGAAGTGGTCCGACAGGCCCCATTGCCATATATTCTGCCCTGTCTATCTCTCTCTATATCTCCTGCCGGGGCAAAGATGTAGTCAAGTATCAAAAATGCCTTGTGTGCACTCGAAAAATAGGAATATACATGATCAGTGGGGTGGTATTGACGCCAAAAGTTGGTCAATCCTAGGATGTGCAAAAATTCAGGCAGTGGTGTAGTGCTGACGGGTCCAAGACTTGTGCTTGTTTGGTCTATATGCGGGTTTACCACATCATTGAAGTGTCTCCTCACTATATATTTCAAGGGTACGGACTCTAGAAGTATGCCTGCCACCTTATCTAGTGGTTGTTTTTGCAACAGTGGGGGTGCGTAGCCACTGATCAAAGTGAGATTTCTCTGGCCCTATGTTCCCTGTACCGCAACGTATGTACCATTAGGATCCACCCATGTTCTGCTAGTTTAGAATGGGATTTTTCTTTTAATTAGTATAGCGACTCTCTTGGCTCTGGATGAAAATCCTGTGTGGGCTAATGTGGTGTATGTACCCCTCCCTAAAAAGACGCATTGCGGGACTTGAAGGTGTGTTTCTTTGTGGAGGATTTGATCAGGTTTGAGTCTTCTAAAAATATCTGGCTACCTGCCCCCTTTTAATTGTGCTTCTAAGTCACTAGATATTCCATGTCAACACTGAGTATTTTCCCTCACCTAGTATGTGTGATGAGTATCCTTGTGATGGCTCAACTCTGTCTTATACTGCTTCCTGTGGCCTACACTGCTGTGTGTGGTTTCAGTGTCTCCCCATTCCACTTCTAATAGTAAGAAAACCGCCCTCTGTAAAACCATACATTCTTGATTTCCCAAAAAATCTCCCTCTCCCCGCTCTCTCCCACTACCAATGACATGTTATGTTACGTTATTTATGTTTACATACTGCATTCTATGGAAAATGTGGCCCACGGCCCAAATGCCATGTCTGTGCTTATTTAGATGTAAGCAAAATGTTCTATTTAATGTGTTGTATTGGAAGTTTGTGTGTGTTCCATGCTATTGAAAAGTGCTCTTCGGGGCCACATTGCAGCCAGCTGAATAGTACATCTGCGCTATGTGGGGTGTATGCAAGGTCTGTCCAGTGCGTTCTGTTCGATGCTTGTGTGCATTTTAAAATACTCACAATCCTCTTGGGAGCTGCCTGCCATCCAGCTATATGGCATTTCTGAGCTATGTGCTATATAAGCCCTACCCAGTGTGCGCTATTACATGTCTGCGTGTGATGTACATTATTGAAAAGTGTTGTTGGGTGCTACAGTGCACCACAACAGTCAGCTGTACGCCCTATCTGAGGTGCACAGGCAACATACCTTTGTAATCTGGTTACCGAGGCTTCGTTTTTTTCTGGTTCCAGTTAGGCCTGGGCTAAAAATCCGTTCTGCTCGCGGAAATTGCAATAATTTGACATTTTCGCGTTCCGCGGAGAGCGCGAAAATGTAAAAATTTCCGCAATCTGCATTTTACCGGAAATATTTTGCTTGCTCGCGCTGTAAAATAATACATTCTCACGTGCGCGCGATCGCCATACCTGAATCCCCGCGTTCGCCGTCAAGTTTTCCCGATCCGGTTGCGTTCTCCACGAGATGTTGGATTGTTGGTAGCCATTTGCGCTGTCTCGCATCAGTTTGCGCCCGCAGTAACGTCATTCCTCACGCGATCACGTCTTTCTTCTCGCGATCATGCACCGCAAGACAAGTGAAAACAAGATGGCCGCGCCCGCAAGCAACCGCATGGGTATGTTGGCGAGCCGCGACCACGCAGAAAACACCGCGAACGGGTGGGAAAAAGCTTCCGCATCTTCGCGATATTTCCACGTGTTTGCGGAGATTTCTAACATTTTCACGATAATTTGCGAAAGTGAATTTCGCAAATTCTGCCCACCCCTATTTTCAGTACCCCATGGGCCCCCACTCTGCCTCTTCCTTGCATTTGAAATTTACATTTACTGCTGTAGTTTGAGAATGCATTTCATGAAATGTATTACAAAGTAGGGCTGCCAAGAGAAAAATGCCAGCCATGTGTTTAAAGAGCCTGGTAAGGACTCGTCTTGGCACTAAATAGGGTTATAAATTAAAAAGTATGTATTCATTGGTAATGCGACTTTTCTGTCATTGTTCCCTTTAATTATCAGTCATGGATCTCATCATTCAGGCAGCCCTAGAACACAATTAAAGTGCATTCTATTTATATTTGTTGTTCGAAGTATGCACAGATAAGTGCTGAAAATACGGCTTTAGGTGACTGCTTATTTTTGTCGGTTTGGCAAAGTGGTAGGTGGTTGGCCGGGCCGCTGGTGGGGGGGCCCTCCATGTGCTTTGCAGGGGGGCCCCCTCAAGTTTCGTTAAGCCACTGGACAAAAGCAGTAACACAATGCCCATCCACATAAAATACAGTTCTGTTATTTGCTGGGACACGTTCTGTGCAGGAGCACATTAACCCTCTGCGTTACTTTATGGCGAGATTCAAAACTGCCAAAAGACAAAACTCTGACCTCTCATCAGCAGCAATATTAATCCACAATGTTGTCTTTGTGCTGGGAAAATAAAGCCTGATGCTTTGGAGTGCAACTGTAGCGGAACTTTATGTGGAGTCACAGTCACTGTCTGCAGACAGCTGCTCAGTGTCGCTGTCATGTGGAGGCAGGAGTCAGTTGCCAATTTGGAGAGTGCTGGCAGGCTGGCACAGCGACAGAAATGATGCGCCTCTCTGCAGACTGTACAGTGCTGCTGTAGATTAAAGTCATGGTGAGAGCCAGGCGCCTGTTAAAGGCACTCAGCACGGCCTGTTCTCACCATGACAGGACACTACCCCCGCACCCCCATACACACAACAGGCGCGCACATGTCTAGTTAAGGAAGGAGATGTCTTGTCCTATTATTTAACATCGGTGTGCAGCAGCGCCAATTCCAGGGGGTCTGGGCCTGCAGGAATTACCGTTACTCTGGTCAGGGTTCATTCAATCCATCAGTGTGCGACCTCCAGATTGACCCAGCTCTATTCCTCAGACAGTGTCAGAGTTTTCTTGCTGCTGCACCTTCTCATTTTGAAACATAATTAGGTTAGTGACAGCACAGGCACCCGTAAGATATCCTCCCACTCGCCCCACAGGTTTTGACTCCATGTGGAGCGCTACCATGCTGGGCCAAAGCCCGGGAAATCTTAAACTGGAGGCCTCCGTCATTTCAAGACTAAACTTTCACTTTTAAGCGTGCCTCATCTGCAAAAAGCGCTGAGCTTGTGAATCGAGCCCTCGCGCACACACACACACACATTCCAAGGTGCGCGCGGGTATCAGACTTAATTGCACTAATGCTGCCTGTGTCATAAATGCAAAAAGGCTACTCTCTTTCATATTTTTTATTCAGCATCGTAAAGACGCAGATCAAGCACTTGCGAAAAATTTATGAAAATCGTCTTACATAAATACGTGGGGGAGGATTTATGTTTCCTGGCGCATCCCTGCAAATCAGCAGGGATGCGTCAGGAAAGATGCGTCACGCAAGTTTACCCTTGCGCCACCACAGATGCGCCGCATTTACAATGCAGCGCATCGTGGCGCAAGGATAAACAAATGCGTGACGCATCTGATGGCGTAAGGGCGGCGCATTGCGGGGGTCGTGTCGCAATCACGACGCAACTCCAGCAATGTGTAGGGGCTGCCCATGCCTAACTTGCTGCGTCATGCCTTATGCCTGCTTCAAGCAGGCGCAAGGTTTTGACGCAGCAGCGTCGGAAAAGTGACTGAGTGAAATCTTGTAGATTTCACTGCGTCACTTTTCCGAGGCTTTTTCCGATGGAACGGCCACCCTGCATACATTAAACCTGACGCAGGTTTAATGTGGCGCAGGGCTTTACACCGTGACAAATCTCCATAGATGCATCACGATGTAAATAGGGCGTAACGTGGCGCAGGGTTTACGCCGCCGCTGCGTCACAAAAGTGACGCAACGGCGGCATAAAAGTGGCGCAAGTCTGACATAAATCTGCCCCGTAATGTTTTATTCTTCAAGCCGATGTTCCCATGTCAATCCAAATAGTTTGTTAGCCACTTGCCCTGGAACTATGACACTCCTCTTGGTCTGCTTAAGTTGGTCAAAATACTCCTCCGGCGCTGTAAACCGACACGGAAAGTCATGGCTGTCCTTAACCCGTCCACTGCACTAATTCTCTCTGCCGGCTCCGAAATTGTAACTGAATGCTGCGGCGGCCTTGATTGTTAGTACTGACAAGCTATTAACGCGAATCTCTAGTTTTCATTGTGCCATAAAGGGCACCGGCATTGAAAAAATATTAAACAGTCCAATCTGTTTTATATGGAGAAACAATATAGGTAAGGAAGCGGCGCTGGAACTCGAACTCTGGACCGTGCAATTAAAAGAACAGTTCTTACCACTCGGCCAATTAGCCCTGCCAAACACACACTGAGAGATGCCCTAAATGTTTATTTTCCAAATTCCCACTCTCTGCTTCCCCCTCACCTTTAAACAGGTACCTAAATAAATCAGAAGTGGATCTCACACATGCCCCACGCACATCCGGGAGCGCCGGAAGTGGCGTCATTGCACTGCAGCTCCAATGGAATACCGAGAGGGTGCAATGGTGGATGGGGTACGAAGGTGCGGACTCGCTTTCTTTTGATTCTTTTCCAGAGTTTTGCGCAGCAAAGGAAAACTGCATGAGATTCCATCATCTCAGGTAAGCTTGGGCATACAGAACCAGTTTGTGGGAAATTGGGTCGGGCATTCATACATGCTTATACTCGCCTGGTTTGTTTGTGGCCAAAAGTTCAAAAAGGTCAACCTGACCTCCTAAATGAGGGAAGTGGTGCAGATGCACTTCGTAATGAGAATCGGTGCTTTTTAAACCCCAACTACCGATTTAACTTACTGGATGGTGTGCCTGTTTGGGTGGCAGGGCTCAAGCAGACCTGCCCTGGCTCTGCGACCTAGCCTTTGGGAGAACCTCACAGACATTACATCGAGGCCAGTAAACCCCGTTAATGGATCCAGTTTAATTTCAGCGGCGGGGGCATGGTCTGTCCCTGGTAGGATGTTCTCCACCAGCGCGGGAAGCTGAAGCCCCTCTGCTGATTTGGATGGCATCATCTAGGGCCGCAGGATGGAGGTCCTCAGTCGACCTGCTTGATAAACAACACAGAGGGGAGCGAACCTGACCCTGCCAGTTGCAGAGTCATGCCCCCAACCATTATTTTCTAGGTGCACTGTACTGAGGTCCCAAATAAACACAAAACAGCTCACTCACACCATCTCAGGGGACTGGAACTAATAAAGCTGCAGATTGCTGGTGCCCTTTACTTCCCGGCTGCTTTGCCTCAAACTGAGGATGAGCGCTCTGAATCTCCTAAAGGGCCCAATACTATAGATTGTGCAGTGGTGGGCGCGACCCTATTGTCTGCTCCCTGCTTGTCCTTTCCTGGGGAAAGATGGAGTGAGTGCCCACGCTCACTGCAATCCACTTCCATCCACTTTCCTGCATTAACCGTCTTGGTACCTAATTATTTTTGTGAGGGGCACATGAGGCAGCGGCGTAATGGAAAATGCCACCCCACACACAGCCAAA
This sequence comes from Triturus cristatus, assembly GCF_964204655.1. Taxonomy (NCBI): domain Eukaryota; kingdom Metazoa; phylum Chordata; class Amphibia; order Caudata; family Salamandridae; genus Triturus; species Triturus cristatus. The sequence goes on along the minus strand of NC_140591.1, from coordinate 211,107,169 downwards.
CATGTATTAAGGAGCACCTCATTAATGCCCCATGAAAGGATTGTAGTGGTCATCCTCCTTTCGCACCCACTACTCTGGCGTGGGCGCAAGGATAGCTGAACCGATCTAAATAACAGATCGAGAGAGCTGAGAGAATCCCCTGCACGACCCCCACGACAATACCCTAAAACCTAAAACACTACCCTACACTACACAAACACCAAAACTCTACTCCCAGCACGGCCTTACCCCAGTCCGGTCCCTGCACTCAAACACTACTCTGCATGACCCCCTGACACTACCCTAAAACCTAAAACACTACCCTATACTACACAAACACCACAACACTACCCTAAAACACTACCTCCAGCACGACCCTTCCCCCAGTCCGATCCCTACACTCAAACACTACTCTGCACGACCCCCTGACACTACCCTAAAACCTAAAACACTACCCTACACTACACAAACACCACAACACTACCCTAAAACACTACCCCCAGCACGACCCTTCCCCCAGTCCGGTCCCTACACTCAAACACTACTCTGCACAACCCCCTGACACTGCTCTAAAACCTAAAACACTACCCTACACTACACAAACACCAGAACACTACCCTAAAACACTATCCCCAGCATGACCCTCCCCTCAGTCCGTTGCCTACACTCAAACACTACTTTGCACAACCCCCGACACTACCCTAAAACCTGAAACACTACACTACACAAACACCACAACACTACCCCAAAACACTACCCCCAGCATGACCCTCCCCCTTTCCCCAGTCTGTTCCCTACACTCAATTACTACCCTGCACAACCCCCGACATTAACCTAAAACACTACCCTAACACCACAACACTACCCCCAGCACGACCCTCCCCCTTCCCACCTTCCCCCAAACCCCCTTAACTCTCTCTCTCTCCTCGTGGTTCCTCTCTCCTGGTTCCTGCATCTGCGGGGCGGTGCATGTCGTTGTGAGGAAACGGAAGAGCCTCAGTTTCAACGACTTGGATAGCCATTACATCGCATGCGTTGTAAAAACACATGCGATGTAATGGTATGCGATGTAATGATATGCGTAGTAATGGTCTGCATTGCTACATCGCATGCATTGTAACGCATGCAATGTAATTACTTGCGGGGTAACAGCCGCGTTGTAATGGCTATTTACTGCCTGTAAGACGTGTCACGGGTTTGATAGCTCACACTTTGATTCCGTCTTGGTAAATTATAGCTCACTGGCTCCCAGTGTGTGCTGCGAAAGTAATTGGAAGGTGCCCCACTTTAGCCGGGTCTCGTTTGGATTTCCATGCATTCGTAGACTGTGAACAAGGCTTGACATGCTTGGGCAATGTGTTTTCCTCCCTCGAGGGGCAATGCTAGGGCCGGCATTGATGACGGGCAGTTCTGCCTGCCGATAGTGCTATTCCCTGGGAGAAGCATCACTGCGGGGTAGGCCTCCACTCTGGCAGGGATCCAGGTTGCTGTTTCTTGGCCATCACTTCCAGGTGGCAGAACACTTTAAAGCAAGCCCTGGTAAATGCTGTTTTCTCATCCTGCCAGGCCTAACCAGCTGCCCATCCTTCAGAGGTGGATGCATCCACTTTGTTTCAACCTCAGTAGGCGTTCCGACTTGCTGTTGGTTTCCAGATCAGAAGGGAACAACTGTGCAGTACAGCTCCTAAGCGGGGCACGGGTGCAAATTAGTGCAGGTCTTGTTGCACTCTACAATACAATTATTTGCAACTGCCGTATTGACCGAACATTTCACTTATTCAGTAGTGTAATTCTAAATTTCACCGCCCGCACTCCGGGAAAAACTGTACAGTGTTGTACCAAAGGATGCAACAGGGTTCAGATGCCCAGCCAAGATTCCACTCGGAGCCCCAACGTCCCCTTGTCCCACAGTGGGGGCTGGAGGTTGAAAGGAGGGCATCGATGGTGGGCACATTAGGGTGGTTGGTCGTGCACATAACTGAAGGAGGTGTCTTGTTACCTCCAGTTGCTGTTGTGGTATGCGCCTGCGTCCATCAGTTTAACACCGATGTGATGCGGCCTCAGACTGCAGGCCACAGACCACGTGTGGTGCAGTTATAGAAGGGGGGCAATTGCGCCCTAATCACCATACCAGCTGCCTAGGGAAATAACAATTGAATAGCACAGAGACTTAGGACAGAACAGGAGCACTACCCAAGGTCCGACCCCCTGCATCCCTCCGAATGGCTGTAAAAGATAAATTGTTCAGATATAAAGGGATAGATGGAGAAATGGAAAATACTTCCCTGACACCTGTAAGGTGGGTGCCACAGACCACATTGAGGCAGGAAAAGAGGGCCTGGGAGGGGCAGCCACCATACTGATCCTTAATATGAGAGATCGCTGAGGCCAAGCACTTCCTGTGCATCGGTGGTATGTGTGTTAGGGGGCATGAATAACTCTCAGTACTCCTAGTAAGAGGTTAGAGTATGTAGCCTTATGGCTAGAGCGGTCGACCTCGAAGCTGGAGAACTGGGTTCAAGTTTCGGCAACGACACTCATCATCCTGTGATTCTGGGCAAATCACTTAATCTCCTTGCGCCTAACAAATATGAATGTGTCCATCTGTAACGAAAGTGGTGCTCATGTAAAGTGCTCTAATACCTGAAATCTTTGGGTTGAGTTTGTGCTATATGAAACTCTTGAAAAAAAAGAAAAAATAGGTTATTACTTAACTTTCCCAAACTTCACAAGTTAGTCCTTTCTAACCCTACAATGTCCTTCATTTTGCCACTTATGCCTTAATCCTCTTCACCGGGTACGTCTTCCTCATTCCTCTTGCTCCTTCACTTCCACTCAGTTGTTTCTTGCCAGGATTCTTCGGTCTTAGCCTCTCCTTCACTCCTCTTCAGCCTCCCTTCTTCCCCCTTCAAAGCTTCTCTCCCCTTCTGCTCAGTTCTGACTCTTCTGCCTGTAGTCCTTTTTAATACATCCAGTCTTCTTCAGCCTCGCCTTTTCTCCCTTTCTGTGCTTCACATTCCCTTACCATTCATCTCCCCATTTTGCTTACTTCATCTACTTAGCTGCTGTGACAAACCCCAGCAAAATCGACACAATGGTTATCTTCAATGGTTTTGGGAAATCCTGCAATACATTTCTACGTAATGTAAATCATTTGTATATGTTTTTCTAAAGTGTTTGTTTTTATTTCGTATAGTTAATAAATATGCATTTTTAGGTTGAGCTTTGGCAGCGGGCAAGCGCTGCTGCAAGCAAGACCTTCTGTAATCGGTACAACTGCTTTATCCTGCCTACAATTGGTTTATTCCAGCGTTGAACTTCTTTGTCGCCTCCTGTCTTGTTCCCACAGCCGATGCCTCACTTCCTTTGAAAACTCAGGAGCACCAGTAAAGTACAGTGTTCTAGGGCTTGTCTTCCTTATAGCCTTTGTGTAAGAACTTTTGTATGTATCTTTATTGATGCTTTTCTCCATTCGCTGCTTCTGCCCATTTTGAATCCCCTTCTGCTTCGCATTACAACGCCCTCCCCCACCATACGAGCGCACACAGACCCTACAGCAGTCGTCTTTTCCCCAATCATTGCTTAGGTTAATTTTTGTTGCTTTCTGCCCTCTTCACGATACCATGCTTCTTGTTTGAACGGCATTTGCCAATCAGTGTGTAATAAAGTAATGCAGCAGTAGCGCAGACACAGCCTCCTTCTTTCCGAGCCCTTTCTTTCTTCCACAGCAGTCAGCAAGCTGCAACGGATGGGTATGATTGAGATGCCACACAGCATGCCACGCCCACCCTGGCTTCTGGGAGAGGCCTTGTCCAGAGACCATGCCATTCTCAAGCACACATCAGGTAAACCTAATCAGTGCAACCATTAAAACATGCATTTCAGCTGTTGCAGAGTTAAAACTGACAATTTGCTGTGGCAGCGCACAGTTAATTATGTTTATAAAGCAAAAGGAAAAAAAAATACCTTTTAAATTGCACGAGAGGAGAGGCAAGTCATGGGGGTGGCCCAAATAATTATTTTTATATTGGAAAAAGTGTGTATAAAAGCAAAAAGTAAACCTTTGTATTGTGATGCTGTCCTTCTGTAACTCCACTAGCCCCTACTCCTGGTATCAGGGCTGCTTTACTGAACGCAAACCTAAAAAGTGACACTATTTATTGTTCTTTTGTCCCCCTAAACGTTACTGTGCAACATAGGCTAGTTCTGTGGGTGAAGCCAGAGTATGAAGCATGGACCAGTGACCCCTTATAAATGTGAGCTCTTGTGTCTGGCACAGACTGTGCTCCACATCTAGTGTATGTAGCATGAATTAATTGTGGTCTATGCAGCTAAGCACTGGTATAGTGTATTTGAGTCTATGTTATGCACCTTCACCAGGGCCCTGCTTTTCTTAGCCTGGTTATGCAGCATGGCTGAGAGCCCACATCTTTGTTTGCCTGGTTCTGCAGAATGGGCAGTGGCCCTTTTTTGTGAGCTTAGTTATTCACCTTATGGTAAAATAATTTATATGTACAATTGCAAAAAACAATGAGAGGGACTAACCTTAACAAATGCCACTGTAGCACTCAATTAGACACCAAAAATATACCTCCTAGTTAATACTAGGCAAAAAAACATATTTTCCTAGATAGGTTGTAATATGAAAAATCTACACAAAATGGTGCTGGGTCAGATAAGAATATAGCGTCTCCATAAGAAAGCAGGAAACTAACATACATCTATTTTCTCTTTATACCCAGCCCATGTTAAATAAGAGAAACGAAAGAATAACAATTTTTCCACTCTCCTTGGATCAGATAAATCAGATAAGTAACTGTGTCCTTCTAACCATATATAACATCATCATCCTACCATATTCCTGATAGACGAGGATTCTTTGGTTAAATATATCTTTCTTCTCTCATTGTATTCTGTACAGGACGAGAGGCTGAAGAAACTCCGACGTGAAAAAACAGAGCTACACAAGCAGGTACCTCCGGCGAGGGAACATGGATGTGGACAGGAACCCGTAAGAAGAGATCAACGACCTGTAAGAGGAAGACCCGTGTGTCGGAGCCGTAACTAGGCCTGGGCGGTAAATTAATCAATAATATTGTTTATCTAATTAATGCAAGTTTTAATAAAACGTTAATCAAATCACAAAACACCATATTTACCTAATCTGGCTATTAGTCGTCCTCTAAGTCAATCAAGCCGTCATGCGGCACGCTACAGTCCCAAAGATTGGGTCTGGACCATAAGCGTGTACGCATCAATCAATGGCCATCAGTCTAAGAGTCCTCAGTTCATCAGGAAAATGGGCAGCAATTTAGTTTGTCAAAGATTCAGAGAAACAGCTGTCCTGCAGTGTCACTGTCCTCTCCGTCAGCATAACGTCAGGAAACAGGAAAAGATCCGCTACTACTAACTCACTTAGTCTTCCAACTTTTATAAGGAAATTAATGACAAAATGTAACAAAAAGTCAGTTTAGGCACTTCTGATTGGATGGTTAAGATCGTCCATTTCGGTTTCCCAAAGTCTATGATGTCACACTGTCAGGCATGATCCATTCGGTTTGTCAAACTTGTCCGTTGTTAAAGTTCTTGGCTGTAGTCCAGTCACGACCTTGTCTGGGAACATGCTGTGTAGGTCATCTTGAGGCCAATTGTTCAGGAGCCTGGAGCATGCGCTCTTGGTCTGAAACCTCGTGGAATGGTAGCTGTCTCGTCGTGTCCGTAGGGTGGCCATTTTGACATAGGCACAATCGGTCAACTTAAGCGAAACAAACACAAATAGTAATTAAAACATGGAAATAACGTATAAAATGTTTTACCCTCACTAATTCCCCTATGTGTGTGTAATTATCTAGCATAATGGTGACATTTAAAGCGTTTATATTCACCCAATGATGTCATCTGGTGCAACTTACAATTACGTCACAAAAGCAACATATATCATGCAATATTCTGTTTTTCTAGTATTAGTATGCATACGTATATTAGTTTACAAGTTATTTTAGCCATGCAAATGCAAATCCCACGTGTTATTCATGCATTAGTAAGGTTGATTAGGTACCACTCAAAACACATTAATATTATTGCAATTAATAGATTATTCTAATTAGTATGAACATGCAGAAATGGGGGAGGTATACAAAATGTTCAGTTTCCCCTGTCTCTTCTCTTTTCGCTGACTTATACATACTCTCCTTAACTTCCTCTAATTCTATTTCTTCAAATTCTCTCTCTTGTTTGTTACCTTTTCTCTTTAAATTTTCTCCTTTTCTCCTTTTCTGACTTTTATTCCCGTCACGACAGATACACCCTAATCTTATTATTAATACTATGAAAATCACACAGGTTAATGGAAATAAGATTTTACCTACAAAAGTACTACCTAAGTCCACTAAGAAATCTTTAATAGCTAATATTTTCTTTCCAATCTTTTCACAAACACCTTCAACCTCCAGTGGTGCATTTTTGTCATGCAGTTCAGTTATATTTTTTATGTAAATTTTCAAATCTTTACTTTCGTCTGGAATGTAAGTACAACAATGTTGAACTTTCAGCATTCCACAGACTCCACCCTCTTTTGCCAATAATATATCAAGGGCAAGTCGATTTTGCATTACCATGGCACGCATGGCAACCATTTCAGTGTTCACCAATAAAAATCCTCCAGTGGTGCTTGTTGACAAGCGATCCACTACTGTTGAAATTTTTCTAATTTTGTTTGCATTCAGAGATATTCCCACTGCTGGTATCAATGCTCCAGAGATGTCTCCCACAATTTCTGTCCAAGACTCTCTCTTACTTTGTGCTAAATATCTACACCATCCTCTCCTCTATCCATATGAAAAGTCTTTGGGAAAACCAGGCCTACATAACATGTGTCATACCAATGGTCTGGCAAATGATAATATGCCTTGCTCCCGCAAATGAAATATAATCCAGGAAAAACTGGATCTTTTCCACCTTTAAATCCCCATCCACCCATGATTCGGTATGTATCATGGCACTCACTATTACCTACAAAATAATTATCATATGCAGTTTGATTCCTTCTAATACACAATTTCCCTTTCTGAGGCCAATCTAAAGCCATAGTTGGACTATCTTCACCTTTCAAGTATTTTTCAATTTCTTCATCCCAGACTGTCTTCTCCACTTTTCCTTCAGATGCCTTTCTTTGCATTTTCAGCCTCCTTTCTTCAACCATATCTAAAAATGTATTTTCCTCTTTCTTTAAACTGCAAGTCAAATTGTTTTTAGTTATATATTCTAATGTTAGTTCTTTAGTCTCTAAGAAAAATTCACCTAATACCTTTGCAGGTCTTACCTTGTTTAGCTTGTTAATTGATGGTACTTGTGAAAATATATTATCTACATTTGAGAAATAATACTCTAATTTCCCTGCTAGATAAAATAAACTAGCTATTACACTACATGTTATTCCATAAGTTACTGGAAGGTGGTGATTAGTCACTCCCTCCGATACAGAGGCAGGAAACTGCATACAAATGTAGCAGTCCTTTACATCCATTGTCTTTACATATTCATACAATATTTTCGAAAACACATTATTAGAAAAATCGGTTATAGACCTGTCTTTGTGTAAATAGTTTTTATCTATTCTAGTCGGAACTACCCTTTGAATCTTTTCTATATTAGTTTTGTTTTCAATATATCCTTCTATTGTACCTATAGTACCCTTAAATGAGATCAAGAGAGCAAGTATGCTCCACAGAAGCATTAGTAATCCTGTACAACAACAACACATTTTACACCATCTTTGCAAAAATATACATCTATCTTTTCTACTATCTATGTTTGCCATTTTTGTTAAAATGGACAGTGTCTTTTGATTTGGCCTCTTCTACTTAACAACTAGTTTGTCTAACCCAAGGCTCTAAGCACCTACTTGGTTCTACCAGTTTTTTGTCTTTTTCCGTATTTTGTTATCTTTCCATTAGCATCTTTCTGATCTCATTCAGTTGGGCATCTCATCATCTTTCGCCTTTCCTTCGTGATCTGAATACAGAATGTCCTGAACATCCGCTTCTTCTCCAATATTGGACAAGATAACTCTCAGTATTTCTGATTCTTCATCCTCCTCTACCACTTCTGGCACAATCACCTCTGGATTTCCTTGGCTATCTGCCTCTTCTTTCACTTCAGGCAGGGCCACATACCTCCATTCTGGTGACTTATACTTCTGGTTGGGTTTTCTTGTTCTCTTGTTTTCTTTGATTACAATGGTTTCTTCGTCTTTTAATTTCTCCTGACTCGTCACTTCACCTGTTCAGCCCTTGGTGAATTTACTCGTGTCAGTCGATATCTCAGTCTTTTTATTTCATTCGACCAAACGTCATCTTTTACTGTTCTCTTCAATTTTCTTCATTTATCATTCTTTTCAGTTCTCCAAGCTCTCTTTCTTAGAACCCGACCTTCAGGTACTTCATCTTCGCTTTCCTCTGACTCTGTTTCAACTTGCTTTTTACTTTCAACAGTTTCTTTTTCCACCACTTCTTTTGTTTTTCCTACTTCTGTCCCTCCTCGTATCTCCGGCACGCAATCTTCCTGCTGACTACTTGTCCCTATTTCTGACTGAATGTTGGAGTTCCCTAAACCTCCTCGGGGTTCTTCCGCAGTAATCTTTCCCTCTCTCTCTGTATCTTTCACCTGTCCATCTAATGATGGTATTTCCAGTGGAATCTCTCTCAATCTTTCATCTGGAACTTCTCCTTCAGTAATTTCTTTTATTGTTTCTTCACTGTCTTTTCCACTGTCTTTTCTTTGTTTTTTTCTTAGAACATTGAGTTCTTTGTTCAGTCTGTGAGTCTGAACTGGTATCAGAAATCTGTAACCTTCTTCTCAAGGAAATACTTCTGGGGACAAATGTTAGACTTGGTTCTGATTTCCCCCTTTCAGGGTTTTCTCTTGTTTTTGGCTCTCCGTCATCTGATTCAGTACTTGATTCTGACTCGTCAAAATACTCCTTTTCTGTGCTATCCACTGGATTTGGAATTCTCAATGTATGATTTGCATGAATCCAGTTTTTCAGTCCAGCACACTTCACAGCTGTTGTTTTGGTCAAGATGACTTGTCGTGGTTTTCCCCACCTTGGAACCAAACAGTTTCTTCTTCTGTGTACTTTTATTCTCACCCAGTCTCCTGGGCTCAGATCATGGGCTTGCTTCTTTTCAAGGGTGGTGGCATCTGCTCCAACCTGATGAAACACAGTGTGGTAAATATTTCGTTACCGGTACTATTTTTTATGCGGTAAAGTCTTAGTGAGAATAACTCAGTAAAAATAAGAGGCAGAATCCGTGGTATTAGAGGTTTTAAAAGGGCTTTATTCCTATACAAAGGAATACAATTCGAATTGTGGGCCTTCTATTCCATCACCACGAAAGTTCAGGAAGGAAGGGAGCATATATTATTGACAGTTAAGCAGTTTTATAGAAAATACATTACAGTGAAACAGATGCAAGAGGCGTGACAGCTGATAATTCAGATAAACTGTACATACGTAACTAATAGAGGCGTAAACATGGGTGTAACTAAAATACGTCATTAAACATGATGTCACAAGTGGGTGGATCCATAAAAGAATCCTGCAATGTCAGCAGAAATATTTGGCAAAGATGCGCGCGCAGCCGCATGACGTGTGATTGACGTGCAACTAGAGAGTGAAGGGGACTTGACATTTAGCTCTACATGTGGAGACAGAAGTCTGGGGTTATGTCAACCTAATCCCAAATCATATCTAATATCCTATGTTTAAAGAACTGTGTTATCCAAAAGGAAAGGTCTCTAGGATAGAATCTATTCTATACTGACTGTTAGTGCGTGTACAAGCGTCTAAGTGTCTACATGAGATGCGAGGGGGGTAGGAATATTCCATGGTAATGGGGCTATGAATTACTTGCATGAGGACAGCGAGGCCTGGCCCCTTTGCACGGTAGCTGGAGGAATGTTTACCTAAACTACTAGACAGGAATGCGTCGGATGAGGAACGAAGGAGATAATCTCGAAGGTGAAATACAGTTTTGGCAGGCAATAGGCTGGATCAGGCACCGTTAGCCGCGCAGGGAGTAGGACAAAGTTCATGGTCACAGATGCAGGCTCAGACTGGAGCTTTCAGAGGCAGAAGGCAGGAAAAGGCTTGATGACAGAATTCGGGCCTACTCGCTTGAATCTGTGAAATGTGGAAAGTGAACCACATAAAGTCGGTGGCCTTTCATACTTAGGAATGGAATATCTGACCCATTCATGGCGGATCTGAAAGAGGACATGTTGACGGTGGACGCACATATGTTTGCGTCTTCAGAACTGGAGCAGGAGGGAACATACATGTACTTATAGCATGCACATGGAGCCGTTGGGGTCTACGATAGGGGACATAACTGATCACAAAATTCATATTTCCTCATTCCCTCCTTGTCCCCTTCGGACCCTCAGGAGATATCGATCTTCATCAATCCATCGATCTGTTCATATAGCATCATTTGTTCTTCTTTCTTCTTCCGGGATCTCGAACGAAAACTTGGATGTGGGATACACGAGGTGGCACACAGACCACAAATCGCTGGCCCACATTGTAGACATAAGCAGCAACTGAATAGTATGAGAAAGCCAATACCTAGGAAGGATAGGATTCTCCATCCCCAGGCTGACAACACGCCCCAGAACCAACCGGACCAAGTCCAGGTGCCTGGACTCTGGTGTATCTGGCTTACAATCTTATGAAGGCGAGTTATGGCTTTATATACTGACGGTGAATTATCTGGGATGAAAATGCAGCAACTTGATCCGATGACCCTACAAGCTCCGCCCCTATCGGCCAGGATGACGTCAAGGACAAGACGATTTTGAAGCACAACAATCCGCATAGCAGACTGCTCTTCTGTTAAATTGCCTAAGGCGGAAATAGTTTCGTTCACTACTGCTTCAAGGGTTCTGGTTAATCTACGTATCAGCTTACTATTAGTGACTGTACCTATATAGGGAAAGAAACCTTTATTGAAATCTGTGTATTTTTCCCATGCTGTTTCTGTGTAATCGATAATTGGGAGATCTCTCTGCTGTCTATTGTGTACTAAATGGGTATTTCTATGATAATCAGGAGGAGCTAGGAAAACAGGTGGCAGAAGGAATGCTATGTAACAGGTACCATCCCAATCTAAAGGTAGACATATATATGCGGTCTGGCCACATATGAAGTAGGAATGATGGGAAGCTCTAAATGTAGACTTGCCTTGATCACTGAATTTTACTACAGTGGTGCATTTACTATGACCCATGTGTATGGAACCATTCTTTCTTATACATAATTCCCCTTTTACTGGGAATACTGACATGGCGGGCAAGATTGGTGTAGCTTCAGATTCAACGTTCAGGATCATGAGGTTAAGTGTAAAATTACCTAATCCATATACTTCATTTTCTAGATCAGTTCCTATTCTTTTGGGGAGTCCCTCCTTGTTAGGGTAGCAGACTTTAAGTAAAACTAGGTTCAGGTTTCCCCAAACCCAGTTGTCTTGATAAACTGCGGAATTTGAATCTAGGGAATTAATCAAACTAAACCATGCTCCACAGGAGCCATTGTGTGTGAACGGATAGGGAAAGAGGGGCAAAACTCCCTTATAGTTCTGATAGGGAGGGAGTCGGCCACATATCCAACAATTTGTGGCATTGCTGGTTTGATGGGAATGATGTAACATACTAATAAATGTGTTGTTGCGCAGCGCAAATCTATAGGACAATTCATGCGGAGGAAATTCGCTAAAAGAATGTTCTGCAGTTATATTGTAAGCATGTTTAAGAATAGGGTAATACATATGCAATAGTATGCTAAAAATAATGATTAGAAGACTTAGAAAAAACAAAATTAATAATGTTACTGTACAGTGACTACGAAGTGATTTACAATACGCATGCCTTTTGAGCTGCATCTGATGATTTCTTTCTCTATTCCGGTCTAGAGGATACATGTCAGAGACAAATTCAACCGATTCACCTTGGAGAGGACTTAAACAATCAAATTGTCTGACTTACTAGACCTCAATTTTAGTTTATAAAGTTCTGGTTTGGTTAATTCAGCCAAGGGGAGCTTTGAGTCTGTCTTTGAGGGAATACAGGGTTGAGTATTCACACTGGAAGGTAGTCCATAAAATTTCTTGATATGACTCGAGTGCAACCACCCTTTGCGACCTTCGATCTTCACGGCTGTCCTTGTGGTCAGTAGAACTAACTTAGGCGACTTCCACCTAGGATCCAGTTGGGTCTTTCGGTCGAAATTCCTGACCAAAACCAGGTCACCAGGAACCACGTCATGGGGCTTCACCTCAGTATTATCGGGAAGAGCTGCGGTTACCTGTGAACGACAAGATTGTAGTGCAGACATCAAGGAAGCCAGGTAATCTGTCAGCATATTACAGTCAACATCAGTGATTTTGCGAGGTATAGGCGTCTCCCACATATTTGGTGGTCTACCGAAGATCACCTCATACGGGGATAGCCCTGTTCGAGAATGTGCTACCATTCTCATGTAAAAGAGCGCAACTGGTAAGGCTACTATCCAGTCGACACCTTTTTCCCTACATATTTTGGACAATCTAATTTTCAGAGTTTGATTATGGCGTTCCACGAGACCTGCGGCCTCGGGATGTCGGACACAGTGGAATTTCCATTTGTAGCCTAATAGAAGGGAAACGTGTTTCATTAGTTCGGATGAGAACGGCTGGCCGTTATCTGAGTAGACAACACGTGGTAAACCGTACCGTGGGAAGAATTCTCGAACTAACTGTTTGGCAGTAGTCGGAGCAGTGTAATCTGAAACCGGGTATGCTTCTGTCCAACGGGAAAGAGCACAGACAACTACGAGAACATATTTGAATCCTCGACATCGTTCCATCTGGATATAATCCATCTGGAGGACTTCAAAAGCATGATCGGGAGTTTGAAATCCACCCTGCTCTACGGGGATGCTTTTACCTGGATTAAACTGACAACATATCATACAGGTACGAACTTTTTGTTTAGCTGCGGCTCGCAAATGTTTGTTGAACCAAATGTGTTGAATGCTGTCTAGCATAGCTTTTTCTCCTAGGTGCGCTGGACTATGTATAGTGTTAATGATGACTTGGACCATTGAGTCGGGAAGAAACCATATAGATTTTTCCTTCGTCATCCATCCTTGATCTGTTTGGATCCCTCCTAATTCAGTCCATTTCTTTATTTCTTCTGGTGTAGCATGTGTCTGTATGTCATCAAGGGCGGGGTCCTTAACTGTCATGCAATGTGTTGACGTCGGAACTATTGTCTTTGTCATGTCAGTTGTGTGAGTCTGATTCTGAGCAGTCTGTTTAGCTGTTCTGTCAGCTAGGTCATTACCCTGAGAAATAATATCGGTAACTTTTGTATGGGCTTTGCATTTCATAATCGATATTGCAATAGGTAGATGAATCGCATCTAATAGGGCTTGAATGAGGGGTCCGTGTTGGATGTGGGCACCGTGAGAAGTTAAATAACCTCTCTCTCGCCACAGTACGCCGAAGTCATGGACGACTCCGAATGCATAACGTGAATCTGTGTATATGTTGACTTTCTTATTTTTGGCTTGAATACAGGCTTGTGTCAGAGCGATGAGCTCTGCTGCTTGAGCTGACAAAGTGTTAATACGATTTGTTTCAATGACTTCAGTGTCTGTTGTGACTGCGTAAGCAGCCACTAACTCTCCTGTACTTGTTCTCATACATGACCCATCTACATACAATGTCAAGTCCGGATCTGACAAAGGGATATCTGTCAAGTCTTGTCTGGGTTTCGTCGTGATAGTAATAACTTCGACACAATCATGTGCCAATGGATCTGTTCCGCCCACTGGTAACAGTGTGGCAGGATTTAACGTATTACAACGTCTGATTTCTATGTGTGGCTGAAATAATGTCAATTCGTAACCGGTGAGTCTCGCTATAGTCAAGTGTTGTGTTTGTGTGCGGTTCAAAAGAACCTCTACTGCATGTGGTACTTGTACTGTCAATTGATGTCCTAACACTATGGCATCGCTTTGTCTGATTGCTAAAGCTGTTGCTGCCACTGATTTCAGGCACGCAGGAAGAGCCTGAGCTACTGGATCTAATGTACTAGAGAAATAAGCACATGGTTTGTGTGATCCTGCTTGTTCCTGAGTGAGTACTGACAAAGCAGTACCTTCGCGTTCTGTAACAAAGAGTGTAAACTGTTTGCTGTAACATGGTGTTGCTAAAACAGGTGCTTGGCATAAAGCTTTCTTTAAGCTTTCAAAGGCGTGTGTATGTTCTTGAGTCCAAGGGAGGACAGTCGATGTGGCTGCCTCCTGTGTTGTCAACTGGATGAGTGGTTTTGCTAGAAATGCATATTGAGGGATCCACTGCCTACAGTATGAAGTGAGGCCTATGAAAGCCCGCACCTCCTTTTGTGTCTTGGGTGGTGGCATGTTAGCGATTAACTGGATGCGGTCGGGTGTAAGCTGCCTTCCCTCCTTGGACAGCGAGTGCCCAAGGTAAACAACTCGCTGGACACAGAATTGCAGCTTAGAAGGGGACACCTTGTGCCCCTTGTCAGCCAAAAATTTTAAAACCGTCAGTGACGCTTTTTCACATTCAAGTTCGCTTCGAGCGGTGATCAGCAGATCATCGACATATTGAAGCAAGGCAGTGTTAACTGGCATGTGGATACTGTCAAGTTCTCGTTTCAGTGCTTGGCTATAGATGCTGGGGCTTTCTGTAAATCCTTGAGGTGCGCGTGTGAATTTAAAACTTCGTCCATTTAAACTGAATCCGAACAAATATTGACTTTCCGGATCGATTGGGACACTAAAGAAAGCATTCTTGAGATCAATTACAGTGAAGAACGTTGCTTCTGAGTCAATAGCTGTTAGTAATGAAGAGATATCTGGGACCACAGGGTATTGTGGTACAATACATTTATTTAATTCGCGCAGATCAATAACTAATCGATATACTGGTGGTGCTTTTGGATCCGTTCTTTTAAGAATCGGAATTATCGGGGAATTACATACATTGGAGTCGGTTTCGACAACCACTCCTTGTACAATGAGCTCGTCAATGATTTGCAGTAAAGCCACAACAGCATCAGGTGGTAACTTATATTGTCGCATTCGTGGTAGTACTATTCCTGATTTCAGTGTAACTCGATATGGTGTAATGTTCATGCAACCGACATCAGTGGGGCCTTGTGCCCATAAATGTGTAGGTAAATTCTGCAGTCGGTGATCCATGTCTCTGGATACGTAGTGACCTTTAAAGTCACGTAGAAATAGTCGTACTCCTTCCGGAGAACAACATATTATAGCTCCTAGAGCTTTCAATGTTTTTATGCCTAACAAGTTTTCTGGACATGATTTAGTAAGCAATAAATCTGTAGTACGTGTCAATGGACCGACTGTAAGTGGAAGAGGTTGTGTTACGTCATTAATTATAGGTTTTCCTGAGAATCCAAGGGAAATATTCTGTGAGCCTGAGAGGGGTGCCCCTGGAACTTCACTGCGTCTTATAGTTGTTCTGCTTGCCCCTGTATCAAGTAAAAACTTTCTGTCTTCCCCTAATAGTTCACTATGTACATAAGGTCCCTCTTGGTCTACAGGAACCTCAATAAGGGGTAAGCCAACTTCCCTCTCTAGGCTATCTCATGAGTATCGCTGATAATCGGGATAATCTGCTTGTGCATACTGATACATCTGTTGTGTTGTTGCTTGTGTTGCAGCAATAGGCTGCGCTTGTGGTGGTGCTACGGTCTGTGGTGGAGCTCCCTGTTGCGGAGCTAATTGTTGCGGAGCTAACCTAGGTTGTGCATGCTGAGGAATTTGTTGTTGATTCTGATCCTGTCTAGGTAGACGTGGTCTCTCCTGGGTTCTACCTGTAGCAATATTATGTTTCAGGACTGGACAATCGTGTATATAATGACCTTGTTGTTTACAATAGTTGCATGTCCCTTTCGTAGGACCTGCGGCATCACCCTTTTGATGATGACCATCGGCTGGAACTGACTGTGCAACAAGCATTTTCATTTTTGTATCTTTCATACGTCTTTGTTCGTGTTCTTGTTCTTCTCTAATTCTATTGTGGTGATATTGTAACATCTGTAACATCTGTGATGGGGTATTACCTTGCCAGGTACTTTCGAATTTCAATACTCTATTCTTGACTTGTAGCAGAGAATTTTCAACTAATTTAGTCACAAACAGATGTGGATATGACTCACTACTGGCTTTTATGCCACTATTTATACCAAAACATTTTTCAAATCGGGAATAGAAATCACTAGTGTCTTCATCTGGTTTTTGTTTACAGGCTGAGATTGCACCCCAGTCTTCCTTTTTCGTAGTTAATAAACGTGGCAATACCTGTATTAGTAATCCTGCTAGTGCTGTAGTCTTTTCCCCAAGCCCTGATCCTGCAGCTCGGGCCTTCTCTTCGTTTTCTAATGCTGTCCAATCTATCTTTTGGTCTCCCACTTCCCATTCCTTTTCTTTGAGTTTCTCATAAACACCGGCGGGTAATAGGACTTTTAATATTTTCATAATATCGGGGTAGGTATACTCTCCCATGAGTAACATGTCCTTTATTTCACGGTGGAAACCTGCTGGGTCCTTGTCATGGCTGGGTACTACTTTCTTCATTTCTAATAATTCCAATTTAGTTATAGGCGTGTACACAAATACGCGTGTAAAATTATCACCGGCACCTCTAATTGGGTGCACTTCGCGTAACGGGTTCTGTCTATCTATGTGATACATTTTTCTTCCCTTAATGGGAACTGGAACGTGTTCTGGGCATACGAAATTTAAATATTGGTTTCGGAATTCTAGAATTTCTTTAATCAAATCAGTACTTGACCCTCTCCATATGTTCGTGAGTAGTTCTGTCAATATGTCAGGTAAGGGTCCTGGATCGGAGTGTTGGCTTTTGTATAATATAAGGAGGTGTTGAATCATGTATATACTAGCTAAACGCTGTTCGTATGGGTCAAGATTCAGAAACGTGTGTGCAAGTACGTCATCATTGTAGTCGCTGGGACTGTCAGCCCATTGTACTGCGGACCTGGCTAATTCTTGTTCGTCCATGGAATCGAGCATATGGTACCCTCTTCGATCTCGGAGTAATTTATCAACGGCTTGGAATAGGTGTTCGGGGGATTTTGTATTTAACATAGGGTTTGGAAAATGTCTATTATATTCTGGACGTATTGGACGTATCGGGTTGTTAAAATCTCTAGTATTGTCATGGGGTCTTCCTCTACCTACATAAGCTATTGTTTCGACTTGTTCTGATTCTTGCTCCTCCTCCTCTTCTGATTCTACTCTGTCTGTTTCTCGTCTTTCTTTATGTATTCGTTCTACTTCCTTGCGGATCTTTCGATTCATGGCGATTATACACGCCTGTCTATCGTGTTTCTCTTCTGATATGTTCTGACCCCATTTGACAAGTCTTTGCATGGTATCGTGATCTGCCCCGGGCCTGTCTTGATTCCTAATTACACAATTTATGAAAAAACGTAGTAGTTGTCTTTGGACATCCACTTTCTGATATTCCATAGCTTCGTTAATACTTTCTGGACCTCGCCCTGTGTGGACAAAGCGATATATATTGTCTAGGTGTTCAACCATTCCTGGTATCGTCGTTAAATATAATGTAGCTCGTCGTATACGTAATGATGATATTAGCAATTTATCCTGTCTACCTGGTACTGGGTCGTATCTACAATCCACAAGCTGTTCTTTAAACATGTCGGATGTCGCTAATTGGGGTGTACGTTGGAGTGCTAAATCTCTAAGGGTCTGTTTATTTCGCGGCGGGGTGGCAAACATGTCTGTCGTACCTCCTGTAGCACCATCTGAGGTGCTGGGCACGAAAGGATTCGTTGGACGTAGGATAGAGATTGTAGATGCGGGAAAAACTGTAGAAACGGACGGACCTGTGGGAACTTGTGTAGGAGTTTGTAGTTGCGGGTGTACAGACGGATGCTCCTGGTGTAGAACACCATCGGCAAGCGGTATGTGCGGTATGGCATTAGCATACTCGGGAGCTACGTCATCTAAATAGGAGGAAAGGAAAACGTCCTTTGCTGTTTTGGGATGTGTTTTGGGATGTGCTTTTATCGGGAGTAATGGAGGAGTTAAATCTTTTGGTATTTCTGGGATAGCCTTAGGTAACCCTTTGGCCAGAAGAGGATACATACCATTCATAAGAGTGTTTCTTTGTCTATCTATTTGTTCTGAGTTTACTCGGGTACCTTCCTCAAGTAATAGATTTTCTCGAGTTTTATTTGAATTCTCTCTACCTTTCTCTTCCTGTCTGTGTGCTTTTTCTGTACGTCTGTATGATTCTTTACGCCATAATTCAATGGCATCTTTCTGTGACTGTCTGGCTTTCTTTTTCCATAATTCTTCTTCTACTCTCATGATGCAATCTGCATCCCAGGTCCCCGTTGCAGGCCATCTCTGACTCTCTGGTAATTCTTTGGTGTAGTCCACCCATAAATCAAGAAATAATACGGCATCTAGACCATGCTTATGATACATAAAGTATCCTGGAGTGTCCCTAGGTGGAATGGGAACAGCTTCTTCGAGTACACCTTTTCTAGTTTTAATCTGTCTTAGTTTCGAAAAGAGCGGCATTTTTAGATCTTGTTTCTAGAACACACTTTATACGAGAAAACACAATAATGAACAGTCATTCACACCACAATATATAGAACGTATTTAAAACATTTAACGCTTAACAGTTTTACGAACAATGATAACTAATAGAAAACTAGTTACTGACATTATACTGACACTAGATAATACTTATTTATATGCGAAACATACTATATATACTGCTAAACAGTACAGATACACTGCTAAAACAGTGCAGACCGGATTTGTGTACCCAAACCCGTCTTGACCGGCACAGACTATGTGCACGTAAAATGCCTCCCCGGTAATGGTACTCACCGGGTAGCTCGGAACGGAAGGCC
Source organism: Triturus cristatus (assembly GCF_964204655.1). Classification (NCBI taxonomy): domain Eukaryota; kingdom Metazoa; phylum Chordata; class Amphibia; order Caudata; family Salamandridae; genus Triturus; species Triturus cristatus. Next base: position 211,088,182 of record NC_140591.1, on the reverse strand, counting down.
TCGGAACGGAACTGAAACTGGACCGGACTGGACTCGACTCGACTGGACTCGGAACTTCGGAACCTGGTGGGACTCTGTATACCTCGGATCTTGCTCTCTCAGCTAGGCTCTGGTCGGGATACTTCGCACTTCTCACCGCCTCGTCTGGGTGTTGATCGCAGCCTCAGTCGCTCCCGCTTGGCCGGAGGGAGATACAGGAAATCCTGCAGGTACGCGTTTTTGTCCGTTCAGCTGTGGCAGGAGACCGGGCCTGCAACGCACCGCCGGCGCGTGAGATGAGAAAGTGTCCCTGTTCGGGCGCCAATTTATGTGGTAAATATTTCGTTACCGGTACTATTTTTTATGCGGTAAAGTCTTAGTGAGAATAACTCAGTAAAAATAAGAGGCAGAATCCGTGGTATTAGAGGTTTTAAAAGGGCTTTATTCCTATACAAAGGAATACAATTCGAATTGTGGGCCTTCTATTCCATCACCACGAAAGTTCAGGAAGGAAGGGAGCATATATTATTGACAGTTAAGCAGTTTTATAGAAAATACATTACAGTGAAACAGATGCAAGAGGCGTGACAGCTGATAATTCAGATAAACTGTACATACGTAACTAATAGAGGCGTAAACATGGGTGTAACTAAAATACGTCATTAAACATGATGTCACAAGTGGGTGGATCCATAAAAGAATCCTGCAATGTCAGCAGAAATATTTGGCAAAGATGCGCGCGCAGCCGCATGACGTGTGATTGACGTGCAACTAGAGAGTGAAGGGGACTTGACATTTAGCTCTACATGTGGAGACAGAAGTCTGGGGTTATGTCAACCTAATCCCAAATCATATCTAATATCCTATGTTTAAAGAACTGTGTTATCCAAAAGGAAAGTTCTCTAGGATAGAATCTATTCTATACTGACTGTTAGTGCGTGTACAAGCGTCTAAGTGTCTACATGAGATGCGAGGGGGGTAGGAATATTCCATGGTAACGGGGCTATGAATTACTTGCATGAGGACAGCGAGGCCTGGCCCCTTTGCACGGTAGCTGGAGGAATGTTTACCTAAACTACTAGACAGGAATGCGTCGGATGAGGAACGAAGGAGATAATCTCGAAGGTGAAATACAGTTTTGGCAGGCAATAGGCTGGATCAGGCACCGTTAGCCGCGCAGGGAGTAGGACAAAGTTCATGGTCACAGATGCAGGCTCAGACTGGAGCTTTCAGAGGCAGAAGGCAGGAAAAGGCTTGATGACAGAATTCGGGCCTACTCGCTTGAATCTGTGAAATGTGGAAAGTGAACCACATAAAGTCGGTGGCCTTTCATACTTAGGAATGGAATATCTGACCCATTCATGGCGGATCTGAAAGAGGACATGTTGACAATGGACGCACATATGTTTGCGTCTTCAGAACTGGAGCAGGAGGGAACATACATGTACTTATAGCATGCACATGGAGCCGTTGGGGTCTACGATAGGGGACATAACTGATCACAAAATTCATATTTCCTCAACAGAATGAACTGCGTCAGCCAGGCTTTTACAGTAATCCAACACCATGTCATCAGTTATAGGCAACAGCTTGTTGACTGGTATGAACACATGTCACATCGCCCGTCCCATGAAAATTTCATGGGGGCTCAATCCTGTGGTTCTGTCTGGATTGATCAAATAGTCATGAGTACCAGAGGCAAGACATCAGGCTATTTCATACCAGTGGCTAAACACATTTTCCCTATTCTGTTTTTGATAGTACCATTCATCTGTTCCACCACACCAGAAGCCTCTGGGTGATAGGCACAATGTAGTTTTTGCTGTACATTCAATGCTTCACAAATCAATTTTATGATCTCATTATGGAAATCTCCTCCTCGGTCTGATTCAATTTTTACTGGGAATCCAAATCTAGGGATACATTCCCTCAAAAGTAATTTTGCCACTGTCATTCCATCATTTCTTCTTGTTGGGAATGCTTCCACCATCTAGAAAACAGACAGACCATAACTAGAACATACCTCAACCTGTTACAGGGAGGCATCTCAATGAAATCCACTTGCATTCAAGGCCCTCCACCTCGACCTATTGTTCCTAGGCTCACTACTGTCTTTTTTCCAGGATTGTATTGCTGACATATTAGGCATCTCTGACAAAGACTTTCTGCTACAAGTCTGAATTTTGCATTGTACCAGGTCTGCTTAAATGACCTGATCATAGCATCTCTCCCTATGTGTCCCTGACCATGATAAATCCGTGCCATTGCAGACATCATGCTATCAGGCATAGCTGGTCTTCCATCCCGATAGACCCACACATGATCCTTCTCTCTTTGTGTACATCCTGCTTTTACCCACTGCTTCATCTCCTCATCTCCTGCTTCTTCCTGTAATTGTCTCACTTCTTCCCAGGTACCCACAATGTTAGTAAACATCAAAGAATAGGAAATCACCTCTTTCTCCTTGGCCCTGTTAATGGAATTTTGATTTCGTGCACAATATTGTGCCATGTCATTGGCATATTTATTGCCAGTGGCGATGTAATACCCACTTTGACTGTGGGCAGCACACTTCACAAGAGCCAATTGCCTAGGCAGCTGTATCGCCTCAAGCAATTTTTCAACCACTTCAGCATTCTTAATAGGAATTCCACTTGATGTCAAAAACCCTCTCTGCAGCCATATTTGACCAAAGTCATGTACGACTCCGAAGCCATACTGGCTGTCAGTTATCACAGTCACTCTCACACTTTTCCCAATCTTGCATGCTCTAGTCAAAGCAACAAGTTCAGCTACTTGGGCGGATTTTACTCCTTTCAAGTAGGATGCTTCCATTACTGTTGCAACTGTGCATACCGCATATGCTGCACTCAACACTCCATCATCTGTTCTCAAACAAGACCCATCCACAAACATGACAAAATCACTTTCTGATAATGGTTCATCTTTAATGTCAGGTCGTGGTTTTGTACAGAAATCTAGTACGTCCAGACAGTCGTGATCTGCTTCATCTCTGACTTCTACATTCTCAGCATCAGGCAGCAATGTTGAAGAATTCACATTCAAGCATCTCACTAAACTTACATTTGTTGCACCTAATATGACTTTCTCATACTTAGTCAGCCGACTATGTGTCTTATACTGAGTGCGACTACTTGTCAAAAGGATTGCCACATCATGAGGTACAAACACTTTCACAGGATATCCCATTGCAATTCCTTCACTCTGTTCCAAACTCCGGCAGGTAGTAGCCACTGCATTCAAACACCCAGGTAGGGCTACTGCTACTGGGTCCAGCATTGATGAGAAATATGCAATTGGTCTCCTCAGTTTTCCATGCTTCTGTATTAGAACAGAGAGTACACATCCATTCCTCTCACTGCAGTACAACTCAAACTCTTTCTCATAATCAGGCATACCTAAAGCAGGTGCTTCACACAAACCATCTCTCAATCATTTAAAAGCTGCCAATTCTTCTTTGTTCAAATCAATTGGATCCCTCACATCACTTCTTGTCAATCGTACCAAAGGTTCTGCAATCAACGAAAAATTGCTGACCCATTGACGACAGTATCCAACCATTCCAAGAAACATTCTCACCTCTCTTTGGGTAATGGGTGCTCTCATTCCTTCTATGATCCTGATTATGTGTATTGTTATCTTTCTCAGTCCCTTTTCGATGTTGTGGCCAAAATATTGTACTTCTTTCTTGCAAAATTGTAATTTTGATGGTAACACTTTAAGTCCTCCATCTGCCAGATGATTCAGAAATGCTATTGTGTCTATCTCACAAGCTTTACATGTTTTGGACGCCACAAGAAGTTTGTCGATATATTAAACTAACACTGAATTTTCGGGCATTTCTAGACTTTCCAGAGACTTCTTCAATAGTTGATTAAATATTGAGGGGCTTTCTGTATACCCCTGTGGAATTCGGCACCAAGCCAAAATACGCTTGCTGAAACGAAACACAAAAATTTGCTGGCTGTCATGGTGCAATGGGATAGAGAAGAAAGCATGGCATAAATCAATCACAGTATACCATTCTGCATCATGGGAATCTGATATAAAATCACAGATGGATTTGGTACAATAGGACAGCAAGACACAAGAATGTTGTTTATTTTTCTCATATCTTGTACTATCCTGAACTTCCCATTAGGCTTTTTCAGTCCAATAATTGGTGAATTATATGGACTACTCATTATTTCTCTCAGAATGCCTTGTTTTATCATTTTCTCAATCATAGGAGTAACTCCTTCAATTATTTCAGGTGTCAATTTATATTGAGGGACATTTGGATAGCTTACTCCTTCCTTCACTGTTATTTTTACTGGATCTATATTTGTCATTAATCCCACATCTTCTCCCGTGAAATCCCAAACCTCTGCTTTTACAGACTGTTTCAATTCTTTAGGTAATTCATCAGGGTTAAATACAACATAGGTTTCAGTAACCTCATTTTCCCTGTTTGCCATTGTCATTTTATACAACACATCTTCATCCGGGGTCTCAAAGACTATCCCATCAGGGGTACAGAATATAGTGCAATTCATCTTACACAACAAATCCCTACCTAATAAATTCACAGGACTGGTATCGCACACGACAAAGCGGTGCATTTCGGAAAATTTCCCTATGCTAACTTTCACTGGCTCTGTAAAATAAGTTTTAATCTGTCTGTTGGATACACCAACTACTTGGATCGTTTCATCCGAGAGAGGAAGGTTCTTCACATCAGCTGACCTGACAGTTGATCGAGTAGCTCCAGTATCAACTAGGAAAGTAATACTTTCATTATTTATCTTTCCATCTACAAACGGGCCTGTCTGGTCTACTTCTAGAGTTGCGCCAAGTACGCACTCTTCTTCCTCCCTTCGGCACCGTCAATAACCCTCTTCTGAATCACTCTCATCGCATTGTAGCCAATACTGCGAAACAGCGCTAGCGCGCGGCAGCTTGGTTACCTGTTCTTCGTTGTAGAATCCTGTTTCATTACTATATTTCTGGGAGTTTTTGCTCTGTGGAAAAGGTGGTTTTGGCACCTGATTCTCTTGGGTTACAACCTGCTGCTGTCGCTGCGGTTTGCCACTCACCTCATTCTGCGCCTGTGGATTCAATGATGTGTTTTCATTGTTAGTACAAGGGGGAAATATTTACACTCAGATTTCCAGTGCCCTATTCTACCGCAATTATGACATGGGAATTTCTTTTTAGCTTCTTCTATATTAAAATTTCCCTTACCTTTCCCAGGAATTAACTTTTGTCTCGGGCCTGTATTATTCACTTGTTCCGCTAATTGAGCTTCCTGTCTCTCCGCTACCTTTACTTGTGCCCACATAGCCTTTTCTTTTAATTTTCGCTGTTTTGCTTCAATCTCATCACTGAAATATTTTGCATGCCTCAATACTTCGTCTTTTTTCCTATTTTGCCAGTCTACAGTATGTTGTTTTATCATTTCACTAATCTCTGGACGTAGACCATATACAAATCTGTATACAAAATGACTTAAATCTTTTTCACTCAAATTTTCATCACCACTAAACAGTTTGAAAGCCAAAATCAGCCTTTCATAATATGCATGTACTGACTCTTTGCTTTCCTGATGCGTTCTGTCAATTTTTACCCAATATGTCTCTTTAGGAGGTACTTTGTTTTTCAGAAAGGCAATAACCTGTTCATATTTCTTCATTACCTCTGGGTCTGGGGCTCCAGTCTTTGGATCCCTCGGGTACTCTTGTGTAGGCCAATTTAGCATTAATTTGCACTCTGTCCATAAATCTGCTGGTGCTATTATGTCAAATAGAATATTCAGATCAATCCATAGTACTTTGGACAACTTTACAAATCTGTCTACTTGCCTATACCACTCGAAAGGCTTTTCGCGAAGTCGAGGGAAATCATTTGTAAAAGACAAAATATCCTGTCTTGTCCATGGAACATGTACATATCCTCCTCCTGGAATTTTTCTCATGGGGCATACTGTTACTACCTTTTCATTTTCTCTTACAGGGAATGCTGCAAACATTTTGTCTGGGGTATCATCACGTTTTCGGTACCTCCTGCTTCTCCATTTATCCACCTCTCCCCAGTTTCTCAGCAAAATAATTATTTGCTTAATCTGACTTATCCGTCCTGTGGTGTTCAAAGTTTCAATATCTTTTTCAGTGAAATCTACTCGATATGGTTTTTGTAAGGCCTTTACCTTTTCAATATCTATATCCATTTCATTTGCCACTTCTTCTAGTCTTTCGTGCAGATTTTTGGCTCTCCATGTTACACTTTTGCACAAAAATAGTAATTCCTCATCTTGATAAGTTTTTAATTTTTCTGTGGGGATAGGGGACTGGAAGAGTTGGAAACTCTTCCAGTACCATTCGTAGTTTGGCCACATCTATTGATTGGGATTCTTTGTCTTTTCTCTGCAAGCTTCCCAACCATTCACTTAATTCTTCCGTAGATGGACCTACTGGTTTTTCGACATTTCCTTGTTCTGAATCCTTCTTCATTGCTAATATTGATTCCGCTGTTATTGCATGTCTTTCCGCTAAATTTTGGCCTATAAAAGGGTTACTCGAGACATTCGGTTCGATCATACTCATTGTCTGTCTCCATAGATTTTCATTCTGGCTCTGCTTTGGCTTCTCAGCCTGTTTATTGTTATTATAAGGAACTGTCAAACAGTGTTCGCTATCTTTCTGTTTATCAAAAATAGGCATCACAGGGCCTATAGTTACTGGAACGGTTACAGCTTCTACATTTGTAGTTAATTCTCTTATCTTTACAGTTAATTCTAAAGTTGTTTTTGCTAATTCTGCCGAATTTTCACCATTCATTTTATCCTCTGATTTTCTCTCTGTCTCTCTGATGGCTTTATTTTTCTCTAATTCTTGGGGAACTGATTCAGTCTTAATGATTCTCAAAGTTTCTCTCATTGGGGCACTTGGTGTTAACATTTCTGATTCCGGTTGATACGGAGGTTGATTTGTATAAAACATGTCATCAAGAACATCATCCTCCGACTCATTCATTCCATACCCTCTTGATTCAACATTATGTCTTTTTTCTGCGCATTTTCTACCTCCAATTTCTTCAGTAGTTCTTACAGGAAATAGACCTTCAGTCATACTCGCATTCCGCCACCTTCTGATTCTCTCATCATGAGTGTCATGCCCATATCTACCAAACATATACTTATATCTTCCGCCACACCTCTGTCTCTCTCTGTCATGCAATTCATCTTCCCATTCGGTCAATGCTTCAAACTGTGCCGGTCTTGGTCTCGGTTCTAGATTCATCATTCTTTCTCTCATATTTCTTAAAACTGCTAAATTAAACGAACCATGCTCTGGAAATACTAAAGCTCCGTCATTTTTGGTATATTTCACCCAATTATCTAATCAAATACAAGTATGATATCCATATTTCGCAACCATAAAGGATGCGGGGGTTTTCAGTGGAGGAAGTAATTGTCCTTCCCCAGTCACAATTGGTTTGTCCTTTTTAAACCACTTCTTAATTTTCCCAAACCAAGACTTTTTCTCCTTTTCTGGTGGATCGTAATACATCTTTTCTGTCTTCCGTGTATCGCTAGTCTCTCCTTTACGACTGTTCTGGTATTTTAGCCAATCGTAGCGCGACTCACACTAACACACCAATCCGGAGCGTCTACGTCACCCTGTAATTCTCCACTCCTAGCGGCGCGTACACTAATTCACCAATCAGGAGCGTCTACGTTTCGAGCTGACTGGCCAATCCCAGCGCGGTCTTTCTGACATCAGCAACTGCTGCTGCAGCTCCTGCTCCTGTTGACCCCTCCTTTACAAAACATTTCTCGGTAAGCCTTTTTCGTTCTTCAAATTCACAAATCTGTTAGTAACGACATAGAAATGCCACCATTGTCCGCTTCGCTAACCAAAGAATAGTTAAAGACCTTTTTCACAAGAATTCCGTCTTTCCCGAGAGCAGCGCTTACCTCTGCCCTACTACGGAATAGTTACTTCTATTGATATAGTAGCACATCCCTCTACCGTACCCTTCTAACAAGCATTAGCTAACCATTTCTCCAGAATTAAGACACCTAGTTGGAGACCTAATGCTCCTTCGAAATAAAACCAGAGTTTCACAATTAACCTGAATGCCTTTTCATTCACGCACTTTCACACAGAAAATGTAGTACATTCACACAGAGTTCTGTCTTTCCTGAGAGCAGCGAACAGTCTGTTCTACTACAGAATTATGACATTCGTTAATAAAGTAGCTCTTCCCTCTACTTTATCCTTCTAACAAGCTTAGGGAACACCTATTATCTTTCCAGTGATAAGCGTAATCAGAGTGCCTTTTGGACTCCTGGTACCAAAGACCAAAACTTCACAGGTGACCTTCTCTACCATACACTTGTCTCATACAGGAAATGTCTCTAATGGCAACACACAACGATGTTACCGAATCGAACCCAGACAATGCGTTGTGCAACTCCAATCGTCACACGTTTTCCCCGTGTACCTACAGGGCAACAACAATTCCGTCTTTCCCGAGAGCAGCGCTTACCTCTGCCCTACTACGGAACTTTTACAAACTTCCGACTTCCTACATCCCAGAAGCCGTGCAAACAACATAGAACCTGACGCGACTCAACATAGAGTGTTAATACATAAACCAATACCAATCAATAATCACTATCAATAAGCCAAGTACAAGCAATAATCATCAAACAAAAACAGTAAAAACCATCATTCTGCTACCAGAAAACTGATGCAACGTGGAATTTCAAATCCTCCCTTCGTCACAGACCAAATATCACACTAACACTTTCACTCATACATTCATTGGTGGGGCCCATAACACCAACACTTACACTTCATTGGTCTGCTCTTACGGGAGAGATAAGTGTTCCAAACGCTTACGTGAAAAGAATACCTAAAAGAAATGTATTTACATAAACGTACACTAAATATCCTTAATCCAGCACATCTTAATCCTGAACCTCGAGATATTCCTTCCACTTTGCGGATGGATCAAATTAGCTGAGTTGGTAATAGTGATTTTAATCCTCCTTCATTTATATTCACATCTTATTCTATTTCATCTCAATAAATAACCCAACACATTTGATTTTAATCAATAATATTGTTTATCTAATTAATGCAAGTTTTAATAAAACGTTAATCAAATCACAGAACACCACATTTACCTCATCTGGCTATTAGTTCGTCCTCTAAGTCAATCAAGTCGTCATGCGGCACGCTACAGTCCCACAGATTGGGTCTGGACCATAAGCGTGTACGCATCAATCAATGGCCATCAGTCTAAGAGTCCTCAGTTCATCAGGAAAATGGGCAGCAATTTAGTTTGTCAAAGATTCAGAGAAACAGCTGTCCTGCAGTGTCACTGTCCTCTCCGTCAGCATAACGTCAGGAAACAGGAAAAAATCCGCTACTACTAACTCACTTAGGGCCATATGTAGGTAGCATACAATTTACCACTTCTTAAATACCGAACTTTACCGATTCGGTATTTAAGAAGTGGTAACTTGTATGTAGGTAATCATTCGGTAAATATTACCGAATCGGAGAAATTCGGTAATTACCGAATCGGTATTTACCGATTCGGTAATGAGGCATACCTTCCCATTGATTCCTATGGGCCTGGAGGCCCATAGGAATCAATGGGAAGGTATGCCTCATTACCGAATCGGTAAATACCGATTCGGTAATGGGGGGAGCACATTCAAGGGTGGCAGGGTGTCACATTGACACCCTGTTGCACCCCTGATTCCTGCATGTGTGCACATGTGGCTGACATACATGCCCTAAGGGCATGTATGTCTGCCACATGGCACTCTTTTTTCAGCAAAATATTGCTTTTTGCAATGTATTCGGTATTTAACACCAACCTATATTTGGTGTTAAAGACCGAATTTCAATTCCCTCACAACACTCATTAGAGTGTTACCTACATCCCATTTCAGGTTTCGGTATTTACCGAATCGGTAAAATTACCGAATCGGTAATTTTACCGATTCGGTAAATTACCGAATCCTGAAATGATCCCCCTACATAGCACAAGCCTAAATACCGGTCGGTAACGGGATATTTACCGAAAATCGGCCGTTACCGACCGGTATTAGGCTTCCTAGATATGGCCCTTAGTCTTCAAACTTTTATAAGGAAATTAATGACAAAATGTAACAAAAAGTCAGTTTAGGCACTTCTGATTGGATGGTTAAGATCGTCCGTTTGGGTTTCCCAAAGTCTATGATGTCACACTGTCAGACATGGTCAAAGTCAAAGTTTGCTTTATTCGGTTAAAATTTTAAAACCATCAAAGCACAGAACAGTAATTCATTGTACAGGTAAATGCAATTACAAACATTTTTAACACAAAAAATAAATACTATACAATTTGGCACTAAGTACAATAAAAGTATGTCTTTCAATTAGTTCAACCATGTTACAATCTATAAAATCATTTCTCCTTCAAAATTCAATCTTCAACAGTTTGTTAAACACAATACACATAGGAAAATGAGGGGAATTACTAAATGGGCTGAACCCTATTTCTACATCTTATGGCACCTACGATGAAGCTAGCAACCCCAAAACAAATCAGAGGGGACTCCAACATTTGTAGATAGGCCAACGCAGGCCTCACTTGCTCAAATTGACAATTCTTAACAATCGGAAGAATATATTTTTTACGCTGAGAAGAGTAAAATTTACAAAAAAATAACATGTGCAACGTATTTTGTTCAGAAATGTTGTCACAAAGACAAGGCCCCAAAGTTCCCTCTTTGAAAAAGCCTTTGGGGTAGGCCAAAAGCCAAGGAAGCATGCCATGTTTAAACCTTATCAGCAAAAACAGATGGAATGGTTTGTTAATATAGGTTAAGTAAGGCTGAATCTCACCACCTAAACTTAGCATGACAAACCTCCTAACTGTCGGCTTCCCCAACTCATCTCCTTCCCTCGACAACATCGCTCTAGTCAAAAATTGGGTCTTAAGGGCCTTGATTTTCTCTTTACTCAGCGCACAAGGACTGTTAAACAATTCAAGACAGCCAAGTGACTTCAGATTGTTTTTAATATAGCCAATCCATGGGATAGACATAGCTTCATCTAGGGACAAACAATCTTGAATAATTTGTTGGTTTAGATTTGGTGGCTTCTGCGCCCAAACTCTAAACCAGCCTAATAGCGGGGCCACAGATATTTGGTCAGTAAGATAACCCACCCTCAGGTCCTCGTGTATGTTAAAAAGTTGGAGCAGAAGGGGGAAGAGACAACAGTTTCCGAAAAAAAGTATTTTCTACAGTTTGAATGTCAGGTGAGGCCTTATAACCCCAAACCTCACTACCATATAGGGCCATGGGAATACACTTAGCTCTATAAATTTTCATAAGAGCAGGAAGCGGTTTACACCCCAAACGCTTTGCAAAGCCCAACAGCGCTCCTGTTGCTCTAGCAAGGTTATTCTTTTTCTGGGCACGTTGCATGACCCACAATCTTCTATCATCAAATGCAATCCCTAAATATGGGAAGGTCTGCACTTTTGTTAATTCCTGCCCATTACAGAAAAATTTAACCCTTTTCGCCCTCCCCGTACCTATTGACATGGAATGTGATTTTTTAAAATTTATTAATAAGTCTAAAGAGACCATAAAATCATAAAATCCATTTAAAAGAGCTTGTAAACCTCTCGCGGTTCTTGCCAACAAAACAGTGTCATCCGCATATAGTAAAGCAGGGATAATTTTTGAGCCGGCTTTGGGAATATCTTTACTAACCGAGGTTAAAACCACGCCCAAATTATTAATGTAAAGCGAGAAAAGTAGGGGGGCAAGAATGCACCCCTGTCTTACCCCGCGCTTTATCTGCCAGGCATCTGTCTGACTCCCATCTTCACTATAGCGGACGACTGCGGTAGTATCCTCGTGGATAACAGCCAAAAAAGAAATCAATACTGGATCAAGCCCCAAAACGGCTAATAAGGCCCATAATTTTTGCCAATTTACAAGATCGAAAGCAGTGGACAAATCCATAAAAGCTAGATGAAGGTCCCCCTGCTTAGCGACCGTGTATTTCCCAATAATGAGATGTAAATTAAGGCATTGACCTACAGTACCCTTTCCTTGTCTAAACCCATATTGTAGGTCAGAGATTATAGATTTCTCCTCCAACCAGACTGTTAAACGGGCAAGGACAACTTTACCCATTACTTTCATGGCAGAATCCAAGAGAGAAATAGGCCGGTAACAAGCCGGATCTTCTCTTGAAACCTTTTTAAATAGAGGGACAATAACAGCTTTGCCCCAAGATTTAGGAGCACCGGCCTCAGATGCAGCATTAAAAACACGAGTTAAAAGTTTTGCCCAAAACCTTGGATCAGCCCTATAAAGGTCCGCGGGAACTCCATCCGGTCCTGGGGCTTTACCTTTTGCCATTGACTCAATGGCCTCCAGGACTTCTTCCTCCTTAAAAAGGATTCTAGAGGCTAATATACTATCCGCATAGTTTACTGGATTAAATACTTGAATCTCCGAGTAAAGTCCACTAAAATGAGTCACCTAACTATCTGGCGGGATGAGACACTCTTTGTTAGTATTCTCCAGTTCATCAAAGAGAGGACTATTAATCACCTTCCAGAACTGGCTACTATTTTTCTGGATACTTGCATCTGACAAATCATCCCATGCCTTATTTCTTAACTGAGTTTTCCTGTCCTTTATTGCTTTTTTATAACATCTTCTTGTCTCTGCTATCTTACTAGGGTTTTTACCGGATTCTTTCAGTGCCGATAAGAGAGCAAAGTGAGCACTAGAACAAGCATGGTCAAACCAATTTTTAAATTTCTTCGGCCTTGGTCTCCCATGGCTGGTAAGATTCCCCACAACTTGTTTAGTTATTCTATCAAAGGCACCCAGAATAACCCTCAATTGCGCCACTACCGAAAGACACAGACTAAAATCCTCTTTATTACTTTCGTATAAGTTTTCAAGGAAATCGGCCGGGGAAATAACATCCCATCTCAGTTGTCTTCCCTGACAAGTAGTCTCTAAATTTGTGTTGGAGATCAAAGGCAAGGGAACATCATTCCTCAAGGCCTTAATTTAATTTCCACAGTAAGAGGATTGTGGTCACTTAAGGCATTTTGCGTAACGCCAAAAGTGCCCAGTAAGTTCATCAGAAGGCGAGATACGAAGATATAGTCAATCGTACTACCACGGCCTTGACCCATAAACGTAGGTACAGGAACCAACAAGTCTTGACCAGGCATGTGTAAATGATAAGCCGATACCATACTCTCTAAATATATCCCACCCTTAGAATGTTCAAAGTGGATAGCCTCTTGTGGGCAAAAATCGTGATAATTATTTCCAAAACAATTAAGATGACATACATGAATATTAAAATCGCCAAAAAGTAAAAGCAAATAAGGTTTAACGTTAATTGCATCGTACTCGTCCAAAAAAGTGAACAGTGCTTTAACTCATCAAGTCTAGTAAATGAGTTATAAAAATTAACCACCAATAATGATGGTTCCATTTTCACCGCTAAAATGTGAGGAGAATTGGTCACTAACAGCTCCATGCTATATAATAACTTTAGACTGAATAGTAACAAAAGACCCCCTCGTGGTCTCCCCATAACAGAAGGCACAGCGTATTTGATAAAAGACTGATACCCATCCAGGTAGTAAGGCTCTGTGGCCTCCCATGTTTCTTGCAGCACAATTATGTGATGAGTGGAAAGAAAAGTCCTCCAGTTTTGATCACCTCTTTTAGAGCGAAGACCAGCAATATTCCATGATAAAGCAGTAATTATATCTATTGCTGGAGTGCCTCCTACACACCCTTGCTCTTGTGTTATACAACTTTCCAGATTAAATGAAAGAGGTAGTGGATCAACTTCTACTCCATAATTAGGCAACTCAACCCCCAAATTATCAAAATTAATTATAGGAGCTGTTCCGCTCCCAACTGCAGAAACTTCCTCAGGGCACCTCTGCGAGGCTCTTATGTCGTGCTCTATCTGTAGAGGTAAAGTTTTATCTATTGAAGCACTGAAATTGACAATATTATCCACAGCAGGTATCCTGGGAGGTAAAGACCCAAAGGAGTTAGAAAAAACTGCACTGGATACATCATTATGGGTGTAAACTCTCGACCCTGAGTCAGTCATTAACATCTAAAGTGCTAAGGACTTCATATCTATTACTTAATAGCAATGTTTTACTTGCAGGGATGTGCTGAAAGGTATGCTCTCTCATTCCGGCAGGCCCCAAAAACAGAGGTGGTTAAAAAAAAAACCAATGGGAGAACATTAACGTAGTCCTGTTGAATTCTGATAGACCCTGCTTGTCTCAAAATGTGGTCTACTGTATCGGGGGAACTAAAATTCACAACGACACAATCACCCTTCAGTGTCTTATTGGATTTCCCGACCCAAGGAACCCTTCTCACCATTTTAAAACAATCAAAGAGGTGACTCCCCAAGACTGTCTTACCAGCGAAATAGTGGAGGGCTTTATTTTTTAGGGAGGACCAATGCTCTTCCTTGCCATCACAAATTTTCGGGACATTGGCCAGAATAACCGTATATGGGCAGGCCTCTGGTGGCAAATTTAAAGAGCGATCCTTGCGTATAAGCTCCCCCCGAGAACTTAGTCTTTCAGTATGACCCCTCGACCCGGGGCTAACAACACCGTTTATTCCCCGAGCAGGTGGTAAGGGGTTTATAGGACCAACAACAGGAGTCGACATAGACTCAACCAGTTCAGACACTCTAGATGTAACTGCACTTAGGGGGTGAAGATCAGATGGATTAGGCCTTAACACCGGTGCACTCTGACCCGCTATATGACGTTCAATAAGAATGAGTTTATCGTCAATCTTACTAAGTCTATCCATGACTGGCGATATAATCGCTCTCAATCGCTCGTCCATCAGCTTAATCAAATCAACCGATATGTCCCTCATAGTAGCTACATCCCCTTGAGCCATATGCTCAGAAAGCCCATTTCCCTTATCAGGAGTTGCCTCAACCACTACACTACCTTCCGGTTGAGCCATTCCCTGACCAGGATCTTTGTTCCTAGGTTGTTTAGCTTGTTGGCGGCTTCCTTTGGGGGCATGAGTAGCTTTTCTCTTACCCTTGGGTACTTTAACAGGAGCAACAGAAGGGATCTTTAACTGCCTAGTGCGTAAGGCTGGGGGGGAAGAGAGGGACTAGAGACGTTTATCAAAAATGGAGCACTGGGAGGACAGGACTCTAAAGCAGGCCTAAAAGAGATAGAATGGGTAGCCTGTGACGAAACAACTGAATTGAGCTGGGTAAATGGCTCTAATGACAACCTTCTTTCCACTATTTCAATTTCTTTTGACACGGCATTTTCAGCTTTTTTCAAATAAGCATCTAGGGTCCCTGACCCCCCCGCTATAGAGCCCTTGTTGTAGTTTTTCGCCATAGCGTATTCTAAAACAGAAACCTCAATACGTTTGTAACAACAGCTATCAAAACATGAAAGTCCTTAACAGTGCAAACCTCAAGAACCGACCAGGTGTTGGAACGAACAGTCTCAGAGAACGTCTAGTGCCGGTTAGAGGGATGGCCCAGCCCAGCCTTGTACAGCCCCGGACGGCCACAGACGGCCCGCCCTTTGCTCCGGCCTTAGCCCGGCGCCGCCCGCGCGCGTCTCGCGACGCGGAGGGAGCCTCCATCTCTTAAGCGCCTCCGGGCACGAAGATTCTGAACAGCTGAGGAGCGCTCAGCCCTCTGGGAGCTGTAGTCTCCCCCTGCGATGGCTGCGCGATGTCAAACAGCGGCTGCAGGGGAGATACACAGCATCAGGGACCCTGGGGCGATATGGTAGGTAGGAGTGAGATGCTCGTGAATCCTTCCAGGCAGGGCAGCGCCTGAATAGTAACCCGCTCCACCGAGGGAGCCTCCTTCTCTTAAGCGCCTCCGGGCACGAAGATTCTGAACAGCTGAGGAGCGCTCAGCCCTCTGGGAGCTGTAGTCTCCCCCTGCGATGGCTGCGCGATGTCAAACAGCGGCTGCAGGGGAGACACACGCGTCAGGGACCCAGGGGCGATATGGTAGGTAGGAGTGAGATGCTCGTGAATCCTTCCAGGCAGGGCAGCGTCTGAATAGTAACCCGCTCCACCGAGGGAGCCTCCTTCTCTTAAGCGCCTCCGGGCGCGAAGATTCTGAACAGCTGAGGAGCGCTCAGCCCTCTGGGAGCTGTAGTCTCCCCCTGCGATGGCTGCGCGATGTCAAACAGCGGCTGCAGGGGAGACACACAGCGTCAGGGACCCAGGGGCGATATGGTAGGTAGGAGTGAGATGCTCGTGAATCCTTCCAGGCAGGGCAGGAGTTCTTGGCTAAAGTTCTTGGCTGTAGTCCAGTCACGACCTTGTCTGGGAACATGCTGTGTAGGTCATCTTGAGGCCAATTGTTCAGGAGCCTGGAGCATGCGCACTTGGTCTGAAACCTCGGGGAATGGTAGCTCGTCGTGTCCGTAGGGTGGCCATTTTGACATAGGCACAATCGGTCAACTTAAGCGAAACAAACACAAAAAGTAATTAAAACATGGAAATAACGTTTCACCCAATGATGTCATCTGGTGCAACTTACAATTACGTCACAAAAGCAACATATATCATGCAATATTCTGTTTTTCTAGTATTAGTATGCGTACGTATATTAGTTTACAAGTTATTTTAGCCATGCAAATGCAAATCCCACGTGTTATTCATACATTAGTAAGGTTGATTAGGTACCACTCAAAACACATTAATATTATTACAATTAATAGATTATTCTAATTAGTATGAACATGCAGAAATGGGGGAGGTATACAAAATGTTGCACTACCCGCTCCATCAATCCCCCCTTTGGTGATTATGTCACCACACCATCAAAATTTTGTATTCCTTTTATGGAGTTTCAAAGTGATTTCTTATTTTTATTCATAATTCAGTTTCCCCTGTCTCTTCTCTTTTCGCTGACTTATACATACTCTCCTTAACTTCCTCTAATTCTATTTCTTCAAATTCTCTCTCTTGTTTCTTACCTTTTCTCTTTAAATTTTCTCCTTTTCTCCTTTTCTGACTTTTATTCCCGTTACGACAGATACACCCTAATCTTATTATTAATACTATGAAAATCACACAGGTTAATGGAAATAATATTTTACCTACAAAAGTACTACCTAAGTCCACTAAGAAATCTTTAATAGCTAATATTTTCTTTCCAATCTTTTCACAAACACCTTCAACCTCCAGTGGTGCATTTTTGTCATGCAGTTCAGTTATATTTTTTATGTAAATTTTCAAATCTTTACTTTCGTCTGGAATGTAAGTACAACAATGTTGAACTTTCAGCATTCCACAGACTCCACCCTCTTTTGCCAATAATATATCAAGGGCAAGTCGATTTTGCATTACCATGGCACGCATGGCAGCCATTTCAGTGTTCACCAATAAAAATCCTCCAGCGGTGCTTGTTGACAAGCGATCCACTACTGTTGAAATTTTTCTAATTTTGTTTGCATTCAGAGATATTCCCACTGCTGGTATCAATGCTCCAGAGATGTCTCCCACAATTTCTGTCCAAGACTCTCTCTTACTTTGTGCTAAATAACTACACCATCCTCTCCTCTATCCATATGAAAAGTCTTTGGGAAAACCAGGCCTACATAACATGTGTCATACCAATGGTCTGGCAAATGATAATATGCCTTGCTCCCGCAAATGAAATATAATCCAGGAAAAACTGGATCTTTTCCACCTTTAAATCCCCATCCACCCATGATTCGGTATGTATCATGGCACTCACTATTACCTACAAAATAATTATCATATGCAGTTTGATTCCTTCTAATACACAATTTCCCTTTCTGAGGCCAATCTAAAGCCATAGTTGGACTATCTTCACCTTTCAAGTATTTTTCAATTTCTTCATCCCAGACTGTCTTCTCCACTTTTCCTTCAGATGCCTTTCTTTGCATTTTCAGCCTCCTTTCTTCAACCATATCTAAAAATGTATTTAAACTGCAAGTCAAATTGTTTTTAATTATATATTCTAATGTTAGTTCTTTAGTCTCTAAGAAAAATTCACCTAATACCTTTGCAGGTCTTACCTTGTTTAGCTTGTTAATTGATGGTACTTGTGAAAATATATTATCTACATTTGAGAAATAATACTCTAATTTCCCTGCTAGATAAAATAAACTAGCTATTACACTACATGTTATTCCATAAGTTACTGGAAGATGGTGATTAGTCACTCCCTCCGATACAGAGGCAGGAAACTGCATACAAACGTAGCAGTCCTTTACATCCATTGTCTTTACATATTCATACAATATTTTCGAAAACACATTATTAGAAAAATCGGTTATAGACCTGTCTTTGTGTAAATAGTTTTTATCTATTCTAGTCGGAACTACCCTTTGAATCTTTTCTATATTAGTTTTGTTTTCACTATATCCTTCTATTTTACCTATAGTACCCTTAAATGAGATCAAGAGAGCAAGTATGCTCTACAGAAGCATTAGTAATCCTGTACAACAACAACACATTTTACACCATCTTTGCAAAAATATACATCTATCTTTTCTACTATCTATGTTTGCCATTTTTGTTAAAATGGACAGTGTCTTTTGATTTGGCCTCTTCTACTTAACAACTAGTTTGTCTAACCCAAGGCTCTAAGCACCTACTTGGTTCTACCAGTTTTTTGTCTTTTTCCGTATTTTGTTATCTTTCCATTAGCAGCTTTCTGATCTCATTCAGTTTGGCATCTCATCATCTTTCGCCTTTCCTTCGTGATCTGAATACAGAATGTCCTGAACATCTGCTTCTTCTCCAATATTGGACAAGATAACTCTCAGTATTTCTGATTCTTCATCCTCCTCTACCACTTCTGGCACAATCACCTCTGGAGTTCCTTGGCTATCTGCCTCTTTTTTCACTTCAGGCCGGGCCACATACCTCCATTCTGGTGACTTATACTTCTGGTTGGGTTTTCTTGTTCTCTTGTTTTCTTTGATTACAATGGTTTCTTCGTCTTTTAATTTCTCCTGACTCGTCACTTCACCTGTTCAGCCCTTGGTGAATTTACTCGTGTCAGTCGATATCTCAGTCTTTTTATTTCATTCGACCAAACGTCATCTTTTACTGTTCTCTTCAATTTTCTTCCTTTTTCATTCTTTTCAGTTCTCCAAGCTCTCTTTCTTAGAACCCGACCTTCAGGTACTTCATCTTCGCTTTCCTCTGACTCTGTTTCAACTTGCTTTTTACTTTCAAAGTTTCTTTTTCCACCACTTATTTTGTTTTTCCTACTTCTGTCCCTCCTCGTATCTCCGGCACGCAATCTTCCTGCTGACTACTTGTCCCTATTTCTGACTGAATGTTGGAGTTCCCTACACCTCCTCGGGGTTCTTCCGCCGTAATCTTTCCCTCTCTCTCTCTGTATCTTTCACCTGTCCATCTAATGATGTTATTTCCGGTGGAATCTCTCTCAATCTTTCATCTGGAACTTCTCCTTAAGTAATTTCTTTTATTGTTTCTTCACTGTCTTTTCCACTGTCTTTTCCTTGTTTTTTTCTTAGAACATTGAGTTCTTTGTTCAGTCTCTGAGTCTGAACTGGTATCAGATATCTGTAAACTTCTTCTCAAGGAAATACTTCTGGGGACAAATGTTAGATTTGGTTCTGATTTCCCCCTTTCAGGGTTTTCTCTTGTTTTTGGCTCTCCGTCATCTGATTCAGTACTTGATTCTGACTCGTCAAAATACTCCTTTTCTGTGCTATCCACTGGATTTGGAATTCTCAATGTATGACTTGCATGAATCCAGTTTTCCAGTCCAGCACACTTCACAGCTGTTGTTGTGGTCAAGATGACTTGTTGTGGTTTTTCCCACCTTGGAATCAAACAGTTTCTTCTTCTGTGTACTTTTATTCTCACCCAGTCTCCTGGGCTCAGATCATGGGCTTGCTTCTTTTCAAGGGTGGTGGCATCCGCTCCAACCTGATGAAACACAGAATGAACTGCGTCAGCCAGGCTTTTACAGTAATCCAACACCATGTCATCAGTTATAGGCAACAGCTTGTTGACTGGTATGAACACATGTCGCATCGTTCGTCCCATGATCATTTCATGGGGGCTCAATCCTGTGGTTCTGTCTTGGATTGATCTAATAGTCATGAGTACCAGAGGCAAGACATCAGGCCATTTCATACCAGTGGCTAAACACATTTTCCCTATTCTGTTTTTGATAGTACCATTCATCTGTTCCACTACACCAGAAGCCTCTGGGCGATAGGCAGAATGCAGTTTTTGCTGTACATTCAATGCTTCACAAATCAATTTTATGATCTCATTATGGAAATGTCCTCCTCGGTCTGATTCAATTGTTACTGGGAATCCAAATCTAGGGATAAATTCCCTCAAAAGTAATTTTGCCACTGTCATTCCATCATTTCTTCTTGTTGGGAATGCTTCCACCAATCTGGAAAACAGACAGACCATAACTAGAACATACCTCAACCGGTTACAGGGAGGCATCTCAATGAAATCCACTTGCATTCTGGTAAAAGGCCCTCCTTCTCTACCTATTGTTCCTAGGCTCACTACTGTCTTTCTTCCAGGATTGTATTGCTGACATATTAGGCACCTCTAACAAAGACTTTCTGTTACAAGTCTGAATTTTGCATTGTACCAGGTCTGCTTAAATGACTTGATCATAGCATCTCTCCCTATGTGTCCCTGCCATGATACATCCATGCCATTGCAGACATCATGCTATCAGGCATAACTGGTCTTCCATCCCGATAGACCCACACATGATCCTTCTCTCTTGGTGTACATCCTGCTTTTACCCACTGCTTCATCTCCTCATCTCCTGCTTCTTACTGTAATTGTCTCACTTCTTCCCAGGTACCCACAATGTTAGTAAACATCAAAGAATAGGAAATCACCTCTTTCTCCTTGGCCCTGTTAATGGAATTTTGATTTCGTGCACAATATTGTGCCATGTCATTGGCATATTTATTGCCAGTGGCGATGTAATCACCACTTTGACTGGTGGCAGCACACTTCACAACAGCCAATTGCCTAGGCAGCTGTATCGCCTCAAGCAATTTTCCAACCACTTCAACATTCTTAAGAGGAGTTCCACTTGATGTCAAAAACCCTCTCTGCAGCCATATTTGACCGAAGTCATGTACGACTCCGAAGCCATACTGGCTGTCAGTTATCACAGTCACTCTCACACTTCTCCCAATCTTGCATGCTCTACTCAAAGCAACAAGTTCAGCTACTTGGGCCGATTTTACTCCTTTTAAGTAGGATGCTTCCATTACTGTTGCAACTGTGCATACCGCATATGCTGCACTCAACACTCCATCATCTGTTCTCAAACAAGACCCATCCACAAACATGACAAAATCACTTTCTGATAATGGTTCATCTTTTATGTCAGGTCGTGGTTTTGTACAGAAATCTAGTATGTCCAGACAGTCGTGATCTGCTTCATCTCTGACTTCTACATTCTCAGCATCAGGCAGCAATGTTGAAGGATTCACATTCAAGCATCTCACTAAACTTACATTCATTGAACCTAATATGACTCTCTCATACTTAGTCAGCCGACTATGTGTCATATACTGAGTGCGACTCCTTGTCAAAAGGATTGCCACATCATGAGGTACAAACACTTTCACAGGATATCCCATTGCAATTCCAAACTCCGGCAGGCAGCAGCCACTGCTTTCAAACACCCATGTAGGGCTACTGCTACTGGGTCCAGCATTGATGACAAATATGCAATTGGTCTCCTCAGTTTTCCATGCTTCTGTATTAGAACAGAGAGTGCACATCCATTCCTCTCACTGCAGTACAACTCAAACTCTTTCTCATAATCAGGTATACCTAATGCAGGTGCTTCACACAACCCATCTCTCAATTGCTTAAAAGCTGCCAATTCTTCTTTGTTCAAATCAATGAGATCACTCACATCACTTCTTTTCAATCGTACCAAAGGTTTTGCAATCAACGAAAAATTGCTGATCCATTGACAACAGTATCCAACCATTCCAAGAAACATTCTCACCTGTCTTTGGGTCATGGGTGCTCTCATTCCTTCTATGATCCTGATTATGTCTATTGTTATCTTTCCCAGTCCCTTTTCGATGTTGTGGCCTAAATATTGTACTTCTTTCTTGCAAAATTGTAATTTTGATGGTGACACTTTAAGTCCTCTATCTGCCAGATGATTCAGCAATGCTATTGTGTCTATCTCACAAGCTTTACGGGTTTTAGACGCCACAAGAAAGTCATCGATATATTGAACTAACACTGAATTTTCTGGCATTTCTAGACTTTCCAGAGACTTCTTCAATAGTTGATTAAATATTGAGGGGCTTTCTGTATACCCATGTGGAATTCGGCACCAAGCCAAAATACGCTTGTCGAAACGAAACGCAAAAATTTGCTGGCTGTCATGGTGCAATGGGATAGAGAAGAAAGCATGGCATAAATCAATCACAGTATACCATTCTGCATCATGGGGAATCTGATATAAAATCACAGATGGATTTGGTACAATAGCACAGCAAGACACAAGAATGTTGTTTATTTTTCTCAGATCTTGTACTATCCTGAACTTCCCATTAGGCTTTTTCAGTCCAATAATTGGTGAATTACATGGACTACTCATTATTTCTCTCAGAATGCCTTGTTTTTTCATATTCCCAATCACAGGAGTAACTCCTTCAATTATTTCAGGTGTCAATTTATATTGAGGGACATTTGGATAGCTTACTCCTTCCTTCACTGTTATTTTTACTGGATCTATATTTGTCATTAATCCCACATCTTCTCCCGTGAAATCCCAAACCTCTGCTTTTACAGACTGTTTCAATTCTTTAGGTAATTCATCAGGGTTAAATACAACATAGGTTTCAGTAACCTCATTTTCCCTGTTTGCCATTGTCATTTTATACAACACATCTTCATCCGGGGTCTCAAAGACTATCCCATCAGGGGTACAGAATATAGTGCAATTCATCTTACACAACAAATCCCTACCTAATAAATTCACAGGACTGGTATCGCACACGACAAAGCGGTGCATTTCGGAAAATTTCCCTATGCTAACTTTCACTGGCTCTGTGAGATAAGTTTTAATCTGTCTGTTGGATACACCAACTACTTGGATCGTTTCGTCCGAGAGAGGAAGGTTCTTAACATCAGCTGACCTGACAGTTGATCGAGTAGCTGCAGTATCAACTAGGAGAGTAATACTTTCATTATTTATCTTTCCATCTACAAACGGGCCTGTCTAGTCTACTTCTAGAGTTGCGCCAAGTACGCACTCTTCTTCCTCCCTTCGGCACCGTCAATAACCCTCTTCTGAATCACTCTCATCGCATTGTAGCCAATACTGCGAAACAGCGCTAGCGCGCGGCAGCTTAGTTACCTGTTCTTCGTTGTAGAATCCGCTTTTATTACTATATTTCTGGGAGTTTTTGCTCTGTGGAAAAGGTGGTTTTGGCATCTGATTCTGTTGGGTTACAACCTGCTGCTATCGCTGCGGTTTGCCACTCACCTCATTCTGCACCTGTGGATTCAATGATGTATTTTCATTGTTAGTACAAGGGGGAAATTTACACTCAGATTTCCAGTGCCCTATTCTACCGCAATTATGACATGGGAATTTCTTTTTAGCTTCTTCTATATTAAAATTTCCCTTACCTTTCCCAGGAATTAACTTTTGTCTCGGGCCTGTATTATTCACTTGTTCCGCTAATTGAGCTTCCTGTCTCTCCGCTACCTTTACTTGTGCCCACATAGCCTTTTCTTTTAATTTTCGCTGTTTTGCTTCAATCTCATCACTGAAATATTTTGCATGCCTCAATACTTCGTCTATTTTCTTATTTTGCCAGTCTACAGTATGTTGTTTTGTCATTTCACTAATCTCTGGACGTAGACCATATACAAATCTGTATACAAAATTACTTAAATCTTTTTCACTCAAATTTTCATCACCACTAAACAGTTTGAAAGCCAAAATCAGCCTTTCATAATATGCATGTACTGACTCTTTGGTTTCCTGATGCGTTCTGTCAATTTTTACACAATATGGTGCCGATTACGATCCGGTAAAAAATTTCCCCGTGCGACTCGTATCCGGTCTTTTTACCGTACGAACTGGCAATCACGATTCGCATGGTAAAAAGTCCATACGAACCGCATTGGGAATCATTCCCCACACGTCCTTGGGTTGGAAAATGTGTCCGACACGTCCTCGTACGATTTACCGTACAAATGTGAAAGGTGAAGTCCGACCGAGGAATCACGATCCATCCCGTGCGTCCGAGGTTACAACCGGATGGAAAAAACACCGTCCGCACCGAACTCCCATAGCAACCATGGAGACGTGCCCGCATACGTGCCGACCCCCCCCCAGCCCCCGTACGTACGCACCGTACCCCCCCCAGCCCCCGTACCTACGCGCCGACCCCCCCAGCCCCCGTACGTACGCGCCGACCCCCCCCAGCCCCCGTATGTACGCGCCAACCCCCCGTGTATGTACACCCGTGTACGTTTGAGTCATACCCCCACCCGTGTATGTACGGTGCGAACCCCCCGTGTACGTTCGAGTCGAACCCCCCCATGTATGTTCGAGTCGAACCCCCCCGTGTACTCGAACGTACATGGGGGGGTTCGACTCGAACGGACACGGGGGGGTTCGACTCGAACGTACACGGGGGGGTTCGACTCGAACGTACACGGGGGGGTTCGACTCGAACGTACACAGGGGGGTTCGACTCGAACGTACACGGGTGGGGGTACAACTCGAACGTACACAGGGGGGTTCGACTCAAACGTACACGGGTGGGGGTACGACT
Source organism: Triturus cristatus (assembly GCF_964204655.1). Classification (NCBI taxonomy): domain Eukaryota; kingdom Metazoa; phylum Chordata; class Amphibia; order Caudata; family Salamandridae; genus Triturus; species Triturus cristatus. The sequence continues at coordinate 211,063,288 of NC_140591.1, read as the reverse complement.
CGAACGTACACGGGTGTACATACACGGGGGTCGGCGCGTACATACGGGGGCTGGGGGGGGTCGGCGCATACGTACGGGGGTTGGGGGGGTACGGTGCGTACCGGGCCACCTACTCTGGTCGATTCGCGCCGTACTTCGCTTTTCCGGCACTTTTTGGGTGCCGTGAAGATATTGCCGTCCGGACTGCTGTCGGTTAGATTCGTAATTCCTGGGTCGTGAAACACTGCCTGAAAGCGTCCCGACATCACGTCGCAGCATTCCCGGATCACATTCGTATGTATGTTGGTGTTTTTTACGATTCGTACGGAAATGGTGTTTCCGTGCGAATCGTAATTCCATGTTTGTAAAGTTTTACGACCGGGTACGAGTCGGACGGGGAAAACGCTCCGACCGACGGTTCGTACCAGGTTTTTACCGGATCGTAATCGGCACCTATGTCTCTTTAGGAGGTACTTTGTTTTTCAGAAAGGCAATAACCTGTTCATATTTCTTCATTACCTCTGGGTCTGGGGCTCCCGTCTTTGGATCCCTAGGGTACTCTTGTGTAGGCCAATTTATCATTAATTTGCACTCTGTCCATAAATCTGCTGGTACTATTATGTCAAATAGACTATTCAGATCAATCCATAGTACTTTGGACAACTTTACAAATCTGTCTACTTGCCTATACCATTCGACAGGCTTTTCGCGGAGCCGAGGGAAATCATCTGTAAAAGACAACATATCCTGTCTTGTCCATGGAACATGTACATATCCTCCTCCTGGAATTTCTCCCATGGGGCATACTGTTACTACCTTTTCTTTTTCTCTTACAGGGAATGCTGCAAGCGTTTTGTCTGGGGCATCATCTCGTTTTCGGTACCACCTTATTCTCCACTTATCCACCTTTCCCCATTTTCTCAGCAAAATAATTATTTCCTTAATCTGACTTATCCGTCCTGTGGTGTTCAAAGTTTCAATATATTTTTCAGTGAAATCTACTCGATATGGTTTTTCAATATCTATACCCATTTCATTTGCTACTTCTTCTAGTCTTTCGTGCAGATTTTTACACTTTTGCACAAAAATAGTAATTCCTCATCTTGATAAGTTTTAAATTTTTCTATGGGGATAGTTCCTACTATTAACTCTTCCAGTACCATTCGTAGTTTGGCCACATCTATTGATTGGGATTCTTTGTCTTTTCTCTGCAAGCATCTCAAGCATTCACTTAATTCTTCCGTAGATGGACCTACTGGTTTTTCTACATTTCCTTGTTCTGAATCCTTCTTCGTTGCTAATATTGATTCCACTGTTATTACATGTCTTTCCGCTAAATTTTGGCCTATAAAAGGGTTACTCGAGACATTCGGTTCGATCATACTCATTGTCTGTCTCCATAGATTTTCATTCCGACTTTGCTTTGGCTTCTCAGCCTGTTTATTGTTATTATAAGGAACTGTCAAACAGTGTTCGCTATCTTGCTGTTTATCAAAAATAGGCCTCACAGGGCCTATAGTCACTGGAATGGTTACAGCTTCTAAATTTTTAGTTAATTCTCTTATCTTTACAGTTAATTCTAAAGTTGTTTTTGCTAATTCTGCCGAATTTTCACCATTCATTTGATCCTCTGATTTTCTCTCTGTCTCTCTGAAGGCATTATTTTTCTCTAATTCTTGGGGAACTGGTTCAGTCTTAATGATTCGCAAAGTTTCTCTCATTGGGGCACTTGGTGTTAACATTTCTGGTTCCGGTTGATACGGAGGTGGATTTTTATAAAACATGTCATCAAGAACATCATCCTCCGACTCATTCACTCCATACCCTCTTGATTCAACATTATGCCTTTTTTCTGTGCATTTTCTACCTCCAATTTCTTCAGTAGTTTTTACAGGAAATAGACCTTCAGTCATACTCGCATTCCGCCACCTTCTCATTCTCTCATCATGAGTGTCATGCCCATATCTACCAAACATATACTTATATCTTCCGCCACACCTCTGTCTCTCTCTGTCATGCATTTCATCTTCCCATTCAGTCAATGCTTCAAACTGTGTCGGTTTTGGTCTCGGTTCTAGATTTATCATTCTTTCTCTCAAATTTCTCAAAACTGCTAAATTAAACGAACCATGCTCTGGAAATGCTAAAACTCCGTCATTTTTTGTATATTTCACCCAATTATCTAACCTAATACAAGTATGATATCCATATTTCGCAACCATAAAGGATGCGGGTGTTTTCGGTGGAGGAAGTAATTGCCCTTCCCCAGTCACAATTGGTTAGTCCTTTTTAAACCACTTCTTAATTTTCCGAAACCAAGACTTTTTCTCCTTTTCTGGTGGATCGTAATACATCTTTTCTGTCTTCCGTGTATCGCTAGTCTCTCTTTTATTTTAGCCAATCGTAGCGCGACTCACACTAACACACCAATCCGGAGCGTCTACATCACCCTGTAATTCTCCACTCCTAGCGCGGCGTACACTAATGCACCAATCAGGAGCGTCTACGTTTCTAGCCAATCAGGAGCGTCTACGTTTCTAGCCAATCCCAGCGCGGTCTTTCTGACGTCAGCAACTGCTGCTGCAGCTCCTGCTCCTGTTGACCCCTCCTTTACAAAACATTTGTCTGTAAGCCTTTTTCGTTCTTCAAATTCACAAATCTGTTAGTAACGACATAGAAATGCCACCATTGTCCGCTTCGCTAACCAAAGAATAGTTAAAGACCTTTTTCACAAGAATTCCATCTTTCCCGAGAGCAGCGCTTACCTCTGCCCTACTACGGAATCGTTACTTCCGTTGATAAAGTAGCACATCCCTCTACCTTACCCTTCTAACAAGCATTAGCTAACCATTTCTCCAGAATTAAGACACCTAGTTGGAGACCCAATGCTCCTGAGAAATAAAACCAGAGTTAACCTGAATGCCTTTTCATTCACGGACTTTCACACAGAAAATGTAGTACATTCACACAGAATTCTGTCTTTCCCGAGAACAGCGAACAGTCTGTTCTACTACAGAATTATGACATTCGTTAATAAAGTAGCTCTTCCCTCTACTTTATCCTTCTAACAAGCTTAGGGAACACCTATTACCTTTCCAGTGATAAGCGTAATCAGAGTGCCTTTTGGACTCCTGGTACCTAAGACCAAAATTTGACAGGTGACCTTCGCTACCATACACTTCTCTCATAAAGGAAATGTCTCCAATGGCAACACACAACGATGTTACTGAATCGAACCCAGACAATGAGTCATGCAACTCCAATCATCATACGTTTTCCCTGTGTACCTACAGGGCAACAACAATTCCGTCTTTCCCGAGAGCAGTGCTTACCTCTGCCCTACTACGGAACTGTTACAAATTTCCGACTTCCTACATCCCAGAAGCCGTGCAAACAACATAGAACCTGACGCGACTCCACATAGAGTGTTACTACATAAACCAATACCAATCAATAATCAATATCAATAAGCTATGTACAAGCAATAATCATCAAACCAAAACAGTAACAACCATCATTCTGCTACCAGAAAACTGATGCAGCATGGAATTTCAAATCCTCCCTTCTTCACAGACCAAATATCACACTAACGCGTTCACTCATTACATTCATTGGTGGGGCCCATAACACCAACACTTACACTTCATTGTTCTGCTCTTACGGGAGAGATAAGTGTTCCAAACGCTGATGTGAAAAGAATACCTAAAAGAAATTTATTTACATAAACATACACTAAATATCTTAATCCTGAACATCGAGATATTCCTTCACTTTGCCGATGGATCAAATTAGCTGAGTTGGTAATAGTGATTTTAATCCTCCTTCATTTATATTCACATCTTATTCTATTTCATCTCAAAATATAACCCAACACATTTGATTGTTAATCAATAATATTGTTTATCTAATTAATGCAAGTTTTAATAAAACGTTAATCAAATCACAGAACACCTTATTTACCTAATCTGGCTATAAGTCGTCCTCTAAGTCAATCAAGTCGTCATGCAGCACGCTACAGTCCCAAATATTGGGTCTGGACCATAAGCGTGTACGCATCAATTAATGCCCATCAGTCTAAGAGTCCTCAGTTCATCAGGAAAATGGGCAGCAATTTAGTTTGTCAAAGATTCAGGGAAACAGCTGTCCTGCAGTGTCACCGTCCTCTCCGCCAGCATAACGTCAGGAAACAGGAAAAGATCCGCTACTACTAACTCACTTAGTCTTCCAACTTTTATAAGGAAATTAATGACAAAATGTAACAAAAAGTCAGTTTAGGCACTTCTGATTGGATGGTTAAGATCGTCCGTTTCGGTTTCCCAAAGTCTATGATGTCACACTGTCAGGAATGATGATATCCGGTTTGTCAAACTTGTCCATTGTTAAAGTTCTTGGCCGTAGTCCAGTCACAACCTTGTCTGGGAACATGCTGTGTAGGTCATCTTGAGGCCAATTGTTCAGGAGCCTGGAGCATGCGCACTTTGTCTGAAACCTCGTGGAATGGTAGCTGTCTCGTCGTGTCAGTTGGGCGGCCATTTTGACATAGGCCCAATCGGATAACTTAAGCGAAACAAACACAAAAAGTAATTAAAACATGGAAATAACGTATAAAATGTTTAACCCTCACTGATTCCCCTATGTGTGTGTAATTATCTAGCATAATGGCGACATTTAAAGCGTTTATATTCACCCAATGATGTCATCTGGTGCAACTTACAATTACGTCACAAAAGCAACATATATCATGCAATATTCTATTTTTCTAGTATTAGTATGCGTACGTATATTAGTTTACAAGTTATTTTGGCCATGCAAATGCAAATCCCACGTGTAATTCATACATTGGTAACGTTGATTATGTACCACTCAAAGCACATTAATAATATTACAATTAATAGATTATTCTAATTAGTATGAACATGCAGAAATGGGGGAGGTATACAAAATTTTGTACTACCCGCTCCATCAAGGGCACCTTGAGCCACGAGGGAGACCACACCTCACATTACCCACTTCACGGCCAACAACAACCTGCAGCTGCAAATCCAGCTGAGCACGCTGCATGGGCTGGGTGATGAGTCAGGGTGAGGGCGGCGGGAGCACAACAGTGAGGGAGGAGAGAGCTGCAAGGATGGTCGGTAAATGAGGGATGTGGGGTGAGGGAGAGGGCTGCAGGAACAATCCACCTCTGTTTCAAGGCCCTGGGTCAGCCGAGGATGCATGTTTATGAAAGGGAGACTCAGGCCATATTCCTTTCTGGTGCCCTGTGCTCACAGCCAATGGTGAGAGGAGCTCGGGGGACTTGACTGCTTGGGGGGAGAGGGTGCACCATGGGGAAGTGGGTGAACTTCGGCGGGATGCTGTTTGGGGAATTTGCTGTGCATGAAGTGCTAGCATCGTTTGGAGTGGCGGTATCTACAATGCTGCTGCCATTTACAGCATCCAGTTATACAGGTCTGCTGGCACCATGTGCAAAGTAGGCTACCAGCAACCTTAGCAATGGTGCGATGCTGTTTTATACTTGGTGGCAGCCTGGTGTTGTATTGTGCTGGAAGCATTTGTCTCTCTGTTTTAAATTTGCTGCAACACAACCTGGTGCTGTGGCTCAGCAGACAAGTAGCTGGTGGTGAATAGAAGCAGCGGCTCTGGAGCACTATTAGGATATATCTGCGAAATTCAGGAATCAAAGCTACACTCTGCCTCAAATCTCGATATGCCAAGTGCTGGGATCCGATTGTCTTCTACCATGGGGATGTCAAAACACTAAAGAAGATATCTGAATGACTCTGAGAAATTCAGCAGACATAGTTGATGGAGGTATTAAGGGTCAGTTACTGTATATACACTCTGAGTAGAGAACTACGTCTAAAATATTAAAAGTAGGACGGAGCGGAACGCTGCGGAATTCCACTCAGTTTTTATCCAACTCTGCTGAAATTCTGCATAGTGCATCTCCTCAGGGAGAGCCCAGTTACTCTTCATACTCTCCTATACACACCAGTCATCCAAGAGAAAGGTCTCTGTAGAGAGTTCACTCCCTTCACATTCTCTAGTATGCACACCCTTCATGCAAGACAGAGGTTTGGCTGTAGAGGTCAGAGCCCTCTCTACACTCTAATACACACACCTGTGATCTAAGAGAGAATTCTAAGTGAAGAGGGTTATCTCTGCCCATACCCTACTTTGCATACTTGTACTCCAAGAGAGAGGTCTGAGCAGAAGGGCTAGTCCCTACAGACATCCTACTATGCACACCCATCATCTATGAGAGTGGTCTCAGTGGAAGGACCAGTCCCTCCACACACACTACTACATACAGCTGTCATCTGAGACAGAGGTATGTTAGAAGAGGTCAGTCTCCCCCACATCCTACTACACACACCTGTTATGTAAGAGATGGGTCCAGTGGAGAGGATACCCCATCCCACATCCTCCTATTTCCCTACAAATGTGTTGCTATCCCTCATGAGTCTTGCCAGAGTAGCTCACAAGTTTCATGGAGTGAAGCTTGCTGCATGGACAGGTGCAATCTTTCGCGGGACTCAAAAGGCCTGAGGGGAATTACTGAGCCAGTCACAAGGTTTTCATGACCCCGCAAGAGTATCACAACATCGGAATGGAGAGAAGTAGAAAAAACAGGCCAAGGCTCAACCAATAGTTACAATTTTTATTATATGGTCTAAGACATGCTGTGATGTGATATGCGTCAGAACCAGAGATAGTTGACATAGTTCTAGGTCGATTTGGAGGAGAAGGAAGTCTGTTGGAGTGGTGCTCAATAGAAGCGACTGAATTTGGGAATGAGACAGACTGGTGTCTACAGTTGCATATAAGAAACTGTCCTAAGTTCAGGTAATTAAAAATACACTTTATGAACTTTGCTGAGAAGTGTCAGTAAGTGCACTACTGTTGGTAAACTTATTCTATACATGGTTTAGTGAGACGAAAGCAGTTTGTAGAGGTGTATGTTTCTTAATACAGGTTTTGAGGCGTAGACTATAGAATGTAGAGAGATATCACTCAGGGCCTCATTACAATGTTGGGTGGAAGCTTTCTACCCGACACTGTCTTGGATTCGGGAACCGACCGACTCGCGGTCAGTGGTTGTGTCTGACGGATTACGATGCGACCAAACACTGTTCAGTCGGAGTCCCATTGTTCCCTATGGGAGCCCATGTTCTGCACAACACAGGCTCCTATGGGGAAATGAGGTTTGTGTGTAAAACAAGCACCCTGTCGAAGGCACCCACAGTGCCTGCCACACAGTGCAGGGTTTTACAGGGGGTCCCTTAGATATCCTCTCAGACCCCAGCAAGAAGCCACAGGATAAAGGGGGCCCTACTAGGGGCCCCTAAAGACACTCTCTGACAGCCTTTTCATGTCGGACAGGCTGACTCGGAAAGGCTGTTGGAAATCTCCATCGTAATTGGCCAGTCTGAAACGCTGTTCGTAGAGGTGCAAAATGTAGTTCCAACTGACACGGATACTCTGACAGCCAGTCGGAACCAATCTGGAATGACAGAGCGGTTTACCTTCCGACCACGAACATCGTAATCAGTCTGGTGGATTGTAAACCGACCAAGTCGGTCGGAAGGATTCCAACATGATCTAGGAAATCAGAAAGAGGCAAGTGGGGTGCAGAAAGAAGCAAGAGCAGTGCAGAAAGAACAGAGGTGCAAAAATTGGCAAGAGGGGTGCAGAAAGAGGTAGGAGAAGTGCACAAAGAGGCAAGCGAGATACAGAAAGAGGCAGGAGGGGTACAAAAAGGAAGAGAAGTGCAGAAAGAAGCAACAGAGGTGCTGATAGAGGTTAACAGGGTACAGAAGGAGACAAGACACGTGCAGAAAGGTGTAGAAAGAGGAATGTGTTACTTTACAAATTGTTATGGAAACATGTTTAAAGGCATGTTGTAATTTAATTGTGGGAAAAAAATGTAGTATTTGAGGGGGTGATTTTTTTTAAGAGTAACAAATATGAAGTTAGTGGTACAGTACATATCCTGCACTCCTTTTTACTTATTTTATTTTATTTGAACAGACTCTGTTGCCACCTAGCCTGCCGGAAAGAGATTAACAGAGATATTGTTTGACAGGCTAGGGTGACAGAAACCAAGGAAAAAAAGATCTACATACATCAAAATCCAGTAGGTAAATGAAGCAAAAGGAGAGAAGGTGTTACTGCCTAGTAATGAGAGGCACCAATAAATGTAAACATTGGTAAAGTTTATTAGTTTTTTTTTTTACAGAAGTTGTTGTAGTTTGTTAATGTAGTTGTTCTTTGTAATGTTTTCATATAGTTTTTTTTAAATAAAATGTTTAAATTTAGTACAGATTTCTTTCCTTAATAGGTTTTAAAGATTTCAATATTATTACATTCTTGCAATGTTTACTTGCAGTGGTATTTCCTTTTTCAAGAACTTTAATTGTGCGGCTGTATGTATGTGCATGTTTAATGTACTATAGAAAGATTAGTGCTTCTTTCCACTGTAGTATAAAGAATGTTCATATACGAGACAAATTTTGGCACATAGGCGAATGCATTCTTATAGTATACTAAACACTGCTGCCAGCTGCTGGAGAGGCCACTTCTTTTGCAAATCTTAGTGTGTATGCTTGTCACTCTGGAGAGAAGTTTCAGCACAGAGGTCTGTCTATGTGCACTCCGTACTATACATGCCAGTCCCCATAAGGAGATGTCTGAGAGAGAGATGAGTGTGTCCTTGGATTCCAATATGCACACTGGTTGTCCAAGACATAGTTGTAAACAGACAGGATACTCAATTTTTCACTCTAATAATGAGATGTATGAGCAGAGAGAGCAGTCTCTACCCACAGCCTATTTTGCACATGTGTTGCTCTGGGGAGATGTCTGATCTAACCTGGCAGTCTCTCTATAACCTAGTCTGTGTGCTTGTAATCCAAGAGAAACTTCTCAGTATAGAGCACATTTCTTACCCACACCCTAGTTGTAGATCTGTCGACAGAGAAGTCTCAGCAGAGAGGCCAGTCTGTCCCAACATCATATTACTCATAACCATTATCCAAGAGCGAGATATAAGGAAAGGGACAAGTCTTTCCCCACACTCTACAACAGGTACCCGTCATATCAGAGAGATGTCTCAGGGGAGAGGCCAGTACCTTACCAAACTCTCTTACACAAACCTGTAATCTGAGAGAGGTTTCATTGTAGAAGCCAGTTGCTTCCCACATCCTAGTACACACACACCTTCTTCCAAGAGAGAGTTCTTAGTGTTGAGGCCAGTTATTTCCACACTGTATTGCATATCATTGTTGTCCTGGGGAGAGGTCTCAGTGAAATGGCCAGTCCCTATTATACCCTACTATGTAGAGTGGTTATCCTGTGGTGAGGTAGTTCTGAAGAGTCCAGTCTCTCTTCACTCCCTACTATATACTGTTGCCATACTGTTGAAATCTGGGACTGGAGTGGTCACTTTTTCCTAAAGTCCTAGGAGAAGGAAGCAAAAGTAGTAAGTACTATAATGAAGGAGAGTGTAAATTACGGGATTTAAAAAAAATGACAATCTCATGAGATCATGAAAAAATAAAGGTAGGGGTAGTAGAACAAATTGTTCATGGAGAAAGTTGTCAGTGCATAGGCTTATGTGTTTGAAAACTCTGCTATCCACACTGAAGGATGCAGACCTGCTGACCTTAAAATAAAACACTAAGGGTCAGATGTACTACCTGCAAAATAGCGCTTCGCAAATTGCGACTCATTTGCGAGGCGCTATTTGGCATGTACAACAGTGTGCTTAAAACTGTTTGCGATTCCCAATGGGGTCGCAAATTGCGAGACTCATGAATATTAATGAGCCTCTAGCAATTTGCGAGCCTATTGGGAATAACAGGCCCTCCCAGGGATGATGGCCTGCTGGGCTCAGCAGACCACCATGTCTGGGACTGCTATTTAAGAGCAGGTAGTGGTCCCTGGGACCACTACATGCCCTTAAAAAATAATTTTAGAGACAGTCACAAAGTGGAAGGGGTCACCCTGTGGGGCCCCTTCCAAACTGTAACTGCATTAGCACCCTCTTGAAGAGAGTAGTAATTTGTGAGTGTTTTGCTTCCGCAATTGCGGTCACAAAACATTCATTCATTGCATTGCGGGCACAATTAGGAAGGGAACGCCACTTCCTAATAGCGACTCGCAATTCCTAAATAGCGAGTAGCAAATAAATTGTGACTCGCTATTTAGGAATTGTACATGGCCCTGGGTCATTTTGCAAGCGCAAATGGGTCACAAACCAGTTGTCTGTATGCAAGTTAGGGTAGTACATCTGGCCCTAAATGCTCGAGCTCATAAGACTCTCATGAGAGACGGCAAAATATCCGGAAGGAGGAAGGCATTTGGGTGCTCGTGGAAAGTTTGCGGGATGTTAAAAAAGAATAAAAAAATGTGGTGTAGAGAAAATCTGTTCCAAGAGAGAGGTTTTAGTTGAGACTGTTGTGTGTCTGCAGATCATAGAGAGGAGGTGTCTAAGGGATAACTACTGTGAAGAAAATGAATGTATGCTGTTTTTAACTAATTTTCATGATCTAGCATGACTCTTGAATATCACATATAGTAAAAAGGAAGGAGAAGATGAGTGCTCCATACACTTCATTAGTTTTAATGCATATTGTGGTTGTTTCTTGAGAGAAAGTGAGTGAAAGATAAGTACTGTAACAATTAGAAGGTCATTAAGAAGGAAAACAAGTGTAACAGTGCATACAACATATATAATGAAAGTAGAGAGTTGCTCTCAAAAGTGTAAAAAGCAGGGCCCAGGAGATTGCTTCAAATTAAAAAAATTCAAAGATACACTCTAAACATTCCACTATAGAACATCAAATTAACCAGTGGAAAAACACATTACCTATTACATCATATGACATGAACTGAAAGAAATGACTCAACCAGAAAGACTAGGAGTGCCAGCCCTAAGAGAACTAGAACTACAGGGCTAGATGGGTGAGGACACAGCAGACCAGCAGGATCTGGGCGTGAATCAGTAGTATCAGGAGGCCCAAAAAAATCTAATACAAGGATGAGTAAGGAGCAGAGCCCAGAACACCAGGGTCAGGAAGGACTACATCCAGGAGCACCAACTTCAGAAAACCAATACCAGGGTGATGTGACCGGAACTAGTTAGACCAGGTTTAAGATGAGGATCAGGGGGACCAAAACAGCTGAAAAAATATATTTATACCCTTATAGAAGACACCATCTGATGCTGGCATAGTAGTGGGAGGATGGATCTGAGGGCATAGGGACTGAAACTTGGGAGACAAGTTTAAAGGTGCGATGGGTGAGAATTTGTGTAGTCTGTGAAGCATGTCAAAAAGTGAATGAGAAACTCAGATGGCTGAAGTCAGGAAAAATGGTTAATGGATATCAAAGGGGTCAAAGGACTATGACAATTAGCAGAGGCGAGCTCAGGATCACATGAAGGCTCTTATGAGTAGTAAATGGGTGATGGAAGCTCCAGATAGATCATCCTGGATGACCAAAGGAGGGATTCTGTGTGACCCCAGATCTTTGCTCTGACAGTTCATGTGTATCCATGTGTGGTAGGTATGTAGCAAGTGTGTAGCAGTAAGAGTCCTTATGTATTGAAAGTCTAAGTGCATGGAATAGTGGGATACATTTTTCATGATGCTGTGGTCATGTATTGACTGCATCCCTGTGGATGGAGGGGTGGAGTCCCATAACTGATTTGAGGGAGAATGGAGACAGTAGTACTCAAAAAGATATGTGGGGTCCTTTTTAGTAAAAGGCTGCTGATTAGTTCTTTCTGAGTGATTACATACTGTAGATGGTAGGAGTAGGCGGTAGCTGCCTTTCAGTCTGTGCCTGATGACTGCTCAGAAAAGCTGATGACAGCCAGATGCTGAGATCTAATTTTTCATTGTGTCCTGGGTTGTGATATTTCTGCTTGGAGCCAGCACTATTGCTTCTGCTGTGAGAGCCAATCACAAAAGCTGTGACTGAGCTACATCCAGAAATAATAATGGAAAGCAAATCACCCCAGATCAGTTGTGAAAACTTCAACAGTGGATCCCCTTCCCCATCTGGAAAATGAGTATTAAAGTGTATCTGTGAAATTATCAATCTGTAGATCACATGAATAGAGGTAACAACATCTCTCTGCTTAGTCAGTGTCCTATTTCTTACAATATTTGTAATGAAATCAATGAATAAAAAAGTCTGTGAGTTTCTTCAGTTTCTTTGATGCCTGTATGTCTTTCCCTGATATACTGAGAAAATTAATCCATATTCCAATGACAATTAGTTCAATTAATTATAGTCCTTTTCCTTTGCTTGTAGCTCCTCGGCAGACTACTTGCACTGATGGCCTGACAGAGTAGGGGCTGTTGAATAAAGGAATATTATACGATTACCCTATTTAGAGTAAAACCTGTCTGTAAGACACAGGAAAAATATTAATGACCTTGCCACTCTGGGGGAACCTCCTAGTATGTGTGACCATTCATGTTTTTGTTTTAAAAAACAAACTCCCGCTTTGGAAGTTTGTTTTTGAAAAACAAAATATTTTTTAAAAGTTTGCTGGCTGCCTATCATGTCTGACGGTACTGTTCTTCAAACATTTCATGCATAGACAGGAAACACCATGACAGCAGTTCCCTTTTAATATTAAGAGTTGTCCTCAGGACCAGCAGGCAACTCTGAACTTGGCAAGCAAAGGTCCCACAGGATGGCGGAGGTATTGTCCTATGCAATTGTTTCTATTTTGACAAAATCACCCGTTAGATGGCGCTATATCACTGAGATACAACATATATAGTTCTGGTTCTTGCTTTCACAAATCATCGTTTTCAGATGTTTTAGTGTGATTTGTTTAATTGAACTGACCCAGTATTGATAATTCTAGAATACACTTATTTGTTGCAGAAAAAGAGGTGTTCTGATAACATGGAGCCTTTTGGCAATATATATCTGGCCCCCGGTATTTTCCCATGCCTTTGTGAGTGAGTAAGAGTGACCACATAGGTGTAGAAGAGGACATCGCTTTATCAAGCATTGTAAAGGTTCTAATCATCTTTATCATTAGTCATCTTTTCAGGTAAACCGAAAGGAGTAGGAACATTTGTGGAGCAGGAGACAGCTCAATAAAGGGTCTCTCAAGTTGCTATGTCTTGGCCCATGGTGTGAGGGAGTGACATTCTGTGCAATGTCTGTCAAAAACACTTGTAAAAAATTGAATATTTGGGACCTTTACACCTATAAGTTAGTGCCTGTATCTAAGCCAGTTGCAGCACTAAGGGACTCATGTCGCTAACCATTATGCACAAAACCCCTTTTTTATGAGCTGGAAAATTATTATAACTAGTAAAAGGACCTTTGTGATCATTTACAAATTGCAAATAGGTGGGTTCATGAAAGAGGTTTCCTAATTTCCCTTCCCAATTCGAAAAGGAATGTATTGATATTTTGTGGCTACAATTGCTGTCGCAAACCAATGACAGCCAATGACCCCTGAGAAGTGGTGGTAACTAATTTGCGAAGCGCAAGGGGTCCCCTTAGAACCCCAGTCCTTTTGGGATCCTATTGGCAGCCTCAGGGGATTGACTTTTTCCAAAATGAAAAATCTTTTTTTAAACCAGTACTATTACCTTTAAGGAAGATGGGCTGCTTTGCAATAAAAATATGTTTTCCATTTTGGAATATGGTTATAGAGATAATGGTGTGCTGTCCCTTTCAGGCCACCATCACTGTGGGTACAGCCAATCACAGAGGGTTGCAAATTGACAGGTTGAATAGCAGCTGGCCTAATTGTACACGTCAGCAGTTGGGTAATGAGATACGTTTTTTGCTTCCTTGACTGCTGGCCTAGTAGTACAAAACCTCAGCTATTTAGTCAGTGGCCAGGTAAATAGCGAAATGTCCTTGTTATTCACATGGCTGCCAGCCAAACAGTGCAGAATCTCCTCTATTTAGCAAGCGTTCAACTAAATAGTGAAGGTTTTCTTTAATTTGTGCAGATGAAGGCCGAACAGTGCAGAATCTCCTCTATTTAGCCAGCGGCAGGCTAAATAGTGAGTTTGTTCTGCTATTTGCAAGGCCGCCAGCCAAACAGAACAGAATATCTACCATTTAGCTAACGGCCGGGTAATTAGTAAATCTTTTCTACTATTTGCATGGCTGCCAGTCAGACAGTGCAGAATCTCTATTATTAGCGTGTGGCAAGGTTAATAGTTAGGTTTCTTTGTTATTTTTAAGGCCGCAAGCCAAATAGTAAATAATTTCCGCTATTTAACTAGCAGCCAAGTAAATAGCAGAGATCATTCACTATTTACATGGCGGCTGGGTAATTAGCAGCTTCCTTATAGGCGGGCTAAAAATTCAAAACCTACATGGAAAACAGAATTCTACTTACAGTGTTGAAGACACAGATGTTTTCATTTAAACTATAATTATGGATGTCATGTCCCTACCTTTGAGCCAGATAAATCTTTATGTCTAAGTGGCATGTAAACTTCACACGACCTGCAAGTCTCTTTCTTATTTTAATGCTGGAGTGGTACAATTCATCAGTTCAAGGCTCACCCGACAGGAAAAATTTACCACAAAGGAACCAAGAAGGACTGACTGAACCCTTGGAGGGTTGAAGTCAAATACAATAAATACATACATTTAAACTGTCCTACTTGCCCTCCAGAGCTGGCAATCTGTCATTGTTGAGGCGAGTTGACAGTCAGTGTGGATTTCATTATACCTAAGGCATTCCCATCTTAACAAGCACTGGCAGTCCAACTCTGTCTGCATAAATTTAAAGGTGCAGAGAAATCCAATGTGAAATAGAAGTAAGGACCATGGAAAAGAAGTTGATTGTACAAAAATGTGTTGGTGGGAAAGCTTGACTGAATAAGCTAAAGGTAATTGCTTGGGGTTGCATCCCATTATTTTTAGCTCGTCTGCTCCATTACAGGCAGTGATTAAACATATGCAATCAGTTTTGGTCCTGTTCCGAAAGACATGGTTAAGTCTTTACTGAACAAGATCACAGGCAACTACAGACGGGTTTTGGCCTTGCTGGCCATTTCAAGTGGTGCAGCTTAAGCCCTATGGAGCAGTGAGCTTCTAACCAAAATGTGGGCATAACCCAGCGTTGTCATTTGTTGGGACGCCGCCCGGCCACGGGCTTATAGGGAGGCCATGTTCTCCATGCAGGCTGTATTGCAACCTACATGGAGAAGGGCAGAGTGCACAGGACTGGTTTGGGCGGCACCAGCGGGCCGATCAAACAGTCTTTGAGCACTCAGGAGTGGGCACACCACTCCTCCCCTGCCCTGGTTGCTAAGCAGCCCCACCCACCATCCCGCCTGCAACCAAACATGAAATGGTAATAACTGGAAGTTATTACCATTTTATGTTTCTGCTTCTTGCATTGCGAGAAAGCAATGGGGAGACGCTCCTCCGCCCTAGGGGAGGAGCCGCCCCTGCTTAGAGAGCACACAAAGAGAAGGGTAGAGTGATCAAATTAATCTCAGTGACACTGAAATACACTTGCAACATGAGACAGTACAGTCAGGAGATCATCACCCAGCTATGCACATGGAGAAAAGTGTCAGAATAAGGATATAGAACATATTGAGTGTGGAATGCCATGCAATTGGGAATATATTTGCTAATAAAATGTTTTTCAATATTTGAAATAATTTAGATTTTTAAAGGCAAAGATATTACTGAAAGCAGCTTAATACAACTCCATTAATAGAATGGGTTTAAAGTTAGCTTTAAGTGGTAAAGAAATGGACAATCTTCACAACCATGTGGTCTGATGAACCTTTCATCCTTTCACAAAAACTGCACATCTTGGCACTCGACCAATGCATATAGAAGCAAATTTCCCTCGTTCCCTGAAGAGCTGACAATTCTGAAATCTCCTACACTATTAATTGCTTTCCCCAATACCATACAAACATTATCCCACCTAAATGACATAAATGAAGAGGCATCTGTAATAGTATCATCCTCCAAAGATAAATGGATAATAGATGTTGGAGTCTAAATCACAGAGGAGGAATTGAAGTTCTACTGTGAGCAGCAATGTGCCCTATCGTCTATCTAGTGTTAACAAGGAGTACTAGCTTTCTAATGTAATGGTTTGGGCAAGTTTTATTATATGATACATACACTGAATATTTTGACTTGAGCGATATATACAATATATAGATATGTATGATGTAAATTTGGGTACCACAATGAATATATTATTGTGTTTATTCTGAATGACAACAATACAATTCTATATTTTTTTTTCCAAAAAGGAGCCAGATGATATATAATTCCATGTATCATTACAATTGGTATAAAACTGTGTTTAGTGCATCCTTACTGAGCTATTGAGATATAAATTTGGGTTCACACACAGGGTTGGTTCGCACAAAAGGGAATCTCCTGTTCATGCTATAGCTTAACAGTACATAAAGAATTATACATTTTAAATATCTAAATAGACTTTTGCATACCCAATTGAGATTGTTAAGGTATTGGATGGGGAATACTCCAATTACAAAACATTACAAGCACCACAGAAGTTGACTAGTTCCACCTCGCCTGGTTCCAACTGGCTGAAATATTTATCATAGTGTAATGCACAGTTAAGCATGTATGGATCTTATCCCCCAAAGTCCAGACCCAAAGATATCTTGTGGCCTCTTACTGAACACAGAAAGTCCACTTAATGTGTCCTCCCTGGGGTTTCTCACCATTGAATGGTGTCACTCTCTAGGGCAGCACTGCCTACATGTAAGGGGGTTCAAGTTCTAATAGGCAAGGGCGTAGTTTGGTCACTAAGACTGGGGGAGTGAGCTTCAGATTTTGCAACTATCACTCTGGAATGGCATGTTAAAGTACATTACAGACATCCACAGCAAGGTGTTCAGCACCTAGAAACCCTCACTGGTGAGTAGCAGTGCTATATATGTGTGGTTTGATTCATTGATTGATAGACATGCAGGGCGCATTAGAGGGGCTTTAGGGGCAGTGGAAAGTGAGAAGAATTCTGATGGGTTGGGGTACTACGTGGGAGAAAACACAATATTTGGTAAAATTACCAACACTTTTGGAAACTTTCAAAACAAAGAGAAGGAGAGTGTGTGTGTTCGTTTTCATCTGTATGTAAAAAAAAAATCCTTGTGAAATCTGACAGACTCCTCACATACCCGATTGAAAGCACCTGTACCCAACTAATTACCATAAAAGATATGGATTGGAGGGGTTTGTAACACCCCAAACACCAACCCCCCCTCCGAAGTTACACCCCTGATAAGGTATGTTACAGCGAATACTGTTGTGGTAACTAAAATGTATGTAGCATTGTTCTAAAGATATGGCAAACACTATGCAAAAATATTGAGCCATGGGCCTGTGTCATGTTGCCTTATGTACATGTTATGTTTTTTCTTTATATCAAAATCAATAAGGAAAATAAAAAATGAGATGTAATTCTTACTGATAGTCATCACGCCATGTGTTTATTCCTCTCCAATGACCCTTCATTTCACTACACATATTAAATTTAACCCTGCTGTATCAAACCCAGAATTCCTCCAATAACCAGTTTCACGTCCAGCTGTCCATCTGGTGCCTAATGTTATTCAAGATATGAAACAATGTTAGTGATGTTCGGAACCTATTGGGGGTGTAAAGAAGATATTTTAGATTACTTTCAATATGTGTATTGACTGTCATTCAAATTTCGAACGTGGAAACCGATTTTTACAAACATAAGTCTGATTACACATGTAGATCTTAAGCCGTCTCGTTGTGGGATGCTGCCTATTAATCTTTCTTCTTCTGTCACTTTCGCATTCCTTGAATTGCTAAATGTTTAGTGATTTCTAAAAGAATCAGCCTTCATTACTGCAAAAACATCAAAGAAGCTTTGGGTAGATGATGGGGTTGCTGACTTTGGAAAAATTCACCTAAAGGCTGAGAAATGGATCACTGACATAATATCGACTACAAAAATATAGACTTACAAAAATATCGATGCAAAAATATAGAATACCAAAATATCGAAGTCCTATCTCCAAACAGGAAATTACAAAAATATCGAATCCAAAATATCGTTGTAAATAATATAGTTAGTCAAAATATCGAATTTTTTAAATGTTTTAAAAGTAATGTTAAATTAATGAAATAATACATATAATTAACTGACACATACTTAAAAATACTTAAATAACAGTAAACTTAATGAATAATTAAAGTAAGTAAAAAAAAAAAATTAATACATATATCTTAACGTAATATTAATTAAAAATATTCAATATTTTCTGTGTAGGATAGCGGGCGCGTAAAATTTACTATTACCACTCCAGTAAGTGCAATAGTAGGGAAAGCGTTGGATAGCGGGAGGGTAAAAATTACTATTCCCACTCCAGAGAGTGCAATAATAGGGAAAACATTGGATAGCGTAGGGGTAATAATTACTATTCCCACTCCAGAGAGTGCAACAGTAGGGAAAGCGTTGGATAGCAAGAGGGTAGCATTTACTATTCCCACTCCAGTGAGTGCAACAGTAGGGAAAGCGTTGGATAGCGTAGGGGTAAAAATTACTATTCCCACTCCAGAGAGTGCAACAGTAGGGAAAGCGTTGGATAGTGGGAGGGTAAAAATTACTATTCCCACTCCAGAGAGTGCAACAGTAGGGAAAGCGTTGGATAGCGGGAGGGTAACATTTACTATTCCCACTCCAGTGAGTGCAACAGTAGGGAAAGCGTTGGATAGCATAGGGGTAAAAATTACTATTCCCACTCCAGAGAGTGCAACAGTAGGGAAAGCGTTGGATAGCGGGAGGGTAACATTTACTATTCCCACTCCAGTGAGTGCAACAGTAGGAAAAGCGTTGGATAGCGTAGGGGTAAAAATTACTATTCCCACTCCAGAGAGTGCAACAGTAGGGAAAGCGTTGGATAGCGGGAGTGTCAAATTTACTATTCCCACTCCAGTGACTGCAACAGTAGGGAAAGCGTTGGATAGCGGTAGGGTAAAAATTACTATTCCCACTCCAGAGAGTGCAACAGTAGGGAAAGCATTGGATAGCATAGGGGTAAAAATTACTATTCCCACTCCAGAGAGTGCAACAGTAGGGAAAGCGTTGGATAGGGGGAGGGTCAAATTTACTATTCCCACTCCAGTGACTACAACAGTAGGGAAAGCGTTGGATAGCGGTAGGGTAAAAATTACTATTCCCACTCCAGAGAGTGCAACAGTAGGGAAAGCGTTGGATAGCGTAGGGGTAAAAATTACTATTCCCACTCCAGAGAGTGCAACAGTAGGGAAAGGGTTGGATAGCGGGAGGGTCAAATTTACTATTCCCACTCCAGTGAGTGCAACACTAGAGAAAGCGTTGGATAGCGGTAGGGTAAAAATTAATATTCCCACTCCAGAGAATGCAACAGTAGGGAAAGTGTTGGATAGCGGGAGGGTAAAAATTAATATTCACACTCCAGAGAGTGCAATAATAGGGAAAGTATTGGACAGCGTAGGTGTAAAAATTACTATTCCCACTCAAGTAAGTGCAATAGTAGAGAAAATATTAAATGTATTTTTTTTTAAATTAATTAATTATTAATACAAAAACAAGTATTACAATTAATTACCAATCACACAAGATTTGATTATTTATAAATACCAATAAATTTTTGTTTAATTAATTAACTATTAATAATTAATTAACAAACAATTGTTTTTCAATAACAAACATTAATAAATGCAAATAATACCAATTAATAATTAATTTATAATATATTAATTAAGGATATACACAAATAATTTAAATAATTATTTTTTTCCAATTATATTACTTCCCACCATATTCCCCTATAAACACAATACCCGCTACAAATATTAATTGAATACAATTAACATAATTATCAATTAAACTATTAATACTAATTAATTACCAATTAATACTAATTATTTACCAATTAATAATTCAACAACCAATTAATTTGCAATACCAATTAATAATTAACTAATAACAATTAAATTACTTCCCACCCTATTCCCCTATAAACCCACAACCCGCTGCAGAAGTAAAACGCAAAATTGAATTAAAGATATATTAATTAACAATATACACAAATAAATTAAATAATTATTTATTTACAATTTTATTACTTGCCACCATATTCCCCTATAAACACACTGCCCGCTACAACTATTAAATGAATACAATTAACATAATTATCAATTAAACAATTAATACAAATTAATTACCAATTAATACTAATTATTTACCAATTAATAATTCATCAACAACCAATTAATTTTCAATACCAATTAATAATTAACTAATAACAATTAAATTACTTCCCACCCTATTCCCCTATAAACCCACAACCCGCTACAGAAGTAAAACGCAAAATTAAATTAAAAATAATTAATAATTCCTATAAATTATTATTTAATGTACTATAATTAAATTACTTCCCACCCTACTCCCCTATAAACCCACAACCCGCTACGGAATTAAATTACAAAAAAATAAAAAAACATAAAATTCATTAATTTAAAAATATTCTAACATACATTCCAATATTAATACATACTTTTAACACATATACTAACACTTAAAACACTATAAAAAATTCGATATTTTTAACAACTATATTATGACTGTCGATATTACTTACTTCTATATTATTGCAATCGATATTTCTTACCTGTTTTTCGATATTCTTCACCACTATATTTTTGCAAGTCGATATTCTGTCCATTCGATATTAAAAACTCGATATTCTGGCTACTCGATATTTTTTTTTCGATATTATGTCTAGTTACCCTGAGAAATGCCGAACTGACCCTCACTTAGATTTGATACAGCTATCTTGATGTCCATGTTAAATCTTTTTGTATACTTCTTAGCCATACTTTGGGTAACTATTAATGTGTTTTAAGTTTTTGCTGGTGAATCATGTGTTTGATTTCACTTCGAAATTTGAATACAAATTAGTAGTCAGATTTTGAACTTCTTACTAGTTTCTTAAATTGCTGTAAATTTGCTCTTGATGTTTGAGCATTCTGTGAGGTTATTTTACGTTTTAAATATTGTTTCCCAAATTAAAACACTATTAATAGAACAAACAATTGCAGCTTCCACTTTGGTTGGAGCAATCGAAAAGGGTAATGTCTATTAAAATGACATGTTCAGTTCTCTTCGGAAGGTATTTAGAAATTTCTAATTATACATTTAAATAAGGAGTCACAGTTGTTAGTGTGCAACCTACAAATTAACAGATCCAGTAGTGTATGACCTGCCTTATTGGTAATACCCTGTACATAAATATATCTTCCATCAGGGAACATAATTTAGTAAACAAGACTGTGGGGCATATTTACAAGGAGCTAATGCCACCAGAACGTCACTTTTTCAGATGGTCCTGTGGAGTTAAGTCCTTCGCCTTATTTTGCCTTAGGGAGTGTCCACCCAATTATTAAGTCGGACCTCTCCTGGCAGGATTAAAAAAATATTGATCGGGGTATGCCTGAATTATTAGTATCTGTCACCCCTGTCTATTGTGTTCTTTCTCTACGTGTTTCGGCCACCAGATTACCCTGTAGGGTCAAATGCCTTGATCATGACTGGGATCCCAAAAGCCCAATGCACAATTTGCACTCCATCTACTTAAAATACCTTATCTCCTCAGGTATGAGTGGGGTATGCAGTTGTATCGGCACCTCACTTACTATTAGTGTGACTCTCCTCTGGAACAACCTGAGTTTCATCTCTGGTTCTCCAGGGTAGTGGTGGGAACGTCTCCCTTTTGTCACACTTTCATCATGGGAGTATTGTTATCTTTTCGCCTCTCGCTACCCTTTGTTGTATGTCGGCATCATTTTATTCCTGCCAGAAGAGGTCTGGAATAAAAATTGGGTGGACACTCCTGGAGGTAGTTTTAGATATTTTAGTGTTGTGAGGATGCTATATCCAGACGGGGCAGAAGAAATTCTTTTGGTTCACCAACATATGAACAAATCAAAAAATAAATTCGCTCCACTCTGTATGTTGGTCTGCGTCAGAGTGTTGATGCACGCCTTATGATGAAGCATGACATGACTAAGTGTGGGAGGGCAATCGTATAACACGAAAGGGTCTTCCATGGGAAGAACAGAGCAGCTCCTACAGAAGAGTACATATTGAATCCCCCTTCCTTTCTATTGTGTGGATGAGTGGAGCATGGCATACCTGATCCCCACCTGCGTTAGTTTTTCTTTTCTGGCAGAAACTCATGCTGGTTTTCTGTACAGCTATGATGAAGTCTAGATAGATTGAAATGCTGTTCCCATCATATTGCAGGAATAAGTGTCGTGCCACAATCCCTAAAGTTTGTAAAACAGGCAAAGATATGGCAGGCTGGTGCTTCCTGCAGAGGTCTGACATCAAGTGAGCAGTGTGTCTGTTTGACTACCATTGGATGGGAGAAGCTCTCGGCATCAATCAATCAATCAGTCAATCAATCGGGGGAATTGTAAGCGTACTACTAACCCGTGAGGGTCTCAAGGCACTGGGGGGAGGGGGAGGTGAAGGAAAAAGAGGCAGCAGTTCAGTTCAGTTGAAGTGCCAGGTCTTGAGCACCTTCCTGAAGGTGTTCAGGGAGGGGGCAAGTCTGATGTCGATAGGGAGCTCGTTCCAGGTCTTGGCTGAGATGTAGGAGAAGGCCCCTCCCCCTGTTCTGACTCTGCGGATGCATCGAGTTTCGGCAAGGGCGAGGGCGAGGTTGGTGGAGCGGAGGTTATGTTTGGGTATGTGGAAGGTGATTCTCTCGTTGAGGTATTGAGGCCCTGTGTTATGGTGGCATTTGTAGGTGTAGGTGAGTATCTTGAATATTTTGATGTGCCCATGTCGAGGGATGCTGAGGACAAGTCTGGCTGTGGTGTTCGGTATCGTCTGGAGCTTGCAGAGTAGAGACTTGTTCATGCCGGCGTAGAGGGCGTTTCCGTAGTCCAATCTGCTGGTTATGAGTGCGTGGGTGACTGTCTTCCTTGACTTGGGGGGATGCATTTAAAGGTCTTTAGGAGGATGCGAAGGGTGTTGATGCAGCTGGATGCGACGGCGTTGACCTGCTTGTTCATGTAGAGGGAGGTGTTGAGTATGATGCTGAGGTTTCTGGTGTGGTCCATGGGTGTCGGTGGGCTGCCGAGTGCAGTGGGCCACCAGGTGTTGTTCCGTGCCAATGGGGTGGTTCCGGGCACAAAGACTTCTGTCTTCTCCAAGTTGAGATTCAGGCAGCTGTTGCTCATGCAGGATGCAACGTCCTGCATTCCTTCCTGGAAATTGTATCTGGCGGTGGTGGGGTCATTGGTGAGGGAGAGTATGAGCTAGGTGTTGTCGGGGTAGGATACTATGCTGAGGCTGTGCTGTTTGACGATGACTGCGAAGGAGGCCATGTAGATGTTGAAGAAGCTTGAGCTTAGTGATGATCTCTGGGGTACTACGCAGTCAATTTTTGTAGGTTCATTGAGGTAGGGTGGCAGTCTTATTCTTTGGCTTCTGACCGCAAGGAACGAGCGGATCCAGTCAAGGGCGGTTCCTTGTATGTCGGCGTCTTGTAGTCTGGCGATGAGTGTGCAGTGGGAGACAGTGTCGAAAGCGGCTGACAGGTCGAGTAGGTTTGGGGCTGCAGTGTGGCCTTGGTCAAGGAGGGTGTGGATGTCATCTGTGGCAGCGAGAAGGGTGGTCTCAGTGCTGTGGTTGCTGCGGAATCCGGATTGAGAGGGGTCTAGTATGGAGTTGTCTTTGATGAACTTTGTTATCTGTGCATTGACGGTCTTCTCTGCGACTTTCATCATGAAGGGCAGGAGAGAGTTGGGCCGGTAGTTTTTGAGGTCCATGGGGTCTGCTGAGGGTTTCTTCAGCAGGGGTCGGACTTCTGCACATTTCCAGTCATCAGGGAAGGTGCCGGTTATGAAGGTGGCGTAGATGGTGTGTCGTAGTTCTGGTGCAATGATGCTGGCGGCTCTGTGGTAGATGTGTGGTGGGCAGGGGTCCGTGGGGGCCCCGAGTGGATGCCTTTCATGGTGGAGGTTGTCTCTTCGGTCATGACTGGTGTCCAGGAGGCAATGGTGGGCTGGCTGGTGAAGCTGGGGTGCGTGGTGGTTGCAGGGTCAGGTGTTTGGTCGTTGAAATTGTCATAGAGGTTCTTGATTTTCAGGTGGAAGTATGATCCAAGCTTGTTGCAGAGGTCCTGGGAGGGGGTGATGTCTGTGGTTTTCCTGGGGGTGTTGGTGAATTCCTGGATGACGGTGAAGATCTCCTTGGAGTTGCTGGTGTTGGTAAGGATTTTTTTGTGGATGAAGGTTCTTTTGGTGGTTCTGATGTGTTGGTGGTATTCTGTCATGGCGTCTTTGTAGGTGGTGTGTTTTTCAGGCCTCTTGTTGTTCTGCCAGTTCTTCTCTAGGTGCCTGCAGGTGCGTCTGGCTTCTTGGAGGTCGGCAGTGAACCAAGTGGCTTTGCTATGGTGCTGTCTGTCAGAGTTGTGTAGTGGGACGAGCTTGTCTGCGCAGCTGGAGATCCAAGCATGGAGTCCCCTGGCTGCAAGGGTGGCATCCGTAGTGGTGGTGGGGGTGTTGTGGTTGAGGGTGGAGTTGAGCTGCGCCTTGGTGACTCTGCTCCAGTTTCTTCGCAGAGGGTGCGTAGCAGGGTCTGGCGGCTTGGGTTTGTTAATGAACAAGTGTACGCAGTGGTGGTCGGTCCATGGGGGTTGCATGGTGTGGCTGAAGCGGGTTCTGTTTTCCCCTATGAAGATAGGGTCGAGGGTGTGTCCTGCCTTTTGGGTGGGCAGGATGAGGAGTTGTTTCAGTCCGATGTTGGTGAGGTTTTCAAGGAGGGTGGTGGAGTTGTGGTCGCTAGGGTTGTTGAGGTGGAAGTTCAGGTCTCCGATGAGTATGTAGTCCATGGAGGCGATGGCGTGGGGAGCGATGAGGTCAGTGATGGTGGAGGTGAAGGGGGTACGGATGCCAGGGGGTTCAGCAGCAGAGAAGGCGTCGCTTGAGGTGGAGAGGCAGAGGGAGTTTTTTCGTGTGATGGCGAGTCCTCCACCCTTGTGGTTTGGGTGGTCCTTCCTCTGGATCTTATATCAGTCCGGGATGGTGATGGCAATGTCGGTGGCAGAGGAGACGTTGGTCCAGGTTTCTGTAAAAATGCAAAGTTTCTTTAGAGAGTTTCAAGGAGATTTCAATGGAGTGTCTGGGCATGGAGCGTACTTAGAGAAGGATGCACTTCAAGGCGTTGGCGGTTATGGCAACAGGGGAGGTGGTGAAGGTCTGGCGGCAGTGGCGGCAGGAGAAATGCCCATGGGTTGTATTCAGGGTGGACTGCTAGCAGTTGGTGCTTCTTCCGGAGTTGAGTGCGAGGAGGGCAGCTGCTTCGTAGCCATGGATTGTTGGAGATCTATGGTTTCTGGCGCTGGTTGCGGTCGGGTGGCCGACGGGCGCAGACGGGCTTGCCTTTGGCGTGCCAATGGTGCGCCGGTGGTGCGGCCGCACAGCGTCCTCCATTACATAGGGGAGGGGGAGGGAAAGTACAGCTGGGAGGCGGGAAATGGGAAGCAGCATGGCGGAGGGGTCGTGGGTGCAGTAGCGGCAGCAGGCAAGGAAACAAAATACACAACTAGAGAATAACTAAAAAACATATTAGTACAAGGCAGGCAGAGCAATAAGGGCACAGCAATTTACGGGCACAGCAAATAGGGGCACAGCATTAAGGGCACAACAATAAGAGCACAACAATACCTGCAGCGGGAGACCAGGGGAAGGCAGAGAGCGGGCCGAGAGTGGTCTCAAACCCTGCTCCCACCAGGCAGTGTCAACGGTAGACCAGCGGAGCTGCGGGGGTAGAGAGGGGATCTCCGGCCAGAAGGTCAGAGGTCTTGCTCCATCAAACTGTTGGTGAGCATGTGTTTAATAAACCCAACTATTCAACGATTATTCCTCTGTGATCTTGCTTCAAAATCATCATATTTGATTTGGTTTTAATAATGTTGAGCACTTTCTCTGTGTTGACCAATCTTTCATTTATCACTTCGACATCAACCTCTTGTCTGATATGCGTTGTTCCATGCACCCATTTTGGTGCTCATGTTTTTCTATTTTGGTTTTTATAGAGTACATCCAAGTATTTTGTGTAAAATGAAAGTCTGGAATGCCTTTGATCGCTTGGACCAACTGAAGTAACTAAGGTTGCAGTCCTCTTTTAATAGATATTGAATTGTTTGTGATGCTCAATGGAACTTTTAGTCCTGAGGATGACCGTGTAATTCGACAGTGGTCGAAACGCCGTCGACGCCTTTGTGGCCAAAATTTATGAAGGACACATTCATTTTGTATATGTTGTACCCTTATTGTAACGTATATTTTTTCGTTTGCCACTTGTCTGGTCTGTGATTTGTATTGTTTGTATGCCAGCATTTTATTTTGAGCATTATTGTCTTAACTGTTTTAGATTTTGTAATAAATTTACAGTAATTGTTCTTCTGCATATGGGTATTCTTATTTCTCTCTTTCCCTTTCATTAATGTATTATTTGTCCAGTGTATGATTTGTATGTTTATGTCTTGTTTTTGTATTTTTAAGCAAATTGCTTCTTGAACCTTTGTTAGGAAAATATATTATTGCCCCTGGTTCAGGTGTGTTGGGCTGCCCCTGTTGTTGGTAATGATCACCAGAATATAATGGCCATCTGGGAGGCTGCCAAAGTCTGTGCTAGCCCTGTGCCACCGGGTGTCTGAAATTCTCTATGTGTTGGCCGAAGCTGAAGGTTCAGAACTTCCTGTAGCTTGGCATGCTGCGCAGACTTGGACAGCCCTCTCCACCAGATTGTCAAGGCCCGGGAACCAGACTTTGCTTTACAATCAGCTGTTGGTTTGCACCATTCCCTGTTGGCAGGCATGAGCCATTTATACAACCTGTTGCTTCCGGCTTTCAGGGATGACTAGCCTCGCTCCCCTCAAGAGGCATCCTTCGGCTGTCTCTGTAAGCTCGTGCCTCTCGTGGTGAAGCAACTGCAGTGTATGTGTCAGGCTTCTTTCATCCTATACATAGAATGGGTTGTTAGGAAGTTCCAGTCACTTGATCTGATTGCGGCCATGGCTAGGTGGAGACAGCCGTCAGACTCAGTGGCTTCTACAATACCCAATAGTGACACTGGAAGTGGTCATGTTCAGCTTCTTCATCTTCCCTTGTGGTGGGTCAGGCATGTTTTAAGAGATATTCAGCTGGATTTTTCAAACCTGGTTGGTACTCGATATAGAATTGATATTCTTGGAGTTATATTATTCACTTCTTGATCCCAGGAAGTGGTTTGGAGGCTGACCCTAAAAAAAGTGAGATTCATGGTTCATAGTCTGTGGGTATGACAAACGAGTGGCTGTACAAGTAGAGGTGAAAGTGGCGACATTATCAATGGATTCAATTTCCTCTTTGTCAGTGTGTGAGCACTTGTGATTGGTTGGGGTGAGGACAATGCTAGCATATTCTACTGGCACCCATTCTCTGCAAGCTTGGTGTTGGGAGATGATGTCTCTGTTCCCGGTGAGACTAGCATCCACTGACAGTTCTAACTCCATTCTGGGGTTGAAGTAAGCTAGTGAGATCTCCTCTGAGAGTGTGTTCTTGTTCTCTTGGAATACCTTTGCTTGTGTTGGCCCCCAGACCCACGCAGTGCATGCCTTGTGAAAGATGTGCAACAGCGCTGTCAGGAAGGCCATGTTTCCGATACACCGGCCACAATACGTTACCATGCTGAGGAAACTATGAACTTCAGAGACTGGTATCTATGAGGACAGTGACAGGATGTCCTAGTATGTGTACTTGGCATTTAGGGGTGGAGCTGCTTGGTTGCTTTTGTGGCTCCGACATTTGGATGATGTGCATAGCTTCACTTTGCTCGTCATCGTACATGTCACTACATTCTTGAACTTTGGGTTTGACTTTGATTCTATGCACTCATTTTTTTGGAGTTGGTTTCTGTGCAATGGATGTGCCAATCAATTTGAAAAATGACTGACCTTTCTGCAGGCTGCACATTTTTTCTTAGTGCAAAGCAGTCCTCTGTGGAAGTGAATGGTCTGCCACACTACTGGCAGGGATAGCAGGTCATTCCTGTCTTTTTTGTGTCTTTATTCCTGCTGGATGCATTACACATTTATTCAATTCTGTTCATCTGGAAGTGTTCAGATGCTGGCCGATACCTTGAATCCGGTAAAAAGTGTATCAGTAGACTCATCAGGATTCTGGCTACAGCAAAAACCATTTGTAGTTTTGATTAGCAAGAGGATCAAAATGGGACATGAGGGCTGCTTTAAGAGTGTAGTAGGTGTACTGGGACCCTGCTTCTCTGACATTTTTCTTCATCTTCTACCCTTTCTCTCCAACTACATGGAGGAGGAGCAGACCTCTGCAGCCAGCCTCAATGTCCATCATGACGAAGTAAGTCTCCAGGTGTTTAACTTAAATTTTCCAGCAAAAGGCTTGATGGGTGGAATGGCAGTTTTGTTCAGGGAGTTGGGGCTCATTGCAGTTAAGAGTCGTGGTAACTAATTGGCTAGCCAGGCTTGATGGTCTCAATTGTGACTGTTAAGGTTCCTCAGGATGCACAGGCCATGTGGAGGTGACTGAATTGTATGGGTACAGCCCAGTGAGGCCTGAGTGCCGTGAAGTGGCTTTGTGCTGAGGAGTTCCTTTCACCACATGCTTGTAGGTTAGGCCTTCATGGCTGTAGGCATCGAGGGCTGCGGAGGTAGTCCCACAGGTGCTTTTGAGGGCGTGGCAGCACTCCAGTCTGTGCCGTTGTAGGCATTAGCGTTAGCTCCAACGTTCAGGTTGGAGAACATGTAGTTCTTTGACCGAATGGAGGCATTGTGCTCAGAAGAAGTCTACGGGTGGAGCGTGGCGATCAGCCGCCTCGATGGAGGGCCTCCCCTGATGCCTGAGCATCCCCCAGAGGTGCGCCATTTGGTTGCAATAGTGGAGGAGCAGGACGTGGCAGCCCATGGTGAAGGAGAAGTAGGCAGCTGAGGGTGCAGCAGAGAGTGGCTCACCACGCCCTGATCGTCACCATTACAGTGTCAGTGAGGGTGCGGGTGCAGGTGCTTGGGGAACCCAATGACCACAATATACCAGTTGTGTTGTTCAATTTCTGCTGTTCCCTGGCTGAGTGGTCCTAGATGGACTAACTTTGCACAGTGCATGCCGTACCACTGGCTCAGTTCAAACAGGTGAAAATAGGAATAATTCCCCATGCTTTCAAGATCAGTGGGCTGAGGAGGTCAAAGGGTGGTGTGCATCTCACAATTGGTCCACTGTGGTCAGTACACCAGAGTTTGGTGGTGTGACTAGGTGCTGACGAATGTTCCAGGACTAGTGGCTTAGTGGACTAATGCATCCACTGCAAGGGCCTGTGTTCACTTTCATGGTCACAGGTTCAAATCCCAGAGAGTCAACTCATCCTTTCTCAGGTCAATAAATTGAGTACCATTGAGGTGTGTAACAATAAACATTTGTTATTCAGCGCCAAGATGCACCTTTGGGGGTGAACATGCACTTTATAAATACTTATGTTATGTTATATACCTCTTGAACACTGGCAACACACAATATATATAAATACCAAGGTAGGGGTAGTTCCTCCTTCCCCAAAATGGTCACCAAAGGTTGACCCAAGTGGCTAGTAGTTCTGCTGCAGGAAGATCTGAAGGTCAGATTTTGGTGCCCTCACACACCTGTGGGGACCATTCTGGTGAAGGAGGAACTACCCCTATCTTGATATTTGATGATCTGTTCCCGGGGAGGAGCTTGGGTGTAGAACCTCATTAAAATATTTTGCTCTTCCTTCCCTCTTTTGATTTTGAGAAACACACAATATACACATCTATCAGAAAGCACATTTAAAATTGTACCAAAAGCCCAGTGTTAGGATTGATAGGTGACTAGGAATGACTGTGGCTAATATGTGAGGTGAAAAAATATGATAATAAGCCCTGATTCCCTCTCAGGAGTAGTGGAGGCATCCTGTAAGGAAATTCTAGCAGTCAACAAGTGTGATTGAAAGCATGCTTCTGGGCCCTTAACAAATTGGTGATGATTCTGTTGAAGATTCAAGAACATGTCTAAGTTCATACATATCAAAAGCTCTGGAATGCTGAGGATTTTTAACTTGTGTTTTTAGCTTTCAAATCCCCATATGGACTTTGTGCAGCTGTGTGGGTCACAGGTTTTGGGTGGGAGTGTAACAGGGCTGCTTTTATAATTTTTTCAGGCCACTGATGAAGAAAGCTTTATACACTCAGATGTGAATGTCATATTTTTCTCAGATGGGAGCCAAGGTACACTGTTGGGTTCTCTGTCCATTCTCTCGGTACGTCTCTGTCTCTGCGTGCCGAGAGAACACAGCAAACGTTAGGAAACCAGGATTCGGGAGTGGGGAGGAGAAACGGTTGGGTAGTTGCAGGGAAAAGTTGTATGTGTTTTCTTACCATTTCCGCTGACTTGAATAAAGCTTCTTTCACCTACTGAAAGACTCCCGCTTCTTTACAATGGCGACACATTGCAGTCAGCGGGATCTCCACGCGTGCTGACATACGGTGCAGCGATCTGCGGACTCAGTGCAGCAGTGCTCCTCATCTGAACAATTCCTGGTTTCAAGGATCAGGTATCACGATCTACTAACTGACACCCAGGGTATTGTGCTGCATCCAATACCAAGGTACTTGACTTTTAAATATTTCTTATGGCTTGATTCTCTCCGCTGCCCCTTCAGTATCATGTCACTGCAACATCGTCACCAGTTTTCCCCAGTGCGGTTCACAGTGACCCACATACCACGTCTGCCTAAATCACTACGCGCATGCATTGATCGTAGCGGCTATCTTTAAACCAGGCATTATTCCAAAGCCTGCATCGTACTCCACATTATCTTCTTTACGGCCATATTGGGGTCAGGCCAACTCCTTGTTTGTGCTGATCCTGTTGATCTGCACACCATTCTTCACAATTTGCACATCTATTTTTGATTGTGCTGATCTCGGTGATCTGCACACTATGCCTCACAATTTAAACATCAATTGAGACTCTGATCTCCATGATTTACACACTGTTTGTGTGCAAATCTTCTTGTTATTGTTTATATTGCACGTGCTGATTCCGTTGATCAGCGCACCTTACTTAAAGTGCTACAAGTGCTTTTTGGTGTGCATCTTCTGCAGTGACACGCACACCTTTTCCACAACACATTTGTTTTCTCGTCATCTTCTACGTTGTGTTATCTTCGTACCTTCAAAGTACATTGTTTCTACTCCATTTGACCATGTACCAATCAATTAGCCCACCTGCACCTTTTATACCCAATTCAGCTTCTCCAGAAATAGATTGGGAAAAATGGATTTGAAGCATATGTTTAGGTACTGAAGGCCGTAACATTTTGAAACACATTTCTAAAGACATAGCGGCACATGCATCAAGCTAAGCAAATTGCGATTCCTCAATAGCGATTATTAAGGAATCGCTATTAAGGAATCACAATTGCCTATGCATGTAGGTTTCGCAAAAAAATAGCGATTCCAACACATTTCCTATTTGCTATTAGGGAATGCTATCCCATTCATTCCTATGTGTCTAGAAGCCCATAGGAATGAATGGGAAACCATTCGCAATTTGTGAATACCAACTAGGTAATCGCAAATTGAGAATGCAATTTCAAGGGTGCCAGGGGGCCAAAAGGCCACCCTGATGCACCCCCAAAATTAGCATCAAAAATGCAATTTGGTGCATTTTTCTAAGGAATTGCAAACTACCATCAACTTGAAGTTGATTTTTTTTGCGATTCCTTAATGCAAAGTTGCATTTTGAGAATGCTTCTTCCATTGCATATAGGAAATCGCAAATTGCGATTCCCTAACTGCATTCGCAAAATAGGTAATTGCAAATTTTTTGATTACTGATTTTGCAAATGGCTTTGGTGCATCTCCAAAGGCTAATTACTGGTCGCAAAGAGGCCGATTCTGCGAATCGGCCTGTTTGCGACTGGTAATTAGCTTGATGCATGTGCCCCAAAGTCATTGTTGGTGATGGTGAAGGTGATAATGTAGTAGACAAGTATGCTACTGCCATCAAAGCTCTAAACGCTTGTTTCAAAGCTTGCAAAAATGTAACCTTGGAAAGATACAAGTTTTATAAAATAGTCCAATTGCAAGGTGAACCTGCCTCAACTTACGTTGGCGCCCTGGGCATTCTTGATGCTTCTTGTGAATACAAAGCATTCAAAGAGAAAATGATAAAAGACCAGATAGTCAAAAGGACACAATCTTACTCTACAAAAAGCAATGGACAATGCAACAAGAATTGAAAGCACTAGTTTGTACATGGAGCAAATGTCTTCGACTGAAAGCAAGACTCAGAGCGTGTGTGCAATAAAATCAAAGTATAAGGGAACAAAAGAGTTTAAAGAAAAACTAGATGAAAGAAATAGTAATGTCACATCAAGGAAAATACTAATGTGCTACAGGTGTGGCAGTACCAGTCATCTTGCTCATGTCAAGTCGTGCCCAGCTGTTGACAAAATATGCGCCAAGTGCTCAAAGAAAGGGCACTTTGCCAAGGTTTGCAGGTCCAATGGAAACAAACCATTTAAGAAAGTGTAGAATCTTTAACGGAAGAAACTTTTTCATCCAGCGAGGAGGATGATGAAATTCTCACTACTGTGGACATGGATTGTTCCGGTGGTATTTGGAGTGTCAATTCTCAAGGACTGAAAAGACCTCTATGCACTATTAGTGTGAACAGAGTTGATGTCCAAGTGCTAGCTGATTCCGGGTCTCCTTTTACTCTGATAAGTGAGTCAGTTTGGAGAGACCCTTTTCCAAAGCAAGCTTTGAATCAGTATAATGTACTTCACATTGGATATGGAGGCAAAGTCATTGATGTTGTCGGTGAATTCAAGGACAGCAAATCCAAGGGTATAATATATGCAGCTAGGGATGAGGCATGCCTCCTCGGATGGAGGTACCAAGACAACCTTGGTATTATCCTTGATCCTAATAATGTTCAAAAAGTAATATTGAAGAAAGATTTCTTCCAAGTACAAGCCGTCCAAGAAAATTCATGGGAATTGTTGTATCTAGAAGTATTTAAAAAAGAATTGGGCCTCTTTAAAAGTTTTAAGCATAGTGTGGAAATGTGGATTTTCCTAATCAGTTATGTCCCCTATCTTGGACCCCAACGGTTCTATATGCATGTTACAAGTACATGTATGTTCCCTCCAGTTCCAGTTTCTAAGACGCAAACATATGTGTGTCTACCGTCGACATGTTCTCTGTCAGATTCGCCATCGATGGGCTGGATATTCGATTCCTAAGTATGAAAGGCCACCGACTTTATATGGCTAAATTACTACATTTTTACAGTTCAGGCAAGTAGGCCCGATTCTGTCCTCAAAGCCTTTCCCTGCTCTCTGTCTCTGACAGCTTCAGCTTGAGCTCGCATCTGTATCCATGAACTTTGTCCTACTCCCTGTGCAGCTAACGGTGCCTGCCTCGGCCAGTCTTCGCCTGCCTGCCAAGAAGCTGTATTTCACCTTCGAATTATCTATTTTGCTCTCCAGCCGATGCATTCCTGTCTAGTGATTTAGGTAAACATTTCCTTTAGCTCACAAGCAAAGGACTCAGCCTCTCCGTCCTCCTGCAAGTGATTCATAGCCCTGTTGCCATGGAAAGTTTTCTGCCCCTCGCATCTCATATAGACACTTAGACGCTTGTACACACGCACACAGTTAGTATAGAATAGATTCTGTCCGAGAGTCCTTCCTTGTGGATAACATAGTTCTCTAAACATAGGATGTTAGATATGATTTGGGATTAGGTTGACTTGACCCCCCAGACTTCTCGTCTCCACATGTAGAGCTAAATGTCAAGTCCCCTTCACCCCCTAGTTGCACGTCAATCACACGTCATACTGCTGCGCACGCATCTATGTTAAGTATTATCGTATAGATCCACCTATGTAAGATAACCAGAGCCAATCATGTTTCTTTTTGCTCCTTATTACGCCTAGTTTCAATTACGTATCACTATGTTAATTTATCTTATCAATCGTTACGCCTTTTTTGCATTTGTTTCATTGTAAGGGTATGACCTATAAAAGTTACTTCTTGTCAATAAAGTATTGTACTTCACTTCCTGAACCCCCGTGGTGACGGAACCTGAAGGCCGCGACTCGAGTCGGCCATTTTTGATGGAATAAAGCCCATTTAGAAAACCTCTTATACCACGGATTCTGCCTCTTGTTATTCTGAGCTATTTTTACTTTATTTTAAAGATTCCGTATGAAATTCAGTATTAGGTAAAAAAGAATATTTACCACATAATGGCGCCCGAATAGGGACACTTTCTCATCTCACGCGCCGGCGGTGCGTTGCAGGCCCGGTCTCCTGCCACAACTGGACGGACCATAAACGCGTACCAGCAGGATTTCCTGTAAGCTCCCTCCGGTCAAGCGGGGGCGACTGAGGCTGCGATCAACCCAGACGAGGCGGTGAGAAGTGCGAAGTATCCCGACCAGAGCCTAGCTGAGAGAGCAAGATCCGAGGTATACAGAGGCCCACCAGGTTTCTCGAAATCCCGATGTCCAGAGGGTCCGCTGTCCGCAGTCATCGAGTCCTGTCCTTTCTCTGAGGCCTTCCGTTTCAAGGAGCTACTCGGTGAGTACCATCGCCGGGGAGGCGTGTTGACGCGCACATAGGTTGTGCCGGTCAAGACGGATTTGGGTACACAAATCCGGTCTGCACTGTTTAGCAGTGTATATGTACTGTTTAGCAGTATATCAAGTATTCCGAAGTATTCAGTTACTGTCAAGAATTCAGCGTGGTGATTAGTTAGGCAGACTGTCATCATTGTCGGTCGTTGTTAAAATGTTTAATGTTTAATGTTTAAAGTGTTCAAATATTGTGGTATGAATGATTGTTCATTGTTCACTGTTCATTATTGTGTTTTTTTCGTATTAAGTGAATTCAAGAGTAAGTATCAGATCAGTTGTCAATATGCCGCTTTTCTCGAAGTTAAGACAGATTACCACCAGAAAAGGGGTGCTTGAAGAAGCAGTTCCTATTCCTCCTAGGGACACTCCAGGGCATTTTATGTACCATAAGCATGGCTTAGATGCCATATTGTTTCTTGATCTATGGGTAGATTATACCAAGGGATTGCCGGAAAGTCAAAGGTGGCCCGCAGCGGGAACCTGGGATGCAGAGTGCATCATGAAAGTGGAGGAAGAGTTATGGAAAAGAAAGGTCAGACAGTCACAGAAAGACGCTGTTGAGTTATGGCGTAAAGAATCTCATAGACGTACAGAAAAAGCACGTAGACAAGAAGAGAGGAGTAAAGAAAGTTCAAATAAAGTTCAAGAAAATCTATTAATTGAGGAAGGTATCCGAGTGAAATCAGAACAAGTAAATAGACAAAGGAATGCTCTTATGAATGGTATGTATCCCCTTCTAGCCGAAGGACTACCTAAGGCTGTTACAGAGATGCCAAAAGACTTGCCACCCCCATTATTTCCAATTAAGGTACATCAAAAAGGGCATCCCAGAACCGCAGAAGATGTTTTTCTTTCCTCATATCTAGACGATGCAGCTCCCGAGTATGCTAGCGCCACACCACATAGACCGTCTGGCGGAGGGGTTCAACGTCAGGATCAGGTATCTGTACCCGTGCAACAGCAAGTCCCGACGCAAGCTTCGGCAAGCACATCTGTTTCCGCATCTGTCTCCGCAGTCGATTCTACAGGGGCGTCGACGCCCATAGTTGCTGTGTCACGTTCGACGAACCCATTCACACCCGACGCCCCAGATGGGGCCACGGGAGGTGCTAGCAGTACCTTTACACCACCCAGAATAAATAAACTTGTTTTTCAAGAGTCAGCGCATTCACGTACACCTAAATTCGTAAGTGAACGTACGCTTAAAGAACTCCTTGTAAATTGTAGATATGACCCGGTGGTTGGTAAAGAGGATGAAATGGTCCTGGCATCATTACGTATCAGGCGAGCCGCAGAGTATTTAGCGAGGTTACCAGGGATGATTACGCATCTAGATAACATATATCATTTTGTTCAAACAGGACGAGATCCAGGATGTATTAACAGAGCTATGGAATTCCAGAAAGTAGAGATACAGGGGGAACTGTTACGTTTCCTCATAAACTGTGTGATCAGAAATCAAGACCGTCCGGGGGTAGACCCGAATGCAATGCTTATTCTTACAAGATGGAGTCAGAATATATCAGAAGGGAGACACGATAAGCAAAATTGTATAATAGCCATGTGCCGAAAAATCCGTAAAGAAATAGAGCGTATTCATGAAGAGAGATTGGGAACAGACGAGTTCGAGCAAGATGAAGTGTCCGAATCAGGGAATTCCGCAAGACAGTCAGAGACCATAGCCTATGTAGGCAGAGGAAGATCCTGTGAAAATACTAGATGTTTTTCTGATCCCATACACTCTGTATGTCCAAATAATAGCAGAACGTATCCGACGCCTGTAATAAATCTGAAGTCTCCTGAACATTCGTTTCAAGCCGCAGATAAAATACTACGAGAACGAAGGGGTTACCACCTCCTCGATTCCATGGATGAGCAAGAATTAGCCAGATCAGCTGTTCACTGGATTGACAGTCCTGAAAAATACGGTGATGAGACCGTAGCACACACGTTTTTTAATCTCAGTACAGATGAACAACGTTTAGCTGGAATCTATATGATTCAGCAACTCCTCATATTATATAAGAGCCAACATGCTGACCCTGGTCCTTTACCTGATATATTAACGGAACTACTCACAAACAGATGGAGAGGTTCTAGTAACAAGCTAATTAAAGAGATATTAGTGTCACGTAAGCAGTATGTCCTTTTTGTAAGTCCGGATTCTCTCTCGCTGCCCCGCAGAGAAAGAGCGCCGTACTATATGGATAGACAAAATCCCTTACGAGAAGTGCACCCAATAAAAGGCGAAGACAATGAGTTTCACCGTGTATTTGTTTACACACCCATATCAAAAATGGAATTATTAGAAATGAAGAAAGTAGTACCTAGTCATGATAAAGACCCAGCGGGTTTCCACCGAGAAATTAAAGACATGTTACTAATGGGAGAGTACACCTTTCCTGATATTATGACGATATTAAAGGTGCTTTTGCCTGCTGGCATTTATGAAAAACTGAAAGAAAAAGAGTGGGAAGTGGGAGACCAAAAGATAGACTGGACAGCATTAGCAGAGGAAGAAAGGGCCCGAACTGCAGGTTCAGGGCTCGGGGATAAAGTTAAACTGTTACCAGGTTTACTAGTACAGGTACTGCCACGTTTATTAACTACAAAAAAGGAAGATTGGGGTGCAATCACAGCCTGCAAACAAAAGCAAGATGAAGACACAAGCGATTATTATGCTCGATTTGAAAAATGTTTTGGTATAAATAGTGGTATAAAAGCAAGTAGTGACTCATATCCACATCTATTTGTGACAAAATTAGTGGAAAATGCATTGCCCCCAGTGAAGAATAGAATATTGAAATTCGAGAGTACCTGGCAAAGTAACACTCCGTCGCAAATGCTACAAATGTTACAGTATCATCACAATAGAATTAGGGATGAACAAGAACACGAGCATAGACGCATGAAGGATACAAAAATGAAAATGCTAGTTTCTCAGACAGTACCAGCAGATGGTCACAAAAAGGGTGTGACACATTCTGGTGATTCTGCAGTTCCTGTAAAAGGAACCTGTAATTACTGTAAACAACTAGGCCATTATGTACACGATTGTCCAGTCCTGAAACGTAATATAGCTACAGGCATTGCAAAGGAGAGACCACGATTAGTTAGACAAGATCAGAATGAACAAGGAGCTATGCAGCATGGACAGTCCATGCCAGTTCAGCAACAGTCCATGCCAGCCTCACAGCAACCCATACAGTTTGTGCCAGCTGCACCACCGTTGCCTGCTACTGCCACACAAACCACAACACGACAAATGTATCAGACTGCACAGTATGAATATCCTGAGTATCAGCGTTACGCATGAACAAGCCTAGAGAGGGAAGTTGACTTACCGCTTATCGAGATTCCTGTGGATCAAGAAGGACCTTATGTACATAGTGAATTATTAGGTCAAGATAGAAAATTCTTACTCGATACAGGGGCAAGTCGAACAACTATAAAACGTAGTGAAGTTCCAGGGGCACCCCTCTCAGGCTCTCAAAATGTTTCCCTTGGTTTTTCAGGAAAACCTATTGTTAATGAAGTATCACAGCCTCTACCACTTACGATAGGACCTTTGACACGAACTACAGATTTACTGCTTACTAAATCATGCCCAGAAAATCTGTTAGGAATTAAAACTCTGAAAGCACTAGGAGCCATAATATGTTGTTCTCCGGAAGGAGTAAGGTTGTTTTTACGTGATTTTAAAGGTCACTATGTGTCTAGGGACATGGATCCCCGACTACAGACTTTACCAGTACATCTATGGGCACAAGGCCCTACGGATGTTGGCTGCATGAACATTACACCCTATCGAGTCACACTGAAAGCAGGAGTGGTACTACCACGAATGCGACAATACAAGTTACCGCATGATGCTGTAGTGGCTTTGCTGAAAATCATTGATGAGCTGATTGCCCAGGGAGTAGTTGTAGAAACAGACTCCAATGTATGTAATTCACCGATAATTCCGATTCTTAAACGAACTGATCCTACTGCCCCACCAGTATACCGATTGGTTATTGATTTGCGTGAACTAAACAAGTGTATTGTACCACAATTCCCTGTGGTCCCTGATATATCATCATTGTTGACAGCAATTGATTCCGAAGCAACATTCTTTACTGTAATTGATCTCAAGAATGCCTTTTTCAGCGTCCCAATAGATCCGGAAAGCCAATATTTGTTCGGATTCAGTTTAAATGGGCGCAGTTTTAAATTCTCACGCGCTCCCCAAGGATTCACAGAAAGCCCCAGCATTTACAGCCAAGCACTGAAACGAGAACTTGACAGTATCCACATGCCAGTCAATACTGCACTGCTTCAATATGTCGATGATCTGCTGATCACCGCGAGAAGCGGACCTGAATGTGAAAAGGCTTCTCTGACAGTTTTACATTTTCTAGCCGACAAGGGGCACAAGGTGTCTCCTTCTAAGCTGCAATTCTGTGTCCAGCGAGTTATTTATCTTGGTCACTCGCTGTCCAAGGAGGGAAGGCAGCTTACACCAGATCGCATCCAGTTAATTGCTAACATGTCAATACCCCAGACACAAAAGGAGGTGCGGGCTTTCATAGGTCTCACTTCATATTGTAGGCAGTGGATCCCTCAGTACGCATTTCTAGCAAAACCACTCATTCAGTTAACCACACAGGAGGCAGCCACATCGACTGTTCTCCCTTGGACTCAGGAACATACACAAGCTTTTGAAAGCCTAAAGGAAGCTTTATGTCAAGCACCTGTTTTAGCAACACCATGTTATAGCAAACATTTTACACTCTTTGTCACAGAACACGAAGGTACTGCCTTGTCAGTACTCACTCAGGACCAAGCAGGATCACGCAAGCCATGTGCTTATTTTTCCAGTACATTAGATCCCGTAGCTCAGGCTTTGCCTGCATGCCTGAAATCAGTGGCAGCGACAGCTTTAGCAATCAGACAAAGCGATGCCATAGTGTTAGGACATCCATTGACAGTACAAGTACCACATGCAGTAGAGGTTCTTGTGAACCGAACACAAACACAACACTTGACCATAGCAAGACTTACCGGTTATGAACTGACATTGTTTCAACCACACATAGAGATCCGACGGTGTAATACATTGAATCCTGCTACACTATTACCTGTAATTGGAATAGACCCACTAGCTCATGATTGTGTTGAAATCATTGAAATAAAGACGAAACCTAGACAAGACTTGACAGACGTTCCATTGTTAGATCCAGACCTGACGTTGTATGTAGACGGATCGTGCATGAGAACAAGTACAGGAGATTTAGTGGCCGCGTATGCAGTCACAACAGACACAGAAGTTATTGAGACAAATTGTATAGATACTTTGTCAGCCCAAGCAGCAGAACTTATTGCTCTAACGCAAGCCTGTATTCAAGCCACAAATAAGAAAGTTAATGTATACACTGACTCACGTTATGCATTCGGAGTTGTACACGACTTCGGCGTGCTGTGGCGAGAGAGAGGTTATTTAACCTCCCATGGTGCCCACATTCAGCACGGACCCCTCATTCATGCCTTGTTAGACGCAATACATCTACCCACTGCTATATCGATTATGAAATGTAAAGCACACACGAAGGTTACTGATATCATTTCTCAAGGCAATGATTTAGCTGACAGAACAGCTAAACAGACTGCTCAGAATCGCACATTAGACATGACAAAGCCAATAGTTCAGGCACCAACACAATGTATGACAATTAAGGATCCCGCACTTGACGTAATTGACATACAGACACATGCCACAGCAGAAGAAATAAAGAAGTGGACTGAACTAGGAGGGATCCAGACAGATCAAGGATGGATGACGAAGGAGAAATCTGTATGGTTTCTCCCTGATTCCATGGTTCAAGCCATTATAGCTACAGTTCACAGTCCAGCACATTTAGGAGAGAAGGCTATGCTAGACAGCATTCAGCACATTTGGTTCAACAAACATTTACGAGCAGCAGCTAAACAAAAAGTTCGTACCTGTATGATATGTTGTCAGTTCAATCCAGGAAAGGGTGTTCCCGTAGAGCAGGGTGGATTTCAGCCTCCTGACCATCCTTTTGAAGTCCTCCAGATGGATTATATTCAGATGGAACGTTGTCGAGGATTCAAATATGTTCTCGTAGTTGTCTGCGCTCTCTCCCGTTGGACAGAGGCGTACCCCGTATCAGATTACACGGCCCCGACTACTGCCAAACAGTTAGTTCGAGAATTCTTCCCACGGTACGGGCTACCACGTGTTGTATATTCAGATAACGGCCAGCCTTTCTCATCCGAATTAATGAAACATGTCTCACTTTTGTTGGGATATCAGTGGAAATTCCACTGTGTCCGACACCCTGAGGCAGCAGGTCTCGTGGAACGACATAATCAAACTTTGAAAATCAGATTGTCTAAAATATGTAAGGAGAAAGGTGTTGACTGGATAGTAGCCTTACCAGTTGCACTATTTTACATGAGAATGGTAGCACACTCTCGAACAGGGCTATCCCCTTATGAAGTGATCTTTGGTAGACCACCGAATATGTGGGGGACGCCTATACCCCGTAAAATAACTGATGTTGACTGTAATATGCTGACAGATTACCTGGCTTCCTTGATGTCTGCACTACAATCTTGTCGTTCACAGGTAGTCGCAGCTTTTCCCGACAACACCGAGGTGAAACCTCATGATGTAATTCCCGGCGATTATGTTCTCGTCAGGAATTTCGATCGAAAAACCCAACTGGAGCCAAGGTGGAGGCTTCCTAAGTTGGTCCTGCTGACGACCAGAACAGCTGTGAAGATCGAAGGAAGAAAAGGCTGGGTGCATTCCAGCCATATCAAGAAATTTCATGGACTTCCTCCTGACACAAACAGTACTCCCCGTGTGTCTCCCCCCATTGACTCAAAGCTACCCTTGGCTGAGGCCAGTAGCACCGAAATCTATAAGCAGAAACTCAGGTCCAGATCCAAACTGTCGGACGATTTGATTGTTTAAGTCCTCTCCAAGGTGAAGCGGTTGAATCTGTCCCGACATGTATCCCTTAGGTCTGAATGATGTAGAGTCCAGAATCATAATGAAACGACATGCTTATTGTAAATTACTGCGTAGCCACTGTATTGTGACTTTATTAATTTTGTTTTCCTTGAGTTTTTTAATAGTTACTGCAAGCATATTGTTGCATATGTATTATCCTGTTTCTAAACGTGCTTTCAATATAACTGATGAACATTCTTTTAGTGACCTACCCCCACATGAGTTGTCCTATAGACTTGCGCTGCGCAATAACACATTCATTAGTATGTTACATCATTCCCATCAGACTAGTAATGCCACCAATTGTTGGGTGTGTGGCCGACTCCCTCCCTATCAGAATAACAAAGGAGTTCTGCCTTTCTTTCCACATCCGTTCACACACAATGGCTCCTGTGGAGCATGGTTTAGTTTATTAAATTCCATAGACCCAGACACAGCAGTTTATCAACAACATTGGATATGGGGAAATCTGAATCTAGTTTTATTCAAAATCTGTCACCCCAATAAGGAGGGTCACCCCAGTAGAACAGGAACTGATTTAGAAAATGAAGTGTATAAATTAGGTAATTTTACGCCTAATCTTATGATTTTGAATGTCAAATCCGAAGTTGAACTAATTCTGCCCACTATGTCTGTATTTCCAGTTAAGGGTGAATTATGTGTGAGAAAAGTTGGTTCCATACATATGGGCCATAGCCAATGCGTTACTACAGTAGAATATAGTGATCAAGGTAAATCTTCATTTAGAGCTTCTCGCCATTCTTACTTTATATGTGGTCAGACGGCATATATGCGTCTGCCTCTAGATTGGGATGGTACCTGTTACATAGCATTCCTTCTGCCACCTGTTTTCCTAGCTCCTCCTGATTATCATCGAAATGTTCATTTAGTACACAAAAGAGAGCGTAGAGATCTCCCAGTTGTCGATTATACTGAGACGGCATGGGACAAGTATGTAGATTTCAATAAAGGTATCTTTCCCTATATAGGTACAATATCAAATAGTAAGCTGATACGCAGACTCACCAAGACTCTTGAAGCTGTAGTAAACGAGACTATAGCCGCCCTAGGCAATCTGACAGAGGAACAATCAGTGATGAGAATTGTTGTTCTCCAGAATCGTCTTGTCCTTGACGTCATCCTGGCCGATAGGGGCGGAGCTTGCAGGGTCATCGGATCCAGCTGCTGCATATTCATACCAGAAAATTCGCCATCTGTATATAAAGCTATAACACGCCTTCATAAGATTGTAAGCCAGATACACGAAAATCCAGGCACTTGGACGTGGTCCGGGTGGTTTTGGAGTGTGGTATCAGCCTGGGGATGGAGAGTTCTATCCTTCCTAGGTATTGGCCTTCTTATGCTCTTCAGTTGTTGTTTATGCCTGCAATGTGGACCAGCGATTTGTGGTCTGTGTGCCACATCATGCATTCCATATCACAGTTCTCGTTCAAAATGCCGGAAGAAGAAGGAAGAAGAAATGATGCTCCATGAGCAAATCGATGGAATGATGAAGATTGATATCTCTTGAAGGGCAAGTAGGGGACAAGGAGGGAATGTGGAAATGTGGATTTTCCTAATCAGTTATGTCCCCTATCTTGGACCCCAACGGTTCTATATGCATGTTACAAGTACATGTATGTTCCCTCCAGTTCCAGTTTCTAAGACGCAAACATATGTGTGTCTACCGTCGACATGTTCTCTGTCAGATTCGCCATCGATGGGCTGGATATTCGATTCCTAAGTATGAAAGGCCACCGACTTTATATGGCTAAATTACTACATTTTTACAGTTCAGGCAAGTAGGCCCGATTCTGTCCTCAAAGCCTTTCCCTGCTCTCTGTCTCTGACAGCTTCAGCTTGAGCTCGCATCTGTATCCATGAACTTTGTCCTACTCCCTGTGCAGCTAACGGTGCCTGCCTCGGCCAGTCTTCGCCTGCCTGCCAAGAAGCTGTATTTCACCTTCGAATTATCTATTTTGCTCTCCAGCCGATGCATTCCTGTCTAGTGATTTAGGTAAACATTTCCTTTAGCTCACAAGCAAAGGACTCAGCCTCTCCGTCCTCCTGCAAGTGATTCATAGCCCTGTTGCCATGGAAAGTTTTCTGCCCCTCGCATCTCATATAGACACTTAGACGCTTGTACACACGCACACAGTTAGTATAGAATAGATTCTGTCCGAGAGTCCTTCCTTGTGGATAACATAGTTCTCTAAACATAGGATGTTAGATATGATTTGGGATTAGGTTGACTTGACCCCCCAGACTTCTCGTCTCCACATGTAGAGCTAAATGTCAAGTCCCCTTCACCCCCTAGTTGCACGTCAATCACACGTCATACTGCTGCGCATGCATCTATGTTAAGTATTATCGTATAGATCCACCTATGTAAGATAACCAGAGCCAATCATGTTTCTTTTTGCTCCTTATTACGCCTAGTTTCAATTACGTATCACTATGTTAATTTATCTTATCAATCGTTACGCCTTTTTTGCATTTGTTTCATTGTAAGGGTATGACCTATAAAAGTTACTTCTTGTCAATAAAGTATTGTACTTCACTTCCTGAACCCCCGTGGTGACGGAACCTGAAGGCCGCGACTCGAGTCGGCCATTTTTGATGGAATAAAGCCCATTTAGAAAACCTCTTATACCACGGATTCTGCCTCTTGTTATTCTGAGCTATTTTTACTTTATTTTAAAGATTCCGTATGAAATTCAGTATTAGGTAAAAAAGAATATTTACCACAATAGGATTAAATTAACAATTGGGTCTCAGCCAGTGGTGCACAAGGTCAGGACCGTGCCTTTGGCGTTGCAATCAGACTTAAAAAAAGAAATTAGACAGACAGTT
This sequence comes from Triturus cristatus, assembly GCF_964204655.1. Lineage (NCBI taxonomy): Eukaryota > Metazoa > Chordata > Amphibia > Caudata > Salamandridae > Triturus > Triturus cristatus. Next base: position 211,018,659 of record NC_140591.1, on the reverse strand, counting down.
CAAGTGACGTAATATAGCCTATCGAGTTTTCCGATTGGGTGTCCCCTGTGGTTTTGGCCAAAAAAGTTAATGGTAACCTGCGCATATCAGTGGACTTACGCAATCTCAACAAAAACATATGGATGGATCAGCATCCCCTTCCAAACATTATGCAGATGACATCCACCCTCAAGGGAGCTAAATTATTCAGTTTGTTGGACATGTCATCTACGTATCATCAAATTGATTTATACACAGAGTCAAGGCATCTTACGGCATTCATCACTCTTAAGGGTGTTTTCCAGTGTAAGTGCATGCCCTTTGGTCTTGCCTCTGCCTCTGCTGTTTTTCAGAGAGTGGTTGAGAGTAGGTTTAAGGGTATGCCTGGGGTTATGGCCTTTCAGGATGATGTTTTACTGTATGGTGAAGATCAAAATCAACACAATGAAAAGTTGTGCCAAGTGCTGTCCTTGTTAAGACAAAAAGGTGTTACTATGGGTTTAAACAAATGTAGACTAAACACAACCACAGTGGATTATTTGGGGTACATGTTGTCTTTGGAAGGGCTGCAACCTAAACATAGCCTGCTTAAAGCCATTGAAGATTCAGCATTCCTTGCAAAAAAGATCAGTTAAGATCATTTATGGGCTTCATTGAGTTTTATGCCCGGTTTATTCCCAATTGTGTATCCAAGACTTACAACATAAGGTGTCTTCTCAAGAAAAATGTCCGCTTTTGTTGCAATGATGTATGTACTAAAGAATGTAATTTAATCATACATGTAGTATCTCATGTCATTTCCCTCAAAGAGTTTAATACTGAAGACAAAACCATAATCATGACTTATGCCAGCCAAAAAGGTTTGGGTGCCATCCTTTTGCAGCATAGGGATGGCAAGGATGAGGTAATTGCAGTTGCCTCAAGAAGTTTGAATGGGGCAGAGCCTTCTTATTCCGTGATTGAGCATGAAGCTCTCGCGTGTTGGTGGGGTATCACTTATTTTAAACATGATCTGTTTGGTTTGAAATGTGTGGTGTGTGTTGACCATAAACCCCTAGTAGACCTATTCACCACTAGAGGTGGAGGGAAAGCTATCCGGAGAATTGCAAGATGGCAATTAAGGCTCATGGAGCACAACTTTAGCATTGATTATGTACCAGGCAAAAGAAATCTTCTAACAGATTGTCTGTCTCACTTACCTTCAAGTTGCAGTGAGGTTGTGTAGGTGAAGGATGATGATTTTGAGTTGGTATGCTGTATTATAAGTCAATCTGAGGATATCATATCTGAGCAGGGATAGAGAGAAGCTTCTGAGAGTGACAATGAGTTTAAGGAAGTTTTGAAGACATTGAGCAAGGGATGGTCACACGATATCCAAGAACAGAGGTGTGTCAATAAGTACAAGCATGTTTTCTATGAAATATCTGTGGTGAACTGTCTGTTGTATAGATCTTCTCTGTTAGTAGTTCCTGATGCCATGAGAAACAAAGTCCTTTCTTTAGCTCATGAGGGCCACATAGATATGCATGCTATGAAAAAGAGAGTAAGAGACAAATTCTGGTGGCTGGCTTTGGACAGACAGGTTGAGCATTTTGTAAGAGATTGTATGTAATGAGCTATTAGTGACAAGTCACATGCTACTACTCCCTGTACAGTTGAAGCCGTTGAGGTTCCTGACAAACCTTGGTTTAAGGAAGCTGTTGACATAATTGGCCCTATATGTTTATCTGACAGTGTACCTGAGTATGGCATTGTCGTTGGCCAGAAATCAAATGGATAAAACCTTCCGATTTCACCTCTGTTATCAACCTTCTTAAATCACTTCTTAAATCACTATTTGCGAGGGAGGGCTTTCCTGAGGAACTTCTCAGCGATAACGGCTCCCAGTTTGTTTCTGTCCAGTTTGAACAATTTCTATGTTCTCTGGCCATCAAACATGTTAAAAATGTGTTTACCATCCAAGAAGCAATTGCCTAGTGGAACGTTTTAACAGGGTCATTAAACAGAATGTACAGTTGGCAAGAGCAAGTGGTCTGAATTGTAAGGCAGAAGTTGAAAAACATCTATGGGCTGTTTGCACTGCCGCCAATTCTGACACTGGTGTGTCTCCATTTGTCCTGTTAGGAGGTCGAGTGCCTGCCTCCAAACTGTTGAGAAGATGGATGGGTGACAAGGGGTTCACGTTGCCTAGGCAAAAGCTTGATGAAGTTTGCAAAAAACGTGTCGAGGCTCAAAACAGATGTGACCAAACGCGGTTGAACCAAATCCCAAACAGCTAAATGTCAGTGTGGGGGACATGGTGAGAGTAAAGTGTTCCAGGATATTACCTAAACGGGATTCCAAGTTTTCTGTCCTTAAAAAGGTTGTAAAAGTTATCAGAGGTGCTGTTAAATTGGATGATGGCAAGTAGTGGAACAAGGGGAAGATTGCTGTGTCTAAGACAGATTTGAATGTTCAAAATTAAAAATCTGGTCCAGGTCAAAGTTAATAAAGAAACTAATTCCACGGCCCTTTCCCCGTCATCCAGGCCCATCAAATTGCCTTCCAAATTCCAGGATTATGCTTTACAGTGACATTGTTTATGCATTTCTGTTGTTGGAATATTTTCTTTTTGTTCAATGTATCTTTTATCCTTGTTTTTGTTATCAGGTTTTGGTTTGCCATATTATTGTGTAAAGGAGGAAGTTCTGTTGGGTTCTCTGTTCTTTTTCTCGGTGCGTCTCTGTCTCTGCGTCCCGAGAGAAAGCAGAGAACGTTAGGAAACCGGGATTCGGTAGCGGGGAGGAGAAACGGTTGGGTAGTTGCGGGGAAAGGTTGTATGTGTTTTTCTTACCGGTTCCGCTGACTTGAATAAAGCTTCTTTCACCTACCTGAAGACTCCCACTTCGTGACATACACCTAACAAGGCTGGGGATACATCATCGTGTTTTTATAGATTTGGGTAGACCATGGCTACACATCTTAGAAATGCTTATGCCACTAAAATTGCAACCGACCAATCAGTTTAAAATCAATGATTGTGCTAACTCCTATCAATGGCCCAACCTCCTTAGTGGAGGTACCTTCCTGAATATGTTTATTGCTGGTACCAGTAGATTGTGACGTCTAGTACACTTGGACACCCCGCTACATTCATTTGTTTTACTTTACTGGTAACGCTGCTTAGTTATCTTCAGTCCGCCTATTTTTAGGTGCTGTAGTTTTAGCTTTTATATTTCACTTTATAACTATCCCCGTAAAGTGGCATTATTTTTTTAATGGTTCCTCTCACCTCTAGTGTTTTCACTAGTACGGCTATTTAACCCCCATGTGTACGTGGACGCGCCAGTGGATTGTGCCATCCAGTACACTTGGACACCCCGCTACATTAATTTGTTTTACTTTCTTGTTAACGCTGCTTAGCTATCTTTAGTCCACCTATTTTTAGGTGCTGTCTTTTTAACTTTTAACATTTATATATTTCACTTTATAACTATCCCCGTACAGTGGCATTACTTTTAATTGGTTCCTCTCACCTCTGTTCTTCCTGTGGACGCTGCTCCCCTGATCCACAGCGAGCATTTCCTACTTGATTGATGTGGAGGGAGGCAGGCTCCTGAGACACTTCCGGTCTCTTAGAGGGGAGGAAGAATTTCGTAGTTAGAGGTCTAGTGTTTTCACTAGTACTACTATTTAACTCCAATGTGTACGTGAAAGCGCCGCTGGCATGCCAAAGGCAAGCCCGTCTGCACCCGTCCATGGACCCTGGCCATTTTAACAGGGAACAGGGAACAGTCCACCAGTCTCAACTACACGAGGGAAGCCTTTTATGAGCATTCTCAATGTACTTCTACCTTTTGTGGCTACTCTGTGCTCCAATGCCAAAGTCCTCCGAGGCCATACAGGGTCAGGAAACCTACAAATAACCTTGCTAACCCTTGCACTGGCAAAAAAGCGGGATTTCGGCTGAGACACTAGCCAGTACTTTAAATAGTATACCATGTGTAATCCAAGAGGATTCCACTTTGTAAACTAATTAAAAATGAGATCCTATCCGGATACTATCTTCGAAGTTTGAGGCAAGCTATCATTAGGCCTCTTCTAAAAAAACGAATCTAGACCCAACGGATTGTAAGAACTCCCTCCCTATCTCCTTGCTTCCTGTTCCAGCAAAGATCTTGGCGATGCACCTTAATATCCAGCTGATGAAAACTGTGGAACAGCAACTTTGGCCTAATGATTTCCAGTTTCGTTTTAGGAAACACCATGGGACAGAAACTGCCTTAATAGGAGCCACCGACTATATTAGGCGCACGGTTGATGAAGGACAAGGAATGGCGCTGATACTCCTGGATCTGTCAGCAGCATTTGATACCATCTCGCCTACGCTGCTGCTAGATAGACTCCAAGGTCTTGGCATATCTCATCAATCATTAGCCCTCTTGTCCTTTTTCCTTGGGCAAAGATCCCAAAGGGCGAAATTACAGCACTTCCTCTCAGAGGCCTTTTTCTTACCTTGTGGAGTACCACAGGGCTCATCGATGAGCTCTACGCTGTTCAACCTTTATATGACACCCTTAGCGGCTGTTTTCCGTTCCTTTTGATTGTTGGTAGTGTCATATGCAGACAACAATCAGATCATGGTGTCTATCTCCAAGAACTCATGATCGATAGCAGAGAATATCTTTGGTTGCATGATGAAAGTGGCAGAATGGATGTCATGTAATTTTTTGAAACTCAATGGGGACAAGACTGAAGTTATGATATTTGGCCCAGGGACATCAAGTTGGAATAGTAGTTGCTGGACACATTCCTTAGGAATCTGTCCTAGTCCGAGTAAGAAGGCTAAGAACCTTGGAGTATTGATGGACACTGAACTTAACTTTAATGTCCAAATTAATCGTACTATTTCTACCTGCACCTGGATTATAAGGATTATAAGGATTCTTAAGAAAATCTTTCCACTAATCCAGCGGCCGGCACGTAAGCAGATAGCTCTTGCTCTAGTAATATCCGGACTTGACTACTGTAACTCTCTGTACCTGGATTCTAATAATAACACAGCATAAACTCCAGGTGATGCAGAATGTATTGGCGAGACCTGTTTTAGACACTCCTAGAAGGCAGTCCACTGGGAAGGGACTAGAAACCCTGCACTGGATCCCTAATAACAAGCTTTGAATTACTGTGCATGGGACATAAGGCACTTCATCTTCCATATCTAACTAGATTAAAAACAATGTTCAGTTGGCATTTGCCAGGCAGACCTCTCCATTCATCTCTTCAACTGTTGCTCATGGTACCGAGATACAAAAAAAAGATATGGGGCGATGGAGCATTTTCAACGTCTGTAACAAAACTTTGGAACTCCCTTCCACTAAAGATAAGAGCCATCCCTCAGCTCCTGCTCCTTAGGAAAGCTCTTAAGACATGGCTATTTTCCATGTAATGTTCTTTCTGTAGCTTGTGTTGTAGTGGACCTCTTCCAGACAGTGATCTACAGCGCCTTGATGGCCTAGGGTAATTTCAGTGGTTTATAAATTTCAAATCAAATCAAAATCTGGTAAATGCCCTTGACTACCACATTGATGTAATAAGGATTGTTCTGTGTTTCTTTTCACATTCCACTGATATTGGGTATTTAACCTGACAACCTTGGTAGGGCTTCCCTAATTTTTTTTATTTTTGCCTGCTCCCCTCCTGTTTGATGAAATTTGTTTTGGATAGCAGTAGGACACTGCACTTAACCACTGTTAATCAGTTCTAAAGTGCATGTGCTCTTTCCCTGAAACATGGTATAATTGGCTTCCACCTGATTAGTACATTTAATTTACTTATTTACTTGTAAACCCCTCGTATATGGTACCACAGGTACACAGGGCCTGTAAATTAAGTGCTACTAGTGGATAGCAGCACTCTTTGTGCCACCCACTAAATGTACCCTTTTTAAACATGTCTTAGGCTTGCTAAGCCTTTTGCCAGGCCTTAACCTTCCTTTTTAATACATTTAAGCCATTCCTAAAATAGGCCTCAAAGAGCCCATAGGGAATGGTGTATTTAATTTAAAAATCAAGTTATATATTCTCCTAGTTGTGGAAAACCCCTCGAATAGTTTTTCACTATTTTAAGACTCACATAGTATAACATTAGGTTGCCTTATCGCATTTAATAAGTGCTAACATTTGATTGGGAGCAGGTAGAAATGTCATGTTTGAACTAAAATGAGAATCTTAATAGTAAACTATAATTTTAGACTACAATCTTGAAAATACCCCATTTAGAAACTTGACATTTTCCTGGTGAAAAGTTCCTAAGGCCTTCTAGGAGTTTTCAGCTGTCTGGGCCTGTTAATTACTGCCCCATCAGGAATGTGTATTGGGCCTAGACTGTGAATAGGACCTGGGTGTAGTTGGGATAGGGCCATCCTGCCAGGATGGGAGGGGAGGAGCTGTTCCCTGCCACACATTTGAAATGGCTGCACAAACACACTTCCAAAACACTTGACACCAACCGTTTGTCACTCCAGACCTCTTGGAGCCTGGGCGGTAGAGCAAAGGTAAAGGAACTTTCTAGAACCAGATGTGGTGGTGGACTTGATGTATCCCCCACTTCAAAGGGTAGCACTAGATATTTATATTGGACCTCCTGAGCCACTCATCAGTACATTCCTAGACCTGTAGGCATTACAGAAGAAGGACTTGCCTGTTGTTTGAGGGCTACTTTGTTCCCCAAAGGACTGCCCTGATGCTTGATGACTACCTTCTTTGCCAGCAGACTGCCCAGCTATTTGAGGAATGCCTTGTTCACCAGAGGATTGCCCTTTTTCTTGAGTCCTGCCCTGCTGTCTGTGAAGGAAGACTGGACCTGCTCCCTTCATCAAAAGCTAACCTGAGTGACTCCAAGCGTCAATTAGTTGACCTCCCATTCTGGGTTACAGAGACACAACAAGCTCCAGAGACCTCCCTGCAACTTCCCATCTGACCTTTCGCAACTGTCCCTGCCTGGACCTGCAACCAGGTTGGGCAACTGCACCTGTGTGGAGTGAGTTCCTGATCCCCAAGTGGTGCCTCTCCAGGTCCAGGACCCTTGACTGCCATCAGATGAGATCCTCATGTGGAATCCTGAAGTTTTCAACTCTGAGCATTGGACTTTGAAAAGGTAAATTTTAGTATGACAAACCTGGTCCCTATATCTACTCTGTCACTGTCAGTGTGAAATTGTGACTTTGTCCCGGCCTAGAGTAACCAGATACAAATGGGCCGATTCACAGAACTAACTTAAGATAAAATCCTAAACTTACTACTTTTGGTATTCACAGAAGTTAGGATTTTGTCTTAAGTTTGTCTTAAGACAAACTTAAGACACACTTAAGACAAACTTAAGACAGACTTAAGACAGACTTAAGACAAACTTAAGATAAACTTAAGACAGACTTAAGACAGACTTAAGACAAAATCCTAACTTAAGTCTGTTTTAAGTCTGTCTTAAGTTTGTCTTAAGTTTGTCTTAAGTCTGTCTTAAGTCTGTCTTAAGTTTGTCTTAAGTCTGTCTTAAGTCTTTCTTAAGTCTGTCTTAAGTTTGTTTTAAGACAAACTTAAGACAAAATCCTAACTTCTGTGAATACCAAAAGTAGTAAGTTTAGGATTTTGTCTTAAGTTAGTTCTGTCAATCGGGCCCCTATAGTTAATTTTTTCTGCTTCTTGTCTCATTAAATTTTACTCTATTTTTCAAAATTGGTGTGGGATTTTTCTTTTGTTGTGTTTTCACGTTATTACTGTTTGTTTGCTACATAAATACCCAACACAGTGCCCCTAAGTTAAGCCTGACTATTTTTGTACCAAGATACCAGAGGGTTAAGCACAGGTTAATTCAGTGGCTATTTTGTTTCACATTGACAAGGATTCTGGTTGTTGCTTGAGTGGGGGTTTCGCCCCCCTCAACCAATAACTCAATTTCCTACATTGGTTGGAGTGGTGGGATTGTCTGTGCTACAGGCCTTGCAACAGGCTGGCCTGAATATCAAGGCCAGTAAATGCCAGATAGGGCATGGATCTGTGGTGTATTGGGGCACCCATGTGAACAGGAGAAAGGTACAACCCCTCTAAGCCAAGAATAAAACTATCCTGGCCTGGAAACCCCTCAAACTTAGACTGAGATGAGGGCCTCCCTGGGCCTCACTGAATACTATAGGGGGTTTGTCATGGAATATGGCACTATTGTTGCACCCTTGACTGAGATGACTTCAAAAATGCAGCCCAAGAAGGTGACCTTTACAGAGTACTACCAGAAAGCCTTTGTTACCATCAAGAAGACCATGTTTACACTCAAGGACCCTGACTTATCCAAAGAAATTATTGTGCAGCCTGATGCTTCAGAGCATAACATAGGGGTGTGCTCTTAAAGCTTAGGGGCCCATTACGATGACGGACGGAAAAGCCCTCTGACCGCCATGAAGACGGGAAAAATCCCCCATTACACTCAGCATTTCCATCAGTCAAATTACGATGCAATATACGCGAAATCAGACCGCGGCGGACGGATGTCACAAAACACCGTCCAACACGGTCGGAAAAGCTGCAAAATCCGACCGCCGTGGATGGGAAAAGCTGTTCAACAGCTTGAAAAGGCCGCTAATGGCGCACAGCCAGTTGCGATGAGAATGCAGAGCTGTCGGACAGAGCACTGCCATCCGACCGCCTCGCACGCACACAGGACAAATGAATGGAATGAGGAAACAACCCCACAATAACCCCGAAGTGCGCCTGTACTCCCTGACACCCTCAATCACAACACACACACTACAATGACACACCCCAACTTGCTCCTGGTAGGGCAAGCCATGTGCAACATGGAAGAGACATCTGGAGGTCAACACCCATGTGGACACACCCACATTCCACATTACAAAACCAACCTCTACCTGGGGCAGCAGCCTTTGCACACCACAAGCTGAGACAGAGAGACAGGACACCATTGACTCACACCCACCTAACTCCACACAAAACCACTTACACCCACACACCACACACACATTACATCTCTCCACCATTACCTTGCACCCTGCACCCTGCACCCCTCATTCATTTGTACCATGCCCCCCAAGAAAATGCCCAACATCACCAACTCAGAGTTGAAAGTGATGCCAGATGAGACAATCAGGGCAGAACCACACTTGTTCAGGGACCTGGTCCAACACACCCCACTTGCATGCTAGAATCAAATGTGGGCAAGGATCCACAGCAAAGTCAATACCGTAGGGACCACCCTACGCACTGTCCTTGACTTCCAGAAGTGGTGGGGCGACCTCAAGAGCCAGGTCAAGCATCGGGCCCAGAGGAACCATGCGGCGGCCCAGAGAACTGGTGGCGGCCTCCCATTCCACCGCTAACCTTCACTGAATGGGAGGAGAAGGTGCCTGCCATAATGCATCCAGGAATCGAGGGGTGACTGGAGGCTGGTAAGTACCAACAAAATGATCACATCACACTACAATACACCGTTGTGCACAACAAGTGAGCCCCAATCACCCTCCCACCTCAAACCCATGTGGAATGCACGCTTACAAAATGAATGGATCACAAGGACCGCATCTCCTCAATCAGCTCAACCTCACAGGTAGGTGGTCAGCTCATGCACCATGGCTCACCCTCCCCACCCCCACAGCCATGTGACAGCTAACTCAGTTGACAGTTGACAGTGCCTCCCAACAGGTAGCTAGCCATATTACTGGAGAGTGGTCATTGAAACTTGACAGCAAGAGCACGACTCCCACAAGGCCCTCTGTCTCCCCTCACAAACAGCATAGAGCCAAATGACCCCCACATCCCTCACTGGGTAGCCAACTCTGGAAACCCCCATAAGTGTATAGGCTGTGCACATACGCCATCGAGAGGCCACATGATTCACAGTGTCACTGATGAAGTCACATGCAACTGCAATGCAGAATACAAGAACGCGACCCCAAAAAGCCAATGAGCAAGTCCCATTGCCTCAAAAAACTCGGGTCAACACAACACATGCATGGGAACCCTGTCAGCCCTCACAAACCACAGGAGGTAAGCACAAGAAGCACAACACAAATCATGATGTTGCGGCATAGGAGTCAGATGCACATCTAAAAGACCCAAACGTCCAAGCATCAACTGAATTGGATGAGCAACAAGTTACTACCAGAGGACATGTCCTCGGAAACACAACATCGGTACTAATGAAATTGGTCCTTTAGCCATGTCACATCGCAAATGAGCAATGTAGGTACCTAGATTCTAAAGTGTGATGAACAAACTGGGGGGTCTCTCAAAGGGGCCTGGCCAATGTAATTAAGGGCTTGGACCAAAAACCAGAGACACAATTCTGGGCTTAGCATATTGAGCTACCCGACTAGCACATTTCAGTCCCTGCCAATGCACCCAGATTAATGATACAACAAGTAACATGAACTCTAACACAACTCCGGACTATTGGCCTTAGCAATGTTAGTCAGTTGCATGAGACAGAGAAGCTGCAACTATGGCCTACATCTAACATCGGAAAATACTCCACTTGAAGCCCTGATGACACCACAAGTATGTTGCTGCTCATGAGTCTCCAAAGAAGTGTGTTCCAGAGACCAAATGTATCTACAAATCATTTCACCTCCCCACAACACTCACCTGGCATGACGTCATGCCTTAATGACTCTGTAAGTGAGAAGTGAGGATTGGGACCATGTGCACTTCGATGTGCCTGCTGTGAATGCGTTCCAGTTGAAAGAACGGACCGCCTGTGGCAGGGCACGAAACAGAGTACGAAAGAGACTTGACCCAAGGTCCACTCCAACAAATGACGGTGCCCAGCACCAGTGAGAACCAGCCCACTGAAAGCCCTGTATGTACCTCAACATCATGTGCGACTGATGACATACTGACTAGTAAATCCAAGGCAAAAGTCATGTCACCTCAATTTAACTGTGCCAAACATGAAAATCTAAGTTGTGCTGTGTGCAGAACATGCTGACAAAATGACCTTACACCAAAAGGTGACTCGATAGCAACAGCAGTCGACCATGTCATGGACGAGCCAAGCCAGGCCCCCTCCCCCTCTGAAGGTGAAGCCTCGGATGCAGAGTCGCTGGTCCGTTCAGGTGAGGAGGACCGACATGGCCCCTCCTGCGTGCACAGGCCAGGCATTAAGTATATGGGAACAGTTGCACAACATGTCCTTTTTGTGCCAATGTACTGCTGACTCCCCCCTAAATTATTGCGGATAGTAATTTGTGGCCTCACATTCCCACAGCGAAAGCATACTTCAATGAGTGTGCATGCACAATGAGCTTCTGTGTAGACAAGTAGTCGCTCCCACACCAGCCCAATGACCATCGGATACCAGGTGTCTTGACTGACCCGCACCATTCAGTCAGTGCTGAACACGGCTAACCCACTATTTTTGCTGTGAAATGACACACAGAGTATTTATAGTGTCTGATACTGAAGACCGTTGCACACTTTTTATCAGACTTGTGGGCTCTGGCCTTGTCCCTTACTTCCATGCTTTTCCGGAAGTACCACCGGGTGTCAGACCTCCAATTTGCACACTGCATTTCGCGCTTACTGTCCATTACTTTGGCTGTACAGCTGAGCGCTGGTTCTGAGAATCCTCTCACGCCATGTCTAAGCATCCAGTGGGCCAGGGCAAGCCTGGTCTGTTCCAACTGTACCGTGACTGCATGCAGCTTCTCTTTGGATGTGTCCCACTGGCTGTGCTTGGCATCAATTATAGGCTAACGTTCAGCTATGCCTATTTCACCTGCGTGCAGCCCGTCTTTTCCTGCAGGAGATGTCTATTTGGGTGGGCCATGGATGTCTGCCTTTCAAATACATACCTTGTTGACCTGGATCATGAGCAGTGAGTGACTCCTTTGTTGGTCCACGTGCAAGACTGCTTTGGTGAGACACGTTTATGGGATGCCTTTCAATGTGTCAGGCAGGCTGTGCCATGCCTACATAGACCCTCTCCCAAGTTGCGAGGGGATGCTCATTACAACCTCGTGGTGCGAGGAGCACATCTGTTCCTTCATAATGCTGGATAGGATGGCGGTCCTCTTCGCTGAAGATGAACTGAATAGTCTCATGGAACTGATTGCCTTCGAAGCTGCCTGTGCCTTCTTGGATTCGTAAAGACTTTACAGCAACAGAAACTGTTGGTGACTAATTCAATCATCGTCTCCCTCTCTGCATGCCACCTGACAAGATTTGGCATCCAGCTCTCTGACTATGGCCCTGTCTGCATTGGCTTGGACCCTGCTGTGCTCTACGGTCTATTGCCCTTGGTACCACAGACCAGGGCAAGTGTAGCCTGTCATCTGACTGTCGTGGATTTTGTCGTCTGGCATGAGCCTGGCTTCCATTATGCAGCTGTAGTGCACAAAGAAGACATGGTTTTGTTGTTTTGCAAGTACCCAGGGCTCGAGTCCGGGGTACATGCAGGTACACGGCACCCCCCTCTTTGCACAGGTTTAACACCGTACGCCCTGCCAGGACGTTGGTCTCCACAGGGACATGCTTAACTTGTACCGGTGTACCGTCCAGATACCGGGAAACGTTCTGCAGACCCTGCACGTTGTCTGCTGTCCATTCCCAGCAGCACCGTGCATGCAGCGAGTGTGCCTATTTTCACCTCCAGTCAGGCCTAAGTAAAGGGGCCATTCGGCCTTCTTTTGTTTGTACATGCTGACTGGTGTCTGACTTGAACCTTACATTTGAATGTAGATGCCACATAGGGGAACATGTACACACAGCTTGCCATCTCTACACAGGAACTTAAGGGAGGCATGCTTTTGCCTTTGTTCTGCCACTGTATATCAATGCAGACGCTGTACGACTGTCAGATGGGCTAGTCTGTCCCAGTATTTGCACAAATCATGTTAGTCACACTATTTCCCTTCTTTCATAACGCTACGTCGTGGCGTTGTGAGGTCAATTGCATTTTGTCTTACTTGGTCAGTCCCCCACTTCATTGTTTAGGACTTGTGCCCTGCAAGTATCTTACTACATGTATGTCACACGAGAGGTGTCCGCAGAGCTTGTTCACAGCGCGGTCCAGGAGTACTGTCTGAACATTCTGTCTGAGGTTGGAGAAGCCTGTCCCTTGTCATTCTAGTCTGTTCGGGCCATAGCACCCTAAATCAACAAGGTCTCACAGCTGCTAGAGGACACGGATCCCCTTTGATTGACATGGGAATGTGGGTCAGATGCCCCACACTTGGAGGGTCATCCAACCAGTGATGAGTGCGACACAGCCAATGTAGTGTAATCTCACCATGTGTAGTCTGGGTAATGGGTTCTGCTGACAAAGGACATAGACCAGGGACATCCCATATGACTCCTTCCTGCAAGGGGTTGGGGATATGCTCGTGGTTCGACATCCAGAGGGGTTATTGATGCCACATCTAGCTTCATGTTAAATGGATCTGTCACTGTGGTTACTGGTTAAGTACTCATGCATTTTCAACCCGTTGTGGCACGTATTTTGCATGCTTTAACACTGTAGTAAAAACTTCACATTTGGAAACGTTTGGCAGTATGGCAATGTTGTCGGGGTGCTCAGTCCCTGCATGCATGTGTTTTCAAATCCGGCACATAGTCCAGTATGTGTACAAAATCTAAGGGAAATTTGTCTGAGTCTGTGAGATGACAATAAGGCACACAGACACAGTCATGGTCGCTCATTGTTGTATCACACTCAATGGAAGTAGTTGACGAGTTGTAGACACTGGACAAGGCCTTCTTCCTCACCACTGTCATCATCACTGGGCATGTGTGGGTTGGGTGCGGGGGTGATGTTGCTGGTCTGCTAGATGTAGCAGTCATGTGCTGACCCCGGACACTCTGCACACATGTGTGAGATGATCTGCTCTGCCTGTCATGCCACCGGCACGTTGATCGAGTGGTAGTGTTTGCGGTTCCTATAGATTGGTTCACTTGCCTGTGGTGGTATGAGGCCAATGTGTGTTCCATCAATGGCTGCCATCAACATTTGGGAAGCCTCCCAGGCAGGACCGGCTCCAGGAATCTTTATTTGTATGGTCCAACAATGCATTTGGGTGGGCCAATACGTGTCCGAGTTGTCACTTATGTCTCTCACCAGGCCTGCTTCAGGTAGGGGTGGGCGGAATTTGCGAAATTCACTTTCGCAAATTATCACAAAAATGTTAAAAATCTCCGCAAACACGCGGAAATATCGCGAAGATGCAGAAGTTTTTTTCCTGCCCGTTCGCGGTATTTTCTGCGTGGTCGCGGCTCGCCAACTTACCAATGCGGTTGCTCGCGGGCACGGCCATCTTGTTTTCACTTGTCTCGCGGTGCATGATCGCGAGAAGAAAGACGTGATCGCGCGACTCATGACGTTACTGCGGGCGCGAACTGTCGCGAGACAGCGCAAATGGCTACCAACAATCCAACATCTCGTGGAGAACGCGACCGGATCGGGAAAACTTGTCGGCGAACGCGGGGATTCAGGTAAGGCGATTGCGCGTACGTGAGAATGTATTATTTTACAGCGCGAGCAAGAAACAAATTATCGCTACGCTGCGGATTGCGGAAATTTTTACATTTTTGCGCTTTCCGCGGAACTGCCAAATTATCGCAATTTCCGCGAACGGAACGGAATTTTGGCCCAGGCCTAGCTTCAGGGCCCCCTTTTGTCTCTCCAGTTTTACAAGGGCCAGGGAGACGCATTCTTTCATTACAAATTCTTTTGCTAGATGTTGTCACTCAGGAAGTCTGTTTTTTCCTTGAAAGGTCCTCCTGATGGGAGGAGGAGATTTCCTGAGGTCAGAAGTGACACTTCTCATGCTCTCACTCATGCCCTCCTCCTTGGATTCCCTCTCTGCCACCCTCGTCTATTGCCCCTCATCTCTTCATGGCCACTCATGTGCATTTCATTTGTTGTATGGCGTGACTGATATGAGTGTGGGGTGTGACAGTGCTTTACATCATGCACACATTGTACAGAGACAATCAGTCATGCAAGTATGTAAGTACATCAGTCAACAGGGAATGTCACGTGCGCCAGTGAGGATTGCAAGGTGTGGTAATCATATGTCATCCATACTGGTGAGCAGGATTTTTGAGGGAGTTTGGTCTGGAGAAGCACTGACTCAGGACGTGTGTGAGGACATTTACAGGCAGCGACAGCTAGGCACACTGCACGCCACACCAGTACGTGTGTTGGGTGAGCTAGGGATTACACGTATGTCTGATTTGCAGACAATGGACACCTCTGATTGTCTGCCTACGCCACTGACCATTCACAATCAGACCCCTGGCAAAGAGACGCCAGTCAGATGTCAAGGGATATTCTAGCGTGGTTCACAGGTTGGACGTTTCATTACACAACATTGGTACAGTGCAGGAGACCTTTGTCCTTTTTGACTCCTTCCCTCATTTAAATCCATCTGCCACGAGGCATGGTTATGTATGTAATTTCACTCTCCTTTCCTTGGGCATTCCATGTGTGTGAAGATTTGGCTCACGGGTCACACTCTCTCATCCCTTCACAGTCTAGTGAGCAGCTGGTCACTGTTCTAGTTGTTCTGATGTACCAGCCACTCCCAGAGGGCTAGCTTACCCCCCACCCCACAGCCACCCAGCACAGGCATCACTGGACCTGTGACCCTGCCAACAAACGTGTCCGGACACATGTGCCCTGGGCCAGTCCTCCTATGCATGTACAGTGTCCGAGTGGTTACTCGATATGCATGGGGGGTCTCGTGCCCCACAACATTACACATGGGGTGCACCAATCACTTTACGAAAATGAGTTGTGATGTGCGATGACACGCATTGGGCCCACTTGAAAGTTGCAGGGTTGCGGTATGAGCCATCAGCCAATGGGTGCCTTTGGCGTACATGTTTAGATGTTGCGATGTGTGCGCTCTGCAACTGCAAAGCTCGTCATTGGCTCCAATTGCCTTCGGGGGCACCGAGGGTCACTCATGGGTATTGGGTGGGCCTTGCACTTTGCATTTGGCAGGTTGCCAAATTCATCGCGGTGAGGCCAAGCTTGCTGGGAGTTGTAGTTGTTCAGGAGTTGCGTGCGTGGAGATGTCTGGTACGTGCCTCTGATGTTGAGTGCAGTGGCGTCTTGTCTGCCGGAGGTGCAGCCAGTAGTGGAGCGGGAAGGCCTATGGCGCAGGATTCATGGCGGGTCCAGGGGTTTAGATGGGTACTGTATCGACTCTTCCTCTCCGATGTTGTATTTCTGCCATCCGCAATGTGGTAGTTTTTATGCGGCGGTGGGAAGGGCTGTCTACAACATTGTGATTTGCTTGGTGGATGGAACGTGTTTCCGCACGCCGGTCCTGCCCTGTTGGCTCCGTACGCCACCCTTGCGTAGGCAAAAAACATGCAGAGCCTGACAGACGGCAGCAGATGGAAAATGGCCTCTGTGGGTCCATTGCGATTTGTTGGTCGCAATGAACGCACCTTAGGCGGAAAACATGATGGTTTTCCACCACCAGCACGGATGGCCTTCTGTCCGTCATCGTAATGGGCCCCTTAATGTGATGGATCTAAACCAACCTGTAACCTTTATAAGTAGGAGGTTATTGCCCAGGGAACAGAGGTAGAGTACTATTGAAAATTGAAATCAAGGCTTTTGGAAAGATGGCATTACAAAATCTTTCAACTCACCCAAAGATCTGACTTTTTGATCAGCAGCACCCTAATACTATGGAGAAACAAAAGAATGAAGACCTTTTCTTAATGCAATTTGGAATTAAAAAAGCCTTTTATCTTATAATATTCAGCTGAGGCCAGTTTGCGGTGCTGTGATTAACTCTCTGTCTTTTAGACGCCCCATTGTGTTTGACTAACTTTGATTGTTCTTTAAATGTTAAAATTCTACTCAGTCTGTCTTGTTTGTCCTCTTTGCTTTGTATTCATCCTAAGTTATTTTTCAACTATGCCTCTTCCCAGATCAATGTCATATACTGTATACTGTTGTTACTAGCAAATTTAATTATTCTTTCTACTTGTCATCTTTAAATTGTTTCGCTAAACGTAAAAGTACTTAGGCATCTTGTTAAGCACAGCAAAATAAGTGAATACTTCTCTAGAAATAAAGCAGATATTTGCTTTATTCAGGAAAAACATACTAACATTGCAATTCTGACTTCTACGGTTAAAGAAAGCATTGGTGGGTTTATTTCCTCAGTGGAAGACAGGAAAAAGAATGGAATGGTCATTCTTTTTTCCAAGAAACCTCCTTTTCAAATTTTACAAAAATGCTGTGATGCCATTCCCTCAAACGCGCCTGGTATTGCCCTAGGGAAACCCTCCTAGAACCTAAACCTAAGAAAATGCAGGAACGCTTAATTTGTGTCACCACTTTTTCACCAGCATCACATGCAATCAAAAAGAGTATAGTCAAGCACTGGCCTGTGTTAAATGCCGGCTAACTAAACCTTGATCGTCCACTGTTCGCCTTTAAATGGGCAAAAAACATTAAAGATCATCTAGTCCAGGCAGCCCTGCCAAAACCCCCCCAAAAAACAACTATCAACGATGCATGGGGGTTACCGACTCTTACAGGTCATGTGAAATGTCGTAGCTGCATATGTTGTGATTACACTGTTGAAGGCAAAACCTTTGAGCACGGAGCAATCAAATATGAGAGAAAATATTTTTCTAACTGTAATTCAACAAATGTTGTGTATGCAATTTTCTGTCCCTGCAAAATGATCTACGTAGGCCAGACAAGCCAGAAAATCAAGCTTCGGGTCGGACAGCATCGCAGTAGAATCCGGTGTAAAACGGCTAATGCACCCCTACTGGAGCACTTTACGGACAATGGACATACGGAGAATGATCTCAAATGGACAATTATCACAGTGATCAAACCACCCCCAAGAGGGGCAGACATTTCTCAAATACTCAACAAGGAAGAGCTCCACTGGATTCTGAGAACCAATAGCATCCACAGTGGCCTCAATCGCCTTGAAGACTGGACCTCCCTTTTATAAAGATGTCCCCGTTTTTCTAAAAAGATGTCTCTTTCAACATGTATTCAAGTCACAAACACTGCCACTCTGTATGCACGTGCTCGTGTAATCACACTATGAATCACTTACTCTGCACCCTTCCTGGGCAACCCACACCACCTTAAATTGTCCGCCTCCTTTTCATAATTTTAGTCCTTCTTCACTTTCTGCCGATTGTGTGCCTTAACCAGTGCTTCCCACACCACCTTAAAATGTCCGCCTCCTTTCCATCATGTTAGTCCTTCTTCGCTTTCGGCCGATAGTGTGCTTTAACCAGTCCTTCCTCACTTTCTGCCGATAGTATGCCTTAACTAGCTCTGCCTCGGCAAACCGGCAGTCTCCATTGAAACTCCGAAGCAGATGCGGCGATACTGCCCACGCTCACTGAAGTAAGTAGCACGGCTAGATCCCTTGGACACCACCTCTTTAACATGGCGGGTTCACGCCTAACCCATTCTTACCCCTCTCTGCTTCCAGGTAATGCGATCGTGCATTCTCCAACAGCTGGCACACAGCACCCAACAGGACTTTCTGCCATAAAGCAAACAGAATTGGTAACTAAATTATTCTGTTTTACACTCAATTTCCGTGTCAACTCCACCCCTTCTTAAACTTAGACACCTCCACCTCTGCCTTTTGTTCATTCAGATCCCGCCGGTGTCAGCAACCCCCAAAGTCCAGATGTTGAGCGCTCCTGCGCCTATAATGAACCGTCGACTCTCTGCCACCTTAGGTAAAGTCCCCACTGCCTTCTGGGTTCACCCATAAAAATATTTCATTCACCATCGCACCGCGCCATTTTTTGTTCCTCCTGAATCACTGGAAACACCTTGCTCATGATCAGGCACTGTGCCGGTTTGTCGTCCTTTAATATGCAGACTGGTTTATATCATACTCACTTGTCTCTTCTCCGTTGAATCACTGCAATAATTCACCATTTCATGACGAAGCTGTACTAGGCACCATAAATCAGTATCAATTCAACCAACTCCTTTTTAACGTCGTCACTGCGACACGAATTTCAATCCTCACTCGGCATAAACTAGAGAAATGTCATCACCTCTGCATGAAATTCAATCCACATTGTTCACGCAACTCCAAGCACCTAAGTCACAAATGTTATGCTGAAAACATGCCTAGTATTGTGTCAAATGTGGTTAAAATTCTTCATTTCCATTTTTTATTCCCCTTTTTCTCCCCTTGCTCCTTTTTTGTATGTAAAGAATTGTAAAAAAGGTGTGATATATTATCAAGACAGCAGTGCATTATTTGTTTGTCCTGAAGATGATGCCCTATACTCAATGTGGCATCGAAACGTCGTCGACACCCAAACACCCTATGCACTAGACTCAAGCTATAACACATTGTGCAACGGTGTTAAATAATTAATTTGTGTCTGTCTATACTGAGAACAACTGTACAGACCCATTTTGGCTTGCCCTTTGGCCAATTCTGTGTTCATTGTTCTGTCTTGTGTTCTGTTGGTCACGGCTGTGCCCACTTTTCATTTGAATGTTTTATACACTTTCAACAGCAACTTTGCAAAATAAGTATATTATCTACTTTATTTTAAAAGTAACTAAAATACAACTATATGCAATATGAAATAAATAAAATAACTTATATGTTCTTTCTATACATTATCTCTCCTCTACAGATCCTCTCAACTGAAATCAAATTAACTGCAAACAAAATCAAAACAAAACAACTAAATAGCTTAAGTATACTTTAAATGAAAACTAACCCTCTAGTTTAAAATACAAACCAATACCACCCACGACCTATTCACCTGATAAAAAAAATTGTAGCGTGGAACAAAATAATAATAATTTTCTTTTCTTCAACAGAAAAAAACCCAACCACTAACACCAAAGAAATACAAAATATTTTACAGAACCTCAAAAATATCAACACACTCAAATATGTAAGTCTATTAAGAAATATCTTTTTTTATGTTTAGAAATTGTACATCATAAATATTTAACATTTCCTACATGTATATTTATTTACAGTCCATATAAGAAACTGACAGAAGGTGCAAAATGTATTACTTCACAGAAAGGAAAATGTTTAATGTGCTATATGGGGTATACATATCTCCAAGAAAAATCAACTGCTAACCATATTAATTGGAAATGCACTAAATACTATTACAATGCATATTCTGGGAGGTTAACAACAGGGGAAACTACTGTAATAAATGTTAAAGAGCATAGCCCAATGTGACTTTGACAGTCATAATACGACAGACAATAGACCGCCACAACGAGTCTGGCGGTCTTGCGTCCTCCATGCTTTGTAATCAGGCCCCATGACTAGAGCAATCAGTAAAATAACTGTGCCCTAAACTAACAAAGCAAACTAAAACACTGTATGAGCATTTACACTTCAAAGTTAGAGTCTATCCAAATGCCAAAGTTCTTGAATACTTAGAACCATAGCAAAATCTATACTCTAAATCTTAGCGCTTGATTATGATTATATCTTTCGTAAGACTGCCGCACTTGCAGTGATGGTGGTCTGTCCACTGTACTATGACTATCTGTAGTCAAAGCGGTGTAGGACAAATGGCTGCACCAGGGAACCCCTGTTTCCTGGCAGTGGCGCAGCGGAGGCTCAATGCAATATGCTGCATATTGCGAGCTTCGACACTGCCACCGCCAGCCATTTCATGGCGGGAACCCTCCCATGAAAAGACTGGCAGTGGATGAATAAAGGGGGCCCGACAGGGTCACCATGCCTCTGCCCCATATGGATAAATGTTGGGGGGGCATATCATGTGCCCCCGTCTGTATTCCCCCCTAGTTCCAGCAAGCCAGTTACGTCACTGTCCATGACGTGCTGGAACATTTTTGTTGTTCCAATTGCAGTGCACTTTTTCAGGGCACCGCAGTGGAAATGGCAAAAGGACCATGCGCCTGCACAAGAAAAACTCGTATTCAGGCGGGGGGTCCTTGAACGGGTTTGGCGGTGCTATGTCAGCAGATAGCCGGTGGAGCACTGACAAAGTCGTAATTAGGCCCTAAATCTTTTCCTACAAAAAAATCAACAGAAATGAAACAAAACAACAACCAAACTCTTAATTTTTTATATATTCATAATATCTGTATTATGTCAAAAATGTATAGCTAACATGTAATTATTATTTGACATAATAAAAACATTTTAATCTAAATATATAACTGAATAAATATCCTACAAAAAATATACAATTACCAAATAAATCTATCATAATCTTCTAAACATGAAGGAAAAACAATTCAAATTAATTCTAAGAGGGTCATTAGGAGGGCGGACGGACTTTGTCCACCCGCCATCCTGTCGTGGAATGGGACCGTCCGCCATTGGTGCGGGGGTCCCGTAGGTGAAATTAGGATGCGCCCGCCCCACTGGCGGGCGCATCCTGCATCCCTGACATTGCGGCGGGCGGTGCTCTCAGCACCGCCCGCCGCAGTGCCAAGAAGGCATGTTGTGCACTTCCATGCACAACATGACAGGCACCACGCGGTGCCTGCCATGTTGTGCATGGATCTGCAGGGGGGTACCATAGGTACCCCCCATGTGCACCCCCCACCCACCAGAATCCCTGGGGGATCGCTATGGGCCCCCAATGTCAAACACCACCTGCCTTTCGCAGCCACCGAAAGGCAGGTCCCCGCCTGCATTGTAATATGGATGGCGGTGTCTACCAGACACCGCCAAAAATTAGAAAAAAGGGGGAGTAAGAGGGAAGGAAAAAGCTAGGTCCACCCTCCTGTATCAATCGTGAACCAAAAATATCCGAAGTATCGGAATAAAGAACCTAGCTACAGACAAAGTTTTTCGCTCAATGTTGGAGTAAGGAAAAAACAAGGTATTGAAAGGAAAAATGTCCTTTCTTGAGTCCCCTCACTCACCAGGGTTTCCCCATGGTAACATGCTTCATCAGAGGGGCCATCCCAACCCGCTGCGGGTTGAGGCGTGCTACGACTTGCGACACTACGTAGGAGCACTGCTTTTGAGTGACTATGTGTAGTGCAGTGAGGTGCGTGGAGTGGGTGAGTTAAAAATATCTAACTAGTGGGTAAAATTACTTTAATCGGGCCCCTAGTTGAAGCATGTCACCGTGGGGAAACCCTGGTGAGTTACGAGACTCAAGAAAGGACATTTTTCCTTTCAATACCTTGTTTTTTTCTTACTCCAACATTGAGCGAAAAACGTTGTCTGTAGCTAGTTTCTTTACCAGACACCGCCACCATATGAAATGCTTTTCCGCCCGGTAGGCAATCAGGCAGATTGCCTACCAGCGGAAACCGGTGGACGGTCTTCCTGTCCGCCGGGGTTCCCCCCACCATGGTGATGTGGCGGGGGGAATTTGAAAGCGGGCGGTGATATTTAGCGATCCGCCCGCTATACTAATGACCTCCCAAGTCTTAAGACCACAATTAAATAAATTACGCTTCCCACCCTCTTTAACTATTTAAAAACTACTTACCATTTTGTAGTTGCAGACCTTGATCCAAACAACAGTTAAGAAACAGCAATCCTTGGAAACCCATTATTGTATTTTAACTGTTCAAAAATAAATCCATGTATATATTCCTCCGCAGTGCACTACCATAAAAAAAACAAAAAGTTGATTCAAAAGGGAATCGCTCCAGGAGAACCAAAAAATAAAGGAAATTTTAAATAATGATCAGTTTATAATAAACTAATACATATTTACTTGAAAAAAAATAATAATAAAATGAGACCTCCATCAAACTCCAAATCAGGAACAAAACTACCTGTAAAAAAAAAATAAACGCCAATCCCTCCCGCACATACATATACTAATAATAATATGCATTACACAAAAAAACAACTCAGCACATACTTATCTGCACACAACTAAGGGCCTCATTATGAATGCGGTGGGACCACCACAGTCAGCCCGTTGGTGGCGATTCCAACACCATCGGACCCTGCCTCACCGCCTACTACATGTGGCGGGCAGATGATTGGTGGTTGGAGAGACCGACCGCCACAGATCCGACAGGCTCATGGAGCCCGTCAGACCATCAAAGGGAACCGCAATCCCTACAATGTGGGCGGTGTTTACGAGGCACCGCCGTAGGAATTGCAATGTCCCTTCCCGCCAGTCATTTCATGGAAGTTTACCCGCCATGAAAAGGCAGCCAAAAAGACACATTGGGTGCCTATAGTGGGCCCCGTCTTACCCCCTGGCCCTCAGACATAGGACCTAGTATCCCTGCACCATGTGGCAGGCACATAGTGAAGGGGTATGCAAAATGTGTATTTTTTGTACTGCAACATGTGCTGCAGCCCACAGCACACGCCGCAGTGCAAAAAATACACTTTTCGATGGCAGGACCACCAAGAGCAAGTCTGGCGGTCCCATTCCCGATATGATGGCGGTTAGAATTTTGACCGACTGCCATCGTAATGAGTCCATAATATTCTATAACACTACATATCACTAAACATACACGCCATAACGGTACCACACATATTATTGCCTAGGCACTACACCACATTACAACATCCATAAAAATGCAATATAAACCCAATACAATACCTTACTACCTCCCCCTACTCTTAAATCACTTAAATGTACCTTAACCAATGTGACACAGCTTCCAACAACGAGCTTCTCTCTCTCCAAAATCTCCCAGATAAAGACAAGGATATAATATAAATTATACTTCCACCCAAAAAAAAATAATCACAAAATTAAAATAGAAAAAAGACTATTTCCCGTTGAAGTCAATGTAAAACAATTTCATTATGATAATGTATGTTTCAAAAATGTATAACATTATTACAAATTATAACCTTTTTATAGAAATGTTTGAAAAAAGGTGCAATATATAGTAATTAATATTATAATATAAATCATATTCTTTACTATATATTAAAAATAAATGTGGTAAATTGTTACTAGAATATTATACACAACTGTTTATAAAAAATATGAAACTGAACAAAACTACCACAAAAAAGTGAATCTGTATAAAAGAAATGTCTTTCAAAATAATTTTTTTCACACCGTAATTTATTTTCTACTTCTATATTAAATACTATTTAAAAATATAACATTATTTAACATACATAAAATATACTATGTATAATTATTTAATGTATATTAAAAGTAATGTTACAAATAATGTAAAAAATAAACAATATGAAACAGATCAATAATAGATACTTAGGGCCTCATTAAGATGTCGGTCGGAAAGGTTCCAAACAGCATTCAGATTTTCCCAATCCGAGTCAGAACCCATTTTCCCGACCGACTTGGAAAAATTTCCGACCGGTTGATTATTATGGCAGGTAACCGTTCGGTCTGTCTGACTCGGTTCCAACCGGCATTCAGAGACTCCGAGTCGGTCGGAGCCAAATCATCTAGCTCTATGGACTGCATTTCCAACCGACGTATTACATTGTCGAATTCAGACAGCCTTCTCAAATCGGTCTGTCCGACAAGGACCAGCTGTCGGAAACTGACTTTGAGGGCCTGTACCAGGCCCGCTTCACCTAGAGGCCTCCATTTGTGACCCATGGAGGTACCCATGGGACCCCTCTTTGGAACCATGCACAGTGTGGCATGCACCATGGGATGCCCGCCACAGGGTGCAGGGTTTTTCGCAACCACCCCTATCTTCAATGGTAGCTTGTGTATTTGGTCAGAACATAGGCTGCCATTAAAGTCAAAGGGAGTCTGACTGAATGGTGTACAAAACCATTGTAGCCGGTCGATCGGTCAAACTGAACCAAGTCGGTCAGAAACGATTTCGACAAGGAGTCGGTCAGAATGCTTTCCGACCAACATCAGATTGAGGCCCTTAATGTAAATTTACATACAGAAATGAAATTTACATTTATCTATGCTACTTAAAAATTTATATGTTTACATTCCACATCACAATATATTTGAAAAAAATAGAAATGAAATAATATTATCAAAAATATAATATTTAATATATATTATTTCGAAATATCTTACATTACGAAAAGTATAAGTAAATGTATATTTATGTTCTTTTCTTAAAATTGCAGTAAGGGGTAGCTTATTTGAGTCCATGCCATGCAGGAACCTTGTGAGGCATTCCCATTGCAGTCCCTTTTTAAAAGGCACCGCCGCCTTTTAAAGGGCACGGCAGGGGGAACTGCCCGCTGTCTGCCGGCCAGACCACTGAAAAGTAATCTGGCAGGTGGCGGCGAACTTGTGCAGAGCAGAGATGCGGTGGTGCACCGCTCTGCTGAATGTTCGTAATTAGGCCCTAAACATATATAATTTACTATTCCCACTCAAATCTACCTTAAGTCAGGGAAGGTGCTAGACATTAAACATACATACTATACTAATCGTACTTCAATCTAGTTGTTGGCAGGGAAT
Organism: Triturus cristatus; assembly: GCF_964204655.1. Lineage (NCBI taxonomy): Eukaryota > Metazoa > Chordata > Amphibia > Caudata > Salamandridae > Triturus > Triturus cristatus. Next base: position 210,993,304 of record NC_140591.1, on the reverse strand, counting down.
GTGATGGACATTAAACTTACATAATTTACTATTCCCACTCCAATCGACATAAAATCATCAAAGGTGCTGGACATTAAGGGCCTGATTAAAATGTAATCCAGTTGGCATTCCCGACACCACCATGGGGCTCCCATTTCTCTATGGGAGCTCATGCTGTGGCTATTTAACCTCTTTAAATTCCAGGAAGATAAGCTGGCTATTGCAGACTAGATGACAGCAAAGTGTCTGCAGCTAAACACCAGTAGATCTGAAATTTTGCTAACCCCAGCGCGTCTGGCCAATGTTGGCCAGACACGGTGGGGCCAGCACCCTTGCCTAAGGAGGCAGCTGAAAAATCTGGGAGTATGGGTGGACAGTGGGCTGTCCTTTGAAGCGCAAACTAAAGCGGACACTGGGATTTGTTTCAGGCTTCTGCATGGACTCAAGCCTCTCCTAAGGTTTTTTGATTCACAAATTTGCCAGACTATTATCCCATCTACGATCTTGTCTAGACTGGATTATTGTAACTCCCTTTATTTAGGCGCAAACAAATCTGGGATTTAGTGCTTACAGAGGGTAAAAAATGTGGCAGCACGCTCTCTTTTCGACCTCCCTAAATGTTATGCCTAAGCTCCACTGGCTGCCAGTTGACAAAAGAATTCAGTTTAAGACATTATGCTTTGGCCACAAAATTCTGGCCGAACAAGCGCCTTCTGTCTTATCTGATCTGTTGGCACCATATTCACCACGACGGACATTGCGTTTAGCCAATCATCCCCCGAATTTTAAGAGCAAGAACCGGGGGCTGCTCTTTTAAGGGGTTGGCGTTCGGTCTTTGGAACTCTCAACATGTGTCCATCAGAGGTATCCAGAACCACTTGGTCTTTAGAAAGGCTATAAAAACTTGGTTATTCTTGACCTAAGTTACACCTCCTTTGTTTTCCATCCTCCAATCTGTTACCTGGGTAGCGCTGTGATGCCCCTGTCGCTGGGGCAGCCATGCACTGTACAAATCTTTCTAACATAACATAAACCATTAACACCCACATAAATTTTAAGTCAATAAAATTAGCAAAAACTAAACATACATAATTTTATATTACCACTATAATAAACCTTAAATTGGGGTGAATTCTGTCAATAAACCTACACAATTGACTATTATCACACCAATCTATCTTAAACAATACAAGGTGCTAAACAGCAAACAATTATGGACTTGATTTTGAATCTGACGGTCTTCCAACCGTCAGACTCGCAGTGACGGTTCACTGTTGGACACATTACAACTTTGAAAGTCGTTGAAGCGGATGACCACTGGCTGCGCCATGGAATAGTCGTTCCTCGGCGGTGGCGCATCTCCGCCACAATGTAAGATGATAAGCAGGACTGGCGATGTCCAGCTGAGCACATTACAAGTTCTGCCACTGCCAGCTATCTCATGGGAGCCCTGCCGTAAAAAGGCTGGCAGTGGAGAAGCAAGGGGGGTCGTACAGGTTCCATGGCCCCTTGCCATGCAGACACATTCAGGGGGGCACAAAATCTGCCCTCCGTCTGTATACCACCAAAGTTCCAGCATGGCATAGACATCACCGTCCGTGCCATGCGTAAACTTTTTTGACGTTCCCATTGCAGTGCCTGTTTTTCAGGCACCGCCATGGCACACTGTATTCAAGTTCAACTCGTATGAAATAAACAATAAACTGGTCCAAATTGGACATTAATGGCTGGGCGTCGATTTTGGAAAAATATAGACCTGTTATAGATAATGACCCTGAGATAGCCAATAGTTCAGTGACTCGATGGCTGGAAACGTAATTAGACTCGCTAATCCCTAAAAAACTAATGACTAACAAAAAAGATAGTCATCGCCCAGAATGGTATAATGTCAAACTCAGAGAGCAGAAACAAACGTGTAAGCGCCTGAAAAGAAGGTGGAGAAAGAATTTCTCAGCAATCGAGAAATCTAAGTATAGGAAGGCCATCAGTATCTACAAGGCTCAGATCAGGCTGGCACAAGTAGAATATTATGGTAAAAAGATCTGCTCGGCCCATAACTCCCCTCGGGAAATGTTTAGAATTGCCAAACACCTTCTTAAGCCACCTGAGCCCCCCTCCTTCCGAGGACCCCTTAGGGAGATGTAATAAGTTAGCTCATTTCTTTTTTAGAAAAATTAATGACATCTATTCTGCTTTTCCTCCCCCGTCAGGGCTGATAGTTACTCCCTACTCAGACGGTCTAGCTAAAACCCCGGGCCCAGTTATTGAGACCATTCCCCCCATGGACCTGGAATCTTTAAAGACTTATACCCATCAACTGAAATCTGGCTCTCCCAGTGACGTGATAGCTCTGGTTTTCATTAACCAGGTTTTTGATTCTATCAGCCCAGTTGTTCTTGAGCTCATTAATCTTTCACTGTCTACTGGGATTGTCCCTTCTCCATGGAAACGGGCCATGATCAGAGCCCTTCTAAAGAAACCTACCCTGGATCCGGATATCTTTGCCAATTATCGTCCAATTTCATTGCTGCCAGGATTTGCTAAGATTTGTGAAAAATATGTTAATCTGATTCCTTCTACCTTTTTGGAAGAAAACGATTGTTTGCATTCTTCCCAAACTGGCTTCCGACAGAAGCAGGGCACTGAAACTGCCCTCCTAGTAGTGGTCGAGGAATCAAGGAAAATTCTTGATGTCGGGGGGTCCGCAGCGATAATATTACTCGATCTTAGCGCGCCCTTCAACACAGTCAATCACCAGCTTCTGATCGATAGACTCAGGGAGGTCGGGGTTTCGGGAGCCCTACTTAAATGGCTTGAGTCATTCCTTAAAGACAGATTCCTTCAAGTCTTTGAGGAAAACTCTATATCAGACAGAATGCCAGCGCTTGTGGGGTTCCTCAGGGTTCCTCCCTAAGCCCTACGATTTTCAATGTGTATATGCAACTTTTGGCAGAAGGGGTTGAGCCCTTCGGGGTCAAGATCGTCTCATACGCAGACGATACACAGCTAATTGCGTCCCTTAATCAGTTAAATGATAATCAGTTTTGCCTGGCCAGCTGTCTGGAGAAAGTGTCAGCTTGGATGGATAACTCATTTTTAAAATGAAATGCTGCAAAAACTGAACTGATGTTTCTGGGTAAGCCCACTAACATAAACCCCGATGTTCTTTGGCCTAAATGCCTAGGTATTATGCCCACACCCAAAGAACACATAAAGAGCCTTGGGGTCTGGCTTGACCGTAAATTAGAGTTCAAGGAGCAGGCATGTAAGGTAGCTGCTGCCTGCTTCGGAATCCTCAAAATGATCAGGAAAATCCTACTCCTGCTCCCTTTCAGTGCAGGGAAACTGCTGGTGCAGGCCTTGATTTTATCCCAGCTCGACTACGCCAATGTGCTCTACCTTGGCTCTGCAGGCTCCACTAATAAAAAGCTTCAAGTTGTACAAAATTGTGCCGCTCGCGCCCTTATGCAGGTCCCCTACCAATCTTCGGCAAAGCCTTTGCTCATCTCGCTGCACTGGCTACCAGTGGCAGAGAGAATCCAGTTCAAGGCCCTGTGCATCGCTCACAGGGTTCTGTCCCTCTCTGCACCTCCTATTCTGAGGGCTATCATCACCCCCTATGTTCCAAACAGATCCCTACGCTCAGGAAAGAAATGCCTGGTGACAGTTCGTAGAGTTAATCGAGTACGGAGTGGTGGCAGACTGTTCTCTATTATATCTTCGAAAAGCTGGAATCAGCTTCCAGACCATGTTCGTCTCGAGTCAAATCACCTTTCCTTCCGTAAAATGCTGAAGACCCTACTGTTTCCCTGATGTTCCTTATGGTGGGTGATTGGTATTGTCACTAGCGCTGGGAGGCCTTTGGTAGCCATGCGCTTTATAAATGCCTATTCATTCATTCATTCATTCATAAACAATATTATTTTTAATAAATTAGTATTGCCTCTACAAATTTATTTATTTTTGCTTTTTTATTAATTATTTTTATATCTATTTTTTCACTTCAAATTTTAACCAATCTATTAAAAGTTTGTATTAATGATATAAAATCCCAACATAACCTAAATGAAAAATTGTAATAAAAAAATTAAGGTGCCGATTCCGATCCGTTAAAAATATTCCCCGTATGAATCGTATCCGGATTTTTTTACGTACGAATCGTACAAGTCCCGTACAAACTGGCAAGTACGATTCGTATGTTAAAAAATCCATACGAATCGCATTGGGAAAATTCCCCGACACGTCCTCGGGTCGGAAAAAGTGTCCGACTCGTCCCCGGACAGTTTTACGTACGAATCGGGAAACTGGAGTCCGAGCGCGCAAGTACGATCCGTCCCGTCCATCCGAATGCACAACCGTATGGAAAAAACACCGTACGGAGCGAACTCCCATAGCAACCATGGAGACGTCCAAACATGTGCCCGCATACGCGCCGAACACCAAGCCATAGCAAATGTGAGCACTGTACAACAACATGGCCGATGTACGCACCTCACAGACGTGAAAAACACACGTACTGAACCAGGACACTGCAAAACACCACAAGGAGAGTCAATTCGAATCGCACAACACCACAAAACACGTCCAACAAGCCCAAATACATCCAATACACTGACCTGCAACAGCCAAACAGGTAAACAGAGGCCCAAAACACAACCACTCCTTATAACACACCCACCCAAAGTTCAAACACAGCCACACCCACAAATGGACCAATAAAAAGGGCCCACACACACAAACCATGAGCCTTTGCAACAGACCCACTGCTGCCAGACCCCACAGACAACCCACAGCACGATACTTGAACCTTGACTACACCTTACACTTGCACACCTTCACACAACCACCTTCACAAACACCCCCTCATCACATTCACACACACACCTTCACAACCACACACACACACCCACAACCATTCAAACCCACACCCCACACCATGCCCACAGACAAGAATCCAAAGTTCACAACAGCGGAGCTGGAGATCCTTGTCAACGAAATCATCAGAGTCGAGCCAGAGCTCTTTGGAACATTGGTCAGACAGACCAGCGTAGCAGTAAAATCAGCCATGTGGCAGAGGATCGTCGAGAGGGTGAATGCTGTTGCGCCCATCAGAAGGACCAGGCATGAATACCAAGCCAGGTGGTACGATCTACAGAGGACGGTCCGCCGCAAAATGACTGATGAATATAACCAGGGGAACATCACTGGAGGTGGCCCGCCCCGCAGACAGGTACACTACCATCCCTGGGAGGAGAATGTGATGCGCACGCTGCCGCCGGTGGGAGTACACAGAGTAGAAGGAGTCGCCGAGCCTGGTGAGTACACAAACAACTCACCTCACATGGGGGGAACCGCATCAACAACCCAACTCACAATAATGCACGCAACTACCCTAAAGCCATCACCGGACACAACCACACTCCAAAAACACGCACATGCCACTAGCGGCTCCATGCCCCATGCACCAAGCAAGGCCATGCCAAGTCACAGGCCACACAAAACACCAACACAAGACAGGATGTCCGTGATGCCGGGAGGGTGGGCCTCCAAAAAAACATAGTGCAACTCAGAAGCAGACACCAATGCCCTCAGCCCATATGGCCTAGGGCAGAGCTATACAAACAGTGTGTCCCGACACTGTACTGTGTCGCCTGCAAATGGTGGCCGCGTCGCAGGATGACATGGGTATGAAGGCCCAATTTGCACATAACAGCAGCTAATGAAGAGGCATCACTGTGAAAGAGTGTCAGCACACACCGCCGCAGCAGCGTAGACTCAGAGGCACTCTGCCCAATGGGGGCCGGGAGATTCTAAACAAAGCCACATGAACAAGCCAATGGCCTTTGAAAGACCTGCACAGTGTGTGTGCCCAGGAAGCTGGGCTGAGGTGACAGAGCCCTGGTGTGGGCATGTCCGCTTATCAGCAGCTGGACTGTGTGCATGTAGACAAGGTCTGGCAGTGCGTGAAACACCCCTTTTTCGTTTGGAAATCACTGGGCCATGTGTCAAACTGTGCACGAGTAGATCCTTGCTGCAGGCACAAACCTAACCTTACACCCAGTATACCCACTCACTGTGTTTGTTAGAACCCAGTCACAAATGCATAAGTTACCTACCTGCATTCTCCAATAGATATGAAAAAGCACCATTTGCCCACGTACAGTGCAACACGTAAGCCGGTTCTGCATCGCTCGCTACGCACGCTCGCTACACTGCTCACTGCGTTCAAAAATGATGCGTACATAAACAAAGGGATTCACCCGCAAGTGCAATAGATCAAGAGACTCCCGTTCATACCATGTGTGTCCCACGGTCGTGGAGAATACACATTAGTTGTTAAAATACCCCTCACACACCAAAAGGGCCCTTGGTGTCATGCTTCATCATAGGGGTCTTCCCGCCCCTCTACGGGACGGGGCGTGCTACGACCAATGTATACGTGGGAGCACTGTTCTTAATGAGACTACTATGTGTAGTGCAAGGGTGTGCAAGGAAGGGTCAGGAGTGAATGGAGAGTGATTTAAAAAATACCTGGCTCACTGGACTAGGAAAAAAAATTTTATTCTGCCATCTAAGCTGGTATTAGTAAAAAGGTGGGGGTGGAGGGTGTATGCCTCAATGAGCTTGACCTCCTGGTGTCGACATGTTTCGAAGCTTCGGCAACAGCTAAGAACTGTTTACTTTTGTTTGACAGTTTCCACCCCCGTCACCTGAGGGAAAACTTACCGTACGGTCAGTTCCTCCGTCTCCGAAGAAACTGTACTGAACTTAGTGACTTCAAACAACAAGCATCTGAACTGCGTACCAAACTGATAAAACGCAATTACCCTGAGAAAATCGTTGACAAGGCCTTGAAGAGAGCAAGGAATAATAACAGAGAGGCTCTTTTGGAAGACAAAGTGGCAAACCAGATCGATGAGAGACCGATCTGTGTAACAACTTACAATACACATTCTAACCAGATCACCAAGATAGTGAATAAACACTGGCGTCTAATTAATTCCTGCGGCTTGAACATAACAAAACCTATGTTCGCTCACAAGCGGGGACGCAACCTGAGAGACATGCTTGTTCACACAAGACCAAAGAACACATCTCGACCAAGACCTGTTGGTCTACTACCCCCTGTACAAGGGCATCATCCCTGTGGGAACTGCAGCACCTGTCATCTGACGAGAAAAAGTACACACATTACATTCCGGAATGGCGATGAGTGGGACCAGAGAAGTTTCACGAATTGTAATAGTAAAAATGTTGTCTATTTAATCACCTGTCCGTGCGGCCTTGAGTATGTGGGGATGACATCCAGACCAATTAAGGTACGTATTGGCGAACATCGCAGTAATGTGAGATGCGGTAGGAGCACTACCAAAATGTCTAATCACTATATTTCCAAAAGACATTGTATAGACGATTTACAGTGGACAGTGATAGAACAATTGGGTAACGAACATGGCCTCCTCGAGAAGGAACAACGATGGGTGTTCCGTCTCAAAACACATATCCATGGATTAAATGAGGATATACCATGGAATCAGTTCCGAGTCTGACCAACATCATACCTGACTGAGTACTGTTCAGCTATCTGTTCTCCCACCTGACGAGACTATTCCTTTCACATTTTTTTTGCCCCCCGTACCTGTCCTGAACCAGTGGAGTACCACTCTAGGACAATTGTGTAATTTTCTTTTCTTCATGCACCTGTCTATACCCCTTTTTTGACCACAGCAGTGGCCCCCCTGTAGTCGCCTTCTTATTGGTGTGGGTATTGCCTATCTCATGTATATGTGCCCCTCTTGGTTTAGCTGTGTACCAGCTGGGTGTCTCTAGCACGCTGGTTGGGAAAACATTTTCCTACTTGGTTTATGTTTTTATTAATTTCCTTCGTCCCTAATATTTTAGGCATCCTACATGGACACCTAGAGATACTTCTCTACCGATATATGCACATCTGAACCCTTTCCCAGTTTATTTGTTTTTTTGTTTTCTTACACTTAACCCCCTCTCCCTATATCTGGTGACTTTAACTGTCTATTTACGCAGTTTGGAACATGTTTCCCTCTTCTTAATTGTGTCTCGTCAGCGTTCTATCAGGCATCTTACATAGACACCTCTCTCCCCCTAGGGGTCCTTTGCGATCTCACCACGGTGACCCGGCCGCTTGTAACTTCCGGCACCGGGTCCCGTGAAGCAGCGCCTGCAGGTTTCCACTAACTTGCGAGCAGGTTGCCTTCTATTGGTCCGTCAAACGGGGCTGTTTGGCGCGTATTCCCTGATTGGTGTGGGTATTTAAACTACGAAATCTCCAGTCTGAATTTATCGACGGAGCCGACCGGGGTGGTTATTTGGGCAGGACACTGATCCTTGGAGGCGTAAGTACGGCACAGCCGGCAGGTGGAGGATGTACCTTTGCAATATTGACGATTGGATTACAGTCTCTTCTCCCGTTACTTAGGTAGCCAATTTTGGCACTCCAACCACTCGGTAATTGAGCTCATGAGGATATTGGTCTTTTTGCAGCAAGTATGTTTTACTCTTTGCTTTGTTGGGCATGCAAACAACCACTATTATATTTCGCCCTACACGAACTTCGTTTCCTTTCTGAATAGAGTGTGTGTTTTATGTTGTGTTTTGTTATGTTATGTTTTTGATGTAGTATGTCACACAGTATTTTTATCACAGATCACGTGATAGCGTTAGAAGACGATCATCATTCACTTCCTTTTTCAGATCACTGTTCTAACACGACGGAATGAACTTCTATCCATATTACAAAAATGTCTTGTGTATCTCTCATTCATACCATTCTCTCCTTTTAGGTTAATAGGAGTATATAAGACCCATTGGGGCGTTACCAACTTTTGGAGGCTATTTACCTCCTCTTTGATTTTTTCACCTACTATTTTCTACCACATCACAGTGCGTCGTTGGAAGGGATCTTTTAGGTCCTGACGAAGAAGCTTGGGGAAGCTTCGAAACATGTCGACACCAGGAGGTCAAGCTCATTGAGGCATACACCCTCCACCCCCACCTTTTTACTAATACCAGCTTAGATGGCAGAATAAAATTTTTTTTCCTAGTCCAGTGAGCCAGGTATTTTTTAAATCACTCTCCATTCACTCCTGACCCTTCCTTGCACACCCTTGCACTACACATAGTAGTCTCATTAAGAACAGTGCTCCCACGTATACGTTGGTCGTAGCACGCCCCGTCCCGTAGAGGGGCGGGAAGACCCCTATGATGAAGCATGACACCAAGGGCCCTTTTGGTGTGTGAGGGGTATTTTAACAACTAATGTGTATTCTCCACGACCGTGGGACACACATGGTATGAACGGGAGTCTCTTGATCTATTGCACTTGCGGGTGGATCCCTTTGTTTATGTACGCTTTATTGGGAGGAAGTATCCACCTCCACCACTCGTTGAGTGGAACCTCTCTACTCCCCTCTTTGTTTTCCTTCAAAAATGATGCAACAACAAAGAGTGTGTCACACATAGGAAAAGTGTTGAAAGCTGTGGCCAAGGGACATACCCATGCACCATGCACAATGCACAGGGACTTGCCAAGTACAGACAAGGTAGATGACACTTGGACCTGCTGTAGACAGCACAAGGCAATCCTGTGACCACTGTACACTCAAACACCAACTCCACATGCCACCTACCTACCACAGGAACTCACATTCACTGTCATGCCAGCATGCACCATGAGGGGATAGACACATCACCTGGTAGACCCAATGACAAATCACACCACACCCAACAGCATGCCCGGTCACACCCCCCTCTTACACACGCACACACCCGCGGGGCAGCCAACGCAAATTGGCACTCCCACAATGGATATGTGACACAACAAGACCAATCCATAGCCAAATAAGCATCCCAACACTCATTAGGCAGGCCAAATAACCAGGAGTACATATCAATCTGTCTCCCGCAACATACCCATCCACAAGTGCACTGTGAGAGGAATGCTAGACATATCCAACTACCCAAAGGAACTGTGCCAACTTGAATATGTATGAAACATGGATGATGCATGAAACACCATTAACATTGTCTCTCTCTCACACACAGGGCAACGTCGTCGATCTCCCCCCAACACTGGGGGGGAAGAATCACAGGACCAGGCTCGGCGTGACGATGATCCCACTGGCAGCGACTACTCTCACCACTCCGTGGATGACCCCGACCAACATGGCCCCTCTGGTCAGGTACAACTGTGCCAACCACCACCCCCATTCCTGCCACATCCCAGGATACACACAGGAGCCCTGCTCGCACACAACAAGCCAGTCTGACCAGGAGGGACAAGGTACTCCGGGCACCCAGGAGGAGGCAGGCCACCCCGCAAATGCCATCCCTCAGTGGTCCCAGAGACCCGATGTGCCCACAAGGGCAGGCCAGGCTCAAGTGGGCAGGGGTGGTGGGAGTGGAGGACGGCGGAGGCACAAACCTGACCAGACAGCTGAGGAACCCGTTATGTCACACTTCCGCAACATCCTGGACACATACCGGCGTGACACTAGGGGCATCAGCCGGGTAGTGGAGACCCTCAATGAGATTAAGAACCTGCAGGCCGAGTGTGGAAATGTGGATTTTCCTGATCAGTTATGTCCCCTATCTTGGACCCCATGTATGTTCCCTCCAGTTCCAGTTTCTAAGACGCAAACATATGTGTGTCTACCGTCGACATGTTCTCTGTCAGATCCGCCATCAATGGGCTGGATATTTGGTTCCTAAGTATGAAAGGCCACCGACTTTATATGGCTAAGTTACTCCATTTTTACAGTTCAGGCAAGTAGGCCCGATTCTGTCCTCAAGCCTTTCCCTGCTTTCTGTCTCTGACAGCTTCAGCTTGAGCTCGCATCTGTATCCATGAACTTTGTCCTACTTCCTGTGCAGCTAACGGTGCCTGCCTCGGCCAGTTTTCGCCTGTCTGCCAAGAAGTTGTATTTCACCTTCGAATTATCTATTTTACTCTCCAGCCGATGCATTCCTGTCCAGTGATTTAGGTAAACATTTCCTTTAGCTCACAAGCAAAGGACTCAGCCTTTCCGTCCTCCTGCAAGTGATTCATAGCCCTGTTGCCATGGAAAGTTTTCTATCCCTCGCATCTCATATAGACACTTAGACGCTTGTACACGTACACAGTCAGTATAGAATAGATTCTGTCCGAGAGTCTCTTCCTTGTGGATAACATAGTTCTTTAAACATAGGATGTTAGATATGATTTGGGATTAGGTTGACTTGACCCCAGACTTCTCGTCTCCACATGTAGAGCTAAATGTCAAGTCCCCTTCACCCCCTAGTTGCACGTCAATTACACGTCATGCTGCCGCGCGCGCATCTATGCCAAGTATTATCTTATAGATCCACCTATGTCTGATAATTCTAACCAATCATGTTTCTTTTATTCCTTGTTACGCCTAGTTTCGATTATGTCACTGTTTTGTCACTTTTCTTATCAAATGTTACGCCTTCTACATTCGTTTCATTGTAATGTACTTATTATAAAAATACATGTCTGTTAATAAATTATTGTACTTCACTTCCTGAACCCTCGTGGTGACGGAACCTGAAGGCCGCGACTCGAGTCGGCCATTTTGAATGGAATAAAGCCCATTAGAAAACCTCTTATACCACGGATTCTGCCTCTTGTTATTTTGAGCTATTTATTTTAAGATTCCGTATGAAATTCAGTCCGGTATTTTTATTTACCACATAATGGCGCCCGAACAGGGACACTTTCTCATCTCACGCGCCGGCGGTGCGTTGCAGGCCCGGTCTCCTGCCACAGCTGGACGGACCATAAACGCGTACCAGCAGGATTTCCTGTAAGCTCCCTCCGGTCAAGCGGGGGCGACTGAGGCTGCGATCAACCCAGACGAGGCGGTGAGAAGTGCGAAGTATCCCGACCAGAGCCTAGCTGAGAGAGCAAGATCCGAGGTATACAGAGGCCCACCAGGTTTTCCGAAATCCCGACGTCCAGAGGGTCCGATGTCCGCAGTTATCGAGTCCTGTCCATTCTCTGAGGCCTTCCGTTTCAAGGAGCTACTCGGTGAGTACCATCGCCGGGGAGGCGTGTTGACGCGCACATAGGTTGTGCCGGTCAAGACGGATTTGGGTACACAAATCCGGTCTGCACTGTTTAGCAGTGTATATGTACTGTTTAGCAGTATATCAAGTATTCCGAAGTATTCAGTTATTGTCAAGAATTCAGCGTGGTGATTAGTTAAGCAGACTGTCATCATTGTCGATCATTGTTATAATGTTTAATGTTTAATGTTTAAAGTATTCAGAAATGTCTTGCATATTGTGGTATGAATGACTGTTCATTGTTCACTGTTCATTTATGGTGTTTCTCGTATTAAGCAAGTTCAAGAGTAAGTATCAGATCAGTTGTCAATATGCCGCTCTTCTCGAAGTTAAGACAAATTACTACCAGAAAAGGGGTGCTTGAAGAAGCAGTTCCTATTCCTCCTAGAGACACCCCAGGACATTTCATGTACCATAAGCATGGCTTAGATGCCATATTGTTTCTTGATCTATGGGTAGATTATACCAAGGGGTTACCGGAAAGTCAAAGGTGGCCCATAGCGGGAACCTGGGATGCAGAGTGCATCATGAAAGTGGAGGAAGAGTTATGGAAAAGAAAGGTCAGACAGTCACAGAAAGACGCTGTTGAGTTATGGCGTAAAGAATCTCATAGACGAACAGAAAAAGCACGTAGACAAGAAGAGAGGAGTAAAGAAAGTTCAAATAAAGTTCAAGAAAATCTATTAATTGAGGAAGGTATCCGAGTGAAATCAGAACAAGTGAATAGACAAAGAAATGCTCTTATGAATGGTATGTATCCCCTTCTAGCCGAAGGACTACCTAAGGCTGCTCCAGAGATACCAAAAGACTTGCCACCCCCGTTATTTCCAATTAAGGTACATCCAAAGGGGCATCCCAGAACCGCAGAAGATGTTTTTCTTTCCTCATATCTAGACGATGCAGCTCCCGAGTATGCTAACGCCACACCACATAGACCGTCTGGCGGAGGGGTTCAACGTCAGGATCAGGTATCTGTCCCCGTGCAACAGCAAGTCCCGATACAAGCTTCGGCAAGCACATCTGTTTCCGCATCTGTCTCCGCAGTCGATCCTATAGGGGTATCGACACCCATAGTTGCTGTGTCACGTTCAACGAATCCATTCACACCCGACGCCCCAGATGGGGCCACGGGAGGTGCTAGCAGTACCTTCACACCACCTAGAATAAATAAACTTGTTTTTCAAGAGTCAGCACATTCACGTACACCTAAGTTCGTAAATGAACGTACGCTTAAGGAACTCCTTGTAAATTGTAGATATGACCCGGTGGTTGGTAAAGAGGACGAAATGGTCCTGGCATCATTACGTATCAGGCGAGCCGCAGAGTATTTAGCAAGGTTACCAGGGATGACTACGCATCTAGATAACATATATCATTTTGTTCAAACAGGACGAGATCCAGGATGTATTAACAGAGCTATGGAATTCCAGAAAGTAGAAATACAGGGGGAACTGTTACGTTTCCTCATAAACTGTGTAATCAGGAATCAAGATCGTCCGGGGGTAGACCCGAATGCAATGCTTATTCTTACAAGATGGAGTCAGAATATATCAGAAGGGAGACACGATAAGCAAAATTGTATAATAGCCATGTGCCGAAAAATCCGTAAAGAAATAGAGCGTATTCATGAAGAGAGATTGGGAACAGACGAGTTTGAGCAAGATGAAGTGTCCGAATCAGGGAATTCCGCAAGACAGTCAGAGACCATAGCCTATGTAGGCAGAGGAAGATCTTGTGAAAATACTAGATGTTTTTCTGATCCCATACACTCTGTATGTCCAAATAATAGCAGAACGTATCCGACGCCTGTAATAAATCTGAAATCTCCTGAACATTTGTTTCAAGCCGCAGATAAAATACTACGAGAACGAAGGGGTTACCACCTCCTCGATTCCATGGATGAGCAAGAATTAGCCAGATCAGCCGTTCACTGGATTGTTAGTCCTGAAAAATACGGTGATGAGACCGTAGCACACACGTTTTTTAACCTCAGTACAGATGAACAACGTTTAGCTGGAATATATATGATTCAGCAACTCCTCATATTATATAAGAGCCAACATGCTGACCCTGGTCCTTTACCTGATATATTAACGGAACTACTCACGAACAGATGGAGAGGTTCTAGTAACAAGCTAATTAAAGAGATATTAGTGTCACGTAAGCAGTATGTCCTTTTTGTAAGTCCGGATTCTCTCTCGCTGCCCCACAGAGAGAGAGCGCCGTACTATATGGATAGACAAAATCCCCTACGAGAAGTGCACCCAATAAAAGGCGAAGACAATGAGTTTCACCGTGTATTTGTTTACACACCCATATCAAAAATGGAATTATTAGAAATGAAAAAAGTAGTACCTAGTCATGACAAAGACCCAGCGGGTTTCCACCGAGAAATTAAAGACATGTTACTGATGGGAGAGTACACCTTTCCTGATATTATGACGATATTAAAGGTGCTTTTGCCTGCTGGCATATATGAAAAACTGAAAGAAAAAGAGTGGGAAGTGGGAGACCAAAAGATAGACTGGACAGCATTAGCAGAGGAAGAAAGGGGCCGAGCTGCAGGTTCGGGGCTCGGGGATAAAGTTAAACTATTACCAGGTTTACTAGTACAGGTACTGCCACGTTTATTAACTACAAAAAAGGAAGATTGGGGTGCAATCACAGCCTGTAAACAAAAGCAAGATGAAGACACAAGCGATTATTATGCTCGATTTGAAAAATGTTTTGGTATAAATAGTGGTATAAAAGCAAGTAGTGACTCATATCCACATTTATTTGTGACAAAATTAGTGGAAAATGCATTGCCTCCAGTGAAGAATAGAATATTGAAATTCGAGAGTACCTGGCAAAGTAACACTCCGTCGCAAATGCTACAAATGTTACAGTATCATCACAATAGAATTAGGGATGAACAAGAACACGAGCATAGACGCATGAAGGATACAAAAATGAAAATGCTAGTTTCTCAGACAGTACCAGCAGATGGTCACAAAAAGGGTGTGACACATTCTGGTGATTCTGCAGTTCCTGTAAAAGGAACCTGCAATTACTGTAAACAACTAGGCCATTATGTACATGATTGTCAAGTCCTGAAACGTAATATAGCTACAGGTATTGCAAAAGAGAGACCACGATTAGTTAGACAAGATCAGAATGAACAAGGAGCTATGCAGCATGGACAGTCCATGCCAGTTCAGCAACAGTCTATGCCAGCCTCACAGCAACCCATACAGTTTGTGCCAGCTGCACCACCGTTGCCTGCTACTGCCACACAAACCACAACACGACAAATGTATCAGACTGCACAGTATGAATACCCTGAGTATCAGCGTTACACATGAACCAGCCTAGAGAGGGAAGTTGACTTACCGCTTATCGAGATTCCGGTAGATCAAGAAGGACCTTATGTACATAGTGAATTATTAGGTCAAGATAGAAAATTCTTACTCGATACAGGGGCAAGTCGAACAACAATAAAACGTAGTGAAGTTCCAGGGGCACCCCTCTCAGGCTCTCAAAATGTTTCCCTTGGTTTTTCAGGAAAACCTATTGTTAATGAAGTATCACAGCCTCTACCACTTACGATAGGACCTTTGACACGAACTACAGATTTATTGCTTACTAAATCATGCCCAGAAAATTTGTTAGGAATTAAAACTCTGAAAGCACTAGGAGCCATAATATGTTGTTCTCCGGAAGGAGTAAGGTTGTTTTTGCGTGATTTTAAAGGTCACTATGTGTCTAGAGACATGGATCCCCGACTACAGACTTTACCAGTACATCTATGGGCACAAGGCCCTACGGATGTTGGCTGCATGAACATTACACCCTATCGAGTTACATTGAAAGCAGGAGTGGTACTACCACGAATGCGACAATACAAGTTACCGCATGATGCTGTAGTGGCTTTGTTGAAAATCATTGATGAGCTAATTGCCCAGGGAGTAGTTGTAGAAACAGACTCCAATGTATGTAATTCACCGATAATTCCGATTCTTAAACGAACTGATCCTACTGCTCCACCAGTGTACCGATTGGTTATTGATTTGCGTGAACTAAACAAGTGTATTGTACCACAATTCCCTGTGGTCCCTGATATATCATCATTGTTGACAGCAATTGATTCCGAAGCAACATTCTTTACTGTAATTGATCTCAAGAATGCCTTTTTCAGCGTCCCAATAGATCCGGAAAGCCAATACTTGTTCGGATTCAGTTTAAATGGGCGCAGCTTTAAATTCTCACGCGCTCCTCAAGGATTTACAGAAAGCCCCAGCATCTACAGCCAAGCACTGAAACGAGAACTTGACAGTATCCACATGCCAGTCAATACTGCACTGCTTCAATATGTCGATGATCTGCTGATCACCGCGAGAAGCGAGTCAGAATGTGAAAAAGCTTCTCTGACAGTTTTACATTTCCTAGCCGACAAGGGACACAAGGTGTCCCCTTCTAAGCTGCAATTCTGTGTTCAGCGAGTTATTTATCTTGGTCACTCGCTGTCCAAGGAGGGAAGGCAGCTTACACCAGATCGCATCCAGTTAATTGCTAACATGTCAATACCCCAGACACAAAAGGAGGTGCGGGCTTTCATAGGCCTCACTTCATATTGTAGGCAGTGGATCCCTCAGTACGCATTTCTAGCAAAACCACTCATTCAGTTAACCACACAGGAGGCAGCCACATCGACTGTTCTCCCTTGGACTCAGGAACATACACAAGCTTTTGAAAGCCTAAAGGAAGCTTTATGTCAAGCACCTGTTTTAGCAACACCCTGTTATAGCAAACCTTTTACACTCTTTGTTACAGAACGCGAAGGTACTGCCTTGTCAGTACTCACTCAGGATCAAGCAGGATCACGCAAGCCATGTGCTTATTTTTCCAGTACATTAGATCCCGTAGCTCAGGCTTTGCCTGCATGTCTGAAATCAGTGGCAGCGACAGCTTTAGCAATCAGACAAAGCGATGCCATAGTATTAGGACACCCATTGACAGTTCAAGTACCACATGCAGTAGAGGTTCTTGTGAACCGAACACAAACACAACACTTGACCATAGCAAGACTTACCGGTTATGAACTGACATTGTTTCAACCACACATAGAGATCCGACGGTGTAATACATTGAATCCTGCTACACTATTACCTGTAATTGGAACAGACCCACTAGCTCATGATTGTGTTGAAATCATTGAAATAAAGACGAAACCTAGACAAGACTTGACAGACGTTCCATTGTTAGATCCAGACCTGACGTTGTATGTAGACGGATCATGCATGAGAGCAAGTACAGGAGATTTAGTGGCCGCGTATGCAGTCACAACAGACACTGAAGTTATTGAGACACATTGTATAGATACTCTGTCAGCCCAAGCAGCAGAACTTATTGCTCTAACGCAAGCCTGTATTCAAGCCACAAATAAGAAAGTTAATGTATACACTGACTCACGTTATGCATTCGGAGTTGTACACGACTTCGGCGTGCTGTGGCGAGAGAGAGGTTATCTAACGTCCCATGGTGCCCACATTCAGCACGGACCCCTCATTCATGCCTTGTTAGACGCAATACATCTACCCACTGCTATATCGATTATGAAATGTAAAGCACACACGAAGGTTACTGATACCATTTCTCAAGGCAATGATTTAGCTGACAAAACAGCTAAACAGACTGCTCAGAATCGCACATTAGACATGACAAAGCCAATAGTTCAGACACCAACACAGTGTATGACAATTAAGGATCCCGCACTTGACGTAATTGACATACAGACACATGCCACAGCAGAAGAAATAAAGAAGTGGACTGAACTAGGAGGGATCCAGACAGATCAAGGGTGGATGACGAAGGAGAAATCTGTATGGTTTCTCCCTGATTCCATGGTTCAAGCCATTATAGCTACAGTTCACAGTCCAGCACATTTAGGAGAGAAGGCTATGCTAGACAGCATTCAGCACATTTGGTTCAACAAACATTTACGAGCAGCAGCTAAACAAAAAGTTCGTACCTGTATGATATGTTGTCAGTTTAATCCAGGAAAGAGTGTTCCCGTAGAGCAGGGTGGATTTCAGCCTCCTGACCATCCTTTTGAAGTCCTCCAGATGGATTATATTCAGATGGAACGTTGTCGAGGATTCAAATATGTCCTCGTAGTTGTCTGCGCTCTCTCCCGTTGGACAGAGGCGTATCCCGTATCAGATTACACTGCCCCGACTACTGCCAAGCAGCTAGTTCGAGAATTCTTCCCACGGTACGGTTTACCACGTGTTGTATATTCAGATAACGGTCAGCCTTTCTCATCCGAATTAATGAAACATGTCTCACTCTTGTTGGGATATCAGTGGAAATTCCACTGTGTCCGACACCCCGAGGCAGCAGGTCTCGTAGAAAGACATAACCAGACACTGAAAATCAGACTGTCCAAAATATGTAGAGAGAAAGGTGTCGACTGGATAGTAGCATTACCAGTTGCACTCTTTTACATGAGAATGGTAGCACACTCTAGAACAGGGCTATCCCCGTATGAGGTGATCTTTGGTAGACCACCGAATATGTGGGGGACGCCTATACCACGTAAAATAACTGATGTTGACTGTAATATGCTGACAGATTACCTGGCTTCCTTGATGTCTGCACTACAATCTTCTCGTTCACAGGTAGCTGCAGCCTTTCCCGACAACACTGAGGCGAAACCCCATGACGTTGTTCCGGGTAATCTTGTCTTTGTGAGAAACTTCGACAGGAAAAGTCAATTGGAGCCCAGGTGGAAAGCACCCAAGTTGGTCCTGTTGACCACAAGAACAGCCGTGAAGATCGAGGGACGAAAAGGGTGGATTCATTCAAGTCACGTCAAAAAATTTCATGGACTTCCTCCTGACACAGACAGTACTGCCCGTGTGTCTTCCCCCATTGACTCAAAGCTACCTTTGGCTGAGGCCAGTAGCACTGAACTCTATAAACAGAAACTCAGGTCCAGATCTAAACTGTCGGACGATTTGATTGTTTAAGTCCTCTCCAAGGTGAAGCGGTTGAATCTGTCCCGACATGTACCCCTTAGGTCTGAATCATGTAGAGTCCAGAATCATAATGAAACGACAGGCGTATTGTAAATCACTGCGTAACTACTGTATGAGGACATTATTAATTTTGTTTTTATTGAGTATTTTAGTAATTATTACGAGTGTGATTTTGTACATATATCATCCTATCTCTAGACATGTTTATAATGTTGCTGCAGAACATTCTTTTAGTGACCTACCGCCACATGAATTATCTTATAGACTTGCGCTGCGCAATAACACCTTCATTAGTATGTTACATCATTCCCATCAGACTAGTAATGCGACCAATTGTTGGGTGTGTGGCCGACTTCCTCCCTATCAGAATAACAAAGGAGTTCTGCCTTTCTTTCCACATCCATTCACACACAATGGCTCCTGTGGAGCATGGTTTAGTTTATTAAATTCCATAGACCCAGACACAGCAGTTTATCAACAACATTGGATATGGGGAAATCTGAATCTAGTTTTATTCAAAGTCTGTCACCCTAATAAGGAGGGTCACCCCAGTAGAACAGGAACTGATTTAGAAAATGAAGTGTATAAATTAGGTAATTTTACGCCTAATCTTATGATTTTGAATGTTAAATCCGAAGTTGAACTAATTCTGCCCACTATGTCAGTATTTCCAGTTAAGGGTGAATTATGTGTAAGAAAAGTTGGTTCCATACATATGGGCCATAGCCAATGCGTTACTACAGTAGAATATAGTGATCAAGGTAAATCTTCATTTAGAGCTTCTCGCCATTCTTACTTCATATGTGGTCAGACGGCATATATGCGTCTGCCTCTAGATTGGGATGGTACCTGTTACATAGCATTCCTTTTGCCACCTGTTTTCCTAGCTCCCCCTGATTATTATCGAAATGTTCATTTAGTACACAATAGAGAGCAAAGAGATCTCCCAGTTGTCGATTATACTGAGACAGCATGGGACAAGTATGTAGATTTCAATAAAGGTATCTTTCCCTATATAGGTACAATATCAAATAGTAAGCTGATACGCAGACTCACCAAGACTCTTGAAGCTGTAGTAAACGAGACTATAGCCGCCCTAGGCAATCTGACAGAGGAACAATCAGTGATGAGAATTGTTGTTCTCCAGAATCGTCTTGTCCTTGACGTCATCCTGGCCGATAGGGGCGGAGCTTGCAGGGTCATCGGATCCAGCTGCTGCATATTCATACCAGAAAATTCGCCATCTGTATATAAAGCTATAACACGCCTTCATAAGATTGTAAGCCAGATACACGAAAATCCAGGCACTTGGACGTGGTCCGGGTGGTTTTGGAGTGTGATATCAGCCTGGGGATGGAGAGTTCTATCCTTCCTAGGTATTGGCCTTCTTATGCTCTTCAGTTGTTGTTTATGCCTGCAAGGTGGACCAGCGATTTGTGGTCTGTGTGCCACATCATGCATTCCACATCACAGGTCCCGTTCAGAATGCCGGAAGGAAGAAGAAATGATGCTCCATGAGCAAATCAATGGAATGATGAAGATTGATGTCTCGTGAAGGGCAAGAAGGGGACAAGGAGGGAATGTGGAAATGTGGATTTTCCTGATCAGTTATGTCCCCTATCTTGGACCCCAACGGTTCTATATGCATGTTACAAGTACATGTATGTTCCCTCCAGTTCCAGTTTCTAAGACGCAAACATATGTGTGTCTACCGTCGACATGTTCTCTGTCAGATCCGCCATCAATGGGCTGGATATTTGGTTCCTAAGTATGAAAGGCCACCGACTTTATATGGCTAAGTTACTCCATTTTTACAGTTCAGGCAAGTAGGCCCGATTCTGTCCTCAAGCCTTTCCCTGCTTTCTGTCTCTGACAGCTTCAGCTTGAGCTCGCATCTGTATCCATGAACTTTGTCCTACTCCCTGTGCAGCTAACGGTGCCTGCCTCGGCCAGTTTTCGCCTGTCTGCCAAGAAGTTGTATTTCACCTTCGAATTATCTATTTTACTCTCCAGCCGATGCATTCCTGTCCAGTGATTTAGGTAAACATTTCCTTTAGCTCACAAGCAAAGGACTCAGCCTTTCCGTCCTCCTGCAAGTGATTCATAGCCCTGTTGCCATGGAAAGTTTTCTATCCCTCGCATCTCATATAGACACTTAGACGCTTGTACACGTACACAGTCAGTATAGAATAGATTCTGTCCGAGAGTCTCTTCCTTGTGGATAACATAGTTCTTTAAACATAGGATGTTAGATATGATTTGGGATTAGGTTGACTTGACCCCAGACTTCTCGTCTCCACATGTAGAGCTAAATGTCAAGTCCCCTTCACCCCCTAGTTGCACGTCAATTACACGTCATGCTGCCGCGCGCGCATCTATGCCAAGTATTATCTTATAGATCCACCTATGTCTGATAATTCTAACCAATCATGTTTCTTTTATTCCTTGTTACGCCTAGTTTCGATTATGTCACTGTTTTGTCACTTTTCTTATCAAATGTTACGCCTTCTACATTCGTTTCATTGTAATGTACTTATTATAAAAATACATGTCTGTTAATAAATTATTGTACTTCACTTCCTGAACCCTCGTGGTGACGGAACCTGAAGGCCGCGACTCGAGTCGGCCATTTTGAATGGAATAAAGCCCATTAGAAAACCTCTTATACCACGGATTCTGCCTCTTGTTATTTTGAGCTATTTATTTTAAGATTCCGTATGAAATTCAGTCCGGTATTTTTATTTACCACACGAGCAATATGCCAATCAACAGCAACACCAAGGACGGATGGAGGCAAGACTGGCTGAGCTCGTGGCGGTGCATACGGACATGAGCTGCTCACTCCGTCGGATTGCCGAAAACATGGGCAACCCTCCCTGTGCCACCAGGTGAAGATCAACACCAGCCACAGGGAGGGATCAGGAGGAGGAGGATTCGTCCGACGGAGCATCACAGACATCGTCACGGCCTGCTTCTGAGGGTCCCCGGAGGAAGGTGGGTCGTCCACGCAAAAGACCGTGAGAGTCAGCGGACCATCACCATCTCCCAGGTCACCTGTCCTGGCACCTGGCCCTCTGGTGCAACAGTAGCACCTCATCCAATGACATTCTCTGCCACATGGACTTGCTGGTCACTGTCTGACCAATGTTGACAAAGACTGTGGCATGGACTCTGATGACTTCCAATGGCAAGGATCCCAACTCCCCCTGTGAACTTTGGATTACAGACACCCGGCGAGCCCCTCTTTACATCCCCCCAAACACGTACCCCACCACTAATAAAAATCATAAAAATCACGAGATGATGTCGTCATTTTGCATTATTCCATAACATGTGTGTGTTGGAAAGTCAAACCATGCCTGAGTTTTGAAGTAACTCCAACCATGCATACCCTGGGGTCTGAGTCTGGCACAGGACACACATGGGTCACAATGTATCATCCATACAGACATGGAGCACCATACTCACCCGTGATGGGCCCAACCAGCTGAGGGGGTGCCTGCACAACTGTGCGGACAGACCTATGTCGAAGAGCAACAGTCATGTGCAGAGGTCAGGGATCATGTGGAGTGTCCTGAGGTGGGAGTCCCAGGTATGTGTAGCCAGGTGGGAGAACTATGTCCTGCATGCTGGAGTCAGGTGGATGTGGAGAATGGTAGCCAGGCCAAGGTTGGATGCATGGAGATGGCACAATGGGGTCTTGGATGACAGTGCCACAAGGTTGTGTTGGGGTCGTGGTCGTGGGCTGCATCCTGAGTGTGGGCGTGGATTGTGAAGGTCATCCTGCAGCTGACAGTGATCCATTGCAGCTATCTCTGTTGGACGGTGATGTGGCTGGGTTGCCGGATGTTGAAGCAGAGCTGTGCAGATGCACCCTGGATGTGGACAAGTATCATGGGAGTTGTAACGTACTTCTCCATAGAGTGCAGGGTAGGATTAGACACAGATGTTGTAGTTGACCTGGGGGATGGTCTGTCTTGCCTTGAGATGGATCGAACTGTGGAACTTGTGCATAATGCAGAGTGTGCTGAAGCCTGAGGTACAGATGCTGGTGATCAGCATAGCACATGTGAGCAAGCAATCCATGATGCACACCAGCTCATGTGCGTGGACACTTTGTGCCTGTGCAGGGCCCTTGCGGGTGGGACAAAAGCAGTTGACCCAGCTGTAAGGGGACAATCCGCAGATGAACACTTCAGTCGTGTACAAGTCCAGCATCAGGTGGCCGATGTTCAGCCATCTGCCAATGGATACCATGCATTATTCAAAATGAGAACTGGCAAGGACTGCGTCTTAGGGGAGGGTGAGGAGCACCTGGCTGGCAATGGGACACCAGATGATGATGAGATGCAGTGCGCATGTCATGGTGTAAAGGGGGATCCTGGACACATTGTAGACTGACACGCTGAGACATGATACCTGTGCCATGTGTTCCACAACGACACCATACTACATGCAGAGGCCTGGAGTACCACTCCCATGGCCTTGTTGGGGTACAGAGACGGTGGGGGGTAGGAGGGACATGACCAGGTTGGTGTGACAGGGCCTGGAAGGCGTGCCAGTGGTGTGTAGGCAGTTGGAGTTGCACACTCATTATGCAAAGGTGTTGTGTGGGCGATGAGTGCATGCCTGAGTGCATGCAACAGATGTATTGGATGGACATTGCTTGGTGGGTGGCCTCAACATCATGCGTGTACGGACCGGATCCCTATGGCGTACGCGTACGGCAACACTACTATAGTGATACGGACCCTACACACGCGTGTACGGACCGTATCCCTATGTCGTACGCCTACGGCAACACTACCATAGTGATACGGACCCTACACACGCGTGTACGGACCGTAACCCTATGTCGTACGCCTACGGCAACACTACCATAGTGATACGGACCCTACACACGTGTGTACAGACCGTATCACTGGAGTAGTGGTGCCCTAGGGGGGTGGAACGCACCATACCTGTGTGTGTATAGTGAAATTACATAGGGGACACATGAGGGACAAGTATAAGGGCCTAAATGCATGCTGGTTGTCATGGAGACCGAGTTTCCAGTTCAAATTATTCATCAGGTGGCCAGCAAAAGTAGGTTGGAGACAATATACAATGTTGCCAAGTGGTTGTTGACTTGACATCATGCTCAATTTTTGAATCATGCAAAGGCCCTCACTGGGGAAGGTTTAAAGGGATTGAAGGAAACGTAGGATGCAAATGAGACTGACCAATCACTCTGTACTCCTGTAAATGAAACAGGCCAGCAAGGCCAATATAAGGCAGCCAGGTCCCATGAGAGAGCACTTGCCTGCACAACCTTTCATTCCACACCACTGCTGCTTCTTGTGATTCCTTTGGCACCATGTCCAGGTCTGTGGAGAGGGCCCAGCCATTCACCCTGGAGGAGAATGTGGCATTGCTGGATGTCATCCTCCCACAGTACCCCAGCCTGTATGGGAGACCAGGGGAGCAGGTGAGTGCTGACTCCACTAGTTTAGATTGTGCCCCTTTTTTGTGACTGTCACTTCTGGCACTGTGTCCAGGTGTGACAGACATGCAATGTTCTTTAGAGTGGGTCCCAGGGGGGAAATGGCTCATGTCTCCCATGCAGAGCATGCTGTAGTGCATGTCTGCACTCCTCACTTGCATAGTGCTTACTATGACAATCACTGCATGGTGCATGCCACATTCAGCCTGGCTAATCCTCTTGGGAATGTTGTTTCTACAGTCCTGATGTGATTCTGTGTTCCCCCCAGTGTGACAGGTGACTGTACCCACAGATGTGTGTGAGTTGAGTGTACCTATGGTGAGAGTGTCCAAATGATGTGTTCGTCCCCTGGACATTGGTGTGTGTGTAAGTCCCCTGTCATGTTGGTGAGTGTCTATGTGGAGTGTTGCAGCCCAGATGCATGCGGGATACATATACCCTACCCATCTGATGTGAGCAGGGAGCAGTGCTGTGTGTCTGACGTGCTGGGCTAGCCCAACACCTGTGACACCCCCAGTCAAGTGGCAGATGTGCAGAGTGAGGTTTGTACCCGCAGTTGCCAATGGCAGGTGATTGTCCTGTGCCTGTGTGTGTCTGTGTACTCTGCTGAGGTTGCGTCAGTGGCCTGGGGCATGTGACTGCTTTGAGGTGCTGCACATAATCCTGGTGTAGCTTGTGATGCACAGTGTGAGCCAGGATCATTGATTGTGTGGCACCCCTCATTCCACCTGTGTACTTTCAATGCCACGTAGTGCATTTGGCCTTCCTCAGAGGATAATGTCCCTATGACAAAGGTGCAATGAGTTGGCTGCATACTATGCCCTGTTCACACCAGCCAAATTGTTCAAATGTGTGTCTCTGTGACATGTAGCAGGTGTATTGATGTTGTCTCACTTTGTCATCCTCACAGATAGGCGCCTATGCCAAGGGGGAGATCTGGAAGGAGGCCATCAGGGCCGTGAGGTCGGTGGAGGGACGAAAGCGGCGCCTGGCCCAGGTGAGGAAATGCTTGCAGGATATCTGGTGCTGGACCAGGAGGATCGCCCGGGTCCTGCTGGGGGACTCACCAGAAGGTCATAAGAACCGTGGGTGCCGCCGCCTCACCCACATAATGAAGCGTGTCCTGGCGGTGGTCTTCCCAGAGATGGATAGGCGCTTACGGGAGAAGCAGCAGCAGGAAGGGGGTAGGTACATGTGTGTTTGTTGTGTGTCACTAGCTTTTGGAAGTGCCCAGTCGCATGGATACACAGCCAGGGTTTATATGTGCAGTGCATATCCCGTTCCCCCAAGTCAACCCGTGCTGTTCTTCCTCCCTTCCCCTCCTTGACATGTGTACCCTGGTCTGTGTGTAGTCACTCTTGCACAAGGTTATCTAGGCTGCCAGTTAATCCAAGTGCCCAATGCTTGCAGCATCATGTGTGGGGGTGGTGTGTGACATGTGTTGGGACCTTGCCTGTGCCCTGGCCAGTTCAGTCATTGTGGGGTCCATGTTAGTTGCCACCGATGCTGAGTCCCGACATAGGAGTGTGTCTTACAAGTGTACTGCCTTACAGCGTGCATGACCAATGTTGTGCCCTCAGACATGATGTGCATGAGTGGGAGATGTGCATAGTGCAGGGACAGTCGCTTCTGTTGCTGTCATATCCATACAGGACCATGGAGGAGTGTGGCCACTACAGTCCCCTGGGGAACCTTTTCCTAGGTATCATGTGTGTCATGCAACAATGTGGACATTCTCTGTGTCTTCAGCATAGGTTGGGCTCTGTGGCATTGTACCCTGGCCTAATTTGTATTTACGTAAAGTGTGCTACATATGTCCACTGTACAGGGTGACCCAATTTGGCTTGTGCATACTCACAGTGGCCAGTGCCTGTGTGTCTTGGTACAACTATCTGATGATGGTTGTTTGTCAATTATATGTGTGGACAGGCTCACGAGGGGTACTTTGTGTACACTCAGGATTTATTGAAGGGTATGTTTGTAATCCCCGAGTAGGAGGTGTAAGTACTTCCTCTGTCTCAATCACATTGTCTCAGGTAGGGGGGGGGGTTTGTGCGGGAAAGGCCTACATGTCCAAACCTTATGTCTCCTTGCCAGGTCTGGCCTGTGTGTGATGATTGTCTGAACATACACTCAACATGCAGTGACCCAGTCATGTTGGGCATGGTTTAATGTATTTGCTAAGCAGCATGTGCCAAAAGTTAGGAGACATGGTTCCTGCTCATCCCTTTTTTGGCAACGGTGTATGGTCCAGATGCTGTGCTCGACTGTCCCCAGAGACTGGCTCCTCTGTCTAATTTGATATCAAGGTATTTGCTGTTGTGTCATGCTCTCCATTGTTTCCCAATGGCATAGTGGGTCAACCAACTGTGTGGTGCAGGGCCTACATATGTGCGTAGTATTGTAGATGTTACTCATGTTGTTTTTCATGCTATGCACTGTGACCTATGTAGTTTTGAATCATGTGTCATATGTATACAGGTGTCTGATTTTTCCTGTCTCTTCACCTTGCTCACAGCATCGTCGGGGGAAACCGAGGGAGACACTGGCACGGACCTTGAGGAGGGATCCAGCACCGGTGCCACCAGTGCTGGGGAGTCTGGCGCAGCGAGTGGCACGGAGGCCGAGGGGAGTGAGGCGGAGGACCTATCCAGTCCCACCACCGACTATGACGCTGACGGGTCCGAGGCTGAGCTCCCAGAGGGGGCAGAGGCTGCTCCCAGAGCTGAAAGCAGCACTCCATCTCTCGCCGCCCCCTCCATTCCCATCACCGGCCTCCCACTTGCTCGGGTCCCTTCCGTTCATGCTAGGCGCCAACATGTCTCCTTCGTGCCAGGCACCGCACCCCCTGCCCCTGTCTCCCCTGCTGCCGTCAATGCGGAGTCTGTGGACATTCTGCGGCAGTTGCAGGTTGGTCAGACATCGCAGCTTAATGTCCTCCATGGCCACACCAGACTGCTGACACAGATGGTGTCGTACATGGAGGGCATGTCAGCAGCGATGTCTGACCAACAGAGGTTGCTGAGGTCCATAGACTCGTCACTGACTGCAGCAGTGGGTCTCCTGCAGGAGCTCCGTCCCCCCCCACCCCTGCACCATCCACACTTCCCACTCCCATGCCTGTCCCAAGCACACCCAGACGTCCCCATGCACGCACCCCACCAGACACAGGCAGCACACCACCAGGGAAGGGCAAGCGCACACCTCCTGTCACGCACACACAGGGGGAAGTAGGCACACCCACTGAGTCGGGGGGCAAACGGCAGACACTCAGCCACAGTGGGAGTCTGCAGTCCTCATGACCCACTTCCTCCAAAACCACTCCCCTTAGCTATCCTGCCCAACAGTCGGACAAAGAGTCATTCACTGCCAGTGTGTCCCTCAGCCCCAGTGTGACACCACCCCACAAGGGGTGGAGGCATAACCCGGCCAGGGTAGTTGAGTCCCCCCCCTGTCCACACCCTCCCCCTGTAGCGCTGCAACCCATCCCTCCGACCCCCCCCCTCCTTGGGGCCTGTGGTTCCTTCGGGTGCAGGGGAGACGCTGGGAGAGCTTGCGACCGTGTGCAGCACCATCCTAACCACCACCTTTGGCGCTGCCCCACCCCCTGTGGTGGAGTCGTCCGTCCCTGCACCCACAACACCTACCCTTGCCCCTCCTGTCCCTGCGGTTCCTAGTCCTTCCCCCCCACATGATGCCCCCCCTTCTGTGGATGATATGGAACAGTGAACTGTGCAGGCAAGCTAGGGGATACGCGTCCCAAAGTGTCCCCCACCAGGACTTCGCACATGGCCTGGCCTATTGGCCCTGTATATAGTGGACATTTATTTTGCAATAATGTTTTATGCTGAATAAAGCATTTTATTTTCCATTTGCACACTAATGCTTTTCTGGTCTTGCTGTTGGTGGTGCTGCTCCATGATTTGGGGTGGTGATAATGTGTTAGGTGTCTGGGAAATGTTGTAGTGTGCTGCTCATGGGGTTGACCATGGTATCTGCGTGCCATCACAAGGTCTCTGCAAATAATCTTTGGTCATGTAAGCTCTTACTGTATGGTGACATTGTCCCAAGGTGTGTCCCTTCCTCTGTGGACCCTGACATCTTCCCTGCAGGGTGTTTCCCAATTGTTGTGCTGAGCTGTGTCTACATTTCCTGGGTGTGTGACTGGATCCCTTCAACTTTGGCAATGCATGCTCAGCAATGTCTCCACCTGCATCATTTGTGGCATCCTTGGTGGTCACTGTACTTGTGTATGGAGTATATTGACCTGACTTCATGTGGACATGTTCCCTTTTCCGCACTATGCATGTGTGTACTCCCAGCCTCCCACACATGTGTTACGTGTTCTGCAGGGTATTTGGTCACCTGACTGACAATTGTGGGCATTGTATCTGTGGGTACTCCACCCTTTTCCTTCCATGGGAGGCAACAACTTGTTGGCTGCCCCAGCACCTGTACATTCCTATCAGTCCTGGAATGTGCGTGACAGTGTGTGTTCCCTTTGGGTCTCTTAGTTTAGTAGGGTGGCACATGAATATACAGTCGTGTTGCATGCTCTCAGTGTGTGTATTGTGCTGCCAGCGCCAGGGGTGGGTATGCATGTGTCATTTGTCATCACACCCACATGTGGTGTGTCATGCAGTGGGGGATGGACATCCACCCTCATGGGAGCAGGACACTGCTGTCAGTGATGTGTTGGCATGCCACTCTCAATATAGTCGCACTTTGTGTATGCCTTCATGCACCCATGGAGTTTTGCTAATTGTAGGATGTACACACCACCATGTCTTTGTCCACTGCTGGGAGGACTCTGCACCCAACCCTCCTATGTCTGGGCACTGCTGGGAGGACTCTGCACCCACCCCTCCTATGTCTGGGCACTGCTGGGAGTGATAGGCACCCACCCCTCCTATGTCTGGGCACTGCTGGGAGGACTCTGCACCCACCCCTCCTATGTCTGGGCACTGCTGGTAGGACTCTGCACCCACCCCTCCTATGTCTGGGCACTGCTGGGAGTGATAGGCACCCACCCCTCCTATGTCTGGGCACTGCTGGGAGGACTCTGCATCCACCCCTCCTATGTCTGGGCACTGCTGGGAGGACTCTGCACCCACCCCTCCTATGTCTGGGCACTGCTGGGAGTGATAGGCACCCACCCCTCCTATGTCTGGGCACTGCTGGGAGGACTCTGCACCCACCCCTCCTATGTCTGGGCACTGCTGGGAGGACTCTGCACCCACCTCTCCTATGTCTGGGCACTGCTGGGAGTGATAGGCACCCACCCCTCCTATGTCTGGGCACTGCTGGGAGTGATAGGCACCCACCCCTCCTATGTCTGGGCACTGCTGGGAGTGTTAGGCACCCACCCCTCCTATGTCTGGGCACTGCTGGGAGGACTCTGCACCCACCCCTCCTATGTCTGGGCACTGCTGGGAGTGCTAGGCACCCACCCCTCCTATGTCTGGGCACTGCTGGGAGTGTTAGGCACCCACCCCTCCTATGTCTGGGCACTGCTGGGAGGACTCTGCACCCACCCCTCCTATGTCTGGGCACTGCTGGGAGGACTCTGCACCCACCGCTCCTATGTCTGGGCACTGCTGGGACTGCTAGGCACCCACCCCTCCTATGACTGGGCACTGCTGGGAGTGTTAGGCACCCACCCCTCCTATGTCTGGGCACTGCTGGGAGTGATAGGCACCCACCCTTCCTATGTCTGGGCACTGCTGGGAGTGATAGGCACCCACCCCTCCTATGTCTGGGCACTGCTGGGAGTGTTAGGCACCCACCCCCCCTATGTCTGGGCACTGCTGGGAGGACTCTGCACCCACCCCTCCTATGTCAGGGCACTGCTGGGAGTGATAGGCACCCACCCCTCCTATGTCTGTGCACTGCTGGGAGGACTCTGCACCCACCCTGCCTATGTCTGGGCACTGCTGGGAGTGATAGGCACCCACCCCTCCTATGTCTGGGCACTGCTGGGAGGACTCTGCACCCACCCCTCCTCTGTCTGAGCACTGCTGGGAGGACTCTGCACCCACTCCTCCTATGTCTGGGCA
Source organism: Triturus cristatus (assembly GCF_964204655.1). Lineage (NCBI taxonomy): Eukaryota > Metazoa > Chordata > Amphibia > Caudata > Salamandridae > Triturus > Triturus cristatus. The sequence goes on along the minus strand of NC_140591.1, from coordinate 210,962,666 downwards.
CTGCTGGGAGGACTCTGCACCCACCCCTCCTATGTATGGGCACTGCTGGGAGTGATAGGCACCCACCCCTCCTATGTCTGGGCACTGCTGGGAGGACTCTGCACCCACCCCTCCTATGGCTGGGCACTGCTGGGAGGACTCTGCACCCACCCCTCCTATGTCTGGGCACTGCTGGGAGTGATAGGCACCCACCCCTCCTATGTCTGGGCACTGCTGGGAGGACTCTGCACCCACCCCTCCTATGTCTGGGCACTGCTGGGAGTGATAGGCACCCACCCCTCCTATGTCTGGGCACTGCTGGGAGGACTCTGCACCCACCCCTCCTATGTCTGGGCACTGCTGGGAGGACTCTGCACCCACCCCTCCGATGTCTGGGCACTGCTGGGAGTGATAGGCACCCACCCCTCCTATGTCTGGGCACTGTCGGGAGTGTTAGGCACCCACCCCTCCTATGTCTGGGCACTGCTGGGAGGACTCTGCACCCACCCCTCCTATGTCTGGGCACTGCTGGAAGTGATAGGCACCCACCCCTCCTATGTCTGGGCACTGCTGGGAGGACTCTGCACCCACCCCTCCTATGTCTGGGCACTGTTGGGAGGACTCTGCACCCACCCTTCCTATGTCTGGGCACTGCTGGGAGTGATAGGCACCCACCCCTCCTATGTCTGGGCACTGCTGGGAGGACTCTGCACCCACCCCTCCTATGTTTGGGCACTGCTGGGAGTGTTAGGCACCCACCCCTCCTATGTCTGGGCACTGCTGGGAGTGATAGGCACCCACCCCTCCTATGTCTGGGCACTGTTGGGAGTGATAGGCACCCGCCCCTCCCTCCTATGTCTGGGCACTGCTGGGAGTGTTAGGCACCCACCCCTCCTATGTCTGGGCACTGCTGGGAGGACTCTGCACCCACCCCTCCTATGTCTGGGCACAGCTGGGAGTGATAGGCACCCACCCCTCCTATGTCTGTGCACTGCTGGGAGGACTCTGCACCCACCCCTCCTATGTCTGGGCACTGCTGGGAGGTATAGGCACCCACCCCTCCTATGTCTGGGCACTGCTGGGAGGACTCTGCACCCACCCCTCCTATGTCTGGGCACTGCTGGTAGGACTCTGCACCCACCCCTCCTATGTCTGGGCACTGCTGGGAGTGATAGGCACCCACCCCTCCTATGTCTGGGCACTGCTGGGAGGACTCTGCACCCACCCCTCCTATGACTGGGCACAGCTGGGAGGACTCTGCACCCACCCCTCCTATGTCTGGGCACTGCTGGGAGTGATAGGCACCCACCCCTCCTATGTCTGGGCACTGCTGGGAGGACTCTGCACCCACCCCTCCTATGTCTGGGCACTGCTGGGAGTGATAGGCACCCACTCCTCCTATGTCTGGACACTGCTGGGAGGACTCTGCACCCACCCCTCCTATGTCTGGGCACTGCTGGGAGGACTCTGCACCCACCCCTCCTATGTCTGGGCACTGCTGAGAGTGATAGGCACCCACCCCTCCTAAGTCTGGGCACTGCTGGGAGTGATAAGCACCCACCCCTCCTATGTCTGGCACTGCTGGGAGGACTCTGCACCCACCCCTCCTATGTCTGGGCACTGCTGGGATTGTTAGGCACCCACCCCTCCTATGTCTGGGCACTGCTGGGAGTGTTAGGCACCCACCCCTCCTATGTCTGGGCACTGCTGGGGCTGATGGTCACACACCCCTATGTGTCTGTCCACTGGTGTGGTACGACCCGTACCCACGTCCTAAGGCCTGGATATGGGCCGTACCCCTAGGGCACCCCAACTATGGGGGTACGGCCCGTACCCACGTCCCAAAGGCATTATTTCGGTACGTACCCCTACGGCACCCCAACAATGGGGTACGGCCCGTACCCACGTCCCAAAGGCATGGGTACGGGCCGTATCCACCATTGTTGGGGTGACGTAGGGGTAGGCGTGGTACGACTCGTACCCACATCCTATAGGCATGGGTACGGGCCGTACCCACATTGTTGGGGTGCCATAGGGGTACGGCCCGTACCCATGCCTTTGGGACGTGGGTACGGGTCGTACCCCCATTGTTGGGGTGCCGTAGGGGTACATACTGTAACAATGCCTTTGGGACGTGGGTACGGGTCGTACCGCCATTGTTGGGGTGCCGTAGGGGTAGGCGTGGTACGACCCGTACCCACGTCCTAATGGTTTGGGTACGGTACGTACCCCTACGTCACCACAACAATGGGGGTACGGCCCGTACCCACGTCCCAAAGGCCTGGGTACGGGCCGTAACGCCATTGTTGGGGTGACGTAGGGGTGGGCGTGGTACGACCCGTACCCACGCTCTTAAGACGTGGGTACGGTGCGTACCACAATTGTTGTGTTGACGGTTCGCGTCCATGTCCACTTCCGTTCTGGCGGAGGCAGGCCTTGGTGGACACGCCCCCACCCCCGAAGTGACCAGGCCCTGGGGGTCAAGTATGTACAGGGCATGTATGATTTTGAACTTTGGTGGGGGTTATGTTTCCTGCCCCTGCCCCCCCCTTTGCCCATGGGTGTTGTTCTGACCTTCTGCGGCGTCTGCGTCGGTCCCTGTACACCAGGTGGACTGCTATGTGGGCCGGGATGACACGTAGGTTGGGGTCCATGGCTGTCTGTCGCGTACAGGTGCTCCTTCTGCGAGTCGTCCTGATTTCCCGGCAGTTTTGGTCTGCCGTAAAATATTGTCCGTGCGGAGTGACGTGGGCACGAATCGTACTTGCTGGTTCGTGAAACGCTGCCTGACTCCGTCCGGGCGTCACGTCCGCGGTGTCCCAGATCAGAATTGTGGGTATTTTTTTGTCAGTCGGTGGTTTTTACGAATCGTACGGAAATGGTGTTTCCGTACGAATCGTACTTGCATGTTTGTATGGTGTTTTTCCAGGGTACGAGTCGGACGGAGAAAACGCTCCGTCCGACGGTTCGTACCCGGGTTTTAACAGATCGGAATCGACACCTAAATGTTTTAATAATTAACATTTTTTAAATAAGTTCATCTTTTATTTCAATTAATAACTACAAATATAAAATTTTCATACAAAAATGTAAATAATGTTTTTTGTTAAAATTGTAAAATAAACTTAACACAACTTTATTTACCAAAGAGAACAATATTGAAATTTTTTAAACTACATTTTCATAAAAGGTATTTAATCATTATCAATGATTTCATTTAATTTGGTTTGTTTTTAATTTGTACATTTACATAATTTAATAATAAATTGTAAATACATTCAAATATGAATACATACTAAAAAAAATTGCAATAAATATTTTCTCTTCCACCAATTAATTTATGTGACCTTTTCTTTAAATTTGTTAATCTAAAATAACTTCTATAAAAAAAATCTAAAATTAAATATGTTCTTAAAAATTATATATTAATAAAACAACAGATAATTAATTGTCTACAATTTTTTCTCATAAATACCAATATATTCTTCAAATAGTCCTAAATCTTTAAAAAACAAATACACCAATACATATTAATTAAAAACAACAACCAAAATAAATTTATTTATATATTTGTCCCTAATATTTTTTTATTTCTTAAAGAATACACATTTTTATTAAAGATTATCAATATTATAATAACCAACTAAACATAAAAATGTAATTTTAAATTAAAAACATTAACAAATACACCACCCATTTTTTCTCTAAACTCAAAACTAGGCCTGGGCGGCAAATTCCGTGGAATTTGCGGACTTTGGGAAATTCCGTGTTTCGCGGAGAATGCAGAATTGCCCAAAACTTCCACGATCCGCATCGTTGTGGAATTTTTCCTTGTTCGTGCTTTCAAAATGCGTGTTGGCGTGCGCGGGAGCGACTTACCAGGATCCCTGTGTTCACCGATGAGTCTTCCTATCCGTTCGCGTGCGCCACGAGATTTTGGTAGCCAGCCGCGCGATCCTGCGAGGGTGTGCGATCGCGAGCACGTTATTTAGACATGCCCACGTTCGCGAACAGGAAACACGCATCGTGAGTGGGCAGGACAAGTAAAAGAAGATGGCCGCTACAATTGCCGACCCCGAGCATACAAACAGCGTTGGCGGACAGGAAAAACACATCACGAATGGGTGGAATAAGCAATTCCGCGTCTCTTGCGGAGATTTTTTACCATTTCGCTGAGCTTTGCGTAGTGCGTCTATGCAAATTCCGCCCACCAAATAAGGGGCTGATTACGATGGTGGTCGGCATCGTTTCAGGGATGGGACCGCCCGACAAGCTGTAGCAGTCCCGCACCCTGAATTACAATGCGACTGCCTTGTGCATTTTTGGTATTACGGCGTGTGCTGCTGGCTGCAGCGCACGCTACAGTAAAAAAAAAACACATTGTGCATATGCCTGCACTATGTGGCCGGCACCATACGGTGCCTGCCATGTGGTGCAGGGATATGTAGGGGGTCACCATAGGTGCCCCCCAAAACACTGAGGGCTAGGGAGATAGGGAGGCCCACTATGGGCCCCCAATGTCCCTTTCCGCCAGCCTTTTCATGGCAGGTAACCCGCCATGAAACAGCTGGCGGGTAGGGACATCATAATCCCTACGGCCACCATTGTAGAGATCGGAGTGCCCTCAAGGAGCCTGTCGGATCCGTGTTGGTCGGTCTCTCTGACCACCCCTCCTCCGCCCACCATCCCAATGTGGCCAGCTGAAAACATGTTTACGATGAGGGTGAGACCGTCACCGACAGGCTGTTGGTGATGGTCTCATCGTCATCATAATCAGGCCCTAATTTTACAAAATTGATTTTTTAACCTACATTTTTGTCTACATTCCTCAATAATTACTTTTATCTACACACCAATATCAATTGCTAAACTAACATTTTTTAATTAATTTTTTTTTCTAAAATGTATAACTCGTAAACACAAAAATACCAACAAGCCAGTTTAAATTATAATCAAAATTCAAACTTTTGTAATTAGAATTTTATTTCATTAAACATTTTGAGCCACTTTTATTTTATTTACTCCCCAACCCCATCCCCTATTAACCTCACACCCCTTCCTACATTTTAATAAAATATATCATCTTTTAAAAAAAAAAAAAATTACATTTAATACTACACAATTTATTTGTAATATATTTTAAATTACTCCCACCATGTCCCCTATGAACCCAACTTCCCGCTCCTAAAAGTAAATGACTAAACACAAATATTAAAAAAAGAAATATATATATATATATATATATATATATATATATATATATATATATATATATATATATATATATATATTACGAAATATAAAAAGTAAAACACAAACTATATTTAACTAAAATATCGATTTTTTTATAAACAATATTTAAAATTTTGATAATTTTTAAAACAATATTAAAAACAAGACCTAATTTTGATATTCTTGACCTCAATATTACATACCACGGTATATTAATTACACACTATTTTAAACATGATATTAATCTCCCACTTTACTTTTTATGCGATTTTCTGTCTAAATACCAAGCACAAGATCACAGCTGATGCCTTTGCTTGGAAATAAAGACTTAAGGAGATACTTCCTGTTTGCAGCCAGCACGGACCACATGAAGGTTAGGTGCAGAAGATTCTCCTTGCTTGCCCCTTATATGCTGCGACATCTGTCCCCAGTGTATTTCTATGTGGGTTTTTCCACTAAGGATGGGGGGGCAACTGAAGTAGTTTGAGTTTGAGTTGGTGGGGGTAGGTGCAAAGCTGGATACGATGTATGCGACAATTTGGTGAGGCTATTGATAACTGTCCTGGCATGGCTTCTTTTGAGAAGGTTTTCTTTATCCTTTAAGAAGGAAATGTGGTGTTTACTAAGTTTTTTACAACCATTACATTAGGGTGGCAATTCCCAAAGGTTTTCAAGAGGCAAGAATTTTAGTGATTGATCCAAGAAGTTTTTAATACTATTGCTACAGTCTTCCTTGTTAATTTCTGACCAGAAGATGTTGTTTAAGGTGTTAGATGTTGCTTGCCTAAGCTTGAAGTAGGTCTTGATGATAGTGCCTTGCCATCCTGTGGTTTGTTTTTTGTGTCTGAACTCCAATCAGATTTGGCTGGGGGATGTATTCCTGGTTAGACGGGAACATGTGGTGGTAGATTTTAATTTGGGGTTTGTCCCGTAAGACTGAGTCACGTCCCAAAAGTGACTCACTGCAGTATGTCAAGCTGGGCAGGGTTTTTTGCTGCCATATCCTTCAGCAGTGGATCAAAGGTAGGGCCTTTCATCTTCTTAATCAAAGTGATGAAGGCATTGCACTTGTTTGTAATGGTTCTTAGCTGTGCAGCAGCCAAAACCCTGTCATTCAGCAGAAATCCCAAGATATTTGTATTTATTTACTGCATCTAGGGGATGACTGCCAAGATGACAGCTTACGCTTTTCCTATGTGCCTTACTGACCACAGACACTAGAAGAAGAAAGAAAGGAACTTTTTGTTAAAGATAGTGTCACAGGAAGAAATAGGCAGAATTGGCAAAATAATATTAATCAATATAAAAGATGAGGCGTTAAAGCAATTAACACATGCTTACACCAGCATGCATGCTGTGGCACAGGTCAGGTTTCAAAATAGGAATTTTGTTTCAAACTTTAACGTTTGGTTTTTTGAGCTAAATAAGCAAAGACAGAGAGGGAATCATAAACTGTCTCTGCAGAGTGCTCTAAAAACGAAACTGATGTGACGTAATTCATAAGTTGTCATTTTCAGGTATTTTAGCAGTCCGTAGACAATTATTTCTTGCTTTGCATACATTAAAGTTCCTGAAGCCTGGTTGCTCTATCTGATGTCTTTGGACCTGGTGATGAGTTTGGCACAACAGCGCCGGCTCAACGAGGGCTCCGCTGCACCAAACCCGCGCAAGGACCGCCGACTGTATCACAAATTGAACTTGTGTTACATGAATATAACACACGATATGGTGGATGGTCCTTTGCCTTTTCCATGGTGGTGCCTGGAAAACAGGCACCACAATGGAAACAGCAAAAAAGTTCAAGAGCGGCATGGACATGAACGTCCATCCCCTGCTGGAACTTTGTGGGAATACAGACAGGGGGAACAGGTTGAGCCCCCCTGAATGTATCTCCATGGCAGTGCGCATGGGGTCCCGGTAGGAACCCTTTTGTTTCTCTACCACAAGCCTTTTCATGGCGGGGCTTCTGCCATGAAATGCTGGCAGTTGAAAAAGTCAAAATATGGTGAGCCGGACTGTGCCAGTACCTGCTCACCATATTACATTGTGGCGCAGCATCGACCAGCACCAGGGAACAACAGATCACTGGCGCAACCTGCGGTCCACCGGCGATACGACTTTAACAGTGGTAATACAGTGGACAGTGGACCGCCTGCACGAGTCTAGTGGTAACAGGACTGCCGGACTAGTAATCAGACCCTAAGGGGTCAATTACAATGGAAGGCGGACAAAGTCCGCCCGCCACTGTAACGGCAAATGGGACCGCCCACCACATGTGCGACAGTTCCGCCATGCACATTAAGATGCGCCCACCACACTGGCGATGTAAAAAAGGCATGTTGTGCATTTACATGCACAACGTGGCAGGCAACGCCCGGTGCCTGCCACCTTGTGCATGCAAATGCAGGGGGTACCTATGGTACCCACCATGTGCACTCCCCAACCCCCACAACCTGGGGGTCCACAACAGGCCCCCAACAGCAAAAGCTGCATGCCTTTCCATGGCGGGAATGCCGCCATGGAAAGGCAGCTCTCCACCTGCATCTTAATATGGATGGCGGTGTCTTGCAGCCACTGCCATCATGTTAAACCCCTTTTCCGCCCGGTTAACTCGTCGACTGGTGGAAAACCGGCGGACTGTCATCCCGTCCGCCGGGGTCCCGTCCGCCATTGTAATGTGGCGAGGGGAAAAGGCAGGCGGCCGGTAAATATTGGTGGGTGGATCGCCACCACTATACGGGCGGTGGCGATCTGCCCGCCAACATAATCAGCCCCAAAGTTTGGTTCAAGGGGGTAAAACCTATAAAGGGAATGAGCAGGCAGGAGGGGAGGATGGGGAAGGTGGTTTCTATTGCCTTTTACTGCTACTATTTGAAACACTGTTGCATTTATGCTTTATCATTAGAATGGTTAGTAAAGTCATTTCAGAAAACGGAGGTGAAACCATTTAATTTTATTTAATTGCTTTTCTGATCGGATGAAAGATGTATGTTACTTGAACTCTGGAGAACGCCGAAGCAAGACTATAAAGTACCTGTTGTTTACATAGAGTAAAATTATCTCTGGGGCAAGTTCTGAACATTTCTTTGTATTTGGATTACCTATTGGTGGTGTTTTTCTTTGATTTCAGTGGCAATGAATGAAGATTTAACTGTTTATTGCCATTGAAAAGTTTAGTATGTTCCTGCTGCCCCACCTGCTGCGCTAGTAACATGTTAAGAATTTCTAAACAGAACAAATATGAATTATACAGACCTTACATTTGTTATTTTGTTTTTAGGAGCATTATTAAAACGATGGGAGGGGAATCCATACCGAGCTATATTAGATATTCTGCAAGGTATGTATTTTAAATAAGACTGAATTGCTATTCACTTTCTTTTGAATATTCAGAGCTCAATTATATGTCGGTCAGAGTTGCCTCCAACCAACACTGTCGCAGTCTAGGGTTCCGACACTGCAATCACAATGCGACCCCACATGGTGCAGTTGCATACTCCCATTTCTCAATGGAAGATGTGCTACAGCGTAAATAAGATGTAGCACAAGCTCCCATTGAGGAATTGGAGATTCTGCTTATCTCTGCACCGCATGGCAGGCACCTCAAGGTACCAACTGAAGGCCACAGGGAGAAGGGGGCCTTGGAGGAATAGGGGCCCTGCTAGGGGTTCCCAAACTCGCTTTCCGACTTGGAAAGCCTGGCATGGGAAGCCTGTCGTAAACTGAGCATAGCAATCCCAACGGCGGAAATGCCGTCCATTGGGATTACGTGCCATGATCCGACTGGCCGAACGCATTGCAGAGGTCGGAACTGAAAGTGCGATGAGGCTTAGAAAGCCCATGTACCTGCAGTTGGAGACTTTCCAAAGCCTCATCGTAATAAGACCCTAAATCTGACTATTATTAGGAAGCTTGCATTCTTTTATGTATATGTCACAGCTTCCAAAGTGTTAGTCAGTAAAGTGTCCCCTATGACCCACAATCAGATGCATATCAGAACGCAGGACATGTGTTTCTCTTTTCTCCGTCCCCTATTTGCCCCTGGGGTGTCCTTTTGTTCATTTGTGTCTTGTAAGTAAACTGCAGGGGATACAGGTAGGAGAGTGAGGGCATTTATGTTTTGTGTGATATTAGCTATAACTAACAATTATTCTAGAGTATCTGGTTATAATTTAAATATAAACAAGACAGGATTCTGCCCCTTAAATATACATTTTACACTGAATATGATTAAACATGATGACATTATATCATGTCAAATTCAGTTGAATACTTTGGAATGCTGTTTGCAAAAAACTGTAGACTGGTCCTCTCTTAATTTTTAATTTGTGGGGAAGAATTCTATCTATTAAAATTGTTGTTGCACCACACCGCAAATATCATATTTATTGTCTGTGATAGCATTGTATTTTCATAACTCATTCTATAAAAACATTACATAATATTATACCTAACATTATCTGGAATAAAAAAAACTCCCACAATAGGTTTTTCAAAACATCAACACAATAATTATAATGGTGTTTGTTTATTGTATGACAAGGATATGTGTGGTTCCAAACTATTGACTTAACAATTGCTTCTGTAAGGATTGAAACAATTGGTTAATCCTTGTCTACTGACTGAAATCTTGACCATATCCATAGGCAAAAGCATATTAAAAAATTCCCCAAATATGAGGTCAGAAAAAATCCCTCTTGCTCTTTGATGATTTAAATTTCACCAGCATGAAACATTTTAAAAAAGCCTCATTATAATTAAATTCGACCATCAATTTGAGACATAGTATTACATTTCGAAAATGATTGATTGATGATACTCCTGCAGAGGCGAATCAGGTGAGAACTATAACAAGATGGCAAAGAACACTTGGACACCCTTAAAAGTAAACTTCACTCCACTTATGGAGTTTGCGGAATTCGGGGACTCTGTGCTCTGCAGCAGATTCCAGAATTCTGTCTTTCCGGGGGGTAAGCAGAGTTTTTCTTCTGTTTGTCTTCTCAAGATTTTTTGTGGTACTCGCTCGCGAGAGCCACGATAATCTCGGGGCACTAGCAAGCTTGCATGATGCTTTGCATTTGTTTGCACCGCTTCCGGCCACAATGGCGCCAATGTAGGGCCGATCATGAACGGAGCTCTCAAGCAGTTTTTGTACTTGAGAAGCACGTGGGAGGCTTTCCAATTGGATGTTCTTCTCCAACTGGCCATTGTTCAGAAACCTTTTATTTACAATTTTTTCCAACAGGAAGGAAATGCCCTAGAGACTCCGACTTCCTGTTCTGTCTAGCTGGCTCCTCCCAGTGCTTTGTTCATCTCCTGGTCACTTTTCATTGGGATTTGGAGCTGGGAGGGTCACTTGCCTTGTCTGCTGCATATATATCATTGGATTTAAGAACCTTGTTTTTGAGATTTCACAAGTAATTTCATAAACTGGTGTAAAAGGTGTTGTTTGTTTGAATGGGGGCATGCACCAGGGTAAATTTGCACTTTTATTCGATTTTTAAAATTCATTGTAGTGGGTGGCTTGCAGTGTTAGGAGTGGCCTAGGTATTTTTTTCCATATAACTTGTGAACTTGTGAAAGAATACTTTTTGCACAGTTTAGTACATTTCCTCAATGTTTTTTCTTTAAATACATTGGCAATATTTATTTAATTCACTTTGTGGCCTAGACTGCCAATGGGCCCAGTACTAGTCATGGGTGCAGAAAACACCTTTTTCTGTGGTGTCTGTTGAATTAAAACATTGTTTACGCCATGAACGAAATTGGATTAAATTACAAAATGTGATTTTTGGGGGGGATATTTCAGGGTTTTTTTTGCAAACAGTGTATAGGTGGACTAATTATATTTCATGCCTTTGGAGGATGTGTACTATTTAATTTATTTACAGCCCAGTTAATTTTCATTTTTGCCATTTCTCAATTTATGTTGTTTTTTCTGTTTTACCACCATGCCTCCTTTGTCTGGCCAGTGTGTGAGTGTGTTTGACATAGGCCAGTCCGTTTCCACATAGGCCTGCATATATGGTCTTTTTTCCATGCCTCCTGCTTGTTGTTGTTTGACCATGTGACTGGGGGCCATTCTGTGTAGGCAGCCAGTATGCTTTTGCCATTGGCCTGCATGTTTTCTTTGTTGTGACCATGCCTTCTTCTGGTTGTTGCTGTGACCATGTGGCTGGCAAACATTTTCTATAGCAAGCCAGTGTGCCTTGCCATTGGCCTGCATGTCTTATTTGTAACCCATGCCTCCTGCTTGTTGTTGTGACCATGTGGCTAGTGGCCATTTTGTGAAGCCAGTCAGTGTGCTTTTGCCATAGGCCTCCATGTGTTTTTAGTTGTGGTCATGCCTCCTTGAGGTTTCTGTTGAGGCCATGTGGCTGCCGGCCATTTTGTTTAGCCAGCCAGTCAGCGTGCTTTGCCAAAGGGCTGCATGTCTTCTTTGTTCCCCAATCCACATGCCTTCTTGCTCAGTGTTGTTGACCATGTGGCACTGGCTGGCAGCCGTTTTGTGCATCCACCCAGTGTTTCTTTTCCATAAGCTTGCCTGCAAGGATGAGATATCAATTTAATAATATGCTTGAGGATAATTTGACTTATTGCTATTTTATTTATGTCAATATTGTGATTTTTCTTTTAGTTTAAAATTGTTATTTGTTTTAATTATTTGTTTATTTTGAATTTGTTTTAATCAAAATGTTGTTTTAATTGTGATTTTTTTTCTAAATGTAAGGGTAAATATATTTCTCCTGTTTTGCCCCGGTTGATCCATTATCCATCCATCCACCATATAGGCGCACAGCCATACAACAGCATTCAGTTTTTTAGGTATAAATAATTACATTTCCTCCTGGACACCCTGGCTGCGATGCACTTTAGAATAGACATAAGCATCATTAATTTGTGTAATGATGATGATTATTATAAATTTCTTCCCTGGACCACATTGCCTGCCATAGGCACACACTAACCCCCATTGTTTTAAACAATTACTATTCCATTTTCCGATTTAGTACCCTGAGTGCCACAGGTGTCTCCTTTAGAATACATTGAACATAAAGGAAGGAGGTCTATCATTCTGTATATTTTGTGTTATATTCTGATGGAGAATTATGTTATGATGGTATCAGGGCACAAGTCCTAAAAAAAGAAGTGGGGGTACTAACCTAGTTAGACATCACGGCACGCAACATCACAGCGTGCGACATCATGGCACTCAACATCACGGCGCACAAAATCACAGCGCACGACATCATGGCGCATGACATCACCCATGGCATCACAGGAATTGACATCATAGATAGTAGCATCACAAGCCACGACTTTACAGGAAGTGGCATCGCAAGAAGTGTCATCAGATCTAAAGCCCTCACATATATGTTTAGCAGGTCTATCGTGTACGTTTGAGTGCATTGCGAGGATAATAGCACAATGAGCTATGAAAGATAATATGTGACTTCTACACCTTGCAATCCCCCAGTTTTATGTAACACATCCTGTACATTCATTTATAAACGTACATAATGTATTGTACATGTAATATGTGGGTGTTGATGTAAAGCACTCTGACACCCTGCATTGGGATGACTTTAGGGCTATACAAGATGAAATAGTGGTACTTAAATAATTTCAATGCCTCCTCAGGTGTAGTAAGCTCTTTATAAATGCAATTTGCTGTGTGTAAATACTGGGAAAGACCATCACATCTGACATTCTTACAGTGCATGCATATCTCTTAAACAGGGACTGAACAAAGTGAAAAAAGTGAAAAGCTGCCTTTCTTAAGTATGTGTTAAGTGCTAACCTTTGTTTCCCCTCTGCTTCACTTGCATCTAGGTGTGAGGCTCCTGACTGCTCCCAGCCAAGATACTCACAAAAGGAGGGCTGATGATCCCTCAAATTCGGACTTTGCTATGGGCCCAGCAGGAGTCTTAAATAAGAAAGCAAACAACGCGCAGGCGCCGTTGAAAGTGTCCCGGTGTTTGGAAGTTACACTGGATGAGTTCAGCACATTATTCAGTGGGGCCCAAATTCTTGGCAGGGTGGATGGCGTTCACTCTGTGAAAATAGTGGGTGGACGCCGTCCATCCACATGTACCCCCAACTCATGCCCTGGGTGGTATGGTTTGACTTTAAAGTGGTTACCTAAGATACCAAAACAATCACACTACTATTGCCTTTGTCTGTACTAATTCAAACTGCAAACAATGCCACGTTTCACACTTAAGGTCTACTTACTGCTGGCCAGAGACTTTCCGACCGACTTTGTAGGTTTAAACACGGATGACCGTATTACAATAATGTTGGTGGTCGGAGTTTAATTCGGCCATGAAATCCGACTCAAGGAGCCCGTCGGCCAGTTGGAAAGGCCTCATAATCCCTTAAAGACAGTGTTTCTGCCATTGGGATTATGATGGCACTTTTTGACAGAAGTTCCATGTAGGTCTTTTATGGCATGGAACTTGCCAGTCGTAAAGTGTCTTTGGGGGCCCCTAGCAGGGACTCCTCCTACCCAGCTCCCTGCATGTGGCCCTGGGGGGCACCTATTGCGCCCCCTTTTCCATCTCTGCACCGTGTGGCAGGCACCATAAGGGATGTTTTGAAACTTCAATTTTTCAATGGGAGCTTGTGCTGCAGCCAGTTTCGGACTGCTGCACAAGCTCCCATTGAAAAATGGAAGTTTGTGACAACACCATGTGCGGTTGCATCCTAATTGCAGTGTCGGAACTGCTGACCTGGGGTCGGTCAGTTCCCTATCTGCAACGATGTCGATCGAAGGCCACTCTGACTGATATCGTAATCAGGGCCTAAATGTATTTCCTGCATGTTTGCTTTTAGGTGCACAGGAGAAGAGACGTCTCCTACAGTATTGCCAAACAGAAGGCCTGTGCGGTCACACGTCAGCACTCCAATCACTTCCACTTATGCAGCTTAGTGCAGCTGCCAACTGAGAGCTTTAAGAAGATAGCCCCAAAGAAAGGTGCTGCCAAGAAAATGGCTAGTGAGAAGCAGCAAATTTCCACCACTGGCGTGCCAGCCAGGACCTTTTTCAGCAAATGTCTGCATGCTACATCGTCCTCTGGGGAGCAACCTGTGAGCAGCACTCCTGCATCAACAGCACCACCCCAACCTAAGCCCAGGACTGAGTCTACCAGCGAGGCAGCCACTGCAAACGACGAGTAGTGACGCAGAATTGAATTTGTTCTATTTGCAAAGTTGTGCACAATCGTTTCAAGAAACAGAGCAAAGTGGATATCAGCCAGCAATAGTAAATTTTCCTGATGTTGGAGCAGAACAGGAGGTTGAGCTTACTTCCGAGCAAGAACCTCCTCATTAGCTCCCAGATCTCCAGCAAGGAAAAGGAAGAGTACTACTCCACCACCTTCTCCAAGCACCACTTCTGATAATGATGATGATAGGGACATGGAGTGAACCCCGCAGAGTCCAGGAGACAACAGGAGAGGCCAGGAAAAAGAAAAGTTCCTAAAAAACTTAGGGTGGATTATGACTTTGGTGCAGTTGCACCAGCTCTTCGCGGGTATGTCTGTACCAAAGCCCCACAAGGTCCCCCAACCTGATTACGAGTTCAACTGATGCAGGAGGACGGTCCTTTTGCCTTTCCCATGGCGCTGCCCTGAAAAATGCACATGTTGTGCCCCCTTGAATGCACCCCATGACAGTTACCCAACCACCAGCCTTCTCGTGGCGGGCTCACCGCCATGAAAAGTCTGGCGGTGGAGGAACACGTAATATGCTCGGCGGGACTGCACCAGTACCACTTACCATATTGCATTACACCTCCACCGTGTCATTGCCATGGAATGGCGGTTCCCTGGTCCACCGCCAGAACAACTCAGAGAGCGGTAATCTGGCAGATGGAACGCCACTACCACAAGTCTGGCAGTCCATGGACTGCCAGACTCGTAATCAGGCCCTTAGAGTTATGGAAGGGAATTATGAGGAGGATGACAAAGATGAGGCAGTCATTGTGGAAGTTAACACAGAGGAGTCTGACATTGCTATTTAACCTGCTGGCACAGGTAGCACCACTGTTTCTACTCTTTAATCATCCGAATTCAATTTTTAATGAAACCATTCATGTACAATATAACCCTGCTATTGTACATTATTTTTGATATTTTTAAATTTACATGCTGTTGTATCTCAGCAAAATACTCAAAGTACACTCCAATAAACAAACAATTGGCCTATTTAATACAATCACAAAGATAAACAGGAATCTATGAGGATTATTGTTGCCCAATCTATTACGGGATCTCTATCTCTTTAAGAAGGCACCAACTGTGCTGATTGTACAATGAACCTCTGAGGTTCCTAATTGTCCCTAGTCACCACTTTCCTGGTTGCCGCGTGTTAAGTACGAGTCTAACTGTCCATTGCTGCAGACCTGATTGCAATTGAAAAATATTGAAAAATAATGAACAGTAGCAGGGGTATATTGTACATTAATGGTTTTTATTAAACATTGAATTCAGATGATGAAATAGTAGAAACAGATTCTTTGATTAATTCTTGGAGCTGTGTGTTCAGGTTGTAAAGTAACAAGAGTTGCTTATGACATAGATATATTAGTTGCAGTGTGCCAGGTAGTCACACTACTCTGAATAGCACGCTAAACAGCTACAACAGTTATAGATAAAATAAACAGTACAGAAATACTAATCTGTTAGAATAATATAGGTGAGCATATATGCACTTAAATTCACAGGTAGCACCACTACCAGCTCCCATATTTGCAAAGCCCCAGCTGAGACCTGCACTAACCCCTACCTCAGGAGAAGCAAGATGCAATCGATGACACAATGACATGACACAATGCCGACAGCTGTTCTTCAGGATTGGCAGTTGTACAGTAATCAAGTACTTATCCCCAGTTTGGGACTTTTGTACAGTTATCAAAGAGGGGGAGCACATTTCAGTGCGCATCATTTTCAACACAAATGTTAGTCGAGGTAAGCCTGGTACTCATTATGGTACTGGAAGCCAAATGACCCACATGAAGAAACACTACACAATCAAGTTGGAGGACACCTTAAACAAATTGCTGGATGTGGTAGTGAGGAGGGCCAGGGAATATCAGCTACAAGTCCAATCACAGTCGAAGGTGATGATAAGGAAGAAGAGGCTGACATCGTCACGCAAAGCATCC
Source organism: Triturus cristatus (assembly GCF_964204655.1). Taxonomy (NCBI): domain Eukaryota; kingdom Metazoa; phylum Chordata; class Amphibia; order Caudata; family Salamandridae; genus Triturus; species Triturus cristatus. Next base: position 210,946,288 of record NC_140591.1, on the reverse strand, counting down.
CTGTTCCCAGCAGTCTGACAGGAGACTCTGGGTGAGATGGAGACACCATGGCATACAGTGACTGCCCCTCCCAATTCACATTGAGTCTCCCACTACCATCTGCTTCTTGACAGGAGCCTTTGTCAATGGCCCCAGAAAAGATGGAAATCCAGGCTACTATTACAGGCATGTTTGGGCAGGAGGTGCCCTATGACCGAACCCACCCAACTGCACGTTTGTACAATCTAACGCTGGACCTCAGACCTTTTGTGGAAGGAGTCAGATTCTTAGAAGGTGTGGCAACCATCTGCCCAAAATGGAAGATTCCAAGTCGGGCCCATTTTTCCAGAGTTGCTGTTCCAGTGCTGCAGCACGATGTCCTATAGTTGGTTGGAAAAGGTTTGCAGCAAAGTGTCGTTCACACCATTTATCTGACAAAAGACATGTGGAAGTTTTCGGGTGACTGATTTCATGTGTATCACTGCACACTGGATCTCTTTTGCGGGGTTAAAGCAAAAGATATCTGCAGGTCTTGGCCCTGAAAAAAGTTTTAAGAGTGTTCCGTGGCATGCAACAGACTGGCCAAGAACCATTGGAAGATTGGACTCAGTGAGCACTGCTCAAGAGGTTATCATACAACATATTGCCATTTTCATGTTCTAGTAGTTGTAGTCCACATATGGTAGTCGGCATATGTTTCAGTGATGCACGCAACGGATTGAAATGGACAATTGAATACACAGATTAACCCGCAAAAGCGCAATAAGCTTACATTTTGAGTAACATAGTCAAGGCCATGTCAGACAGAGGATTTTTCAGGTCCCAGTGTTTGGCCCATTGCACTGCTGGTGGTGCAAGACTTACTAAATAAAGAAGATATAGTGAGCAACACACTGACCCCCTACAGATGAATATGCACTTATTTCAGACATTCCTTTAAAGCCTGGAAGCAATTGCGGATTATTCAATGTAATAATAGAGCACCAGTTAAAGCCCTGATACAGGAGGTGCCAACACATTGGAACAGGACCTATTACATGTTACAGCGTTTGTTTGAGCAGTACAAACAGATCAATGACTATGTCATTGAAAGAGGAGGGGATGCAATTGGGATAGCTATGACCATGGCATTGGACAAATGGGAACTAGTCAAATGCCTGACACAGATGCGACTCCATTTTGAGGTTTTCACATGGGAAATTAGTAAGGAGGACAGTACAATGGGCCAAGCTATCCTGTTGTTGCATCTCTTACAGGACCAGGTAAAGAAGGTATCTGAAAGGTTTTCCCTCACAAGTGTCAATGAATAAACAGAAGGTCATGCCTTGGTTGAGAGCTTAGACCTTCACTTGGCTTGTAATACAAGGCTGCAACATGATACCATTGCATCCTAAGAGTACATCTGTGCAACACTACTTGATCTATGGTACAAAAACCTTCTGCTCACTTATTTCTTTTTCTGAAGGGGATGTTTAGAAATACAAGAGGTGGTTTGTAGGGCAGGAGCCCCAGAATAAGAAGGCTGAAACTGAGAGTCCCACCCAGCAGTTCTGGTGTGCCGCCTTCAACTTCCAGAGAAGACAGTCTTGTTTAACAGCAGTCAACAACACAATCAACCAGAACACCAGCAACAACAGCAACAGAAGGCCTGGACGCAACCTCTACATTGTATTGGTTTCAATCAGCAGGGCTTAAGTCCAGTGCAGAGGCGATGGTAAAACAGCTTGAGCAAGTGGCAGCACCAATGACCATCCACAGGATGTTCCAGTAGTATCTGGATGATCCAAAAGAGGTCTCTGTGAATAAAAATCCATTGATGTATTGGTATGGGAAGTTGAGCCAATGTCCAGAGTTCAGCAGTCTGGCAATAATGTATCTGGCTTGTCCTGAAGCCAGTGTGTCTGCTGAGCGTGTGTTTAGTGCAGTTGTTACAGTAAGAAGGACCAGTCTCTTGGCTCAAAAGACAGAGAGATTAACTATGATCAAAATGAACCAACATTTATACCTCACAATTACACCGTTTCAGAAACAGGAAAGAGGCGGAGGAGGATGATTGGTCAGAAATGTAATAAAGTGTGTTAGCTGATCAACTTCTGGGTGTATCACCTGAGTTTGAGGACGAACTCTGCATCCCGGACTAAGTATGCCAGTGCCGCTATAGAACTTTTAATTATTTCTCATTGAACTTCTCTCTTTGCAAAAGAAAAAGTAGTTAGTGGAACATTCTTATTTTTGTGTCAGATTTATGCTGCACCACCATTTTATAGTCACAGATATTGCCAGATTGAAGTTGGACCAGTGTGCATTGAAGAAGCCTCCACAATTCCCTTATGACATTGGAGATATTGCCTGCCCCCTCACAGGTCTATTGTCTATCCCTTTTTGCATCACTTAGCACTAGCTGGTCTGCCCCAGAAGATTGTTAATCTACATGAATGACCACCAATACCAAAGTCCAATGTGTTGCTTGCCTGAAATATGAATACCTCATATCTGAACTACCCGTGCTTGGATTAGAAGAGGAACCCCAACCATTGTAATGGTGAATATATAGATACTAGTCAACAGAAGTCGAAAGGGAAAAATCTGAACAGGTGTAAAATTAAACTGTTATAAGAAACCATGAAATATATTCTGGAATCATTTCACTTTACATGGTAAAATCAAATTTGGCACATGTCCAAGTAGGATTTTCCAATTTTTTGGTAGGCTGGGATGGCAGAACCTAGGAACAATAAAGAAGTGAAGTACTATGAGATGACTGAGTGGGCGAAAGGAAATACACCTTGTGTATTTGATTTGCAGTGCATTGAAAACTTTGTAAATGCTGTATTAACTGGAGCAGTAACACATTGCACAGCCAACACTGCAGTCATGTGACGTCACATATTAAACCATGCTGCACTTCGGTCATAGCTGGCAAAATGCCATGGGGTGTGAAGGGGGTGATGAATGATGGGTGGGATACATCTGGCTCACTTATCAAATAGAGTGAGTGAAGAGAGTAGAAAAAAAAAACATAGCCCCCACTTTGAACCACTGCTTTGATACCCCTATATAAACAAAGTAGGCGAAGTAGGTAAGCAGCATGCCTCTCTCCATGAGCTGCCTTGCTTATCCATAAACATAATCCAAATATCCATTCTTCCTTTCATTCTAATTCACCCATAGCCACCATGATTAAGCTTTTCTTTATCTCATCCAGTCTTACACTAAAATGTCCAATCCATTATCCATCCATTCAATATCCACACTTTCTTCCAGCCATCCTTTCACCCATCCATCCCTTTACCTATTCAAGCTCCCTTTCACCCACCCACCCTTTCACTTATATACCTTTTTCCTTACTTTTAACCTTCCGATATTTCACGTTTGCCTCAAGTCATCAACGCCTATTATGTGAGATTTTGGTGAGTTGCAGATAGAAGAGGCCATAATAACTCAACCACCACTGTAGTTGGTAAAGCTGGGGGGGTTCACAGTCATGAGTTGATGCCACCCTGGTACTAGCTAGTGAGTACAATTGTCAATAAGCAAACAATTATGTGACTAACCAGGGCCCGTCTCTGCCGCCACATCTCCCCCTACAACTGACTCGCCTCCTGCAGCGGCACTCGAGCCGGCATCACCGGTGGTCTGTGCGGCTGCAATAAAATATTATACATGTTTTAGAACACAGATATGCCACTCTTTTCCAAACAAAAAATACAACTGCAATACAAAACTATAGATTGGTTACCACTGCAGTATCTTCTGACAGAAATATCACTCTGGGCATTTGGTTGGTTAACACAATGTTGTACAACCCAGGTGTGGAATAATGGTCAATGCAAGACATATGCTGTTGGTTGGCAAATGCAATGAGAGTGGGATTTCATACATATTTTCAAGCATGCTGCACTGTCATGGTAAACTGCTGGTATACTCTATAAATGAAAATGAATGTGACAGCAAAACAATATGGGGGGGGGCAGTAGACCATGGATACTCTCCTGTGAAGTGAACTGTTACAGAATGAGCAGGAAAAACAAAGCCTTCTAAAAAAACATACATGGTGAATATTATTTAAAATACTAGCTTACTTGGGCCTGCAATCTTCACGGTAGACAGTAGAGTACCAATAGGAGAGAGGGAAAGATTTCCAACAAAGCAGAACATAACTAGCAACTGCAAATTAAAGCACTTTGTTGGGATATTACCCGAGAGTGCACTCGTTACTGGTAACGTGACTGAGGCTGTATATATATCCACACAATATTTCTAAACAGAAATACTGCTTTTGTGCCCAAACCTCGTACCTGGTACAGCGATCAGACGGCTGGGGGCTCCTCTTCCTGATGTCCGCTCCTCCGGGCAATACCCTCGAGTCGGGTGCCTCACCACGCGATCTTTCACTTTCCTAGGTAGACGTGCTTCGCTTTGCAGGGGGCTGCGTTAATCTGATCCAGGAAAATACTTTTAGTGCCCCCAGGGTCCCCGCCAAAGTGGCCTCACAAGCTCGTGATGCCACTATCTATGATCTCCAGCAGCGCTTGACTTTCAATTACAGATCCTGCTTCTGGGGAGGGGGTCCACGAGCCGGATAAAGTCAATCCGGCAAAATATCCATCAGCCTAATTATTACTTTCGAAAAATCTACAATAAACGAGCGTAGACCCAGCTTTTGTGCATGATGTTTTATTGCCACCAATTCAGTCTGCCATGACACGTTTCGGCCTGTATACGGTCTTGATCACATGACAAGGCTAAGACAGTGTAACCTTCTTTTAAAGTGCTAGTGCTACCTACTTGATTCATGGACATAGAAACCATATTTCAATAGTTCAGTACCTTTCAATATGCCTGTGTTTATACAATTGTTTTATAAAATATATATAATCGCATAATGCGTTATAAAACTGAATTAGGAAAAATGTTACATGCCATATAAAAAAAAAAAGTATTTGTTTCATATCCTATTTTTTTCAAAAAATGCGTTGTAAAAATGAAGGAGAACCAAATATGTTCTCTCTTTAGTAGACAACTACTGCTGCATAAATGTGTTAATGACCCATCACTAATGTCAGTCATATAGGTAGCAAAAAAGTTAAGAGTGCAAATCCCCATAAAAAGTGAAAATCATCACGATCTGCTATTATAAAATATGCACAGCCACTAAAGTGACAATGTGATAATAAAGAAAAATATATATAATCGTGTTTTTTTTGTAATCATCAAAATATAAATATTTGTAAAAAGTGCATAGAAAATTTACAATAAAGTGGATAATGCTTATTATTTACACGGCAACCCTAGAATTCAATTTCTCAAAAGTTTCAATAGTATGAGTTTCTGCCAGTAATTTGGAAAGTGCTTGAGCAATATGTGTGCAAAAACGCTATAAGGGCTTTGTTGAGAAAATAATGTAGAAAATGTATTTATGAATGCAAAAACATTAATAGCAGCACATTTTCTGACCATATATATAAATGACATGTCATATATAAAATATACATACATACTATGATATAAATCATCACTAGCTAAAGTAAATAAATACATACATAATTTAAAACAACTTGTTTTTAGAATATATATTTCAAGGTTTATGTGAGCAAACTTTCAATATTTAAATGAGTTGTCCCCTGGCTGTTTGGAATCAAATTCAAGGATATATTTTGTCTCCAGACGTCTTAACATGGCTTCCCTATCTCCCCCTCTTTTTTGTGGCGGTATTGCTTCAATTACAAAATATTTTAAGTGGCGTAGGTCACTATTATGTTGGTCTTTAAAGTGCCTCGCCACAGGATAGGTCGAATCATTATTTGTTATTGCCCTCATGTGTTGCAATATTCTTTTATGTACTTCCTATATATTTCAGATTGCAGCTGCATTCTAAAACATATACAGCATAGTCCTATTTACATGTTAAATGCTGTTTAATGTTTTACAATCTGGTATTGAACGCAGTCTGGAATACAGTTGTGTTCATACCAAATTGGCATGCTTTGCACATAGGACACTTAAAAAAACCTTTTCTTGTAGGTAATCATGTTCCCTTGGCTCCTTCATCTAAGTTGCTTTTAACTAAAGCATTACCCATACTAGCTGTTTTTTTAAAAGTTATAGCTGGATATGGGGGCAAAAGTTTGCCAGTGACTGGATCGCCTCGGACTATAGGCCAATTTCGCCTTAATATCTCTCTCAGTTGTTTCTCCTCTTTGGAGAAAGCCAGGATAAGCCTAGTTGATTCCTTTTCCTTATTGGTTAGATCACTTATGCTTTTATTTTTATTTTTTGTTGTGTATTTCAATAAATCCTCCCTTGTACGCAATTTAGATTGGCAATTGCCCCATCCACAATATTAGTTGCATAGCCTCTTGTTAAAAATCGGGTACGACATTCCATTTGTTTTAGTTCACAATCATTTTTATCACGTCAAATACGTTTGATGCTCAACATTTCCCCATAGGGGATACTGTTTTTTAAGTGTGGGGATGTGCACTTGTTGCATATAATAGTGTGTTACCCGCAGTAGGTTTTCTAAACAGGGATGTTGATCATTTTTGTCTTCAGCCTTGACCAACACATCTAAAAATGTCACCTCTTTTTTACTAATGGTCGAGGTAAAATTTAAATTGATATCGTTGCTATTGATAAGATCTATCAAATCAATCGCACTTTGTTCAGTACCACACCATATAATAAAAAGGTCCTCTATATAGCTAAGCCAGGAGATAACATTTGATGTATACATTTGTTCAAATTTCCTCATGAGGACCAGTACCTCCCATCAGCCCATGAATAAACAGGCATATCTGAGAGAGAAGCTGGCCACCATGGCTACCCCTTGGGTTTGTTGATACATTTGGTTATAGAACAAAAAGAGATGATTTTCTATGCAAAAGAGAAACATATTCACCAGCAGTTTGTTCTGCTGCGTATATTTGGTCGGTCTATTGGATAAAAAATACCGTACCGCCCTGATGCCATCTATATTTCTAATATAGGTGTAAAGCGACGACACATCCAGGGCTATCAGTAAATATTACTGTTTCCATTGAATGTTATCTGTTTTGCGTATAAAATCAAAAGTGTCTTGAACATATGATTTTAATCTTTTAACATGCTCTTGCAGGAAGAAGTCTATGTATCTGGACATGTGTTACAAGGGCCATTCACATGCCACAATGATAGGTCTCCCCGGCAGCCTTTGTATGTCTTTGTGTATTTTTGGTACAAAGTAAATAACTGGGATGGTTGAATGTTCTTTTTTGAGCTATTTGTATTCCTCTCAGTTTATCAGGCCCATACTTTTCCATGCAAGTAATTGTGCAAAAAAGAGATCTTGTGTTGCTTTGAATTTTTGTAAAGAGCTTTTTTTATAACATTCCTGGTCACTTAATTGTCTGTGAGCTTCCTTTAACGGTAACGGAGCGGATCGGCAGAAAGCTGAGGTGAGACTTGAATCACCAAAATTAATTGGTAGAAAGCCCCCTTTCTCAGATGCCAGCTCATGGATTTGGATAATTATCCCGATGGAAATACCAATGGAAATGCTATTTTCAATCAACAAAGGTCATTGTACCTTTAATTATTCCCCAATTTTTGGAAGATTTTGAATAGGCATACAATCCTATCATAATTTTGAGTGTAGTAGGGACATATATATATCTTTTAGGTCCTGATGAGTAAAGCAGTGGGGACTGCTTACGAAACATGTTGACCCAGTAGGGAGTATCTAATTGACATACACCCCCTACGCAACCCCAATTTTTAACATTCTCAGCTAGGGAATAGAATAAAGTCTGTTTTTTCCACTAGCCAGGGGATTTTTAGTATTTTGTATTCATTCACTTACCCTATCACACTCACCATCACCTTACACATAGTCTTCTTCCATCATCTAACAACAGTGCTCCCATATATATATATTGGTCGAAGCACGCCCTGCCCCGTAGAGGGACAGGAAGACCCCCATGATGAAGCATGACACTATGGGAATTCATAGTGTGTGAGGGGTATTTTAAAAACACTTAGTGCCTTTATTCAAATAAGGCACTGCCTTGTTTATTCACGATTGTAAAACAACAAAACGTAAAAAAATATTTTTTACATCACATTAAGTAGAACCACATTGTTTATTTAAAGTCTGACATAGGAGGTAGGTTCTACTAGGAATCCTCTACACTCCCTCTCTTTGTTAATTTTTCTTCCTTTAAATACTCCTTCAACGACCATAAAACTATGTTCCCACCTTTGTCTGCCTTTCTTATTACCACATTGTTTTCCTGTTTTAATTTCGTTATCAACTGATGATACCTTCTCTCCAGATTAGAAAATGTGCTTTTAGATTTGTTCAAAGTCCTGTACAATTTTTTGACCTGCGCAACAATTTGTTCATTAAATATATCAAGCGCACCCCGAGGCATGACAGGTGTAAACTTAGATTTTGTTCTGAAGGGAGTGGCTGGTTTGGAATTAATTTCCACGGAACCTGGACCTCTCTCTCCGATGTTTGTTTGAGATCCTTGTGTCCCTCTTGCGACTATCATAAAGTCAGATTCCAGTTCTAACTCATGTAGGTCTTTCAACAAGTCTTGATCCGAAGCAGTTAGATTTATTTGGTCTACCATTGTGTTAGGGATATCATTTTCCTTTCGGTTAGCGATGGTTTGCTGTTGATGATATTTCTTAAGTTTAAGCTTGCGGATAAACTTGTAGATATCTGCCCTCATTTGTGTATAATTGAAATTCAATTCCGGGCAAAAAGAAAGCCTCAATGATAGAAATTGTTGCTCCGCTTTAGTGAGATTGACATTAGCCAGATCTATGATGGTATTAACATTGTCTGATTTTGTGTCATTAGGGAGTGATAGGACATACTTGCTATTTCCGATTGCCGCGTCCTCGACCTCGCTTCCTCGGCTCTCCTGAGTTTATGGACTTGCTGTCGCCCCCTTCTCCTCCTGGTGTTCTGGTTTTGGGCAGGTTGTGTTCGCAGTGCTTCCCTCCTGCTTCGTTTTAAAACGTCCAATTCTTCCCCCAACGTCAGTCTCAAAGTGCTTTGGTTTAATCCTCTTCTCGTTGTTTCCATTTCAGATTTGCTATCTATTGCAGAACTTGCTTCTGATACAGACGTAGAACCTGTTTGTTGCTGGCTCCTGATCATATCACCCGGTGCTTTCATACGTCTGTTAGATGTGGCTGTTCTTAAAGAATCATATCTGCGTGTGAATGTGCCCATTGGCATAGTCATATCTGTCATGTTTAAATGTATATGCCTTCCTTGTCTCTATTTTCTCCTCCTCCTTATGTAGTCTACCAATCATTTCCTCGTGTAATTTTTGTCTTCTTGACTGGTCACCTTGCTCCTTAATTTCATTTTCCAGGGCTTCTATTTTTGTTTGCAATTCTGCCCCATCTATCCGCGCATATTTTATAAGTATCTGTACTAGTTTCCAGGATGATTCGAGATTGCATTCGGCCCACTCGGCCATCATGAATGGGTTCGGGGTGTCATAACTGGGTCCGAGCATTATTCTGAGGTCCCTCGGGATTTGACCCACATCCAGGTACCTCTGAAGTGAACGCGCCTCCCACCATTTAGATTGTTCCTGGTGCATATATTTTTCCAATTTGCGATACTTTTCTTTCAAACCCTTTGTTTTGCCATTAATATCCTCATTTCCGTCATTGACTGCACCTTGTGATTGCAATGGGGAATCTGAGAACATTTCCTCTGCTGCTGATAGCGTGTCTACTCTGCATAGTTATTTCCCAACGAGACAAAGTCGCTTCCCTTCGTGTGGGCTGCACATTTAACAACAGCAATTTCATCAGGACCTTGCAATGCTTTTAACAATTTCCGCACATGATCACCATTTCTTATAGGAGAACCTGAAGACGTCATAAACCCTCTCTGGGACCATAGCTGTCCGAAGTCATGAACCACACCAAACCCGTACTGGCTGTCCGTGTAAATAGTTACACGGATCTTGTCGGCTGCCAAACAGGCACGAGTCAGAGCAATGAGCTCAGCCACCTGCGCGGAGTGTACTCCTTCTAAACAAGCGGCTTCAACCACACCCGTAATGGTGCATACAGCAAACGCTGCTCTCAATCGACCGACACTGTCTCTTAAACATGAACCGTCTACAAAGAAAATCTCATCTGACACCGGGAGCGGTTCATCGACAATGTCGGGTCTCGGTTTGGTGCATAGTTCAGTCACATCGAGACAATCATGGTCCTCACAATCTTCATTATCATCTATTTTTAGAACAGGTAACAGTGTAGCAGGATTTAAAACAGCACACCTCTTCAATGTCACATTATCTGCTGCAAGAATAACTTGCTCATAACGAGTCAGCCTATTATTCGTGAGGTGCTGTGTTTTAGTCCTAGTCATCAACAATTCAACAGAATGTGGCACATGTACAGTAAGTGGATGACCCATCACAATGCTCTCACATCTCTCGATGCTGACACCTGTTGCCGCAACGGATCTGAGACATCCGGGCAACGCAGAAGCTACTGGATCTAGAGTAGCTGAGAAATAAGCAACTGGTCTACGGACACCTCCATGATTCTGGGTTAACACTGCTAATGCGCAACCTTCTCTTTCGCAGCAGAACAATGCAAATGCCTTGTTATAATCCGGCATTCCCAACGCAGGAGCGCTACATAAGGCTTCTCTCAGCCTCAGAAATGATTTCAAACAGTCGTCGTCCCATGGTACCGGATCACTTACATCCTTTCGCGTCAGCTGCTGCAAAGGCTTCGCTTCAAAGGAAAAGTTTGGGATCCACTGGCGGCAATAGCCCACCATTCCCAAAAACATTCTAACTTCCCTCTGCGTCGAGGGAACTGGCATTCTCAAAATCGCATCAATGCGATCTGGAGACACCTTCCTTTTACCCTTTTCAATTCTGTGCCCCAAATACTGTACCTCAGGTAAACAGTATTGCAGCTTGTTTGGAGACACCTTGTGACCGTTCTCTCCCAGGAAATTCAACAACGCAATGGTATCGATCCTGCAAGCGTCTTCTGTCTCTGACGCGACAAGCAGGTCGTCAATGTATTGCACCAAAACAGAGTTTTTCGGCAACACAAGACCTTCCAGATTCTTCTTTAACAGCTGATTGAAAATCGATGGGCTCTCCGTATACCCCTGTGGGATACGGCACCACGTTAATATACGATTTTCTAGCCTAAAGGCAAAAAGAAATCTACTCTCTTCATGTAGGGGAATCGAAAAGAATGCCTGACACAAGTCAATCACTGTGAACCATCCAGCTTCGCATGGGATCTGGAACAGTATCACAGATGGATTCGGTACCACTGGACAACATGGAACAACTATGTCGTTTATTTTCCGCAGGTCTTGCACTATCCTGAACTTCCCACTCGGTTTCTGCAGTCCCATAATGGGTGAATTACATGGACTACCCATGATCTCCACCAGTATTCCCTGCCTAATCATAGACTCAATCACAGGGTTGATCCCAGCAATCGTCTCAGGCGACAGTTTATACTGAGGGGTTCTCGGGAATTCCGCGTTTGGCTTAACCTGTATCTTCACTGGTTCCACTCCCCTGACTAAGCCGATCTCCTCTCCGCTTAGATCCCACACATCGGTCGCAACTGACTCCCTCAAGTCCTGTGGAAGCTCCTCCACTGTCAGAGCCGGGTACACTTCCACGCACCCCTGCTGATTTGCAACCTTAAAGGTCGCGTCGTCATCTCTGGTCTGTACCTCTACTCCCCTCGGGGTACAGTAAATTGTGCAATTGAGCTTACACAATAAATCTCTTCCCAACAGACAAACAGGACTAGAATCGCACACCACGAACTGATGTCGATCCCTAAAGTTTCCTATCCTGACGGGAATCGGTTCCGTCAAGGGGCTAACTAGTCTCTTGTTCGCCACTCCAACCACTTGTATACTTTCTCCCGAGAGGGCTACCCCCGGAACTACTGCTGATCTTATGGTTGACCTGGTAGCCCCCGTATCTACCAAAAAGGTAGTAGGGCGTCCATCGAGTTCGGCTTCCACAAAGGGTCCCTTCTGATCTACCTCTAGTATGGCCCTGAGTAGGCAATCATCGTCCTGACCCAAACTTAACTGCGCCAGCAAATCTGCATCCCTCTCCTCTTCCACTTCGAACATGGGCATCTGCAAATAAGTCCGAGCTCCCTGCTGTATGTTCTGCATCCTGGGTGGCTGGGGAACCTGCACCTGCGAGACGCCTGTCCCCCCTTGCATCGTTCTCGGTACGGTCACCGTCTGTACCTGTTCCGCCCCAGGGACCTGACCCATTCCTCCCTCCATCTGCGGCTGATTATAGGGGTTCAAGGGACACTCGCGCCTCCAGTGTCCCACCTGGTGACACTGGTGACAAGCAGTCGTCTTCTTCAAGATCGCTACATCTATTCCTGTCCTAGGGTCTACGGGTCTCGGCCTTCCCTGACCCTGCATATTCTGATTCCCTGTCTGATAATTTCCCTGTCTTCGCCCCACTGGACCCCCATTCGGCGGTCCCTGAGCCGCTTGCATCTGAATGAGCAATAAGTTATCCTTCATCTTCTTGTGCTTTGACTCAATCTCATCCGTGCAGTACCTAGCATACCGCAAGATCTCATCTACAGGCTTATTCTGCCAACAGATCAAATGCTGCTGTATCATGAGACTGACTTCGGGTTTCAAACCCAGCACAAACTTAGACACAAACTGTCCCATGTCCTTCGTTTCCAGCTCATCTAAACCACTGTACTGCTTAAAAGCCTTCAAAAGTCTCTCATAAAATTCATGTACTGTCTCCTTTGGCTCCTGCACTGTCCTGTCTATCTTCACCCAATCGATGTCCTGGGGTGAAACCTTCGATTTCAACCACGTAATTACCTTATCGTACAGCCTCATTACCACGGGCGACGGACCATTTGTAACTATGTTCCTATCAGGCTCATAGTCCGGCCAATCAACAGCAATTTTACATGCGTTCCACAGATCTCCCGGAACTACGATATCGAATAAGGTGTTCAGATCTATCCACAACACCTTCGAAATCTTAACGAAACGCTCAACTTGCTTGTACCACTCTGCAGGCTTCTCCCTGAGCCTGGGAAAATCATTCGTAAATGAGGCTAAATCCCCCCTGCTCCATGGTACATGCACGTATCCTCCATTCGCCACCTCTCTCAAAGGAAGGATCTTTACCTCCTGCAAATCTCCTTCAGAGCTCCCTCCTTTCGCTCCCCTAGAATTCCTTTTCCTAGCCCATTTCTCTTGCCATTTGTCGAGCATCAGCCATATTCTCATAGCTACAATCAATTCCTTGGTATGTGACCTTAGACCAACAACCCTTTTCTCTTCCAATTCCCGCTCGGTACAATGCATCCTATGGCTCCCTTGCAATGCTCTAGTCTTGGATAGATCCACCCCATATTCTCTAGCCAAACCCGCCAGTTTCTCATGTGCCACTCGTGCTTTACGAGTCACATCCTTTGCCACAAAAAGCAATTCATCGGGAGTATAGGTCAATACTCTCTCCAGAGGTAGATTCCCATATATTATTTCATCCGCCTCTGCTTTAAGTCTTACTACATCTATCATTCCTGCCTTCAAGGCTCCTTTCAACACCTGACAACTTGCTCCACGTCCCTCATCATACTCGCATTCCGATTCCTGCTCTCTCCTTTCCTCTGGTAGTTCTATGGGAGCAGAGTGGCTCGTAAAGGCAACTGGGGTTGTCCCCGCTCGGCCCATATTCCAGCTCATTTGCTTCTTTGGCGGTACCCATGATCCTAAATCTGGTCTCGACTCCATCAGAGTCCTCGACCTCACCGGTCTCTCGTCCTCTTCGCCCCTAGATGTGTCTGACACCGCTGCTAATGGTGTACTCCATTGTACTGGGCTTGGAGGTCGGGCCGTTGCCCCTTCTAACTCACTTTCCCCACTTTCTCGCCTACTTCTCTCTGCCTCTCGTTCAGACCTCTCTCTCGCCTCTGATTCCGGGCTGTATATAGACACAATCGGTCCAATGGTGACCGGTACCCTCAATGCATCCGGTAACCTCATCTCTCCTTCAATCCTTCGGCTGGTCCCCGACTGACCCTGTGAACTCGCTGTTTCAAACGAGACCAACCCTTCCACTCGGGTCTCGGGCTGGATCGTTACCCTTCTAGTTTCCTCTCTCTCGCTCCACCTATCATCTGCCTCATCCGGGTTATAAGGGGGTGGTCTCTCGTCTAGCAATCTTTGCAATATATCATCATCAGAATCACTATCCTCTTTCTGTGCTTTCCCATTCCTTATCCCCGTCTCCTCCATTATCGCGGGATACAGTTTCGCTTCCTCAATTGTCTGCACTCTCCATCTTTTCTCCGCTGCGTCCCATTTGGCATCCTGAAACGCCCTAATCGACTTCCTCATCCTCTCCTGACTTCTTCCCTTTTCCTTATCATGCGCTGCTCGGATCCACGCATGTAATGCTTCAAACTGTGCTGGTCTTGGCAAGGGTTTTAAGGACCCCATCACCGTCTTCAGTTGGTACAGCACCGCTAATCTAAATGAGCCGTACCTCGGGAAAGCTAATTCCCCTTCACCTTGTGTAACCTTGTGCCAATTCTCGATCCAAACGATAGTATGTAACCCCACATTCTGTGCCATGTAATGTGCCGGTGTATCCTCGGGAGGAGCTTCTTCTCCCCCGCGGACAACCACATGCCTATCACCTCTACACAACTCTCGCAAAGCCCTAAGACACTTCATAATGAGCAAATTCGATCTCGCGCTCTATTTACTTCTTATTCTCAAATCCTCCAATAACAGCGCGACTCACACCAACCGGCCTATCACAGCGCGACACCCTCTGACGTCACCTTCCTTCGTTCGCAGCAGTTCCCTTCTCCAAAACTCGTTTCACGCTTACTCACGTCCCATTCATACACTGAAATAACCAATTAAGTTATTTCTCTGGCTGTCCGTCCACAGCCTCTGACTGTCCGTCCACAGTCTCTCGACCTTGTTGACCTCGATTGGCGCCCGTCTGCCCCCGTCCGGCCAGACAAAACGCCTCTGATAGGTTTACTAACACTCCGATCTGCTCACCACAACCCACGACCAGCGTTAAGTTGCCATACACACACGCATTCGCTCCCCCTATCTCGGTCCAGGTGATCGATGGTACCTCACGATCTCCTTTGGGTGGTCAACAAAATCTATCTCAGGTGTCTTCTACACCACAATTCCCGGGCTGCGCGCGCTCACAGCCTGATCTCACAATCACACGACATACACAACAACTCCGCAAGACATCACACAACAAATCAACACCGCAATCTACAACATCTCATTTTCATACTCACTCCTGGAACTGCTGCTTTCGGCCGTGCTGCTACTCGCCGTCGATGCTCATCTGCCGCCGTCTGCTGCTCGCCATCTGATGATTCAGCATCACTTATCGTCTCTTGGGCCTCAAGGGTCACTTATCCTTATCTAATCTTCCCTCGCTATCAGTAAGAAACCATCCTCTGCTACCAACTGCTCCGGCCTATTTTAGTATCTCGCAATTAACTACTGGAACCCACTCTGGTCAGATGGAACTTTTTACTTGCCTGATAGCATGGAGGGAATATTACCGTTATCACAATTACAGTCTGCAATTTGCCATAATCAAGGACTCGAAACTTAATCTCTTGGCTCTCTGGTTTTTATTATCAACATAAAGATTTGGAGATACAAAGTCCTCAACACGAGGCACAACAAGTACATAGGCACTAAAACAAATGCTACTCTACGAAGAATCCGCATACGGCTAAAAATAACTAAAAGTACAATCTCTAAAAGCATGAGGTAGAACACTACCAAGCAGATGTCGATACTAGGGACACTGAACCATACCATCTCTGTCCCTACTCTGTACTAGGTGACATCCCTACATAGCAATCCCTTGAGACCCTCATCAGAATAAAAGGTGTCAGAGCGAAACTTCCTAAGAAGTCCTCACTTAGAGAGCTTGGTCTAAGTTGCCCCCTCTACCCTTCGCCTAGCCGTCCTCTGCTTTGGGCTGCCCCGCTCTGCTCTGCCTCCACCCTCGGGGCGCTGTCCCTAATACAGTACCCCAAGTCTCCGAACACGCCCTTTGCGCCTCCTCTCCTTCCGGGGTCGTCTTTCAGTACTTTTCCACAGAGCGCTGTCCAGTTCCATCGTCCATCGCTTGGCCTTGAGTCCCAGACGCCATCCGCACTAGGAGTTACGATTGGCACATTCCAATACACTCCCATGTCTGGCTTTCTCTACATAATTCAAATTACGAACAAAGAGCTTCTCTACTAACGAGCAACTGTCCTTGCACCTGGGGTGAGATCATGCAAAGCAGACATTCTTCACATCTTTTAAGTTGCAATTTACTACAGCCTAAAACCTCTACTGGAATAAATCCCTTTTGGCCTATTGCCCTTGGCTAACATAAGAAAATACCAGGCCTTTCGCCTCAACGATATATGCGAATTCTGGCCACTACTTCGGTTACACAAGCAGGTTTCAATCACAGTATTGACATTTACGTCTTTCTTTCATGTGTGGTCAACCTAAACAACCTACAGACACGAAGTCTGGGGTACACATTTCTAACACCACATTGCATTTCCCGTAGCTAAACACTATACATTTCTCTAATACGTTTACCATGTGCTTGTACATAGCTAGCACTTCTACTTAAAATCGATATAGGTTATACAGTTGTAATACATTGCACACGAAATCCCTGAGTACACATTTGGTTATATACGGGTGCCGACTAACAGTGAATATAACGCACCCCTACAATTCTCAAACTTTTAAACGCTACATCACGCTCATGGTGGCTATGTTGCAATATTACAATTTCTCGGCTACTCCTCAGTTGGTTAAATACCATTAAGTGTTTCAAAGTTCGCACACCTCAACCTCCTGCTTTTGTGCCCAAACCTCGTACCTGGTACAGCGATCAGACGGCTGGGGGCTCCTCTTCCTGATGTCCGCTCCTCCGGGCAATACCCTCGAGTCGGGTGCCTCACCACGCGATCTTTCACTTTCCTAGGTAGACGTGCTTCGCTTTGCAGGGGGCTGCGTTAATCTGATCCAGGAAAATACTTTTAGTGCCCCCAGGGTCCCCGCCAAAGTGGCCTCACAAGCTCGTGATGCCACTATCTATGATCTCCAGCAGCGCTTGACTTTCAATTACAGATCCTGCTTCTGGGGAGGGGGTCCACGAGCCGGATAAAGTCAATCCGGCAAAATATCCATCAGCCTAATTATTACTTTCGAAAAATCTACAATAAACGAGCGTAGACCCAGCTGTTGTGCATGATGTTTTATTGCCACCAATTCAGTCTGCCATGACACGTTTCGGCCTGTATACGGTCTTGATCACATGACAAGGCTAAGACAGTGTAACCTTCTTTTAAAGTGCTAGTGCTACCTACTTGATTCATGGACATAGAAACCATATTTCAATAGTTCAGTACCTTTCAATATGCCTGTGTTTATACGATTGATTTATAAAATATATATAATCGCATAATGAGTTATAAAACTGAAATTAGGAACAATTTTACATGCCATATAATAAAAACAAGCATTTGTTTCATATCCTAATTTTTTCAAAAAATGCGTTGTAAAAATGAAGGAGGACCAAATATGTTCTCTCTTTAGTAGACAACTATTGCTGCATAAATGTGTTAATGACCCATCACTAATGTCAGTCATATAGGTAGCCAAAAAGTTAAAAGTGCAAATCCCCATAGAAAGTGAAAATCATCACGATCTGCTATTATAAAATATGCATAACCACTAAAGTGACGATGTGCTAATATAGAAAAATATATATAATCGTGTTTTTTTTAAAAACAATCATCAAAATATAAATATTTGTTAAAAGTGCATAGAAAGGGATCACTTATTTTAAATGTGTTTTCACCACACACACTCTTCCTCCTTTCTGCTACGAGACGCCTCGATGGTAGAGTTGTCAAAATGGTGCATGTAGGCAAATCGTTTTATCAAATGATTGACGGCCCTATGTGCTAAGGGGGAGTTGCAAGTAGAGTTTGGAGTGCAAATTTATAGGTCAGGCTAAGCCATAATAGAGCCAAGGGTATGTCTTGTCTCTAAGAGTCCATGCACAAGCCTAGCCGTGGAAATGTTTGCCATGTATATCATGCTGCAAACATTATGTAAACATTTGATATAGTCTCTTCAAAATAAAATCTGTATTTCTTCAAATTTCAGAAGTATTTCACGTTAGTACATTAGATTATATCACTACTGTTGTCTGAGGCCTCGGTATGTAAGAATTATGTAACCTGTTTACATCCACCCACAAACTCATATATTCACATACTCAACTACTCACTTATTTAACTATTCATCTATGCACACAAATATTCATCCATTCATTGAATCTCTCACCCGTTAATTCTCAATTTGATCGGTCACTCGTGCATTTATTCATTCACTCACGCGCTCACATGTCCAACCACCAACACACACACACACACAAACCAACTTGCCTAGGAAGAAACACTTTCATTTACAGCCAGACATCCTGGCATTGCCAATGCTTTTAGGGAATAAGCTCTGAACATCAATTTTCAGATTGTCAACACACAGCTTGCAAAGAAGCTGAAATTTCAGTTCTAAATATAGTTTATTGCAGTGCAAAATAACGTTGATACGTCTTGTTTAATTGCTTACAGATATTTACATGCACTTGCCATACTTAAGTATGTTAATTATGACAATTATCCCTGTGTCAGCATACATTTACTTAGCTCCAAACGTTTACTGTGGGAGTGTGTAGATAAATTATGCACCAACATACCCGGTACTGCATAATCTGCCTCACATTATCTTTGCTTTCGAGATGCAACAGAGCAGATGGTAAATATAACAATTACTGAAATCTGAAATGTGTTTGAGTAACTTGTCGGATTCCAGTAGTTAATCTCCCTTTTCATTACACCCTCAGATGCACTGAGGGGTAGCCCGTCCAATAAATCACAGAAAGCCACCCACAATGCACTTCACATTCAGGGCACCGTGCGGTGAACCATGAGCACTTGGTTTTATGGGGCAAGGGCCTGGCTTTGTAGGACACTTTCAGACGTTCATGCACCTGTGCACAGGCGGAAAAGGCTTGTGTTCAGGGGAATATTTCGAGTCCAGGAATATTTAGGGAAAAGTGAAACATTCCCCAGCATTGTGGGATGTGCTGCTGTCTTCCATGAGCAGTTCAAGGCAAGAAGTAGGAATACCGCAGAGAGCACAATGATAATGTGAGGAGGTGGAGTGCGGGTTGCCGCTCTGTCTTTCGGGACTGTGAGTGCAGTCTGCAGATGAACCATTCATTCATAAAGTTGCTGAGTTGTTGGAGCCACTATAGACAAATTACTTCAGTGAGGATGGGTGAATGGTTTATGTGATAATGATACCACCAATGGATCATATCATAAAACAACACAAGACTGGGCACGGTCATTTATAAGATTGTTGCCGTTAGTGCACACTGTAAAGGAGAAAACAGGTTTTATTCTGATTCGCTTTACAAGAATATTTTTACAACAGGGCAAAAACAGAAAATAAATGTTAATGTGAAACCATATGCAACGCATGTGTTGTTTATAGGACACGTTACATGAGTTCTAGAGAATTTAACAAGTCCTAATCGATAAACGAAAATTAATTATGTACTGTCTGCTTTTAGGTAACATAAAAACATCTAATCGAAATGGAAAGTAAGTATATCACCAAAAGTTGAGTAACGCACTGCCAAAAGTACACTATTATATTGTTACGTAGAGGATATGTTTTTCCAAGTTAATTTGGTAATTTGTTGACAGTTTATAAAGAAATCTGCAGTGCGTTTGAGAAACTACATCAAGAAAAACGGTCTTTTCTGGAGAGACTGCCATGAACTCAGTAGTCTTGTTTGTGGTTTTCCTTAGTGAGTGAGTGTGTGTGAGTGTGTGTGCGTGTGTGTGCGTGTGTGTGTGTCTTTGCAGCATTATGAGCAAGTTAGGAATCAGTCACATGCACTTTGGTTGTAAGATTTCTCCCACTTTGATGATGTGTAGGATGACACCTCAAACACTGATCCATATTTCACATTTGAAATAAGAACGTAAATGTTATCAACTCATTAAGATGAGTGAATTTCGCCACAGGTGATTGCTGTACATGTAAAGTTTTAAAAAACGTAACATGAAGGTCTGCTCCAATTTTAGTTTAATTGTTTTTTTCCTTCTTGTGATGTCTGTTACATGTATACAATATCGCTATCAAGGGCTTCAATTTATCGCCCTCTGGGTAGCACAACAAACTTTTTATAAACTTTACTCGAAGTGATAACCACCCATGCCCTCAATTCCTTCAAACTTCACTCTACTGAGGCCCGATTACGAGTCTGGCGGTCCACATACTACCAGACTTGCGGGGGCCCAGCGGTGGAAGTCTCCCAACCACCCTATTGTGAGATGGGAGGTGGGACCGCCACAGCCGCGTTCCCTGGCGGTGTTGCACCAGTCAGGAGGAAGTAATATGCTTGGCAAGCCCACCAAACATATTAAAAGTTTCCGTTCTGCCATGAAAACTGTGGCAGAGAGGAAACAAAGGGCGCCCTGCAGGGACCCCTTGTGCCTCATGCCCTGTGGATGCACACAGGGGTGCACAACATAAACCCCTCTGTGTGCAGGCACACAGTTCCTGCACGGCATTGACTTTTCAGTCCATGCCTTGCGGAACTGTTTTTGGCATTCCCACTGCGGTGCCCATTTTTAGGGCACTGCCCCCCCAAAAAACTGACATACATCAGAATAACTCGCAATCTGTCAGGCGATCAGACCATGGCTTCGGTGGTGCGGTGGCGGGGCGGACCCGGTGCCGTACTGCCAAAGTGTTTAATCAGCCCTTAGTGACTTGAACAGTCATCTGAATGATATGCACACTTCGCAAGCCACTAATGTTTTACAAGATCCGGCATCTATTCAGATTGATCTATATCTCCGTGGGTTTAGGAAGAAGTGCAAAATCTTGGAAAGGAAGTGGAGGAAAACTTACGATTTTTCCAGTAGGCACGAATATAGGAAGGCAATTAAAAACTATCATTACATCATTACTTCATCAGAAAAACGTGGCCAACCTTCTTTGCCACCAAAGTGTACCCCCAACTCACTGAAAGAAGAATTCACAATTGTTAAATCTATGGTTGATCCTGCTAAAAAAAATCCAGCAGCCATACCATCTACTGTGCGCTGTAAAAAATGGGCCAGCTTAAATTTTACTTCCCTTTGGATCCTGCTCGCCTTAAATCCTCAATCAGGTGGCTACAGTCATTGACCATTCGCTAAATGGGCTACTCAATTATTTATTATCCTCTGCAGTTGTGCCTTAAGAATGGAAACATAAAGTGGGTAAACCATTATTAAAGAAACTGTCCTCGGATCCTCCTCTGTTTCGAACGTTATAGAACCATTTCGTGTCTTTCTTTTCTGACAAAAGTAATAGAATAGCATGCTAATAGGCAACCATCCTAATTTCATGAGCAGGATTGTCTCCTCCATCCTTCCCTGGACAAATTTCATCTCTGCGATAACACTGAGTCTGCTCTCCTAGCAGTATCTGAGGAAATCAGATTAACCTCGAATCAAAGTGGCACAGGTGCCATAATTCTGCTTGATCCCAGTGCCGCTTTTGACACTGTATCCCAGTTTGTTAGATAGACTACATAGTTTTGTAATAAGAGACAAGACATAGGAGTGGCGAGCTTCCAGTCAACAGGACAAGTCTTTAATAAGGTCTTTTACTCGCACGCACTTCTTCTGACATGTTGGTCCCTCATGGATCATCCCTGAGGCTCACCCTTTTCAGCATTTTTCTTTGACCACGAACAAACATTGTACAGGCCTTCGGTTTTACTCATGTTACTTATGCTGATAAACCCAGCTTGGTACATCTCTTTTACCTGGAAATGAATCCAATGACCAGCAGCTAAAGGACTATCTTGCAATGGAAGCCATCAGGCAGCTATCCAATTAGTACAATTGGTAAAATCTTCCACTCATAAGATTGATCATCTTTTGGACCCGGTGTTTATGAACTTACATCTGATGAAGATGGGCACTCCTTTACCCTTGATCTGGCGAAACAAACAATCGCTCAAAGATTTGTAAAGCGCGGCAAATCACTCATCAGGATCTCAAGGTACTGAGGTTGCTGCTAGATTCATGGTGATCCGTTCATTTGAACAGCCATGTCTTGAGTCCTTTCCTCAATCTCTGTATAGGGAGGTCCTGGGGTGCAGGGTCAGATCATTTCACTGTCTCTATCTCCCTTTCACTCCCTGCCTCTCCCAGCTATTCCCCAACTCTGTCCAATATTAATAAGTACTGGACTCTGCAGAATCAGATCACTTGTTAACTTTTTAAACCGGTTCAAGGAAAGAATGTTCCAGAAGCAGATCTTTTATTTAAGGATTTGATCATACCAGTGCTAGTAATGGACATTCTGTAATGTGATCTTCCAGGCACCTCAGCCATGGGACCAGCCCCACAGTTTGATTTCCATTTCTGTAATATTAGAAAGAAGTTCAAAATCCTGGGAAGGAAGTGGAAGAAAACTTATGATTATTCCAGTAAACACGAATACAGGAAGGCAATTCAAATCTATCATTACAACATCAGAAAAATGTGGGCAACCTTCTTTGCCACCAAAATGTACAGCCAACTCCTTGAAAGAAGTTAACACACTTGTTAAATCTATGATTGACCTTACACAAAAATTCATGTTCGCGATAAAGAACTGACAAGCTTCTTCTCCAAAAAGATAATGGATATAAACAATGCTTTACTGAGTCAAGTGGCAGATTGCCCCCTGCCTGAAAACACCATGTGTGCCGGACCCCAAGTTGGACACTATCATCTTTTTCTCCCTTCCAAGTAGATTGCCTTGAATTGTTGGTCAGCAAGGTTAAATTTGACTCCCTTTAGATCAAGCCTACCTTCTGTTCTCAGTCAGGCGGCTTCAGTCATTTAACCTGCACTAAGTAGGCTACTCAATTTTTCACTGTCTTCTGCAGTGGTGGCTAAGGCGTGGAACATAACGTGGTTCAACCATTACTAATGAAACTGTCCTTGGATCCTTCTCTGCTGTAACATTATAGACCCATTTCATTTCTTAATTTTCTGACAAAATTACCAGAATATTGTGTTAATACACAACTGTCCGAATATCTCAAGCAGAATAGTCTCCTCCGTCACTCGCAGGCCGAATTTCATTTGTGCAATAAGACCAAGTCAGTCTACTAGCAGTATCTGAGGAATTCAGATTAACCTTGGGTCAAAGCGGCACAGCAGCCATAATTCTGCTTGATCCTAGTGCCACTTTTGAGGCTATGTCCAATGCCATTTTGTTATAGCGACGACATAGTTGTGGAGTAACAGACAAGTAAAGGGCGTGGCTTGCTTCCTTTCTACAGGAAAAGTCCTTGATAAGCCTTTTTACTTTGATGCCTTTCCTCTGTTATTTGTGTCCCTCATGGATCTTCCCTTAGCCCTTCCCTGTTCAGCGTTTATGTTCAACCACTAGCAGACATTGTACAGGCCTTTGGTTTTACACTTGTTTCCCATGCTGATGACACCAAGCATGGTGTATCTCTGTCACCTGATCATGAATCCAATCCTGGTCAGCTAAAGGACCACCTTGCACTGGAAGCCAAATAGATGGGTAACAGCCGCTTTAAATTGAACAGCTGTTTTCAATGTTGGACTGTTAATTGCTGGCCAAATAGTGTAGGTACTCGTTCGCAGCAAAAAAGTGATATAAAAAATCTGGAGTCTGGGTTGATGACAGACATTTATTTTGAAGCCGATGTGAAGAAATGTGCAGCATGCTGCTTCAGCCTTTTTGGAACCCTAAGAAAGATTCTTGGAACTCTCCCTAATTTCACCCATAGAAAAGTAGTTATTGCCATGAATGCTTCCTGACTTCACAAAAAAAATGTGCTGTGTCTGGATGCATCTTAGGATCATTCAAAATGTGGCAACCCAATGTCTCCTCTATATACCTAACCATCAGTCAGTGGCACATTCCCTTGCAGAACTCCACTGGCTCCCTGAGCTAACTATAAATTACTCCCCCGCAGTGCACTGCTTATGACACATATTACATGGTCAGTGACCAAAATTGGTGGCATCACTAATGACATCTCAAATTACATCAATGATGACATCATCCAGTGAGTTACATTTCTATTCTTTCTGTACTACTAATAAGTGATACACTTGCTAACTCATGTGATCTGAGTGGTAGTGTGACTGTATCTGTGTGTGAGTGGCTGTGTGAGTGCCTGTATTGTTGAGTCAGTGAGTGTATGAGTAGTTGTAAGGGCGAATGAGTGTCTGTATGAGTGGCTGTATGGGTGGGGAACTGAGTGTGTAGGTGGCTGTATGGGTGAGTGAGTGGCTATTTGAGTGGCTGGTTAGTTAACTGAGTGGGTGTGTGAGTGACTCTATTGGAGAGTGAGTGTCTGTGTGAGTGGTTGTATGGGTGAGTGAGTAGATTTGTGGATGCATCCATGTGTATGTAAGCAGTTGTGTGGGTGTGTGAGTGGCTCTGTTGAGAGTCTGTATGGGTGGGTGAGTGGGGGTACGAGTGGCTGTATGGGTGAAAAATTGGGTATGTGAGTAGGTGTTTGGGTGAGTGAGTGGCTGTGTAAGTGACTGTATGGGTGGGTGAGTGTCTATGTGAGTAGGTGGATGTACAAGAGAGAGGCTGTGTGAATGGTTGCATGGGTGAGTGAATGGTTGTGTAATTGGCTATATGGATGAATGAACGGTTGTATGGGTGTGTGAGTGGGTGTATGAGTGGTCGTGTGGGTGTGTGAGTGAATGTGTGAATGCTTTTGTGGATGTTGTCATCAGTGATGTCATCAGGGATGTAATTTGAGATGTCATGAGTGATGTCACTTACCATGTCATGAGTGATGTAATATGTGAGGCCATAAGCAGTGCATTGTGGGAAGTAAGTTATAATTAGCTCAGCGTAGAGATGTCATGAGTCGGTTGCTAGGTGATCTTAGGATTCTCTGGCAATAAGAATATTGAGAAAGGCAGTTACTGTGCAGTACTGGAGGGAACAGGACGTTGCTCTCCCTTGTGCTGGGGATGTGTTTGGAAATAAAGGCATAAGAAGAAAACTGGATATTTGGATCATTTCAATCAGGTAACCATAACTGTTGCATTTCACTGGTTTTGTATGAGTGAAATCTGAGCCTAACTATACTGACCCTTTATCTTTTTTTTTCAGTGATTTTGTAGGGTTTTTAAAATGTTATTTCCGAACTATAACATCCGTGTAACCTTTGCTTTTTCAGTGAATTTCAAAGGTTTTTCAAAGTCAATTTCTATTATGCCCCTCTAATATTTTGTTTTTTTAGAAAATTTGTAGGGTTTATTTATAATACCGAGGGACCGATTACGATGGCAGTCGGAAAGCCTCTGATCGCTAGTCGGAAGCTTTCCGACCACGGTCAGAGGCTTTCCGACCGATGCGGTCAGTTTGTGGTCCAATTGCCAGATTACGATGTCAACAGTCAGAACGTAAACCAGCCGGTCATTCCGACTCGGTTCCAACCAGCTCTCGGAGTCTTCCAGCCAGTCGGAACCGCACCGTAATCCCCTATGGACAGCGTTTCCACCGTCGGGATTACGATGTTGGTTTCCCACAGCCTTTCCGTGCCGGCCTTTCCGGTATTGAAAGGGTGTCAAAAAGTGACTTTGTGGGCCCCCTAGCAGTGCCCCCTTGCCTCTGCAGTCTACGGGTGGTGGTCAAGTGGGTAACTAGGGTACCCTCCTGTAAAACCCTGCACTGTGTGGCAGGCACTGTGTGGCAGGTACCATGGGGTGCCTGCCACAGGGTGCAGGGTTTCACACACACCTCCATTTCTATGTAGGAGCCTGTATAATAACCAGTTTACAGCCGTGGCACAAGATCCCATAGAGAAAAGTGAATATCTCATCGCATCAGGCGGTCGGTACCGCCAACCTGAGGTCGGTCGGTCCCAAGTCTGAGACAGTGTAAGTCGGAGGCAACTCTGACTGACATCATAATAAGCCCCTGAGTACATCACAATTTCGTTTTCTTTGTACTGTAGACATTTTGTTTTTTTATCAATACATTTTATAAATGTTTAAAAACATACAAATCACATATGTAATTAAACACATTTTATGGTTGTCAATTATTTTTTGGGGTTATGCTGTACTTTCGCGGGTTCGTAAATGCAGACAGACTAGTTTTTAATCCTGATCACGTGATCAAAATGAATCTGCAAGTCCGCCTCCGAGAGCCACTGAAAATATTACAAATTACTCCAAATATGTACACCCCCTCCATTGTCATTAATGACATCAATGTGAACATATTTACAAGCATATATAAAACACCTTATATGTGTTCTTCAACAAAGTTACCCATTTTACGACTTTTGTGAATCCACAAATGTATGTACGGGATTCGCAAATCTGCTCGAAAACATACCAAAACCTTTTCTTCTGATTGGCTATATTGGGACTTGCACATGAACATGGAAAGCCACACCGAAAAGCAGTTACTTCTCCAGTGAAGTCCCTTGAAGAAGGATTAAGAACCAGTGGTGCTCTGCTTTTGCAGAATGGCTGAAGATACATCGTACGTCCTAGATAAGCATTCACAACCTGTTGAGGATGAGGTGGAAGACACACCACTTCACAAAAAAGAAAGTGATGTGTGGAAGCACTTTACTATATCTTCTGGTAACAGAAAAATATGTGCAGTGCAATATGTAAGGCAAGCAGTTATCTAGAGGCACTGCAACGTGGAAGCACCTAAAAACAATTCATGAAATGGGCTAGAACCGGATTATGCTGGAGAAAGCTATAGCAGCAGTACAGTCGAACTCTACAGCAGCCTTCGGCGAACCATCATCAGCTGCAGTCATTAAAGTACCAACTGCCTGAGAAGAATTGACTGACATGGTTATTCACTGCATGAAATGCCACATGCTTGTCGCTGTAAAGATGTCTTGTATGGGTGCATTCTTGGATACAGTGAAGAAGCATCACAGTTATTTATTTATTTTTTGGCTTCCAGTGACCACATAATGCTTTTTGAAGACTGAAGCCAGTTTCTTCTTTGCATTTCCCTATCCTTACTCTTTTTACCACCCTTTTCACTTTTAGCTTAAAAAATAACAAAGTAAAAAAAATGAAAAAACCCTTTCATCGGGTCAATCAAAGAGCTAACTCTGTTTTTTTAATGTGTCAGTGACTGTATCAGTAAGAGGGTGGGAGTGTGAGTGTGAGAATTCATACTTACTGACAAGAGCCTCTTTCATGATGGCATAACTCAGCCTCTCCCCCTTCTCAAGGGCCACTAGGACGTCCCTTCCAACACGATGAATATGACTCTAAAGGCCAGCTCCTAATCCTACTCATAGATCCTCTGTACTTCTGAGCTACTTCATATGCCTGTAGCGACTTGTCTATATCACCCTTTATCACATTCAGGCACCAAGGGGCATATGTATCAAACCCTTTTCCCGTTCGCAAACAGGCCGATTCTCAGAATCGGCCC
This sequence comes from Triturus cristatus, assembly GCF_964204655.1. NCBI lineage: Eukaryota > Metazoa > Chordata > Amphibia > Caudata > Salamandridae > Triturus > Triturus cristatus. The sequence goes on along the minus strand of NC_140591.1, from coordinate 210,918,678 downwards.
GTTTGCGAACGGGAAAAGGACTTTTGGGATGTATCATCCCAAAAGGACATCGCAAATTAGAGAATCGCAAAATTTGTGATTCTCTATTTTGCGATTGCATTTAAGGAATCGCAAATTGCGATTCCTTAAATGCAACGTATGAAGCCTAGAAAAATTTGCGATTTCATTGAAAAATGCACTTTTTGGCATTTTTCAAAGTGCCATGTGACGCGCATGTATGTGCGCCACATGTGCATACATACATATTTCAGAGGTGCAACAGGGTGTCCTTTTGAAACCCTAGCACCCTTGAAATTGCATTCTCATTTTGCGATTCTCAAATTGCGAATCGCAAAATGAGAATGTCTTCCCATTCACTCCTATGGGCCTCCTAGCCCATAAGACTGAATGGGAAGGTTTTCCTTAATTGCGATTAGCAATTTGCTAATCGCAATTCTCAAATAGCGATTCCCTAAAAATCGCTATTTGAGAATTGCAAAAACGGAACTTGATACATATGCCCCCAAGTCTCTGGGTATATGGACTCTTTGTTCTGCACTGGACACAGAAGTTTTGCTCCCACCATTTTTGCTAGATTCTAACAGCTATTTGGTCTTCAAGTCTACCTCCTTGCCAGTTACTTCATGAGTCAGCAAGACCCTTTTCTCCCCCAAGGCCCTCTCAGCATCAGCTTTTCTCTCCTCTGAAGCCTCTGGTTCCTCTCAGCCTGTCTGCCCTTGAACCCCGCAGGTTGGGGTGCTCATGCGTCAGACTAAAGGTTATGTATAGTGCCTGGGAAGTGTGGAAGAAGGTCCAGAAAGCTCTGACAATTACAAAAATAAATTACTACACTTCACTCTGGCATGCACAAGATCTTCCACACTCTTTTAATGACGTGATGTGTAGGCAATGGGAACAATTAGACTTAACAAGGGTAGGTGAGCACTGGGACAGGTACAGACTAATTTGCATGTAGCCAGGTTCTGAGCTGGGATGGTGCAGTGAGCTAAAAAACGGTGATGGATTAAAACCATGATCTCTTGACTTGGTAAGAGTATTCTGCATCATTCAGAAACTCTGTCCATCACCACCCCCTTTTTCCCAAATCGATTTTATCCACACTCAGTGTGGGAGGGTATGCTCAGACGTGAGTCCCTTGCTCATTGCACCATCAGGATTCAGGCAAGCCGGGCCGACGAAGGCTGTGATGCCAGAAACCGGTCCCCGGAAGCTTGTTTCCTTCCCAGTATAAGAATTGGCTTGGTAGTTTGGTTTGCCCTGTTCCCATCATGCACTGGGACAGGTACAGACTAATTTGCATGTAGCCAGGTTCTGAGCTGGGATGGTGCTGTGAGCTAAAAAATGGTGATGGATTAAAACCATGATCTCTTGACTTGGTAAGAGTATTCTGCATCATTCAGAAACTCTGTCCATCACCACCCCCTTTTTCCCAAATCGATATTATCCACACTCAGTGTGGGAGGGTATGCTCAGACGTGAGTCCCTTGCTCATTGCACCATCAGGATTCAGGCAAGCCGGGCCGACGAAGGCTGTGATGCCAGAAACCGGTCCCCGGAAGCTTGTTTCCTTCCCAGTATAAGAATTGGCTTGGTAGTTTGGTTTGCCCTGTTCCCATCATGCACTGGGACAGGTTCAGACTAATTTGCATGTAGCCAGGTTCTGAGCTGGGATGGTGCAGTGAGCTAAAAAACGGTGATGGATTAAAACCATGATCTCTTGACTTGGTAAGAGTATTCTGCATCATTCAGAAACTCTGTCCATCACCACCTCCTTTTTCCCAAATCGATTTTATCCACACTCAGTGTGGGGGGGTATGCTCAGACGTGAGTCCCTTGCTCATTGCACCATCAGGATTCAGGCAAGCCGGGCCGACGAAGGCTGTGATGCCAGAAACCGGTCCCCGGAAGCTTGTTTCCTTCCCAGTATAAGAATTGGCTTGGTAGTTTGGTTTGCCCTGTTCCCATCATGCACTGGGACAGGTACAGACTAATTTGCATGTAGCCAGGTTCTGAGCTGGGATGGTGCAGTGAGCTAAAAAACGGTGATGGATTAAAACCATGATCTCTTGACTTGGTAAGAGTATTCTGCATCATTCAGAAACTCTGTCCATCACCACCCCCTTTTTCCCAAATCGATTTTATCCACACTCAGTGTGGGAGGGTATGCTCAGACGTGAGTCCCTTGCTCATTGCACCATCAGGATTCAGGCAAGCCGGGCCGACGAAGGCTGTGATGCCAGAAACCGGTCCCCGGAAGCTTGTTTCCTTCCCAGTATAAGAATTGGCTTGGTAGTTTGGTTTGCCCTGTTCCCATCATGCACTGGGACAGGTACAGACTAATGTGCATGTAGCCAGGTTCTGAGCTGGGATGGTGCAGTGAGCTAAAAAACGGTGATGGATTAAAACCATGATCTCTTGACTTGGTAAGAGTATTCTGCATCATTCAGAAACTCTGTCCATCACCACCCCCTTTTTCCCAAATCGATTTTATCCACACTCAGTGTGGGAGGGTATGCTCAGACGTGAGTCCCTTGCTCATTGCACCATCAGGATTCAGGCAAGCCGGGCCGACGAAGGCTGTGATGCCAGAAACCGGTCCCCGGAAGCTTGTTTCCTTCCCAGTATAAGAATTGGCTTGGTAGTTTGGTTTGCCCTGTTCCCATCATGCACTGGGACAGGTACAGACTAATTTGCATGTAGCCAGGTTCTGAGCTGGGATGGTGCAGTGAGCTAAAAAACGGTGATGGATTAAAACCATGATCTCTTGACTTGGTAAGAGTATTCTGCATCATTCAGAAACTCTGTCCATCACCACCCCCTTTTTCCCAAATCGATTTTATCCACACTCAGTGTGGGAGGGTATGCTCAGACGTGAGTCCCTTGCTCATTGCACCATCAGGATTCAGGCAAGCCGGGCCGACGAAGGCTGTGATGCCAGAAACCGGTCCCCGGAAGCTTGTTTCCTTCCCAGTATAAGAATTGGCTTGGTAGTTTGGTTTGCCCTGTTCCCATCATGCACTGGGACAGGTACAGACTAATTTGCATGTAGCCAGGTTCTGAGCTGGGATGGTGCAGTGAGCTAAAAAACGGTGATGGATTAAAACCATGATCTCTTGACTTGGTAAGAGTATTCTGCATCATTCAGAAACTCTGTCCATCACCACCCCCTTTTTCCCAAATCGATTTTATCCACACTCAGTGTGGGAGGGTATGCTCAGACGTGAGTCCCTTGCTCATTGCACCACCAGGATTCAGGCAAGCCGGGCCGACGAAGGCTGTGATGCCAGAAACCGGTCCCCGGAAGCTTGTTTCCTTCCCAGTATAAGAATTGGCTTGGTAGTTTGGTTTGCCCTGTTCCCATCATGCACTGGGACAGGTACAGACTAATTTGCATGTAGCCAGGTTCTGAGCTGGGATGGTGCAGTGAGCTAAAAAACGGTGATGGATTAAAACCATGATCTCTTGACTTGGTAAGAGTATTCTGCATCATTCAGAAACTCTGTCCATCACCACCCCCTTTTTCCCAAATCGATTTTATCCACACTCAGTGTGGGAGGGTATGCTCAGACGTGAGTCCCTTGCTCATTGCACCATCAGTATTCAGGCAAGCGGGCCGACGAAGGCTGTGATGCCAGAAACCGGTCCCCGGAAGCTTGTTTCCTTCCCAGTATAAGAATTGGCTTGGTAGTTTGGTTTGCCCTGTTCCCATCATGCACTGGGACAGGTACAGACTAATTTGCATGTAGCCAGGTTCTGAGCTGGGATGGTGCAGTGAGCTAAAAAACGGTGATGGATTAAAACCATGATCTCTTGACTTGGTAAGAGTATTCTGCATCATTCAGAAACTCTGTCCATCACCACCCCCTTTTTCCCAAATTGATTTTATCCACACTCAGTGTGGGAGGGTATGCTCAGACGTGAGTCCCTTGCTCATTGCACCATCAGGATTCAGGCAAGCCGGGCCGACGAAGGCTGTGATGCCAGAAACCGGTCCCCGGAAGCTTGTTTCCTTCCCAGTATAAGAATTGGCTTGGTAGTTTGGTTTGCCCTGTTCCCATCATGCACTGGGACAGGTACAGACTAATTTGCATGTAGCCAGGTTCTGAGCTGGGATGGTGCAGTGAGCTAAAAAACGGTGATGGATTAAAACCATGATCTCTTGACTTGGTAAGAGTATTCTGCATCATTCAGAAACTCTGTCCATCACCACCCCCTTTTTCCCAAATCGATTTTATCCACACTCAGTGTGGGAGGGTATGCTCAGACGTGAGTCCCTTGCTCATTGCACCATCAGGATTCAGGCAAGCCGGGCCGACGAAGGCTGTGATGCCAGAAACCGGTCCCCGGAAGCTTGTTTCCTTCCCAGTATAAGAATTGGCTTGGTAGTTCGGTTTGCCCTGTTCCCATCATGCACTGGGACAGGTACAGACTAATTTGCATGTAGCCAGGTTCTGAGCTGGGATGGTGCAGTGAGCTAAAAAACGGTGATGGATTAAAACCATGATCTCTTGACTTGGTAAGAGTATTCTGCATCATTCAGAAACTCTGTCCATCACCACCCCCTTTTTCCCAAATCGATTTTATCCACACTCAGTGTGGGAGGGAATGCTCAGAGGTGAGTCCCTTGCTCATTGCACCATCAGGATTCAGGCAAGCCGGGCCGACGAAGGCTGTGATGCCAGAAACCGGTCCCCGGAAGCTTGTTTCCTTCCCAGTATAAGAATTGGCTTGGTAGTTTGGTTTGCCCTGTTCCCATCATGCACTGGGACAGGTACAGACTAATTTGCATGTAGCCAGGTTCTGAGCTGGGATGGTGCAGTGAGCTAAAAAACGGTGATGGATTAAAACCATGATCTCTTGACTTGGTAAGAGTATTCTGCATCATTCAGAAACTCTGTCCATCACCACCCCCTTTTTCCCAAATCGATTTTATCCACACTCAGTGTGGGAGGGTATGCTCAGACGTGAGTCCCTTGCTCATTGCACCATCAGGATTCAGGCAAGCCGGGCCGACGAAGGCTGTGATGCCAGAAACCGGTCCCCGGAAGCTTGTTTCCTTCCCAGTATTAGAATTGGCTTGGTAGTTTGGTTTGCCCTGTTCCCATCATGCACTGGGACAGGTACAGACTAATTTGCATGTAGCCAGGTTCTGAGCTGGGATGGTGCAGTAAGCTAAAAAACGGTGATGGATTAAAACCATGATCTCTTGACTTGGTAAGAGTATTCTGCATCATTCAGAAACTCTGTCCATCACCACCCCCTTTTTCCCAAATCGATTTTATCCACACTCAGTGTGGGAGGGTATGCTCAGACGTGAGTCCCTTGCTCATTGCACCATCAGGATTCAGGCAAGCCGGGCCGACGAAGGCTATGATGCCAGAAACCGGTCCCCGGAAGCTTGTTTCCTTCCCAGTATAAGAATTGGCTTGGTAGTTTGGTTTGCCCTGTTCCCATCATGCACTGGGACAGGTACAGACTAATTTGCATGTAGCCAGGTTCTGAGCTGGGATGGTGCAGTAAGCTAAAAAACGGTGATGGATTAAAACCATGATCTCTTGACTTGGTAAGAGTATTCTGCATCATTCAGAAACTCTGTCCATCACCACCCCCTTTTTCCCAAATCGATTTTATCCACACTCAGTGTGGGAGGGTATGCTCAGACGTGAGTCCCTTTCTCATTGCACCATCAGGATTTAGGCAAGCCGGGCCGACGAAGGCTGTGATGCCAGAAACCTGTCCCCGGAAGCTTGTTTCCTTCCCAGTATAAGAATTGGCTTGGTAGTTTGGTTTGCCCTGTTCCCATCATGCACTGGGACAGGTACAGACTAATTTGCATGTAGCCAGGTTCTGAGCTGGGATGGTGCAGTGAGCTAAAAAACGGTGATGGATTAAAACCATGATCTCTTGACTTCGTAAGAGTATTCTGCATCATTCAGAAACTCTGTCCATCACCACCCCCTTTTTCCCAAATCGATTTTATCCACACTCAGTGTGGGAGGGTATGCTCAGACGTGAGTCCCTTGCTCATTGCACCATCAGGATTCAGGCAAGCCGGGCCGACGAAGGCTGTGATGCCAGAAACCGGTCCCCGGAAGCTTGTTTCCTTCCCAGTATAAGAATTGGCTTGGTAGTTTGGTTTGCCCTGTTCCCATCATGCACTGGGACAGGTACAGACTAATTTGCATGTAGCCAGGTTCTGAGCTGGGATGGTGCAGTGAGCTAAAAAACGGTGATGGATTAAAACCATGATCTCTTGACTTGGTAAGAGTATTCTGCATCATTCAGAAACTCTGTCCATCACCACCCCCTTTTTCCCAAATCGATTTTATCCACACTCAGTGTGGGAGGGTATGCTCAGACGTGAGTCCCTTGCTCATTGCACCATCAGGATTCAGGCAAGCCGGGCCGACGAAGGCTGTGATGCCAGAAACCGGTCCCCGGAAGCTTGTTTCCTTCCCAGTATAAGAATTGGCTTGGTAGTTTGGTTTGCCCTGTTCCCATCATGCACTGGGACAGGTACAGACTAATTTGCATGTAGCCAGGTTCTGAGCTGGGATGGTGCAGTAAGCTAAAAAACGGTGATGGATTAAAACCATGATCTCTTGACTTGGTAAGAGTATTCTGCATCATTCAGAAACTCTGTCCATCACCACCCCCTTTTTCCCAAATCGATTTTATCCACACTCAGTGTGGGAGGGTATGCTCAGACGTGAGTCCCTTGCTCATTGCACCATCAGGATTCAGACAAGCCGGGCCGACGAAGGCTGGATGCCAGAAACCGGTCCCCGGAAGCTTGTTTCCTTCCCAGTATAAGAATTGGCTTGGTAGTTTGGTTTGCCCTGTTCCCATCATGCACTGGGACAGGTACAGACTAATTTGCATGTAGCCAGGTTCTGAGCTGGGATGGTGCAGTAAGCTAAAAAACGGTGATGGATTAAAACCATGATCTCTTGACTTGGTAAGAGTATTCTGCATCATTCAGAAACTCTGTCCATCACCACCCCCTTTTTCCCAAATCGATTTTATCCACACTCAGTGTGGGAGGGTATGCTCAGACGTGAGTCCCTTGCTCATTGCACCATCAGGATTCAGGCAAGCCGGGCCGACGAAGGCTGTGATGCCAGAAACCGGTCCCCGGAAGCTTGTTTCCTTCCCAGTATGAGAATTGGCTTGGTAGTTTGGTTTGCCCTGTTCCCATCATGCACTGGGACAGGTACAGACTAATTTGCATGTAGCCAGGTTCTGAGCTGGGATGGTGCAGTGAGCTAAAAAACGGTGATGGATTAAAACCATGATCTCTTGACTTGGTAAGAGTATTCTGCATCATTCAGAAACTCTGTCCATCACCACCCCCTTTTTCCCAAATCGATTTTATCCACACTCAGTGTGGGAGGGTATGCTCAGACGTGAGTCCCTTGCTCATTGCACCATCAGGATTCAGGCAAGCCGGGCCGACGAAGGCTGTGATGCCAGAAACCGGCCCCCGGAAGCTTGTTTCCTTCCCAGTATAAGAATTGGTTTGGTAGTTTGGTTTGCCCGGTTCCCATCATGCACTGGGACAGGTACAGACTAATTTGCATGTAGCCAGGTTCTGAGCTGGGATGGTGCAGTGAGCTAAAAAACGGTGATGGATTAAAACCATGATCTCTTGACTTGGTAAGAGTATTCTGCATCATTCAGAAACTCTGTCCATCACCACCCCCTTTTTCCCAAATCGATTTTATCCACACTCAGTGTGGGAGGGTATGCTCAGACGTGAGTCCCTTGCTCATTGCACCATCAGGATTCAGGCAAGCCGGGCCGACGAAGGCTGTGATGCCAGAAACCGGTCCCCGGAAGCTTGTTTCCTTCCCAGTATAAGAATTGGCTTGGTAGTTTGGTTTGCCCTGTTCCCATCATGCACTGGGACAGGTACAGACTATTTTGCATGTAGCCGGGTTCTGAGCTGGGATGGTGCAGTAAGCTAAAAAACGGTGATGGATTAAAACCATGATCTCTTGACTTGGGAAGAGTATTCTGCATCATTCAGAAACTCTGTCCATCACCACCCCCTTTTTCCCAAATCGATTTTATCCACACTCAGTGTGGGAGGGTATGCTCAGACGTGAGTCCCTTGCTCATTGCACCATCAGGATTCAGGCAAGCCGGGCCGACGAAGGTTGTGATGCCAGAAACCGGTCCCCGGAAGCTTGTTTCCTTCCCAGTATAAGAATTGGCTTGGTAGTTTGGCTTGCCCTGTTCCCATCATGCACTGGGACAGGTACAGACTAATTTGCATGTAGCCAGGTTCTGAGCTGGGATGGTGCAGTAAGCTAAAAAACGGTGATGGATTAAAACCATGATCTCTTGACTTGGTAAGAGTATTCTGCATCATTCAGAAACTCTGTCCATCACCACCCCCTTTTTCCCAAATCGATTTTATCCACACTCAGTGTGGGAGGGTATGCTCAGACGTGAGTCCCTTGCTCATTGCACCATCAGGATTCAGGCAAGCCGGGCCGACGAAGGCTGTGATGCCAGAAACCGGTCCCCGGAAGCTTGTTTCCTTCCCAGTATAAGAATTGGCTTGGTAGTTTGGTTTGCCCTGTTCCCATCATGCACTGGGACAGGTACAGACTAATTTGCATGTAGCCAGGTTCTGAGCTGGGATGGTGCAGTGAGCTAAAAAACGGTGATGGATTAAAACCATGATCTCTTGACTTGGTAAGAGTATTCTGCATCATTCAGAAACTCTGTCCATCACCACCCCCTTTTTCCCAAATCGATTTTATCCACACTCAGTGTGGGAGGGTATGCTCAGACGTGAGTCCCTTGCTCATTGCACCATCAGGATTCAGGCAAGCCGGGCCGACGAAGGCTGTGATGCCAGAAACCGGTCCCCGGAAGCTTGTTTCCTTCCCAGTATAAGAATTGGCTTGGTAGTTTGGTTTGCCCTGTTCCCATCATGCACTGGGACAGGTACAGACTAATTTGCATGTAGCCAGGTTCTGAGCTGGGATGGTGCAGTGAGCTAAAAAACGGTGATGGATTAAAACCATGATCTCTTGACTTGGTAAGAGTATTCTGCATCATTCAGAAACTCTGTCCATCACCACCCCCTTTTTCCCAAATCGATTTTATCCACACTCAGTGTGGGAGGGTATGCTCAGACGTGAGTCCCTTGCTCATTGCACCATCAGGATTCAGGCAAGCCGGGCCGACGAAGGCTGTGATGCCAGAAACCGGTCCCCGGAAGCTTGTTTCCTTCCCAGTATAAGAATTGGCTTGGTAGTTTGGTTTGCCCTGTTCCCATCATGCACTGGGACAGGTACAGACTAATTTGCATGTAGCCAGGTTCTGAGCTGGGATGGTGCAGTGAGCTAAAAAACAGTGATGGATTAAAACCATGATCTCTTGACTTGGTAAGAGTATTCTGCATCATTCAGAAACTCTGTCCATCACCACCCCCTTTTTCCCAAATCGATTTTATCCACACTCAGTGTGGGAGGGTATGCTCAGACGTGAGTCCCTTGCTCATTGCACCATCAGGATTCAGGCAAGCCGGGCTGACGAAGGCTGTGATGCCAGAAAGCGGTCCCCGGAAGCTTGTTTCCTTCCCAGTATAAGAATTGGCTTGGTAGTTTGGTTTGCCCTGTTCCCATCATGCACTGGGACAGGTACAGACTATTTTGCATGTAGCCAGGTTCTGAGCTGGGATGGTGCAGTAAGCTAAAAAACGGTGATGGATTAAAACCATGATCTCTTGACTTGGGAAGAGTATTCTGCATCATTCAGAAACTCTGTCCATCACCACCCCCTTTTTCCCAAATCGATTTTATCCACACTCAGTGTGGGAGGGTATGCTCAGACGTGAGTCCCTTGCTCATTGCACCATCAGGATTCAGGCAAGCCGGGCCGACGAAGACTGTGATGCCAGAAACCGGTCCCCGGAAGCTTGTTTCCTTCCCAGTATAAGAATTGGCTTGGTAGTTTGGTTTGCCCTGTTCCCATCATGCACTGGGACAGGTACAGACTAATTTGCATGTAGCCAGGTTCTGAGCTGGGATGGTGCAGTAAGCTAAAAAACGGTGATGGATTAAAACCATGATCTCTTGACTTGGTAAGAGTATTCTGCATCATTCAGAAACTCTGTCCATCACCACCCCCTTTTTCCCAAATCGATTTTATCCACATTCAGTGTGGGAGGGTATGCTCAGACGTGAGTCCCTTGCTCATTGCACCATCAGGATTCAGGCAAGCCGGGCCGACGAAGGCTGTGATGCCAGAAACCGGTCCCCGGAAGCTTGTTTCTTTCCCAGTATAAGAATTGGCTTGGTAGTTTGGTTTGCCCTGTTCCCATCATGCACTGGGACAGGTACAGACTAATTTGCATGTAGCCAGGTTCTGAGCTGGGATGGTGCAGTGAGCTAAAAAACGGTGATGGATTAAAACCATGATCTCTTGACTTGGTAAGAGTATTCTGCATCATTCAGAAACTCTGTCTATCACCACCCCCTTTTTCCCAAATCGATTTTGTCCACACTCAGTGTGGGAGGGTATGCTCAGACGTGAGTCCCTTGCTCATTGCACCATCAGGATTCAGGCAAGCCGGGCCGACGAAGGCTGTGATGCCAGAAACCGGTCCCCGGAAGCTTGTTTCCTTCCCAGTATAAGAATTGGCTTGGTAGTTTGGTTTGCCCTGTTCCCATCATGCACTGGGACAGGTACAGACTAATTTGCATGTAGCCAGGTTCTGAGCTGGGATGGTGCAGTGAGCTAAAAAACGGTGATGGATTAAAACCATGATCTCTTGACTTGGTAAGAGTATTCTGCATCATTCAGAAACTCTGTCCATCACCACCCCCTTTTTCCCAAATCGATTTTATCCACACTCAGTGTGGGAGGGTATGCTCAGACGTGAGTCCCTTGCTCATTGCACCATCAGGATTCAGGCAAGCCGGGCTGACGAAGGCTGTGATGCCAGAAACCGGTCCCCGGAAGCTTGTTTCCTTCCCAGTATAAGAATTGGCTTGGTAGTTTGGTTTGCACTGTTCCCATCATGCACTGGGACAGGTACAGACTATTTTGCATGTAGCCAGGTTCTGAGCTGGGATGGTGCAGTAAGCTAAAAAACGGTGATGGATTAAAACCATGATCTCTTGACTTGGGAAGAGTATTCTGCATCATTCAGAAACTCTGTCCATCACCACCCCCTTTTTCCCAAATCGATTTTATCCACACTCAGTGTGGGAGGGTATGCTCAGACGTGAGTCCCTTGCTCATTGCACCATCAGGATTCAGGCAAGCCGGGCCGACGAAGGCTGTGATGCCAGAAACCGGTCCCCGGAAGCTTGTTTCCTTCCCAGTATAAGAATTGGCTTGGTAGTTTGGTTTGCCCTGTTCCCATCATGCACTGGGACAGGTACAGACTAATTTGCATGTAGCCAGGTTCTGAGCTGGGATGGTGCAGTAAGCTAAAAAACGGTGATGGATTAAAACCATGATCTCTTGACTTGGTAAGAGTATTCTGCATCATTCAGAAACTCTGTCCATCACCACCCCCTTTTTCCCAAATCGATTTTATCCACATTCAGTGTGGGAGGGTATGCTCAGACGTGAGTCCCTTGCTCATTGCACCATCAGGATTCAGGCAAGCCGGGCCGACGAAGGCTGTGATGCCAGAAACCGGTCCCCGGAAGCTTGTTTCCTTCCCAGTATAAGAATTGGCTTGGTAGTTTGGTTTGCCCTGTTCCCATCATGCACTGGGACAGGTACAGACTAATTTGCATGTAGCCAGGTTCTGAGCTGGGATGGTGCAGTGAGCTAAAAAACGGTGATGGATTAAAACCATGATCTCTTGACTTGGTAAGAGTATTCTGCATCATTCAGAAACTCTGTCTATCACCACCCCCTTTTTCCCAAATCGATTTTGTCCACACTCAGTGTGGGAGGGTATGCTCAGACGTGAGTCCCTTGCTCATTGCACCATCAGGATTCAGGCAAGCCGGGCCGACGAAGGCTGTGATGCCAGAAACCGGTCCCCGGAAGCTTGTTTCCTTCCCAGTATAAGAATTGGCTTGGTAGTTTGGTTTGCCCTGTTCCCATCATGCACTGGGACAGGTACAGACTAATTTGCATGTAGCCAGGTTCTGAGCTGGGATGGTGCAGTGAGCTAAAAAACGGTGATGGATTAAAACCATGATCTCTTGACTTGGTAAGAGTATTCTGCATCATTCAGAAACTCTGTCCATCACCACCCCCTTTTTCCCAAATCGATTTTATCCACACTTAGTGTGGGAGGGTATGCTCAGACATGAGTCCCTTGCTCATTGCACCATCAGGATTCAGGCAAGCCGGGCCGACGAAGGCTGTGATGCCAGAAACCGGTCCCCGGAAGCTTGTTTCCTTCCCAGTATAAGAATTGGCTTGGTAGTTTGGTTTGCCCTGTTCCCATCATGCACTGGGACAGGTACAGACTAATTTGCATGTAGCCAGGTTCTGAGCTGGGATGGTGCAGTGAGCTAAAAAACGGTGATGGATTAAAACCATGATCTCTTGACTTGGTAAGAGTATTCTGCATCATTCAGAAACTCTGTCCATCACCACCCCCTTTTTCCCAAATCGATTTTATCCACACTCAGTGAGGGAGGGTATGCTCAGACGTGAGTCCCTTGCTCATTGCACCATCAGGATTCAGGCAAGCCGGGCCGACGAAGGCTGTGATGCCAGAAACCGGTCCCCGGAAGCTTGTTTCCTTCCCAGTATAAGAATTGGCTTGGTAGTTTGGTTTGCCCTGTTCCCATCATGCACTGGGACAGGTACAGACTAATTTGCATGTAGCCAGGTTCTGAGCTGGGATGGTGCAGTGAGCCAAAAAACGGTGATGGATTAAAACCATGATCTCTTGACTTGGTAAGAGTATTCTGCATCATTCAGAAACTCTGTCCATCACCACCCCCTTTTTCCCAAATCGATTTTATCCACACTCAGTGTGGGAGGGTATGCTCAGACGTGAGTCCCTTGCTCATTGCACCATCAGGATTCAGGCAAGCCGGGCCGTCGAAGGCTGTGATGCCAGAAACCGGTCCCCGGAAGCTTGTTCCTTCCCAGTATAAGAATTGGCTTGGTAGTTTGGTTTTCCCTGTTCCCATCATGCACTGGGACAGGTACAGACTAATTTGCATGTAGCCAGGTTCTGAGCTGGGATGGTGCAGTGAGCTAAAAAACGGTGATGGATTAAAACCATGATCTCTTGACTTGGTAAGAGTATTCTGCATCATTCAGAAACTCTGTCCATCACCACCCCCTTTTTCCCAAATCGATTTTATCCACACTCAGTGTGGGAGGGTATGCTCAGACGTGAGTCCCTTGCTCATTGCACCATCAGGATTCAGGCAAGCCGGGCCGACGAAGGCTGTGATGCCAGAAACCGGTCCCCGGAAGCTTGTTTCCTTCCCAGTATAAGAATTGGCTTGGTAGTTTGGTTTGCCCTGTTCCCATCATGCACTGGGACAGGTACAGACTAATTTGCATGTAGCCAGGTTCTGCGCTGGGATGGTGCAGTGAGCTAAAAAACGGTGATGGATTAAAACCATGATCTCTTGACTTGGTAAGAGTATTCTGCATCATTCAGAAACTCTGTCCATCACCACCCCCTTTTTCCCAAATCAATATGTCCCTGTCAATAGCAGGTAAAATACTCCGATCAACAAGTCTTAAAACTCAGCACTACAAGACGTTATTTAACCTCTATTATACCCCAGTAAAATTATTTAGTTGGGGTATGAGGGATGATGATAGATGCCCAAGGTGCGGTCAAGGACCAGCAACCCTGGTTCACATGTTTTCCGACTGTGATAGATTGCTGCCAATAAAAAAGCAGGTGACTAACTTCTGTGAGGAGCTATCAGAAAAGAGTATTAATTTATCTTCCACACTGATGCTAACCGGTTACGATAGCTGTGCTGGTCTGAACACAGATGAGAACTACTTTGTATTCATGTGCACAGCAGTTCTAAGATTATTAATTGCCGCAAGATGGAAAGACTGGGAGCCTCCCACCTTCTCGATGTGGTTAGCTCGGCTCATGGGAGTTTATAACCAAGAGATTGTGCTTTATATTTATAACCACTACTATCTATTTCACTCACCTATATTGTAAATGTATTTATTCAAAGTGCCTAGTACTACAAATTTTAGTATAGAGTGTTTTATGTGGATATATTAAATCTGATTGCGATTTTCTGTATAAGATGACATTTTCTATATATATAATGTATTGTGATATGAAATTCTGGGTATATGTTATAAATAAGAACCCCTCAGGGGACTGGCTTTGGGAGGAGACACTACTTCCTGCATCTTATCCAGTAGGGAACTTTCTGTGTGGGTGGATTCCTTCTCTCCTCTGGAACCTTTGCCCAGTTATTTCTCTAATCCTTTCCCTCTTTCTCAGAGTCAGTACCCTTAGGGCCCTGATTGTAGGGGCAAATATAATCAGGATTCCCCTGTTTCAAGAATGCTGAAGTAGTCCTCTTAAAATTCTTCTTGTGGTGCAGGTCGACTTGTGATGAGGCCCTCCCAGACTGTAAGGGCAAAGTAGTACTCAAACTTGGACATATAGGTGAGTAAATGGGTGTGTGAATGGTCTTTTGGTTATGTGAGTGAGTGTGGCAGTTCCTGCCTGGCTACATGTTTAACTGGTACATAAGCACTTTTGTAGGAGTGTAACTGGGTCTGTAAGGGCCTGCCTGACTATGTGAGCATGTGTAAATTACATACTAATACATTACATACTATAAGCAAGCACCAACATCTAATATCAAACACATTCATTTATACTGGCATAATATCTTAATATGTTTATTCAGCATACCTACTCCTCTTTCCCCTTTCCTGGCCACTGTATTTTTAGGTAATGTTCTCATCTAAGCACCCTTATATTTTCCCTTCTAGTATATTGTCTAGTACCTACACATTTTCTTTCAGCTTATATACTCACAATCTTTTACTCAATATACATATTTATTCAACCTAACTAACATACCTGTAAAAGCTGTTTGCTCTTCTCTTGGTTTTATTTCTACGACTGGTAACTTCTCCTGTAAGCCACATACTCTCTCAGTAGAAAAGCAGGTAAAATGGCTACCCTTCACCATGTGCTATTACTTATGCTGCTCTAGTTAACAAATCACTGGCTTCCTTTCATCTTTTTTTGTTGTTGTTATACCACTTCTGAAAAGGCAGTATTTCTTTAACCCTTTCCATGTTTCCTGTGAAGAAGCCCAATTTGGTTGTTTTTTTCCACGAATCCGCAAATCTTCCACAATGCTCACTGCCCCAATGTAGCATTACTGTAGATTTGCAAATCAATGCGGGAGTCTGCTAAACCATCTAACATTATACTGCTATTAATTTGCATCTACATTTACCTTTATAAGATAGTATTGATTTGGAAAATAACTCCATAATTAGGAATGCATCTGAACCACTCTACTTTTACGTTTGAAAGTACATTCTCTTCGGAACCCTTTCCCCCACACAGCTTTAGCTCACTTTCCCTAGCAACTGTCTTTGAAACACTCTCTTGTACCAGTGGGTCAAAAATTCACAACACTTTCTGTGAGAAGCAGATCAGCTTCAAATTCAACTGAAGCAGGAGTGGTTCACTGTTTGGAAATATAAACATATCCCAAATAGCATAACATGTTTTAATGTTTTCCAGAGCCAATCACAAATTAGTTATTTTTTTAAATTAGGTGCTGTTCTTCATTTTAACTGCCTTTCATTTTGAAAACTTTCTTATTCAGCTACAGCCTTCTCCTGTTGGCTACTCCTACCTGCCTTCAAAATGTTTAGAATGTGGATTGTGGGTCATAGCTTTGGGTTTTGGGCTAGAAAGTGTGCAAGAAAGAGTGGCATTGATAGGGACTTGGGTATGCCTAATGTGGACATTACTTGCATTGGCCAGAGAGGGTTAAAGTGGCATCAATTGCTGCTCATGGTTGAAGCATTGTGGATCGCCAGCAACCAACTCTCATGATCATGCCCTGTGGTAGCAATAACCTAGGCACACTTACTGGGGGTGGACTGGAAATCTTAATGCAGAATACCTTTGCTGAATTAATGGCATTTTCCCTCACACTGCCTTCATGTCTTGTAACACTTGCCAAAGGCAAAAATGGAAGTAGTTCAAAAGAATTCTGCCCTAAGAAAAACAAAGCCAGGAAACATGTCAATAAAACTGTTTCTGCATTCCTCAGAGACCACAACATGGGCTCCATGTGCAACAACAATTTACGCTTTGACATGCAAGGAATATATAGAAATGATGGTGTTCCTCAATAACTGCATTATGTGTAGTTATAACCCATACTTCATAAACACAAACATTTCAGAGCCAATCCTTTCACTAAAGACAGTTTTTCAAATGTTCAATTCCAATTTCTTAAATCTCATGAGTATCCCTTGAAGTTTTACAAACCAAAAGCTCTCATCTAATACACACCAGTAACACTACAGAACATCTCTTTGGATATGTGAGTGGTGCATCACTCTAACAGTAGGTGTGCAAGTGAATATGTGTGTGTGTCAGTAGGTGTGTAAGTGAGTGTCTGGGTCTGTGAATGGGTGTGTGAGAATCTGAGTGGATCTGTGAGTAGATGTCTGACTGTTTCTGTCAGTCTGTGAGAGGGCGTGTGACTGTCTGTGTGAGTGGGTGTCAGAGTGCTTGTCTGTGTGTGAGAAAGTTTGTATGGTCATTAAATCTCCCGATTGGCCAGCCTTTTCAAGGCTGAACCAGAGCTGCTTGATTAGGTGTGAGGTGTCCTGTCAGAGTAGATCATGGATTTCCTGTGGGTTTAGAACTTTGGCTGCAGAAGCCATGAGGCAGGAAGGGGTTGGGGGTGCCAGAGGTTGGGGTGCCAGACTGGTCTTCAAAGAGAGAAGGACACTTAGGACAGCACAGGCGGACCCCCACATCCTGCATCCCCCAGTCACACAGGATCCTCAGTAATTAGATTAAGTAGCTGGATGGAAGGGGAGTGCTAGTAAAACTTAGCCATGCCAGTGGGTTGGCTTAGCTCATTTAACTCTTCTGGTGAAATATTCTCCATGTTGTATTTTGAGCGAATAGTGCTTTTTAGGACAAGAATATGCCACACTTTGGAGGAAGTGATAATACGCCTGGATGAATCCCATTGGTCAGGAATGCCAGCCTGCTTGACACCCAGCAACTGTGAATAAATATGGGAGAGCTGCATAGCTCCTCAGATATATTGCCAGAACTACAAGGAGAAGAAGGACTGCCTTTCTGGAATCTGGTTCTGCACCCAAAGGACTGCACCTGCTGCTTTGAACTCTCAAGGGGAACTTCAGGAGGAAGTTCCAGTAGTTTGGAGCAACTTTTGGAAAAAGCGCCATAAGGTGACCAACTCGATATCGAGAGTCAAGCCGGCTGTCTTCAACCCTGCCCTGGCCTGAATTTCAGGTGTGTCCCGCTGAAAGTTCTGAAAATCTAGACTTCCAGGATTTGACCGGGGCCTTGCGGAGAAGCAATCTGATGATGTTGCATCGAAATTGGCCTGCAGTAGGGGACCACTCGATGTCAAGAGAAAAATCCTCTGAAACGTTTCTAAGCCTGAAGGTAACATTTTGACCGATGTCTCCCGATTAGTGTATCTGACCAGGGCTCCATCATGGTTGGCCTCAAACTTTGACTTTGCCCCAGTCTAGACTGTCCCAGATGCCCCAATTTGGTGTTATGTGCTTTTAAGCACTGGAAAGTGCCTATTCTTTATAAATTCATATCTCTGGTTCCCTACATTGAACTTTTATCGTTTTGATGTCTATTTAATCATAAAATATAATCTATTTTATACAATGGAGTTGGATTTTTATTGTGTGTTATATCTTACTTATGTAATGTATTGGTATTTTTAAATGCTTTACACACCTGTCTCCTAAGTTATGTTGCCTGCTTGTGGCCTGCTGCCAAGGGGTGAGCAAGTGAATAATTTATTTAGACCTTCACTGACCCTTTTATTGTGTTTGTGGCCTTAATATTAGTAGTAAGACACTACTTATCAATATTAATAATCCACTTTCAAACACTAGCTAAGAGGAAACACACAAGAGCTTAGGTCCATGTTCTGAAAGAATAAAACAAAGATCTTTGTCCAAAATGTGTTCACAAACTGGAGGTATCTGAAGTCAGTGTACCCTTATTCAGACAGTTGGATGACAATCCATTCACAATCGGCATCAGTGAATTCTTCAGATTTAAAAGCTGCAGCCAGTCAGCCAGGGTCACAGGTTCCTTTCTCAAGGATGTCTCTGTATTACAGAGACAGCTGACAATGTGAATGCCTTTCTAGGGGCTATTTTGATGAGAAACCTCATGTATACCTTGCAGACAATCCCAGAAAGCAAAGAAAATAAATCATGCAATCTATGATGTTCATTAAGCATTAATCATGTGCACACATTCAGATGGTTGTGATCAGTTATTGCATTGGTTATGCTCATAATGATTGAAAAAATCCCAAACATGCACTGAATAAATAATACAAACAGGCTCCTTCAGTGAGGCCAGTTTCCTGTGGCTACTCCTGATTCACTCACCATATACTCAGAGCTTGCCTCTCCTCAACTTTGTATTACTTCTAGAACTTGTACTATGGGTTAACTCTGAGGTTCATTGATGTTGTCACCCTACTCTGCTCTTAACGGAATTCATATGGTGGGGGTTGAAATTCAGCAGCAGATGTTACCACCTCCTCATCTGGACTCCCTAATCGCTTGGTATGGAAGGCATGTGTCCAGTATGGCAGTCCACCACACTTGGCGGCTGTGTTGGTTACCAAAAATGACCTGGAAAAGGTATTTCCAACGGGGCTCCAAGCAACATTTTCAGACATGTTTCTTAACCAGGACCCAGTACTCTAGACTGAGGTTGTGGCACTGTCCATGTTGAGGAAGAACAGTGGTTGTTTCAACTTGGTGAGAAATAGAATGCACCATATCAGCATGTCCCTTGCAGTAGTTGAGAACCATATCAACTGTGATATTCACAAGTGCGTTAAAAGACACAGCAGGCAATCTCATGGCCCTTCCCATGAGAATTTCATAGGTTGGCAGTGCTGTTTGCAGATCAAAAGTTGAAGCATCGGGCCACTTTAGAGAGGTAGAAGCACACACTTTAGCCAATTAGGGCTTCAGCATCCCATTTATCTGTTGCACAATGCCAGACGCCTCTGGTCAGTAACTGCAATGCAGCTGCTGTTAAGCCTGCAAAGCCAACACAGCATTCTCAGGACTTCTTAATTAGAATGAGTCCCTAAGTCTGACTCAAGAGAAGCTGGAAATCCAAACCTGGGTATCAGTTCACGCAACATCAATTTGGATACATGAAGTCATTCCTCCTAGCCGGATATTCTTCCACCCAATGGGAGAAAATACACACTATAACCATGAGATATTTCAGCCCGTTACCCAAAGGCATCTCCAAAAATGTATCAAGTGTGGGAAAAACTCGACTCCGCTGAGTTTTTTGGAACTCTGCACTCTACGTGGAGCGTGAATTGGAAAAAACTCTGCAAGTGGAGTGGAATTTCACGCCCAGGCCTAATTATTATTCAACCCTAACTCCCAATAGCATGCCTTTTGTTTGAAACTTCGTAACATTTGACTTTTTCTATAGTTCATTTTGAATGCCACTGAGTACTGAGCCCATGTACATGCTAATACTTTTGTTTCGCTCATGGATGGATCATCCCACCTGAAACAACCTGTTAAAAAAGTGTGACTTCATGCTATAAAGACATGTAATTGATAACATACATTTTTATTAAATGCGTACATAATAAGTCAGTTGAATGTATATTTTTCATGTCCCCGATAGAGTGGGCTTCCTGAGTCTTAATCTCTTGGTAAAGTCATCAAACAAAACTGGTCGTATGGACCTTTGATTGTTGACTTGAAGTGTAAGAAAGGAGTTAACATCAGAAGTACATTGCAAGTACAGTGAAACCAATATGGCTCCACAAAAATGACAGAGAAGATGGCATCCAAACAGAAATGTCTTATTAACAATTTTAGCTCAGGATGCAGGTTAAATTAGTCAACAAAACTGAATTAAGAATATAATGAAAGCATGCAAAGTTAAATTTTCATACAGTCTGAATTTATTTATAATCAGAATGACTACGCAAAACAGGATATCTTACAGCAAGCAAAATATGAGCCAAGCAAGCGCCATAAATACATTTTCCTATTGTAAATAAATTATTGAAAGTGGCAAGGGAAAGACTTAAGGAAGGTGTCGGCATCAGGTAAACCAGATTTAACCCGTTAACCGCGGCGTAAAATCCGCCGCGGGTGAAATCTTGCACGGGCAGGGGCGCGACGGCCAATGGACTTGCGCAGCACTACTGAGGTAGTGCTCGCGACGGCCGTTGGCCAACACACGCATCTAAGGAGTTAAGGTTCAATGGAAAGAGTCTGAGTATTAAGATTAGCACTCTGATCAGGGCAGAGTCTTCTCTCAACAAAGTTAAGATAGGGTCTGATCTGCTATTCTAAAAAGAACACAATTGAAGCATGAAAGGAAATTCTTGACGGGTTCTACTTATCATATTCCACAGAGCAAACCAATCAAAAGCTAGTGTTCTTGGGGAGCAGTAGACTCCCTATTTTCCGATCCCTCATCAAATAAGCAATCATCTGAATGACCTTGGTTTAACATCAGTCCGGTCTGCCTGGTACTGAATAGTGTTTTTCAACATTTCAGTCTCCCTATCCATGGCCAAATGTTAATTAAAAAGATCAGTAGCCTGATAATCTAATACAATTTACAAAGGCACCTGTAAACAAGAGAAGAACAAGACACTTGCAAATTACTTTTACAAAACGTAAAGTGTGCACTGAGGCCTGGTTACAGGTTAGGCCAACCCTAGCTTTAAACAGGTTCTAAATTAATACTGTTAGCATAAGTGAGTATATCAAATGCAATTTTAAGGAAAACATTCATCTTCTTTCATGTGGCATACTTTTTTTTATAATTCAGCTAAGTATATGAATGGCTCTCATTACATGAATACAGGAATATACAGCCACTTACTACAAATGATTAATAAAATGCACATATATTAATACAGTTAAAACACAAGCTAAACATTTATGTTGCATGTAAAAGGGTGGGACATTGATTATGCTGCTCCACCCCTCTGCATCATTGTGGTCAAGAGACAGATTAGTGTTAATTTCTTCGTGTCCCTTGGTTATATCATTGAAATGGAAAGCTTCACCATTCACATTTGAGGCATAACTGGGCATTGAAACAGCCACTACAGGCCAAATCAGGTTTTTAAACACGAAAAACAACATGTTTGCAGTTTAAGTGATAGATTTGGACTTTGCAGGTTAACTCTGTATGAAAGTAAAAGTTGGACACAGATTCTTACTGTCAAATTCTGAATAGGGAAATGTTGGTTTCAGAGCAGTGGTCTTCAATCTTTTTAGTGCTGCACCCCTCCAGTGGGAGAAAAAAATCATCGACCCCACCCTCAGAATTTTTCACAATTATTCTATTAAATTGACAATGTTTAAATGTGTCTAGATGTATTAAAACATGACAGTGGAGTTCTCATAAATTTTTTAAAATGCAGTCAAATTCATGTTTGCCAAACATACTATTCTGGTCAGGCAGGCCTTACTAATGTATATATGTATTCACAGTTTTATTATTGGAAAATGGTCTGGGGGGTTTTGAAGAATATTTGGAGTTCTTTACGCACATATACCCAGCTAGGATATAAATAAAAAAAGAGGTTAGTGATGGCCTATTACATAGCAGTTTACTGCCGATCGCCTAAAACAAAGCACTGTTATCAGCATAAATATTCTTTTGACCAGAGCCTGGCACACCCCCTACCCACCGGATCACTTGAGGCCACCCTAGGGGGTCCCAAGACCCAGTTTGAGGACCCCTGTCCTAGAGCCGTCTGTACATGTTGCAATTGTCAGTAAAAGGGGTGATAGGCACTGATCACCTTTTGTTATTGGAATTGCAGGTATGTGCTATATAAACCAGTTCTTGGCAGGAAGGGAAAGGCTGGTGGGCAGTGCATAGTGTTAACACTTTCTCGACAGAGGAAGCGTGCACTGCAATGTTGCTGCAGCCTGGACCTTTCAAATTTCCTTTGTCAAAACCCATTTGTTTTCATATGGATTTATACTGAATGCAATTGTGGATACAGACAAGCATTCAGAAAGTTGTGTTATTGAAGGAAAGAAACTTGAACAAATGTATGAACATTCATATAAACTCTTTTAAGACTGAGAGCTCCTACATTTAGGAAGAGTTTTTCAGGCACTCGTCCAACCACCAGGAAGGTTTCTTAGTCTAAATATGTTGCTCATGCTGTGTGGAGTTCTACAACTGGAGTTGTACAATGGACATAAGAATTGCTAAGTCTATGGAACAGCAGAATATTAACACTGCTTACCTCGCAGCTCTACAACAGTAAAGTAGATAATATAACTCATCTTCTTCAGAGGGTGCCTTGTGACGAAGCTTGAGGTAGTGTTTCAAGTGAATGGGAGAACATTTAGTTTAGTTTCTATGTTTCATTTTCAGGAATTGCAAGTGCCATCTCAAGAGAGGGAGAGTTGTTTACAAAGCAAGATTGTCAAGGTATATCAATTCTTTTAACTTTTAGAATCTTTATTTAGATCGTTTAGATCATCAAAGAAATAGTACATTACAATTGTATAAAAGTTCAGAGTTATCAGTATTCAAATATTAACATAAAAACAATTGATTATCATAAAATGAATAATAAATACATTTAAAAAGATAAGAAATGTGTTCTAGAATAAATTACCAGTTATGCTGAGCCGACCTTTTTTAGGAGGCTGGTTCGAACATGCCACATAGCCAGTAAATACTTTGCCACTGCAAAAACAATTGGGGGTGACAGATCGAATTTTAGTGTTCTAAAGGCAGGCAAGAATTCCCTAAAACCAATGTTTTTTAGAATGGGTAGAAGCCAGCGCTTCCTTGCTCTCTGGTAAGCTTTGCAGAAGAATAACACATGTAAATCACTTTCCTGATGATTCAGACAGGCTGGGCATTGCTCACTTGTTGGGGGCTTGGACCAAGAGCTAGTAAAGGCCCTCAGTGGTAGAGAGCCATACCTCCACTGTAGGTAAAGCTTTCTAGCCAGCACAGGAGCCATGCCGTCCAGAACGCTTTCCATTTTGTAAAAGTCTTTCTGATATATAAATGAGTTTGTCAATGAACCCACCCGTGTACTGTGTAAAGTAGAGGTCAGCATAAACTGGTAATAAAGTTGAGAGAGTGCCTTCCGTGAAATTCTCAGACTTGAGTTTGCGGGATCAGTCCATAATTCCTGCAAACCTAGGCTTTCACATAAACTTTTTACGTAAGTTAACCAAGGGATGTTACTATTGTTGGGTAAGGCAAGAAATTCCTGAAGCTCGCTTCTGTAGTTGCCAAGATCTTGGCTACTCCAAACACGCTGCCAAAAGGTTAGTGGTTTTAGACCCAGTTCCTCTGCAATTGGCCTGAGACCAAGGTCGAGTCTCAGAGGGAGCAGGGGCGTGCTGGGAGGGAGAGCCACCAACTGCCTCAGAAATTTGTTTTCTGTAGATGTTAAATTGTTGACAGGAGTATGGCCCCATAGTTCAGCCCCATAAATAACTGAGCCCCGAGCTTGGGATTTGTAGATCTGTAACATGGGGCCCAATGGGCGGTATATGGATTTGCCCACCATTCTGGTAATGCCACCCGCTTTCTGTGCTAGCTTCATGTTTGCCTTGGTCGTGTGAGTCCCCCATGTCAGTTTCTCATTAATGGTTACCCCCAAATATTCGAATGTGGAGACCCTCTCCAAACGCACTGTACCCAGCATAGGGTTTGGGCGTGTTGAGGGGGTAGGGTTCAAAATCATAAATTTGGTCTTAGAGGCATTGATTTCAAGGCCCCTCTCGGTGCAAAATTGCAAGAACCCATCCACAATTCGTTGGATTCCCATAGGGGATTTAGACAGCAGCAGAGTGTCGTCCGCAAACATTATAGCGGGCACTCTGCTGCCGTTCAATTTGGGGGCGTCGATGTCATCTATCCTAGACAGGTGGGCGATTACCCCATTGACAAAAAGACAAAACAGGGTGGGTGCGAGCACACAACCCTGCCTCACCCCCCTGTCAACGGGGAATTTTTCTGTTAAACCCCCCATCCTGCCGCACCTGACCCGGGCATAGTTTTTCTGGTGTAGTTTAATTAAGATTTCCAGAATGTCCAATTCACTAAGGGGCATATTATCAAGTCAGGCGATAAAATTATCGCCGCTCTGGCGGTAAAACGGCGATAATGTGCTTGATAATGTGCTCTATGGAATTCCAATTGAAGCCCATGTTAGATGTGAAGGACATCTAACCTGAGCTTCAATTGGAATTCCATAGAGCATATTATCAAGCCCATTATCGCCGTTTTAGCGGCAGTTTTCTGCCGCTAAAGCGGCGATAATTTTATCGCCTGTCTTGATAATATGCCCCTAATAAAGTTAAACATAGAACCTTCTGCAGAAAGTTACTTGAGCGATATATTCCCCTTTTTGACATGCTTTCAGCCTGCAGACATCCTTGGTCAACAGTGTCAGATCACAGTGTTGGAGTCCAGTGTTTCTGTTTTCTCTCTCATCCATTCCCCTTTTTTATCACTGACCCTTATCTGTCTGTGTATGTGGCGACAGTGAGGGATGGAAGAGTGCACCGACCTCATTGGGTTTCCAGCACAAGGTTAGTGCATCCTGACCGCAGTTTAAAGGTAACATTTCATTAAAAAATTGGATTTAATAACTTCAGTATGGAAATCAATAGACGTGTCTTTCTCAGAGACTTAACATTATTATTAAAATACCATTCCATGGACGCATTAGATTTTACTTACCTTCACTGCAAAGAATAACTTTTATAACACAGGGTCAGACGTTCGACTGTTTTGCAGATCACAAACCAGTTGCAAACCAGTTGCAAAAACACCTTATTTGAAATGTATTGGCATTTGTAAGAGGAATATAGTAGTAATCACTAAAAATGTTTAGCAAACCGAATAAATATTGATTCACTTATTTTAAACCATTTCCTAAAACCAATAACCAAATAGCGATTTGTTAATGTTATGTATCAACGATTCAAAAAACAAAAGGAAATGATGGACGGAGTGTTGAACATTGCAAGCACTCACCCCCAGTCAACTGATCTGGGTTTAATCCATCACCGTTCTTTAGCCCACTCTGCCACCCCAGTTCAGACATGGCCATATGCAAATCAGTCTGACCCTGTGCCTCATGGGAACAGTCCAGCCCGAACTGCCAAGCCATGTCTTCCCTGGACCGGAAACAAGCTTCCTAGGACCGGTTTCTGGCATTTCAGCCGTCTTCAGCCAGGCTTGCTTGAATCCAGTGGCAAAGTGAGCAGGGGACTCACGTCTGAGCATACCCTGCCAACTTATGGCGAACAAAGCAAATACCAAAGGAAATGATGGACGGAGTGTTGAACATTGCAAGCACTCACCCCCAGTCAACTGATCTGGGTTTAATCCATCACCGTTCTTTAGCCCACTCTGCCACCCCAGTTCAGACATGGCCATATGCAAATCAGTCTGACCCTGTGCCTCATGTCTTCTCAGATTGTGAATGGTCGTACGAATGGATTTTGCACTTCCAAATTGCAGTCATGTGGAACCAGGTGAAAAATATAAAAAGTGATCTAAATTGCATCAGTTCTTTTCACAAAGCCAGGTTTGTATGCAATGGCGAGGAGAAGGTAAATATATGGAGCACAACAGAGAAAAAGGGGCTAGAGAGAGAGTTTTTCAACACACAAAGGAGGATATTTATTGAAAGTAGGGACAGAGCAGGTGAATATATTCTTGAATTCAGGGAGGAAGTAGAACCTGTGCTTAGAAGACAAACACATAGGACCAATGAATTCCAAACATGTGCGGGTACGACGCTCACCTCCTTGCTTCAGACAGTTACAGCTGCAGCAGGGGGTGTGTGTCAGAATGCTTCCTTCGTCCTGTTTTTTCATGGTTTTAAAATGCTTTGTTGACTAAGATAAACAACTCCCAAGATTTACTGGATACAATGGTAAATTTTGATCAAACAGAACATTTCCCAGCAGCAAGTGCTTGGGAAGATGGAACACATGTTGAGATCTGGCCCCATTCTGCCACAGAAAACCTGTATTGGAATCTCAAAAAACAACATAGCCTTAATGTAAAGGTGGTCTGCAATGCAAGATATCTTATCACAGATATTGTAGCCCACTATCTAGGGAGTAAGTAGGTTTCATACATGATCAGGAACTGTGGAGCGAACAAACATCTTGCACAAGGATAATTTAGTGATGGTTATGTATTAAGGAAGTCACAATTATGAAAAGTGACGTGTCGCTGCGAGAAAACAGCGATGCATCACTTTTCGTTGCGGCCTCCTTGTGACACCAATGATGCGTCATATTTACAGTATGACACAGCATGTCGCAAGGAGTTACAGAATCGTCAGTATTTCTGATGTATCTGTACGCGCAAAAAGTACGCATTGCTGGAGTGTGTCACAAAAGTGACGCAAATCCAGCAATGGGTCATTACACATGGGCAAGTCCCATGTTAAATGTGCCTGTGTAAGTCTTACACCTGCCTTGAGGCAGGTGTAAGATATTGACAAGCGGCGTAGTGAAATCTTATAGATTTAGCTGCATCACTTTTACGACCCTTTCCTGCATCAGAACGTCCCCCTGCCTACATTATACCTGGCGCAGGTATAATGTGGTGCAGGGGTTTACAAAGTGATGCATCTACCTAGATGCGTCACTTTGTGAATATGGTGCAACATGGCGCAATTTTTACACCGCTGGTGAGTCCCAAAAAGTGATCGGTGGCGCAAAAGTGACACAATGGCCTATAAAGAAGCCCCTAAATGTTTTCAAAACATCAGGGATGGCATTTTATAAATAGCAAATTTAAATTTTGTATAATTTGTAGGTGACGGTGCATATGTCTTACATCCATGGCTTCTCATGCCACATCATACCTCATTGCCCAAACCCCAAGTGAAGGAAGGTATAATGTCACTCATCGAGAAACACATATTTGATCTATTTAAAGGGAGACTTATTATGTGTAATCCTTATGTATACACATGAGTGGTAGGACACTGTATAAAATCATAGCATGCTGTGCAAAGTTACATAACACTAAAACAAGAAAAGGTATGTCCTCAGTACCCTTTGTTGAAGATTCAGATGTTGAAGAAGCACTACCACAGCGCACAAACACGGCAGGATGCAATCAGCCCTCACAGCAAATCATTTTAAAGTAAGTGCCGTATATTGGAGTTTGTGTTAAGTTTGAATGGGGTGACCCACATAAAACTACCAGACCTGGATCTGTTTAGACAGTACAGTGAAGATTATGGCCATGGTAGAGATTGGTAATCTAGTTAAATAACAAAATGCCATTCACCACTAATGTTTGTGTATAATGCTCTAGTCATATTTAATTCCAAGTTTTGACAGGCATTAAATGCAAAATAAAATATGAAACATTCTGATGGCAACACAGTTGCTCCAAAGAATAATACTAGTAATAGTATTGTTTGACAGTGCTCTCAAAGTTGAAGAAAAAGAAAGGTGTGGGATAGGAAGTGTTGAGTCAGTGAGTGAGGGACAGGAAAAAGGTAAGGTGACATATATACATTTTCATACATGAAACAGAACCTTTTTCAGCCTAAGCTAGGTCAACTGTCCACCCTCAAGGTCTCCACCCACGCAGACGTCATCATCAGCACTGCCGAACACCTGCACTTCCGGATCCACACTGACCCCAACACCACTCTCAGAGGAACCCTCGTCTACAGACTTCCCGGACCCCGGCCACAGTTCTGCGACTCCATCGCCGACCTCGTCAGCACCCACGCACTTGCCTCCACGGACGGCATCCTCCTCGGGGACCAGAACTTCCACCTCGAGAACAACAAAGACGCCAACTCCACCACCCTGATCGCCAACCTCGCCAACCTTGGCCTAAGTCAACTCGTCACCGCTCCCACCCACGCTGCCGGCCACATGCTTGACCCCATCTTCTCCACAAGCCCCCACGTCTCCTTCGACCACACCACCGAACTCCACTGGACCGATCAGCGGTGCATCCATTTCACCTACAAGAAGATCACCACGCAACACCGCACCCAACAGCTGCCCTGCCGGTGCTGGAGCAAAGTTTCCGAAGAACAGCTGACCACCACACTCGCCCAGATCCCACCCACTGACCCCACCGACCCAGACACCGCCGCACGCAACTTCAGACAATGGATCAACGACTGCGCCAACACCCTCGCCCCGCTCAAGAAACCCTCAAACAGCCGTGCCAGCAAGAATGCCACCTGGTTCACCGAAGAGCTACAGACCTCCATACGAGCATGCCGGAAACTGGAGAAGAAATGGCTCTACGAACAAACTTCAGACAGCCACACAGCCCACAAAGATGCCACCCGCAGACATCACCACCTTATCAGATTAGCCAAGGGATCTTCTTTCAAAGCCTGCCTGGACAACAACGCACACGACAGCAAAGAGCTCTTCAGCATTGTGAAGGAACTCTCCAACCCCGACGCGAACACCAATGACATCCCGCCCTCACAAGAACTGTGCGACTCGCTGGCCACCTTCTTCCACCGCAAGATCGCTGACATCCACGACAGCTTCAACACCACGACTGCTGCGACTACGCCAGACTCCACCCCCCCTGCGAACACCACCCGCTTCAACCGCCTGACCTCCTGGACCAACGTCAACGTTGACGAAACACGCAAGATCATGAACTCCATCCACTCAGGATCACCATCAGACCACTGCCCACACCACATATTCAACAAAGCAGACGCAGCCATTGCACCCCAACTACGGAAGGTAATCAACATCTCCCTCGAGACAGCCACTTTTCCGGAAAGCTGGAAGCATGCCGAGATCAACGCCCTCCTCAAAAAGCCCAAGGCGGACCCCAAGGACCTCAAGAATTTCAGGCCCATCTCCTTGCTCCCGTTCCCGGCGAAGGTCATCGAGAAAGTCGTCAACACGCAACTGACCCGCTAGCTCGAGGACAACAATATCCTAGACCTGTTCCAGTTCGGATTCCGAAGAAACCACAGCACCGAGACAGCCCTCATCGCCGCCACAGACGACATCAGAATCCAACTAGACAACAGCGAAACATCAGCCCTCATCCTCCTGGACCTGTAAGCCGCCTTCGACACGGTCTGCCACTGCACACTAAAGAAACGCCTCCAAGAAGACGGAATCCAAGAAAAGGCCCTGAACTGGACCATATCCTTCCTCTCCGGCAGAACCCAGAGCGTCCGCCTCCCCCCCTTCCACTCCGAAGCCACCGGCATCATCTGCGGCATACCCCAGGGCTCATCCCTCAGCCCGACGCTGTTCAACATCTACATGGCCCCCCTCACTCACGTCACCCGCCAGCACAATCTCAAGATCATCTCCTACGCCGACGACACCCAGCTGATCCTCTCCCTCACCAAGGACCCGCACACCGCCAAAACCAACCTCCACGAGGGAATGAAGGCCGTCACCGAATGGATGAGGAACAGCAGACTAAAGCTGAACTCAGACAAAATGGAGGTCCTCATCCTCGGAACCACCCCCTCCGCCTGGGACGACCACACCGGGAACAGCACCAACACCCATCGACCACGCACGCAACCTGGGAATCATCCTCGACTCCTCCCTCTCCATGTCGAAGCAGGTCAACATCGTCTCCTCCTCGTGCTTCAACACCCTCTGCATGCTCCGCAGGATCTACAAGTGGATCCCCATTGAAACAAGAAGAACGGTGACCCAGGCCCTCGTCAGCAGCAGGTTAAACTACAGCAACACACTCTATGCTGGTATCCCGGCCAAACACCTGCGACAACTTCAACGCATCCAAAACGCCTCCACCCGACTGATCCTCAACATCCCTCGCCTCACCCCCACCTGAGAGACCTACACTGGCTCCCTGTCAAAAAGAGAATCACCTTCAAGCTACTCACCCACGCACACAAAGCACTCCACAACACCGGACCAGCCTACCTCAACAGCCGGCTCAGCTTCTACACCCACACCCACCAGCTCCGCTCCGCCAGCCTCGCACTCGCCGCTGTCCCCCACATCGAACAAACGACCTCCGGCGGCAGATCCTTCTCCTTCCTCGCCGCCAAGACCTGGAACACCCTCCCTACCCACCTACGGCAGACCCAGGACCTGCTCACCTTCAGAAGACTCCACAAAACCTGGCTCTTTGAGCAGTAGCAGCACCCCCTCCCCTCTGCGTCTTGAGACCCTCACGGGTAAGTAGCGCGCTTTATAAGTGTAATGATTGATTGATTGATTGAACAGTTCCTTTTGTCAAAGACAGTGCTCAATTATACATGTTATTCGTCACATTTAGTCCATTGATCCTGTAGTGAGGTTTGTAAATGGCCTACGTTTCGACCCCAAATGGAGAGGGTAGCTTTGGTCCTCACGTGGGGGTCTTCTTCAGGACGGGGCAGTGAAGAGCACTTGTGAATAAGACACGGTGAGTGTGTATCAGGAGGGGGACGATGCTCAAGAGAGGCTGGTTGTCCATCAGTGAGGTCATCAATCTCTCACATGTGGGAATAAATCCAAGGAAAATCTCATCCGCGGCCATCCGGATGAGATTTCCCTTGGATTTATTCACTGCCCCGTCCTGAAGAAGACCCCCACGTGAGGACCAAAGCTACCCTCTCCATTTGGGGTCGAAACGTAGACCATTTACAAACCTCACTATAAGAAGGAAGAAATAGCAGTTAGTGACTCTTTCATCTGTGTTTTTTTTTTGCCCCAATGACTGATGTACAAAAGAACATACCATTGTGTCTGTCAGACTCTTCTGGTTGCATGGATATATAGCATTTGTTTGCTGACCAAAAACATATGATGCCCAAAACTAACAACTGAGCAGCATCTTGTAATGATATTTCATTGTGTACCAACCATGCAGTAATTTATATGGTAAAATCTAATGAATTAAAAATGTATTTGAATCCATTTTTGAAATGTGCACAAGATACTAAGTTTAGGAATAGTTAGTATTTGTAAACCTCTGACTGGTGAGAAATCCAATTAGTAATAACAAATGGTATACTACTTTGTGTTAATGTTCTTCTATTGTAAAAATGATGTCCCACTGGTGTGACTGGGCCTATCATCCACAACACAAGAACCACAAAATATGGTCTGGTAACTTGAATTTCCAACCTAAAAAAGGCAATTTTTTGTGTTGAGAGTAGGTGTGGAATTTGAGACCGGGCTCATCCAACACCCAGGGAAAACAACCACACCCTGGCATTTCTGAACACTAGACATCCAGAGGAGTCCAGGGCATTGTGATTTGCACGGATACTGCTAAATATTCTTTCCCACAATGCTATGCAAATCCCAAACTTGTATTTTCATCACATTTCTGTGAGGAAACATTCCGAAAACTTCAGGGATCTACAAAATTCCTACCACACAGCCTTCCCACACGTCCACTAATAAAAACGGCAATTCACTGTTGTGGATGTGTGAGTGCCTGTGACACAAAAGGCCCCAAAAACTGATATGGAGACATCAAATTTCTGGCAAAAAAACCAAACTTTTTTGACAATATGGATAGCTGGCTGTGGATATTAGGTTCGGGCTCAGCCTCCACCAGGCAAACTCTTCTGAAAACTAGGGATGTGGGAATTAAAGATAATTTGCTTTCGTGTATTTCTGTTAAATTACAACTAAATTACACGAAAGTTACATATTTATGCAAAAAATCACATCATGACATGGAGTACTCAATTTTTCGTTAGGAAAACAACCCTTTTTGTTAATGTGGGTGGCTCCAGGATTTGAGCACAGGCTTGGCCACAAACCATATAATTAGACCCAATTCATTTATAGCGGCTGACAGAGAACTCCGCTCCGCTGGCATGCTTGCGGATTTTTGCATTTTCCCTGTTCCGCTGAGAACATGAAGTTTAGGCAAAACTCCGACTACGGAGCGGAGCGGAGTTCTGAGCTCCGGGCACCACCTTTAGCTCCCCGCCTCCACCCCCCAATAAATATTTTTAAAAATAAAATAAATAAGATTTTTAAAAAATACACTTACCTTCATACGCGGCGTCTCAGGGCTGCAGTCCTCCTACATACATCTTGGTAGGACTGTGCGCATGCGGGTGTAGTCTTACCATGACGTACGTATGATGTAGGGGTTTGCAGAGACCACGGCGAGGAGGAGGAGGACAGCCCAGAGACGCCGCATATAAAGGTAAGTGTATTTAAAAAAATCTTATTTATTTATTTTTTAAATATTTATTAGGGGGGTGGAGGGGTGGAGGCGTGGAGCGGAGTTCCACAGAGTTTTTGCCCAACTCCATGGAACTCCACATGTTGCAACTACGCCAGCTTTGCCCGGGCCTGCTCATTTATTCCTGAATTTCTGAAAACTAGGCAGTCATGGAGTTAATAGAGGGGGGACCTATGTGGATCCCACTACTTTTCCTTACCTAAAATGCACTATAGCCCCAAAGCTTTGGCTAAAATCTTGCACCTTCTTTTTCTTCAAGGAAACGTTCCAGAATATGCAGGGATTCACAAATGTCCTACTGCCCTGTGCTCCCACACATTACCTTGCGTGGCTGGACCTATCGCTGGAGATATGAAAATCCCAAAAACACAACATGGAGATTTCAGTCATAAAAACAACCCTTAACGGCAAAGTTGGTAGCTAATAAATTTGTCTCAGCCGCCACCCAAGGAAACCTGCCAAACTCAGACATATCTGAAAACTAGACATCTATAGGAGTCCAGGGTTTTGAACTGTCATAGACATTACTCAGTGAGCAGCAACAAATACGACGTGGAAGGCGCAAACCAGGCACTGTGGCCCCAGGTACTACGGCTGTTCACAACACAGAGGCAAATCACTTAATCTCCCCGTGCCTAACAATATGAATGTGTCCTCATGTAACGCAACTGGTGGTATGTAAAGCGCTCTGATACCCGATACCTGCAAACCTCAAATTTTGGCTGAAATCATGCACATTCCTCATATTTCAGTGAGGGAAAGTGAGAGAATATGTGAGGATCCACCAAAATCCTACCAACCAGTGTCCCCACACGTCTACTGATAAATATGTTACTCCACTTGTGTGGCTAGGCCTAGCACACAACAGAAACATATCAAACCTGGGACAACTATGCACAAAGGAATTCAAATGTCTGCTCATGTGCCATGGGGATGCTCTAAGCCCCAGAGGGGGTAGACA
The DNA here is from genome assembly GCF_964204655.1 of Triturus cristatus. Classification (NCBI taxonomy): domain Eukaryota; kingdom Metazoa; phylum Chordata; class Amphibia; order Caudata; family Salamandridae; genus Triturus; species Triturus cristatus. The sequence goes on along the minus strand of NC_140591.1, from coordinate 210,885,292 downwards.
GGCTGTTGGGCCCAGTCTGTGTTTGGGCACAGGCCAGTGCATAGGCGGGCCAATCAGTTCTTTTAGACCATTTTCCTAGTGTCTAGTGTCCTTTCTGCACTCCGGGGAACAGAGTGAGGGTAAACCACCCGAAATCTGTACCCAATGCAATAGCAGAAGCACTGTTGTGCCTGAGGGTGGAGGGACGGCACAGTCTAGTCAGCTTTCTTCATACTGAGGGGGCAGACTGGGATTTAAACACTGTTGTGCCTGTGGGGTGTGGTGGAGCGCAAAAAATAGCATTGAGTACTCAAGTTCACAAAATTGTACTGATGTTGGTACAACAGTTTCTTCTTCAGCCTCACTTGAGACTTGTTCCCTCATTTCTGCTCTCAGACCATGAAGAAGCCTGTTTCCAATAATTCTATGCCTCACAACTGCCTGTGCTTGTACTTGGCTTATAGTTTTTTTTGGAGCTTGAGCGTGTGGCTGGGGCCATTGGAGTTCTCTTGGGCCTTTTGATCTTCAGCTTTGCACTGAGATTAGAATGGTAGTTAGTTCACTGCGCTCTCCAAAACCCATTTCCTAGATTTTTTCATGCCTCTTTCCTTCATCTACTTACTCTCGTGATAGTATGTCTCTAAAGGAAAATAAATGTGCTTACTCTCTTTTCTGTGACATGCATAAATATAATATGCATAACATGGTGACTCTTACCTATTATTATTTTAAATTGAAACTTCATTCTTTTCTAAAGCTTCATATGCCCTGATTTAGTACAACATTTAAAAAATGTGTACTTTTAACTTCACTTTTTTTGGATAAAACTACAAATCTGGCTTCTGTTATTCCAAATGGACCTATTCACTTCATGATGTTAACCCCTCATTATAGCTGTATAAAATGATCCCATTGACTGCTATTGTGGTAGTAAACTTCAGCATTTATCTTGGCTCACCGGACTTCAGGGCTCTGGGCAGTGGTGCACTACACCTGCTGGTATGCATCACTGGTAGTTGTGCCCCTGGGCCTTTGCCCTCATACAGCATAAGCCACTTAATGTGCAGTGGATATTCTGTTCCCTTTGTGAGTGCATCGACCTTGAAGCACTGCTGCCACACTGACATAATCACAGCCTAGTGCTGCCTGACTCCGAATACCAGTCCCGCACAGATTAGGCAGTGCAGCAAACTAAAGCAGCGATCAGCACCGTATGCCCAACTGGTGCTGACAGATCAGCTACATGACAGATTGTCGGTAGAAGGCTTGCTCAGATCACTAGTCACAATCCAGCTGGAGACCCCTTCTCCAAGATAGGGCCAAAGGGCAGGCCATGTATCAGAGTGGAGTGGAGAGCACCATTATATGCCCCTTCCATATCGTATATTCACTCTGTGGCTGTACTGGCAATGTGCTGTTGTTCTTCACAGTTGTGATGTCATCAAACATTCCCAGAGCTGCCTTCACGGTTAGAGACTCTGCCCAAATTGCTATTTGCTGTTCCATAGTTTGCAAATGCGGATCATATCTAATGACTATTTGATAATCGCTTCCTTTATTACATAGGGCGTTAAGAGTCACAATTTAGTGATTCTGTATTTTTCTCTAATTACCAATCGCTATTTTTGTGCTTTGTAAATCAGGCAAAGTCATGTATCTGCCTAGAGGGCCGATCACGTTAATGGCTTAATCCCTTCCCTCTAGCTGTCCTACTAGCCTCATCACAGGCTTAACTACTGTTTATTATACCTCATTTCCTTCCACGACAGTTACCCAAGTGAGCTCATTCCCAAAATACCCAAACAGCCCCCTGTCACTGTCATCTCTTCACTCTCAAAAGAAGGGGCATAGCAAACCCAGGGACCAGCTACAGTGGACATTCTGCTGTTAACCTGAAGGACCTGATGCACAAACTCCCCCTGTTAAGTAAGTGTGCATGTGCTGATGGACAACATTGCAGTGACGTAAACCGCATCTTTGTTTGCCCCTGCAAACTGCAGTCAGGTAATGTGTCAAGATGGGAAAGGGGACCCCCCTCAAGCTTGTGCAGATAGGAACTGCACCTGCCTGTGGTGAATGCACTACTGGGGGGTTTACCTGGGACCCCTGTGCTTCTGTTGAAAGGTTATCCTAAGGGGAGACACATAGTTTTTGTTAACCACTTCCTAGGCATGATGGTGCAGAGCTAAAGAGGAAGGTGTTTACAGAAGAGTTCATACAAGTCACTGCAGTCCTTTCCGTACCAGGGAAGTGCCTACGTGACAAAAAAGGCACACATGTCTGTTGGGCTCATGGTGCAATGATGTAAAGGTTGCCTCAGGTAGTTAAATGTCTCCATGTCTTCATACATGTAAGTAATACAGACTGTTTAGACTACACCAGGCAATCATCACAGCCAAACCTAAATTGACATTCATAGCATCCACATGTGGTGTGACCCCAGCATTGGTAGCACACACTGCACTTGGTCCACAACAAAAAAACGACCAATGCTGCAAATACAACGCTCCCTGCACATCAAGGCAGGGGGCATGGCAACGACTGAAATGGGCCAAGAGAGTGAATGCAAAGTAGGACAAAGCAGCAACCACAGACAAAGATACAATGGGGAGGAGAAAGAGATAGCATCCATTTGTAGATGAATACATCCCCTGCCACAAAATGTTAATGACAGAAGAAAGAGAGGGTAGTGTCTGAAAAATGAGAGAGATGAGAGCGGTGAGCTGCTCCATCCTATTGCATGGGTGAGTAGAGAACCCTGCAGGTTGCAGAATCGCCGTTCCAGCCGAAAGCCGTCGCAGCTCTCGATCTTAGCATCTGCTCCCGCCTCGCGATTCCTTCAGGGTTCTCTACTGACCCGCGCTGTAAGATGGAATGACTCACCACAGTTGCCACTTTACCTCAACTCTAAAAGCCATTTGGCTTAAGTGCTTCGCTGCCCCAACACATCTAGACGAGCCGTACTGGACCCGTCCGTCCTCCTGGACCCTAACCTGCAAATGACTGCTTCCCCATCTTTGGGCCGCTTTCCATAACGCCTTCCCTATCTGCCAGTACTGAGGCACTCTGGGCAGCATCTACCTCAGGCTTTGCAAATTTGTTTGCCTTGCCCCCAATCTCAATTGTTTTTTCTCCTCTCACAGGCATTTCGTCTCTCAGGGATATATTCTAAGTCCTGATGATGGTCCCCATATCCTAATAAGGGTTTGAAACATCGTCAACACAAAGTACCAGGACTATTGTAAGCATTCTTTATTCTGATAAGAATAGCATTGGTACCTTATAAGAAATAAGTATCACTATTTGTCCAGTATTTATGGAGCTACTCTGTAAATGTCTGAGTTTTGCTAATCTAATTTGTTCATTGTCCTGTTTGTTTTTCACTCTTTATGTTTTAGCTTTTTACTCAATATTTATTAAATTCATGTATAATATGATTCTGTTCAAAGTTGATATAGAAATTATTTGATTTCTATATACATTATTGTAAATATTTCATTGTAAGGGACCCTTTGTTCCTCTATAAATTACTCTCTCTGCATGACCGTAGAAATTGGGGCACCTTCTCACTGTATTGCAGAGGGAAGGTGTACTTGTCCGCCATTCCCCCACTGGGAAGGGAGCTGCATACACAATGGGTTTGAATGCCGTCCCTCTGTGTGCCCCGTAAACAGGTACATTACATACCTGGGGGAGGTATGGCACTGCCTAGTAGAGGGACTTTGCACTGAGTGTGCCACACATCAGACAGCCTGTCAACCATGTAGTGGGCCTGTCAGCGCAGGCCTGTGGGGAGCCATTACGTCCCCGCCTAGGTTGGCATTAATCACATCTCAGCCAACCCTGATTGGGTTGTCACATACTATGAGGGCACCCCCACCGGGGAGGCACAGATGGGTGCAGGGGGGGGTGGTAGGCTTAAGGCTGAATGGGTATATATGGGTATTCCCTGCCCAGGTAGCAAGGAACCCCCATGAGGGGGCTTCTCCTGCCTTAGAATTTGGCTGTTCCCATGAGGATACTCCTGGGGTGTTGCCAATTCTCTTGTGGGGCCTCTGGGCTCTGAGTACGTCCACACTGTTGAGGCAGTGTGAAAGTGTGTGAGCACTCCTACACAGGCTAGGAAGAGGCACTGACACAGTGTTCTGGAATATGGGCCCGTCTGCCATTGCAGACCTGGGAGCGCGCACTTGCTCCTGTGAAATGTAAACTAAGCACCCAGACTGTCATACAGGTCTGGCTGTGTGTACCCACACTTGTGCTCTTTCGAATACGTGTCCAGTCTGCTGTTGCAGGCTTGAGGTTGCACCCTAGCACCTATGGCATGTTGGATAGGTGCCTGGACTGCCACCGCAGGCTGATGAGTGCATACCCGAAGTTCTAACACCTGGGTCAGGCCTGCAGTTGAAGACCTATTTCCGTGCGCTTGCACCTATGCAGCCATGCCCTTTTGAGACTAAGGGATAATGGCAGTTTTTGCACGGTGGACGCCTGTATTTAATAACATTTCCTCAGTTTGCTTGTAGTTTTGTGAGTTTTGTTCAGATTTGTCTTCAAACTGTTGTATGCTTTACTTTTTGAGACTGAGTCTGCTGTAGGCCTTGGATGAATTCCTTAATATATTTCTCAAATTCTTATAGTTTGTGTGCTAGAGTTATTTTTATTATTTTATGGGCTTGTGGGTGGCCTGCTAAATTTAGATTTGTTTTTGAGTTTAAACCCTTGCATGCGTGGGACGGCCGGTAGCCGTCCTATGTCACAGAACTCATGTGCATAGGACAACTCCTAGCCATCCTTGCACATGGCACAGGAAAAGTCAAAACACCCTTGGGAGCTGGGGAAGAGCTTCCCCAGCTCTCCAGGGTGTTCTGATAAATTCTCAAAAACGCACATTGCGCTGACGTCATTTTGGAAAAACTGATACTCAGTTTCAGTTTTTACTGCCTCTGTGAGCATCGAGGCAGACAGGAGAGGTATCAGATTCTCCCCCTTCAAATGGTACCCCTCACTAGTGGATCCCTGTCTGGTGATCGCCTAAGGAGGGTGATCTCCATGCAGGGATCCACCACTAGGCACCTGGGAGGGGGGAGCGGCCCCTTGGGCAAAGGCTTTTGCTTACCACAAAATCATTTGGGCAATTTCAGTCCTTCTGCCCCCCCCTAACGTGAGCCTAATGTGATTTGTTTCAGCTAAATTTGAGGTTTGCAGGAGATTCTGGGTGGGAAAACGTTGGGAGATTTACATTAGCCACACATCCCTGGACTCCCCTGAGTGTCTAGTTTTCAGAAACGTGTGGGTTTGGTAGGTTTCCCTGGATGGCTGCCGGGGCCAACAACCCAGGTGACCTCCCTTGCAAAACCAGGTCATTTCGTGATTGGTAATTTTGATGTCCCCACAATATGTTTTGGAGCCCTTACCTGCCGCAGGTACTTGGTCCACCCACACAAGGGAGGTACCATTTTTATCGGGAGACCTGTGGGAATGCTGGGTGGTGGGGAGTCTGTTGAGCCACGCAGATTCCAGAACTTTCCGTCACAGAAATGTCAGGAAATGGTGTTTTTTTTATACTAAGTTTGAGGTTTACAAGGGATTCTGGGTAATAGAACCTGGTGAGATCCACACAAGTCACCCCCCTCCTGGATTCCCCTGGTGGGTGTGTAGGTTTAAAAAATGTATAGGTTTGCTAGGTTTTCCTAGGGTTCAAAATTCACAGCTAGGCACATTTAAAAAAAGGGTCAGTTTTCACTGGAAAAATATGATGTGGCCACATTGTGCTTTGTGCTGTTTCCTGTCGCGGGCACTAGGCCTACCCACACAAGTGAGGTACCATTTTTATCAGGAGACTTAGAGGAACACAGAATTGTAGAACAACTGTTATCACCTAATGACTTTCTATGCATTTCTGCCTTTCAAATGTAAGACAAGACCAGCGCCAAGACGCCTCGGCATTCGTTCGCGCTTTATAAGTGATGATCCTATCCTATCCTAATGTGTAAAAAGTCACTTTGAAAAATATGCTATAATTCACATGCTAGTATGGGCACCCACAATTTAGAAGGTGTGCAAAAAACTACTGCTTCTAAACTCAATATTTTGTTCCCATTTCGTAAATACATAGGTGTCCTAGATACCTATTTTTCAGTGTTTATATTTTACCAAATGGTTTGCAATATATCATGTACAAAATGAAAGCCCATTGCAAGGAGCAGCACAGTTATTGGCTTTCGATACCTCGGGTTCTTGGTGAACCTACAAGTTCTATATATCATCACAACTAGAAGGGTCAAGCGGATGTAACCATATATTGCTTTAAAAAATCTGATATAGTTAGAAGAAGTTAGAGGTGAAAATATTGACACAAACTGCTGTTTTTTCAACTCAATTTCAATATTTGTTTATTTCAACTGTTAGTTTCTATAGGAAAACCTGGAAGGATCTACACAAATGACCCCTTGCTGAATTCAGAATTTTGACTACTTTTCTGAAAAGTATAGCTTTCTGGAATCCATTATTGCTCTCACACCCATTTCTACAACTAACTGGAAGAAGGTTGAAAGCACAAAAAATAGTAAAAATTGGCTATGTCCCAGTAAAATGCCAAAACAGTATAGAAAATGTGGGTTTTCTGACAAAAGTCTGCCTGTCTCTGAAAGCTGGGAAGATGGTGATTTCAGCACGATAAACCCATTGTTGATATGTTTGCAGGGGAAAAAACTGATGCTTTCTTCTGAAACACTTTTCCCCATTTTTCCCTAAAAATACAAAATGTTGTTCTATATTGGCTAAAATCCGAGTCCCCACTAGGGGAATCGACAAACCCTGGATATCTTTAAAATCTTCAGGATGTTGGAATAAAAGGACGCAAATTTGGCATGTATACCTAATGTGGACAAAAAGTTACAGGGGTCTAAGCGCAAACTACCCCAAATAGCCTAAAAAGGCTTAGCACAGGCAGGGAAAAGGCCTAGCAGTGAAGGGGTTAAATATTGCAACCCTTCTTGGGGTGTCATCACGAAAGTCGCCTGTATGTTTTACACTTACGGAATGTTGAGATGGCAAACCTTTGAAACCAGGTGAGTTCTTTGACTCAGTAAATAGTTAGTTTACCTCGCTAAGGAATGTAAGAGATTATTTTGATAATAACTCTGATATTCTTGTTTACATAGAGCACTTCACCAAGGTGGAGCTAGGTGTAGCAGAAGGTCTTGAGCCTAGAATGAACGCCAGGAGTAATGTGGTTTCTGATCTAGTACCTCCAGATTCCACAGGCACAATTTTCTCTCTCTATCTATTCCACACCCCCTTTCCTTTCTTGAGCAGCTGCCACATCCAGTTGCCCTGACACCTGAGTTGAGAGTTCTTTTTGAGGGGAGAGGGAGGGTCAGCATCACCCCAGCGGAATTACCTGGAGTTCATGTGAGTGGTTTCTGACATGGAAAAAGAACAACTGTAAATTTGAGGCCATAGCTGAACCAAAGTGCTGCCTTCAACTTCTGGAGATTGTTAAGTAAGCCTAGAATCAACAAGAATAGTGCCCTCGCAACTGCAGCAGCACCCATCAGTGGTAACAGCATCGCCTGCTACTAATCCCACAGCACTAACAGCTTCACTTTTAAACATCTGCAAAGGGTTGGTTTATGGCTATGACAGGACTTAAATCAAGTGCACCGGTGCAGGCAACACAGAAACAAGAGGCAACAACAATGACACTTGAGAAGGAGTACAGGACTATTTGGGCAACTCAGCAGAGATCTACTTGTCTCAAGACCCATTGACCTATTGGCATGAGAAGAAGGAAGAGTAGGCAGAACTCAGCAGGCTGCCAATCATTTATCTGGCATTTCCTGTTGTCAGTGTATCTTTGGAGCACATGTTAAGTGCAGATAGACCAGTCTTCCTCCTCAACATGTGGAGAACCTGACAATAATTAAAACTAATAAATGCTTCAAACCCAGACATTTAAAGGCTTCGGAAGGATGGAGTATACAATCATTTGGCCTGGTAACTAAGTGGCGAGCAGTGACAAAGAAAGAAACATCCTATGGCTAACCTTCCATTTCCATGCTCAGATGTTATTGAAGATGCACAGGACTGCACTGTACAGCTTATGTATGTGGATTCCATGGGAAAAAGAGTAGCATAGACACTTAGCAGGACACCACATTTGGAACAGGTATCATGTATCAATGAATTCCAGATAATGATTCATGTGATGGGTGCAATGGGCTGAGCTTAGGTAAACTTAGTGTTTCATGCTTGGTTAATGATTTGTTTCAGGAGGAACCCAGGGAGTGTTACTTGATTAGCATGTTGCTCATTTGCACAAATGCAACTTTGATTCTTCTGAATCTTCTCAGTTTACCTAAACAGGCCTAAAACTAAAATGATTTTTATTTTCTTATTCAACAAGCCTGTTACTCTGTCTCTTTTTGGAAGAAGAAACATAATCCACAACAACGAAGAACTAATGCCTATCCACTTCGATGGGAAGAAAGAAGACTCGAGGACGCCTAACATTGTGGACTGGAAATGGAAAGAGGTGCGTCACAATAACAATAAATCAGACTAGCGGCTTGAGTGGCAAATTCTAAGTGGTTGTCAGCTTGTGGTGGACATGATATGGTGCGCAGCTAAATGTTTTGGGAGGGTGATCAATCATTCAAGGTACTTTCAGCTAGTTGTCTAGGCTTTGTGGCACTAGATTGACTCTTAGTTAATTGTATGCTAGCGTATGCTCCACACCCGACTCCTCTTGCACCATGCTTACCTTGATTCTCAAATATTGTAATTTGTTTCTCATTCTACAGACCAACTCTTGGCAAGCCTCCTTGGCACTCCCTGCTTTGCATTTCACTCCTGCTTCCTAGACAGGCAATGTCACAAGAATGCAATTACAGATGCCATATCATTCTACTTACTTTTTATTATAAAACATGCTTTCAATGCACGCATGGTCTCTGTAGATATAACCCAACTTCTGTATGAAAACATAATTATACACATTAAAAACAGAAAATATATGTGAACAATTTAAATATATTGAAATAAATATGCTGGAGATGTAACGAAAATTGCATAGAATTGTCTGAAGCAAAGTCTATCATCCTGACTTTTAAGTGTTATTACAATTACATCACACCCCAGTGGGAAAATTACAGTAGTACAAATAGTCCTATAATTTTGGTCAAAAAGTTCAGCAATACATTTACCTGACAAGTTACCATAAATCATGGTTAAGTATGACAGCACTTCTTTAGCGATTTCTGCTTCTTTCTGCCACATATCATAGTTCAGTATTTCAGCACATCTTTAACATTTCTGCTCCCTTGCTCATGTGAAACAAGCAAACTAAATATTATTAACGCATAATCCTAAATAAATCACCCCTCAGAGAATCAAACAGATCCGTAGTCATGATATCATTATTCACACAATAAATGCACATAATGCTAATCCAAACATACATGTATGGGGAGTCAAGGAGGACACATTTTTGCCCAAACTGAGCCTGATAATGCCCAAGAGAAGACGTATATAAAATCCAAGCAATAATAATAATCAATCACCCAAAGCCACTACAAGCTCCTACAAACTGTGGTGTTTCAATGTGTCAAGCTCTGATATGTACCTTAATGACATCGTATAGAGTGCTAATTCTCATTTTTTTCCTCTTACATTCTGGTAGATCCAATCAATCACAAAGTATTTAAACAACTTTAAAAGAAGAAGCCAAGCAAGAAGACTTAATTTCCCTTCACCCATTACCCTCTGCGATCTTCCTCCCTCCTTGGAACAATTTAATGGCAGCTACACTTTCAACACGCTGCAGGTGTTCCAGGAACTCTGGTCCTCACTCCACCCAAATCTACTCTGCGTGCTCCTCAGCGCTCTCTATCCCAGTCTCTGCTCATCACACTGCAGCCATATCTCACAAAACAACATGGATGGAGTGTTCACATGCACCTCTTGCAAATATTCATTAACCCTGGTCGTAAATCTCTGCTGTGATTGCGGTGTTTTGCCTGCGATGGTCGACGAGATTTCCTGAGCCGTTTGCGAGCGCCACGAGATTTGCTGAACGGCCGCATGGTCCCCCGAGAGTTTGCAATTGTTAACACGTTATTCGGGCGCTATTGGGCTTCCAGATGAAGTTTTGTGAAGGACGTGATCCTAATGCGCAGAACCTACTGCAACTGAAATCTGGAGAAGGTCTAAAGTAGCATCAAAACCTTCTCAAAATGGAGATTTGGATAAATAAAAGTCCTCAAATTGACGTTTGGCTGTACTTTTTTGTGCAAGGAGTCCTTTTTTTTTAAGAGGAGTCGCCAACTTCTTGTTCCTGTCCAGCAGGCTTCTGCCAGTGCTTTGTCCATCTCCTGGTCACTTTTCATTTGGATTTGGATCTGGAAGATCACTCTTTGCGTCTGCTGCATCATGTATCACTGGATTTGAGGACTTTTGCATTTGAGATTTCACAAGTAAGTTGGAAAATTGGTGTTGTTTGTTTGATTGGGGCCATGCACCTAGATTTATTTGTACTTTTCATAGTTTTTTTTAAATGTATTGTTGTGGGTGTCCTGTAGTTTCAGGAGGGGCCTAGTTGCTTCTTTGTAAGTTTTTGTCTTCTTTTATAAAGGAAACATTTTGCCCAGTGCATTACATTTTCTCCAATGTTTGAAATCAATTTGCAATATTTATTTAATTCACTTTGTAGCCCAATAGTCTGCCAATAGGCCTTTCAGCCAGTAGGCCCAGAGCTACTCATGGGTTCATGAAACAACAGTTTCTGTGGTATCTGTTGAATGTAAACATCACTTAGGGCCTGGATGGCATTCAATTGCAATATAAAACTTTTGGAGGTATTTTACTTTTTTTCATCAAATGTATTTGTTGGATGTGTGTGGTTGTAACTTGCAAACCTTTTTTTAGCCCTGTGGATTTTAGTTTTTTGCATTGTTGCATTAAGGATGTGTTGTTTAGCATGCCTCTTGTGTTTTGCCAGTGCGTGAGTGTGTTTGGAATAGTGGGCCATCATTTGCCTTGGCTGAGCCTCCCAATGTGACCAGGGGCCATTTTGTATAGTCTGTGTCCATATATGCCTGCTAGAGTTTATTGTTTTTCAGTTATCCTGCTTTTTGTTGTTGTGTAGTGTGACTGACCATGTGGCTGGCGGGCATTTTGTGAAGGCAGCAAGTGTGCTTTTGCCATAGGCCTGCATTGTATTCTCTTTGTAGTCTTATTATTGCTTGATGCTGTGGTCTAGCCATGTGGCTGGTAGCCATTTTGGGAAGGCAGCCAGTGTGCCATAGGCCGGCATGCCTTCTTAGAGGTGGGCATGTCTTCTTGCTGGTTGCTGTTTTGCATGCAATTTTTCGTTCTTTTATTCAGCAAAAAATGTAACATAGTTCACTACATTTTCACCATGTTTTTAATAAAATTTCAATATTAAATATTTAATATTGAATTGAATTGAAATTCACTATGTGGCCTAGTCTGCCAATGGGTTTTCCAACCAATAAGCCCAGAGCTACTCGGTGCATGAAACAACTATTTCTGTGGTGTCTGTTGAATTTAAACATCATTTAGGGCATGGATAGTATTGGATTGAAATTCAAAATAGATTTTTTAGGGGGTATTTCACTTTTTTCATGTGTGTTAAATCAAATACCTTTGTTGGATGAGTGTGGTTGTAACTAGCAAACTATTTTTCAGCGCTGTGGATTTTCATTCTTGGCATTGTTGTATTAAAGATGTGTTGTTTAGCATACCTTCTTTGTCTGGCCAGTGTGTTTGTAAGACTGGGCCAAAATTTCCCTTGGCTGAGCCTCCCCAAGTGGGCAGGGGCCAGTTTTTAAAGTCTGTATCCATATAGGCCTGCTTGAGTTCATTGTTTTCCCGGTCTCCTGCTTGTTGTTGTGTTGTGACCATGTGGCTAGCGGCCATTTTGTGGAGGCAGTTAGAATGCTTTTGCCATATAGGCCTGCATGTCTTGTCTTCCCTTTGTTCCCCTTGGCTTATTGCTTCCATTGTCATTTGTCAGCTGCAGCTCCCCGAGTGTTGTACCCCACGTGATGCACAATACCAAACCGTTAAATTTGTATTTTTGTTGTTTTTTCTTTCCTATTCTTTCTGAGTGCACTACTGTAGTGTACACAGTACACCATGAAAGCCTTTGGTGTTGTCAGTCTCAAAAATGATGACACTGTATTGTTAATTGTTTTAATAACTGAGTTAATAACACTAACAAGTGTGACCACACACACTAAATTATATTGTATTTGTTTGAACTGGTAATTGAACCACAACAATGCCACATTTCACTGATGTTCTTCTTGCTTCTTTGCTTTTAGGTGCAGAAAAAGACTCAGGAGGAGACAACATCACCCATTGTATTGCCAGACAGGAAGCCTGTGCCCTGTGCACGATGTCACATGGTGTGTGACCACAGAAAGACATTTCTTCAACTTGTGCCATTGCGTGCTGACATCTTCAAGATGGCCCCAAAGAAATGTACCAGGTCCAGTACCAAGAAAGTTGCCATTGAGAAGAATGCACAGCCACTTACCACCTCCGGTATGTCACCCAAGACCTTTTTTGGGAAACCAAAAATTGTGCCAGCAACAGCGGTGTCCGGGGAGCAAGCAGTGAGCAGCACCCCCTCATCAGTGGACCCAACTCACCACCTTAGGCCTAAGCCCATGTTCTGTCGAAGAGGTAGCCATTCTGAACACGATGACAGCACCAACTAGCAGTGATATTGAAATTGACTTATCATTATCGCAAAGTAGTACCCAGTGAATGCAGGAAACTCAGATGAGTGGGCAACAACAGCCGCAGCCACCCCCAATAGTAGTTGTTCCTCCCGAAGTAGTGGCAGTTCAGGACATCAAGCTTCCTGCTGAGGAAGAAGAAGAGCAAGCAACTCTTTTAGAAGGTCCATTGTATTCCAGATCCCCAGCAAGGAAAAGGAGGGTTAGTCCATCAACTTCTTGCCCAAGCCCCCGGTCTGATGATCTAGAAGCCACTTGGATTCCACCTCAGTCTGAAAGTGAGACACACCAAGAGACAAGGCTGGGGAAAGGGAAGGTTCCAGAAAGCCTTAGAGTTATTGAGGTAGATGTAGAAAAGGAGGATGAAGACGGGCCAGTCATCAAGGACAATATCCCCGCCCCAATGGAGACCGACATTACCCCATCCCAAATTGCAGTGAGGGATGTGGCACAGATACCACCAACACAGAAACCACCAACACCACCTCCAGCTGCCATATTTACAAAGGCCAGGCAGCAACCTACATCCATCACAACCACTTCAGTAGAAGTAGGTCACGCCCACCTACCAGTTCATCCGACATTGCAAGTGGCACCAGCAGCATCAGAAAGTTGAACTCTTTTCGGTTAGCAGGAAGGAGGTGAACATTTCTATATGCTCCATTTGTGTAGTAGGTTTTAGTCGGGGTAAGTTTGGTACAAACTATGGTCCTGGAGGCCAAACAAATCATCTGAGAAAATACCACTTGATCCAGTGGAAGGGGCACCTTAGCGGGCAAAAAACTACAACTGTTGTTGGTGGAGGGGACGAAGAAGATCCGGTGGAAGGTGAACAAGAGGGAGACATTTTCTCTGGTACACAAAGCAACCCTGTCCCCAGCAGTACAGTGGTACGCCCACATCATCAACAGCAACATCGCAATGGCCCAAGAGTCGAGCTAAGACACCAAGGAGTTCAAGGCAATCGAGTACCTCAACAAAGAAATGCGTGTTGATCCTAACATCTGGTGTCAAGAAGTCACCAGCATCAGTGGCACCAGAAAAGAAAAAACATCCAGGCTACCATTTGCAGCATGTTTAGGTCGAATGGGCAGTACAAATGCAACCACCCAATGACACGTTTGTACAACGCGAAGCTGGCTAAAATGTTAGCACTGGACCACCTCCCTTTTTCTTTTGTGGAAGGGATGGGTTTTCTTGAATTTGTGGCAGCCATCTGTCCGAAATGGAGGTTTCCAGCGGGTCCTATTTCGCCAGAGTTACTGTTCCAGCAGTACATCACAAAGTGTTGGAATTGCTTGGACAAGCTTTGTAGCAGAGTGCTGATCAGACTATCCACCTGACAACAGACATGTGGACCAGTTGCCAAGCCACTGATTAAATGTGCATCACTGCAGACTGGATCACTTTTGTGGGGGTAAGGGAAAATATATCTGCAGGTGTTGACACTGCTGAGAATTTTAATGCCGCTTAGAAATATGCTAAAGCAGCCATGTTCGCCATAGAGAAATCTCATAGTGCTGCAAAATTTTGGAAGACTTTGACAACAAGGTCTTTGAATGGCTGCAACCATGAGGGCTTAAGATTGGTTGTGCTGCTACGGACAATGTCAGTAATATAGATAAGGGCATGGCCGATGGTGGCTATTTCAGGGTGTTCTGTTTGGCACACTCTATTAACATCATTGTTCAAGACTTTCTGAAAAATGAAGACTGAGTCAGCAACTTACACACCACCTGCGGAACAATCTGCCCACATTTCAGCCATTCTTCTAAAGCCCGGAAGCATCTGAGGATCATTCAATGTGATAATAGAATGCCAGTTAAAGCACTTATCCAGTAGGAGCCAGCATGATGGAACTCAACTTATTACATGCTTGAACATCTGTTTGAGCAAGCACACCGATCAATGAATATGTCAAGCAAAGAGGGGATGCTACTGTAAAGGGCATTATCATTGAGATGGACCAATGGGGCCTACTTAAGTGCCTGACGGAGATGCTGCTTCCTTTCGAGGTCTTCACGCATGAAGTCAGCATGGAGGACTGTACAATGGGCCAAGCTATCCCATTGTTGCACATTCTACAGGAACAGCTAAAGGAGGTGTCATCAATGTACACAGGTGTGGAGGGAAAAAAAGAAGCATATGGGTTGGTGGAGAGCTTAATCGTTCGCTTATCTGAAAATATAAGGGTGCATTGTGTCATCCAACTATTACATTTGTGCCACAATTCTTGAACCACGGTACAAACCATTACTGCACACTTTCATTTGTTTCTCTGACGGGGATGTTGCCAGCAACAAAACTTGGATAGCTATGCAAGCCAGCCAGCTAGCAAAAGAACGGCCAGGAATTAGAGGCTTGCTCCTCCAGGGCACAACAATACTGCAGGGCAGCGGGCTTCAAGTTTAACTTCAGCGCCTGAGGGCAGTGCGGTTGGCTCACAGCAGCCAAAACCACTAACAACACCAAAAACAGGAGAATCAGCCCCAAAATCGGCACAGGAATGGTTTCTACAGGCAGGGCTTAAGTCCAGTGCTGAGGCAAAGGCTAAAGATGCAGAGCAAATAGGAGCATTCATGGCCATTGAGTGCATGGTCCAGACCTATCTGGATGACCTAACAGAGGTCTACTTTGACCAAAACCCATTTCTGCATTGTTATGGGACAGGGCGCCGATGGCCAGTAATCAGCAGGCTGGCGGTAAACTATCTGGCTTGCCCTGTAGCAAGTGTCTCTGCTAAGAGTGTTTTCAGTGCTACTGGTGCCATTCGACAGTGAGGAGGACCAGTCCCTCACCCCAAAAGGTTAAGAGGTTAACTATGATAAAAGAGAATCAGCACTTTATACCACTGGATTACACCATACCTGAAGTAGCACAGCAGGAAGATGACGATGGCAACTTAGGTCATGGAAGTAGTGTGTTAGGTGACCTACTGCTGGGTGAACTATCAGACTTTGAGGACGTGCTCTAATTCCCTGACAACTAGGTGCTTTCATTTTCCAGTTACATTTTTTCTTTCTTTGACCACCAAAAACAAAAAACAACAAAAAAAGATATAGCTAAGGAACATTATTCACTTTATTATTTGTGTGTGTCACTGTCTTTCTGGTTCACAAATCCAGCCCCATCGTCTTACTCTTTTTAATGCAGGATCAGTGTTGTAACTGTGTGCAGTCAGTGAAATGGAGAATTAAAAAAAATTTGCACCTGCCTCCATCCCTGAACCATGACTATCTATCTATTCTTTCCTAACCTACAGGTACTGCCGCTGAAGAATAGGTTAATGATGGCATGCATTGCACGCTGAGTGATTGTTGTTTGTTGTGAATGTCTATTCTACAAAGTGACTCAAGTCAATCTTTCCCTTCTTGTTGTTCAATAACAAAATTGTACTACTGCAGGCCAGTCCATTGCATTTTGAGTCGGGAGTGGACGAGTCTAGAGAACTCACTCAGGAGTCGGACACTGTTGGTACGGACTCGGAGATGGACACCATAATTGCAGCCAGAGTCAGGTCAGGAGTGGACTCAGGAAGATCAGAGATGATTGATGGAATATCTCAGGGCATGAGTGTGACTACTTAGAGAAATGCCACCAGAAGAAGATGGAAGTTTTCTAATTCAATGAAACCAACCGATTTGAATGATTGATGATGACTTTGTAGTGGCCTAAAGGTAAACAACAAAACAGACCAGGCCTACATGTCTGCGTAGTAGTGGTGAGCGGCGAGTGTGGTGTGACTGACAGTGGTGCATTGATTTTTTAATTTTTACTTAATTTATAAAATGCTATGTTGCTGTGTGTATACTATGTATGTGTGCTCAGTGCTGTCTGGCTCAAATCTGAAGCTAAGTGGAGTTTGGATGGGGGTGGCCTGTTGTTGGAGGTAACTGCGGGAAACACAGTCTGATTTAGCCATGCTGCCTCTAAAAGTCTTCTTGTTGCACTCCTTATGCAGTTTAACGTTTTGTTTTCTCCTTGATTTTTCAATAGCCTTTTTGTTTTTCCACCTACAGGACCTTTCCTCTGAGCCATACTGGAAAAACAACTCACACTTACCATACCGCATCTGCCAGGCATCCGAAATTTACGGGCGTACAGTCCGATAGGAATGCGAAGATGCAAATTCCAATTGATACAGTATCTTTTTTATTCTTCATTCATTATGACTGTGTGCATTGTTTATGTTTGCTTATTTTACTCCTATGGATATTTTAATTGTATTTGCTATCTTTCTAAGCCCGGTACAACAGAAAAACACAAATATAATGTATGTAACTTGGGTCTCTCTGGGAGCAGACAGACAATTGCATAACTAACATACTGCCCTGTACTAGTCTAGTACCACTCATCATTATGCATGCATATCGTTTTCCTCCCATTACAGATTTATGATGGTCGGCTGCCAAGATGAGTGTTGTTATTGTGTAGTGTTTGTGTTTGTCAAACCTTTCCCTCAAATCCCCCTTCTCAACCATTCATCAAACCCCTAACCCTCTTCACCCAGGCTGTGTGATTTATTGAGGTGTGACTTAACAATTTACACCATTAATTGATCACACACTTGGTGGGGCGGCTGTGGTGAAAGCAACACAACTCAGTGCAGGTTGAGGAGGATCTTTTACTTAGGCTCATATAGCCCACACAGGCAGTATATCCTGTTTGAACACGTAGGATTTATCAGGCAGGCTGCGAGGAATGAGGTCGTCTTAGCTGAATGGGTCTTTAATTGAAGGGATTGGACTGCAGCAGTGGCGTCACTAGGGGGGTGCGGGGGGTGCGGACCGCACCGGGTGACACCATCACATGGGGTGACACCGTGACAGGCCTGCCAATTATCGCGCATCACATCAGGCCTGACGCTAACGCATTTAAGTGTGGTGTTCAGTGTTCCCGCATTACCGCACTTAAATGCATTGTCACGCGTCGCATATTATTTAGCCACTGACCAGGCACTCTGCCTGACAGTGCTGACAGAACCTCTGACACCCGGCTGTGTGTGCCCGTGCGGACCAGGCCGCAGCTTCACTTGCCAGGCTCAGACTAACAAGATTGTGCTGGTGCTCTGAGTCATAGTGCCGTGCGCAGCTCTCTGCTACAATATAACAATTTTTAAATCTTCCGCACTGTGCAGCTCTGCCTGGAGAGACCCGGGCGCCGGGCCTGCCTCCCAGCAGAGTCGTCGTTGCCGCGTTAAAGTAACCACTGCCAGGTAGCTGACAGACGCTGTGGCGCCATGGGGGGTGTGTCGGATGTGACCTCACGAGGAAATGAGGTCGGAGAAGCAGCGCAGGGCCGGGGCTGGGGTCGGATTCGAGTCTGAGCTGTGTCGTCCATTCGACCGGCCGTACAGCGTCTGTCTCAACCTGCACACAGGACTTGAAGTGAATTTGACAAACAAGTAAGTACTTTCTTTGGTCAGGCAGGCAGCCTTATACAGTGTTGTTTATGTTACCGCTCTGTGACCAGCGCATTACCTCTTGGCGGTTTCCTTTGTTTCATAGGAAAGTGTTTTATATTCCAGAGTTTGGGTGAAGTTCCGTTTCAAAATGTGCCTGCCTCTTGGTATAATTATAATTTTGATTACAAATGTGTACCACAGGTTGAATTTTGAATTTCACTTTGTTGCTCAGTTGTTGTGATGCTCTGGGCTTTAGAACGGTGATGGATCAAACCCAGATCTGTTGACTGGGTGTGAGTGTTTGATTGGTTCTGATGCTCCGTCCATCACCACCCCCTTTTGTACCGCTTTGTTCGCCATAAGTTGGCAGGGTATGCTCAGACGTGAGTTCCTTGCTCACTTTGCCACTGGATTCAAGCAAGCCTGGCTGAAGACGGCTGAAATGCCAGAAACCGGTCCTAGGAAGCTTGTTTCCGGTCCAGGGAAGGCATGGCTTGGCAGTTCGGGCTGGACTGTTCCCATGAGGCACAGGGTCAGACTGATTTGCATATGGCCATGTCTGAACTGGGGTGGCAGAGTGGGCTAAAGAACGGTGATGGATCAAACCCAGATCTGTTGACTGGGTGTGAGTGTTTGATTGGTTCTGATGCTCCGTCCATCACCACCCCCTTTTGTACCGCTTTGTTCGCCATAAGTTGGCAGGGTATGCTCAGACGTGAGTCCCTTGCTCACTTTGCCACTGGATTCAAGCAAGCCTGGCTGAAGACGGCTGAAATGCCAGAAACCGGTCCTAGGAAGCTTGTTTCCGGTCCAGGGAAGGCATGGCTTGGCAGTTCGGGCTGGACTGTTCCCATGAAGCACAGGGTCAGACTGATTTGCATATGGCCATGTCTGAACTGGGGTGGCAGAGTGGGCTAAAGAACGGTGATGGATCAAACCCAGATCTGTTGACTGGGTGTGAGTGTTTGATTGGTTCTGATGCTCCGTCCATCACCACCCCCTTTTGTACCGCTTTGTTCGCCATAAGTTGGCAGGGTATGCTCAGACGTGAGTCCCTTGCTCACTTTGCCACTGGATTCAAGCAAGCCTGGCTGAAGACGGCTGAAATGCCAGAAACCGGTCCTAGGAAGCTTGTTTTCGGTCCAGGGAAGGCATGGCTTGGCAGTTCGGGCTGGACTGTTCCCATGAGGCACAGGGTCAGACTGATTTGCATATGGCCATGTCTGAACTGGGGTGGCAGAGTGGGCTAAAGAACGGTGATGGATCAAACCCAGATCTGTTGACTGGGTGTGAGTGTTTGATTGGTTCTGATGCTCCGTCCATCACCACCCCCTTTTGTACCGCTTTGTTCGCCATAAGTTGGCAGGGTATGCTCAGACGTGAGTCCCTTGCTCACTTTGCCACTGGATTCAAGCAAGCCTGGCTGAAGACGGCTGAAATGCCAGAAACCGGTCCTAGGAAGCTTGTTTTCGGTCCAGGGAAGGCATGGCTTGGCAGTTCGGGCTGGACTGTTCCCATGAGGCACAGGGTCAGACTGATTTGCATATGGCCATGTCTGAACTGGGGTGGCAGAGTGGGCTAAAGAACGGTGATGGATCAAACCCAGATCTGTTGACTGGGTGTGATTGTTTGATTTCTCAGTTTAGGAGTAGTAAAGTTAGTACTTCTAACTTTAGGACTCCTAAACTGAGAAAAATCCTCATTTTAAGACTTTTGGTATTCACAGAAGGCATTTAGGAGTCCTAAAGTTAAGAGTCCTAACTTTACTACTCGTAAGCTGAAAAAAATCCTAACTTTAAGACTTTCGGTATTCACAGAAGGCATTTAGGAGTCCTTAAGTTAGGACTCCTAACTTCTGTGAATACCGAAATGAGTAAGTGCCTTCTGTGAATACCAAAATGAGTAAGTGCCTTCTGTGAATACCAAAATGGTAGTGAGTTTAGGATTTTGTCTTAAGTTAGTTTTGTGAATCGGGCCCTACCTATCTAGTCCACTTCTATTGCATTTTGGAATTACTAATAATAAATTGCAACAAATGATGTTAGCTTCTTCTCAAACTTAATTCGCAATCTATCAGTCTCAAGTCAACCCCCTATGACAGGCCAATGCATTAATCACTAAGGGCCCGATTCACAGAACTAACTTAAGAAAAAATCCTAAACTTACTACCATTTTTGTATTCACAGAAGGCACTTACTCACTTTAGCATTCACAGAAGACACTTACTCACTTCGGTATTCACAGAAGTCAGGAGTCCTAACTTTAGGACTCCTAAATGCCTTCTGTGAATACAGAAAGTCTTCAAATTAGGATTTTTCTAAGTTTAGGAGTCCTAAAGTTAGGACTCCTAACTTCTGTGAATACCGAAATGAGTAAGTGCCTTCTGTGAATACCAAAATGAGTAAGTGCCTTCTGTGAATACCAAAATGGTAGTAAGTTTAGGATTTTGTCTTAAGTTAGTTTTGTGAATCGGGCCCTACCTATCTAGTCCACTTCTTTTGCATTTTGGAATTACTAATAATAAATTGCAACAAATGATGTTAGCTTCTTCTCAAACTTCATTCGCAATCTATCAGTCTCAAGTCAACCCCCTATGACAGGCCAATGCACTAATCACTAAGGGCCCGATACACAGAACTAACTTAAGAAAAAATCCTAAACTTACCACCATTTTTGTATTCACAGAAGGCACTTACTCACTTTGGCATTCACAGAAGACACTTACTCACTTCGGTATTCACAGAAGTTAGGAGTCCTAACTTTAGGACTCCTAAATGCCTTCTGTGAATACAGAAAGTCTTCAAATTAGGATTTTTCTAAATTTAGGAGTCCTAAAGTTAGGACTCTTAACTTTACTACTACTAAACTGAGAAAAATACTAATTTTAAGACTTTCGGTATTCACAGAAGGCATTTAGGAGTCCTAAAGTTAGGAGTCCTAACTTTACTACTACTAAATTGAGAAAAATCCTAATTTGAAGACTTTCGATATTCACAAAAGGCATTTAGGAGTCCTAAAGTTAGGAGTCCTAACTTTACTACTACTAAACTAAGAAAAATCCTAATTTTTTAGACTTTCGCTATTCACAGAAGGTATTTAGGAGTCCTAAAGTTAGGACTCCTAACTGCTGTGAATACCGAAATGAGTAAGTGCCTTCTGTGAATAGCAAAATGAGTAAGTGCCTTCTGTGAATACCAAAATGGTAGTGAGTTTAGGATTTTGTCTTAAGTTAGTTTTGTGAATCGGGCCCTACCTATCTAGTCCACTTCTATTGCATTTTGGAATTACTAATAATAAATTGCAACAAATGATGTTAGCTTCTTCTCAAACTTAATTCGCAATCTATCAGTCTCAAGTCAACCCCCTATGACAGGCCAATGCATTAATCACTAAGGGCCCGATTCACAGAACTAACTTAAGAAAAAATCCTAAACTTACTACCATTTTTGTATTCACAGAAGGCACTTACTCACTTTAGCATTCACAGAAGACACTTACTCACTTCGGTATTCACAGAAGTCAGGAGTCCTAACTTTAGGACTCCTAAATGCCTTCTGTGAATACAGAAAGTCTTCAAATTAGGATTTTTCTAAGTTTAGGAGTCCTAAAGTTAGGACTCCTAACTTCTGTGAATACCGAAATGAGTAAGTGCCTTCTGTGAATACCAAAATGAGTAAGTGCCTTCTGTGAATACCAAAATGGTAGTAAGTTTAGGATTTTGTCTTAAGTTAGTTTTGTGAATCGGGCCCTACCTATCTAGTCCACTTCTTTTGCATTTTGGAATTACTAATAATAAATTGCAACAAATGATGTTAGCTTCTTCTCAAACTTCATTCGCAATCTATCAGTCTCAAGTCAACCCCCTATGACAGGCCAATGCACTAATCACTAAGGGCCCGATACACAGAACTAACTTAAGAAAAAATCCTAAACTTACCACCATTTTTGTATTCACAGAAGGCACTTACTCACTTTGGCATTCACAGAAGACACTTACTCACTTCGGTATTCACAGAAGTTAGGAGTCCTAACTTTAGGACTCCTAAATGCCTTCTGTGAATACAGAAAGTCTTCAAATTAGGATTTTTCTAAATTTAGGAGTCCTAAAGTTAGGACTCTTAACTTTACTACTACTAAACTGAGAAAAATACTAATTTTAAGACTTTCGGTATTCACAGAAGGCATTTAGGAGTCCTAAAGTTAGGAGTCCTAACTTTACTACTACTAAATTGAGAAAAATCCTAATTTGAAGACTTTCGATATTCACAAAAGGCATTTAGGAGTCCTAAAGTTAGGAGTCCTAACTTTACTACTACTAAACTAAGAAAAATCCTAATTTTTTAGACTTTCGCTATTCACAGAAGGTATTTAGGAGTCCTAAAGTTAGGACTCCTAACTGCTGTGAATACCGAAATGAGTAAGTGCCTTCTGTGAATAGCAAAATGAGTAAGTGCCTTCTGTGAATACCAAAATGGTAGTAAGTTTATGATTTTGTCTTAAGTTAGTTTTGTGAATCGGGCCCTACCTATCTAGTCCACTTCTATTGCATTTTGGAATTACTAATAATAAATTGCAACAAATGATGTTAGCTTCTTCTCAAACTTCATTCGCAATCTATCAGTCTCAAGTCAACCCCCTATGACAGGCCAATGCATTAATCACTAAGGGCCCGATTCACAGAACTAACTTAAGAAAAAATCCTAAACTTACTACCATTTTTGTATTCACAGAAGGCACTTACTCACTTTAGCATTCACAGAAGACACTTACTCACTTCGGTATTCACAGAAGTCAGGAGTCCTAACTTTAGGACTCCTAAATGCCTTCTGTGAATACAGAAAGTCTTCAAATTAGGATTTTTCTAAGTTTAGGAGTCCTAAAGTTAGGACTCCTAACTTCTGTGAATACCGAAATGAGTAAGTGCCTTCTGTGAATACCAAAATGAGTAAGTGCCTTCTGTGAATACCAAAATGGTAGTAAGTTTAGGATTTTGTCTTAAGTTAGTTTTGTGAATCGGGCCCTACCTATCTAGTCCACTTCTTTTGCATTTTGGAATTACTAATAATAAATTGCAACAAATGATGTTAGCTTCTTCTCAAACTTCATTCGCAATCTATCAGTCTCAAGTCAACCCCCTATGACAGGCCAATGCACTAATCACTAAGGGCCCGATTCACAGAACTAACTTAAGAAAAAATCCTAAACTTACCACCATTTTTGTATTCACAGAAGGCACTTACTCACTTTGGCATTCACAGAAGACACTTACTCACTTCGGTATTCACAGAAGTTAGGAGTCCTAACTTTAGGACTCCTAAATGCCTTTTGTGAATACAGAAAGTCTTCAAATTAGGATTTTTCTAAATTTAGGAGTCCTAAAGTTAGGACTCTTAACTTTACTACTACTAAACTGAGAAAAATACTAATTTTAAGACTTTCGGTATTCACAGAAGGCATTTAGGAGTCCTAAAGTTAGGAGTCCTAACTTTACTACTACTAAATTGAGAAAAATCCAAATTTGAAGACTTTCGATATTCACAGAAGGCATTTAGGAGTCCTAAAGTTAGGAGTCCTAACTTTACTACTACTAAACTAAGAAAAATCCTAATTTTTTAGACTTTCGCTATTCACAGAAGGTATTTAGGAGTCCTAAAGTTAGGACTCCTAACTGCTGTGAATACCGAAATGAGTAAGTGCCTTCTGTGAATAGCAAAATGAGTAAGTGCCTTCTGTGAATACCAAAATGGTAGTAAGTTTAGGATTTTGTCTTAAGTTAGTTCTGTGAATCGGGCCCTAAGAGCCTTAATATAATACAGTGATGTCGGGCGGACGCCATTGCGGTTCTGGTTGGCGCCACGGTCACCCATAGGCCATAGGGTTGCTGCCAACCTCCATTTGTCAATGAAAGCTTGTGTGGCAGACGAAAAGGCCCGCAGCACAAGCTTCCATTGAAAAATTGATGTTGTTGTTCACAAATAACCCTGCACTGTCCGTGTGTACAAATTACTTATTACAGAATGTCTTACATAATCATCACTAATCACATCGGCACAAACGAACAGCAACAAGTACAATTTGATATCTAGGTTAGGTGGGTAGCGCCAAGGCAGCTAAGCACCTGTCTACAATAACAGACTATTACATAATATTTGAAAACAGCCCTGTATGTAAGCAGTGTGCTTGCTATAATGTGGGAAAAAATATTAGCTAAAGCATAGAACACGCAAGTAATAATAAAAATGTATAATTTTCATAATTGCTTGCCTAGCCCCGCAACCTCAACTCCTAGCAGGTCAAGCAGGTCTTGCTCTCATTCCCGGATGTCGGACCAGCAGTGTGCCAACTGCTGATGGGTGTGCCGGACCCCAGGGCAGTGGTAAACTGCCCGGCGTACCCTCGCCCAGCACTGCTGGCGCTCCCGCATTCCATACCCAGAACCAGGCCTGCCACCTGCTGCGAGGGTGAAGGGGAGCTGGCGCTAGATATAAAAAGCCAGCGCTGCCACTTCCACCTCAGAAACAGGGCAAGGGGCTGCACCCCTGTGTGGTGCCGCCTTCCGTAAAGAAGCAGCCACATCTTTGTGCACTCTTATCTGCCATGGGGCTCGGGGGAGAGAGACAAAAAAAAGAAATGGGGAAAAAGAAGGAAGAACTGGGTTTAAGGAAGTAGGAAAGCTAAAAACACACAGTAAAGTAGAAAAAAACACAAATACACGCTTAGGAATACAAAAGGTAAGATAATAAATAAAAAAGATTGAAAACATTTTTTTACAAAGCAAGGATTGCAAAGATTGAGTAAGGATGGAAAAGTAGTTCCCAGCACCCTAAACAGAGTAAGAAACAAGATCGCCGTGCCCATGTGCAACCGAGTGGTGCAGTTTGCTCAATATTTCCTACTGAACAAACAATCCATGTTGACGTACGGTGGAAACGTCATGCAAACAGGTGGGACAAGCATCTCTGCCTACTCGCGGAACTGCGTATGCGAACTCTGTCCAGGCTTAGTCTTCATGCACTTTCCCACACCCAACACCCACCACTCCTGCGCCAACAGCATCTAGCATCCCTATTACTCAAATTCACAAAAACCAGTCGCCACCTCACACAGACAATCACCCATGCAACACATCAAACTCACAAGCAGCCCTCCTAGCATCAGCTCTTTCATCAAAAACAACACAAAGATATGGGACCTATTGCACAACTACATTCTGGGACAGTTTTTCTTCTTGGAAAAATGGAAAAATCCAGCCTCTGCACCAGACATTGCTACAGCCTCCCCACCAGATACAAGATCACCGGGCCAGACTGTCATCACGAACCCAGAGGTGGAGTCGACATCATATTTTGAGAAGCCATAAGCTGCACCACCAACACGGACACCACCACCAGCTACATGGAACACCTCAGATTCAAGATGCATATCACAGCTAACTTCTCCTTGACGGAATCCTTGTTTACAGACCACCAATTTCAACAGCAACATCACAAACTTTGTCGCACCCCTATCATTAACCCCACCACCTTCATCCCATTGGAAACCTTAAAATTCACAGAGAGAACCATACTGACCCGAACCGCATGGCCTTTTAGAGAACCTCAGAACCCTCGGACTCGCTATTATAATTGAAATTTACTCTTTCCAGCTGTTTCTTTCTAAATTAGAAAGTGACTCTCCCATTGTCCTCAAAGGTTAATTTCATATGTAGATACCCAACTGTTACATTGCTGATATTTCTACTCGATGTCATAATGTTCAGTTTGTTCTGCTTTAGAGCATTTATACATTTTCTTTTCCCTTCCATATAAGGAAGAGATTATAAATATATCACAACCAAATGGTAGGTGTCCAATGTCAGTCCCCTGTAATTACAGTACATGCAAGTATCAAATAGGCAGATGTTCTCTTCAGGGATCCATTTCACCATCGTAAGTATGTTGCTCGTGAACTAAAAGACATTCATAGGTCAAGACCTTAGAAAGCGTTTAAAATCTCTCCATCCATTGTCATGTCTGATGCTCATGTATAGAGCCTGCACATTTAATGTAATAAAGCAGAAAACTGCTTTCTATTTTATATCTTAGATCTTATAAAGAAAAACCTTGGTATTTACAACAAAAGAGGACAAAGTGTTTTCATAGGGCTTCAGTGCCTTGCAAACATGGTTCAATTGGTTTATCTCTGGTTAGCATATTTACCTTGCCTATAAGTGCCTGTTGTATAGTGTTAAAGACACACCCAGGACATCTAAGTTAAATGCTACCTGTTGACTGCAGCACCTTTTGGTAAAATCCACAGAGTGGGACTGTAAAACATAGCTTCATGCCTACCATTTATAGCCTAACAGCAGCAGTCCAAACACCTGCAGTCAAACCTATCAAGATAACCCTATCTGACAGACAGGAATCAATGCTTAGATGCACCTAGGTACACCTTGTTTCCATGTGACAGGGTACCTGATAATTAGAAGTGTGGACTGTGTGAAATAAAAGTTTGAATATTCCTACAGTGACAAGTCCCCAAGAGCTCATTTTATTGGTAGGGCTGTAGCTATGTCCTGGGATATGGCAAACTACAGATTCGAAACTTAATTTGTAACCTTTGACATGAAAAGTCTAGAATGGTCATTCACAGTCTCTTTTTCATAGTTATTAAGCATTCAATTCATTGGTGAACTTGGATTTTTATTAATTATAGAGAAGGTCACTTTTAGCAAGTTATTTTTTTCCTGTGGAGGTCCTGTTGGGCTGATTGGGCTGAGACAATAGCTTGAGTATGGGGTTGTGTTCAGCTTGGTTCAGCCCAGGAACTTCATTAACTTAAGGTGAGGCCTGCCCTCACACAGACAGATATAAAGTGAGGCCTGGACAAAGGAAAGTCTTTGTTCTCCAGGCCACACTAGCCTGGCCAGTTCCAGACCCAGTTGGAGGGAGGCTGCCCCCAAAACCAGCCTGGAGTGGACTCAGGGGAGGGAACTGCTAATTTACTTGGCCACATTTTTGGGTGGAAAAAACCCTGCCTCTTTGCACATGAGAGGAAGGATTCCCCATCTTGGATATTAGGAGTTAAGTGCAGTATGGGATTGTGCACAGTAGGGAAAACGGGAACTGCTGAAAAAGAAAGTAGAGTTACCCTGAAAGCTTTTACTCTATTAGTTAGGGAGATGCCAGGAGGCAAAACCCACCCACTGGCTGACACACCCCATAAATTTGGCACCTCGAAGAGCCTTCCTCAGAACTCTTTCTAGACCTGCGGAAGATCAGAAGTGGACTGGGCCCTTCTGCCTGTAACTTGAGAAAAGCACTGAAGGACTGGATCTGTTCTCTCTTATACAAGGACAACAATGTGGACTCCAAGGCTCAATAGGCTGAGCTCCTGGGTGGATAAAGGGACACAAAAGGCTAAAAACCATTTTCTTCCTAGTTTTCAAAATACCCAGTCACAGCTGGACCTTCATTGGACTTTGCTTAGGCCTTTGCTGAATCAAGCCCTAAAGAGCCTCCCCTTAGGTCTGGGAGCCTTTGGTGACGAGGTAAGGAAAATGAACTTACCACTGCAAAGGTTTGTGACTTACAAAAAATCCAGAACTAATCCGACAAATGCACAACTTTGTTGAGCTGAAGAAACAGGTTTGTCCCACTTGGAGTTTCTTTGCATCCGCAAATCTGTTTCACAAAAGCTGTTTTTGTGTAATTCCATGAAATTTCTGCAAAATTATGTGAAATTACACATAATTAAGTGAAATGCAAATCCATACTTTTACACTATATTTTAGCGTAAAGTGTGCCCTCTTGTCAATTTTTGGCATGAGAATGTATTTTATGAAAGCACCTCAAACAGCTGTTTTTGTTCTGTTGTTTACGTGCATTCTCTGTATGTTTTACCACAAATGGCATGTTACACAGTAAGGTGCCAATTACGATCCGGCAAAAACCGGGTACAAACCGTCGGACGGAGGCTTTTTTCCGTCCGACTCGTACCCGGTCGTAAAACTTTACAAACATGCAAGTACGATTCGCACGGAAACACCATTTCCGTACGAGTCGTACAAAACACCGACCGACGAAAAGATACATACAAATGGGATCCGTGGAAAGCGCCGACGTGACGTCGGGACGCTCTCAGGCCGTGTTTCACGAACCAGGAAGTACGATTCGAACCGACAGCGCTCTGGATGGCAATATTTTTACGGCACCCGAAAAGTGCCGCAAAAGCGAAGTACGCCGCGATGCGAGTGGAATTGGGGGCCCGGTACGCGCCGTACCCCCCCCAGCCCCTGTGAGTACGCGCCGACCCCCCCCAGCCCCCGTGAGTACGGTGCAAACCCCCCCCAGCTCCCGTGTATGTACGGTGCGTACCCCCCGTGTATGTACGGTGTGTACCCCCCGTATGTACGGTGCGTACACCCCCGTGTATGTACGGTGCGTACCCCCCGTATGTACGGTGCGTACCACCCCGTACATACACGGGGGGGTACGCACCGTACATACATGGGGGGGTACACACCGTACATACGGGGGGGTACTCACCGTACATACATGGGGGGGTCCGCACCGTACATACGGGGGTACGCACCGTACGCACCGTACATACACGGGGGGTACGCACCGTACATATGGGGGGTACGCACCATACATACAGGGGGTACGCACCGTACATACGGGGGGGTACGCACTGTACATACACGGGGGTACGCACCGTACATACGGGGGAGTTCGGCGCATATAGGGGTGTACATACACGGGGGGTTCGGCGCGTACTCACGGGGCTGGGGAGGGTACGGTGCGTACTCACGGGGGCTGAGGGGGTGGTTCGGCGCGTATGCGGGCACATGTCTCCATGGTTGCAATGGGAGTTCGGTGCGGACGGTGTTTTTTCAAGGTTGTGAGATCGGACGCACGGGATGGATCGTGATTCCGCGGTCGGACTTCACTTTTCACGTTTGTACGGTAAATCGTCCGGGGAGGTGTCGGACACATTTTCCGACCCGAGGACATGTGGGGAATAATTCCCAATGCGACTCGTATGGGCTTTTTACCGTGCGAATCATGATTGCCAGTTTGTACGGCACTTGTACGATTCGTACAGTAAAAAGACCGGATACGAGTCGGACGGGCAATTTTTTTACCGGATCGTGATCGGCACCTAAATGTTTACAGCAAATGGCGCATGATTACGCAAAGTGGCCTAACGGCATAATTTAGGGAATTTTGCGTAACAAGTCCAATGTGGAATTAACAAAATTACATGAACTTCGCCAGCGTAATTTACATTTTGCCTTGGTCTAGTATCTGGTCTCATGGAGCCGTTGTTGAATACAACCTGCTATCTTGTTCTGCTGAACAAAAAAAAAGACTTTCGTCTCAGAAACCAAGGGCCTGATTTAGATCTTGACGAATGGGTTACTCCGTCACAACGGTGACTGATATCCCGTCTGCCAAAATATAAATTCCATAGGCTATAATGTGATTTATATTTCGGCGGGAAGGATATCCTGCCTAATTTTGATGGAGTAAACATCTGTCACGATCTAAATCAGGCCCTAAGTCTCAATGAGAAAATCTTGACTGGTTGAAGGTGAGAAAAGTATCTGGAGCGACCCTTGACCCTGTTCTCAGGCAGGTCGCACCCCATGCCGCACAGCACTACCTGTGTGCCCGTGTCCCGCTCGCTGCTGCTGCCGTGAGTTCAAGGCCCTCCTCCACCCGCAGGCTTCCACCTGCGCCTCATCCCTGGTGGCCCAGTGGGGAGCCGTAAGTATCTGTGTGCCCTCTGTGCCCCCTTTGCCTGTCTGCCTCTGTTATTGCCTTCTGTTTTATTTTCCATATTTCCGTTATTTAGTGTAATCCTTTTCTGTACCCCCTGTGCCCCCTTCTGCCTGTCTACCTCCGTTTTTATTTTCTGTATTTCGGTTTTCTGGTGTAATTCTTCTGTTGTAGCATTGTATTGTGCTTCGCATTTGCCGCCCGTTTCCACTCTCCCTTTCCTGACGCTGCATCTTCTGCGGCTCCACTCCCCTGCACACCCTTTCGTCCCGCTCCCGCCTCCCAGCTGCTCCTCCCTCCCACCTCCCCTTCTTATGGCGGCTGCTGCGTGGTGTGGAAAGCGACCCTTGACCCTGTTCTCAGGCAGGTCGCTCCCCATGCCGCACAGCACCACCTGTTTGCCCTTGTCCCACTCGCTGATGCTGCCATGAGTTTGAGGCCGTCCTCCACCCGCAGGCTTCCACCTGCGCCACATCCCTGGTGGCCCAGTGGGGAGGCGTAAGCATCTGTGTGCCCCGTGCCCCTTTTACCTGTCTGCCTCTGTTATTGTCTGTCTACCTTCTGTTTTATTTTCCGTATTTACGTTATTTACTGTAATCCTTTTCTGTACCCCCTGTGCCCCCCTCTGCCTGTCTGCCTCTGTTATTGCCTGTCTGCCTCTGTTATTGCCTGTCTGCCTCAGTTTTTATTTTCTGCATTTCGGTTTTCTGGTGTAATTCATCTGTTGTAACATTGTATTGTGCCTTGCATTTCCCGCCCATTTTTACTCTCCCTTTCCTGCCGCTGCGTCCCCTGCGTTCCCACCCCCCCATGCGCCCACTCGTCCGGCTCCCGCCACCCAGCTGCTCCTCCCTCCCACCTCCCCTTCCTATGGCGGCCGTTGCACGGCCGTGCAGAAGACGCGCGCATCAGGCATACCGCTGGCATGCCGAAGGCGCGCCTAAGGCAAGCCTGTCTGTGCCCGTCCATGCCAGGACCACGCCCAGCACCAGACCCCCTGGCACTCGTAAACACCATGACACCCGACGCCGCTACGACACCAGCACCCTCCACGCACTCAACACTGGCCGATCACACACCTGCTTCCGGGCCACCCCAAAGCACACCCATGGACCCTTCTCCTACCGGAACTGCAGCTACAACAGCCTCCCAAGCACCACCACGTCCACCGGTGTAGGACGCAACAGCCTCCGATGCATTCTACTCAACACCCACTCCGCCCGCAAGCATGCCATCGAACTCTGGGGCCTACTCGACTCCTCCTCCCCAGACATCGCCTTCCTGACAGAGACCTGGATGAACCCCCTCCTCAGCACCCGACATTGCCATAGCCATCCCTGATGGCTACAAGATCACCCGCAGGGACCGCACCAACGGAACAGGAGGAGGAATCGCCATTGTCCACAGAAACACCCTCAGAATCTCGACCAGCACCGACGACACGCTTATCGCCGCCGAACACCTGCACTTCCAGATCCACACCGACCCCAACACCACCCTCAGAGAGACCCTCATCTACAGACCACCCAGCCCCCGGCCGCAGTTCAGCGACTCCATCGCCGACTTCGTTAGCATGCACGCCCTTGCATCCACAGACTACATCCTCCTCGGAGACCTGAACTTCCACCTCGAGAACACCAACAACAGCAACTCCACCACCCTGCTCGACAACCTCACCAACCTCGGACTCAAACAGCTCATCACGACTCCCATTCACTCCGCCGGACACACGCTCGACCCCATCTTCTCCGCCAGCAACCACGTCACCTTCAGCCACACCATCGAACTCCACTGGGCCGACCACCATTGCGTCCACTTCATCTTCGAGAAACCTACCACGCACCACTGCACACAACGGGCCCCCCACCGCAGCTGGAGCAAACTCACCGAAGACCAGCTAGCCCCCACCCTCGCCCCAAACCTACCGAAGGACACTACCGACACCGACTCCACCGCCCTCAAACTCAGGCAATGGATCGACGACTGCGTCAACACTCTCGCCCCGATTAAGAAACCCTCGAACAGATGCACCAACAGAAAAGCCATCTGGTTCACCGCCGACCTCCAGGCATCCAAGCAGGCCT
Source organism: Triturus cristatus (assembly GCF_964204655.1). Lineage (NCBI taxonomy): Eukaryota > Metazoa > Chordata > Amphibia > Caudata > Salamandridae > Triturus > Triturus cristatus. The sequence continues at coordinate 210,853,290 of NC_140591.1, read as the reverse complement.
GCCGTAGGCTCGAGAAGAAGTGGCACCACGAACAGACACAGGACAGCAACACAGCCTACAAGAGCACCATCCGCAGACACCACAAACTCATCCGAACAGCCAAAAGGACCTCCTTCGAAGAGCGCATTGACTACAACGCACACAACAGCAAAGAGCTCTTCAACATCGTGAAGGAACTCTCCAACCCCAGCTCCAACTCCAACGACATCCAGCCATCACAAGACCTCTGCGACTCCCTAGCCACCTTCTTCCACTGCAAGGTCGCAGACATCCACGACAGCTTCAGCAACCAGGCCCCCCGACAGACACAGACACCTCAGACTCTCCGCCCCCCAGCCACATCCACCCCCTGCTCTCCTGGACCCACGTCAACGACGAAGACACCATCAAAATCATGAACACCATCCACTCTGGCTCACCATCTGACTCCTGCCCGCACCACATCTTCAACAAAGCAAGCTCCACCATCGCACCCCATCTCCGCAAGATCATCAACAGCTCCTTCGAGACCGCCAACTTCCCGGAGAGCTGGAAGCATGTCGAGATCAACGCCCTACTCAAGAAACCCCAGGACCTCAAGAACTTCCGGCCCAACTCCCTCCTCCTGTTCCCGGCGAAAATCATCAAGAAGATTGTCAACAGGCAACTGACCTCCTTCCTCGAAAAGAACAACATCCTGGACCTGTCCCAATCTGGATTCCTCAGCAACCACAGCACCGAAACAGCCCTCATCGCCGCCACCGACGACATCAGGGCCATGCTGGACAACGAAGAAACTGCGGCCCTCATCCTCCTTGACCTCTCGGCCACCTTCAACACCGTCTGCCACCACACTCCCCGCTTTTGCCTCCACAAAGCAGGTATCCACGACAAAGCACTGGACTAGACCACCTCCTTCCTTACCGGCAAAACCCAGAGTGTTCGCCTCCCCCCATTCCGCTCTAAAGACACCAAGATCATCTGTGGTGTACCCCAAGGATCGTCCCTAAGCCCGACACTGTTCAACGTCTACATGGCACCGCTCGCCATCATCGTTCGATCGCACAACCTCAACATCATCTCATACGCCGACGACACCCAGTTGATCCTCTCCCTCACCAAGGCCCCCACCACCTCCAAATCCAACCTCGACGAAGGGATGAAGGCCATCGCCGAATGGATGATGAACAGCCGCCTGAAACTGAACTCGGACAAGACGGATGTCCTCATCATCGGATCCACCCCCTCCACCTGGGACGACTCATGGTGGCCCACCACACTGGGTGCTGCACTGACTCCCACTGACCACGCACGCAACCTGGGAGTCATCCTGGACTCCGCGTTGTCAATGACCCAGCAAGTAAACGCTGTCTCCTCTTACTGCTCCTCCGCATGCTCCGCAAGATCTACAGATGAGTCCCCAACGGAACCAGTAGGACGGTCACCCAGGCCCTCGTCAGCAGCAGACTGGACTACGGCAACACTCTGTATGCAGGAACCTCAGCCAAACTCCAGAAACGACTACAACGCATACAGAACACCTCTGCACCCCTCATCCTCAACATCCCCATCACAGCCCACCTGAAAGACCTGCACTGGCTCCCCGTCAACAAGAGGATTACATTCAAGCTCCTCACCCACGCTCACAAAGCACTCCAAAACACCGGACTAGCGTACCTCAACGAACGACTCACCTTCTACACCCCTAACTGCCAGCCTCGCTCTGCTGACCTCACCCTTGCCACCATCCCCCACATCGGTCGAGTGACTGCCACTGGCAGATCGTTCTCCCACCTCGCCGCAAAAACCTGGAACACCCTCCCCATCCGCCTACGACAGAACACACCCAGGACCTGCTGGCCTTCAGGAGACTCCTCAAGACCTGGCTGTTTGAGCAGTAGCAGCACCCCCGCCCCCCCCCCCCCCTTCTCCCCCAGCGCCTTGAGACCCTCATGGGTAAGTAGTGCGCTCTACAAATGAACTGATTGATTTGTACCTTGTTGAGAGGGAAAATAAAATGTCTCCAGCTCTGAGCTTTTCCTACCTAAGCCAGTGGCTTTAGCATGACCTTGTCCAGTGCCTCTGATGCTTCAAGAGGACTTTTGCATCTGCAGCCTTGAGCCTAAACCCACAGAAGGATTTTGAGTTCCATTTGCAGACTAAGTCCAAAGTTAAAATCCTTGCCCAGACCGTCTCGCTTGGTGTACCAGACCTCAGGATCCATTACTGTCGGCCATAAAGTGCGTCTAGGCCCCAGTCTACCACAACCATAGACTGACTTTGCCGCTTAGTGCTATTTGGGGCTGTTTTCATTTAAATCTTTAATTTAATTTATGTAATTTGTCATTTTGTTTATTAAAGCTCATTCTATTTTTCTAAATTGGAGTAGGATTTTAATTATTTGGTAGTTTGACTCTGCATAAATACTATCACATTGCCCAAAGCTAAGCCTGACTGACTTGTGCCATAGCTACCGGGGAGTTAGATGAAGGTTCATTTAGTGACTTTTGGGGTACACACTGACAAGTAGTGCTATTCGTGACCACCCACCTCACATAATAATCTACTTTCTCACATGTGATATATGTTCAGAATTCTCCTTGTCCCAAAAATATGTGGTAGTACTATCTTTCCAGCACACCAGTGGAATTTGGAGCTTATTGCAGCCACACGCAATAAGAATATGACTACAATTTTCATGAGGATCACAAGGACAACACACAATGATTGAAATACTTTCTGTTTGACTGCACATACGAGAATGTAAAGGGAAGAAATAACGAATTATCATTCTGTAGGATGGAATCAAGGTACATTTTAGACCATGACATACAGGAACTCCATGGTTTGAACTTGGATGAGGTGCTGGTAGTGCATTTAGTTTATATATTCTTATTATTCTGTTGTTATATATGTCTGCTCTTGGGCATCAGCTGGCTCAGTTTGCACAAACAACTGTTCCCCTTTATTTCCCATTCGTATAATTTTAGATTAACAATAAGTACAGTGATTGCATGAATATTGCATGAATACCGAGATCCTTAGTAAGGATCTTCTAGCTTCCTTTCAGGAGTTATTCTAGAGATCACACAAAGATTGTAATAATTCCATGATTTTTGTGTAACAAACATACCGTGAAATTCCCAAAATTAAGCAAATTACCTCGGTATAATTTAAATTATGCACAGTCTAAATGTAACTGTGGCTACTATATTCAGTGTAGTAGCACCAATGAAATTGAAATGACAAAAAAAAGTAAGCTCCTACCAATGGTAGGTGGAAAATTACACCAGTAGAAAGAAAATGGAAGCAGAACCCCTCAACCATGAATCCTGCCAAAATGTACACCAAAAGGGAAAATATAAAAGCGACATCTTTAAGGCCAATGGTTTCTTCTTAAGACCACAACTAGAACAGGCTAGGAACTGTCCCAAAATACTGTTTTATTTTGTCAAACCACACAGTAATCCACCTCATAAACTAGATGCCCAAACTTGAAAACAGAAGTATGGAGGTCACTAAATGTACCAGATTGAAAACCCAAAATTATTGAATGCACAAAATCTTTATATTAGTTGGGAAGGTTTGTGTCCTTCAAAAGTAGTAAGTTGGTAACCTTTCCTCTACAGGGAACCAGGTACCCTGCTGTAGCACTTGGATCTTTCAGAGTAACGAGGAAAAGTTGTTCAATGCCCATGCAGAGGTGGTGTTCTCTGATAGTATCCCAGTTCGCAGGCATGCAACAAACCACACCCAATCAGTCACGGTCCAGCACGGTCCTTTCAAAGGAAAGGTACTTTATTATGTACACACTCAGAACCACACATTAATTTACAAATATTTATAAGTTGTCAGGTGGAAATACCTAGGGTGACACCCTCTTAATAGTGCACACCAGAGAGGTTACACCATCTCCTGAGGCGAAAAGCCGGGAGAACGCTAGATACTGTTTTTACTTGCTATTTTCAGGGAAATTGTTGTTTTTACCTGCTCACTTGCTCCTTCTGAGCTTTTCCTTGCTCTTGGCAGCCCCGCACAGCAGATCCATCGCTGTTGCGGAGCCTCACATTGCCGCCGCCATTCCCCGGAGACATTGGCCACGCCCACCACTTTAGGCCACGCCCCTTCCGTCTCCCCCACTACATATAATGTGCTTCCCCCGGCCGCGCCGCCTGCGCGCCGAAGGCGTGCCAAAGGCGAGCCCGTCTGCGCCCGTCCGCGACCGACCGGGACAAGGGGCAGGCCACTATGCCCAATTTATAACATATACCTCTAACCAACTGCGTGCCCTCAACAAAAAGTGGCCACTGAACATTGCAACACTGTCTTATGTTCAACTTCTTGGCATTGCCTTGTCTAAACCCACCACACCCGCCCCTCCTCTCTCCTCTTTTACTGCTGCCCTCTTTTTGAATACGAGGTCAGCCGTTAAACATCAGATTAAAATATTCGATCTATTAGACTCTAACTCTCCTGACCTATTGTTTCTAACTGAAACATGGTACATGTCGGATTCCCTACCCAGCATTCTGGCAGGCCTCCCGCCTCACTATTCCATGCTTCGCGCAGACCACTCGGAGAATAAAGCAGGCGGTGGGGTAGCTTTAATTGCCCGCAAAGATTTTCATTTCCAGACACTTGCCTCATCTATGATTTCTGCAGCCGATTGCCTTGTAGCTCGCTCTACCTCTTTCAAGATCCCAATTACCTGTGTACTAACATATCGGCCACCCCAACCATCTCTAGGCTTTCTCTCTGCCTTCCAGGACCTATTGGCCACCTTGGTGGTCAATAACGCCTCCGTTCTCGTCCTGGGAGATTTTAATTTTTGGCCTACCGATCCTGCTGAGGATACCAAATCCAAGGACTTTACACAACTGCTCCTCAGCCTCAACTTCACTCAGCATGTTCAAGGCCCCACCCATACTCAGGGCCACATTCTTGATCAGATATGGACACTAAACATCCCGACGTCAGTCCCTACTATTTCTCCCTGTCCATGGTCTGACCACTCTATGCTTGCTTTTTTCTTGGATTTGAGTCATAAAACAATACCTTCTTGCCCAAAAATCACTCGAACAAGGAACTGGAATCGAGTCGATATTCCTTCTCTGTGCAATTTGCTAATTACTACTTGCCCAGACTTATCGGGCCTGATCCCCCACTCCCAGACTACCACTCTTGATCATTGGCTAGTTAAAGCCTGTGATGCAGTGGCCCCCCTGAAGCGGATTACCATCAACCGCACCCACAATGCCAACAAGTGGTTCAGCTCTGGCCTCAAAGCCAAAAAATTGGAGTTACGGCAGGCCGAACGAGCCTGGAGAAAAGAATACTGCCCAACCCGGAAACAATATTACATTACCATTCTTAATGAATACAAACAAGCCATTCTGGCAGCTAAAACACAATACTTTTCGGAGCGTGTTTTAGCTGCTGAAAGTCAGCCACGGGAGATCTTTGCCACCGTCCACGAGTTGGCATCTTCGAACAGAACTCTGCCTAAGATCCTCCCTTCTCAGGTGCTATGCGATTCGCTAAATGAATTCTTCATTGACAAAATAGCTTGTATTAAAGCAAATATTCCCCCCCTTCGCTTATTTTTCCTCACTCCCCCGTTCCAGGCAATGCCTTGTGCCTTACTTCCATTCCCGCACTCACTAGAGAATCCCTGCTTCCTTTGCTTAGCCGTGTCAAGTCAGGCTCTCCAGTTGACATCTGCCCGGCACGTATTCTCTGTCAGATCTTTGCCAAATGCCCATCCCCGGTCCTTACCCTTCTTAATGACTGTTTCATGCATGGTCTTGTCCCTGTCCCTTTCAAGACGGCTATAATCCTCCCCATACTAAAAAAACCGGGGGCAGATCCTACATCCACGATAAACTATCGACCGATATCCCTCCTTCCTTACCTGGACAAGATAGCTGAGTCCCACGTCATCCAGACACTTAGCACTTTTATTGAGGACAGTAATTATCTTGCACCCTGCCAGGCGGGTTTCCGCCCCCGCCATTCCACCGAGAAGGTGGTTATTTCAGTTATGGATCAACTTAGGGAGGGTCTCGATACCAGCACTCCTCAAGCCTTGGTCCTCCTGGATTTGTCCGCCGCTTTTGACACGGTGGACCATTCCATTCTCTTGTCCCGTGTCGAGGCGGCGGGCATAGGAGGACAAGCACTGGCCTGGATAGGCTCCTTCCTGGCTGACCGCTCTCAGGCCGTTCATTTGGCCGAATTTTTCGCCCCTCCTCGCAGGGTCCAATGCGGTGTCCCCCAGGGCTCCTCTCTTTCCCCCTTATTATTTAATCTTTATATTTTCCCTCTTATTTTTGCATTGCAACAAATGGAGGTCACAGTCTATAATTATGCTGATGACTTCCAACTTATTTTTAATTTTTCCTCCCCCTCACTAGCTGTTACTGCCTTCCAGTCTGTCATGCTGTTTATCCGGGATTGGATGAATGCGAACCATCTCAAACTCAACCCGGATAAAACAGAGTTGATTCTGACAGGTGGAAGTGGCAACCCTTGGTCTTCTTCCTTTTGGCCCCCTTCCCTTGGCTCACCTCCCACGCCCTCCCATTCAGTTAAGACCCTTGGTATTACACTTAACCATCATTTGACCCTTCACTCCCACATTAGTTCGGTTGTCTCTTCTTGTTTCTTCACTCTGCGTATTATTAGGAAAGTATCTCGGTTTTTCTCTCCCTCTGCACTTAAACTGATTGTAATGGCCATGGTTCTATCCAAGATCGATTACGGGAACATTATTTATAATGGTGTCCCCGGCTACGCACTTCAATGTCTTCAGATGGTGCAGAACCAGGCAGCTCGTCTGGTACACGGTCTATCTAAATTTCACCATTCGTCACCTCTTCTCATTGCTCTTCATTGGCTCCCCATTAAGCAACGGGCCCTGTTCAAGCTTGGTTGCCTTACCTTCCAAGCCCGGATGGGCACGGCCCCTGCCTTCATAAATTCCGTCATAATTAACTACTGTCCTTCTAGAGTCCTTCGTTCATCCACTAAATCTCAATTAGTTATTCCTCGTTTTAAGAAACAAAGATCTGGAGGCCAGAAATTTGCGGTGCTCGCGCCCACTTTCTGGAACACCCTCCCTCTCCATATCAGACTTTCCTCCTCCTACATGGAGTTCCGTAAGTTCCTCAAAACCTTCTTGTTCAAGCAGGCCTTCAGTATATAGTCCTCTGTACTCTTCTTGCCCAGGAACCCCTCTAGCGCCATAAAACTGCTTTGTGAACGTGCGCTTTACAAATTTTTAAAAATTCAAATACACCTCAAGCAAGTCTTGGACTCTACTCTCACAATGATCCTTGCATATACTAGACACAATATAATGCTGTGAAGCTATCTGGCACTGTGTCTACTGACTTTGCCAAGAAGCCGCCATGTCATAGCCTAATGCAGCATCACTAAAACCTTTATGGATGGTACTAATTTGAATGACTTTCATTAATGATTCACTGTTAACCTTGTCATTGTTGAAAAATCATTACTGCAAACATCATTAATACATGTAATGATTCACAGTTAACTTTTTCTTGGCCAATCAATCATTCAAATCCATTAATATGTGTTATAATTCCCAGTTAGGATTTTTTATTGTCAATAAAGCATTTCAACAGTCAATGAACTGTGTGCATGAGTCTTTTACTACTTTTATGCTTGATTAAAACAACCTTGAGACCTAACAAACAAGGGCTTGATTTATAGTTTGACGGGTGGAGTGAATCTGTCGAAATGACAAAATGTGCTCTGTCAATCAAATTTATAGATAATCTCCAGCCCAGAGGTCATCATTCTACCTTGAAAGGAACCATCAACATGGTGGATCCCTTTAAGATACAAAAAGCTTGGTGGACCACCATCATCACTTTGGACTCCCGTCCCCCCAAAATTTAACTTTTTGTGTTTTACAGAAACAAACGCATAAAGCGGGGATTTGTTTCTAAAGAAACTCATATTTTTTGTCTCCGTCCCTCAGTGCCAGGCTTTTCTTGACCGTGATAGACAGACAAAAAGCACACTACACCTTCCACCCTAAATACTGAGGGTAATGTGTATTGACCTTCCTCTGGCAGCCCCTACTGCATTGAGGAAAGCTTTCTACTGACTGACCCAAAAGAGACTCCCTCAACAGAAAGCTAGTGGTCAATCCAACTCTAAATGAAACAAGGAGACCATTGACTTGGTGGAGACCAATTTGTCATATTTAGAATGGAGAAGATAGTCCCCCAAACTCTAAATCACCTATAAATGCCCCTCACCTTAGAACCCTAAGACTAAAAACTCCAGGTCCAGAGTGCTTGGAAACATCAAACACCTCTCCTGAGATCATCAATACAACCCCTGGGTGATATAGAGTCCCAACATGAACTTTATTGAGGGAGCTCCGGTGGGGCAGCTGCACTTTTGGCGACTGCCAAATTCACACATGACCGTTGGTGGTGCCCTGTTCCTCTAGGAGCACCTACAAACGAAATATGCACATTTTCAGGAATTCCCCCAATTCCATATTGTGTGAGCCCTTGTTCAGATTATGGGGGGACCTTTAAGCCCAGAGGTCTTTTTTTAAGATGCAACCTTCAACCACAACAAAGACCTTTCTCTTTTCCCCTTTTTTGTGTAAAAGTAATCTAAAACAAAGACATTTTCTTTTTCTCCAAGGGTGACCCTTCCTCTAAAATAGGGCACAGGGTATGGTCTAATGACCAGGCACCCGTTATGGTCCAATCAGGGGGCCACGAGGGAGCCCAAACCTGCACTACCTGGGCCAGCTCTTTGCTTGGCCAACACTGTACTGTATTGGCATGGGAGCCAGCATTCACTATCTCATTTATGTCAGCACAAGAAGAGGTCTGTTGAGTTGTGCCTCTGGGTATGGAGAGCAGGAGGCAGTGCAGCTGGATGCTTCCTGGACTCTGGCGTCCCAGAAACAGATGCTTCTTGCGCGTAAGGCACTTCCTCTGCTCTAGGGAGATGAGGGTCCACAGGATGATGTGAATTAAAGAGCGCAGCATCACCCACTTTCTTTTTTTCACATATGTCCACGCCAGTCCACATGGAGATGGGGATCCATAAGGACAGTTTTAATCAGACAGGATAGGATTCCATGCACATCCCCCAGGCAATTTTTTTTTTTGCTACAGTACTCTGGGATATGCAAGACTCTGGGGACATATAATCGAAAATATGGGAGTATTTCACAGGCACCAAATCCTGGCCAGCATCCTCCGGAGGGCAACCTTCTTCTCTGTTTTTTACTGTTGTGCTATCCATGGAAAAATTGTGTTTTCCCCTACAGAACATTTTAGGACATTCTAATATGGTGGCTAGAATTGGGCTGTTAAAAGTTCTTCTCTGGAAATATAATCCACATCCTTAACTTGCACAGCCTTGTGGCCTCTTCCCTCCAAAAATTCACAGTGGAACCCCTCTTTTGAGGGACTCCAGAGGTCTGAACTTCTCCCCTTTGCTCTCCTTGGCATGAGCCTTCCCAACCCTGCGGCAGATTCTATCCCCACCTGATCCTCTGGCAGGAGCACGACAGATCCCTGTCAAATGGCCCTATTGTGTGGTAAATCCACCAATCCTCCTGCAGCTATTACTAATGTAACATTACATCTGCACTTGGGATCCTCGTTTACCGAATCACTTGGTGTGTCAACCTAGTACCTAGGCCTAACTATGCCCAAACTCTACTTAGGTGCACGTCTCCCATAAAGTATAATACAGTAACCCAGACGCCCTTTTCAGTGAATCACTACAGACTTACACTAGGAATGCCCACTCACATTATAAGACATGCACGGGTCAGCACCAAGCCATCAAGGGTTCCTTCTGCTACTTGCATGCAGATAACTGGATGAGCTGGATAGACGCCCCACTCACTCAGCACACCCATCTTTGCACACATCTTCACACACATGTTCACATGCAGCAACCCAAATACTAGTGCCACAGCTGCACAGCACCTGACCTTTTTATAATAGGTAGATACCAGCAATTATCACTCCCAATCTTTTATAACAGAGTTTACAGTGAGTGAACTCAGTTAATGACTAGCTCACAGCAGAAGACCAAATACCGGGAAGTCTAAAATGTAAAAACCCAGAATTAAAAGGATTGGAACCCATTCCTCACACCTTTCATTCTGAATGACAGCTTTAAAATGGAGGTACAATCTCTAGTTATATTGAGAAGCAACTATGGTAATTGGTTACTCACAGAACTCCCAAACTACACCTAGCTCAGATGAAGGAAACCCTTCATGCAGTAGCAACACTGATCTCAGGCGTGACTTTTCTTTATGGCTTTTGCTAGAAAAATGATAAAACTCTTCAAACTTGCAGCTTGTGGCTACCTATGTATGACAAAATCAAAGGAAACATGAGATTTGATTATCTGTACTCCTTGGGTTTGTTGTATATATTATCATATGGCTTTCTTGAACTTTAGCAAAAGTGTTTGCAAAAGGCTAAACCGCATTTATTGGCAGAACTAATAATGACCTGTACTAAAGTGTCTTAGTTCACATCCCATCACCACTGGATCTACTTTGGACAACTTCCTGGCTTGAAAGAACTGTGAGCGTCAGGAAGGGCTTTCTACTTGGCCCTGGCCATAAACAGCACTTGCTACTTTCATGTAGAAGGAGCCTCCCAGCCACAGCCGAGCCAATCACAGCATAGGTCAGAGGTGTGTTGAGACCTGGGGAGTTTTTGATCCTCTGGAGGCAAGAGTTGGTCAGCATTATGAAGAATTTGGGAGAGCTAGAAAGGAACCAGGCAAAACAAGTTGCTGCGGAGTGTGCTATAAGGGACTCTGCAATAACTTTTGCATTAAAACACATTTTTGGAAGAAGAAGGGGGTGTCATGGCTGTAAATATTAGGCAGGGAAACTGAGAGAACTGTATATTGATTTGAACTGGGTTAGCTCCCAATCACGAGCTGAGTTTGCCTTTTAAAAAGCTCAGAATTCATTATCTCGGTCAGAAGTCAGAGAGAATCAATGTAATGTCCACTCCCAGCTCCCTCTCCCACGACTCTTTGACTTCATGACTGTCATTGACCCGGTTCAGTGCTCCGCCACCTTTTGGAAAGGTTCAAGGTATGGAAATACCATATGCATACGTTCATACTTATGTAAAGAGCAGAGTGGAATACAAAAAAACAATACAACTTTTCTGCTGCCTATTGTAAGATTTCCTGTGCTTCTAATGGCGGAATCTCGAGAAAATGTTGTTTCCAGTTTTATCTTTTGATCTCTAGGACTGAAAGGAGGCTACTAGGGAAGACATTCTCTTGTCAAATCACTTCAAAAACAGGTTCATGTCATGTCCGTTTGACCAACTGTTATTTGATATTTCTTCCGGCAGCCAAAGCCACACTTCTTTCCTGTGCGGTTGAGGAAGAGCCTGCGGACAGAAAGGTTTAAGATGTGATGAGGAAACACAGGAACAGTTGCAAATGAACATTTTAGAGCAGGCTTGACTGCAAACTGTGGGAAGCCTGCCCACAAGATGAATGGGTGGCTGATGCCTAAGATTTTCCTTAGAGTTTGGAGTTTTTGGAGCAGCATTGAAGAAGTTACATAAATTTTTCTGAAAGTTATGATTTACAATGTTTTAAGTTCTGGAAGACCTATGCACAGCGCGAGGGCTGCCCAATAAAAATGCAACACACCTGCACATTTTGGCAATGTGCTCCCTCAGAGATTTTAACTCTGAAGTTAAGGGCTGCTGTGTGTCTACAGAAATTAAGTAGGTAGCCTTGCTGACACCGCTTTTCAGGTTGAACCACTAGCTCTTCTCATAGCTCTATGGCTGGTTGGAGGCCCATATCGTCCATAAGTTTTAACATGGAAGAAACAGCATCTTGGGGCAGATCTACAAGAAACTAACACAGCGCGGTGCCGCAAGTCATTTTGCTGCGCTGTGCTGCGTTAGTTTCGAAGCACATGGATGCAACATATTTACAACAATAAGTCACATCTCTGTGCTTCCCCCTGCGCTGGCGCTCAAACTGCTGCCTTGCGCCGGCGCAGGCACCCTTGCACCATGGTGCAAGGATGTCTGCTTCGTGGGGAGATTGTTTTTGTGCAGGAAGGGGTACCTTCCTGCACAAAAACAATCGATTGAGGTGATTTCCACTTCCAATGTGTGCTGTAGAATGCAGCACACACTGAAAGAGGAAATAAATGAGTAGAAATGAAAACATTTCTCCTCCTTGCACCTCGCTACCCCAACCCTAGGATGGCCTAGCATTTTTAAACATTTCCAGATTTACTATTTCTGGTAAATCTGGAAATGCATCGGTGGACATGGGTGTTGCGTGGGAACACCCACAGCAACACTCGTGTCACGCCCCTAACAGTGTTGTGTGAACAGGGGCGATATTTACAAGCACAGGCTAAGTCACGCATGGTGACTTTACCTGTTCCTGTAAATATCACTTAGCAGGTTGCGCCACCGATGCGTCCCGCAGCGTGATGCACCGGCGGCACAAGGGGCTTGTAAATCTGCCCCCTCGTATCCAAAATCATCGCTTGACTGGTTGGCCACTGAGGGTCACAGCAAAGCGCAGTCCATTGACTTAACATTTCTATTTGAGGTATCATTGTTTATTATGCCGTGTTTAAAAAAAAAAAAAATTATTACTCCTGATCTCCATACCTGAATATTATATTTTAGTGTCATATTACTTATTAAATGTTATAATCTTTTGACTAACTTAGTTTGGAAATGATCACATTTATTTTCCGACTGTGATGATGTTTCGTAAGTATTACACATTAACCATCTGCAGTTCTCCCCGTCCCGAGAAAGGTCTTGCTGCTTTGCTTGTGCACGAGCCCAGGCGTAAGCTAGGTACGTTTCTCTGAAATCAATGTGCCTAATAGGAATCTGATCACTTTGGCTTCGTGGGCACTCAGCCGCAGGTCACATCAGGACTGCAGCCTCTCTCTGCCATAGCGCAACACGTTACACCTCCCATTATTGCTTATGGCGTACAATGTACAGCGCCATAAACATGCAGCTATAATACCAGCATATGTAAAGCGAGCAGCTACCTCAGGCAAGGTGTCTCGGCTCTGAGCGGGGTCGGGAAGATTAAGCGAGCTTTGCCCAGAGTCACAAGGTGCTAGGCTAACCTGCCGCTGGCGATCGAACCGGGAGCCCCAGTGGTCCGGAGTCAGGCACCATGGCCGCTGCGCCACACCTCTTCCACATTAAACTCAAGGACCACACCAGCATTCCCAGTAGACCACAGCAGATAAAGCGTTGTTACCATTGCAGTGTGCCGAGTTCCAACACCATGTAATGTTCAATGGGCATCCCAGTATCCAAAATTAACCCTGTCGTGAAAAACGACAGCCTTTCAGCTACACAAGCTCAGCTTCACAATCCATGTAAAAAGCCCATGCACAGTATTCAGATGTCTAATATCAACCTCGCCGTATTAGTACAGGGTCGTTTCACAATGAATAGGTGCATGGACTTATGTTTCACCATCCTTTGAGAAAAACAGTTTAGAAGCGTTGTCTAGCTTCACAAACTATGCAGAGTCTTGTGTGTCTCTGCCCAGACTCATGTGTCCACGTACAATCTGAAGTGCCCATAATCTGCTATCAGAAGCCAAGAGTGGCCTCGCCGCCGATATACATTTCCATATGTCCATGACTCACCATATTAAAATAGAAAATACTTTAGACTCCAGATACAGCCTCCCAGAGCAGGCATACTCGCATGGCCACCAAGCGCAGCGTCCTTAGCTCAACGCCTGCCAGACAACGCAGCTGCCTGGATGCGAAAAGGCATCTTGTGGCCATTCTGAAAGCTTCCCTAGGAATGCATTCTGCCCATTGCTTAGCATTAGCTTTGCGGTTTGTAACTCATATGTTCTGCCTTTCTCTCTGCTGGCTTTATGGTTAGGCTGTCAAGCATGTCTTTGTCGCTCCCATGTAGCAAACCTTGTTCACCATCACTCCTTCTATTCTACCATGAGTTTTCGCTTCTTGTAAACAGGCATTTGTCACGTTTGTTGTATGTTCAAAGACAGAGGTCAAATGTTAGGCTCTATCTTCCAAATGAGCTTAGTGTTTACTTTTCTTTCTCTGACTTCAGAGTGAGAGGATTCATGTGACAATCTGGTCATATACTGTAAATGAACTGTGCAAATATTTCAGCATATATCAGAATTACGAAAGCACAAATGAAACATAAGAAAATGTAATTTGGAAGTGTTGTGGAAACATTTATTTTAATACAATCAAAACAAATCGGTTCACTAGGTGATGCCATTTCCACACATTATCGTTTGTGTGATGCATAATTTTATCAGTAAAATTGTACCATGCATACTTCACACTATGCTACTGCACTCTACACCAATCCACTCTTCAACACTCTATTCCATTCTATGCCCCTCAAGTCTAAGCCATCCGCTCTATGACACACTAGAAGACTCTACTTCATGACATGACACTCCACTCCACCACAACCCACTGTATGCCATTCTATTCCACTTCACACTGGGCCACTGTACTCCACTCCACTCTATGCCACTTCACACCACTCCACTCTACGACACTTCACTCTACAATATCCCACATTATGACACTCAACGACACTCCATGCCACTTTACTCTACTCTACCCCACTCTATGGCACTCTACTCTATTATACACCACTTGACTCTACTCCACTATAATGCACTGCACTCTACGCCACCCACTCCACTCTACTCCACAATACAACACTTTACATGACTCTACGCCCGTTCACAATAGCTCCACTCTACTCCACTATAACTCCACTCTGTGACAATCTACTACACTCCACTCTACAACGCTCTACTCAACTCTATGCTAGTATACACCACTCACCTTTACACCACTTCACTCTAGGCAACACCATTCCCCTCTACGCCTCTAGATCCTACACCACTCCACTCTACGCCACTCCATTTTATGACCCTCCTCTATGCTATGCCACTCCACTCTACACCACAGCACTCTACTCCACAACACCACTCCATAATACACCACAACATTCCACTACACTCTTCGCTACTTCACTCTATGTTGCTTCACTCTACACCACTCTCCTCTACGTAACTAGCTTTTAGCCCTGCTGAGCAGCAGCCACTCTGGTGTACAACATAGTTCAAACCCATTGGCAAAGCCAATAGCCCTTGCATAGGTGAAACCTATTGGCTTTGACAATGCTCTTTTTTTATTTACTACAATCGTATTTAGTACGGTCGGCGGCCACATCGGGCCATAGAGAGACTCTCTGCCTTTGAGGCATCCCATGAGTGCATCTGCCACGTAGAGACATCCATGGATTCGTGGTGTGGAGTGGGGCAGCTCCAGGTCCCCCACTGCCTTCCTCTGGGAAGGACAGCAGCGGTGCACGGCTCGACGAGAGGACGCTGCCAGCGACTGAGATGCCGTAGCAGCACTCCCGATCGCTGGCCCGGCCCGTGTGGATGCTTCATTGGGCAGGCTCCGCCTGGAGAGGAGAGACTAGTGTGAAGTGGGTACGTGCCCTATGGCTGAGGGCTCCCCACTCGGGCTGCAGAGATCCCTTGGCCTCCAGACGACCCCGGGGTGCGTCTGCCAAGGGGCAGCCTATTTAGGCTTGGGGTGCATGTTGGAGTGGCTGTGGGCTCCCCCGGGCTCTGGAACAACACAGCCCATTGTAGCAATTTGGTCAGCTGGAGTCCTAGACTGACATATACTCAGCAGTGAAGCTCCAGGTGGGAGCCGCACAAAAAGGCTGGGGCCCTGGGCCAGCGGTTTACACAACAGAGATCATACTGGGGCGGCCTGTGGGTATCGGCGGCAGAATCGCGGTGCAGCATGTTGCCTCTCCAGACACTGAGTGCGGTACGAGGACAGAGGGGACTATACCTGATTGGCCTACAGGGGCGACAACAGAGGACCTAGGAGATCTATAGGGCAGTGGCCTGCAGGACATAGCTGTTGGGTTTCCCTGCAGAGAGGGGGGTGGGTGCGCTTGCTGAGCATCCCGTGAAGCAATAGAGTGCCATATGCGACCAACTCTACCCCTCCCAAAAAGAAACAACCTACAGAAGAAACTGAGTGTGCCTAAAGGTATACCTGCAGGATAGTCGCCGCCGTCCCAGCCAGATGGTTCTCGTCCCCCCAGTCCTTGGTCACAGGAAAGGTGGCCACAGCGGTGGGGCCCCTGGCATTGCACTGTGACAAAAGACAATCTGCCGGGGACCGGAGTTAAACAGAGCATGCTGGATAAATACACAGCGACAGGAGTCCCAGCGACGACATCTGGGGATCAGGTGGTTGCCATGCCGGACAATGCAGCCCTCATGGCAGCCATTACCCAGTCAAGGGATATGCTTGAAGCGAAAATTGGAGCGGTGGCTTTTGATTCGCCAAGATCTCCGCAACGCAGTAGAACGCATCACAGAGCCCAAAACTTGCATCTCATCATACAAAGACTCTGTGGCTACCCTCCAAAAGGAAGTCTCAGCCTTGGATTCAATCAAAAAAATGGTCTGGCAGAGTGGGTTGGGGATGCGAAGGGACTGGTGCACAGAAATAATCTCTGCTTCATGGGATTTCCGGAGGTTTGCGAAGGCAATAACTCGGAACAATTTCTAACGACTGGGCTTAAGAATGGCTTCCCCCTGGCTCCCTATCACAATGCTTTGTAATAGATCGGTCTCATTGGGCCCTGCCTCATAAACCTCTGCCTGGGGCTAGAATGTGACCGATTATCGCAAAAATTCTTAATTACAATGATCGGGATGTAATCTTGCAGCAGGCCAGGCTCAAAGACTCACTACTTTATTCCTCATGCCGCATAATTATATTTCCTGATTGTACAGGGAGGGTTCAACAACGAAGGCACTCCTTCACTGAGGCGAAGGCATGACTCTGTGCCCTGAAACTCCAATATGCCTTATTATACCCAGCCCACCTTCGAATATCCTACAAATCACAATCTCTTTTCTTTGTTATGCTGGATGAGGTGTTTGCCTACACTGATGAAACTATCAAGACAAAACCACACACCTCCCCTAGGCTCGATTCGGACTCATCGTCTGTAGGGGGAAACAATAAATCATCAAAGCCCAAAGAGGAATGACAACATAGATCCAAGCACAGATCCAGAACCAGAAACCAGTCCCATGCAAAATCGGATGTCTCCCAGCGGAAATGATCTACTACACAATCGGTCTCTAGACCGCAAGATTTGGCAGATGCGGTGTATGATGCGGAACAGTACTCTTTAGCTACATCCCTTTAGAGACATTCTTTGACCCAAAAAAGACTCTTAAATGTCTCAGGGACAGTTATGTGGGATTAATTGGCGGGGGAGGACCATAGACCCCGTTGGGGCTGTGACCACCCCACCGCCACGACAGACACTCCAGCAGTTTTGAGGTATTGGGGAGCGGTGAGGGGGGAGGTTCTCATGGGGCAATTTCATGTTGTTGTTGTTTTTAATGCCATGTCATTACACTTGATGCTTGCAGTCCCCCAAGGGATGTCCGTCTATAGTGTTTCCCACTTACAATCGATTTACGCAGACTCGTGTCTCAGACAGGGAAAGAGGCCCCAGGCATGGAACTATGTACAGCTGGTTGGAATATACTAGGCATGCTGGACAAAATTAAACGGAGTGCTGTACTCTGACAGCCCAAGTGATATAGAGCTGATATACTACACCTACAAGAGACTCATCTCCTGGGCAACAAAGCATCCTGTTTTTCCCAGCTCGGATATGACCAGGTATATCACTCCGGATTCAGGGGCTCCTGTGGGGTGGCGATCCTGGCCCATCGCAGGGTTCCATTTGCTCACCTTAGATCCTGGTTGGACCCCCAGGGACGATATGCTAAATTAACAGGTACACTATAACGGGAGGTGGTTACCCTGGGAAGTGTTTACACTACCCCCCCCCCCCCTGACCTGGACCTTTGTCGAATGTCTGACAAGCACCTGGGCTGAGATCCCATGCAGTCTAAAAGTAGCTGGAGGAGATTGGAATGACATAATGTGCCCCTCTCGAGACAGACGGCATGGTGGTGGGAGGTTGGTGCTACAGCGGGAGTCCAGTTTGCAACACATGACAAACGGGGTTGGTCACAGGAAAGGTGGCCACAGCGGTGGGGCCCCTGGCATTGCACTGTGACAAAAGACAATCTGCCGGGGACCGGAGTTAAACAGAGCATGCTGGATAAATACACAGCGACAGGAGTCCCAGCGACGACATCTGGGGATCAGGTGGTTGCCATGCCGGACAATGCAGCCCTCATGGCAGCCATTACCCAGTCAAGGGATATGCTTGAAGCGAAAATTGGAGCGGTGGCTTTTGATTCGCCAAGATCTCCGCAACGCAGTAGAACGCATCACAGAGGCCAAAACTCGCATCTCATCATACAAAGACTCTGTGGCTACCCTCCAAAAGGAAGTCTCAGCCTTGGATTCAATCAAAAAAATGGTCTGGCAGAGTGGGTTGGGGATGCGAAGGGACTGGTGCACAGAAATAATCTCTGCTTCATGGGATTTCCGGAGGTTTGCGAAGGCAATAACTCGGAACAATTTCTAACGACTGGGCTTAAGAATGGCTTCCCCCTGGCTCCCTATCACAATGCTTTGTAATAGATCGGGCTCATTGGGCCCTGCCTCATAAACCTCTGCCTGGGGCTAGAATGTGACCGATTATCGCAAAAATTCTTAATTACAATGATCGGGATGTAATCTTGCAGCAGGCCAGGCTCAAAGACTCACTACTTTATTCCTCATGCCGCATAATTATATTTCCTGATTGTACAGGGAGGGTTCAACAACGAAGGCACTCCTTCACTGAGGCGAAGGCACGACTCTGTGCCCTGAAATTCCAATATGCCTTATTATACCCAGCCCACCTTCGAATATCCTACAAATCGCAATCTCTTTTCTTTGTTATGCTGGATGAGGTGTTTGCCTACACTGATGAAACTATCAAGACAAAACCACACACCTCCCCTAGGCTCGATTCGGACTCATCGTCCGTAGGGGGAAACAATAAATCATCAAAGCCCAAAGAGGAATGACAACATAGATCCAAGCACAGATCCAGAACCAGAAACCAGTCCCATGCAAAATCAGATGTCTCCCAGCGGAAATGATCTACTACACAATCGGTCTCTAGACCGCAAGATTTGGCAGATGCGGTGTATGATGCGGAACAGTACTCTTTAGCTACATCCCTTTAGAGACATTCTTTGACCCAAAAAAGACTCTTAAATGTCTCAGGGACAGTTATGTGGGATTAATTGGCGGGGGAGGACCATAGACCCCGTTGGGGCTGTGACCACCCCACCGCCACGACAGACACTCCAGCAGTTTTGAGGTATTGGGGAGCGGTGAGGGGGGAGGTTCTCATGGGGCAATTTCATGTTGTTGTTGTTTTTAATGCCATGTCATTACACTTGATGCTTGCAGTCCCCCAAGGGATGTCCGTCTATAGTGTTTCCCACTTACAATCGATTTACGCAGACTCGTGTCTCAGACAGGGAAAGAGGCCCCAGGCATGGAACTATGTACAGCTGGTTGGAATATACTAGGCATGCTGGACAAAATTAAACGGAGTGCTGTACTCTGACAGCCCAAGTGATATAGAGCTGATATACTACACCTACAAGAGACTCATCTCCTGGGCAACAAAGCATCCTGTTTTTCCCAGCTCGGATATGACCAGGTATATCACTCCGGATTCAGGGGCTCCTGTGGGGTGGCGATCCTGGCCCATCGCAGGGTTCCATTTGCTCACCTTAGATCCTGGTTGGACCCCCAGGGACGATATGCTAAATTAACAGGTACACTATAACGGGAGGTGGTTACCCTGGGAAGTGTTTACACTACCCCCCCCCCCTGACCTGGACCTTTGTCGAATGTCTGACAAGCACCTGGGCTGAGATCCCATGCAGTCTAAAAGTAGCTGGAGGAGATTGGAATGACATAATGTGCCCCTCTCGAGACAGACGGCATGGTGGTGGGAGGTTGGTGCTACAGCGGGAGTCCAGTTTGCAACACATGACAAACGGGGTTGGTTTGATAGATACGTGGAGATGACTACATCCCATAGCCCAAGAGTTTACATATTCCTCAAATACGCATGACTCCTTTGTCTGCTTAGACTATATATTTATACAATTGGGATACATTCATAGAATGAAGGGGGCGGAGATATTGCCCAGAGGACTCTGTGATCACTCCCTGGTGACAGTGGAGCTATCACTAGGTCCGCAACATCCGTCGTTCTGTTGGCGCCTTTCATCGTGGCACCTGCAGGACCAACAGTAGAAACTACATATGCACCAAGCATCATAGATTATTTTGGGCACAACATGGGATCGGTGGAGTCCCTAGATGTACTGTGGAAGGCCATGAAGCCTACCATGAGAAGCACTGGTATATCCTTCTGTGTGGAGCAGCGCCACAAGAAACGGGAGGAACTGACTCAATTTGAGGCTCAACTCACTGAGCTTGATCAGGAGAGCAAGGGGTTGAGGGAAACATCGCGCGCCGACAACTACTCCTCACACAACAGCTGTACTCTAATGAACTATTAGAGGAGGCATGACTAGCTACATGTAGCAGGATATATCAGTGGGGGGACAGGTCTAGTGCACTACTGCACAGGCTTTGTCAGTGGGCGCTACAGTCATGCTCCATTTCCGATATCCAGGGTCCTGACGGAACAATACTGATGAATCCAGCTCAAATCACCACGAGTGTTGCTGACTATTATGCAGAACTCTATGCTCCGAAAGAAGTCCTACCAATAGCCATAATCCATTGTTTCTTAGATGATCTGCCCCCAAGGCATTATCGGACGAGGTACGGGACGAACTCGACGGTCCAATATCAGTTGACGAACTGGCGTACGCACTGAGCGAGATGCGCTCTGGTAAAGCTCCTGGGCCCAATGGTTTCCCCAGTGAATTTCTGTAAGCCGTTCCAGGTTCAGTTCCTTCCCCACTACCTGGAAGTGATTCATGCTGCTATAGACACAGGATGCCTTCCACTGGACTGGAGACACACGTAGGTGGTCGTCTTTCTAAAACCAGGCAGACCCCCCACGAATACCACTCAATATACCTTCCCATTTCATTATTGAATGTTGAGGCTAAGCTGATGGCTAAAGCCATTGCAAATCGCTTATTGCCCCACATCTCCAATTTCATTCACCCAGACCAGGCGGGCTTTATGCCCGACCGCGCTACGAGGCATAATATCCGTCGGGCCCACAATGCCATTGCGGCAGTGGATTGGTTGGAGTACCCGGTGACCCTGCTCTTAGGAGGCATCGATAAAGCCTTGGATTCGCTTAGTTGGACTTACCTCTTTGCACTGCTAAGTAGATTGAGCTTTGGCCCTTGGCTTCTGGCTTATACACAACTCTTGTATACAGATATTACAGTGTCGGTGCGTGTGGCAGATGCCACCTCCCAGACATTCTCTATTGGGCGAGGGACTCGCCAGGGATGCCCCATCTCCCCATACCTGTTCGCGCTCGTTATGGAGCTGTTTGCAGCATGGGTCAGAATGGATGCTCAACCCCAGGGCTTTGAATGGGCCTGGGTTCATCTTGGACTGCATAGCGCTGTATGCGGATGATGTTCTGTTTTTCCTCACTGATCTTAACCGGTCAGGGTGTAGGATACTTCACATCATGCAGATCTTCAGAGAAACATCCGTCCTCTATATGAATGCCCGTAAATTGTTCCTCTGGCCTTTAAAGGGGGGGGACAAACCTGGGCATCTGGTCCAGGGAGATAACGGTGGTCACGGAGGGCTTCAAGTACCTTGGAGTATGTCAGGTTCCTTCCCTAGCTGAGTTATTTATTTATTAATTTATTTGAAGTTTTATATAGTGCTGGCCAGACCCAAGGGTATCGGAGCGCTTTACAACAGTTGCATTGCAAAAGACCAAAAATATAAGTAACAAAAATACAGTAAAAGTATCAAGCATGGACAATGAGTTTCAGCAGGTTAAATAACCAAGGGGCAATAAAGACTTGAGGTGCCTTCGCCGTGTGGGATAGTCTAAGGTCGCGTTCCCATCCAGGGAGTAGTCATCAGCACTTCTGCGGCTC
Source organism: Triturus cristatus (assembly GCF_964204655.1). Lineage (NCBI taxonomy): Eukaryota > Metazoa > Chordata > Amphibia > Caudata > Salamandridae > Triturus > Triturus cristatus. Next base: position 210,831,153 of record NC_140591.1, on the reverse strand, counting down.
AAGACCCTTCGCTAGGGAATGTTCCAGGAAAATAATTTTGAGCTGTCCTTTGAATCTTGCGAAGGGGAGAATTGCTCTGATGTGGGGGGGAATAGCATTCCAGATTTTAGGTGCGTTGCCCGCAAAGGACCAGGCCGCGTTTTTTTGCTTGCGTGCTTTCAACGGTATGAGTAGTAGAGTGTTCGAGCTCCGGAGGTTCCTGGTCTGACCGGCTTTTTGAGTTTGGAGGCTACGTATTCAGGTGTTCCTGTGTGAAGGGCTTTGTGGGTGAGGCAAGCTGTTCTGAAACTGCCCGCAGTTCAACTGAGAGCCATTTTAGTTCTCTGAGTGCAGGTGACATATGGTCAAATTACTTCACTCCTGTGACCATTCTAGCTGCTGCATTTAGCGTTATTTTGGGGGGGGGGGGGAAGGTGTGCCTGAAAGGGCTGCAATGCCGTAGTCTACTATAGATAAAAATAGTGATTGGGTAGCTTGTTTAAGGTCCTTGGGTGGGATGAAAGGCTTTATTTTGCTTAGTAGCTTCAGGTTGAGGAAGGCACTCTTGGCGGAGTTTTTAATGTGTTTGGTCATGTTCAGTTTCGTGTCTAGAGGGAAGCCTAGTGATTTTACTGAGTTCGCCAGGGTAATGTTTCCGTTGAGTGCATCGATCGCATTTAGCGATTGCTCAAGTCTCTGAATGTCATCACTGGAGGTGGTTTCCAGGTAGATCTGTGTGTCGTCCGCATACATTGATATTGGCATTTCTGAGTAGGGTTGTAAGTGGTTCCATGTAAATGTTGAAAAGTTGCGGTGAGAGCACCGAACCTTGGGGGACTCACCTGCAGACAGGATGTAGTTCGGACGCAAAGCTTTTGATTTTTATTCTTTGAGTGCGAATGTGGAGGAAGGAGGAGAACCATTACAAGAGCACCTCATCTAGACCTGCCCTTTCTTGAAGCACCTTAATGAGGAGTTTGTGGTCGACCGTATCGAAAGCTGCCAATAGGTTTAGGAGAATGAGCAGGCAGCATTTGTCCGCATCCAATGATTTGTGGATGTCATCAATGACGTTGAGGACCGCGGTTTCCGTGCTGCAGCCCTTTCTGGAACCCGATTGGTGGGCGTCGAGTAGGTTGATGCTATCCAGGTGTTGAGTAAGTTACAGGAGCACGCATCTTTCTAGGGTTTTGGATAGGAGAGGTAAGTTAGAGACTGGTCTGAAATTATTCAGATCTTTTGTGTCTAGGCCTGGTTTCTTTAGCAGTGGCATGACTTACTCGACTTTGAGACAGTCAGGGACAACTCTGGATCTCAGGGAGCTGTTTATGATCTTGCACCAGAGCTGGGCAAGGGAGAGTTTAAGCTTTTTGGTCAGTTGTGGAGGAAGAGGATCTAGAGCATTTGAGGAGGGCTTGGATGTGGAGATCAGGTTGACTATCTCAGCTTCCTGTAATTTTATTTATTTATTTAGAAAGTTTTGTGTAGCGCGAACAAGACCCTGGCGGATATCAGAGCGCTTTACAGGGCAAATATAGGTGACAGAAATACACATAAAAATAATATAGGTTAGACTAATACATAAGTAGTAGCTATTACATACTAGCAAATATATTCACGGTTGTATAATAGGGATGAAAGATTTCCAGGCTTTTGAAGGGGGCTTGGATGTGATGTTTTTGGTCCCAGGCGAGATGATCTTGCTGAGGGGAGTGATGTTGATGTCCAGTGAGAGCTCAATCTTGTTGATCTTGTCCTCAAAGAAGTTTGTGAAGTTGTTGCAGAGCTCTTTGAAAGCTTGCACTGAGGAGGTAGCGGCTTTGGAGGTTTATTGTCTAATGATGTTCAGGAGCTCCCTGGGCCTGTTTTTAGCGTTATCCAGTGCGGTGCAGAAAAATGAGGTTTTCCCGTTCAGGATGTGTTTTTTATACTACCAGCGAGCTGCTTTGAGTTGCGCGCGGAGGATGTCGGAAGGATTGCTTCTCCATAGTCTCTCTGTGCTTTTAGTTGTCTCCTTTTGGAGTTGATGTCAGTGTTAAACCATGATCTTGATGGACTGCTCCTATTTTTTTTTTATTTCAGGGGGGCTAATTGATCCAGAATGGAGGTCATATTTGAGATGTAATGCGAGGTGAGATCAGTTGCGGAGAGGTGATCAGAGGAGCTGGGGGGAGCAAGCATATCCGTTCCTCTAGGTCCGCTAGGGGAATCTGCGATAGATTTCTGGACCATTTTGGGGGGGGGGTCTAGTGGGGTGGGCTGGAGTACAGCCCTTTGGTTGATATGGAATAGCATGTTGTGGTGATCGGACCAGTCCACGAGGAGGACGTGGTCGATCGTCACTGTGTCATGTTGAGCGATAATGGCATCTAAGGTTGCTCCTTTCTTGTGCGTTTCTTCTGAGCAGAATTGGGTCAGATTGTTGTCCTGAAGAAGATTGTTTAGGTTTAGAATTAGCAAATTGTTTGCCTCATTCCAACGTAGGTTGAGATCACCGAGAATTAGGTTGTTTGAGTTACCGAGTGAGCAATGAGCAATCAGGTCAGACAAGTGTTCTCCGAATGCGGAGGTGTTGCCTGGGGGATGATATAGAAGATGGCAGAGAATTGCTCTGTTGTCATTTGTCTTGATGTTGGCTGTAAGACATTCGATGGTGCTATAATTGAAGGTGTCCATTTCTACAACGGCAATGTTGTTCTTATGTATGATTGCTATACCTCCACCTCTTTGGTCTTTTCTGTCCTTGTTGATGATAGAGAAGCCCGGGGGCACCAACATATCTAGGCTTCGTGCAGAGAATTCGTTTAGCCATGTCTTGGTGATGAACGCAATGTCTATGTAATGGGAGAGGATGGTTTCTGCTAATTCTGTTGCGTGTTTGGAGGCTGATCTACAGTTTATGAGCATGCAGTTGGTAGTGTGCTCCTCTTTAGTCTGTTTGTTTACGGGGGCTCTGGGTATGGCAGGAAGGAGGGCCGGGGGTCTTGGTCAATTCAGGGTGCGGTGGTCCCTTCCAAAACCGGTGATCACTTGGATCTTGGCTTTAGGCGAGGCTGTATGGGGAGAGTCGTAGGATAAAGATACCTCCGCCGCCTCCTTAGAGGACATGGCTGCTTTGGTTCTTCTAGGTCTCTGGGTTCGGTACTCTGCATTGGTTTCTCTGCATCTCTGTGTCAGGGTCTCAGGGGTGGTTGGGAGCTCACTCAGGCGTGGCACGTTGTCCGGTCTTAGATGGGTTGTGCTGGAAGGAGTGGGAGTCCGTTGCGGAGTGAGCCTAGTCTTTCAGGCCGAAGTCGAGGTTGTTTAAGATTTAGCTCTGGCCCAGGGTTATCAGTTCTAGCTGTCTTTCTAGAAGGGCTAGACATTGCTCCATGTTTTCCATGGCGGGGGTAGGGGCGACTTGGGCAGGGGCGTCTCGGGAGGAGGTGGGGATGTCAGTGTTGTAGGGCCTCTTGGTGTAGGAGCTGACCGCATTAGGGACCGTGGGCAGGGAGCGCAGTGGGTCGTGATGCGCCATTGCCGACCAATTTCCTGCGGCAGGGGTGAGGTGTCTAGAGGTCTGTGATTGCAGGTGAGGATCGTTCCTAGCTTGAGGGTTGGAGTAATCAGGGGGAGGAGGATGGGGGTGGCATTGGGCGGGAGGTTGTAGCTCTTGGTTCGTGGGGGTGGGGGTGCAGGAGGTGACTTGTGTATGCAGGGTGGTTGTTCTGGTATCAGGCATGGGGGTGGTTGATTGTCTCTTCTGGCAGGGAGGACTGGCCGGGGGTATGGAGTAGGGCAGGGAGGGAAGGGGCTTGTGCAAGGGGGCGATTCGCAGCGAGGGGAAGAGAGAGTCAAAGGCCTCTAGATTCTCATTGTTGGATTGAATCAGAACTGTGCCATTCATGTAAATGGTCACATAAGTGTTGCCGTTCCGTATAGTTATGTGAAAGAAATTTGGCCTCCATGATGACAAAGACTAAAGCACAACTCAGGACCTGGTCTCACCTACCCCTGTCGCTGTTTTGCCAATCTGTAATTTTTAAAACGGTCTCCCTCCCAAGCCTACTCTATCAGATACAGAATCATCCATATCCAATCCCGAACACATGGTTCAGGCAGATGAATGCATTGCTGGGCCAGTTCCTTTGGGGTGGGGGGTCTGCCCGGGTTGCCTTGAGAGCCTGTTTCCAATCTACGTACTGTGAGGGAATGGCTACTTTGGATATACAGGCATATTATGCAGCGTCCCATATTTTGGTCTTAAATGAATGGTGGTACAGGGCTAGGCAGGAGCCGCCATACATGCTAGAATGTTGGCTATTGGGTGAGACAACATTACATACAATTCTCTACTCCGGTGCGATGCTGCGAACCATCCTACCAGCTACAAAGACTGTTTTCAATTCAATTCCAATTCTTTATTTCGGCCATATAGACCATAAAAGATGCAATGCAAACATTACAAACATTAAAACATTATTTTAAAACACATTTAAATAGAGTCCGCTCTCCCAGCGAGGAGTGATTTAAAATTGCATTAGAAAGTTCAAGGGGCTTCAGAGGATTTTTCTTTCTGATCAACCATATGGCCATAAGAAATTTGGAAACAGCGAACACAATGTGGCCCAGGGTGCTAGTTTTCAAAATCCTGTATGCCTGTGCATACTCTCTGAACCCCAGGTTCTTACAGAGCGGTGCTATCCAGTATTTTCTGGGCCTTTGGTATGCAGGGCACACAAACAAGATGTGGGGGTCATCTTCCACATGGTTGTTACAGCAGGGACATGTTTTATCGCCCCCATTTGTCCACTTGCAGGTGTATGAATTAATAGGTAGTGTGCTAAGCCTCCATTGAACATACAGTTTCCTCGCCAGGCTGGGAACAATAAAATCCATAAAAGGTTCAAAAACATAAGAATTTTTGGATTCTAAAAATCGCAAAGTTAGGGTGCCGCTATTTTGAGCGTCCATCAAGTGAGCAAGGGACCTGGCTTTGTAGATTTGTGCCAGGGCTTTGCGCGAGATTGTTTGGCAGCCTCGCGCGGGGTCCTCCCACAGGACACGGAGATTGATGGCAGACAGTTCATTTTCCACAAAGGTGAGCCAGGGGATTTTGCCACTGCAGTTTAAACTCATCACATGGGTGAGATCCTCCCTATAATGATGAAGTTCGTCCGTAGACCAGAGCCTGTGCCAGAACTTCACTGGCTTTGGCACAAGCTCCTCTGCAATAGGGGGGAGACCCATGTCCATTCTCAGAGGCTGAAGTGGCGTGGCACTTGGAAGGGCTAGAAGGCGCCTTAAAAAACTATTTTCCACTGTTGATAAGCCCTTCACCGCTTTGTATCCCCATAGCTCACTGCCATACATGGCCGCAGCCTTGGCCTGGGTCTTGTAAGTTTCAAGGGCCGGGCTTATGGGCTTGAAGGAAGAAGTATTAGCCACTTTCAGGATTGCACCCGACAGTTGGGATAATTTGGCCTTAGATCGTACTATCTGTCGGTCCCATGCTAAATTTTCCTGCAGTGTTACCCCCAGATATATGAAGGTGGACACCCTCTCAAGGCTGGCGGTCCCCAGGGTGGGATTGGGCCTAGTTTTGGTTGGTGGGTTGAAGATCATGAACTTGGTCTTTTCTGTGTTTACCTCCAACCCATGCTGGTGACAGAAAAGACCAAATCCATCCAGGATCCTCTGGATCCCATGGGGGATTTTGAAAGGAGGAGGGTGTCGTCGGCAAACATGATTGCCGGTACCTTCCTACCTGCCAAACAGGGGGCGTCGTTGTCCTTGACGTTTTCCAGGTGTGAGATGACGTTATTAATGAATAAGCAAAACAGGGTCGGTGCCAAGACACAACCCTGCCTCACACCTCGACGGACAGGAAACCTGGATGAAAGTTTGCCATCTTTCCCACACCTGACTTGAGCATAGTTGTTCTCATGCAGCCTGGCTAAGATGTTAAGTAGCTGGGGGGGAATTCCTAACTTTTCCAGCACCCCCCAAAGTTTCCTGCGCGGGACTAGGTCAAAGGCTGACCTCAGATCCACGAAGACCATGTACAATCTCCCCCCCTCGATCCTCACCGTCTTCCAGTAGAGGAGAACGAGGCGGAAGATCTGGTCCATGGTCGACGTGTTTTTCCTGAAGCCAGCCTGCAGGGGACTCATGATGTCATTTTCCTCCACCCAGTCTAATAGATGGTTCAAAATAAGGCGCGCAAAAAGCTTTTGGGGAACATCTATCAGGCTAATAGGCCTGTAGTTTGCCGGACTCAAAGGGGACCCTTTCTTGTAAATCGGAACTATTTCAGCCCCTAGCCAAGAGGACGGGACCGCCATACCTCCCAAAATAGCATTAAAAAGAACAAGAAAGTACGGGGCCCAGATGTCAGGGTGGTATCTGAACAAATCACCGGGTAGCTTATCCAACCCCGGTGCCTTCCCCAGCGCTAGGCGCTCCAGTGCTAGCTTCACCTCCCCCAAGGAAAATTCCAAGGCCACATCTGGAAGACAGGGGGACTCCGCCACCATCCCTTCCGGCCAGAGAGTGGTTTCTTGATATAGTGTCCCAAAGTGGGCCTCCCAAATAGAGGGGGCAATATTGGGTTCTACTGCGGATAGCAGATCCCCTGTTCCATTGTTTACCAGAGCCCAAAATTTCCTAGAGTCTTTGGATTTGAGGGCTTCAGTCAGTTCATGCCAGTGGTTCCAATCCCACTCTGCCCTTGCGTTGGCCAGTGCTAACTTGTACCCCCTCCTAAGGGCTGCAATCTTCACCTTATCGCTACCCTCTTTAATTGCGGAAAGAAGCTCAGACTTAGTTTTCCTGCAGGTGGAGGTGTACCAAGTCGGAGCGCGAGTCTTTTTCCTTCTAGTGGGCAGGGCCGGATTGAAGACATCTGCAAAGTCCCTCACTAAGGCCTGGTGAATGCCAAATAGTCTCTCATTGTAGTCAGAGGGTCTTGGTTGATTGATGAGAGCATCCACCTCCTGGAACCTGGGGAGTGCTATGCCATAGAGGTTTTTTATAGCTTCTTCTTTATCAACTAGCTTCCCCCATTTCGCCCGGCGCCTGCTTGTAGTGAGTAGTATGTCTCCCTGGTCGACTCCAGAATCGGTAGTTAGCAGCCCTATAGCAGGGGCTGGGTGCTGGATCTCCAACAAAAGGGAATTGTGGTCACTGTCTGTCCTCGGAATCACTCTAAAATCTTGAACTTTGGGCCACAGGGAAATATCTATAAAAATGTAGTCCAGCCTTGACTCATGGCCCTTTTTGTTGAAAGTACACACCGAAGGAGTGTCAGAGGGGGTGCGTCCGTTACACGCCCTCAGTGCAAAGTTCAGAGTGAGAGAGGTAAGTTGTACTGCCAACGGAGACCAAGCTTTGGGGTGAGGTGAGGAGGAAGGTGGGACTCCCCAGTGGTCATCCTCGGCAGTAAAGGCACCCTCCATTAGACCTTCCAGGGGTTCAAAGTGGCAGTTGAAATCTCCTCCCATCACTATTTTCAAGTCACCTGGCAGTTGCCCTAGAAAAGATGAAAGATCAACTAGGGTTGGGGATTCCTTGCCCACAGCGACTGGTCGAGAGTAGACGTTAACAATAGCCCATGTACTTTTGCCAGGCCATCTGAGGAGCACCCACTGAATGTCCTGTGAAAGTGTATCCATTCTTTCCACCTGACACCCAATGTGGCTCGCCACCCAGATTGCTAAACCTCCCGAGGGTCTCCCCCTCCCATTCGACTTTGCCGGGATTTCAAAAATGTCATATCCCCTCCTAAGCTGTGGTGCCCTAGCCCATGTCTCCTGGAAGAGGAGGATGTCACTTTTACTGACCAAAGTTTCCCACTCCGGGGTATCCACCTTACTTAAAATGCCAGCTACATTCCAGGAAAGGATAGTCAGGCCTGGACCTTGAAATTGCGGACCTGCTTCACTTGGTGCAGACGGGATGTCATGTGCAAAATTACCCAAGTCACCCAAACCAGTAGTAATGGGCGACTGGGTGGGTAATTCAACAAGCTCCACCAATTGCGTTGTAAGAACAGTTGGTGTGTTTGGTGGATCCTCATCTAAAACTTGGATGCTTCCCAGGGCGGCCCCCCCCTCATTTGCAGGGGCCAGGGACCTTTTTTCATTTACGGGAACAGATGTACCTTCCCCCCTGAGTGTAGACCCATAGGCAGAATTTACTGGGTGTTGTGGAGTGACCCCCCTTATTGGTCAATCTACTTGGTCCAGGCAGGAGAATCTATTCTGATGGACAAAATTGCCATGGGCGGGCAGTGTGTTGTGCTTGGGTCTGTACCGTGAGCCATCTACGGCGAAGCCCACTCTGGTCCAACTCTGTTCCCTCCCCACTACTAAGTTGGAAACATTTGGGTAGAAGTGTGAGAGGGACACTAATTCTATGTTGGACTTATCCGGCCTTACCAGCCAGTTACAAATGTAAGGGGCAACCAGTGGGCTTTTAAAACTAATTATGATACAGTCCCCTACCCTGTTTTTGGGGGTGATTCCGATCCATGGGATCCTTCTGACCATCAACACATCACCTTTGATGTTAGAGGGGAGGGGCCTGTTAATATTAAGCCAGCTAATTACCTTATTACGGAGTGAGTCCTGTGGCTCTCTGGTGTCGCCAGTGAGCTCAGGAACTCCCACCATAATCGCTGTGTGGGGCACAGCCTCAGGGGGCAGATTGACCGCCCTGCGCCTAGTGTTGGGGCTAGTGGGGCGACCAGTATGTTCATTGTTAACTCGCCCCCCACTCGTTGGAAGGGGTAGTGTTGGTTGCTTAGATCTTCTAGGTGCAGGGACAGGGGGCCTAGACATTTGTGAAGAGGGCAGTGGGGGAGCATGACTACCTGTAACACTGTGTTGTGCCCCAGCCGGGGCCTGTATGCTTGTTCCAGCAGTAGATGGTCTATTCCCTACAGATTCCCGGGGAGCCGTCTGTGCACTTGGACCCAACCCCCTGCTAGGACTATTCCTGTTATGTGCGTTTTCTATAGCCCTGAGTCTAGCAGCTATGGAGTCCAATTTTACAGACAGGGGCTCCAACAGGCTCCTAAGGATGTCCCTAAAAGAGCCAATTAGAGCCTCTGCCGCATTAGGAGGATTTCCACCAAATATGAACGGCCCGGAACACCCAGGTACCACTGTGGCTAATGGCGAGTCTGGTTGATCAGACCCAATTCCCGGGGAAGTAACCACGGGAGAAGCCGAAATGTCTGAGCTAACATCTAATGTTGGGTTGGTTTTATCCACTTTGGCCCTTTTTGTCCCTCTAAGCTTCCTTGACCTTTTCCTTTTCGGAGGATGGTCCGCTCTACTGCCTACGGGATCTGTTGGCGCTGCAACTTGCCCTTCATCCTGCGCCTTAGACATTTCCGCACAGTTCATATACGGAGTGGTCTCCACCACCCCCGAGGGACGCAGAGACTCGCTATCCCTCAGTAGATTAGACGGGGTCCTAAGTTGTTGGAGGACTGACTCGATTGTCTGATCAATGCTATCCATGAGAGATAGATGGGTGACGTCAAGGGGTATTGGAGTACTAACATCGATGGAAGAAGAGTCCGAGGGGTCCACTGAAACTGACGCGTTTTCTAAGTTTACCTCAAGGAGAGTGTCTGATACTGTGCGACCTTTGCTAGCCGCAGCACTGGTCTTCGGAAAGAATTTTTCCAGTGTGCTAGAGCACTGTTGGGCAGCCTTACTCCTGGATACTCTAGTAGCCATGGCGAGAGGAACAGTCAAAGCCGCAGGCTGATGGAGTATGGAGAAGAGCCTTGAGACAGGGACAAAGTTAGAGGGGGGGCCCGGTCCGGTCTCTGCCGGCCTCTAACGGCCTAAAACGGCCCGCTCTTTGCCCGGTCTTCGCCCGCTTCCTCGTCCGCCCGCGTCCCGCGTACGCGTTCAAGGCGGGGTTAAAGTAGAGGAGGAGAGAAGGGGGCGGGAAGAGGAGCCAGGTGCGCGCGGTGGACGGCGCAAGCACTTCTGGACCTCGCAGTCCCGCTCCCTATGCAGGTGGCGTCTGAAGCACTCCCCCAGCCGAGGTGACCGAGCCGAAATGCTCCCAGGCCACGCAGAAAGTCTTGGAAAGGGCTCCGCTGCTGATAGTGCCCCTGGAACGGCCAAAAACACTGTCCACAATTCTTCCCGCTACACGAGCGGCACCCGCGCCAGCGGGGGCCGCGAGGAGTTTAATACACTTCCAGGAAGGTCCAGGGAGGTCCGAGGGAGAAGGGGGCGGGAAGAGGAGCCAGGTGCGCGCGGTGGACGGCGCAAGCACTTCTGGACCTCGCAGTCCCGCTCCTTATGCAGGTGGCGTCTGAAGCACTCCCCCAGCCGAGGTGACCGAGCCGAAATGCTCCCAGGCCACGCAGAAAGTTTTGGAAAGGGCTCCGCTGCTGATAGTGCCCCTGGAACGGCCAAAAACACTGTCCACAATTCTTCCCGCTACACGAGCGGCACCCGCGCCAGCGGGGGCCGCGAGGAGTTTAATACACTTCCAGGAAGGTCCAGGGAGGTCCGAGGGAGAAGGGGGCGGGAAGAGGAGCCAGGTGCGCGCGGTGGACGGCGCAAGCACTTCTGGACCTCGCAGTCCCGCTCCCTATGCAGGTGGCGTCTGAAGCACTCCCCCAGCCGAGGTGACCGAGCCGAAATGCTCCCAGGCCACGCAGAAAGTCTTGGAAAGGGCTCCGCTGCTGATAGTGCCCCTGGAACGGCCAAAAACACTGTCCACAATTCTTCCCGCTACACGAGCGGCACCCGTGCCAGCGGGGGCCGCGAGGAGTTTAATACACTTCCAGGAAGGTCCAGGGAGGTCCGAGGGAGAAGGGGGCGGGAAGAGGAGCCAGGTGCGCGGGGTGGCGGCGCAAGCACTTCTGGACCTCGCAGTCCCGCTCCCTATGCAGGTGGCGTCTGAAGCACTCCCCCAGCCGAGGTGACCGAGCCGAAATGCTCCCAGGCCACGCAGAAAGTCTTGGAAAGGGCTCCGCTGCTGATAGTGCCCCTGGAACGGCCAAAAACACTGTCCACAATTCTTCCCGCTACACAAGCGGCACCCCGCTGTTTTCACATTATGGAGGCAGGTCCTGCACTGCTTGGGATGTTGGGGCCGACTGACCGGGGAGACCCCCTTTTGGCATAATGGTCATCTGTCTCAGCTCTCGGCGCTGACTGGATTTAGTGGATAGGAGAACATAGGTATTTCTATGTTGGGGTGGTCATGCGAAGACTGATTTTAAAATCATTTCAAGAGTCTTAGAGGGAATTTGATATGCCCAATACATAATTCTACAAGTATCTCCAGTTCAGGCATGCCCACTCACCGTCAACTATACACCTAGACGCCCGGCTGGATTTCAACTCCATTGAGGCCAAGGTTTTTATGGGTGACCTGGGTGACCATAAGATTACCAAAATATATAACACAATAGTTACTGACAGTCATAGCAAACTGGCAACACTTTGAGAGGCCTGGCAAGGTGACATGGAACAGTTGGACAGTTGGACGAGGACTGTGGCAATAGAATCCCCATGTGGGGAGGTCATAGCATCAGGTCTTAGACTTATACAATTTAAATACCTCCACTGGGTCTACTTCACTAGACGTAGACTGTGGAGGGCTGGTCGTGGTGGACTCCCCTATGTGTCTGAGATGTAATTCTGAAGAGGGCACTTGGTTTCACATGGCCTGGCACTGTGTGGTGCTTCAAGGGTTCTGGCAGAGGGTCTTGAGCTCCCTTTCAGAGGTCCTGGGTTGGGACGTGCCCACCTTGCCAAAACTAGCCCTCTTGCATGTTACAGACGGTATAGGAGGTAATAAATATAAACCCCAGCTATTGTTCTTGGGACTTACAGTGGCAAAGCACGACATATCCAGGCCATGGAGGGCTTCATCACCTCCTCGGTGGAGTTGTGAGTAAGGGAATGGATTTCTGTATGGGCTTGGAAATACCAATTTTTAAAGTGAGAGGATGTCCTCAGAAACATTCCAAGATATGGGGAAAATGGGCAGACTACCGAGGTCTGTATCTGGTGCCGGTTCCATCAATTTCGCAGGCTGCAGAGACATTGCCATAATGGCTTGGGGGGAAGCTTTCTTAGTCTATATCCTCAATTATAAAGGCTGGGGGGGCAGTGGGAAGTTGATATTGGGTAATGTTATTCGCGCCATGGCAATTGGTTTTCTATGTGTTAATGTTGTATCTAGAATTAGAACTGTCGATATCAGCAATATTATTCTACACATCGGTGTATACGTCAATATTCCAGGTTTCACCTGGGTGTGTATGGCTATACGGCAGAATAAAAACTGTTTTGGACTGACTAAAGCCTAATATGGGGAATCGAGCAACAACATTTGGCGACTCAATCCATAGATTGAAATGTTCGTAAAATCAAATTTGCCCATAGCTGTGTGCTCAAATAAAATACCTGTGTAGCAAAATTATATGATAGCTGCTTGTGATTAATTAAAACCAATCCAGCAGACTACATCACAGAGCATGCATGGCAAGTTAAAACGACTGAACAAGAAAACATGTCTTGCTCTGGGTAATAAATGATGAAGATTAATTAATAGTATTTCTTAGATGTAAGAGGGCACTCATGCCCTAGAGGCAAACAGTCTATTACTATTACAGCATGTGCACTGAAGGGCATTCAGATGAGAACAAAGTGCAACCAAATAACCCTTCACAAAGGTGTTCGCATCAGTTTATGGCTGTAGGGTTGCTTTTTTAATTTGGCTTTGAATCAATCACTGTGCTTCTGTTGCGCCGTGGCTCTGTATTAATAATACTAGCCGAGAACACTTGCTGAAGTGACTGTTCTGATCTCTGAAGCGACCAATCATTTTTCAAAGTCGCTCCTCAGAAACGTGTTTTTAGTCGTGTTCTGATTTGGGGACTTCGGCACGCGCTCCCGCACCTGTCACTGTGAAATGTTAGAGCTCACTCCGTCTGAATCCAGCCTTTTTCCTAATTGCTGTGAATATTTCTGTTTCTCTTAATTAGATCTTACAAGACATGTATGCGTGGTTAACTAACAGCCTCTATAATGAATAAAAAATAAAGGGACAAACAACCACTGTAATTTTCGTGAAAAAGATCTATTCCACATCTTACTCTGCGTACAGCACGTAGGAAAGTCTCTAGAAAGATGTGTGTATTATTTATTTATTGCAGGTGGGATTTGACATAATAAAGCTCTTCCGGTGAAGAAGTGAGGCCAGTAGTTACTGTTGTACCAGTAGCCACAAAAACTGCCTCCAGCTTTCTCAGTCACTGGAAATGAGAGGCGCTGGCTGCAGTCTTAGGCCCGATTTAGGTCTGATTTTTGCAACAACATATACCTCATAATATTACAAGAATTAGATTTGCTGCTTGTTTATGAAAAAAAATGTCATTTTCAGGAACATACGCATTTGTGAGTGTATTTAGATTTTGTTTCACTCCAATAGGTATTCCTGAAAACAGCTGAATTTCTCACCAGTTGAAGGATCTTCATGCGCTTGTCAACATGGCAGCCAACGCTAAATAAGACGCAGTGGCGGCTCGCTGAGGGAGTGCTGTGGGGCGGGGTGGGGTAGGGGCGGGGTGGGGGGTAGTGGAGTCCGACATACGACAGACAGGAGTAAGGTAAGTAATTAAATAAATACAACTATGTACCTTGCGCTCGCTGCATCACCGAATTGGCGATGCAGCCGAGCGCAAGGTAAATATTTGTGTATTTGCTTACTTTACTCCTTGCCATCGTATGTCCGACTCTACTACCCCCCCCACCCTGCCCCTCCCCGCCTCACCACCCCGTAGTACTCTCACTGCAGGTAACACTTTTTCCGCGCTTGTGAACCAATTCTTCAGTGCTATGAGAATGACAACCAAAACATACAAAATGCAATCTGTTACAATAAATTCTTAACATCGAACTTGTCTAAAAAGGTACAGTAGACATTCTAATTCTCAACATACTTAAGAGCCCATTCACAAACTGCATTTTGTAGTATGTTTAACATGTTATGCTATGTTACTAAAAATGCATAAAGCTCTCTAACACCCTAAGGTGTCTTGGCACTAACAACCCAGGAGCACGAACAGGAGCACCCTTAGTTACGGAAAAGCCACGTTTTAAGTTCTTTCTTAAAGATAAGTAAGGTTGGGGTGGCTCTGATGTGAGGTGGCAGACTGTTCCATAATTTAGTTGTGCTAATAACAAAGCTTCTTCCACCCCAGTTGCATTTTCTGAATTTGGAAACTGTGAGGTTTTGGCACCCAAGGAGCTTTAAATTTGATACGGCTCCTTACTGGGAGACAGTGGAGTCTTTGGATGCCAGGGGAGATAGAGTGGAATTTGGGAAATCCTAATATCATTCTGGCTGCAGCGCTTTGAACTAGCTCAAGTTTGTTGGTGTATTTTTTCCTGGAGATTCATAAAGAGCCAGTTGCAGTAGTCTAGCTTGGATAGCACTAAGGCAGAGAAGACTAGAGTTCGCTGGGATGTATGGCAACATTGTTTTAATCATCCTGAGAGTGTAGAAGGATGAAGAGACTACCGCTGATACCTGAGCGCCATAGTTAAGCTTATTATCAATGAGTGTGCGTAGGTTTTTAGCCTTGGGCACTGGAACAGGGAGGGAGTCTAGGCCATCTGGCCACCGGGAGGCGGACCAGAGGGGTGAAAGATTGTATGAAATGATCACCTCTGTTTTACCAGAGTTAAGCTTCAGGCAGTGCCTGTTCATCCAGGAACTGTTTGCTCTCATGCAGTCCTTAAACCAAGAAGGCAGCTCGCGATCATCAGTGAGGGCTGACACTACAATTTGGGTGTCATCGGCATACGGAATAGGACGTAATAGAAAAGTTAAAGCTTTTGATTATCGTGACTAGATCAGATATATTAATGTTAAAGAAAGTGGGACTAAGAAAGGATCCCCGAGGGACCCCAGTAGGAAGTGAGAAACGAGAGGACTCAAAGCCACCCAAGACCACAGTTGATCCCTATAGGACAAAAAGGAGGGACAGAGCCTGGTCTTTTACACCAAGTTCAGCCAGCCTATTGACTAATATCTTGTGATCGACCGTATCAAAGGCTGCAGACAGTTGGAGGATAATAAAAGCCACCGCGCCTCCAGTGTCTAAAGCTGCTCTTATCTCCTCTGTAGCTTTGATAAGGTCTGTTTCTGTGCTGTGCCCAGGTCTGAACCCAAACTGAGTTGGGTCCAGGAGATGATTTTCATGGATGAACTTGGCAAACTGGGTATTAAGAACTTTTTCCACTTTTTTACCCGAAAGGGGGAGGTGGTAAATAGGCTGGTAGTCGTTGGGATCTGTGGGATTCAGGCTGGGCTTTTTAATAAGGGGAGAACAAAAGGATTTTCCAGATTGAGGGAAAGACTCATGTGGCAAACATGGTGTTAAAGATGGATGAGTGGTTACTTGTTATGACTTTGGGTGCTAGCTTGAGTACTCCTGGGCGACAAGGGTATTGAGGGGACCCAGATTTAGAGTTGGTGTGGAGATTGACACTTGGTCAGAAGTCGTAGGGGAGAATTCAGTCAGAGGAGTATATCCCAGGTTTTCTAGGGACATACAGCTATTGAGCCCTTCCTTAACAGAGTTGTCAAAATTCTGACATTTTTTGTTGACTTTGTCCGTAAAGTAACCCTGGGCAGAGTTCACAGAGTTGCGCTACGCAAAACTCCGTGAAGTGGAAAAAAAACTCTGCCGCGCTACCCCGAGCTCCGCAAGCGGTGGAGTGCGATAGAAAAATGTAGTTCGTGGTGATTTTCAGTGCCGGATGCTTGTTCGCACTTTGCAATCATTGCGAATGGCACCATGCACAGCGCAAGTGGGCACTGCTTTTCTTTCTGCCACTCAAATAGGTTTTTACTCGAGCGGCAGCATTCTCAACGCGAACAGGCAGTTTCTCAACGCGAGCGGTTGCGAGCATACGCGACCACTCGCAATGAGAAACCTGACTCCCCAGCGTTGACAAATCTCGCCAGAAGGTTTATTTTCCACTCTCGCCAACTTGACGTTGACGAACGAGAGTGAGGAAAAAAACTCTTGGATTAGAAGAGCTACATAATTTCTAGTGCCTATTTGAAATAGTTCCTTGGTGGAATTTGAGGATGATTCTATCTGCTGGGTATAGTAGTTGCTCTTTACTTCAATTAGGTTTTTATATCTTTTTGAGGGCTAGTTTGTATATACACTTCTCCTGTGAGTCATAGGACCTATACCAGCATCTTTCCTGCCTCCTGCATGCTTGTTTCTCTAGCCTAAGTGCCTCTGAGTACCAGGGTACTCATAGTACTCTTCTATTTGACCAGGTAACTTGGGAGGGACTATAATAGCACGAGTGGAGTTAAGCCAGTGTCTGTAGTAAGATTAAGCCAGCTAAGCATTGAATGGAAGTGATGGTTGGGAAAGCATCAGATGGTGGCTTAAGATATTATTACAAGAAGTAAGAAGTACTGCAGTACTACTACTAAAGTATAACAAAATGTTAATCACCAACCCACAAGTGTAAATATCCACCTCTACCTCTTCTACCTTTCAGTGGGGAGATCCTCACACATATTTCAGTTTACTACTTAGCAGGAAAGGTGGGAGGGACCGTGCAGAGAGGCTGAAAAAAGTGTCTATACTACTTCTAAATGTGAATGGTTTGGGTGGAACAAGGAGGAGATTGGGGAGGTGTAGGAAGGAGTTTAGGGAGGGACATGCACCCACCCACAAAAGAGTAATGCCATTGTTATTCACAAACTGTACAACTAAAGTTAATATAGCTAAAGTTAATATGGCTAGAAAGTGAGTCCTCAGACCTCGGTCTAAGGCACGCACTCTCCCTGACAGCTCTGCAGTGGTCTGCTTCACCAAGAAGCCAGCCCCTCTCCGTTGCAGGGTTCAAGACTACCCTGGTACAGGTTCTCCCACAGGCGCATTGTGATTGTTTTTTTTGGGTGTAAATTCATCTGATCTGATTATTGTTGTCACTGTTGAATATTGTTTTTTGTTCCCCCTATTGTGGACTGCTCCCCTTACAGCCCTTGCTTTGGGCTCTTGCTCCCCTTCGTTTCCCCTCTGTTTTTCCCGCCGTCGCTGACCCCTCCCCTCCCCTACTGCCCCGCTCCCGTCTCCCAGCTCCTCTTCCCCCCCCTCCCCTACATTATGGCGACTGCTGCGGGGGTGCGCGTGTTAGTCTTCAGACCTCAGTCTAAGGTACGCACTCTCCCTGACAGCTCCACGGTGGTCTGCTTTGCAGAGAAGCCAGCCCCTCTCCATTGCAGTGTTCAAAACTACCCTGGTACAGGTTCTCCCACAGGCGCATTGTGATTGTTTTTTTTGGGTGTAAATTTGTCTGATTATTGTTGTCACTATTGAATATTGTTTTTTGTTCCCCTTATTGTGTACTGCTCCCCTATCAGCCCTTGCTGTGGGCTCTTGCTCCCCCTTCATTTCCCCTCTGTTTTTCCCACCACCACTGACCCCTCCCCTACCGCCCCGCTCCCGCCTCCCAGATCCTCATCCCTCCCCTACATTATTGCGACCGCTGGTGCGCCTAAACCAAGCCCGTCTGTGCCCGTACGCACCTGGACCGTGCCGAGCACCAGAACCCCTGGCCCTCACAAGCGCCACAACGCCGCTACGATGCCAACACCCTCCATAAACTCAAAACCGGCCAATCATCCACCTGCTTCCAGGCCACCCCGAAGCCCACCCACAAACCCTTCTCCTGCCAAAAGCTGTGGCTTCACTGGCCAGAGAACACCTGCACGTCCTGCTCCTCCCACCAGGGCAGGTCGCACCCACTAGCCCAGGGTCACCATTGCTAAGAGCGCTGGGATGCCTACGGGTAGCCATGCGCTATATAAGTGATTTTATAATAATAATAATAATATAATAATAATCTCAGATGAATACTACTCAACACCTGCTCCGTACACAAGCACACCATCAAACTCTGGGACCTACTCGACTTATCCTCACCGGACGTCGCCTTCCTGATGGAGACCTGGATGAACTCCACCTTGGCGCCCGACATTGCCATAGCCATCCCGGACGGCTACAAGATCACCCGCAGGGACCACACCAACAGACCAGGAGGAGGATTCGCCATCGTCCAGAGGAATACCCTCAGCACTGCCGAACACTGCACTTCCAGATCCACCCCGATCCCAACACCACCCTCAGAGGAACCCTAGTCAACAGCCCCCCTGGCCCCCAGCCACTGTTCAGGGACGCCATCACTGACGTCGTCAGCACGCACGCCCTTGCATCCACAGACTACATCATCCTCGAAGACCTGAACTTCCACCTCGAGGACGCCAACAACAGCAATTCCACCACCCTGCTCGACAACCTCGCCAATCTCGGACTCAAACAGCTCGTCTGGACACCCACCTACTCCGCCAGGCCCCATCTTCTCTGCCAGCAACCACATCACCTTCAGCCATACCACCAAACTCCACTGGACCGACCACCGCTGCATCCACTTCTCCTTCGAGAAAAGCACCACGCACAACTACACGCAACGAACCCCGCACTGCAGCTGGAACAAGGTCACCGAAGACCAGCTAATCAACTCGCAACTTCAGACACTGGATCGACGACTGTGCTAACACTCTCGCCCCGATCAAGAAACCCTCAAACAGACGCACCAACAGAAGGGCCATCTGGTTCACCACTGACCTCCAGGCATCCAAGCAGACTTGCCGAAGACTCGAGAAGAAGTGGCGCCACGAACAGACACCGTACAACCACGCAGCCCTCAAGAACATCAGCTGCAAGCACCACCAACTCATTAGAACCGCCAAAAGGATCTCCTTCAAAGAACACAACAAAGCACACAGCAGCAAAGAGCTCTTCAACATCGTGAAGGAACTCGCCAACCCCAGCTCCAGCTCCAATGACGTCCCCCGTCGCAAGACCTCTGCGACTCCCTAGCCTCCTCCTTCCACCGCAAGATCGCAGACATCCACGACAGCTTCAACACCCAGAACCCCGACAGCCGCCGACACCTCTCACTCAACGCCCCCCAGCCACACCGGCCTCCAGCTCTCCTGGAACCATGCCAACGACGACAATACCATCAAAATCATTAAAAACATCCACTCCGGCTCACCCTCCGACCCCTGCCCTCACCACATCTTCAACAAAGCGAGCTCCATCATTGCACCCAAACTCCGGAAGATCGCCAACAGCTCCTTCGAAACCACCACCTTCCTGGAGAGCTAGAAACACGCCAAGATCAACGCCCTACTCAAGAAACCTAAGGCGGACCCAAATGATCTCAAGAACTTCTGGCCCATCTCCCTGCTCCCGTTCCCGGCGAAAGTCATCGAGAAGATTGTCAACAGGCATCTGACCCACTTCCTCGAGGAGAACAACACCCTAGACTTGTCCCAATCCGGATTCCGCAGCAACCACAGCACCGAAACCGACCTCATCGCCGCCACTGACAACATCAGGACCCTGCTGGACAACTGCAAAACCATGGCCCTCATCCTCCTGGACCTCTCAGACGCTTTCAACACTGTCTGCCACCACACCCTACGTACACGCCTCCATGACGCAGGGATCTGCGACAAAGCCCTGGACTGGATCACTTCCTTCCTCACCGGCAGAAGACTCGAGAAGAAGTGGCGCCACGAACAGACACCGTACAACCACGCAGCCCTCAAGAACATCAGCTGCAAGCACCACCAACTCATTAGAACCGCCAAAAGGATCTCCTTCAAAGAACACAACAAAGCACACAGCAGCAAAGAGCTCTTCAACATCGTGAAGGAACTCGCCAACCCCAGCTCCAGCTCCAATGACATCCCCCGTCACAAGACCTCTGCGACTCCCTAGCCTCCTCCTTCCACCGCAAGATCGCAGACATCCACGACAGCTTCAACACCCAGAACCCCGACAGCCGCCGACACCTCTCACTCAACGCCCCCCAGCCACACCGGCCTCCAGCTCTCCTGGAACCATGCCAACGACGACGATACCATCAAAATCATTAAAATCATCCACTCCGGCTCACCCTCCGACCCCTGCCCTCACCACATCTTCAACAAAGCGAGCTCCATCATTGCACCCAAACTCCGGAAGATCGCCAACAGCTCCTTCGAAACCACCACCTTCCTGGAGAGCTAGAAACACGCCAAGATCAACCCCCTACTCAAGAAACCTAAGGCGGACCCAAATGATCTCAAGAACTTCTGGCCCATCTCCCTGCTCCCGTTCCCGGCGAAAGTCATCGAGAAGATTGTCAACAGGCATCTGACCCACTTCCTCGAGGAGAACAACACCCTAGACTTGTCCCAATCCGGATTCCGCAGCAACCACAGCACCGAAACCGACCTCATCGCCGCCACTGACAACATCAGGACCCTGCTGGACAACTGCAAAACCATGGCCCTCATCCTCCTGGACCTCTCAGACGCTTTCAACACTGTCTGCCACCACACCCTACGTACACGCCTCCATGATGCAGGGATCTGCGACAAAGCCCTGGACTGGATCACTTCCTTCCTCACCAGCAGAACCCAGAGAGTCTGCCTCCCCACATTCCGAACCGAAGCCACCAAGATCACCTGCGGCGTACCCCAAGAATCATCCCTCAGCCCGACTCTTTTTAACGTCTACATGGCACCACTTACCAAAATCGTCCAATCGCAAGACCTCAACATCATCTCATACGCTGACGACACCCAGCTGATCCTTTCCCTCACCAATATCCCCACCACTGCCAAAACCAACCTCCATGAAGGAATGAAGGCCGTCACCGAATGGATGAAGAACAGTCGCCTGAAACTGAACGCGGACAAGACAGAGGTTCGCATCCTTGGCTCCACCCCCTCCACCTGCGACGACTCCTGTTTGCTGGCCACGCTGGGAGCTGCACCGACACCCACCGACCACGCACGCAACCTGGGGTCATCCTAGACTCATCACTATCAATAACCCAGCAAGTCAATGCTGTCTCCTCCTCCTGCTTCAACACCCTCCGCATGCTTCGCTAGATCTACAGATGGATCCCCACCAGAACCAGAAGGATGTCACCTAGGCCCTACGGCAACCCCTTCTATGCGGGAACCAAGGCCAAACTCCAGAAAAGACTTCAACGCATACAGAACGCCTCCGCACGCCTCATCCTCAACATCCCCCACCACAGCCACATCACTGCCCACCTGAGAGTCCTGCACTGACTCCCCGTCAACAAGAGGATCACCTTCAAGCTCCTTACCCACCCGCACAAAGCACTCCACAACACCGGTCTAACATACCTCAACAAACGACTCCCCTTCTACACTCCGAACCGCCAGCTTCGCTCCGCTGACCTTGCCCTCACCACCGTTCCACGCATCCACTGAATGACCACCGGCGGCAGATCTTTCTCCCACCTCACCGCCAAGACATGGAACACCCTCCCTATCCACTTGCAACAGACCCAGGAACTGCTGACCTTCAAGAGACTTCTCAAGACCTGGCTGTTCGAGCAGTAGCAGCACCATCCCCCTCCCCCCCCCCCCCTTAGCGCCTTGAGACCCTCACGGGTGAGTAGTGCGCTCTACAAATGTTTGGTTGATTGATTGAGAAAGGGACCCAGAATAGTAGTAAAGGATTTCACTTGAGAGCTGGAGTACATCTAGCACTGCACATGGCCAACCACTACTACTGTGTAGAAAAAATGTAGAATTTTTTTTTCCCTTGGAATAAACTAACAAGTAAACCACAATCATATGTCACAAATGCGCAACATTCTCACAAAAATATATACGTCAACAGTAGAGAAACCCTACACAATTATAGACTTATAATAGATCATATAAAGATATCAAAAAGATTTTATTTATTTATTATCAATATAGACATTTATTTCTAACACAGATTATTAAAAACACAAATTCATAAAATACATGAATAATAAATCCCAATAAAAAATGCAAGAGACAACGACACGTGATATCTTAAAAAATCATCATAAAAACATTAATTTGATTGAATCTATTATTGTTAAGTCATAACCACATAGGAAATTCCAGACTCAATAGTTCCTCGAATTTAAAACAACAAGGGCGTCAACACGTTTTGGTGTGCTATCAAATAATGCACCACCTTCATCAGGAATTTTCCAAGGTAAGTGTCTCTTTTTTCTCAGAATTAGCACAAAAACATGTACATCTTATGGGGGTGAGCGGAGTGAGGCTGGTGTAGAAAAGTCTTTCCAATGTCCACTAAGGTACTAAGAATTATGCTGTTCGATATTCTAGTATCACACAAGATCTTTTCAGAAGTTCATGGAAAGTGAAAACTTCGTCTTTGGCAGTGCTCAAATTTAAAGTTGGCTCCGTAAAATGTAACTCGCCCCTCTTAATTTATAAACTTCAATGAAACAGCGGGCAACGAAAGCGCCTCTCAGTGTATAACTTTCACAAAATTGTAATCAAGATGTTTATCAAACCTCTCCATGCAGGGTCTATGTATACTTGTGGGGGAAATAGGCAACTACACGTTGTCCGGAATAGTAAAAACGGTTGTGTTCTCAGTTACGGAAAACCTCAATGTCAAAGTGCGTGTCTTACCAGACATCTAGTGCGGTTCTTGATTGAACAACCACTACTACTGCAATGCCCTCCCATAAAAAGTTATGGTGGTAGAGACTTAAAATAGAACCCCATAAAAAATAATGTTAAATTTTAATAAATGATTTGAAGTAGTTCAAAATATAAATGTAAATAAATATAATCCAATGTAAATGTTGAATTTTTAATTAATATAACATTAGCTTCTATTAAAACATAATTACATTAATTTTAATTAATTCTATATATCACTTTTTATAACGATTAATGTATATTAAAGAAATTTTTTACTTCAGGTGCAAATTTATTTTTTAATTTAAACATCAGAAAAATATTTGTTAATAAATGAAATATATTTCAATTATTTAGAGATTTTATTTGAAATGAAGGTAAAGGTGTTGGAGCATTGGTGTCCAAAACAAAATATTTTATAACCAAAATTATTTTGTAAGCCACCTGCTTCCAGCTTCAAATTGCCTAATTAGCCAAATATCTACATCCAAACACTCTCTGCATATTTGTCAGTACACCTGATAAAAAAAATCTGAAATGTTCTGAAACAATCCGATTTTCATATTTCCAAGATCATTAGGCCCTAGATTCTTCAAATCAAACTCCAGAATAGTTAGGTTATGTTATGCTATGTTATGTTATACTATGTTATGTTATGTGTTTTTGTAAAGCTCACTATCACCCAGGAAGGCATTCTGGCACTGAGCTAGTGTGTGAGCTTAGCCTGCCTGTGGAAGTTTGGATAATTAAAAAGCCAGGTATTCAGCTTCCTGCATTAGAGGCCTATATGTAGACCATTTGGTACACTGCAGCAAGCTTAAGGGACTTGAAAAGGGAACCAATAGCCAACAGCATCACTAAATCCAGACTTGTCATCATTAAGCCCAGACAAAGTGGTGACAGCCATCAAGTTGATACATTCAGGGGGTGCCCCAGGCTCGACATCGGTATACAAATAGGCTTGAAACGGTGGGCCTCAGTAATGGCTCCCCAAATCCAGGGATTCTTATTGGGGGCAACCATCCCACAATCATGGAGGGGCTCACTTTTGGTTCCTGTACACATGAAAGGCTCTCGCTCCTGGAATTATCACCTGATTGCATTTTTCGATACGAAAGGGAAGTGCTTTGCCAGCATTTTAAACCTGAAACTCCAAGCCTGGGCGTGTCCCACTTGAGTAAAGCAACTGTAGCTGCAAAGGACAAAACCCTATATACTGGGATTATTGACTTTCAAACAGCATTTGACAGTGTCTCAAATCAAAACTGGTCAAAACTGAACACCTAAGCATTCCCCAAAATTCACTGAAAGCCATCATTGCCCTATATTCTGACACCAGGGTGAAAATAAGAATTAGCACTGGATGGACCATCACAGATAAAATCGTGACAAACAGAGGTCGTAAGCAAGGCTGCATAGTTACATCGCTATTATTCAACTGGTATTTGGCCGCCCTGCCTGATAAATCTTGCGACAGTAAGGGCATTTAGACCAAAAATGGCTGGCTTTAAAGTTGAATCTCTCCAGTATGCAGAAAATACGGTCCTCCTGGACATAACACCGATTAGCCTCCAGACACTCTTTAATGCGCTCGCCAGCTACTGCAGGACCAATAACCTAAAGATAAATGCAACAAAAACAAAGGTTAGGATAATCTCCCGTAAATTGAAAAAAGGGGGACATGGTTTATTGAGGGGGAGGCCGTTGAAGTGGTTGATGCATATAAGCACTTGGGGGTGTGGCTTAACCACAGGGGCCGCTTGGCACCACATATCTATACCCAACCGGGAGCAGCAAATTCCCTGGAATGAGCCTTTTCCAAGTTGAAAAAATCATTGCTAAACCCAGACTTGTGCCCCCTCCTAAACGTAATTGGATGCAAATTCCTTCCTACCATCGCCTGCCAGGCAATGGCATTTAGAGACAAAATGGCCAATTGTCAAACAGTATTCCCATTCCCTAATTGTACACACATGCCCACATTCTAGAGTTTGGGTTGTCCTCACAGAACTGGATATTAAAGGTGAAGTTTGTATCCTACAGCTTATAGCCAAGCAGGTGAAGAATAACTCCTTAAAAAATATAATCTGGGAAGTGATTAATAATATGGACGCAAATTGGCACAAGTACCTAAATCACGCCCTAGAAGCACTGTTTTGATTTGTTCGGCATTCCATTCATCAACTGTGTGTCTTTTGCTTTCTCGCCCTAAGTGCGGCGGGTATGCCCAGATGTGGGTCCCGGGCTCACTGTGCCACTGGATTCAAGCTATCCTGGCTGATGAGGGGTGAAACCCCGAAACCAGTCCTATGATGCTTGTTTCTGGTCCAGGGAGGACCTGGCTTGGCAGTTCGGGCTGAACTGTTCCCATGAGGCACACGGTCAATACTGATTTGCATATTGCCAGGTCTAAACTGGGGTGGCATGGTGAGCAAAAGACTGATGGATTTAACCCAGATCTCCTGACTGGGGGTGAATGTTTTGATTTGTTCTGCATTCCATCCATCAATTGTGTGTCTTTTGCTTTCTAATCCTCAGAGCGCTGGGTATGCCCAGATGTGGGTTCCCGGCTTACTGTGCCACTGGATTCAAGCTATCCTGTCTGATAAGAGGTGAAACCCCGAAACCGGTCCTAGGATGCTTGTTTCTGGTCCAGGGAGGACCTGGCTTGGCAGTTTGTGCTCTGGACTGTTCTCATGAGGCACAGGGTCAAGACTGATTTGCATATGGCCAGGTCTAAACTGGGGTGGCATGGTGAGCAAAAGAATGATGGATTTAACCCAGATCTCTTGACTGGGGCTTGAATGTTTTGATTTGTTCGGCATTCTGTCCATCAATTGTGTGTCTTATGCTTTCTCGTCCTAAGTGCACCGGGTATATCCAGACGTGGGTCCCGGGCTCACTGTGCCACTGGATTCAAGCTATCCTGGCTGATGAGGGGTGAAACCCTGAAACCGGTCCTAGGATGCTTGTTTACGGTCCAGGGAGGAAACATGATGCACAAGCCGTGAAGAAATTGGCACACAGGGCTGGGCCTTAAAACTGTATGAGCAAGGGGTCCTTCCATCTTCTCTTTCTCTGCCTTTTAGCACGAGCATGAAACTACAGCTAATAGGTCTGCAATTTGGATTAATTCCTTTAAAACCCTATTGGTACGGATAAAGGAATCTAGATGTCTCTGACAGACAATGTGTTTTCTGTGCAAAAGGAGAGGAATCACTAATACATTTTCTTTGCATCTGCGGTAAGTTGCATCCATTAAGAAAATGTAGGCTTTTACTGATATGCTGCATAATGAAGGTCAGGCCCTGTTGAGGTGCCATAGATGTCTGTCTGAGAGGGGACTCAGTGCAGCCACCTGCCTGATTTGTGAAATGTATTACTTTTGCAGTTGCACTATCCGCCACCTCCCATGTCCCACGTTAAAACTCGATGCTCAATCGCTCTCTACTGTATGTATTCCTAAAGTCCTGCATGGCGCGTGGGGATCCTGTGATAACTCCAGCTGCTGAGGGCTTCTGATGTGACCAAAGATTGAGAACAGATGGCTCTCTATAAAAACCCATAACCACGGCAGCCCCATTGGAGATTAAAATGGCATTTGAAAGCCCTTTTCATCACGCCTCAAATTCCCATACCCACGGTAGCTTCACTTAAGATGAAATTTGCACCTCAAAGCACTTTAGCATATACTCTTTATACTGTCTGGAACAAAGGGATGCCCCCATACCCAATCACATGGCCTCACCAGGGGATATGTTCTGAACCATTTATTCATACTAGAACTTACTCTCTGAGTATCAGAAAGCATTTCATCCAATCTCACCCTAATTCGAACTGAGAATGAGCGACTGAAGGGGGACAAAGGGGAGCCTCTTAGTCGGCGGTGGAAAGGGCTATCTATCTATCTATCTATCTATCTATCTATCTATCTATCTATCTATCTATCTATCTATCTATCTATCTATCTATCCATCTACCCACGCACACCACTAGCCGAGCGCCAGTCCACGCACACTGCCAGCCAAGCGCCAGTCCACGCACACCACCAGTCAAGCGCCAGTCCAGGCACACCACCAGCCAAGCGCCAGTCCACGCACACCGCCAGCCAATCGCCAATCCACGCACACCACCAGCCAATCGCCAATCCACGCACACCACCAGCCAAGCGCCAATCCACGCACACCGCCAGCCAAGCGCCAGTCCACGCACACCACCAGCCAAGCGCCAGTCCACGCGCACCACCGCCAAGCGCCAGTCCACACACACCACCAGTCAAGCGCCAGTCCAGGCACACCACCATCCAGGCACCAGTCCACGCACACCGCCAGTCAAGCGCCAGTTCACGCACACTGCCAGCCAAGCGCCAGTCCACGCACACCACCAGCCAAGCGCCAGCCTACACACACCGTCATCACATTTAGGATTTTTTTTAGACAAAAATAAAAACACAAACAAATTGCAAATAAATACAAATCTACTTACACAAAATCTGAAACTAAATACATTGCACTAATGCCAACCTTGAAACAGATTGGGGGCGCTAGAGGGCGCCGGACTGTCATGGCCGCACATCCGTGAGGCTCCCGCCCGCCGGGCGAGTTTATCACTTCATCAGCCCATCCTGCACCCTCGGAATCAAAATCTGATCAGCGCCGAGTGTTGAGCCGGGGCTGCGACGCGCCTGTGGCGAGTCTTGGGCCATTCTGCCGGGCGCACACGGAGCAACAACCGCCGCAACTTTCAGCGGAACTGACTGCGGAACCTGTGACGTGAGGCGGCTGGCGGAGGTGTGTACGCGAGGCCGCGGCCCACACGTGGGCGGAAGGCCGCGGGACGCTGTGACTGCGGAAAGGGAAGAAAGGGGATCGCGGCTCGAGACGGTTGCCCTCCCGGAGTGCCGGTAAGGTGAAGGGGGGCTGGGGAGTCGTTGGGGTGGAGCTACCTGTGGCCCCGGCGTACAGGGACTGGTCGCTTTGGAGCGGAGGGGGTGCTGCAACTCCGGCCCGAATATCGCCCTGAAACTCCGAACGGGCTGGGATCCTAGCTGCCGGGAGCCCCCCCCCCCCCCCCCCTCCTAGTCTCGCCCCTCCGCCCCCCGATCCCCAGCGGAGAGCTGCTCGCTGCCTGGACGGAGCCGCGCCGAGCCCGGAGTAGACCCCACTGAGGGTGCGTTACTTTTTGACACCGGCTGGGCCCCCTGGTGCTCGGCGGGGCCCACGAAGAGTGACGTTGCTGGCCCGCTTCCCCGCCGCACCAAGAGACTAAAATGCTTGATGGACTGTGACCCTAACCCAAGCTACTCCCATCTGCTGCACCAGACTGTGTCGCCCCCCTTGAATATTTGGGACCTCTGCGAAGTGGGACTGGAGGGCCTGCAGTGGAGCACAAGGCTCTCACCTCGACACAGAACTCTACAGTGGAGGCCGTGGACGGGGGGACCCCTACCCCTCATGCCAATCCCTAACCCATACATCCGCTGACATCGAGCGGCACCGGGGGCGCCCGCTGCATCCCATCGATCTCCACGGCGGGGTCGCGGAGACTCCGGAGAAGGGCTCCCATACAGGCGCACCTACAGGGCACGTCAGACTTGCTAGCCTCTCACAATGGGGAAGTCAGACACTAAGCAGTCCCGGCTCCCATTTGACACCCCAAAGAAAAAATCACGTGCCCCGCCGCCAGGAGACGGCGATACTGATGGTGGGGATACTGATGAAGTGGACTGGAAGGCGCTTCTCCTTAACATGCAAACAAGCCTAACCTCCATAGACTCCAAGATTGACGGCATGTCTCGCCGCCTCGACTCAGTGGTGCACAGACTTGATCAACAAGAGGAGCGGGTCAAGGAGTCTGAACAGCGGATCTCAGGTCTGGAGGATGGGGCAACGGCCACTGGAGCCAAAGTATCGCAGATGGAGAGACTGCTTAAGGTGATCGCCGACAAGAACGAGGACTTAGAAGCGAGATCACGCCGCAATAATGTACGCCTTCTTGGGTTGGCAGAATCCACCGCGGTGGGCAAAATGGAGCTCTTCATTGAAAAACTACTTGCTGACTTGTTTAGCACTGATGCCTTCTCGCCACAGCTGGTGGTGGAGCGGGCTCATCGCACCTTGGGCCCTCGTCCAGTGCCGGGAGCCCCCCCACGGCCTGTACTTATCAGATTCCTGAACTATAGAGACCGCGATACCCTGCTTCGCCTCGCCCGGGAGAAGCAGCCAGTCCGGTTCGAAAACACCACCCTCTCCTTCTTTCCAGATTTCACGCAATCGGTGCAGGAGGCGCGCCGTAAATTTGGACCGGTTAAAAAACGACTTATGCAAAGCGAAATCCAATACTCCATGCTGTACCCGGCACGGCTTAGGGTGTTTCATCAAGGCAAGCCCCACATTTTTCAAGACCCCTCTCAGGTGGAACTCTTCCTAAAGGACCACAGGCGGGCCCGCGGTGCTGCTGAGTCCTCGCCAGGGGAGACAGGCTCCCGCTCGCCCACTTCTGCTCTTGACTGATCGCATCTTCGCATCTCCTGTAATGGATCCTCGTAATGCTGAAAATGTGCTCTGCTCCCGCCTGGGGTTTAGGCCCGGGCGCTCGACATAATGGCTACTTTCTGCTCTGGCCTGGACTTGGTAGGCTACAAACAGTTGTGCCTTAATTATCTCCTGGATTCCTGGATGTGCACTACACCTATTTCTCGCTCTGGCACCCACCTCCCCCTCCCGTGTTTTTCCGCAGGCTATTGTCGCTAGCGGACAGCGGGTGCAATATCGGGGGGAGTTGGAGGCAGGTCCAGAGCCCTTGTGTCCCCCAATTGGGTGTTCCCCAGTTGAAGGACTGGGTTATTCTAAAGACCCAGCGGTGCCAGGGAACAACACCTGAAACCTTCGTGGGTTACCTGTTCTGGCGTACTAAACACAGAGACACGGGACACTTCCAGCGACGTCAGAGATCAGCGTTTATTTACTGCAGGGATACAGAGGTCACAAGAAGTACACAACGTGTAGGTTCTCGGAGACTGCTTCAAATTCGTAGAAGTGGGTCGCTCCTTTTATACACATTTTTGCCATAGCACAGTATGGCGAACAAAGGTTACAACTCGGTTCCCACAATAAACTTCAAAAGGGTCGCGTTCATGTTTCAGGAGGCCGGAACATAATTACAACAGTCTTGCCAGTTCCCAACTGTAAAAACATATTCCCTCCGCAATAAACACATTTCCTCCCAACCATAAAAGCATTAAGGAAGGAACGAGGATGCACAACAGGTTTAGAAAAGAGTGTTAGGGGCAATAAAGGAAACTCGATAGAGGGGTCAAAGACCTCGTGTCTAATGTATGCGTGGCTGAAACAATAGACCGGCGCGGCAAGATGGGCCTTGAGCGGGGCCATCTGCCTCACTCGTGTCATTCCCCTCATCGTAAAAGTTACCTCAAAGAAACACGTGTCCTTCGTACTAGCTTGAAAGCTCCAGGGTCACGAAGCGGACAAGAAGCCCGTTCGCTGGCTACCTGAGGGCAAGAAACAAAATGGACGCTGTATCTAAAATGGAACCCGAGGGTTCGGATGAACGAACCCAAAAATGAGGCGAACCATACGTGGCTGCATAGCGAAACTTCGTACATCCACTATACTCGTCATTTGCGGTTCATAGATACCAAACTCATCCATATTCGTCACCACTCAAAAACTGCGGTCCCGTGTCATACGGAACCTCAGACGCTCCTTTTGCCCTCATGTAGGCAAGCACTAGTCAAGATCGGAATCTATATCAATATTCATCAGATCGTTCAGATGCTGCTGGAACATCATTCTATTCATCAATGTCTCCTTGGTAACAGATGGCCGCCTTATACACGTCGCAGCGCATAGGCCACATAAGGCAGGACCACACTGCACACAAAGACAACACGTGAACAGAAACGCTACAACAGCCCCTATGATCATTAGAATCTTCCAACCCCAGGTTGACATCAGGCCCCAAAACCATCCTAGGAGCGTCCAATTACCTTCGTCCACGTGTATGGACTCGGAAATCTTGTGCAACTTCGAGATGGCTTGATAAACAGTTGGAGCATTGTCAGGAATAAAAATGCAACAACTCGAATGGATAATTTTACATACGCCCCCTCTATCTGCGAGAACAACGTCTAGAACCATACGGTTCTGCAGCGTCATGAGTCTATCCGCCTGTAGTTCAGCTGTTAGATTACCAAGGGCATTTGCAGTAATATTAGCAGTCGACTCTACCACACAGATCAACTGTCTCAGGTTCCTACTATTAACCATAGGTCCCCAAAACGGCAAGAAACCCTTAAAGAAGTCTCCTGCTTCTTGACCAGCAGTATCCTCTTTGCTAATAACGCCTCTCATGACTCTAGTTTTGTGGTAGTCCGAAGCAACTGTGAAGGTTGGAGGCAAAAGATTCGCAATATAACAGGTACCCGAAAAATCGCGGGGTAACCATGTATATGCGCGTTCATAACACACAAAATAGGTGCCCTTAGCAGTCAGAAAAACAGGGGAGGAGAGCATCGGTAGGACATACGTTTCAGTGCAAGCACTGTTCCCAAGTTGTGCTCTCGGATTTCGACCCAAACCCTGCAAGCAGAAATTTCCAAGGTGCGGTACAATCCATATTGGAGACGAGCTCTTAAGTTGTCTATCACCCACTGACGTACTATACTCAGTCTCGCTCAGATCCTTATAGGCCTGCACTTCTTCATCTGGAATGAGTGATGCATCAATAACATCTCTATCCAGATCTGCTATGGCTATCGCCAAAGGCTTGTGGTACGGCCCAGGACCGAAGTTGACAGACCGTGGCTCTCGACTGGGGTAGGAATCTAGTGCATTGCGAAACATAGTTTGGAATGCTCGAGCTGAACCCTGGGAGCTGTATGGAAGGACCAAATACGGAATACCCCTATCCATAGTGTGTGGCATTAACCCACATACCCAGCAATTGGTAGTATTTACCACCAGCTGATGCTGATGTAGGAGCTGAATAAAGGAATTATTCATGAATTCCGCACGTCTAACCTGCTCATGTTGAGGCAAAGGATGAAAGGAATGTGGAGAGACAGTGGTGAGGGAACTTGAGTCAGGAGAAAAAGTAGGTGAAACAGAAGGAAAGAATTGTGATACTCCGAAATATACTCCACCCACCAATAACATAGATACAGTTAGGAACAATAGAAACACCTGAAACAGAAAACATTTTGTTTGTACAACCCTCCATAACTCTGATCTCTGCGCTGACACCCTTTCTTCGTCCACTAGCTTAGAGAATGCCATCCTCTACAAACCGTCCGTGACGTACTTGACGCACTTCGTTCTGAGTAGCGATTATCAATCCCCAGGAGTTCCCAGAGATCGACAAAAGTAACCAACCTAACGTCAGAAACCTGCTAAACAGAAAGAAGTACCCGCACGGCCCTACGGTGACCCGGATGGCGGGGTTTCCTCGATTTATTACAAGTCTCTTAGCAGTGGAAAGCACAAAAAAACTCAGAAAGAAAGGATGTAATTGTTCATAATATTCGTAACGTTAAAGACCACTATACTGTCAATTTTTATTAGTCCTTGAACGAAGAAAGTATCGACTTCTTCCAGGTCGAGTTTGCTCTACGAACAATTGTTCAGATGGCGCAACAGTGTTCAATGAAACAGATGACGAGTCGGACCTTGGGTTCTCTGCTACTAATGACTCCACCTGTGGATCTGACAATGACGAATCCTCCTCCACAGGGTGAGCGTCGCTAAATGGCACAAAGCGCAAAGGAGTCTCAGTTTCTGCGGCCGAAATCCCAGTTCTCACCCAACAGTCGGTTGGTAAGGGGATCGGTACCTTCTTTGTGTGGCTGGCATGAACCCAATTTTTCCGGCCCGCCAGTCGAACCGCTGTCCTCGTCGTCAACAAGACTTGGTGGGGTCCGACGAATCTTGGCTCCAAATTACGCTTTCGACCAAAGTTTCGGGTAACCACCCAATCTCCTGGCCGAAGCTGGTGTCCAGGACCCTCTGTCTGCGCTGGTAGAGCTTCAAAGACCTGTTGGTGAATTAACCGTAGTTTAGTGGTCAAATCATGCAAGTAATCGATCAACATTGGATATTCAAGACTATCAAAAGCCCTAGGTCTCGGGACTCCCCAAATATTCGCAGGGCGACCGAACACAATCTCATATGGGCTAAACCCTACTCGAGAGTGTACAGTCGCTCTGGTCGATAGGAGAGCCAGAGGCAAGGCATCAGGCCATGACAGACCAGTCGTAGCTTGAATCTTGGCAAGTTTCAGCTTCAGGGTACCATTGTACCCTTCAACCAAACCCGCTGCCTGAGGATGATTAGCACTGTGGAATTTCTGACGAATTCCAAGGCCCTTACACACACTCTGCATTACACTTCCCACAAACTCACTCCCATTATCCGACCATACAATCCGGGGCATTCCGTACCGAGGAAAGTATTCCTTCAGCAGGATTTTTGCTGTGGACAGGGCAGTATTATCCTTAAGAGGATAGGCCTCAATCCATCTGGAGAACGCGCAAACCACAACTAAAACATACTTCAGATTATTGCATCTCTCCATATGGATGAAGTCCAGCTGGATAACCTCAAAGGGACAAGCAGGAGGAGCGAAATGACCAGGTGGAGTGGGGGTGCCTTTTCCGGGATTATGCATCAAACACACCATACAATTCTTAACCACTCTTTCGGCACACTTAGCGATACCATCATTCCTCCATACAGGAGACAAGAACTTACATATTCCTTTCGCACTAATATGTGACAACCCATGAGCCATCGTCACAACAGCTAATACATACGCATCCGGTAACATCCACCTCTGACATTCCGTCAGGTCAACCCAACATCCATGCATATCCAATTTCCCTGTACTTTCTTTCCACTTGGTCTTCTCAGCTTCAGTAGCTTCATTCTGAATTTCTTTCACACTTTCAACAGTATTTTCACACATACCAGTCTCCGCCGGCCACCTTACTGAACTCGTGACATACATTCGAGTCGCAAGATTCTTAGCCGTTTCTTTAGCAATCTCATCCGCAAATGCATTACCACGACCAACATCATCCGTCACTTTCCGATGTGCACTACATTTGACAATCGCCACTTGTTTAGGCAATGTGAGTGCATCCAAAAGATCATTCACGAGATGCCCGTGTTGGATCTTCGTACCATGCGATGTCATAAATCCTCTTTCTCTCCACAATCTTCCAAAATTGTGCGCAACACCAAACGCATACTGACTGTCGGTAAACACATTCACTCGCTTTCCCTTCGACAAAACACACGCTCTTGTCAATGCAATTAACTCTGCCGCTTGCGCGGAATTCTGGTTCAATCTTGCAGTTTCCACAACCGTACTCAACGTCACTACAGCATACGCAGTCGTCACATCACCATTCGGCAACTTGAAGCAAGAGCCATCCACATACAAAGTACCATCAGGATCTGACAAAGGAGTGTTTTTCAGGTCCACACGACCTTTTGTTTCTTCCTCAGTCCGTAAATAACAATCATGTGGTAGCACATCATCTGATTCCATATTAATCGGCAACAATGTCGCCGGATTCAGTACATTACAACGCTTGATCTGTACGTGAATTGCCAAAAGGGTCAGCTCGTACCCAGACAACCTTGCACTCGTCAGATGTTGAGTCTTTGTCCGATTCAAGAGAGTATCAACTGCATGCGGAACCATTACTATGAGCATATTGTCCATGACCAGACCTGCGGACTGCCGAATAGACGCCGCAGCTGCCGCTGTCGCCCTTAAGCAACTTGGCAACGCTCTAGCCACCGGGTCTAAGGTCGAGGAAAAATATGCACACGGACGCTGCTTATCACCAAATTGTTGCGTTAAGACACTCAACGCGCAACCGTCCCTCTCATGGACGTATAATGTGAAAGGCTTACTGTAATCAGGAGTACCTAACACAGGAGCCGAACACAGCGCATCACGTAATTCAGAAAAACTTTTCTGACATTCCTCCGTCCAAGGCAAAGGAGTTGAAACGTCCTTGCACGTGAGAGCTACCAATGGCTTCGCTAACAGTGAAAAATTCGGGATCCACTGTCTGCAGTATGACGTGATACCTAAAAAGGCACGCACATCTCTCTGAGTTGCTGGCACAGGCATTCGAGCAATTGCTGCAATTCGTTCAGGGGTCAACCTTCTTCCCGCCTTTGACAATAAGTGACCGAGATAGGTAACTTCTTGACAACAATATTGTAGTTTGGAAGGTGACACTTTATGATGTAAAGCACAGAGATGCTGTAACAAAGACACTGTAGTGGCTCTACAGAGCTGTTCAGTGTCAGCAGCAACTAACAGATCATCAACGTACTGAATCAAGGCTGCACCAGCCGGTAACACAAACGCATCAAGCTGACTCTTAAGAGCTTGACTGTAGATTGATGGACTCTCACAGTAGCCCTGTGGAGCGCGTTTGAATCTGAAGCTACGACCACCTAATGAGAAACCAAACAAATCTCTGCTTTCCTCAGCAATTGGAATGCTAAAGAACGCATTCTTCAGATCGATGACCGAGAACCATGATGCAGTGGCTGGAATCAGAGTCAGTAAAGCTGTAATGTCTGGCACCACAGGAAATTGCGGAACAACTACTTTATTCACCTCCCGTAAGTCGATAACTAGACGATACACGGGAGGCTTGGAGGGATCCGTTCGTTTCAGAATAGGCAACACGGGACTATTGCACACATTACCTCGCGTCTCCTCAATAACATCTTTGCCGATCAAATCATAAATGATCGCTAATAGTGCCCTTTCACCATCAAGGGAAATACGATACTGAGGTATACGTGGCAAACGCGCACCAACTTTTAGGTGGACAACATAAGGTGGTATATCCAACAGGCCCACGTCATTGGGACCTGTCGCCCACAAAGAGTCTGGAAGAGATCTCAATTCCGATGGGAGCTTGTCGATCGATAAATACATAGGGGAAATCACGCTCTTACCCAACGTGAGCTCCACACCCGTAGGAGAACAGTACAAAGTCGCATGTAACCTTTTCAACAAATCTAAACCCAAAAGATTCTCACCACAACCAGTAGTCAAAATCAAAGGAGCTTCCAGCTCATGAGACCCAATTGTAAGGGGCAAAGGGCTAGAAACTGGATTGCTAACGGGGGCGCCAGAAAATCCAACGGAAACATTCGTTAAGCCAGACAAAGGCGCGCCAGGGAGTTTTGAATGCATGATGGAACTTTTCGCTGCACCAGTGTCCAACAGAAAAGGCTCAACAACGCCCATAGTGGCTACTGCAACATATGGCCCTCTCTGATCAACCGGAACTGATACTTCTCCCTTCCTTTGTCTATGGCTGTCCTAGTAGATACCGTCCGCATCAACATCACACTCGACATAACAGTCATCCACATGATACTGTGCAGACCGACCGGACGATTGTTCGCGCCGATCGAAACAATTTTGCGAATCCGAAGACGTCGCAAAGCGTTCGGCCTGATTCTGGGTAACTCCGCGACCTCTACCACGAGAAACCTGTTGAGGACCGCTACGTCCTCCCCGAGCCGATACGCCATTGGCCCTGTCACGGAGAACCGGACAATCAAACTTCAAATGGCCTTCCCCACGACAATACGCGCACTGATTATATCCCAGCACAAAGCGAGGCGCAGGCGAAACATTTCGCGGCTGTGATCTAGAGAACTGTGATTGCGATCTGTTTGGCTGCTGTGTATCACTAAAATTCGGACGCGGTGGGTAGGCTTGCTGCAACAAGACCTTAGTTTTGAGATCCTTCGTTTTCTTTTCTGCACGCTCACTTTCCTCCTTTTCTCTATTCTCATAATATTGGGCCGTAGCCAATATTTGGGCAGTGGTAGAAACAGCCCACGCACTCTCAGAATTCTTCAACTTGTTGCTAAGGTCGGGCAACAAATTCGATACAAACTTATCAACGAACAGCCGCTGACCACCCTCGGAACCCATGTCCTGACCACTATGGTCAATGAACGCTTCCTCAAATCTCGTAAAGAAATCGGAAACACTTTCATCTCTCTTTTGCCTGCACGCCGATAATTTGTCCCAATTTACGCGCATCGCAGGCATAAGCGTTTTCATGAGGGTAATTATCCGCTGGGGCAAAGCCACAATAATCTGTTCGGGTTTAGCCCCACCGACCTGCCGGGCATCTGCCGCTGTAAGGGCAGCCCAGTCACCGCCTAACTCGGCTACGTGATTCTCGTGACGAATTTTCGCCCAAATCGGCTGAGGCACCACATTGCCAAACAACATATCAACATCGGCTAGGTTCATAACAGTAGCATCCACCAATTGGGACAGTTCTTTATAGTACCCTGCAGGATTCTTACGGGGATCAGGTAGGGATTGCTTCACTTGCAAAACTTCCGATCGCTTCCAAGGGAGGTGTATCCACACTCTCTGGAAATGGCCTGGGACAGGAGGGTTAGCAGCAGCGTCACCTGGCATCCATACCGGGGGAACTTCCCGCATAGGATATTGGCCAGGTTGTGCCATCCATTCCGCGGTCGCGTCCTTAAACAGCGCACGCGGTTGCACTGTACATCGAAAGGATAACAAGCGTTCCAGAGCCTCTCGAACTTTGTCACCTACAATGACACCCGTGGCAAACCGAAGCTGTAGCTCGGAAACCTCAGGTGGTATATCATTAGCTATATCATCGTCCCACTCCTCGTTCAATGATTTACACAATTCTTCGAACACAAACCGTTGCGTGGGCACATTAAACTGAGAAAACGTTTCGAACACTACACGTGGGGTGTATTTAACAGGGTTACGAATCCACCTACGTGCAGTTTTCACCAACGATTCACGTTCCCTACCATCAGGAAGCTGGCTGCGTCTTTGAGCAACATCTGAAAGAGTCGAACCAAGTATCGGCCCAAAGAGCGGAGAATAAAGAGAAGCAACAGCAGTCAAGAGACGACTACGAACAGAAGGAGAAGAAGACGAAGATGCAGGCGTAGCAGCCATAGGGGTGGAAACGGTAGAAGTAGACGCAGCAGCAGGAGTAGCGGGAACGACAGGCTGAGGAGGAACTTGGAAAGGCGCAGTAGGGAGAGAAGCCGGGACAAAAGGATGTACGATCTGTGGCCCAAGGGGATTCGGGAGTACGGGAGGAACGGCGGGCTGACCAGCAGCCGCCAAATCAGCGGGTTGAGGAAGAGGTGGACGAACGGGACCCATAACATCAGGAGCATAGGGAGGTGGCGATTTCATCAGATAAGACAAAAGCGAATCTTCCACCGATTCTTCTCCTGTCTTATCGGTCGTAGAAGGTAGCGCCGGATAACATTTGTCCACTGCCATGTGGTGAAGCCGAGCACTAACTTCCTGCTCTTTCTCATCTTTATCTAACTGATATTGTTCTGCATTGCGCATCACCGTAATAACACCTTCTCGTTTATTTTTCTTATTCTGTTTGATTTCTTTCTGTTTGGCCTCTTTCCGCCATAACCGGAAGGAATCAAACATGGCCGGCCTAGCTTTCCTTTTAAATAATTTAGCTTCCAAGTTATCTAAAATGGCAGTCTCGAAACTACCATGAGGTGGCCAACTAAGGACACCATCCTTTTTAGTGTAACGAACCCAATATGCATTATATACGATAGGACCCACGCCATGGCGACTATAGAGCTCGTAAAGCGGAGTTCCAGCCGGAGGTATCGGACATGAATCCTCCAGCCGGGAATCCATGCTGCAACATTTAAGAAACCCAAACAAAGTACTACGGCCAGGCATCGTGCACACTAACCGAGTATACAAACTTCAAGGGCTATCGGATTACGATGTCCTCGCAAAAATGCAAGACCCTCGGTTTTTGGCAATTGCAATCGTCAAATAAAACCCAACAACTAAGAACCACGAATGCTATGGAACCATGCAAACAACAAAGCAACACTGGGAGCGACCCACAAATACTTAACTGAAAGAACAATGGCGTCACCAGGAAGGCCCGTTGATCGTCTCGCCGTACAAAGGACTACGCCAGGCGCCAAAACAGGTCGACAGTCAGGGCATCGGTCCGTCGCAGCCGTCAGGAGGCGGGGATCTTCGCGGGAAAAGACGTCGGGCCACTTATTTCGACAACTGGATCGATGAAGCGGGGTGCACCTTCCCTCGGAGATTTCACACGAAGTTCCTCACGATCGTCGGGCTTTGGACCGGTACCGTTGATGTCGCCCCACGTTGGGCGCCAACTGAAGGACTGGGTTATTCTAAAGACCCAGCGGTGCCAGGGAACAACACCTGAAACCTTCGTGGGTTACCTGTTCTGGCGTACTAAACACAGAGACACGGGACACTTCCAGCGACGTCAGAGATCAGCGTTTATTTACTGCAGGGATACAGAGGTCACAAGAAGTACACAACGTGTAGGTTCTCGGAGACTGCTTCAAATTCGTAGAAGTGGGTCGCTCCTTTTATACACATTTTTGCCATAGCACAGTATGGCGAACAAAGGTTACAACTCGGTTCCCACAATAAACTTCAAAAGGGTCGCGTTCATGTTTCAGGAGGCCGGAACATAATTACAACAGTCTTGCCAGTTCCCAACTGTAAAAACATATTCCCTCCGCAATAAACACATTTCCTCCCAACCATAAAAGCATTAAGGAAGGAACGAGGATGCACAACAGGTTTAGAAAAGAGTGTTAGGGGCAATAAAGGAAACTCGATAGAGGGGTCAAAGACCTCGTGTCTAATGTATGCGTGGCTGAAACAATAGACCGGCGCGGCAAGATGGGCCTTGAGCGGGGCCATCTGCCTCACTCGTGTCATTCCCCTCATCGTAAAAGTTACCTCAAAGAAACACGTGTCCTTCGTACTAGCTTGAAAGCTCCAGGGTCACGAAGCGGACAAGAAGCCCGTTCGCTGGCTACCTGAGGGCAAGAAACAAAATGGACGCTGTATCTAAAATGGAACCCGAGGGTTCGGATGAACGAACCCAAAAATGAGGCGAACCATACGTGGCTGCATAGCGAAACTTCGTACATCCACTATACTCGTCATTTGCGGTTCATAGATACCAAACTCATCCATATTCGTCACCACTCAAAAACTGCGGTCCCGTGTCATACGGAACCTCACAGTAGGATATGATTCGAAGTTGTGGGATTAAGTGGGGTGGGGAAGATGCCCGACGGGTTGGGGTTGTCGGAGTGGGAGGGCGGGGAGGATTTCAAGGGGTTGTTCTTGTTTGGTTTACAGTACATACTGATATTGGTACTTGGCATAGAGTTGATACAACATCCGACACCTTAATGGCACAGTGGCACCAAAGAGGGAACGATACAGTACGTCCCATGACTTGTTCTTCACCCATCGGCAGATATGAATCACGTGGTGAACCTTGACATCGCTAGGGGGGGGCTGCTCTCCGTTATCACCTGGAATGTAAGAGGGTTGGGAGACC
Source organism: Triturus cristatus (assembly GCF_964204655.1). Lineage (NCBI taxonomy): Eukaryota > Metazoa > Chordata > Amphibia > Caudata > Salamandridae > Triturus > Triturus cristatus. The sequence continues at coordinate 210,791,117 of NC_140591.1, read as the reverse complement.
CAAGAAAGAAGAGACAAATACTGGGAGCCCTCGACAGATTGGGGGCCCAGGTCGCATTCTTACAGGAAACTCATATTGATCCCCGACGTGGGGGTTCCTTTGCCTCCCGATGGGCAGCGCACTCTGCCTTTGCTTCCTATTCGTCCTATGCGAGAGGTACTGCAATCCTGATAAAAAGAGGCGTCCCGTTTGTTCCCATTGGTGACGCTGTAGACCGGGAGGGAAGGTATTGCATGGCTTGGGGCAGGATGGGAGTGGAGACTATCACCTTTGCCTGCTCATATGGCCCTAACTGTGACGACCCGAGCAGCTTCATAGCTCTCTGGAACAAGATCAGGGAAGTGGGCTCAACACATCTTATCTGGGGGGGAGATTTCAATGCTGTGCTTAATCCCGCGTTGGATAGATCCAACCCCTCTGCCCAACACTACACCACCACACACAAGTACCTACGGGACATTTGCGACGCTCAGGACATCGTAGACACCTGGCGCCACTTACATCCGACTCAGAAGGAGGGCACACACTGGAATACCGCTCATGTCACATGGGCCAGACTGGATTACGTTTTAGTATCCAGAGGCTTGGCACCCTCACTAGTCACAGTCCAACACGTAGCGCGCACATTTTCGGACCACTCCCCGGTATTGGTTGAGCTCCGCTTACCGGATATAATGGGAAGGCCACCCTCCTGGCGACTTCAACCCAACATTTTACTAGACGAACTGTTCCGCTCTGAACTAGGTCAGGAGCTTGCCGACTTTCTTACTCACAACAAGGGTTCGGTGGAGCGAGTTGCCACTCTCTGGGAAGCGCTGAAGGTCACAGTGCGAGGCATCTGCATCTCAAAGAGCTCAGGAGTACTGAGAACTTTGCGTGCCTCGCTGCGCACACTGGAAACTACACTACACACGCTAGAAACCCGACCGGACTATGCCACCGACTCGGATACACAGGCACAATACAGAAAGGCCCTATCGGAATACACCTCTACCGCCGAGAGAGAGGTCAAATTCCGGGGTAAATATTTTAGGGCGAGGGCTTATGGTGAGGGCGAGCGGCCCGGGAAATTTCTGGCGGGAATGGTTCGGCCCCCACGGGGCTCAAATTTCGTTTTGGAACTGGAGGGAGACGACGGGATGCTTCTGCGAGACTCGGACTCGCTTCTAGCTGCCTTCACTGCCCATTATTCTGCTCTTTACGCAACTACCAGGGTGGGTGCACTAGATATGGACGACTACTTGAAGGAGCTGACGCTGGGCTGGCTTTCGGACCGTCACCGGGAATTCTTAGCTGAACCCATTGGCCTAGACGAAATCAGGGATGCTATCAGGCAGATGAAACCCGGGAAGGCACCTGGCCTGGACGGCCTGCCTATGGACTTCTACAAGGCATACGTGGATCTACTTGCGCCGGTGCTTCGGGAGGTTTATATGGAGGCTCATGAATCCGGCACACTTCCCCCCTCTATGCAGGAAGCCCTAATCACCTCGCTTCTAAAACCCGGGAAACCGCCTCACTACTGTGACTCTTACAAGCCCCTTTCACTAATCAATTGTGATGCAAAAATCTTGGCCAAAGTGCTGGCCAATCGCTTGCAGCTCATACTGGGGGGCCTGGTACTGGCAGACCAAGCGGGCTTTGTCCCAGGCAGAGCCACCTCCCACAACCTCCGGACACTTTTCTCCATAGTGGATAATGTGGACCCTCAATTGCCTCTGGCAGCTGTCCTACTGGACGCCACCAAGGCGTTCGACTCCCTGGAGTGGGACTATCTCCACTGTATCCTGAGAAACATGGGGATGCCGATAGGCTTTACGCAATGGATCGGTGTCCTTTACCGCAGACCAGTGGCTCGGGTGGGGGTGAATGGTCGGATTTCTGAGGCCTTTGCTGTGTCCCGGGGAACTCGTCAAGGGTGCCCCCTATCCCCATTATTGTTCGCCATAGCGATGGAACCGTTTGCTGCTCGTCTTCGACAGCATCACCGGGAAAGGGCTCTGCTCTGTCTTCAAAGGGAAGTGCTCATATCATTGTATGCGGACGACATCACGTTATACATCCGCGACCCTGCTGCTAATCTCAACCCTATCTTGAGGGAATTCATTTGTTTTGCCGGCCTGTCAGGTATACACATTAATTGGGGAAAGTCCACTATATTCCTGCTCACCGCGGCCGCCCAGCCATTTCTGCTAGATTACCCTCTGAGGTGGTGTGAGGATGAGGTCCGATACCTGGGCATTCTACTCTCCCGCGATAGGACCGAACTGATGCGGATGAATTATGGTCGCACGTTTGAACATATCCAAACTTGCGTGACCAGATGGATCACGCTGCCCCTTTCTTTTGCAGGGCGGGCGTCTCTCATTAAAATGGTGATCCTTCCCAAGCTACTTTACCTCTTCCTAAACATCCCATATTACCCAGGCAGGTCCTTCTTCCGCCTTCTGCGCTCCGAGCTCATCCGACTGGTATGGGGAGGGAAGCGGCCGCGCCTGAGCTGGGACGTCTTGACCCGTCCATTCGCCCAGGGGGGCTTCGATTTACCGGAGCTCGAACTGTATTACTACAGCGCCCAGGCCCATTATGTTCACCATTGGATCCACCCCACTCCCTTTATGCCACATATAGCGGTGGAACACTGGCTAGTGGACCCTATTCCACTGGAGGGGGCCATCTTTAGTGTGCCGGAGACTAGGGCTGCACACCACACCACAGTCTCCAGCTCGGCTCTCGCGTGGCGTAAGATCGCAAAAGAAGCCGGAATGACACTTCTGTATTCTCCTCTGTTGCCTCTGGCATATCATCCCCGGCTCCCCATTCTGCAGGAGCAAATATTTAAGAAATTTATGGCTAAACTTAACATCAAGACGTGGGGAGACCTGTACCATAACGGGCTATTTCGGTCTCAAACGCACATGCTAGCGGATCTCACACCCACTCCTATGGATACATTTATTTATACTCGTCTGCGTGGGGGGGTCCGATCGCTAACCGAGGGGTTCCCGGAGGAGCCACCCACTTTAGACCCTCTACATCAGCTGCTTAAGGCTGCCACTCCGGCACACGCGGTTTCTAATCTATATCATTCTATACGCGCGGTGTCTGACCCGGGAATCTGCAGGGCCCGCACTAGGTGGGAGGCTGACTTAGGGATACCCATAGAAGACGAACTTTGGAGTTATTGTTGTCTCCAGACCGCACAGATCTCCTCCAGTAGTCGATTTAGAGTTATCCACCATAAGTTCCTGCACCGTCTTTACTGTACTCCAGTTCACATGTGTAGGGTGGGCCTCCGAGGGGACGATCTCTGTTGGCGCTGCCGCACACCAGCGGCAGATTTTTTACACATGGCTTGGGGCTGCGGGGAAATAGCAGACTATTGGCAACAAATATATTCCGGCATTTCGGAAATGATAGGAGTCTCACTTACACCATCTCCGATGCAGGCACTTCTGGGGTACACGAAAACCATTAAGAAACCAGTTAGTCGGTTTGCCACCATTGCTTTCCTCCTTGCGAAGAGGCTAATCGCCTGCAGATGGGGCAGGGGCAGGGCTCCTAAATACAAAGACTGGATCGACAACATGGTACATTGCCAAGATACGCTGCTCTGCTATGCTGAGCTGCTACCCACAGCGTCCAGACCGGTGGATATTTGGAGTCCTCTTACGACATATCTATTATCACACCCGCTGACATAGCACACTCTCACTTACCCGATTGCCCGAATTCTATACCACTGATTCCACTGGGTCACTCCATTTGGGGGGTGGGGGGTGGAAACTCTGTTGGATGGGGGAGGTCCTAGATCTCCCTCTTGATCGGCAGGTTGGAGCACCCGTTGCTAACTGCTGATCCCTCCGGGGACTGGCATGCCCTCTTCCGGGGTACTGAAAGATGATGAGGCTGTAGCCATCCCGAATGTCACCATAGACCACGAAACAGGTGCCACTGTGACCATGATCCACTGTATTCCCCAGGTGTGACTCGTGAAGTCACTACACTATATAGTTTCTACCTATGCACAAATTGTAATGGTTTATTAGGTTTAATGATACATACACATCACGTGACGTAAAGAATGTTGCAGCCCTACTGAACATCATACTGTGGCATTACTGCTCCCTGTAACGCTGCCGGCCCCTGAAGGGGTTGTAGGCGGACAGCTGTGTACTTAACCATCATTCAGTTCGTATATTGAGCTGCCGGCCAGTTGCTGGTTGTAGGCACAGGAGCTGTGTACTGCTTATTTCCGACTTAATAAAGGTTTTTGAAAACTAAAAAAAAAAAAAAAAAAAAAAAACCTTGAAACAGATTCACATTTTTTAAAGAATACAGACCAGGCAGTTCACTATACCACTCATGGATGCTCCCAAAAATTATTTTGCGTGTGGTACGCTCTAAAACAAGCAGGGACACACAGCCCAGGGTTAGAAGGACACTCGGGTCAGTACATACGAGTCTCCTTCCGTGTACCTCTTCGCCAACAGACTCTACATCTCCTAGTGGGAAAGTCTTTTGAGGATGTGGGAGGAATGAAATCAGGAAAGTGGCGATCTTTCAATCGAGCCACATCCTCGAACCACTCCAACTCTAGGAACACTTGCCTGTTCCACAACCACAAGGCTGCCTATCACAGATTGGTGAAACTGAACAAAAGTCAACATTGATGCAGGAGAAAACTCCTTGAACACAACAAAAGCATTGAAAGTTGCTAAATTAAAGAGATGGATGGCCAACTTCTTATACCAAACATAAGCCTTACGAATAGCAGTGTAAGGTTCCAACCTCTGATCTACTCTATCAACACCACCCATGTGCTTATTGTAGTCTAAAATGCACACAGGTTTGCGCACTTCAGAAATCTGACCCCAAACAGCCACAGGTGAAGTACTCTCATCATGGATGGTAGTCAGCATGTACACATCCCTCCAGTCCACAAATTTCACAGCTAGTAGTTCATCACTACGCAAAGAACTGCACTGTCCCCTCTGAAGTTTTCTGCCAACAAGCTCTTTTGGATAACCTTTACGGTTAGAGCGGATTGTGCCACAAGCAAAAGTGTCCACTTTGAACAATTCCTTAAACAATTGCACAGCAGTGTAGAAGTTATCAAGGTACAAATGGTGGCCTCTGTTAAACAGTCCTCTTGCGAGATCCCACACAATTTTCTCAGAAACTCCAAAAGTGGACGGACAACCAGGGGGGTCAATAGTGGAATCCCTACCAGTGTACACACGGAAATTAAAAACATATCCTGTCCTACTCTCAGACAAGATATACAGCTTAATTCCATAGCGTGCCCTCTTGCAAGGGATGTACTGCCTAAAAACCAAACGGCCCTTGAGCAAGACCAAAGACTCATCAATAGATATTTCTTTCCCTGGAGTATAGATCTCTGAAAATCGATCTACAAAGTGATCAAGAACAGGCCGAATCTTAAAGACGGTCACAGTCAGGGTGATCTCGTGGCAACACCAAAGAATTATCAACAAAATGCAGCATCCGTAGCAAAAGCAAATACCGATCACGAGTCATAACTGCAGGAAATATGGCCGTTGCCATCAAGGGACTGGTAGTCCAATATGAAGCCATGGACGGCTTCCTTATCAAACTCATCAATAAAGTCAAACCCAAAAACTTCTTTATCTCTTCCAATTTTGTGGGAGTCCACCGAGTAGCTCTAGAGTGGGGCCTAAGTTTGTCACTGTTGTCCCTCAAAAACTGTTCAGCATACAAATTTTTCTGCTCAACAATCTCACCCAAAAATATATCATCCATAAACAACTGAAAAAACTGTATACGCAAACAATGTTCACAATCCTCTCTACACCCTGCATCACCACTAAAGGCAGGCAACACCGGCTGCACCATGTTTGGATCAACCCAGAGTCCAGCACTTCCAGTAGGAAGCCTAGCAGCCTCAGGCTGCAATCCAGATGCCTCTTGCACCATCTGCACAGCAGTATCCTCCTCTAAAACAGGCACTTCATCCGCACTGAGAGTAGCTTCATCTGCACTGAGAGTACCTTCATCATCCGATGATTCCATGTGGAGAGAAAACTCACTGCCTGAATCTTCCCCTCCCTCCTCTCCCTCAGACGCACTGTCAGTCTCATAATCCTGCTCAGAGGAAGATTCAAGAAGCATACCAACCACCTGCTGAGCAGTTATTCTACGGCTAGCAATACTGCTTACTAATAAAAGTAACTTGTCAAACAAGTCAACAACAACAAACACTTTGTAAAATAAGTAATAAACAAAATGCACCTTTATCAGAAATACCTATATGCTCCAAAACGATACCACTCACTTGCCAGAAGCAGATAAATTCACCACCACCTACTCTGCACAGACACAGTATGGATCAACAATATCCCACTAAAAAAGAAAGAGAAAAGAAAATTACACATAAGACAATGCAAAACACATTGCAAAGAATTCCATGCACAAAACACTAACTAAATAAGCTGCCATTATGACACCACTTACAAAAAAATTCATTCCTACATGACAAAAATACTAGTTTGGAGTATATACAACAACAAAAATTTTCTCACCAAAAAAATGCAACTACGCAAAACTGCAGAACACCACTGTCGAAATCGCGAACAGGAATCAAAAGCTTTACACTAAAAAACATTACAATCACACATGCAAATAATGCACCAGTCCACACACAATCCACCAGCCAAGCTAAGGGGTAGGTGAGCCTAAGAGTATAAATAAAATATTCACCCCATAAAAGTTGAGCAACACTTGCCCTTGAGGCCACTCCCAAACACTAAAATAAATTAAAAAAACGCAGGTGGATAGTGGCTTCTGCCCCCCTTGAGGACAGATGGGCCTAAAAACATACTGCTATTCTGTCACCCAAAGAGGGCAGAAATGACCACAATCAACCTCCCATAAAAGGGAGCGACCCTTGTCCAAGGGGCCGCTCAACAACATAAAAAAACAAACCCAGGTGGCCTAGTAGCCCTACAAATAAACACATCAGCCGATCTGCCCCTCAGGGTGGCAGAAACGGCCAAATTAATACTCACAAAATGGGAGCAACCCTTGCCCAAGTGGCCACGCTACACAAAAAATTCCCTGGTAGTCTAGTGGGCCCAATTAAAAAAAAAAACATGGCCATCTGGCCCCCTGCGGGGCAGACACAGCCACAAAGATAGACCCCAAAGGAGAGTGACCCTTGCCCAAGGGGTCACTCTCCACAAATAACTCCCTGGTGGCCTAGAGGGCCCTACATTAGACAAGCATTTGCAATGCAATCAGTCTCGCCTTTGGGACCTTATATGTACTTAGCTATGCAGCACATTAGCCTGCGCCCTGAAACATTTGCTGTTCTTTGACATGGAGGGAAAGTAAGCATCAAACTGCGTGACACGCCAAGTATTGGAACACACGGGGAGAAATATTGCCTTTCAGCGGGAAATGGTATAGTCCAATGCTCTGTTTTTAATATAAAATCTGGGCCTTCAGTGGTCATATCACTGACAATACAAGATTTTTTTTTAAATTATTGTCTATGGGTGCTCGTGGAAGACAATTTCTATGGACTGAAAACTAGAGAATGCTGAATTGATTCTGGTATTTTACTGACCTCTGTTGGTCGTTTTTCTATCAAAAAAGTTAGAGTCAGTTGATCAGAAAGAAAAGTCCCTAAGCGGAAGCAGACAAGTCCTAGGGCTGATCTCCAAAGCACACAAACCATGAAAACATATAAGTAAATACTAAAGAATATACAAGAGGTCTCAAATGCTCAACCTAAAAATGGCAACATTTCCCCCCCCCATAAGGGCAGACAGCCAAAATCATAAGCCCCCAAAGGGGAGTGACCCTTGCCCAAGGGGCCACTCCCCACTAAACAATCCCTGGTGGTCCAGTGGGCATTTTTTTTTTAATAAAGAAAATCTGCCCCCCCTGGAACATAGCCCCCATAAGGGGATCGACCCTTGCCTTAGGGACCGCTCCCCCAAACAAAACCTAACATCATAGGCATACAAAAATAGCTCCCAAAGGGGAGTGACCCTTGCCCAAGGGGCCACTGCCCAGTACATTTATTACATTGACCCAGTGGGCCGATTTATTTTAATATAATTAAAACTGCCCCCTCCAGGGGGCAGACAGAGCCAAAATGTATGCCCCAAAAAGGGGAGTGACCCTTGCCCAAGGGGCCACTCCCCACTAGATTTATTCAATTGGCCCAGTGGGCCGAATACATTTTTTTAAATTTAAATCTGCCCCCCAGGGGGGCAAACAAAGCAAAAATGTAGGCCCCCAAAAGGGGAGCGACCCTTGCCTAAGGGGTCGCTCCCCAAAACAAAAACTAATATCGTGGGCTCCAAAAATGCTCCCCAAAGGGGAGTGACCCTTGCCCAAGGGTTCACTCCCCTGCACATTGACCCAGTGGGCCGATTTTATGGCCCCAACAAAAAATTCTGCCCCCCCAACGAAAGCCACAACATATGCCCCCAACAGGGGGAGCGACCCTTGCCCAAGGGGCCGCTCCACCAACCAACACACAGTGTCCAAATAAAAAATAAAAAATAAATCCCTGGCGCTAGTGGGCATTCCTGCTGCACGGTCGTGCAGCAGGAATGCACAAAAGAGGCATTGAGGGAAAGGAAAACACTTTCCTTTCCCCCGATGCCTCTTTCGTTTAAATCCCCCCCTCCCCAGCCCCAAAACGTACCTCTTTGTTCACCGACGCGCAGGAAGCAAATGGCTTCCTGCGCGTCGGTAAACAAAGGGAACCCTCAATGACATCAGCGCGCCTCGCGTGCTGACATCATTGATGACGCAGAGGGTGGGTGCGGGGGGAGGCAGGGGAAGGTCTTCCCCTGCCTTACCCGTAACAAAAACGCCGATCGACCACCCACTGGGGGAGCGCCAGCGCTTCCCCTGTGGGTGGGTGTCATGACGAGCCCAGCTCGTCATGAGCACACAGCGACTGTGTGCCATGACGAGCCCAGCTCGTCATGAGCACACAATGGGTTAACACAAGATGTTAAATGTAGCTGGTGGAGGTGTTCATGTAGGTAATGCAGCTTATAGTACCATTGAATATTATGGCAACTCCACCTCTGGGCTTGTGGTGATCTTGTAGCCGGCGGGGATGGCTATAGTGATGTCCGGTGCAGGGATTTAGCCATGATTCTGTGAGGAAGAGCAGGCCCAGAGAGTGGTAATGTGGTATGTCCCATATCTTTGTGGCATGTTTGGTAAGCAAGTGGGTTTGAGGAGAATGGATGTGAGTGAGGTGTATTATATGGGTGGTGTTTGGTCTGTGTGAGTGTGAGCAAGTGGCTCGTTTGTGTGGGTGAGTAGGGTGCTCAGTGCTGTAGTAGTGGGAGTAGTGGGTGTGGGGTGTTGGAGTGTACATGAAAACTTGCAGAAGGAGCATATCAATGCTTCTTCCAGGTTGAGTAGTGTTGTGTGGCAGGGGAGTGGTGAGCAGAAGCCAGGGTAGAGAGCATAGAGGAGTGTGGCAGAGTAATGGTGGTCAGAGTGAGAGCCAGGGTTCCTGGTGCTGGATGCCGTCCGGGTGCAGATGGGCACAGATAGACGCATATGGGCGCAGATGGGCTTGAACAGTTGCAAATCATTCAATGATGCCCCAAATTAGAATACAATTAACTTGTATATTTCCATTCAGTTCAATCATTAATGAGGCATACTACCACATTCATTACATCATTCAAATTCCTAAAAAGAAAGTCATACATAAAATGGCAAATTATAACTCTAACGTCAGTGTTCCCAATTCAAAATTATCAATCAGATCTCATTGATAAAATCATACATATCCAAATGTTAATGAAAAACCTTCATAATAACTTCAAATCTTTTTTTTTTAAAGAGGGAAATCTGGGCTTGTTTTGTCATTAAATTAAATTATCCTTAAACTCCATTACACCAAGCAGAATCGCTCTTGCATAAAAACCTTGCCTAATTTATGCAGCTCATTCTTACCATGCTCTCTTGGCTTTTAGTGCCAAAACCCAACATCGTATATACCGCCCCCTAATTTTCGGCGCCTGAAGCCATTGCTCGTATTTGGCACGCCAGAAATATCTATTTTTCAAAAATTTAAGAGAAAAGGCCTGTCTAAAATATTGGCCCTCTGCCGTGCCATAACATCAATATGCATTTCAATTTAAATTGCCACAAACTTGTTTAGTATCATTGAGAATAAACACAATAATAATTATGCGACCCAAATTACAATGGTTAAAATTCCAAATTTGATACCTTCAATCTAAAACCAGGATTCGAACATTAAAATTCAACAACTCTGGTATAATGCCACACCTCTGCACTACGATATAGCGCCACAGTTTCACACTAGATGCTATTCAGAACAAGCTTCTATTTCAAAATCTGAAATTTAAATCATTTTCAAAGTTCAAACTCTCAATGTATTATATTGATCTTTCATTCTTAATAGTTATTTTAGTTCATGAACACCTTTCAACCTTGGCAAGTGGTAGTCAGACTCACAAAAATGCAAAAAAAAGAATAGACATGACCTATGCAGCACCATGGATTATGCCCTTTTATCTATCAACAAGCTAAGTAAATAGTTCAAGTATCGAAGAACTCTACATCAGGTGTCTTCAAGTAACCAAAAAAAGCCCACATAACGTCTTGCATCATCTAACATAAGCACTCTTACGTGGACTAATGGAATAACTGTGATTTTATGAAAAGATAAGTTCATAAACATTACAAACTCAAAAGAATATTTTATCATCATAAAACCCTGATATAGCCTTCAGAAAAGCCTATGGAATCAAGTTTCCAAGACTCAGGGAAACATAACCTAATGAGCAGAGAGATCTTTAAGGAGATGTTCTACTGCATGGTGTCTCACTCAAAAAAGACCAGGGAAATGCAGAAAAAGGAATACCAACCCTTTCCTACTGTTTACAAATAAAATGGGAACGTGAATGGATAATGATTGAAGTGTGGTGTTAATTCCCTGATCTATATTCAGTCCACAATCAGCAGGTCTTATGGTATCAATCTACAGTGTTCCTTTTAATTTTAATCTATAATTGTATAGCCTCCCCTGTGATAGATTTGTAGATAGGACAGAGATACCATGTATTTCCTCGCTGTTAGGCTAGTCTTGAAAGTGCAGACCTGTAAGTGGTCTCCTGTCAGCATCACTTAAAGCATTGATATGTTCTTTCCAATGCTCTTTAAGTTGGTGTATGGTTGAACCCACATATTGCTTTGCACATACGCGCGTCGGCATACAAATGCAAAAAGTTATGTTGCAGTTGATAAAGCTCTGATTGTAAATCTTCTTGTTTTTCCTAAAATTGTAAAATGACTCACTTTTATCTTCCACAGACTTTTAACACACAGTTATTATACCTTAGCTATCCTAGAGGTTTATTCATAGGTGAGTTAGATTGGTCTCTCTTTATTACTCTTGTGGTATCACTCTGGCTTTAAATATTGTTAAGAGTGCCAGGTTTTCTGAATGATGTTAGACTGTCTTGTGTTTTGATATATATATATATACACATATATATATGTTTTGATATACATATATATATATATATATATATATTCACAGAAAAAAACATAGGTTTCAGGCACGTTATAGTTAGGAATTAGCATTTAAAAAACCTCAGAAATTCACTGAAAAAACCATAGGTTTCAGGGGTGTTATAGTTAGCTGGACTTTTCACTTGTTCAAAACCATTGAAATTCCCCGGTTATAGTTAGTTCAGCTAACTATAAGTCGCGCGCCCGCAATGCACTGCTGATGACATGGTCAGTGACATCACTCATGACATCACTGATGACATCTCAAATGACATCACTGATGACATCACTGATGACATCATCCAGTGAATGTCTGTTTTTCTGAAAATTAAATATGTTTTATATATGTATATCTCAAGGTCGATGGAAGAATAAATGGGTATATAAGTGTCTAAATGGATGATTTGTTTTTGAAAAATTGATTGTGTAACTGACTGATTAAGTGTATCATAGTGAATACATGGCTTAGTGAGTAATGTTTAAATATGTAAATATCTGTATCAGTCTCTCACTTTGTGTATAAGTGGCTGCATGGGTTGGTGAGTATCTACATGGGTGTCTATATAGGTTATTAGTTGGTTTTTTGAGTATCAGTCTGAGTGTCTGCATGGTTCGGTGGGGGGTATTACGTAGTGCATAGGTGCATGAATGAGTGACTCACTGTTTGTATGTGTTGAAGACAGCATGTGTGCAGGACTGTATGGGTGGATGAGTGTGTGTATGGGTGTGTTAGTGAGTGAATGACTGTCTCAATAGTGTCTTTATGAGTAACTACATATGTTTTAAACTAGTATATGTGACTATTGGTGTATATAAGAGAGTATATGTGAGAGTGAGAGATTGAAAGAGTTCCTGTATGAATAAGTATGTGTTTCTATAAGTGATTGTTTAAAAGACTAAGTATGTGTAAGTTTCCGTAGAAGTAAGTGTGGTGGTGTGTGTATAACTGTATATGCAAGTAAATGTATGTTTGATTCTTTATTAGCATGAGTGACTATGTGTGTGAGTAACTCTATGGATGAGTGGCATTGTGTAACAGGATGTATAGGTGTATGAGTACATATGATGAGTGAGTACATGTATGAGTGACTGTATAGGACTGTTGGTGAATGAGTGGATGTGTATGAGGAGCTTAGAATTACTGAAGAGGTTGTTGTAACTGGTATTGGTATGTCCATTGTTTTGAAAATGTTATTCTCTATTTTTGAATGTGTGTATCAAAGGTTATATTAGGGTGAGAGGAGGTCTGCCACTCTATCACAAGGATGATGTCATCAGTGATGTCATCAGTGATGTCATTTGAGATGTCATCAGTGATGTCATGAGTGATGTCACTGACCATGTCATGAGTGATGTAATATGTGACGTCATCAGCAGTGCATTGCGGGCGCGCGAGTTATAGTTAGCTGAACTAACTATAACCGGGGGAATTTCAATGGTTTTGAACAAGTGAAAAGTCCAGCTAACTATAACACCCCTGAAACCTATGGTTTTTTTCAGTGAATTTCTGAGGTTTTTTAAATGCTAATTCCTAACTATAACGTGCCTAAAACCTATGTTTTTTTCTGTGAATTTCAAAGGGTTTTTAAATGCTAATTTCTAACTATGCCTACAGAGATAGGACATGTGAAGAAAGAAGAAAAAATGCACAGAAAGAAAAAAAAGAAGTGCAGAAAGAAGCAACAGAAGTCCTCAAAGACGAAGAAAAGTGCAGGAAGAAGGATAACGTGCAGAAAGAACAAAAAGAAGAGCAGAAAGAATCCTTGTTGCAAAATCATCCTGTACCCTCAACTTTTTCAGACGGATACTGGTGGTAACTGAGTCTGACTAACCAGTCCTAGAGCCAGTGCTATGTTAAAAGACACTTAGAATACAGTGAAAACACCTACATACACTAGGGAACATTATGCGTTGGGGTCCCCCTGTGATTAGCATGACCTCCTCTGTAAGCCCCTAGTATATAATAGGGCAGGGGGATTAAAACTACCTCTTAAAACAGGCCACAGGGCGTTTTTGCACACGTTAACTCAGGCCCCGTCCCCTCCCTTCACTACTGTGTAAACACGCCCTGTGTCCGTTTTTAGTTGGGAGATTAAGTTCATTTGAATCCTGAGGGTCCCTAGGGTCCAACTAGCCCACTAGGTACCTCCAGTAAGTGCCACAGAGCTGCGTTGCAGAGAGGTGTAAAAAGTGGCACAGCCTGGACCACCTCTCTGCAATGCAGCTCAGTGGCGCTTACTGGAAGCACTTGGTGGGCTAGTTAGCCCCCAGGGGCCCTCAGTATTGAAGGGAAATTATATCCCCAATTTAAAACGTGCCATAGTGCGTGTTTGCACACGTCACCTCAGGCCCCGTCCCCTCCCTTCACCACTGTGTAAACGCGCCCTGTGGCTGTTCTAAATTGAGAGATTAAGTCCCCTTGAATCCTAAGGGTCCCTAGGGTCAAACTAGACCACTAGGTACCTCCAGTAAGTGCCACAGAGCTGCGTTGCAGAGAGGTGTAAAAAGGGGCTTGGCCTCAGAACACCTGTCTGCAGCGCAGCTCTCTGGCGCATACTGGAGATGCCCGTTGGGCTAGTTGGCCCTCAGGGACCCTCAGTTTTGAAGAGGAATTAATTCCCCAACTTACAACTCGCCAGGGGGCGCGTTTGCAGAGTGCTGCAAGGAGGGGGCGTGGCCTCCGGCAGGATGCCAGTCTTTTATTTATTTTAATTTTTTAAGAAGGGGGGCTGTGTGGTTCACCTTGTTCCCCACTGTTTTTTATTATTTTTAAAAAATATATATTTATAGACACACCTAGGACATGCTGGACAAACCGTACGTACCTATCACCATGACGATTTGAGTGATATTCATTAAAAGGCGACTATGCATACAATGAATCCACGTGGAATGTATTTACACCACTAGTGAAGCTCTGACATGTCTGATGCCCTACCGTGCCTAATCCCGGTAGACACCCTTGTCGTTTATTTATACAAACATGGGTAGCTATTGACGGGCACATTTAATACACATGCAAACCAAGCCATTAAAAGGGGATTCGACAAAAATTCGACCAAAACTATGTAAGAAACCCCCCTCACGGTTAATAAAACACACATCCACTGCCGGATGTGTAATACTTTTTATTTTACTCTCTGGAAAGGGGACGAACATCCCTTGAGAGTCACAGCGCGCTCCTGGCAGAGCCCAATGCTGTGTTACACCCACCATTGCCTGCCGAGTGCCACACACCTCTGTGTTGTATTCCACCAGCTAGTGCATATGCTAGGACACTCTCTAGCCCATGTGCACTGTAACACCACCCCGTGAATATGTCATGCCACACTTGTCTTCGCACGGGTTATATTGCCCCATCCTACGAGCCTTCCTCGATGCCTATGTTATAACGCACAGTGCTATGCCATACATATTACAATCTGGGATCCATATCTTTGTCACAGTGCATATGCAACGTTACACTCCCCAGCACATATTTTATATTACAACTTTAGAGACTAGTTAGGTTACACAACACTGCCCTGTGCATATTACACTCCAAGGCGCACATCGCATAGCACGCGCTAGTGCCTGTGCTATCTCGCGTCTCCAATGAATCTGTCATTGCGCACAATGTATTGCATATTATATTTCACGCCCGGTTCATCTTATATCACACTTTTTGGTGCATAGTTTATACCATACACTATATCTAGTTTTCATTTTCAATCGTGCTCTCAGGACTATGTTCTATATAACACTGTGTTCACCTACCCTTTTCACGGGCATTACATTTTGCGATAGTGGTGGAGGGTCAGGGGGTGTTTTTGCCAAGTGAGCCCGGAGTCACAGTCACAAACGTCCTCTTCTTCCTGAATAAAAGTGAGATTATGCTGCATACTTGTTCATATTTTAAGTAGTTCGCACAGACACACGTTTTAAAAACAATAAAGTTCCAAATACCCGCCTTCTCTGAACAGTTAGCTTGCTGCCCCATCCCCTCCTCCCTATCCTCTGTTGTGTGAATCCATGGACTAGCCTCCTCCCTCCTGCCATGCATGGTCTGATGTGCTGCCACTGCCCTCAATTTAGTATGATGTACCAGTCCCCTCCTCCTGCCCTCCATTGCCCAATTCTATGCCCCATCATTGACCTCCTGCTTAAACTCTGTGCTTAGCTTGCTGCCCCTATTCTCCTTCCCCCTGCCCTCCGATGTCTTTGTGCATGCCCCTGCTCCATCCTTTTTGCCCACCATGTTCCATGGACCTGCCACTCCTATCTACTCTGAGTGTTCTGTTGAGCTGCCACTCCCCTCCCACCTGCCTAGCATTGTCAGATGACTGTAACCTGTCCCTGCCACCTCCACCCTGCCTGTCCACATGCCATGCCCCTATCCTCTTCCTCCTGTCCTACATGGTCCATTGTACTGCCACACCCTTCTGCCCTCCCTGGTCTGTTGTGCTGCAACTGCTCCTCCTGCCTGCCCCGTGCGGTCTGTTGTGAGGCCCCTTCCCCTGAACTTTCTTGTCTGTGCACAGGTCCTGACCCTCCCTTCTATCCTCCATCGTCCTTTGTGCATGCCCCTGCACCCTCCTTCTTGCCCATCATAGCCATTGTGCTGCCACTAACCCTCCCACTTGCCATGCATGGTCTTCTGTGCTGCCATGGCCCCTCCCACCTTCCCTGTGTGGTCAGTTAGCTGCCCCTGACCCCCTCCCACCTTCCCTCCATGGTCTGTGTGTATGCCATCACAGTCTCACTGTTGCTCTTCATGGTGTGTCTTGCTTCTAGTGCCCATCCTGCCTGACCTCCATGGCTATCTTGCTGCTCCTGCCCTGCCCCCTTGCCCCCAGCCCTCTGTTTACATGTGCAGACCCCTACTCCCTCCCTCCTGGCTTGTCTGTTCCATTGTAATGCCCCTGATCCGTCCCTCCTGCCCTTTATGGTCTGTTATGCTGCAGCTTTCTCTCCTGTCTGTACATTATGGTCAGCTAGCTACCATTGCCTCTTGCCCCTCTGTTCTCTGTTGTCCATGTGCATGGTCCTGTCCCCTCCCTCTTGCTTTCTATGGATTGTTGTGCTGCACTCCCGTCCCGCATGCCCTGTGTGGTGTATTTTGCTGCTGCAAACCCTGATGCCTGCCCTGCAGGGTCAGTTTGGTGCACCTCTCCATGTCCCTCCTGTCCTCTGTTATCCAAGTCCATGTCCCTACCCCATTTCCTTCCATGATCCAATGTACCATACTTGCGAACATTTTGAACTTGGTAAGAGGGAGATTTTGAATAAAAACTGGGGTATTGATTTTCCCCTTTGAGTTACATTGAAAAAGAGGAGATTGTAGACAGGAGACAGATCAAATAAAGCCCATTTGAGCTTAAAAACATTGGACGTTTCCTGGCTGCATCGGGTCTGTTGGCATGTATGGTTGTACTACCATTGCCTCTTCCTTCTGCCCACAATGGTCTATTACATTGCCACAGCCTCTCTTGCAAGTCCTGTATTGTTGGTTTGTTGCCCCTGCCCCCCTTTCCACTGCCCTCCATAGTCTGTTGTGCTGCTACGGCCCTTCCTGCCTGCACAGTGTGGTTAAATTGTTGCCTTTGCACCCTCCTACCTGCCTTCAATTTTCAGAGTCCGTGCCCCTGGCCTCTGCCTCTCAACAGTATCCCAATGAACAACTAGATTGCTAACATTCTATATTTATTACAAAAGTGTGGAACGCCTGACGTCATCTTGATGTAATCAAAACTGTAATACCTAGAGCATTTCCTTTAGAAATTACATATATGAGAGGGTCTTATTGGCATCAAAATTATGGTTAGTGCTCTAAAAGACTAAAATAAGGACATATTTTCTGAGTTTTCAAATAGCGACAAAGCACTTTTAAATTATTTGTTATCTTTATGTTTTTTCATCCAGTTGACCACTTGATTAAATGTTGCACTTAGGGGAGAGGATGTGGTGTTACTTCCAGAACTGCAGACTTTGCAACTGGGGAACCAGGTTGGAGTTTCTGCTTCAGCTCGACATTCTGTGATTCTGGTCAAATCACTTAGTCTCCCCATGTCTACAACCAAAATGAATTTGTTCTTGTGTGATGTAACCAATGCTCATGTAAAGCACTCCAATACCTGACAAGTCTGCACTATATAACACTGCAAAAACACAAAATAATAAGTGTTTTGCACACTTCTGTCATTGGGCTATATTTGGGCTACATCTGGGTGATTTTGGGCTACATTTGGGCTCTTTTGTCTCCGGTGGCCATCTTGGGAGATTTATTTGTTATGAAGTTTCCTAATTTCCTCATGTACTGCAGTCTCCTCAGTAGGAAATGCTTTCAGTTTTTTACTTTGATTCCATCATGAAGGTATTCAGATATGTCACACATTTGCCATAAATTCTGAAAGTTAGCACTCTAGTTGCTCATTAGATCACTGTAGTAAAACTACTGTTTACCATGGAGGTGTGCTCCTGGTATTAAAAGTGCATGTTTCAGTCTGCATGTCAGAATTTTTTAATGAAATAGAAGAGGATTTGAGAAGTCACTCAAAATGTGCCCTCATTTTCTTTCTTCAGCACTAATCATAATTTCTATGGCAAAATAAACCCCCTCATTGTGTTCCTTTTTAAATTAAATGTTTTAAGTGTTACCAGTTTATTCTAATCAAGATGGCTTCAGGTGTGCCATACTTTTGTCATAATGAAGACAGTAAGCGCTCTAGTTGTTTTTAAGAACACTCTGGGACATTCTGTCATTGGGCTATACTTGGGCTACATCTGGGTGATATTTGGGCTACATTTGGGCTCTTTTGTCTCTGGTGGCCATCTTGGGAGACTTATTTGTTATGAAGTTTCCTAATTTCCTCATTTACTGCAGTCTCCTCAGTAGGAAATACTTTCAGTTTTTTACTTTGATTCCATCAAGAAGGCATTCAGATGTGTCACACATTTGCCATGAATTCAGAATGTTAGCACTCTTTTTGCTCATTAGATCACTGTAGTAAAGCTACTGCTCATCAGGGAAAACTGCTGCTGGTATTGAAAGTGCATGTTTCAGTCTGCATGTCAGAATTTTTTAATGAAATAAAAGAGGATTTCAGAAGTCAAAATGTGCCCTAGTTTTTCTTTCTGCAGCACTAATCATGCTTGCTATGGAAAAATGAACCCCCTCATTTTGTTCCTTTTTAAATTAAATGTTTTAAGAGTTACCACTTTAATCCAAGCAAGATGGCTTCAGGTGTGCCATACGTTTATCATAAGTAGGACTGTTAGCGCTCTAGTTGTTCTTTGGAACACTCTGGGAAGCTGCAGTAGAACACAAAGGAATCAACTGACAGTCTCTGCCCTTGTTGGATGTACATGTTTTACTGAGAATGTCAGACTTCATTCTCACATGACTGAGAAAGATAATGTGAATTTACAGAAAATAAGCTCTCAGTTTAGCTTATAGATCACCTTCCAAACCTCTGTGGGAAAAGCATGAGAAAATATTTTTCTCTCAATCATGATATCCCAGCAGAAGGCTTTTTCACATGGTGAAATCACCTTAGAACATACCACAATTCCTAAAATGAGTATGGTACCATCAACAAATGATTTATAATGTAACTAAAGTCTTAAAACCTTCTATTAACTGCAATGCTTTTTAATGAGGTGCTATTATGTATATTGGTCCCAAGATGGCTGGCAACACTTCTTGGATGAAGTGCTGACAGCCAATCAGATCTCAGGATGAGATGTGTGGTTAGGCTCCGCCCACATATATCTATGATTTTACTTTTGATTTTCTCAGGAACTACTGAACAGATTGACACCAGACCTGCAAAAGGCACTTCCCTGAGCTGAGGACTACCTCTCTGCCAAATTTCAAGTAATTCTGTTCAGCCGTTCGGGCTGTACCTTGGACTAAAGGTCCCTATGGAAAATTGCATGGGGAAAACACGTTTTGGGACCCCCTTTTTTCTCAGCCCCCGCTTGACGAATCCCCCTGAGACTTTCAGGGTGGGAGCGGAGCGGAGCGCCCCACCTATTTTGAAAATTTCGCGAGGATTCGTCAACCGGCGCCAAAGTTATTCCAAATAGAATGTTGAGGATTTCCCATGGAAACACGGTCCTAACTATAACTATCTACTGGCGACCGCCAGTAGATAATATATATATGTATATATATATATGTCTTCGTATTGGGTGTCAAATTAAGTCCCTATCTCCATTATTTTCTATGGGAGTGAGTTACAGTCTCTGTGGCCATGTGAGGTGGCATACTTAGTCCAAAACTGAGTTGGAGCACATTAAATACTGTTTTGGGATCTTTTTAGGTCAAAGTCTACCACACAGGCCAGTTGTCTGGTTTGCTTGTAGGCATTCTGAATGCTTCCATGGGATTGCATTTTTCCAATTACTTATAGCTTAGTGGTTTGTAACTCACAGTTGCTTCCTTTCTATTTGCTGGCTCTATTTGCTTTAGGCTGTCCAGCCTGAGTTTGTCCCTCCCATGAGCATCTCTTGTTTGCTGTATCCTTCCGAGGACTCACTTTCTGTAAACAGACCTTTTAATCTTTTTCTTATCTTGTTACATTTGCTTTGCATTCAAAGACATAAGTTAAATGTCAGGCACTGTCTTCCCGGGAACTTGGTGCTTGCTATTCTTTGTCTGACTTCAAAGGGAGAGAATTAATGTGACAATCCTGCTGAGCACCCAGGTGAGAGGAAAGAGTGTAGGATGTTATTTTTTCTAGCACACAACAAAAATTAACTGTGCTGATATGTAAGAATATATTACAATGAGGAAAGTACAAATGAAGCACATTTTTGTTTGCGATTCTAAAATGTGGTGAAAACCTTTGAATATGATTAAACCGTATCAATACAACTAGGTGATGACATTTCCATGCATTATCATTTATAGACAGTAAAATTGTATTTTGGTGCAAATGTAATGGTCAATTGAAACTGTGTTGTCTGTAATGGCTTGCACTACCACACCATGCATACTCCACACTGCACACTCCACTTTACTCCACTCTGTCCCCTTCCACTTAACCCCCTGCTACTCTATTCTATGACACTCCACTCCACTCTACAATATGCCACTCGACTCTACGCCCCTTCACTCTAAGGCACTCTACAACAAGCCATGCCACTCAACTCTGCTCCACTTGACTCCACGCCACTCCACTCTATGCCACTCACTCCATGACACAACACACAACTTTACCCTATGCCAATCTACTCTATGCAACTCCACTCCTCACTACTTATCCCACTCCAATCTATCCACTTCAACCTCACCACTGCACTCCAATCCAGTCTAACCCAACATACCCCAATCCACCCCAATCCAATCTACTCCACTCCACTCTACAACAAGCCACTCCACTCTATGCCCCTCCACTCTAAGACACTCTATGACTCACCACACCACTCGACTCCGCTCTACGCCACTCACTTCATGACAGAAGACACCACTCTACTCTAAGTCCCTCCACTCTATGCCACTTCACTTCAAACCACCTATCCCTCTTTACTCCAATGTACCCCAATCTACTTCACTCTACTCCACTCTACCCCACTCCATTCCGATCTATCCCGCTCCAGTCAACCCCAGTCCACTCCACTCCAATCTACTCAAATCTTCCCACTGCACTTCACTACAATCTACCCCAATCTACTCTACTTTATGGCCGCTGAAAGCTCCAGCCTCTAAGAGCAAATCCCTCCTGAAGACGCCCTCCAATGCCCATCTACAACAGTGACAATTACACCTACCTCACCACAACATCCTGAACAGACAGCAGTCCGAGCAGAGTCCGTCTCCTCACTCACGGACTGGTCTACTTCATGATGCCTGTCAAAACTCCAAAGCCCCTCGTGCCAGACACCAAAAAGAATGCGCCATCAATAGCAGGCTGATGATTGCACTGCCAGATGAGCATTGAGGCTATTAGCTATACCTCAGCCTATGGTTAGCTCACCTTTTACGCTGTGTGTTATGTTATGTTAATAATAATTTTATAAAGCATGCAAATACCAAAAGGGTCTTGGTGGTAGTGTCAGTTGAACCAGACAAATATAGTACAAAGGTAGGGGTATGCAGTAGTTCTGGGGCCAGTGAACAGAAACATTTTTGCTGAAAAATTAGGAAATGATTTTAAGCAGATGAGTTAAAAAGAGAATTTTAAGAGAATGTCTGGGCTTTTAGATGGTTGGTCAGAGAATTCTGCCATTTGGAGGCGGAGTAGGAGAAACTTCTACCTTCCCAATGGGCTCTTTTTATTCTAGGTACAAACACCTTCCTAGCATTGCTAGACCATAGATTACAAGAAGGAGCATACCATTTTAAAAATATCTTGCAGGAAGCAAGGGCCGACCTGGTCCTGGGCCTTATAGACCCAACATAAGGCCTTGAACTTTATTTGCGTCTTGATAGGCAGCCAATGCAGTTCTTTAATGGCTTTAGTGGCTGAGGAAAGACTTGGAAGATATAACAGTACTTTGGCTGCTGCATTTTTATATATCTGTAATTTATTAGGAACGCACATTTGAGAACCTACATATAAAGCATTCCAATAATCTATTTTCGAGGTGACTAGGGCCAAGATCACTGTTTTCCTTAACTTCAACGGGAGGCATGGGAGATTTTTCTTTAATTCTTAACATGAGAAAACAGGAGGATGTTACCTGCTTTGATTGGTCTATGAAAGCTAATTTGGTATCAAAGGTGGCCGCCTTGCTTCTGTAGTGGGAGTGGAAAGGGCTTGAAGTTCAGTAGCCACCAGGAGGTGCTCCAGAAGGTGGAGTTGTTACCAAACAGCAACACCTCTTTTTTTACTGAATTAAGCTATAAATAGTTCTTCTGCATCCATTTGACAATGCTAC
This sequence comes from Triturus cristatus, assembly GCF_964204655.1. Taxonomy (NCBI): domain Eukaryota; kingdom Metazoa; phylum Chordata; class Amphibia; order Caudata; family Salamandridae; genus Triturus; species Triturus cristatus. The sequence continues at coordinate 210,768,686 of NC_140591.1, read as the reverse complement.
CCATACAGTTTTTTAAATGTTTGGCCGTTTTTTCAGGTTTCAATGGAACAGATACAACTATTTGGGTGTCATTGATATACGAGACTACTGAGAGCCCACAGGATCGCATACGTGTGATTAGTGAAGTAATGTAGGCATTAAACGGAGTTGGACTTAATGAAGATTCCTGAAGCACCCCGCAGGAAGGGTAAAGCTGGCAGAATTAAATCCTCCAAAGCCACCATTGCTCTATTTGACAGAAAAGACCTGATCAATTTGAGAGCTGTACCTTTGATGCCTATCATTTCAAGATGATTGACCAAAGAGGAGTGGTCAACTGTATCAAATGCGGCCGACAGATGCAACAGGATCAAGGCTGAAGTGTCTGTGATGATCATCTTTATTTATGGGTCAATGATACTGTTTTTTTTTTCTCTTGTTCCAAACCTACCTCACTGCACAACAATCAAACCCACTCCACCCCACACCACCCCATTCCACCCCATTCCAATATACACCACCCCAACATAACCCACTCAAATCTATCCCACTCTATCCCAATCAACCCCACTCCACCCCACAACAACCACACCCAATCTACCCCACTCCACTCTACCCCACGTCTATCTAGTCTAATTTACTCCAGTCCAATATATCCAAATTCAAACTACCCTACTACAATATATTCCACTCCAATCTACCCCAGACCACTCCAATATACTACACTCCAGTCCAATCTACCCTGCTTTAATTCACTGAATCTACTCTATTCTAATGGGTGAAAACAGCTAGCTGAAAGCCCCATTAAATACGTTTATTGTACTTATATCCTCCGGGGTGAGAATGTGGCCTAAAGGGCTAGGGTGGTGGACATCAAATCAGGGGAACCGGTTCGAGTCTCTGCAACGACCCACAACACCCTGTGATTCTGCGCAAATCACTTAAAATCTCCTGTGCCTAACAAAAATGAATGTGTCCTTGTGTAACGCAGTTGGGGGCATATGATCAAGCACGGTGTTACGATGTATTGTACATAAGTTGTGCCATGTACTTACCCATATGTCGCAAATGGTATGTCTCTATCCACCCCTACCATAATTGGTTTCTCCCAGGTCCCTGGAGGCGACATTAGAATGCTGGGGAGACACACTCACTGGTGGAGAGAGGAGTCAGGAATAAAGGACAGTACTTTACCTTCATGAAGTTGTATTCTTCATTACATCATTGGCGACGAGGATGGGATGCACATCAAAGCAGGTACAAAGCTCAGTATGACACTAAATATGGAACCAGAGTTCCGCAATGGAGAGTGGGGGACTGGGTACGCATAAGGGTACCAGAGAGGCGCCAAGGGGAAACCAAGTTCTCAAGACCCATGCGCATCAAAGTGGTAAGGAACAACACAGCCACATTAGAAAATAACCAAGTGTGGAGCATGGATAGGTTAGTGAAACTGCAAGGCTCACACGACCAGTCCGACGATCAAGTTGCAATGCCACAAAACCCGGACACTATGGGGTTACCTGTCACTAGCAGAACATGCAGAGCTCCTGGGTGGCATGAAGACTTTATTAGGTATAAGTAGAAATTGTAACTAGTCATGTTATTTTACTTTGTTCATTTACCTTTAGGGGGAAGATGTGTTACGATGTATTGTACATAAGTTGTGCCATGTACTTACCCAGATGTCGCAAATGGTATGTCCCTATCCACCCCTACCGTAATTGGTTTCTCCCAGGTCCCTGGAGGCGACATTAGAATGTTGAGGAGACACACTCACTGGTGGAGAGAGGAGTCAGGAATAAAGGACAGTACTTTACCTTCATGAAGTTGTATTCTTCATTACATCACACAGCTTTAAAATTATCGCCGCTTTAGTGGCAGAAAACTGCCGCTAAAGCGGCGATAATGGGCTTGATAATATGCCGCAGAGAATTCCAATAGAAGCCCATGTTGACACCAGAACATGGGCTTCTATGGGAATTCTCAAGGGCATATTATCAAGCCCATTATCGCAGCTTTAGCGGCAGTTTTCACACCGTTTTTTGATAATATGCCCCTTGGTGTACATGTAAAGCGCTCTGCTCTGATACCTGATACCTTCGGGTAAAGTTTGCGCTATATAAAACTCTGGGGAAAAAAATATATATATACACTTTTTTTAATCAAAAGGTCTTGGCTAACGCCAGACCTAAAACAAAGGGGCATATTATCAAGCACACCGTTAAAATTATCGCCGCTTAAGCAGCAGAAAACTGCAGCTAAAGCGGCAATAATGGGCTTGATAATATGCTGCAGAGAATTCCAATAGAAGCCCATGTTGACACCAGAACCTGGGCTTGTATGGGAATTCTCAAGGGCATATTATCAAGGCCATTATCGGCGCTTTAGCGGCAGTTTTCTGCCGCTATAGCGGCGATAATGTTAACGCTGTTTCTTGATAATATGCCCCAAAGAGACTAAGGGGCATATTATCAAGACAGGCAATAATATTATCGCCGCTTTAGCGGCAGAAAACTGCAGCTAAAACGGCGATAATGGGCTTGATAATATGCTCTATGGAATTCCAATTGAAGCTCAGGTTAAATGTTCTTCACATCTAACATGGGCTTCAATTGGAATTGGCAGTTTCCTGCCGCTAAAACGGCGATAATTTTATCGCCTGTCTTGATAATATGCCCCTAAAATCTAATTAGCTCCTGGAACTGCCACAGGCATCGTGATTTTTTCTTCCGTCAAATAGCAACGCACAACGATCCTATTCCCAGTTTTACTTCTGGAGATAAAAATAGCAACATACCAACGCTTCAAATACAGACAAAAATGAAAAGATATTTGATTTAAAAAGGGAAACCACGCTAAAGGAAAGGAAAGGTAATTAAAAAAATCAAAAATTTGATGGCAAGAAAAAGCATAATACGAGGCGCTGTTTTTGGATGAGTGAAGTGTAATAAAAACCAATTGAAATGTAAGAGTGAAGCAGAACAGCGACGGTTTCAGTACACCAAGCATTCGTTAGAAGAAAGGCTAACATTACAAGGTACTCAAATTCTACCATAACGCATTTCAAGAACACACGCATCTCAGTAGAATGTCAACACAACGGCAGAAGCCTGCACCCACATAAAAAATGCATGTAAATGCCTAGGAATTCTGGGGCATATTAACAAGGGCCGGCGATAAATATCGCAAAGCGCTCTTAGCGCTTACATATTTATTGCCGGCTATCTCTGGAATTTATCGCCCGGTTTGCTCGTTATTAACAACGAGCATCGCCGAGGCGATAAAAATTCCAGAGATAGTTGGGATATCGCCGTTTTCCATGGTGGAAAACGGCGATATCCTAGATGATAGGGCCTGTGGTCTTAGCCACAAAATCCACCCCCCATGTTAAGTATGTCTTAGTCAGGAATTTAACAGACGTTAAATTCCTGCGCTAAGGCATACTTAACGCGATTTTAAAAATCGCTACCCTCCCTTGTTAATATCGCGAAGCTGCCTTCGCGATATTTTCCCAAGGGAGTCTTTTCAGGCACGCCTCCTTTGCATCTCATTAGCGATGCGATCGGAGGCGTGCTGCAAACGGGCGCTAAGTCAGCAAGACACGCGATAGCGTGTCTTTGCTGATAAGGTGATGAAATTATCGCCGCTTTTCAACCGAAAATGGACGCAAAAGCGGCGATAATTTCATATCGCCGCCTTGTTAATATGCCCCTCTATTTTATAGATAATGCATGTCATTTATGCGCGACCAATGGATACTGCAAGCCACCTCCATAGGGAATTATTGTATGAAGGACCAAGGTAGTTTTCCCGAGCTTTGGCGATACCATTAGCTCTTGATTTTACAAGCATTCTGGGGTGAAATACCTTTCAGAAGGCTGATTATCCACAGGGGGCAAGGGACAGCTGCTTTCTGGTTAGTAGATTATTGTATGGAATACCCCATTCATTTGCAAACCTTAATTTCCGAAAAATCATCCAATTGGTCTTCGAATAAATTTCATGCATGTCAGCTGCCAATAAAGCTTGATTAGCCTATAATAAATAGAACTGGTGTACATGAGCTTCCTGTGATCTGCAGTCCCACCTGGATCTGAATCCATAATGGCTCAGTGTTAGTGGAGAGCTTTGCCTGATGCTAAGTGACCAGCCAGATGTGTTAGGGTCCTGTCTGCCTTTCTTTCTTCAGTCGGTCTATCAGGAGTCAGTGTCATTGGGACACGGAAGAGGAGAGGTGGTGGTGATTGTATATTTTCCGCATACCTTTTTTGACATCATAGTTCTTGAAGGCTATTAGACACTTGAGAGCAAGTTTAAAAGCACAATTTACATAAAATCAGGATAACAAAACTCCCCGAACTCCTTTTTTATTAAACTATACAATATTCTTATAATTTTATGGATTATAAACGTAGCTGATTAGAATTTGATAGATGGTCCAGCATTCAAACCAACAATGTCAATTTTAGGAGAAGTTTGTGTCTGTAGGAAAGCTGTGAACCCACTAGAAACATAAAATGCTCTGCAGAGAAATATTGGTGCAACATCACTGTTTGAGCACCTGATACCTTGTGCCACTGTCCAACTAGAAAACGTTCAGTCCTAATGCGTAAACTAGTAATAATACCATGCCTCTTAAGTGTGCAATTCTGTGCCAGTGAGCGTGATGCACGTCATTGTCCCTGTGCCAGCTAACCTATTCGCAATAAAATGAAATGTCCATTTTATGCAGCTATATGTAAGGGTATTTCTAATACATGTATCAGTGAAATGTGCATCTTGCATGGCGCTGTTAATAATATCCAGGTGGCACTAAAGCATTAACAGTAATAATGCTCAATATGGCATCCTGCCAGTGATGCTGCTCATGACCCCAGGAATCTGAATGATGCACAGCTCTGTCACTATCCAAAGTGCCAGTATCATGTTGCCCCAGATAAATGCACATGGCCATGCCAGTTTGCAATGGCCAGTTAGGTACCCAAAGTCCTGGTATCTTGTCCTGAAGTACGTACAGATTGCATACAGGTTTGCATTGATCTGGAAAAACACACTGGCATTGCCGTTTGCCAAAGCCCCTTTAGGTGCAGATTTAATGGCAGTAGCCATGAAGTATACATTTCTGTGTCAGCATCTTCCTTGCTTCAATACACATTTCCAAGCCAATTTCACATAATCCCCGGCTTTGGGGTGACTTAACATCCTTTAATATTTCTGCATGTTTGTATCTCAGGACATGGGTAGAAATAAGACCCTGGAGCAGCCACTCCCTCTGGGCACATGTTTGCCAGAAACAGTGTGATTGGCTGTACACTCTTAGGTGCTTGTGCCTTACCCGTCAGCACATGTAGCACACAATTACTCACCTGAGTACTCACCGGGCTCCTCATCTATTTGGTTCCATGGTGTGCAGCTCAACATGACGCACGTCTGTGGAGCTCTCCTCTGCCGTCTGCCTCCTTTCTGTAACTGTGGTGTCGAAGGGCAAGGGAAGAGAAAGGAAAAGGGGTCTGTGCATAGTCACATCCTGCCCTAAGGCTTATCACCCTAGAGCGGCATGGGCGCTTCAGATACTGTGGGATGTCAGGAGGGACCCTCCAAGCTCCCCTCCTCTTCCCTTTGCGCTCATACCTTCAGAGTACCCCAAGCATGTGTTCTACATGATTGGGCCCTGTCCTGACATTTTCTCAGCACTAGAGTTCCCAATCTCACGCACAAGGTGTCATAAAAATACCTATGATTGACGAGGTGGGGGCTACAGACCAGCCCTCCCTTCGCTCACCTGTCGAGCTGGCAGCAGGTTTCATCTTCACCTGTAGCAGGGAAAGAGTGCCCCCAACAATTGTTCTTTCAGACAACATTTTCAATGTAAACCCTCTCTTCACTTTCAACAAAGAGCAAATGGTGTAAATAACTTAAGTAGTGGGTTGTTTATGAAAGCTCCTGGCAAGCAGCTGTCCTCGCCCCCGGGACGTCCCCTTGGCAGTCACTCTCTAGGGAACCAGACATTGACAGCAGGCAAGAACCCCACTTCCGCAGGAATGGGGGCCCAGACAAACAGAGTCCCCTAGATCTACACTGTCAAAAAACGAAAGGTCTTGGGTGAGTGACATGATTAGTGTTGTGCAGTTGCACCGTAGGTGGAGGGAAACTCAGGGGCCACCTAACATAGTTTGAAAAGGGCCCCCATCATTTTATAGGAGACCACTAGGGCCCCATTATTTCTCATGAGATTTCCCTGACGCTTCTCATCGGGCACTCGTGGAATAGCTGTGCGGTTAATGAACTGATATAGATAACTGTTTGATAATGAAGGGCTCTGGGTTTGATTTATTTTAGTGTTTTGTTTAGATTGACCTAGCCTTTGAAAACCATTGCGAGCAAATAGGTGTTGCAACAGTGCTCAGCCGTCCATGGGTATTCAGTCGAATTTAACAAAGAAAACATTATTACTTTCCTCACAGAATCCAAATACTAGCTACCATAAGTCTTTTTGTATTTGTTTATCAGTGTTAAAAAATGTTTCATTAGTTGTGTGGCCTGAACAAGTAATGGGTCGATATTTGTCCTCCACTGGGAACCAAACACCGCATGGTTGCGCTTGACTCTCATAGGGTAGCGCTATAGAGCAGTCCAAAGCCTACTAAAGGGAGGTGACGTGGGCTAGTAATCCCCATTCACAGATATACAATAATAAAACTTAACAAATAATTGTCCAGTCTGTGCTTTTTCTATTGGAAAAGGAAAAAGTGCATTTACTACACAAAACCACTCACTACTATGCAGCAACTTACAAATATACACAAGTTGATGGAGCTACCTTTGGATGACATAACGTAATCAATCTTAACCCTCCCAAAGGTAAATTTAAATCCACAAATCACATGTAAAAACATTATCTTGACCCTAAATGCGAGGATTGAGCATAACTTGGAGTGAGAGCACTTAATACCGGCACAAAAACGAGGGTCTGTCAATCTCATTATCTCAAGAATCATTTAATTATAGGAAAAACGTCAATATTTACACTTGACCATGACTGAGGGCGCTTAATACTTGCAATAAAGCATGCAAACTTAGATCTTGGGTGGCTGTCAGTCTCGTAATTTCAACAAAGCATTTGCAAGAATAATATATATGCATGTTGGAGTGATTTGGGTGTTCAGCATAAATAACCTAATGCAAACATAACCCCTGAAGGGCATCACATTTATTATTATAATTAGGGCTCCTGGTTTTATGGTATTTATTTTTGGGACATTTCTGTCTGTATTTATCTGTATTTATTTTTTGTCAACTTTATCTGTATTTATCTATATCTGTTATGGATTTTGTGAAAAAAAGAAAGCTGAAACTGATATTTCCACATTTATTTACCAATAAATATGCAGTCATGCTTGAATGCCTGCCAGGTTTCAGTGATATGAGCACGCGCAGAAGATAAATCAATGCACTTATATGAAAGTATGCACATTTCAGTATCAGCCTTGTGCATAGCTACAGCTGTTCAAGCCTCTTTACTAAAATTCCTTTCTTTTCAATACCTATCAATACACACAGTTATTGGCCTGGCAGTCATGGTTATGTGTTTAGAATCACTCAAAAAGCACCCAATTTCCGTTTTTATACACATTTAAAAATAAATACAGACAAGAAAATAAATGGTTTTCTGTCTGTCTTGATCTGTAAAAATCAGTAAAAACGGAAAACAGGGAGCCTTAATTATAATCCCATGCGATTATAGACTTTCACCCCAAAGGGTGTTTGTAGCATATTATTTTAATCACATTCAGCATAGAATACTGCACTTTTAACATGGTCCCCAAAGTACATCATTTTTGTTAAAACACACATGTGCAATTACTACTTTTCACCCCTAGAGGGTGTCTGCCAACATGAAAACTCAAATTGTACCACTTTAGGCGATGTGAATTGCAGCCAAATCTCCCCCCTAGGGAGATACAACCCTCCGAGGTAAAGAGTGAAAGCTTCAACCCAGGAAATATCTAATAGACTAATGGAGATCTTTGGGAGGTTATTCTTTGTGTGTCCCATGCAACCTAAAGTGGAGAATTTTTAAACCTTTAAGGGGGAGGCTGTGCTTCCCCTGAAGCTCCTACTGCACTTTAGCTATGTTTGGGTTGTGACCCTGGTCTTCTGGGGCCACCACACACCAAAAACGAGGGTTCTTCCTTCCGGATTGCATACAGGCCCGCAGGGCATTATGGGGCGCTCCTTGTTATCTATCGAATATCTGAGCAGCTGCTCTCTTGCTGAGCCTGGGAAATCCGCTCCCATTTTCCATTTGAGTTTTATTTCTTCTTTCCGGCTTTTCGAACAGCCTTGCACTGCATTTTAGGTTTCTTTGGGGTGCCCTGTCCCGCCCGGGCACCCCGCGTGCATCCTCCTTCATTGGGAGACAGCCTGGGGAACCCACCCCGGGAGTCCTCACTGGCTTCCAGCGCGAACAGCACTCTCATGTGCTGCTGCAGTTCAAGCAGCCTGCGAGCAGACGTGCACTTGTGGTCTGGCCTTCCCACTCCCACCAGACACATGCCCTGGAAATGAGGAAGGTGAGCCACACAGAGTGTGGCAGCATTCTCCCCTCCTCTTCTGGGCCCCCTTTCTGGGATTTGCGGGTAGGGGCTCGACAGCGCTTTCGTGTAGTTTTTTGGGGTCCAGGGATGGGGTCCTGAGCCCTCTCCCACTTCTTGTGGTGGAAGCGCGATGATGCTCCGCTGCAGAGTTTCTCTCACCTTGGAGGCAGAAAACAAGTACGCTTGCGGAGCCCCACATGCTTCGTACCAAAAAATAGGTAAAAAGTCACCACAACCTCACCAGGGCATATCTCAGGTCTGTTGGGCCAATTTTGATGATTCTGGTCTTGTTTGACTCCTGGTGGTGTGCCCTTGATACCTGGAGCACTTTATTCAGCCTCCTGGCCTCAAAGATGCCAAACTTTGTAGGGAGCAGGTTTCACTGGCTCCCTGTGCCAGCCTTTCACTTTGTTGTCTATCTGGGCAGTGCTCCCTCCTTTCGCAGAGGCCCAATCTTTCCCCCAATTAGTCCTCAGTGGCTGTAAGGGTACCAGTTTCCCCGGTCCTGGGAGGGCATCACTGGTCCTGGGATCAGTCAGAGTCCTGGGGCCAAATGGCAGTTAGGGATTCCTCCTTCCAACTGTCAATGGCTTCTGCCTCCAAGTCCAGTGCTTCGCAGAAAAACATAACTGTGAGAACTCTCCCCCTTGCACTTGACCTTTTAAGCGGGGGCAGGAGGTTCCAGCAGAGATGCACCTCTGGCCTATGGTGATGTGCCACATTACTTCTCTACCTCTGTCCCAACCTCCCTGCACAGCCTTCTTAAATACTTCAAAATGGCATCACCCATGAGTCACTTGACACATGTGCTCTGGGGATCTCTGCTCCACACCTCACTGCCAGGGCGTTCCTTATCAAATCTTCAAAGGAGCCCTCGTGCTGGTTTGGCTCCAGAGTCTGGGCTCCCTCCCTACGATAAAAGCTGGTTGATTGATGCACAGCAGTCCCGTCCACCCCTTTCTCTTCAGGAGCTGACCTGATCAAGGTTAATTGCTCACTTTGTGGGGGCAGGCCTTACTTCCTGCTGCAGGAGGAAAAAGTAGCTAACCCAGCCTAGCAAGGAGACAAAAGGCCTGGGCCTGAGCTCTGATCCTGAGCTGAGCCAGAGAAACATGACATTCCTGGATGACCCATAAGCTGTACAGTTATGGCTTTGGACTTTACAGGAGTGTTCTTTTGATACAGGTTACACTGTATATTGGTATGACTTTCATGCCTGTAGACCTAAGAGGAACAGAGCTGCACTGTAAGACAGTCTTCTCCATAGTGTATAATGACGGGTTACTGCAGATCAGACAGTAAAGCACACTGAGTTTCCTCATTTGTGTACACCAACATTATAAGGCCTATCCAAGGTCAATACCCAACCCTGCAGAATCCCTTCTGAGCCAAGCTACTTATATGCAGTTCCTGGGTTGCACACAACAGGAGTCTCCCACACGCAGCCCTCACACATGTGCACAAATATGTGCACCTGTGTTCAAGGCTAACCAGCCAAGTGCCTTTTAACCTTGCTGCGTCACAGAGGCCTTATCTTGAAAGGCAGACACTGACAGTAAACACGTGCAGTCCATTTTACCATAAGTTTACCATATGTGTGTCACAGATTATGAGGCTCTCCCCTAGTAAAAGGTAAAAAACCAAGCGATAAAAAAGTGAAAAATACAGGTGGTTTAGACAGACAGAACCTTCTCACAATTAGTAAGTAATATGCTTGAAGGCAGATTAATCTGTATTCAAATTGTTGTTACAGCAAACATGATTAGTTACACATAAAAACATTCAAAGCCTACACAAATGCAGGAAATACACAATGGGGACCCAAGCTCTTCACAGAGGGTCATGGACAGCCAAAAACAGTGCATGATGGGAGTTATAGTGTTGTTATTCTTTTTAGTGACATAGCCTATACTTCCCAGCAGTCTTAGAGCTGGACCTGTTTCATGGCGCGAGGCAAGTTAAAAGCTATGTAAAGTCTTTCATTATCCCATCTTAGAACTTATGTGGACCTGTGTTTTAAACAAGCACTACCAAACACTTTATTGGTGATTAGAGAAATCAATATGATTAAGATGCAGTTGTCAAACTTCACATTACAAATACATAAAAACAGATTCAAAGGTGCTCCACACATATTTCAATGAAAACTGCATCTTTATACATTAGTTTACAAGCTTATATAGAATTATATACATTAGTTGATAAGCTTACTCAAGTCACTGAAGCTGTTCATGAACAAAAGCTTTTTGCAAAAAACACAATGTCAACTTCCATGTACTGAAAAGGTTGTTCAGACTCATTATGCGCTTGATTGCTCTCTCTGTCTGTTCATCCTTCCTCATTGTTCCCACAGGCAGTGCTAGATAAAATCCAGTTATAGCAGTCTGCAGTTAGCAATTGATTGTGCTCAGTTTTTCTCATGCCTCAAATGAAGCCCAAGTAATATGCTTGTCAAAATAAAATGTGCATCATTTGCCACTGACTGATGTTGTTCATATTAGGACCTCCACGGGCGTAAAACAAAATGATGGAGCCCGCTGCAGAATGTGACAACGCACTACTGAGTGCTCCATATCTTACATATAATTATTGGTCTTCGGCTGAATGGGGGGCCCCAGAAGGGCTGGATGCACCTGAAGTGTTCGGGCCCCCCTGCACCGCAGGGTTTGCAGGAGTCTGCATTACACCCCTGAGATCCTCTTGCTCAATGGCACATGAACATTGTTTGTATGATGTGCTGGTGCGTCACTTTGAGAGTGCAAATGTGAATGGACTTGTCTGACCAGTATGTCTATCAGTGTACAGGCCGGGAAACGTCCATTACAATCCAGGTATTACATCGCAATGCCTTTACAAAGCAACTTTTACAACGCAAGTGCCTTTACATCGTATGCCATTACAACACATGCCATTACAACGCATGTCATTACAATGCACGCCATTACAACGCATGCCATTACAACGAATGCCATCACAACACATTATAAGGTTAGTAATGGAGATTTTTAAGTTTTAGGGTGGATATAGGTTTTGGGGTAGTTGGGAATAGTAATTTTTACCCCTATGCTATCCAACACTTTTCCTACTGTTGCACTCACTGGAGTGGGAATAGTAATGTTTACCCCTATGCTATCCAACACGTTCCCTACTGTTGCACTCACTGGAGGGGAAATAGTAAATTTTACCCCTACGCTATCCAACACTTACACTACTGTTGCACTAAAAGTATTATGGGTTGTAATGGTATGCGCTGTAATGGTATGCATTGTAATGGAATGCGTTGTAATGGTAGTTTAAAAAAATGCGTTGTAATTGTTTGTGTTGTAAAATAATTTGATCTAATGGTAGTTGCATTGTAAATACTGCGATGTAAAAACGTGCATTGTAATTGCTTGCTTTGTAACGTCATATATTCTTACAGGCCACTGCGCTGCATAGGGATGTGAGAAGTTACAAATATTGTTTCTCGTTACCTTCCTAAACTTCTATGGAGTACTCAGCAAAGTTAAACACATTGTGAAATGCTATGATTTCTGATATGTGTATGAAATTCTTAACTTGTCAAAACTTAAAATTTGCATCATGTACGTTTTCAGGATAGGCTGAATGTAGTTTTAGTCTAGGCTAGGTCTTATTATAGTAAACATTCTATCAAACTGTGATAAAAATCTGTTAGTAATGTCTCAAAAACTTAACTCAATAACGAGTACTGAAAGCACTCACATTACAATAACACAACAGCAGAGTGTTAAAATCCTTGATATCGGTCTCCATTCTGAGCTGAACTTCACATTATAAATCACAGCTATTAACAGGAACTGTTGGAAAATGCCTCTTATTTAGGGATGGGTGGAATTGGAGGAATTTGATTCAGTGGAATTCCATGGAATTCCATTAAAACGCTGTGAGAATTAGCAGAGCGGGCATTTGGCGGTGTTTTTCAAGCGCCAAATGCACCCTTGTGTCCAAAAATAGCTCGGCCAAATGCCACTCTGTGCACTTATATACTCTGCAGTAATTAGAGAGGGGTATATAGGGCATGGCAGCCAACTCTAAACTTTAGAAACCACTGCATATCACTCTGCAGTGAATACCCATCAGCACCCTTACATACTAGCAACCACTGCATATCACTCTACAGTGCATACCCCTCGGCACCCTTATATACTCTGGCTTTTCAGGGTGGTCATAAAGGAACAATTTCAGTGCCTAAATACAGATGTAAATCAGGAATTCTACAGATAATTCCAGTATTTGTGAAAAGGCTTATGGCTGTGAAAGACACACAGATTAAATCATTGACAAGTTCTTGTTGCGCCTAGAGATTTACAGGCCTATTTATTAAAAACTAACGCGCGCTGCGTTACAACGAAAGGGCAGGAATATGACATATTTATCACAATATGGCCCATTCCTGCCCATTCCCCAGTGCTGCTGCACAATGGGCTGACGAGCACCAACGCGGGCACCCTTGCACCATCAGGATTGTTTTTGTGCAGGAAGGGGCACCTTTCTGCACAAAAACATTCCTCAAAGTCATATTCCTCTATGTGGGTGTGCTGCAGAATGCAGCACACATAGAAAGAGGAAGTAACATGGAGAAATGAAGGTTTTTTTCTGGTTATGCCTCCCCTGAAAGGCTTCACTTTTTGGCACATTCCCAGGTCTACCAGTGATGGTAAGTCTTGGAATCTCTTCCTTCACCTTTTTTCTAGCCAACTTTTGGTAGAAGCGGTGCTATGATGGTCTCTTTGACACTTTTAATTTGATACACCACGACCTTGTGAGTAGTGATAGGGAACACACTCTAGGGAATCAGAGAGGATTGGAAATCCTGTTAGTGTCGGCATTATAGGAGTAGGTGTATCGCAGGGCAGGCCCCTTCTTGTTATAAAGTCTTGGAATGCGGCAAAGTCAATGGGAGTTGCATGGGAACGGCCACGCAACACCCATTGAATGCCTTCCCTGGGCAGAGTAATGCATTACAGCGATTTGCGCTGCGTTGCTTTAATCCTGATTTTTCAAGCCATGCAGGGCCACGCAAAGTGGCCTTGCATGGCTTGATAAATTGCATTTAAGGTTTGCATCGAGCATGCACCACGTTGCAAACGCTATGCAAACCTTCGATAAATAGGGTCCTTTGGCCTGTACAAGGGTTTATATGTATAGGCCTGTCTGCAAACATGAGAACTTTCAGACTATAGGGAAGCAGGCCTCAGTGGATGCCTGTGTTTTGTTTGCATTGTCAAAAAGTGAAAGGCACAAGATAGTGCTTCACTCAACATTTGACATTTAACATTCCATAGATGCAGTTTTTATAAAATATACATTGGCCTTATATTAAAGTTACATATGCCAAGTGGGCTTCTAACACAAATTTAACTTTGTTTTAGGAATCAGAGCACATACCTTCGGCACTGGAGAGCAGTGTTAGAGCGTTAGAGTTCAAAATTACCAGTAGGCGACTTTAAAAAAAAAAATATGAAAACCTGGAGTGACCACCCAAAAAGTGGTCACTTTGCAACATGTTGGGAATAACATGCAGACACATTATTTCCACCAGTTTTCCACTCTCAATGTCCTAAGTTAACAACCTTTTAGTTCTTGATACAGACAGCTTCCGCTGACAGGGACACTTCATGTTAACAGTACTGAAAAACAGAAAGCGGTAGTACAGACAGAGTGCACTTTCAGTCAGTTCCTTGCTTCCTTCTGTCATTGTCTCTTTGTCTTTGATGGTTTGCCATCGCTTGGTGGATTGTCCCTCACAAATAAGGCTTTGTCTTTTTCCTGGGATACAGTCTCCTGTCTTTTTTCTCTCCTCTTTTTTAATTTTCATGGCTGAACATAGGCACACCACAGCTGCTTTCATTTTTGTCAGCCACACAACCACTGCATCACAGCTCTGTGCATTGATGAATGCTCTTAATCACCTTCAATCAACAAAATACAAGATGAGCTGCTTCAGTTATGGATTAAAGGTACTTTTTATATGTACCTGTCACTATTATGGTGACATGTTTTAGACCATTCTTTAGTTACATTCAGTGCCTTGATAATGACTATCATCACCATAACATAGATGGAAAACATGAATGTGAGACATTGGGATGTTTTTTGACTGGGGTGTGAGCTCTGGTCAAGCAACAGCCACGATCCTTTGCAGGGTGAACCACGAAAACTCACTATATTACCTGTGCTTGACCCTGGAGCTTGGCACACAAGTCAGGCTTGAATTAGAGGTAATGTGTTAAGTCTTCATGCAGCACACAAAGAGTAATCAGGTGAAAACACAAAACAATAAAAATCCCAAACCAATTTCATTCGAGAAGTAGATTATATTTTAATATATTATTTGACACCAAAATGATAAAAATCCAATAAACGGAACCAGAAATATTGATTTTCAACAACTAAATGAAAAGAGAGACAAAAAGCACTGAGAGCTAATAAGGGAATCTGGTTGTGCTCGACCGGGGCAAAGAAAAAAGTTCAGGGCAACTGCGATGGAGCGCGAGCCCCCTACAGGGACCAGATTGGGCCCACTGAGCAAAAGTACCTTAGTCCTGGTTGCCTCGACATCAAGGAACCTGTCAATTAGGAGGATTGGAGCGCAGAGATGGTGATCCGCCAGTGCCGACCCACTTGTCGGCGTGATGCTCCGATCCTGGCCATGCAACAGCTGCTATGTGTCAGCTCTGATGAGCGGGTAGCTGCAATACGGAGTTTCAGCTTTGTCATCAGGGCTGTCGTTGACAGAGATGCAACTTTATTTTAGAAGAGCATTGCACAGTGGTGGTTCCGAAGGCGGAAAGATGACTCTGAGCCACGCAAAAACAGTGATACACCGTTTCTTGTCCAGGCAAAAGGGGCGATGCACCAGTTTCGATCCTCACAGTGACTAAGATGCGTTGGTACTGACCATGCAGTCATAGCAATGCCCCGGTTCTATCTCCGCAGCAGCAATGATGCTTTAGTTCTGCTGAGCAAGCACCGTAGGCCCACTTCCAAGGGATCAGGACTGAGGTGCCACCACTTGACAGGGTAGACTCACAGATAGAAGAGTCTAGGTGCAGAAGCAGGATAGTTAGAAGTCTTTTATGTTCCTGAGATTTCAGATCAGGAGGCCAGACAACTAGCCCTTGGAGTCACTCTGGGATCTGAGGTCAAGTGGTCAAGTGATGCAGGTCCAGTCGTTCTCACCCAGGCAGGCAGAAGTTCAGCACAGCAAGAAAACAATTCTTCTGGAGCAGCAGTCCATTAGAGTGGCAGACCTTCAGCAGCAGATCAGTCCTTCTTCCTGGCAGAGTATCCACAGGTCCAGAAGGGTACTGAAGTGGTAGGGTCTGAGGTCCAGTTCTTATACCCAGCGGTGCCTTTGTGCCTTTGAAGAGGGGGAGACTTCAAAGAAGGGTCTTTGAAGTGCACAGAGGTCCTCCCTTCCTGCCCACCCTCCAGGCTCATTACAGGGGGGTGTGCAGCCCTTGGTGTGGGGACAGGACACATTCTAGTTAGGGGTAAGTGTGATGCTATGCCCAACTCCTCCCTCCCATCCTCGCAGGATGTCCCATCAAGTCACACCTACGCTCCCAATGTGTTCGGTTGTAGAATACACAAATCCCAGCTTTCACCCTCCCTAGACGTGTATCAGAGACAGGCTGCAGGCACATATGGCTAAGAACAGGTAACACTTATATAAGGCAATTTGTTAGGGTGTAAAATCAATTTCAAATGAATAGAAGCAGGAAAAGACTAACAGAATTAAAGAAATACGGTCTGTATTGAAGTCTTTTAGTGCAAAATGTATTCGTTTTGTCAGCACTATTACATCATATACATGTGTAATCCAAAATACAGTGCACACAAAGAGCTTGTGTGAAGGTGAATGGTGCAAGTGAGGCACCTGATGTAGTGAAAACAGGGGAAAAGGTGGGGTATAACATTTCTACATGCACATACACTGTGTTTCTTTTAAAACACATTTTTGCTAGGCCTGGACAAATTGTCCATTATGTGGGCATTATCATGTGTAATTTCACTAATTCTGCTTTATGGTTGTTACGTGAAATTCTGCTATTATGCCATGCCACATGACTATGCACCTTTTGTTGTAAAAGTGCAAACGCACTGGAACAGCATGAACAACCAGAATGCAGGATACAATAGGCACAAACCACAATAGGCTGTGGTTTGTGCCTATTGTGTTTTTTGCTCCGTTTTAGCGCAAAACCCATCCTTACGTTTGATGCATTTCAACTAAAATATGGCTCCTAATTCCAGTTTTTCATTTTGTGTACTTACATGCAATTCAGCACTTTTTGAAAATTTCACACACCCCTCTTTTAACACTTGTAAACTATTTCCTAATAAAGGCCTTTTTCGATTGTGGAAAAATTAATTCACCGGCTCTGGATAGAAGGCTGGTTCCTTTCTTTCTAAATTGATATTTTACCTGCCACTTCTTTTTTCAAATGAATTATTAATTTGAAATAATTGTACTAATTTGACTGCGGCACATTGTCACATGCTTGTCTCTTTTGCAATACGTGATTCACATCATTAGCTACTCCATGTGAATGGAACATAATGATGGGGGATCAGCAGGAAGTTAAAGGTTTTCACTTTGGAGCCACAGAGCCTGACTGAACCAATCTACGTACACGTGAGCGCGCGCTTTGCAACAAAATCATTAGCCCAGCTTGAGCACTCAGAAGCTTTCCAGTCAGGAATTGATTGCCTCATGCTTCCTAAGTGTCCTTAGTGTTACATTATATAATTAAATTGCCCTCCAGTAAAGTACTGTTAATTTGCCAAAATGTTTGGCAGGTGTGTTCGTGCAGAACACTATGGGCCTGGGTCACAAAAGTGAACTTACACTTTTATGTAGGTTTACTATTTTTTTGCTACTCACAAACTTTGAGTTATTACTAGGCTTAAGACTACAGAGACTCTGCAGTCGAGTCGGAGAAGTCCACATATAAAAAGATAGTACAGGCCTATTGTTTTAACGAAGAGTTCTCCACCTTGACTGCGGAGTCGTAACCTTGCTATTAACTCATAGTTGGTGAATAGCAAAAAAATAGCAAACTTATGCGATAGTGGAAGTTTACCTTTGTGAATCAGGCCCATTTATAAGTGCCTGCACTTTATACAACCTGCACTCAAACGTTCCTCAGAAGCCTTTATTTAGTTGTATTTAGGTCCGATTTAATTCCTTGTCAAAATGCCCATTGTAACACTCATGCCCATTGTGAGCTGTGTGTGCATTGCATATACACCACTATAGACAGGCCCATCTATGCAAATCAGCACTGACCCTGCTTTTCATGGGAACAACGCGTCCCACACTGCCAGTTGAGGTCCCCTCCAGAAGGACCACAGGAAACCCCACACCGGCTTCAACCCTGTTAGACTTCATCACTGAGGCATAGCTTGGATACTGTGGCACAGTGACCACGGGACCCGCTCCTGGGCACCCCCTTGGTCAGTTCAGTGGCACCAGTGGCAGCGTTGCCACCCTGTTTGCATAGGCGTCAGAATTATGATAGAGCTATAAAGTCCGAGCCCTCAGGTGCATATCAATAGGCCAGACCTGTCAAGGTACATCACAGGAAAATGCACGGAAAATACCGGGGAATATAGATTTCGGTGGTGAAAGCAAATTCCACACTGTCTACTATTTTCAAGTGTAATATAAGAAGAATCCTTCTTGAGTCCGGCTATTCTTTTCAACAGAATATTCTTAATAGATGCTATTTATCACACATGCTTAAATTCCCAACCCAGAAGAACTAATAGTATTTTGGGTGAAAGTTTCTATATATTGCAGCAAGGTTATGCTGGGAGACGCTATCTGCAGCGATCTGAAGCTCACAAGTTTGAATTTCAGCAAGGCAGACTCAGCATTCCATTGTTCAGAGGTTGGTAAATACACCCCCATAGAATCTGTTATTTCGCCCACGTAGAAGTGACAGAAAAGGTGGGTATGAATCATTATTATTAATATTTGTTTTGTTGTTTGCTTTTATTAGCCCCTTTCCCCCACCCCCTGTGTTAAGCCTTTTTTAGGCAATTTGGGGGGGTTTGCACTTAGGGCCCCTGTAACTTTTTGTCCACATAAGGTATCCACGCCAAATTTGCGTCCTAGTCTTCCAACATCTTGAAGAATCTAAAGGTACACAGGCTTTGTGGATTCCCCCGGAGGGGACGCAGAAATTAGCCAAAATACGGGTATTATTTATTTATGTTTTTTAAATCAGAAAAAAGTGCTGCAGAAGAAAGCGTCTGTTTTTTTACCTGCAAATGGTATCAACAAAGGGTTTGTGGTGCTGGAATCACCATCTTCCATTCTGAACTCAGCAAGGGTTCATTTGTGTAGATCCTTCAAGGTTTTTTATGGAAACTAACAGTTGAAAATAAAAAAAATTTAACTTGAGTTGAAAAAAACAGCCATTTGTGCCGACGTTTTCACCCCTAACTTCTTCTAAGTATGACAGATTATTTAAAGTACTATACCGTTACATCTACTGGGCCCTTCTGATTGCGGAAATATATAGGACTTATAGGTTCACCAAGAAACTGAGTGACCCAGAGTCAATAACTGAGGTGCGTCTTGCAATGGTTTTCCATTATGTACTGGGCATATAGCAATTCATTAAGTAAAATATAAAGAGTGAAAATTAGGTACCAAGGAAACATTTTTTCTCAAAATGGGAACAAAATATAGAGTTTAGAAGCAATGGGTATTTGTACATTTCCAAAATTGTGGGTACCCATACAAGTATGTGAAGTAGAGGTCATTATTCAAAATGACTTTTTTTTTACAAATTGTCTTACATTTGGAAGGCACAAATGCAAAGAAATTCAATTGGTAATAACACTTGTTCTACTATTCGGTGTTTCCCATAGTCACCTGATAAAAATGTTTCCTCACTTGTGTGGGTAGGCTTAGTGCCTGCGACAGGAAATGTCCCAACATGCAATGTGGACACATCAAATTTTCCAGTGAAAACTAACCCTTTTTTTGCAATGTGCCTAGTTGTGGATTTTGGACCCTAGCTCTGCTGGCACCTATGGAAACCTACAAAACCTATACATTTGTTTAACCTAATACCCGGGGGAATCCAGGATGTGGTGACTTGTGTGGCTCTCACCAGGTTCTGTTACCCAGAATTCTCTACAAACCTAAAAACTTTGTCAAAAAGACTACATATTCCTCACATTAATGTGATGGAAAGTTCTAGAATCTGCGAGGAGGCACAAACTTACACCCACCCAGCCTTCACCAATTTGCCTGACAAAATGGTACCTCACTTGTGTGGGTAGGCTTGGTACCCATGACAGGAAAAGGCACAAAATGCAAGGTGGACACATCACATTTTCCGGTGAAAACTGACCCTTATTTCGTAATGTGCCTAGCTTTGGATTTTGGATTTAGCTCTGCCAGCACCTAAAGAAACCTAGCAAACTTATAGATTTATTTTAAAATAGACATCCAGAGAAATCCATGATGGGGTGACTTGTGTGGCTCTCACTAGGCTCTGTTACCCTAAATTCCTTGTAAACCTCAAACTTTGTAAATAAAAACCCCATATTTTCCCCACATTTCTGTGATGGAAAATTCCGGAATCTGCGTGCATCCACAAACTTCAACACACCCAGCATACGCCAAAGTTTTCTGATAAAAATTATACCTCACTTGTATGGGTAGGACTAGTACCAGCAATAGGAAACAGCCCAAAATACAACATGAACACATCAGATTTTTCCTGTGAAAACTGACTCTGTTTTCGCAATGTGCCTAGTTGTGGATTTTGGACACTAGCTCTGCCGGCACCTAAGGAAACCTAGCAAACCTATACATTTTTTAAAACTAGACATCCAGGATAATCCATGATGGGGTGATTTGTGTGGCTCTCACAAGGTTCTGTTACTCAGAATCCTTTGCAAACCTCAAACTTTGTAAAAGAAAACCCACATTATTTCAGTGATTAAAAGTTCTGGAATCTGCTTGTATCTACAAACTTCAACACACCCCGCATTCCCTAAAGTCTCTTGATAAAAATGGTACCTCACTTGTGTGGTAGGCCTAGTGGCCGCGACAGGAAACGTTCCAAAATGCAATGTGGACACAACACATTTTTCCTGTGAAAATGGACCCTTTTTTGCAGTGTGCCTAGCTGTGAATTTTGGACCCTAGCTCAGCCGGCACCTAGAGAAACCTAGTAAACTAATACATTTCTTAAAACTAGACAACCAGGGGAATTTAGGATGGGGTGAATTGTGTGGCACTCACTAGGTTCTGTTACACAGAATCCCTTGCAAACCTCAAACATTGTCAAAAGAAACACATTTTCCTCACATTTCTGTGATGGAAAGTCCTGGAATCTGTGGAGAGCCACAAACGTCTAGTCACTCAGCAGTCCCCAAAGTCTCCCGATACAAATGGCACCTCACTTGTGTGCGGAGGACTAGAACCCGCAGCAGGAAACTGCCAAAATCTCAACATGGACACATCACATTTTCCAGTGAAAACTGACCCTTTTTTCCCAATGCGCCTATTTGTGGATTTTGGACTCTAGCTCTGCCGGCCCTAAGGAAACCTAGCAAAACCGCACATTTTTGAAAACTAGACATCCAGGGGAATACAGCATGGGGAAACTTGTGTGGCTCTCACCAGGTTCTGTTACCCAGACACCCTTCTTGCAAACCTCAAACTTTGTATAAAAAAAACTTTTTCCTCACATTTCGGTGATGAAAAGTTCTGGAGTCTGTGTGAATCCACAAACTTCCACCCCCCAAGCATTTCTCAAAGTCTCTGATAAAAATGGTACCTCACTTGTGTGGGTAGGCCTAGTTCCCGAGACAGGGACTGGCCCAAAACAAACTGTGGAGACTTCAAAATTATAGATCACAAAAAGATCTTGTTTTGTGAGTGTGTCACCTGCGTTTTTGATCCCGTCTCGGTGGCCACCTGAGAAGCCTACCAATCGCGGACTTTTCTAGAAACTAGACACCCGGAGGAGTCCAGGGGGGTGTGACTTGCCTGAATCCACCAACATTTTCCTACCCAGAATCCCCTGCAAATATCAAATTAAGCTGAAAAAATAAAAATGTTCTCGCATTTCTGTGTGGGAAAGTTGTAGGATCACCGGTCTGACACAAATTTCCTACCACCCAGCATTCCCCCAGGTCTCTCGATAAAAATGGTACCTCACTTGTGTGGGTGGGCTAAGTACCCATGGCACGGAAGGCCCAAAACCTATTGTGAAGACATCAAAATTATATATCACATAACGACCTTTGCAAGGGGGGCACCTGCGTTTTTGGTCAAGGGCTCAACGTCCATCTAGGGCAACCTACTAAACTCACACATTTCTGAAAACTAGACACCTGGGGGAGTTCATGGATGTGTGGCTCGTGTGCAGCCCCTAACATTTTCCTACCCAGAATCCCCTGTAAAGCTCAAATGTAGCTGAAACAAATTACATTTTTCTCGCATTTCTATGTGGAAAAGTTGTAGGATCACCGGTCCTACATCTTCACATCACATTTTCCTCACATTTCTCTATGGAATCAATATTCCGACACAAATGTCCTACCTCCCAGCGTTACCCCTGGTCTCCCGATAAAAATGATGCCTAACTTGTGTGGGTGTCCAATGCAAAATCACCTAAAACCATATATAAACAAGCATTTGCAATGCAATAGGTCTCGCATTTGGAAGAGTTAGAGCTATTGTCATTGTAAATGATAATGTATTTTATCTATGTATGTGTTTGCCTTTGGAACCTTATAAGTGTTTAGATATGCAGCACATTATCCATAACTTCTACACACATCCACAGATGCGGAGGTGCACTGTAGAGGGAGTGTTCCTTCACATACTGGAGCAGACGGTGCCTGCTCAGTGTACAAAGATGTCTCTTTAAAGAGGCTGCAATGGCACCAATCCACCGATTGATGTCCCTTCTGAAATCTCCCTAAAAGGCGTGCTGCAGCAAACAGGGTTTTGTATGTTAAAAAGAGGCTGCAATGGCACCAATCCACCGATAGATGTCCCTTCTGAAAGCTCCCTAAAAGGCGTGCTGCAGCAAACAGGGTTGTGTATGTTAATGTGAAGGTGGTGACACCAGGATGCGGGTCACTGCCACTTAAGCTCTTATGTACCTGAGTGCTTTTGACATGCTGCTTACACCTTAACGAAGAACCAGTCAAGTGTATACAAAGCATACAGAATTGGGTCCCTCCTTTGCCCGGACACTGATGTGCCTCCGGGCTGCTGAGTGTCTCAACACAAACAAATGAGTTCTGACCTGCGACCTGTCTAGTTATCCTGGTGAGTGCTTTGACTGCAGTGTTATCCTTTTTCTTCAGGGTGCGGGGGCTTAAGGAGGGGGTTCTATTAATCTTCACGTGTTTTTTCTGCGGATAGAGAAATGCTGGTGCAGTCTCATTAAAAGCATAGCAGCGCTGCAGAGAAGCGATTGGACTCACCCATTAAAAGTAAAACAGAAATATAGAACAGTGCTGCAACTGTCCCATTAAATGCTATGCCAGGAAGCACTAGCACTGGTTAATTAGGAGCACTGGCACATGGTGAGAACTGGTATTGCTGTCCTGACCTGCTGAAAGTATTGAGACCTTCTTTACCAAGCGCAGATATCTGTACACCAGTCCGGTGTTGTGGCATATGTATGCACAGTAGTCCTGCCCACTTCAGGCGAGTGCAAAGCGCTCTGCTCCACATGTCAATACATTAATAAAAAATGCAGATTACACGCTGCGCGAGGTTCCTGGACCAGAGGTGTCTGCGTGTTGCAGGGAGGCGCGGGTCTTATGAAGCCCTAAAGATGGACCACCAGAGGCTGCGATGCTCATACAGAAGGTGGGGCCATCTCGCGCTGTGCCAGGAGCTGAACAAGTTGACCTAAAAATAATGCAAGATCACAAACACAACCTGAAAAAAAACTTGTTACATGTTAAACAATTAGCCAACATGCTCTGTTTATTATATAAAACAAGGAAAGATAGCTCACAGGGTTAATGTGCCCACCGTAGTTTGTGTTATTTGAAAGTACTATGCCCCACTGTTTGTTTAGCATATTAATACACTTTCCGTGGAGCCAGCGCCTAGGGGGCTGGCAGGGTGTAGGGTCGCTAACAGGAAGAGAATGGGCTGCAAATTGGGGCGTCCCGCATATGTAATATTTACTGCAAGGAGCTAAATTTTCTGGTTGTAGCGGGTTTTGTTATAAGGTGTTTGCTATATTTTGTGATGCATTGCAAGCGCATATAAAAAAATAGCTCAACGGTTAACATGCCCACCACAGTCTCTGTAATGTAAAAGTACCATGCCCCAGTGTACCCTAGCTAGTGACTGGCCTTGTGGCACTATGTACAAATTGATAACAACAGTCTCTGCAGGTTGAGAGGAAAACATGGCGGCCAGCGAGTAGCGGTCGCGGGAGAGCCCTTAGAACATCTGTGGTTTTTGAATATGGAAATCGAGTGAAATCGCCTCATTTTCTTCCGAATCAACAGGAATATGCGGTTCGTATTCTAAAAACACTGCCGTACCTGTATTTGGCTGTTTCTTCCGTTGCATGGTGAGGGATGTGGTGAGAGGCGGCTCGGTGCGAGCTGAATCGGTCATCCAGCAGTACGGCGACAGAGCGGGTGTGTGGCAGAGTGGCCCTGGAGCTGCGCAGGGGAAGAGGCGCGGCGGCAAGGATTCCCTTCCGGTGGGTAGGAGGTCGAGGATGCTTCAGTACCGAGGCAGCCACCGAGAACTTCTCCCAAAGGGAGCCGAGAGCGTTTTTTCATTAGATGGCAGGCAGAGACGGGTCTTCTGTGAGAGGAGTGAGAAAGGGGCGCCTGTTCAGGTGGATTACATCGGCACTGCTTCTAATAAAGGTAGGATAAAGGTGGTAAGTGTGAGTGCGCCTGTGACAGGGGCTTCGAGGTACACGCTCCGGAGCCTCGAAAAGAGGGATAACCGGCTGGTGCATGAACAGTTATACCCCGGGGAGTTTTTTGTGAAAGAAGAGAAGGGGGAGAAGGGGAAAGAGGGGGAGAAGGTAGAGAAAGACGGGGAGAGGGGTGTAAGGGTTCTGAATCCTCATACGTTACAGTTAAGAAACCGATACCCTCTGAACCCAAGACTAAGTATAACAAGCATTGGCCGCACGCGCGCCTCGCGCTTAAAGTAAAAAAAAAAAAAAAGACAAGCCCGGCGGAGCGTGGCGCGCGCGCCCGGCGGAGCGTGGCGCGCGCGCTTGGGGGCGCGGACCCTTTGAAGTGCTCTCAAAAAGCGGAGTGCATGGCGGCACAAAGCGCGAGATTGTGCGCGTGCTAGCAATGCAATCCGCTTTTTGGGAGCACTTTTAAAAGCCCCTATAGTCTCGCTTTGCGATTGTTCACGCGATAGCAAGGCGAGACCTAAAAAATAAATAGTGCTTAGAGTTCGCTGTGCTATACCCTCAATCTCTATGTTTTTGGCCCTTTCCAGTCACAGGCCATTGGCCCACCCCAACAAGTGAGGTACAATTTTACTTGGGAGACTGAGGGGAACGCTGACTAGGAAAAAACTTTGATGTTTCCACAATAGGTTTTGGGCTTTCACACAAGTGAGGTACCATTTTTATCAGGAGACCGGGGGGAACGCTGGGTGGTAGGAAATTTGTATCAGCCCGGTGATCCTACAACTTTCCCATTTGAGATTTCCAGAGGAATCTTGGTAGGAAAACTTTGGGGTCCCCGCAAGTTTCACATACCTGGACTCCCCCGGGTGTCTAGTTTTCAGAAATGTCTGGGATTGGTAGGTTTCCCTAGATGACTGCCAACCCCGGCCTCTTGGGGGGGGGGGGGGGGCAGAAGACTGTCGTAATTTTTTTGGGGTGGGACAATGGCATGCCCATTTTGGGAAGACCCCACCCCTACATATAAAAAAATAAGAATAATCCCTGGTGCCTTGTGGGCTTTTTGCCCCCTCTGAGGCTTATCTTAGGCTACTGCCCCATCTGCCTCCTGAGGGGGCAGAAATGCAGTGACATTTTTATGAGGGTGTGGGGGCATTGACATGCCCAATCTGGCCAGCCCCTACCCCTACATTTTTGAGAAAAAAAGTCCCTGGTGCCTTGTCGGCTATCAGATAAGGGACTATTGCCCTCATCTGCCTCCCAGGGGCAGAAAGACTGCGGCAATTTATTTTGGGGGCTGGATGCATTGGCATGCCCATTCTGGGCAGTCCCTACCCCTACAAACAGAACAAAAAAAACATCCTTGGTGCCTAGTGTGCTTTTTGCCCCCTGGGGGGGCGAAAAAGACTGATGATGCCATAATTTAATCGGGGGATCAAAGTCCCTTGTTCAAGGGGCTGCTCCCCCCTCCGTGATGACTAGTTGGTGGATCCCTGCTTGAGGAACGCCCTCTCCCTTTTCCAATGATACCTCTCCCATGTGTTTCAGTGCTCGGGGGACTGAGATAGCCCCAGGAGTACCGAAAGAGTGAAACTGAAACTAAGTTCCAGTTTTGTTTTCGATGTAATGACGTCAGCGATTATGTGCGCGGTTGTCATTACAACGAAAATAAAAAATATGCCTCTGAAGGATGGGGAAGCTCATCCCCACTTCCCGAGGCAAAAGGAAAAAAAGAAAAATACCTCTGCTGTTTACAGCAGAGGGATGTTGTGCAAGTGTGCTCATAACGGAATGGTTCCATCATGAGCACACAAGCACTTGTGCTCATGAAGGAACCATTCCATCATGAGCACAGAAAGTGTTCATATTTTACATTATTATTATTATTATTATTGCTATTATTAGTCCTAGTAGTAGTAGTAGTAGTAGTAGTAGTGAAATTGTGGAAAAAATTCCATTAGGGGTACAAGCATTTGTATAAATATTATTAGTTATATTAGTACTAGTAGCGTTAAAAAACGTACATAGTGGAACTAATACCCTCAACTGCATTTGTAAACACAGGATGAACACATAAATGTGATATAATGACATGTTTATATTGTACTATATTAAATATTCATTTATTATATTTAGCCTTCATGACTATATATGGAAGATTCACAATAACAGAATCAGATTGGCACCTGAAGAAAATTAAACGTGTAGTGTGGGCTTATTAGAAATAGGGATCTCTAGCTGACAGTGGTATGCACTATATATAAGTAGGGACCCTTCCTTCTGGTCCGGGTAAGGGAGTTACACAGCCACGATAACCCCTTCTCACTCCCTTGGTAGCTTGGCACAAGCAGTCAGGCTTATCTCAGAGGCAATGTGTAAAGATTTTGTACATAACACACACAGTAAGACAGTGAAAACACTACAAATGGACACAATAACAGTTTAGAAAAATAAAGTATCTTTATCTAAACCAAACATAAACAACTCAAAATATTACTTTTAAACGTTTTTAGCAATTCTGTCCATAGAAAACTATGGATGCAGTGATTTTACACAAAGTACCTTTAGATGTATTGAAATCCACAAGATAAACAGTCGCAGAGGAGGGAAGTGTCGGAAAGCACAGCGATGCGTCGGTTCCTGAGTCTTTGGGGAGGAGATGCGACAGTTCTACTGCATGCAGGAGAAGTGTTGCATCGAAACCTGACTGCAAGGGGAAGTGATATGTTGAAATCCAAGATGGTTCTGGTCTGCGGGTGATGCATTGGAAAACTTGGCGCACGGGTGCAATACGCAGAAATCCGGGCATGCTGTAGCTCAATGTGGCAATGAGAAAACATGTGCTTCATCGATTTCTTCAGCAGCGATCCTATGATGCATCGAATCTTTCAGCCGCACTGCAGGGCCTACGTTGGAGTCAGTACGATGGTCTCAGACTTCGGAGACCCAGTGTGCTGAACTTGGGCAGCTGTGTTTTTTTTGGCCATAGGCAGGCACTCTTGTCAATTTCTTCAAAAGCACGGCGGTAGCGCGTGGAATTTCTCCTGCATAGTGGTACTGTATCAAAAAAACAGGCGCTGGAAGGGCGAGTTGTTGATTTTCCAGTTTTTTAGCAGCAAAACAACCTCCAAGGGCCTAGAAATGGAATTGGCAGTGCAAGACAAGTCAGAACTCACAGCACTGGAGTTGAGGGATGCTGCTTGATTGTCCTGAGTCTTCTTAACAGGAGGCAAGCACACACAAGTCCTTGGAGAAACGTTACAAGCAGGATACACAGCAAAGTCTAGTTCTTTTCCTCTCCAAAGCTAAAGGAGCAACTGCAGGCCAACCCAGCAAAGCAACACACAGCAAAGGGGCAGTACTCTTTCTCACAGCTCTACAGCTCTTCTTCTAGTCAGAGGTTTCCCTTGATCCAGCAGTGTTCTAAAAGTCTGTGGTTTTAGGTCCAATAGTTATGCCCTTTTTGGCCTTTGAAGTTGGCAAACTTCAAAAGAGAGACTTTTTTGTTTACAAGTTCGTGTCTTGCTCAGCCTTGGCTCTAGACACACTCCAGTAGGTTTGATACAGCATTGTTAGGGGACAGGCACAGCCCTATTCAAGTGTCAGTGACAACTGCTCCTACCACTTTAAGCCCAGGAAGAGCCATCAGCCTATTGATGGCTCATCAGGATTTGCAGAACACACCTCAGCTCCCTTTGTGTGACTGCTTAGTGTGAATGCACAAATAGCCCATGTCAGTCTAAACCATACATTGATTCCACAGGCAAGCAGAGACATAGAATGGTAAAGCACACAAATGCCCACTTTCTGAAAGTAGCATTTTTAGACACACAGTTTAAAAACCACCTTCACTAAAAGATGTATTTTTAAATCCTGAACCCAGGAAGCCCAAACTCCAAATCTCCATCTCTTCCCAATTGAAAGTTACACTTGTAACATGTTACAAGGCAGCTGCAATGATAACCTATGGGAGAGGCAGGCCTTATAATTAGGCCTGGGCCAAAATTCCTTTCCGTTCGCGGAAATTGCGATAATTTGGCATTTTCGCGTTCCGCGGAAAGCGCGAAAATGTCAAAATTTCCGCATTCCACAGCTTAGCGATAATTTGTTTCTTGCTCGCGCTGCAAAAAAATACATTCTTGCGGGCGCGCGATCGCCTTACCTGAATCCCCGCGTTCGCTGACAAGTTTTCCCGACCCGGTCGCGTTCTCCACGAGATATTGGATTGTTGGTAGCCATTTTGCGCTGTCTCGCAACAGTTCGCGCTCGCATTGTCGCGCGATCACGTCATTTGTCACGCGATCACGTCATTCTTCTCGCGATCATGCACCGCGCGAGTATGAGAAGATTGAGATCTCGAACACGTCATTCTACACCGCGAGCGAGAGGATGAGGACGCGGGCACATCTAATCAAACGCGAAAAGGAGAAAGAGACCCCGAACACGTCATATCCAACGAGACAGGGAGCGAGAGAACGCGATCATGTCATTTTCGACACGCCATCGACATCCAGGGAAGTAATGTGAAGCTCGAGAACTCGAACATGTAAAATTTTCAATTTGGAGAAGAATATCAGCTCTAGCAGCATGAAACCTTCTGCAAATGCTGATTTTGGATGAAAACAACTCCTCAGATTGACATTTGGCTGTCCTTTTTTGTGCAAGAAGTCCTTTTTTAAAAAGGTGAGGAGAGGGAGGAAGTGACACAGAATCTCCAACTTCCTGTTCCTGTCCAGCAGGCTCCTCCCAGTGCTTTGTCCATCTCCTGCTCATTCTGCCTTTGGATTTGGAGCTGGAAAGATCACTCTTTTTGTCTGCTGCATCATTGCAATTGGATTTGAGGATTTTTTTAATAGGATATTTTACAAGTAAGTGGTTGTTGTGTCTGTTTGATTGTGGGCATTGCAGTTGTAACTACTATTTATTTTTGATAACTATCATCATTCCTTTTTTACAAAATGTTGTGGGTAGTAGTAGTAGGCCCGAGCTAGTCATGGGCATGGCCTCATAGGTGTGTGCATGATGAAGCAACTGTTCCTTTGGTGTTTTTTTAATGTATTTCATTTTCAAGCATCATTTAGGGCATGGATGGCATTGGATTGAGTTGGGGAAGTGTGTTTTTTTGGGGTGGGCTTTCTGATGTTGTTGGGCCTGGCCATGTGGCTGGTGGCCATTTTGAAGCCTAGGCCTGCAAGCTTGCCTGGCCTTGTCTGCCAACAGGCCTGCTTTCATCGACTAGGATCAGAGCAGATAGCCACAGCTTTATTAATCAAGAGTTTTCTGTGTGGTCTGTTGAATTTAGACATCATTTAGGGCATGGATGGCATTGGATTGAGTTGGGGAAGTGTGT
Organism: Triturus cristatus; assembly: GCF_964204655.1. Lineage (NCBI taxonomy): Eukaryota > Metazoa > Chordata > Amphibia > Caudata > Salamandridae > Triturus > Triturus cristatus. The sequence continues at coordinate 210,738,837 of NC_140591.1, read as the reverse complement.
TTTTTGGGGGTGGGCTTTCTGATGTTGTTGGGCCTGGCCATGTGGCTGGTGGCCATTTTGAAGCCTAGGCTTGCATGCTTACCTGGCCTTGTCTGCCAACAGGCCTGCTTTCATCCACTAGGATCAGAGATGGTAGCCCAGCTTTATTAATCAAGTGTTTTCTGTGTGGTCTGTTGAATTTAGACATCATTTAGGGCATGGATGGCATTGGATTAAGTTGGGGAAGTGTGTTTTTTTGGGGTGGGCTTTCTGATGTTGGTTGTCTTAAAGACATGCTTTTGCTGTATGTGTCTGGTGTGTTGTTGGTGTGCAATGCATGCCCCCTGCAGACCTTTTTGGGGCCTGTGAATGTTCTTATTTCCATTTTGTTGCATTAAAAAGGCAGAGCAGTGTGCTTTAGCATGCATCCTTTACGTGGCTTTTATAAGCCTTTTGTCAGCTCCTGGTGTTTCCCAGGCCCCCGGCTTGTTTGTGATTTATGAGTGTCCATGTGGGTGGTGGCCTTTTTTTGTATTTGGACTGGGAGTTATTAGTGTCCTGCTTTTGCAATAGGCCTGCATGGTTTTTCTATTGGCTATTTGGCTTACTGCTTCCATCCATCCACCCCCTTTGCCAGCAGCAGCTCCATGGATGCTGAGATGCTCAAACAATTTAATGGCAAATAGGGTCCACCCTACTTCCATTACATCTTTATTTCGGTGGTTATTATTAACTTTCCTATCCTTCCTGAGAGTGTAGTGTGTGACTGTACACAGTAGTATAACATAGCCCTAGTTAAAAAAAAAGTCATAAATGGCTAGACTATCTTTTGTTCGCACTAGTACAGTACTAAGTAACTGAACCACAACAACAAATGCAACATTTCACTGATGTTCTTCTGGCTTATTTGCTTTTAGGCGCACAAAGGACAGAGTAGGAGGTGTCATCAGCATCACCCGGCTACCCGTTGTTCTGACAGCCAGACAGAAGTCCTGCTGCGCATCACGTCCACGTGTGACCAGAACTTGTTGTGCATCTGCATCCTGCCTGACATCTGAAGAAGATGGCCCCAAAGAAAGGTACCAGGTCCAGTACCAAGAAAGTTGCCGGTGAGAAGAAGGAACAGAAAAAGGAAGCACCATTAACCACGACTGGTGGTGTGCCGGCCAATGTTTTTTTTGGCACCAAAAAAGTTACGCCTGCAGCAGCGTTGTCCGGGAACCAAGCTGGGAGCAGCACAGTGGTCCAACCCCACCAACCTAGGCCCAAGGGCTTTAGTGTTGCAGAGGTAGCCAGTCTACTAACGAGCAGCGATGTTGAAGAAATGTCATTACCGCAAAGTAGTACACAATCAAGTTCAACGCAGGCACAAACTGAGCAGATCAGTGTGCAGTCGCAACAAGAACAGCAGCAGCCGCAACAAGAACAGCAGCAGCCGCAACAAGAACAGCAGCAGCCGCAACAAGAACAGCAGCAGCCGCAACAAGAACAGCAGCGGCTGCAACAAGAACAGCAGCGGCTGCAACAAGAACAGCAGCAGTCGCAACAAGAACAGCAGCGGCCGCATCAGCCCACCATAGTAGTTGTTGCTTCTGACGTAGGGGCATTTCAGGAAATCGCGCTTCCTGCAGACAAAGTAGAGCAAAGTCAAACCACTGTTTCAGAAGATCTATTGTCTTCCAGACCACCAGCAAGGAAAAGGAGGCTTAGTCCATCATCTTCTTCTTCAAGCCCCACTTCTGATGATCGTGATGCCACTTGGCTCCCACCAGCTCAGTCTGAGAGTGATATACGCCACAAGACAATGCTTCTGAAAAGGAAGGTCCCAGAAAAACTTAGAGTTATGGAGGTAGATGTAGAAGAGGGGGGTGATGATGATGTTGATGAAGACGAGCCAGTCATCACGGACATTACTCCCGCCCCAAAGGGATTGGAGACCAACATTCTCTCCCTATCCAGAAAAGCTGCTACTGAGCGGGATGTAGCACGGATATCATCAACACAGGTTACACCACCACTACCTCCAGCTGCCATATTTTCCAAGGCCCGGCAGGGACCTACATCCAGCTCAACCATCTCAGTAGGTAGTGGTAGTAAAAGTCACAGTCTAGGTGCACAGGGTCACATTTCAAGCACACTCTCCAGTTCATCTGGTATTGAAAGTGGCACAACCAGCAGTGCCAAAAAGGTCTCCTCCCCAGTTTGGGACTTCTTTTCTGTTAGTGCTCAATTTGTGGGCAAGGTGTTCGGCGTGGTAAGCTTGGTACAAACTATGGTACCGGAGGACGAGCAAGTCATCTCAGAATACACCACACTATCGTGTGGGGGGATCACCTACTTAAGTTAAAAGAAAGTAGAAAAACTCAACCCATTGAAGTTGGTCAGGATGAATCAGGGAGCGATATTATTGCGGTGGCAGGTGAAGAAGAGGGAGGCATTTCTAGCCCTGTCCCCAGTAGTGCAGTGGGAACGCCCACATCCTCCTCAGTAACATCAGAGTGGCACCGCAGTAAGAGCCATGCTCTGAGTCAGGCTGAGAGTGAGACACCAAGGCGACCGAGTACCGCAATGAGACAATCTGTGTCGTTGAGCCTTAGTGGGTTAATGAAAACAGCACCACAAAGGAAAGTAATCCAGCCTACCATTGAGAGCATGTTTAGGTTGGAGGGGCAGTTCCAACGCAACCACCCAACGGCACGATTGTACAATGCGAAGCTGGCTAAAATGTTAGCGCTGGACCTTCTTCCTTTTTCATTTGTGGAAGGGGTGGGTTTCCTTGAATTTGTGTCTGCCATCTGCCCTAAATGGAAGGTTCCCAGACGGTCCTATTTCGCAAGAATTGCTGTTCCGGCACTACATCATGATGTGCTGTAATTTGTTGGACAAGCTTTGCAGCAGAGTGCTGTGCACAATATCCACCTGACAACAGACATGTGGACCAGTTGCCAAGCCACAGATTACATGTGCATCACTGCACACTGGATCTCTTTTGTGGGGGTTAGAGATAAGCTATCTGCACGAGGTGCTGTTGACACAGCTGCGATTATTGAAGGTACTCGGAAACATGCAACTGTAGCCATGTTCGCCATGGAGAAATCTCATACGGCTGAAAACATTTTACATGAGTTTTGCAGCAAGGTTTTGGATTGGCTGCGGCCAAGAGGGCTTGGTATTGGTTTTGTTGCCACAGACAATGGCAGTAATGTACTTAAGGCCATGGAACTTGGTTCCTATTTCAGGGTTCCGTGTTTGGCGCACTGCATAAACATTATAGTTCAAGACTTTCTGAAAAAAGAACCCATAATCAGCAATTTACTGGCCACCTACCGAAAAATATGCAATCATTTCAGCCATTCTTTTAAAGCTCGGAAGCAGCTGAGGATCATCCAACGTGAACATAGGATGCCAGTCAAGGCACTCATCCAGGAGGTGGCAACACGTTGGAACTCAACGTATTACATGCTTGATCGCCTGTATGAGCAGTACAGGTCACTCCATGAATATGTCTGGAACAGAAGCGGGAATGCTACTGTTAAAGGCATGAACCTTGAGATGAATCAATGGAGCCTAATTAAATGCCTGACTGAGATGCTGTGTCCTTTTGAGCTCTTCACACGTGAAGTCAGCAAGGAGGACTGTACAATGGGCCAATCTATCCCATTATTGCAAATGCTAGAGCATCAGCTGAATAATGTGTCTGAATCATACAAAGGTGTAGAGGACAAAAGGCAAGCCCATGACTTGGTGGAGAGCTTATCCCTGCGCTTAACTGAAAATGTAAGGATACAAAATAAAATTTTGTCACAAGAACATTACATTTGTGCCACAATTCTGGATCCACGTGCAAAACTTGGACTGAAGACATTCTTTGCTTTTTCCGAGATTGATGTTGCCCGCTACAAAAGTTGTATAGCTGAAGCAGCCAGTAAGTTGGAAAACAAATGGCTGTTAATTAAAAGCCCGCAAGATCAACCCACAAGAAGTACTGAAGCAGGCCATGCAGGATCAAGTGCAACTTCGTCGGCTGAGGGCAGTGCATTTGGATCACAATACTCACCATCACTATCGACCACAGAAACAATAACTGGATCATGAGGCCGAGTACAATCATTACACGATTGGTATGTAAAGTTCGGCATTAATAAGCACAGTGCTGATGCACAGAAAAAACAGCATGAAAACTTACCAGCAGCAACCCTGAACATTGAACGGATGGTCCAGGCCTATCTGGACGACCCAACAGAGGTGTACATTGATCAAAACCCATTGCAGTATTGGTATAGGAAAAGGTCTGAATGGCCACAGCTCAGCAGGCTGGCGATAAGCTATCTGGCTTGCCCTGTCGCAAGTGTCTCTTCCGAACGTAATTTCAGTGCTGCTGGTTCCATTGTAACATTGAGAAGGACCAGTCTCTCGCCCAAAAACGTGGAGAGGTTAACAATGATCAAAATGAATCAGCACTTCATACTGTGGTAAATAATTTAATTACCGGGACTTAATTTGATACAGAAACATAATAAAAATAGCTCAGTAAATAAGAGGCAGAATCCGTGGTATTAGAGGTTCTAAATGGGCTTTATTCCAATGGTCGATTATAATCGGTTGCTCCAGGTTCCATCACCACGAAGGTTCAGGAAGTGAAGTACATACGTTATTGACAATCAATTACTTTTATACAATAGGCATTACAGTGAGGCCAATACAAGAGGCGTAACAATTGATAGTGGTGATAATATATTCATATGTAGCAAAAATAGGCGTAACTGGGAGTGATGAAAGAACGTCATCAGATGTGATGTCATAAGAGGGTGGTTACATGAAAGAATTTCGCAATGTCAGCAGAAATACTTGGCAGATATGCGCGTGCAGCAGTATGACGTGTGATTGACGTGCAACTAGGGGGTGAAGGGGACTTGACATTTAGCTCTACATGTGGCGACAGAAGTCTGGAGGGTCAAGTCAACCTAATCCCAAATCATATCTAACATCCTATGTTTAAAGAACTATGTTATCCAAAAGAGAGGTCTTTTAGAGTAGAATCTTATTCTATACTGACTATACTGACTGTTAGTGCGTGTACAAGCGTCTAAGTGTCTACACTAGATGCGAGGGCGGAATCTTCCATAGTAACAGGGCTATGAATTACTTGTATGAAGACAGAGAAGTCGGGCCTTTGCTTGGTAGCTGGAAGAATGTTTACTTAAACTACTAGACAGGAATGCATTGGGCAGGGAGCGGAGCAGATAATTTCCGAAGGTGAAATACAGTTCTTGGCAGGCAGTAAGCTGATGTCGGGCATCGTGAGCCGCGCAGAGGATGAGACAAAGTTCATGGTCACAGATGCAGGCTCGGACTGGAGCTTCAGAGACAGAAAGCAAGAAAAGCTTGATGACAGAATCAGGGCCTACTTGCCTGGACTGTAAAATGGCATAAGTGAACTATATAAAGGCGGTGGCCTTTCGTACTTAGGAATGGAATATCCGGCCCATTCATGGCGGATCAACAGAGGACATGTTAACGGTGGACGCACATGTATTTGCGTCTTCATAACTGGAACTGGAGGGAACATACATGTACTTGTGATTTATACATGAAACCGTTGGGGTCCAAGATAGGGGACATAACTGATCATAAAAATCCATATTTCCACATTCCCTCCTTGTCCCCTACTTGCCCGTCAAGAGATATCAATCTTCATCAATCCATTGATCTGTTCATATAGCATCATTTGTTCTTCTTTCTTCTTCCGGGATCTTGAATGAAAATCTTGATGTGGAATGCACGATGTGGCACACAGACCACAAATCGCTGGTCCACATTGCAGGCATAAGCAGCAACTGAATAATATGAGAAGGCCAATACCTAGGAAGGATAGAACTCTCCATCCCCAGGCTGATAACACGCTCCAAAACCAACCGGACCAAGTCCAGGTGCCTGGATTCTGGTGTATCTGGCTCATAATCTTATGAAGGCGGGTTATGGCTTTATATACAGATGGCGAATTTTCTGGAATGAATATGCAACAGCTTGATCCGATGACCCTACAAGCTCCGCCCCTATCGGCCAGGATGACGTCAAGGACAAGACGATTTTGAAGCACAACAATCCGCATAGCAGACTGCTCTTCTGTTAAATTGCCTAAGGCGGAAATAGTTTCGTTCACTACTGCTTCAAGGGTTCTAGTCAATCTACGTATCAGCTTACTATTAGTAACGGTACCTATATAAGGAAAGAGACCTTTATTGAAATCTGTGTATTTTTCCCATGCCGTTTCAGTGTAATCGACTATTGGGAGATCTCTCCTTTCTCTATTGTGTACTAAATGAGTATTTCTGTGATAATCAGGAGGAGCTAGGAAAACAGGTGGCAAAAGGAATCCAATGTAGCAGGTACCATCCCAATCTAGAGGCAAACGTACATATGCCGTCTGACCACATATAAAATAGGAATGGCGGGAAGCTCTAAATGTAGACTTGCCTTGATCACTAAATTCTACTACAGTGGTGCATCTACTATGGCCCATAAGTATGGAACCATTCTTTTTTATACATAATTCACCTTTTACTGGAAATATTGACATAGCGGGCAAAATTGGAGTAGCTTCGGATTCGACATTTAGGATCATAAGATTAAGCGTAAAATTACCTAATCCATATACTTCATTTTCTAGATCAGTTCCTGTTCTTTTGGGAAGTCCCTCCTTGTTAGGGTAGCAGACCTTAAGTAAAACTAAATTCAAATTTCCCCATACCCAGTTATCTTGATAAACTGCAGAATTCGAATCCAGAGAATTAATTAAGCTAAACCATGCTCCACAGGAGCCGTTGTGTGTGAACGGGTATGGAAAAAGAGGTAGAATTCCTTTATAGTTCTGATAGGGAGGGAGTCGGCCACATATCCAACAATTTGTAGCATTGCTAACCTGATGGGAATGATGTAACATACTAATAAAAGTGTTATTGCGCAGCGCAAATCTGTATGACAATTCAAGCGGAGGTAATTCACTAAAAGAATGTTCAGCAGTAACATTGTAAACATGTCTAGAAATAGGATAATATATGTGCAACAATATACTTGCAGTAATTATTAAAAGACTTGAGAAAAACAAAATTAATAACGTCACTATGCAATGACTACGCAGTGTTTTACAGTACGCCTGTCGTTTCAACATTTTTCGGGTGCTTTCTCTATTCAGGTCCAAGGGATACATGTCAGAGACAATTCAACCGCTTCACCTTGGAGAGGACTTAAACAATCAAATTGCTCGACTGATTGGGCCTGAGCTTTAATTTATAATGTTCGGAGTCACTTTTTTCCACAAAAGGAAGTTTTGAGTCAATGGGTGAAGACACACAAGGTGTGGTATTCACATCTGATTTCAGTCCATGAAATTTCTTGATATGACTTGAATGAATCCATCCTTTTCTGCCTTCGATCTTCACGGCTGTTCTTGTTGTGAGCAACACCAGCTGAGGTGACCTCCACCTAGGTTCCAGCTGAGTCTTTCGATCAAAGTTCCTCACGAGGACCAGGTCTCCCGGAACCACGTCATGGGGTTTCACCTCAGTGTTGTCAGGAAAAGCTGCAGCTACCTGTGAACGACAAGATTGTAGTGCAGACATCAAGGAAGCCAAGTAATCTGTCAGCATGTTACAGTCAATATCAGTTATTTTGCGTGGTATAGGCGTCCCCCACATATTTGGTGGTCTGCCGAAGATCACTTCATAAGGGGATAGCCCTGTTCGAGAGTGTGCTACCATTCTTGTGTAAAAGAGTGCAACTGGTAATGCTACTACCCAGTCAACACCTTTCTCTCTGCATATTTTGGATAATCTTATTTTCAGAGTCTGATTATGTCTTTCTACGAGACCTGCTGCTTCGGGGTGTCGGACACAGTGGAATTTCCACTGATAGCCTAACAAAAGTGAAACGTGTTTCATTAATTCGGATGAGAACGGCTGGCCGTTATCTGAGTGAACAACACGTGGTAAACCGTATCGTGGGAAGAATTCTCGAACCAACTGTTTGGCAGTAGTCGGGGCAGTGTAATCTGAAACCGGGTATGCCTCCGTCCAACGGGAAAGAGCACACACAACTACGAGAACATATTTGAATCCTCTACATCGTTCCATCTGGATATAATCCATCTGGAGGACTTCAAAAGGGTGATCAGGAGGCTGAAATCCACCCTGTTCTACGGGAACGCTTTTTCCTGGGTTGAACTGGCAACAGATCAGACAGGTACGAACCTTTTGTTTGGCTGCAGCTCGTAAATGCTTGTTGAACCAAATATGTTGAATGCTGTCTAGCATAGCTTTCTCTCCTAGATGCGCTGGACTATGGATAGTGTTAATAATGACTTGGACCATTGAATCAGGAAGGAACCACACAGACTTTTCCTTCATCAACCATCCTTGATCCGTTTGGATCCCTCCTAATTCAGTCCATTTCTTTATTTCTTCTGGTGTAGCATGTGTCTGTATATCAATTACGTCAAGAGTAGGATCTTTAACCGTCATACAATGTGTTGGCGTCGGGACTATTGTCTTTGTCATGTCGGATGTTTGAGTTTGAGCAGTCTGTTTAGCTGTTCTATCAGCTAAATCATTGCCTTGAGAAATGATATCAGTAACTTTCGTATGTGCTTTGCATTTCATAATCGATATTGCAATGGGTAAATGTATTGCATCTAATAAGGCATGAATGAGGGGTCCGTGCTGAATGTGGGCACCGTGAGAAGTTAAATAACCTCTCTCTCGCCACAGCACGCCGAAGTCATGTACGACTCTGTATGCATAACGTGAATCAGTGTATATGTTGACTTTTTTATTTGTGGCTTGAATACAGGCTTGTGTCAGAGCGACGAGCTCTGCTGCTTGAGCGGACAAGGTATTTATGCAATTTGTTTCAATGATTTCAGTATCTGTTGTGACTGCGTAAGCGGCCACTAACTCTCCTGTACTTGTTCTCATACGTGAACCATCTACATACAACGTCAGGTCTGGGTCTGACAATGGGACGTCTGTCAAGTCTTGTCTGGGTTTCGTCGTGATTGTAATAACATCAATACAGTCATGGGCTAGTGGGTCTGTTCCATTTACAGGTAAAAGTGTGGCAGGATTCAATGTGTTACAACGTCTGATTTCTATATGTGGCTGAAACAGTGTTAGTTCATACCCTGTAAGTCTTGCTATAGTCAAATGTTGTGTTTGCGTTCGATTCACAAGAACCTCCACTGCATGTGGTACTTGTACTGTCAATGGATGTCCTAACACTATGGCATCGCTTTGTCTGATTGCTAAAGCTGTCGCTGCCACTGATTTCAGACACGCAGGCAGAGCCTGAGCTACGGGATCTAATGTACTAGAAAAATAAGCACATGGTTTGTGTGCTCCTGCTTGTTCCTGTGTGAGTACTGACAAGGCAGTACCTTCGCGTTCTGTAATAAAGAGTGTAAACTGTTTACTGTAACATGGTGTTGCTAAAACAGGTGCTTGGCATAGAGCTTTCTTTAAGCTTTCAAAAGCTTGTGTATGTTCCTGAGTCCAAGGGAGAACAGTCGATGTGGCTGCCTCCTGTGTTGTCAACTGAATGAGTGGTTTTGCTAGAAATGCATACTGAGGGATCCACTGTCTACAATATGAAGTGAGGCCTATGAAAGCCCGCACCTCCTTTTGTGTCTTGGGTATTGGCATGTTAGCTATTAACTGAATGCGGTCTGGTGTAAGCTGCCTTCCCTCCTTGGACAGCGAGTGACCAAGGTAAATAACTCGCTGGACACAGAATTGCAGCTTAGAAGGGGACACCTTGTGCCCCTTTTCGGCTAGAAATTGTAAAACTGTCAGTGATGCTTTTTCACATTCAGGTTCGCTTCGGGCGGTGATCAGCAGATCATCGACATATTGAAGCAAGGCAGTGTTAACTGGCATGTTGATACTGTCGAGTTCTCGTTTCAGTGCTTGGCTATAGATGCTGGGGCTTTCTGTAAATCCTTGAGGTGCGCGTGAGAATTTGAAGCTACGTCCATTTAAACTAAATCCGAACAAATATTGGCTTTCCGGATCTATTGGGACGCTGAAAAAGGCATTCTTGAGATCAATTACAGTAAAAAATGTTGCTTCGGAATCAATAGCTGTCAGTAATGATGAGATATCGGGGACCACAGGGAATTGTGGCACAATACACTTATTTAATTCGCGCAGATCAATAACCAATCGATATACTGGCGGGGCCTTCGGATCAGTTCGTTTGAGAATCGGAATTATCGGTGAATTACATACATTGGAGTCTGTTTCTATAACCACTCCTTGGGCAATGAGTTCGTCAATGATTTGCAGTAAAGCCACTACAGCATCTGGTGGTAACTTGTATTGTCGCATTCGTGGTAGTACCACTCCTGCCTTTAGTGTGACTCGATATGGTGTAATATTCATACAACCAACATCAGTAGGGCCTTGTGCCCATAGATGTGTAGGTAAAGTCTGCAATCGGGGATCCATGTCTCTAGACACATAATGACCTTTAAAATCACGTAAAAACAATCTTACTCCTTCCGGAGAACAACATATTATAGCTCCTAGAGCCTTCAGTGTTTTTATTCCTAACAGGTTTTCTGGACATGATTTAGTAAGCAATAAATCTGTAGTTCGGGTCAAAGGTCCTATCGTAAGTGGAAGAGGTTGTGACACTTCATTAACAATAGGTTTTCCTGAAAAACCAAGGGAAATATTCTGTGAGCCTGAGAGGGGTGCCCCTGGAACTTCACTACGTTTTATGGTTGTTCGACTTGCCCCTGTATCGAGTAAAAATTTCCTGTCTTGGCCTAATAATTCACTATGTACATAAGGTCCTTCTTGATCTACAGGGATCTCGATAAGGGGTAAGTCAACTTCCCTCTCTAGGCTGGTTCATGCATATCGTTGATAATCAGGATAGTCATACTGTGCGGTCTGGTACAGTTGTCGTGTCGTGGTTTGCGTGGCAGCAACAGGCAGCGCTGGTGCAGCCGGCACAAACTGTATAGTCTGTTGTGGAGCTGGCATGGACTGTGCATGCTGCAAGGCTCCTTGTTCATTCTGATCCTGTCTAAGTGGCCGTGGTCTTTCTTTTGTAATGCCCGTGGCGATATTACGCTTCAGGACTGGACAATCGTGTACATGATGACCTAGTTGTTTACAATAGTTGCATGTCCCTTTTACAGGTCCTGCTGAATCGCCAGAATGTGTCGTACCCTTTTTATGTCCTTCAACTGGAACTGTCTGGGAGACTAGCATTTTCATTTTCGTGTCTTTCATGCGTCTTTGTTCATGATCTTGTTCCTCTCTAATTCTATTGTGATGATACTGTAACATTTGTAACATTTGTGATGGAGTGTTACCTTGCCAGGTACTCTCGAATTTTAATACTCTGTTCTTCACTTGGGGCAAGGAATTTTCAACTAATTTTGTCACAAACAGATGTGGGTATGATTCGCTACTTGCTTTTATACCACTATTTATACCAAAACATTTTTCAAATCGCGCATAGAAATCACTAGTGTCTTCATCTTGCTTTTGTTTACAGGCTGAAATTGCACCCCAGTCTTCCTTTTTCGTGGTTAATAAACGTGGCAGTACCTGTACTAGTAGACCTGGTAGTGCTTTAGTTTTGTCCCCAAGCCCCGAACCTGGACCTCGGGCCTTTTCTTCTGCTTCTAATGCTGTCCAATCTATCTTTTGGTCTCCTACCTCCCACTCTTTTTCCTTGAGTTTTTCATAAATGCCAGCAGGCATTGTTAGACCTGGCACCTTGGCGTGAGTTTCCCTTCCACTTTTTGATGGTGTGCCTCGACTGTTTTGCTGGTGTTGTCCGCTCAGGGCACTGCGCCACGGCTAATCCGTGCCGCAGTGCAAGTGCTCCCTACGTAAAGTGTACCTGTAATTGGTGTCCATGATTGGTTCATTGGATTCACTGTCAGTCCCCAGTAAAGTGCACCAGGGGTGCCAGGGCTTGTGGATGCCAATGCTGCTGGTGGGCTTGCAGCGCTGGTTGCGCCACCCACAGAAGCGGCCTTGTAAAATGTGTCTAGGGTCTGCCACCGCAGACCCTGTGCGCGGTCCGGGACCGTCGCGCTGACTGCGCAAGTGCCCCCACTTGCCAGTCCCTAAACCTTCCCTTACCTACATATTAGCCACCCCTCTGGTAGGCCCAAGGGCAGGGTGCATTGTAGGCATAAGGTAAGACATGCCCTGGTGTGTGTGGCATGTCTTAGTAGTGAATTACAGCCCTTGTCGTTTTTCACTATTGAAGGCTACCTGCTCTCCATAGGCCAGAATGGGCTGCTGGGATCACGCCAACGCTGTGACCCCAGTGGACTCAGAGAGCATGGTAGAAGTGTCAAGTTTAGTATGCCTGAACTCAGGATGATAAAATACTTCTTGTAGTCAAGTTTATTTTAGTATCCTGGGTTTGTAAATGCTACTTTTAGAAAGTTAGTGTTTACTGACCTGACCATCTCAGTCCGCCTCTGCTGTGTGTGTGTGTGTTCTGCCCAGCAACAGTAAGGAGCAGGGTGGGGGGATCCCCAGAGACAGGTTGGCTGCCAGGTGGTGGGTAGAGAGATTACACCTGGATGGGTGGGAGGAGTACACCTTGACTCTTGAATAGACCTGTGCTCTGCCACCACAAAGCCGGCGCCACCCCCTGTGGGGCGGCTGATGTCTCTGCCCTGCTGCTGAAAGGAAAGAGCAGAGTCACCATAGCAAAGTGCTCCAGAACTGGACTGAGCCAGGCCTAGGCCCCCTGGCGCTAAAGAACAAAAGAATCATGGTATAAAAGTAGGAGCCTGGCTCCTAAGAAATCAGAATCCTGTTTACCACAAAGAACCTCTGCCCGACTAGAAGGAGAAGGAGACGCTGGAGGAGCTGGCCTGCTGCCTGCCTTGCTGAGAAAGGAGAGGAAGAGACTTACTGAAAAGACTTTGCTACTTTGTGCTTGAACATTCTCCAAGGGCTTGATCTGAGCTTGCCCCCTGAACTGAACCCCAGGAACAGTGGGTTCTCTGTGCTTCTTGCTCGTCCTCCAATTCGAGCCGTGTGTGCATCCCGCTGGAAAAGAGACTGCGCCCCTCATCGCCCCTCCTAGGGCCGTGACACTCAGAAGCTCGCCTGCCTCCAACCCGTGAGAGCCCCGCTCCGTCCCGAGCCGCTCTCTGTTCCCGGGCCAGGCCGCCTGCATCCCTGTCACCGCCTGCCATTGGAGTGCGCTGAACGCGCTATCACCCCTCCTGCCGGAAGCCGTCCGACGACTGTGATCTACGCCGGGTCATCCAGCTGCACTGACTGTGCCCTGTGACCCCGCTTCGCTATCCCCGGACATCTCAGGCCGCGCCGCCCCCGCTGTGGAGACCCTCCTGCACCGCCGTGCTACAGGGTCGCTGGCCGCGCCTGCCTACGTGCCCACACCTGCTGATTGAGGACCCAAGAACACTTCCCAAGCTGAGAGTCGCACCGACCTGTGCCGAACTCTCCCCATCAGGAAAGAAGTTCCAGCATCGGGCTCGGGGCCCGCAACGCCTTATTTCCCCGTTCGCAGGAGTCGATCTCTGTGAGTACTGGAACTACAAGTAAAGAGACTACAAAGTATCCATTTGAAACTACGAACCCAGAACATTTGCCTGCTGTATAACCTGGCGGCCTAGCGAAAACGTTATTGGTCTTGTGATAAGTCTGTTGAGATATATATACCTTATTTTTACATAAAGGATCGTATTTTTATATATATCCAAGTCTGGTGTCCGTTTCTGGGGGGATTGATGTATTTACTGTGTGTACGATTGTAAGTGCTTAACCAACAACGCCTGAGGAATCGCCTTGGCTGCTCACGCCACGCACCTAGAGGGTGAGCAAGGGTCATTCGCGAGGGGTTATCCTGCGCCCTGACGTGGAGGAGAGGGTTCCTGCTTGACACAAGGGCAACCTTGCGCCAACCAGAGATCCCCGACTCTAACATTGTTGGCAGCGGTTGGGATTTCGGATTGGCACTTGTAATTTGCATACAGTGAATTATTAATCACCAGATAGTGAGAGCAGACCAAGTAACGCAGCCACAGGTTTTCATTTTCTGAACTTTGTTGAGACATCTGCCATTACTGCGACCATGCCTGGCTCACACTCCGCTGGGAGAGCACTCTCTGTGATTTCTGGAATCGATGAGGTGGATTGGGAGAGACTGGAAGGCTACACGATGGAGCAATTGAAAGGCTACAGTGTACAATTCAGAGTCCCCCATGCTGGATGCAAGAGGAAGACCCAGTACACCAAGGCGTTGAGAGCCTGGAAGGAGTCACGAGACCTACGGAATGCGGGGGACATCGTTCCACCCGACAACCTTGAGGAGCCCAGCAGAGTCCGGTCGCCAGAGGAGCTGGCAGACAGGGCAGCAGACAGGGCGCATGCAATGGAGATGGCAAAGTTGGCAGGACAAATGGAAATGGAAAAGCAGAAGTTGGCCCTGGAGGCACAACAACGCCAAATGGATCATGATATCAGATTGAAGGAGTTGGAGCTGAAGGCGAAAAGTTTGGACACCGCTCCTTCTGGTGGCAGCACTCCACCAGCGCAGGTAGAGTCCAAGGTGTACATCCCCAAAGATGTAGTAAAGGAGTATTTCAGAAAGGATGACATAGGGCAGTGGTTTAGGGCCTACGAGGTGGCCATGTCCTCACACCGGGTCCCTGAGAAAGACTGGGGAGCGGGGTTGTGGGGAAGGTTCCTTGCGGAAGGGCGGGACACACTGTTAGATTTGCCCTTAGAAGTCCAGACCTCATACCCCCATATGAAGGAAGCTTTAATGACCAGGTATGGGTTAACTCCTGAGCTATATAGACAGAGGTTCAGGGAGACCAAGAAGATCCCTGAGAGTACGTATGTGGAATATGTGACCTTTTTCTGCAGAGCGCTGGATGGTTGGGTGAAGGGTAGCAAAGTGAATGATTATCAAGGGCTGCTTGATTTAATTGCATGGGAGCACTTGTCCAGTCAATGTTTTCCTGAGCTACGCCAACACCTGATAGATAGCAAGCTGTCCAACCCGAGGAAGCTTGCTGAGGAGGCGGACCGCTGGCTCAGCACCAGGGTCCACAAGGGTCAAGTGGGAGACTCCGCCAAAGGTGGGCAGGGTCCCCAGCAGAAGAGTGGGGGGGACAAGGGTAAACAGAAGGGGTTCCAAAAAGGCCCCCAAAGTAATTCCCAAGGGAACCAGCAGAAGGGTTCTCAGCCTCCCCCACCCCCGCAGCAGAACGGGGCCCCGACAGGTAGACCTGTTCCAAAGGGGCCCTTCAATTGTTATAAGTGTGGTGATCCGGGTCACATTGCCTCTGATCCTAAGTGTCGCCTGTTTGGCAAGACCGCACCCACTGGTGCTCCCCCCCGGCAAGTAGCTAGTGTTAACTTTGGGGAGGAAGTAGCAGTCCAGGAGGGTGGGGGTCCCGGGCAGATGACCCTAGTCTCGCTAGGAGACAGTGAGATGGTCCCTGTAACCTACCTGCCCTCTAACACTAAGAAATATGGGCAGGTGGTGACCATCAATGGAAGGAAGGTGGAGGCTCTTAGAGATACAGGAGCCAGCGTGACCTCGGTGAGGCAACACCTGGTGTCTCAAGAGCAAATTGTACCCAATGCCTACTGTAGGGTTGTCAATGCTGACAACGTAGAGAGTCGTTGTCCAATGGCTCAAGTTCCCTTTAAGTGGGGGGAGGTCTCTGGTACTCTACAAGTCGCTGTGAGAACTGACATGCCTGTAGATTGTCTGCTAGGGAACGACCTGGAGAATTCCCCTTGGGAAAAGGTGGAGAAGACCACGCATCTGAGGATGGTGGGTCTACCCGACTGGGTGTGCGTGACCACCCGGTCCATGGCAGCCAGTAGGGGTGTTGAGAGGGTCCTGGAGCCTGAGGGAGAGGTCCAGGAACCGGCCTTAGGGAGAAGGCGCAGGAGGCGCGGGAAACCGGCCCCCGAAGTTCCCACGGCCCAGGAGGAAGTAGACCCTGAGGGGGATGCTCTGGAGCCCACCGGGGAACAGATTGCCGAACTGGGAGACTTGCCTGAGCTGACCCATTGGCAGCAAGAAGGAGGTCCCTCCAGGGAGGAATTCTGCAGGGAGCAGAAAGAATGCCCTTCTCTCGTGGGTATGCGGCAACAGGCTGCAGACCAGGCCAATGGTGTTCAGGCCAAAACACACTACGTGTACTGGGAGAGTGACCTCCTGTATTCCGAGCCTAAGGCTGCTGAACCTGGGTCAGCCCGTGTGCTGGTGGTACCCCAGAAGTTCAGAACCTTCCTACTGGGGCTGGCTCATGATGTGCCTTTAGCAGGACATTTGGGGATGGACAAGACCTATGACAGGCTTGTCACCCACTTTTACTGGCCCCAAATGCACAAGAATTCAGATTCCTACTGCAGAACCTGTCAGACTTGCCAGGCAAGTGGTAAGAGCGGAGGGAAGCACAAGGCTCCTCTGCAACCTTTCCCTGTGGTCGGTACGCCATTCCAACGAGTGGGTATTGACATTGTGGGGCCTCTGGACCCCAAGACAGCCCTGGGCAACAGGTTCATCCTGGTCTTGGTGGACCATGCCACCCGGTACCCTGAAGCCATCCCTCTGAGGACAGTGACGGCCCCCGTGGTGGGACGGGCACTGATGGGAATTTTCTCCCGAGTGGGATTCCCTCTAGAGGTGGTGAGCGACAGGGGGACCAATTTCATATCCACGTATATGAAATCCCTGTGGAAGGAGTGTGGGGTAACTTACAAGTTCACCACTCCTTACCACCCCCAAGGAAATGGGTTGGTTGAGAGATTCAACCGAACCCTCAAAGGCATGATCATGGGCCTGGACGGTCCAATGAGGCGTAAGTGGGACGTCCTCTTGCCATGCCTGCTCTTCGCTTACCGAGAGGTGCCACAGAAGTCTCTAGGGTTCAGCCCCTTTGAGCTTCTGTATGGTCACCCGGTAAGAGGACCTCTGAGTTTGGTAAAGGAAGGCTGGGAGCAATCTCCCAGGAAACCTCCCCAGAATGTATATAGTTACATGCTGGCCTTCCGAAACCAGACTCGGCGTTTCAGGCAACTTGCTGAGGCAAATCTGGAAGCCAGCCAGGAGGAGATGAAGCGGTGGTACGACCGGAATGCCACTCTGGTAGAGCTTCAACCTGGACAAAAGGTGTGGGTCTTGGCCCCAGTGGAGCCGTGTGCACTTCAGGATAAGTGGACAGGTCCATTTGAGGTTGTGGAGCGCAAAAGTCCTATCACCTACTTGGTGGACATGCAGACTCCCAGGAACCCTTTGAGGGTCCTACATGTTAACCGCCTTAAGCCCCACTTAGAGAGGACCGAAGTGGGCATGCTGCTGGCCACTGATGATGGAATGGAAGAGGAGACCGAGCCTCTTCCTGACCTCTTAGTGGCCTCTGAGAAAGATGGGTCAGTGGATGGAGTTAACCTCTCACCCACCCTGACGCCCGAACAACAGGAAGACTGCCGCCACTTGCTGGGACAGTTTTCCGACCGATTCTCCCTGGTTCCTGGTGTCACCGATTGGTGCGTCCATGATGTGGACACAGGAGATAGCTTACCTGTGAAGCACAAGGCTTACAGGGTAACTGACAGGGTCAGAGCTTGCATTAAGGAGGAGGTCTCCAAAATGCTTGCGCTAGGGGTGGTTGAGTCCTCCAGCAGTCCTTGGTCCAGCCCCGTGGTCTTGGTCCCAAAGGCTGCTGCGCCGGGAGCCACACCTGAACTCCGGTTCTGTGTGGACTACAGAGGACTCAATTCAGTCACGAAGACTGACGCGCACCCCATCCCCAGAGCTGATGAGCTCATTGATCGGCTGGGGGCTGCCCGGTTCCTCAGTACGTTTGATCTAACGTCTGGGTACTGGCAGATCGCCTTGACCGATGGGGCCAAAGAGAGGTCAGCATTCTCTACACCAGATGGGCACTTCCAGTTCCGAGTCATGCCATTTGGAATGAAGAATGCCCCTGCCACCTTTCAGAGGTTGGTCAACCAGGTACTGGTTGGGCTGGATGCGTTCAGTGCCGCCTACCTGGATGACATCGCAGTGTTCAGTGCCACCTGGCCTGAACACCTGCGCCACCTCTGGGAAGTGTTGATGGCGCTGCGCCGAGCAGGCCTCACGATCAAGGCAAGCAAGTGCCAGATCGGGCAGGGTTCCGTGGTGTACTTGGGACACCAAGTGGGGAGTGGCAAGGTGGCACCCTTGCAACCCAAAATCGAGACCATCCTGGCTTGGGAACCCCCCAAGACGCAGACCGCAGTGAGGGCCTTCCTGGGGCTCACTGGGTACTACAGGAGGTTTGTTAAGGGCTATGGAACGATCGTTGCCCCCTTGACCGAGCTGACTTCGAAGAAGCAGCCCAGGAACGTGATTTGGACTGACACCTGTCAGAAAGCTTTCGACACCCTGAAGACTGCCATGTGCACGGCGCCCGTGCTCTTGGCCCCTGACTTCTCCAAGGAATTCCTAGTCCAGACAGACGCTTCAGAGCATGGTGTAGGGGCTGTTCTCTCACAGATGACTGAGGAGGGCTGGGACCAACCCGTAGCCTTCATCAGTAGGAGGTTACTTCCACGGGAAAGTAGGTGGAGTGCAATTGAGCGAGAAGCATTTGCTGTGGTCTGGGCGCTGAAGAAGCTAAGACCCTACTTGTTTGGGTCTCACTTCCGGGTTCAGACGGACCACAGGCCCCTCAGATGGTTGATGCAAATGAGGGGTGAGAACCCGAAGCTGTTGAGGTGGTCCATCTCCCTACAGGGTATGGACTTTACGGTGGAACACCGTCCTGGTACAGATCACGCCAACGCTGACGGTCTGTCCAGGTATTTCCGCCTTAGTGACGAGGAACCCCCTGGGCAAGGGTAGTTCTCCCCACATTTCAGCTGGAGGGGACACGTGTTAGACCTGGCACCTTGGCGTGAGTTTCCCTTCCACTTTTTGATGGTGTGCCTCGACTGTTTTGCTGGTGTTGTCCGCTCAGGGCACTGCGCCACGGCTAATCCGTGCCGCAGTGCAAGTGCTCCCTACGTAAAGTGTACCTGTAATTGGTGTCCATGATTGGTTCATTGGATTCACTGTCAGTCCCCAGTAAAGTGCACCAGGGGTGCCAGGGCTTGTGGATGCCAATGCTGCTGGTGGGCTTGCAGCGCTGGTTGCGCCACCCACAGAAGCGGCCTTGTAAAATGTGTCTAGGGTCTGCCACCGCAGACCCTGTGCGCGGTCCGGGACCGTCGCGCTGACTGCGCAAGTGCCCCCACTTGCCAGTCCCTAAACCTTCCCTTACCTACATATTAGCCACCCCTCTGGTAGGCCCAAGGGCAGGGTGCATTGTAGGCATAAGGTAAGACATGCCCTGGTGTGTGTGGCATGTCTTAGTAGTGAATTACAGCCCTTGTCGTTTTTCACTATTGAAGGCTACCTGCTCTCCATAGGCCAGAATGGGCTGCTGGGATCACGCCAACGCTGTGACCCCAGTGGACTCAGAGAGCATGGTAGAAGTGTCAAGTTTAGTATGCCTGAACTCAGGATGATAAAATACTTCTTGTAGTCAAGTTTATTTTAGTATCCTGGGTTTGTAAATGCTACTTTTAGAAAGTTAGTGTTTACTGACCTGACCATCTCAGTCCGCCTCTGCTGTGTGTGTGTGTGTTCTGCCCAGCAACAGTAAGGAGCAGGGTGGGGGGATCCCCAGAGACAGGTTGGCTGCCAGGTGGTGGGTAGAGAGATTACACCTGGATGGGTGGGAGGAGTACACCTTGACTCTTGAATAGACCTGTGCTCTGCCACCACAAAGCCGGCGCCACCCCCTGTGGGGCGGCTGATGTCTCTGCCCTGCTGCTGAAAGGAAAGAGCAGAGTCACCATAGCAAAGTGCTCCAGAACTGGACTGAGCCAGGCCTAGGCCCCCTGGCGCTAAAGAACAAAAGAATCATGGTATAAAAGTAGGAGCCTGGCTCCTAAGAAATCAGAATCCTGTTTACCACAAAGAACCTCTGCCCGACTAGAAGGAGAAGGAGACGCTGGAGGAGCTGGCCTGCTGCCTGCCTTGCTGAGAAAGGAGAGGAAGAGACTTACTGAAAAGACTTTGCTACTTTGTGCTTGAACATTCTCCAAGGGCTTGATCTGAGCTTGCCCCCTGAACTGAACCCCAGGAACAGTGGGTTCTCTGTGCTTCTTGCTCGTCCTCCAATTCGAGCCGTGTGTGCATCCCGCTGGAAAAGAGACTGCGCCCCTCATCGCCCCTCCTAGGGCCGTGACACTCAGAAGCTCGCCTGCCTCCAACCCGTGAGAGCCCCGCTCCGTCCCGAGCCGCTCTCTGTTCCCGGGCCAGGCCGCCTGCATCCCTGTCACCGCCTGCCATTGGAGTGCGCTGAACGCGCTATCACCCCTCCTGCCGGAAGCCGTCCGACGACTGTGATCTACGCCGGGTCATCCAGCTGCACTGACTGTGCCCTGTGACCCCGCTTCGCTATCCCCGGACATCTCAGGCCGCGCCGCCCCCGCTGTGGAGACCCTCCTGCACCGCCGTGCTACAGGGTCGCTGGCCGCGCCTGCCTACGTGCCCACACCTGCTGATTGAGGACCCAAGAACACTTCCCAAGCTGAGAGTCGCACCGACCTGTGCCGAACTCTCCCCATCAGGAAAGAAGTTCCAGCATCGGGCTCGGGGCCCGCAACGCCTTATTTCCCCGTTCGCAGGAGTCGATCTCTGTGAGTACTGGAACTACAAGTAAAGAGACTACAAAGTATCCATTTGAAACTACGAACCCAGAACATTTGCCTGCTGTATAACCTGGCGGCCTAGCGAAAACGTTATTGGTCTTGTGATAAGTCTGTTGAGATATATATACCTTATTTTTACATAAAGGATCGTATTTTTATATATATCCAAGTCTGGTGTCCGTTTCTGGGGGGATTGATGTATTTACTGTGTGTACGATTGTAAGTGCTTAACCAACAACGCCTGAGGAATCGCCTTGGCTGCTCACGCCACGCACCTAGAGGGTGAGCAAGGGTCATTCGCGAGGGGTTATCCTGCGCCCTGACGTGGAGGAGAGGGTTCCTGCTTGACACAAGGGCAACCTTGCGCCAACCAGAGATCCCCGACTCTAACAGGCATCAATACCTTTAATATTGTCATAATGTCGGGATAGGTATACTCTCCCATGAGTAACATGTCTTTAATTTCTCGGTGGAAACCCGCTGGGTCTTTGTCATGACTGGGTACCACTTTCTTCATTTCCAACAATTCTATTTTCGATATGGGCGTATATACATATACACGTTTAAACTCATTGTCCTCGCCCTTTATTGGGTGCACTTCTCGTAAGGGGTTCTGTCTGTCCATGTAATACGTGGTTCTTTCCTTGATGGGCAGTGAGACATGTTCTGGGCATATAAAAAGAATGTACTGCTTTCTTGATTCTAGTATTTCTTTGATTAGCTTAGTACCTGAACCTCTCCATCTATTCGTGAGTAATTCGGTCAATATATCAGGTAAGGGACCAGGATCTGAATGTTGGCTTTTATATAGTATAAGAAGTTGTTGAATCATATAAATCCCAGCTAAACGCTGTTCCTCTGGGGTGAGATTCAAAAATGTGTGTGCTACTGTATCATTACTATACTTCCCGGGACTGTCAACCCAATGGACAGCTGACCTGGCTAATTCTTGTTCATCCATAGAATCGAGAAAATGATAACCCCTTCGTTCTCGGAGTAATTTATCTGCTGCTTGGAATGAATGCTCGTTAGACCTTATATTTATTATTGGTGTTTGAAAATTCCTGTTATTTTCTAGACATATCGGACGTATCGGATCATTAAGACATCTAGTACTATTACAAGATCTTCCTCTACCTACATAGGCTATAGTTTCTGACTGTCCTGTGGGCAGTCCTGATGCTTCTTCCTCGCTTTGTTCGAACTGGTCTACCGCTAATCTTTCTTCGTGTAGGCGTTCTATTTCTTTACGGATCTTTCGGCACATGGCTATTATACAGTTTTGCTTATCATGTCTCCCTTCTGATATATTCTGGCTCCATCTGGTAAGAATCTGCATTGCTTCCGGTGTTGCAGGGATTCTGCTGATACACAGAACTATGCGAAGAACCCCAGGACCTCAGTGAATTGTGGTGTACCAGAAACTCACCTCAGAACCCAGAACCCAGTATCCGGCTAGCATAAGTGTCCCATTAGTTATCCGAGATTTAGCTCGGCGGTCCCAATGTGTAGACAACCCAGAACAAGCGACTCAGTACATACTCAGGAATGGTGGGAATCGGAAATACCTGTTCGTATATTATTCTCACATCAGTCCACAACAATAATCAACAGAGACACGTTGTAAATAAAAGGGGTTTATTTTTATAGACCACGTGTCCTAAGATGCAGTACTTTGGCTAATACAAGCAGACAAATGATTAATATCAAAACCAGCAACATAGTTACAATACCATAGAATATAAAAGGGGTGATCATTTTATAATGACAGTGGATACTACCACCTTCCCTTTACTAAGAAGCTAATATTATTATTATGCTAATAGAAGGTCTCTTAGGCTTGAATAGGGGACCCCATACCTCAAAGATCAGCTTAGTGAAATCACATCACAGGAGCATCAGGAGACTTCTCGCAGGAAGGCTCGTCTTCGGTCTGAATAATAAACATGATGTCTGTGATACTAAAAGCACTAATTTTCAGGCATTTGCAGCTGCGCGTGTGTTATGGCTAAATAGTGGGCCGATCAACCTAGAGTGAAAAACATGCATTGTGTAATACCCCAGACTGTTTGTCACACCATGTACAGACCAAGGTCGCTGCGCAGAGCTTGGGATAGTAGCAACAGATCGCGCTTGTGTGAAGCAAGTCTCGAGTCAACAGTCTGTTTTAAGAAATAACATGTAAACGCAGTGCCGTGTGCAAAAGCAAAAAGATGGCTTTCTAACATCTAACGTGGTTATGCTAACTTAACAATGCCTGTACGTATTCAGAGAGAACTCACTACACGCCCCCTTGATCGAAGCACTATTTAGTAGGCAAGAAAAGAGAGAACGCAGAGTTCAGTTTCGTCAGAGCAGAACAAGGCGTAACCAATTCAAAGGTTCAGAATGAGTTAAAGTCTGAAACGAAAAAAATTGAAAAGCAACAGGGGAAACTGTGGAGTCCGGAAAAAAAATATAATCAATTAAAAAAAAAACTCAAAACAACCATCATGGAGAAAGCAAAAAAATAAATGCCGCGGCAGGGTGCTGTCCAGGAGCGACAGGTGCCAAGGACGATAGTTCAGTCAATCCATGAACGTATAGGCAGCATATGTGGCAACCGCTTCCAACAAAAAATCATTTGCAGGGCCAGCGAAAGTCTCAGCCATCCAATCCATCAACGAGAAGGAACACACGTGCTCTTCAATCAGCGGAGCTTCCAGCACGATCAGAGGGCACCCGGAACGTTCCTCCAAATAGCTCATAGCCAAGAAGTTGTAGGCAGCTGTAGAGATGTCCCAATTACCCAGGATCCCATGTGCTGCTCCACAAGCCATTATCCGGACACCAGAACAGGTCAACTCGTGAGACACTAAGGGCCTCATTAGTCGATCGAAATCCGGCACCGGAGACACCAGGCTGGTCAAGCACAAATCCAAAGGCCATTCAAAGGGGCAATCCAGGCAGTGTAGCACAGGCTGCACGCAGGTGAAGTAGCAATACCGGAAGGACAATCCATACGCCAGGCTTAATGTCGCCAATGGCAGAGTTCCATAAAAGTCAAGCATCCTATCCCGAAGAAGCTGCAGGCGGGACAGGTGCACGAGTGGCACAGATGGAGCAGCCATTTCGTAGTATGAAAAGGAAAAGCAGCACACCTGCCGCTAGCGCCAGAAGTAGCGGAACACCTCCAAAGATGCTCGAGAACAGAGAATGAAAAAAGCCCGGAACCACACCAAAAATAGTTTGGAAAGAGGTCACGAGACCCGAGCCCACAAGTTTAAAAAAATGAGCCAGGCCGGTCGTGGACGAGGCATTGAAAATAGTTTGGATCAAAGAGCCGAAATGTAGGGGGAGGTCAGTATTCAGAAGCGCCTGTACCTCTGTGCGCGTATTAGCAACGTGAAGGTCGAATGTTTCACGAGAGGAAGTCAAAGACACCTCTTTTTGGGACAATAAGGCTCTTATTCTGCTCAACTGGTTGAACTCTGCTTTCAAGGTTGGAATCGAAGGCCAGATAGAAACATCCAGCCGCCCATGCGGGGGTGGAAAGAGAACATTATTGCAGCAGACAACTTTCTGCGAGACAGTTACTATGTATGGGATTCCCACTAACATCCCACAGCAAGCTTCAGTATTCAAAATTAAATAACTACCGTTAGCAAGCAGCTTAAAAGAAGGGGTAATCATAGGCACTGGGATACCTCGCAGAACGCAGGCCAAATTCGGGGCTTGTACATTGCACGCGCCGTGTAATTGAATGTGCCTACAAACCAAGGAATGGTCTGGTGACGTGGTGCATTCCTCGCCTTTCAAATAAACCTCAGTTCCGTCCCTAGTACATCTATACGTAAAGGGGAGGGACCAAACCTCGTGTATGAAAGCGGTGCCTAGCGGTTCATATCTACCTAAAGCATAATGTTTCATACAAGACGTAAACTTAAAAAGCGCAAAAGGGAGAGTTATCAATCCGTGTGCTAGCCACGTAGCCGAATTGATCTCCGCTACTGAGAAGGGCAATGGCTCTAATTTTTCAATATGTAACAATGAATATGTAGCATCCTTCATGGACATAAAGCGCTGCTTGTCAGTAAGGTTAAAGGGAAGGAATAACGATGTAGTGTTCAAATAGTCCCAAGGGACCCTCCCTGCCTTTAACGTCTGCAATGTCCACGCAAACTGCATAACAGAACGCAACTGGTTTTGACCATGATATAACACAGACATATCATCATGCACAATATCAACAACTGACGAAACAATATTATCTAATGTATAAATCCTAGAAGAGAGAGTGCTAATGCTATTATCTATAACGGCTAAAACCTTCTCCATGTTTGCTTGGTCAATAGCTCTCAATCTGGAAGCCGCCTCAATCTGTGACAACTTCCAGACTTCGTTGTAAATAGCATACGCCCACCTTTTGGTTCTGCCGCTCACAGGACCCTTAACAAAATCATTCAAATCTATTCTGTCATGTAATTGTGATAAGTGATCCTTGACAGACGCCAAAGTGGAATGTCGCAGCCAAGATTGACATAACTTGCCCACAGAGTATGTAGTGACAGTATGTGACGACTCAAACCGAGGGTCTACACGTTCTTGAGTATATCCCGGTTTCAGTCCCAGAAAACGTCGTTGACAGATATCTGAACTGCTTTGCCAAATTAACCAACCCTCACTATCAACTTTCGAAATATTGAAAGATGTATTTGAAACTAAGGATTGCAAAGCATCGCGGGACAGATCTGTGTGGTTATCCCAATTGGGATAAGCGCCCAGATCTGGCACAGAAGGTGACTTTAATTGTTTAGAAGTAGCCAATCCGAAACAGGTGGTTTGGAAGATGGATGAATTTAAAAATAAAATATGATTTGGTATAAGACAGGCACGATGTAAAGCCTCTGTACCCTGTACCTGCCACGGCTTGGAACCCCAAACCGACTTTAGATCAATAGTAGCCTTCCATACATCATAACCTTTGATTGACAACTCGTCCATGAAGGACTTAGAATAAAGTAGCTTCGTGTGTGTCAGTCTAACTTTTGCGGCAGACTCAGGCAGCACCTTAAAATAAAACGCTGCCGGGTTGGAAACACTGAAATCGGTAAAATATAAATACTTGTTAACCAGTGTTTGTGAACTTCCGAATTCGGGAGTAGGACAGTGTTCCCATTGGGTAAAATTTACAAAATTTCTAAACGTATTTGCTTTATGCAGGAAATGATTGCCATAATGTTGAAAACAATACTGTTCCGCATAATTAGCCGCATTTTCGTATAAATCTTCAGCATCAAAAGCGGCATAATATTTCAAATCAGAAAACAGTGATTCAATGGCGTGTACATCCCAATCATCAGAACGTATGTTCTGCCTAACCACATCACCCATAGAAACACGAAATACATTAGGTACATTAATGACCTCTGTAGGCCCATGAATTTGGAATTTAACAGCATCCCATGCGATTCCATCCAAGACGGGCCAGGCAGTAATATTCACAAAAGTCTGGTCCCTCTTCATGATGTGGGACGAGGAGTGGGGGGCCAAAGTTCCATTGATAAGTCTAATTGTCGATCTCTCACTCAGATAGTGGCCATCCACAAGACGGAAAAAAACTATTACAAATCCAAGGGACATAAACAAAAAAACACTGAAAAGCAACAGCCAAATGTATGTCCAAGGGGCAATCAAAAAATGTCTCTTAAACCAGCTGAAAAAAACTGCAATGTTCGATGGGGGGCTTGAGGGCAATGAGTTAGTGTCAAAGGAGAAACGGGACTGTCCAAGCGCCGTAGATTGGAAAACAGGTGAGGGACCACGTGTAGGATAAGCATACTCAGTCTCTTCGGGCAAACCACCAGCCGATGGTATCAACAAGGGATCAGTAACCGATTGCATCTCGATGGCAACATCAGGCAAGGTGTTAGAAGCAAGAGTCAACATTGAATTTCTTTGCAGCGTCTGGCATGAAACTGCTGGAGTCACACTAAGAAGTATCGGCCACTCGCTGAAGTTTGACATTGTCAATAGAGATGTACCTGTTTTCTTTGCGACCAGGAAGTGGAGGTAAAACGACTGTTCTTGTACCCTGCACTCCAAGCACTGGAACTGGTGCACGATAAGAGGGGCCGAACTCCTTCTTGTTCTCCACCTTCTCACGGACCAGATCACCAACTCGGGGTAGCCAGCCGACTACCGGAATCTGAACTTCAGCTTCAGATGTGGAGGGCATGTGTTCCTTCGATAGAGTGTCTCTGGCTTCTTGCAGAGTCTGTAAAACAGCACAGTGATCATCTACGTCAAAGGGTGCGGTCGACGCCGCCATGTCTAGACCATCAAGGTCTGGTACAAACATTCTTATTCCGAAGAGCATCATGTACGGGGTCCGCCCACCCAGAGACCTTCTAGGGAGATTATTAAGTGCACGTTGGACGTTATACAAATGGGCTAGCCAGTTTCGGCCTGTGCCTAAAACACGGGCTGTCAATGATTGCTTTAAGTCACGGTTCATTCGCTCCACCACACTATTACCCTCAGGTCGGTAGGGGGACGAAAATTTGACTAGGACCCCCAAATTTCTCATAGCCTCCTTGTAAGCCTTAGAGGCAAACGCAGGGCCCTGATCAGAATGGAAGGTACCACACGCAAAAGTTCCCACAAAGACACGCAAATCTCTGATGACAGTCCGCGAGTCAGCACTCCTTTGTGGCCATACCCACAGAAAACGTGTGCACGAATCCACTGCAACCAAGATGTACTTGTACGCAGTATCAGAAGAAAAAGGACCGCAGTGATCCAAATAAACACAACCAAATGGTTTATTGGATATGTACAATTGTGTTTGTGATGGGCGCGCAACAGTAGAAGGTTTAATCTGTTGGCAAATGTCACAATCGAGAACATAAGCGCGCGCTTGTTTATATAAACCGAACCACCAGTAACGTTGTTGTAGCAGAGATATAGTGGCTGACACACCGGCGTGGGCTGACGCCAACCCCTCATGAGCAGCCAGAATCAGTGCGGGTCTGCAGTCCGCGTTGGGAATAATTCTGTCACCAACGTCGTTAATCCTCACTAATGGGACATTATCAGGACTTAAATGGTAAATGTAACGAGAAGGAAAACCCTTCGGGTAATCGCCTCCCTTTTCTGTAGCAGCAATAGCTGCCAAGATGTCATCATCAATCTTACTCTTTGATCTGGTTACTGCTGCCACTAAGTATGTAGCCACTGCTGTTTTTGCTGCCTCGTCAGCCAAGCCGTTGCCGACAGCATGGACACCAAGTCGTTGGTGACCAAGAGTGTGAATTACATTCACGAGTGGGAGACGTTCTTTAAAGTCTGCCACTCGAACCCAAAGCGTTTTATGCTTAATTGTGCCACCTTTCGTGTCTCGATAATCATTCTGAGACCAGAAGTGTAAATTGTCATTATAGGACTGGACACAGTAGAAAGAATCACTCACAATTAGAGTAGTGACTCGGGGATCAGCAAACTCCAGCGCAAGCACTAGAGCCCGAAGCTCCGCCAATTGCGCGGTACAATCGCCCAATGACTGCGTATGCACTGCATCAGATTGGAATTCACCATTTACGAAAGTACCTACGACAATTGCGCAAGCCGCGGAGTAGGCGTGCTTTGATCCAATTGCGGGCTGCGCAGACCCGTCAGTGTATATGACACAATGGTATTCTTCGAGCGGGCGCAAAGACAGAGGAGCTGGATGAACGAATTCATACTGCAAGAACTCTTGAGTCTGTAATGAGGCATCAAAGATGTAGGTGACGTCTGGCGACGTCAGTGTTGTGGCCCATTGTATCCACCGAGGATGCAAAGCTTTAGAATTTGGTACACTTGCCTTTGTCACCGCTTCTAAGGCGGGATAGGGTGTTACAACCAGAATCTGTTTCCCATGTGACAGTGCGCGTTCTTTAAGGATCGCCATCTGTACAGCAGTCAGAACTTTTTCGACCGCGGAAAAACGTAATTCAGCAGAGGTGTACAAGTGGGATTTGTACGCAATGGGGACTGTATCGCCCTCATTAAACGTCAAATACGTGAAACCCACGGCGCCTGGCACTATTCTTATTACCAGGTTGGTGCGGTTATCACGTGTCAGCAAATATTGTGAAGCAAGAAGGTCAGCCTGTAAAGACTGTAAAATTTTAGAATGTTCCAGCTGCCAGCTAGACTTCGAAAATGTGGGTTGTACCAAGGCGTAAAGCGGCTTGATACGCTGGGCATAATCAGGAATGTACGTACGGCCGAAATTCAGAAAGCCCAGTAGAGATTGTAATTTCTTTAGTGTCGTTGGCGCACTCAAGCATGCGCACTTCTCCAGAAAGTGGGGAGCTAACCCCTTTCCTTCATTATTGAGCTCGTAGCCCAAAAACAACACTGTATATTCCGCGATGTGAGACTTCGCAAAATTGAATTTGTAGCCATAGTCAGCAAAACTCACTACAATATTGTCGACTCGAGACAGATGCGGCAACAGCTCGTCATCCGTGAGGTAGATATCGTCAACATAGGAGTATGCCTCGGGGTCTATTCTTTCTAAGAGGGAAACCACGCGAGCGGAAAAGACGCCAGGGCTATTTTTGTAGCCCATGGCTAATCTCGTAAACTGTTTTTGTTTACCGCCCGAAGTAAACGCTGTCCACTGGCTACTCAGTGTGGACAGGTTATGGCTAAAAAAGCCATTGGAAATGTCAAGTGTCGTTTTAAATCGTTTACGCACGAGACTGTCGACTAGAGCCGAGCTATGTGTATTTTGTACCGCGCAGGTCCGGCAATGGGAGTTTAGGTGCCGGTAATCCAAAACTAAACGGTACGAGCCGTCAGGCTTCGTCACAGTGAATAAAGGGTTATTCATAGGGGACACACATGTTTCAATTACACCCTGATATTCCAATTGTTCAAGGATCGCCGCGACGTGGGGTCTAGCTTCACGACGCATGGGATATTGGGGCTGAGGCTGGGGCATAGACCGCAATGGAATCTCATGGCAGGGGGACAACCGGTCCCAACCCACCTGAGTACGATATACCGCTGGCGCAAGCGCCAGCGCCCATTCACCAGCGTACATTTCAGCTTGGTCCTTAGGCACCGTGTGCGCAAAGGACGGGAGGATTTTCTCCTCCCCTCTAGGAGCGTCCAAAATGAAGGCCGGGGGCCAATCTGCCTCCGCCAGAAGGATATCATAGGTGGTGGTCAGATTATCCCAAAAAATCCCTTTTATAGTACGTTGTATGTCACCCTCTATTAATAAGACTATTTCATAAAGTCTATCAGGGGGAGCCACTCTGGTGTCAGCTGTTTCAACAGTAACCAATACATCAGTTGCTGTCGCCGCCAGAAATGGACGCAGAGCTTGACGGACTATGGTAATTTCCGCTGCGCTGTCTAGTAGCGTCAGCGCCCATGTCCGGTTCCGAAGCTGTGTCCGCACTATCTGAGGCATATGTTGCCGTCAGAGCCGCCACTTTCTTCTTCTGAAACGGGGGTCTTTGTCGAGCAAACTCGTCCTGCTTGCCTTTACCCTCAGTCTGTCGGGGTTGGTCACGCTGTTGTGGAGCACCCCGACCTTTGCCACCGCCTCCGCCACCAGACTGTGTAGCCGATGTTTCCTGTGAAGAACGAGGAGAACGCGGTTCAGAAACCTGAAATCTATCAGGAGACTTAATAGTAGCACGATCTCGCAGATCATAAGTGCGTTCACTACTTGACTGTACGGGAGAGGCAGGCCGAGAGCCCTGTTTCTGCTGCTGCTTGCCCTGTTGTTTAAACGGCCACTTTTGTTTTGGAAAAAAGGGTCGTTCATCCTTACCAGAAGTTCCTGCCTTACCCTGCTGCTTAGAATCGGGATTCTTGATCACAGGCTTAACTCCTAAAGAGCTACGACCCAAATCACGATATGCTTCTGCGATTATTTTAGCAAATTCCTGCGGCTTGTCCTCTTCAGCAACCTTCTTCAGTTCATTACGAACCTGAAAGTGCAACGCATCACCCTTAAGGTTTCCCATTATCATGGTAGCCACCAGGCCAAAATCTCCGAGGAGCCGCATCCCCAATTCTATCGCAGACTCTGCTCCATGGTCCTCTTGAACCTGTTTAATGATGGAGGGCAGCTGTAACATAGACGGAGTGCCGAAGCACTGCGCGTATGTCGCAGAAAAAATCTTACCCCAGGATACACAGTCATCTATATGGGGAACTAAGTCTTTAGGCAAACTAATGGTGAGGATCCTGTGTTTCTCCACAGGAGTTGTATGCGGATACACCGCCTCTATTTGGTCAAATTTTTCAGCAAGCCAAAAAGGATAATCATCCCTTGTGAGGGGGCGCTTGCCCACAACAGAATTGACCATAACAGGACTAATGACCACCGCGTGGCGATCACTAGGTTGTCCCGCACTAACAGGCGCCCCCGCCTGTACAGTGCGCGACACATACTGCACTAACGCCCTATATACTGTTATAAGGGCAGTGTGTAGTACACGCAATTCATCCACCGTCACCGTGAGGTAACGGGGATGAGGCGTAAATCCGGCTAGTACCGGCCAAGTGGCCCCCGCAATTGATAAAGGGCCCATTCTCGGCGGTATAACCACATGGGGGAGGGCGCCATTAAACCAAATCTGATGTTGCCAAGCAGATATTGGTATCTCCTGTGTCCTATAAGGCGCATAGGCAGCAGGCACGGCAGTGGCAGTGTAAGAATGAAATGTATTATCATTACCACTGACTGCCGGAATCGTCACCCAAGAGTAGAACAACTCAAAGGGGTGAGCCGCATCGGCTCCCACCACAAAGATGACGTCCATGCCCGCGTCCGGCACCCCATACTGCGTCAAGTGACGTTTCAGGGCCGCACGGCTATGCGCCGCAATATTAATTGCCATAAGGACAAGCTACACTTCAAGTATTCAGTAGCACAAGGGTTCAATAACCTTTTTAATAATCAAGCTTGAAGGAACCTATATCAATAGAACTAGGTAGGTTTGAAATCCGTCAGACTTGTTATCCGGAAACAAGAATGAGGGTGCTGTGGACTAAATGTAAGCACTACTAAAGCGTTTCAACTCATAGACCAAACGTTAGGTGCGCCATGTTGCAGGGATTCTGCTGATACACAGAACTATGCGAAGAACCCCAGGACCTCAGTGAATTGTGGTGTACCAGAAACTCACCTCAGAACCCAGAACCCAGTATCCGGCTAGCATAAGTGTCCCATTAGTTATCCGAGATTTAGCTCGGCGGTCCCAATGTGTAGACAACCCAGAACAAGCGACTCAGTACATACTCAGGAATGGTGGGAATCGGAAATACCTGTTCGTATATTATTCTCACATCAGTCCACAACAATAATCAACAGAGACACGTTGTAAATAAAAGGGGTTTATTTTTATAGACCACGTGTCCTAAGATGCAGTACTTTGGCTAATACAAGCAGACAAATGATTAATATCAAAACCAGCAACATAGTTACAATACCATAGAATATAAAAGGGGTGATCATTTTATAATGACAGTGGATACTACCACCTTCCCTTTACTAAGAAGCTAATATTATTATTATGCTAATAGAAGGTCTCTTAGGCTTGAATAGGGGACCCCATACCTCAAAGATCAGCTTAGTGAAATCACATCACAGGAGCATCAGGAGACTTCTCGCAGGAAGGCTCGTCTTCGGTCTGAATAATAAACATGATGTCTGTGATACTAAAAGCACTAATTTTCAGGCATTTGCAGCTGCGCGTGTGTTATGGCTAAATAGTGGGCCGATCAACCTAGAGTGAAAAACATGCATTGTGTAATACCCCAGACTGTTTGTCACACCATGTACAGACCAAGGTCGCTGCGCAGAGCTTGGGATAGTAGCAACAGATCGCGCTTGTGTGAAGCAAGTCTCGAGTCAACAGTCTGTTTTAAGAAATAACATGTAAACGCAGTGCCGTGTGCAAAAGCAAAAAGATGGCTTTCTAACATCTAACGTGGTTATGCTAACTTAACAATGCCTGTACGTATTCAGAGAGAACTCACTACACCGGGTCTACCCCCGGTCGGTCTTGATTTCTGATCACACAATTTATGAGGAAACGCAACAGTTCCCCCTGTATTTCCACTTTCTGGTATTCCATAGCTCTGTTAATACATTCAGAATCTCGCCCGGTTTGGACAAAATGGTATATATTATCTAGATGTGCAGTCATTCCTGGTAATTTCCCTAAATACACTGCGGCTCGTCTGATACGTAATGATGCTAGGGTCATTTCGTCCTCTTTTCCGGGCACAGGGTCATATCTACAATCTATAAGAAGTTCCTTAAGCGTACGGGCATTTATGAGTTTGGGGGTACGTGAATGTGCTGACTCTTGAAAAGTAAGTTTATTTATTCTAGGTGGCGTAGAAAAGATATTGGTAGCACCTCCGGTAGCCCCGTCTGGGGTATCGGGTGTGAAAGGATTCGTTGAACGTGATACAGCAACTATAGGCGTGGATACAGCTATAGAAGTAGCTGTAGGAACAGATGCAGAAACAGATGTGCTTGCCGGAACTTGTGTCAGAACTTGTTGCTGTAGGGATACGGGTACTGGATCTTGGCGTTGAACCTCCCTGGCAGGCGGTCTATGTGGGGCGGGATTAGCATACTCGGGAGCTGCGTCATCTAAATATGAGGAAAGAAAAACATCTTCTGCGGTTCTAGGATGCCCCTTAGGATGTACCTTTATTGGAAATAATGGGGTTGGCAAGTCTTTTGGTATCCCTGGAGTAGCCTTAGGTAATCCTTCGGCCAGAAGGGGATACATACCATTCATAAGGGCATTTCTTTGTCTGTCTACTTGTTCTGATTTCACTCGTGCACCTTCTTCAATTAATAGATTTTCTCGGACTTCATTGGAATTCTCTTTACTCTTCTCTTCCTGTCTACGTGCTTTTTCTGTACGTCTATATGATTCTTTACGCCATAATTCAATGGCGTCGTTCTGTGATTGTCTAGCTTTCTTTTTCCATAATTCTTCCTCTACTTTCACGATGCACTCTGCATCCCAGGTCCCCGCTACGGGCCACCTCTGACTTTCTGGTAATTCCTTAGTGTAGTCTACCCATAAATCAAGAAATAATATAGCGTCTAAGCCGTGTTTATGATACATGAAGTACCCTGGAGTGTCCCTAGGAGGAATAGGAACAGCTTCTTCGAGTACCCCTTTTCTAGTTGTGATCTGTCTTAATTTCGAAAAGAGCGGCATATTGAGAGCTGATCTGATACTTGATCTTGAACAAACTTAATACAGTAATCACAATAATGAACAGTCATTCATACCACAATATGCAGAACGTACTAAAAACATTTAACATTTAACATTTAACTGAGCAACAATAATGATGACGATCTAAAGAAAACTTAATCACTAAACATAATACTCGACTTGAACTGAATTATTCTGAATTTATATACTTGATATACTAGATATACTGCTGAAACAGTGCAGACCGAGTTTGTGTACCCAAACCCGTCTGGACCGGCACAACTTATGTGCACGCCAGAACGCCTCCCCAGTAATGGTACTCACCGGGTAGCTCGGAAACGGAAGGCCTCAGAAACTGGACTGAACTTGAACCGGACTGGACTCGACTCGAACGCTTCGGACACTGGACTCGACTTGGGACTTCGGAAACTGGTGGGCCTCTGTATGCCTCGGATCTTGCTCTCCCAGCTAGGCTCTGGTCGGGATACTTCGCACTTCTCACCGCCTCGTCTGGGTGTTGATCGCAGCCTCAGTCGCCCCCGCTTGACCGGAGGGAGATACAGGAAATCCTGCTGGTACGCGTTATTGTCCGTCCAGCTGTGGCAGGAGACCGGGCCTGCAACGCACCGCCGGCGCGTGAGATGAGAAAGTGTCCCTGTTCGGGCGCCATTCATGTAGAGCTAAATGTCAAGTCCCCTTCACCCCCTAGTTGCACGTGTGGAAATATGGATTTTTATGATCAGTTATGTCCCCTATCTTGGACCCCAACGGTTTCATGTATAAATCACAAGTACATGTATGTTCCCTCCAGTTCCAGTTATGAAGACGCAAATACATGTGCGTCCACCGTTAACATGTCCTCTGTTGATCCGCCATGAATGGGCCGGATATTCCATTCCTAAGTACGAAAGGCCACCGCCTTTATATGGTTCACTTATGCCATTTTACAGTCCAGGCAAGTAGGCCCTGATTCTGTCATCAAGCTTTTCTTGCTTTCTGTCTCTGAAGCTCCAGTCCGAGCCTGCATCTGTGACCATGAACTTTGTCTCATCCTCTGCGCGGCTCACGATGCCCGACATCAGCTTACTGCCTGCCAAGAACTGTATTTCACCTTCGGAAATTATCTGCTCCGCTCCCTGCCCAATGCATTCCTGTCTAGTAGTTTAAGTAAACATTCTTCCAGCTACCAAGCAAAGGCCCGACTTCTCTGTCTTCATACAAGTAATTCATAGCCCTGTTACTATGGAAGATTCCGCCCTCGCATCTAGTGTAGACACTTAGACGCTTGTACACGCACTAACAGTCAGTATAGTCAGTATAGAATAAGATTCTACTCTAAAAGACCTCTCTTTTGGATAACATAGTTCTTTAAACATAGGATGTTAGATATGATTTGGGATTAGGTTGACTTGACCCTCCAGACTTCTGTCGCCACATGTAGAGCTAAATGTCAAGTCCCCTTCACCCCCTAGTTGCACGTCAATCACACGTCATACTGCTGCACGCGCATATCTGCCAAGTATTTCTGCTGACATTGCGAAATTCTTTCATGTAACCACCCTCTTATGACATCACATCTGATGACGTTCTTTCATCACTCCCAGTTACGCCTATTTTTGCTACATATGAATATATTATCACCACTATCAATTGTTACGCCTCTTGTATTGGCCTCACTGTAATGCCTATTGTATAAAAGTAATTGATTGTCAATAACGTATGTACTTCACTTCCTGAACCTTCGTGGTGATGGAACCTGGAGCAACCGATTATAATCGACCATTGGAATAAAGCCCATTTAGAACCTCTAATACCACGGATTCTGCCTCTTATTTACTGAGCTATTTTTATTATGTTTCTGTATCAAATTAAGTCCCGGTAATTAAATTATTTACCACATGAATGGCGCCCGAATAGGGACACTTTCTCATCTCACGCGCCGGCGGTGCGTTGCAGGCCCGGTCTCCTGCCACAGCTGGACGGACAATAACGCGTACCAGCAGGATTTCCTGTATCTCCCTCCGGTCAAGCGGGGGCGACTGAGGCTGCGATCAACACCCAGACGAGGCGGTGAGAAGTGCGAAGTATCCCGACCAGAGCCTAGCTGGGAGAGCAAGATCCGAGGCATACAGAGGCCCACCAGTTTCCGAAGTCCCAAGTCGAGTCCAGTGTCCGAAGCGTTCGAGTCCAGTCCAGTCCGGTTCAAGTTCAGTCCAGTTTCTGAGGCCTTCCGTTTCCGAGCTACCCGGTGAGTACCATTACTGGGGAGGCGTTCTGGCGTGCACATAAGTTGTGCCGGTCCAGACGGGTTTGGGTACACAAACTCGGTCTGCACTGTTTCAGCAGTGTATCTGTACTGTTTAGCAGTATATCTAGTATATCAAGTATATAAATTCAGAATAATTCAGTTCAAGTCGAGTATTATGTTTAGTGATTAAGTTTTCTTTAGATCGTCATCATTATTGTTGCTCAGTTAAATGTTAAATGTTAAATGTTTTTAGTACGTTCTGCATATTGTGGTATGAATGACTGTTCATTATTGTGATTACTGTATTAAGTTTGTTCAAGATCAAGTATCAGATCAGCTCTCAATATGCCGCTCTTTTGGAAATTAAGACAGATCACAACTAGAAAAGGGGTACTCGAAGAAGCTGTTCCTATTCCTCCTAGGGACACTCCAGGGTACTTCATGTATCATAAACACGGCTTAGACGCTATATTATTTCTTGATTTATGGGTAGACTACACTAAGGAATTACCAGAAAGTCAGAGGTGGCCCGTAGCGGGGACCTGGGATGCAGAGTGCATCGTGAAAGTAGAGGAAGAATTATGGAAAAAGAAAGCTAGACAATCACAGAAAGACGCCATTGAATTATGGCGTAAAGAATCATATAGACGTACAGAAAAAGCACGTAGACAGGAAGAGAAGAGTAAAGAGAATTCCAATGAAGTCCGAGAAAATCTATTAATTGAAGAAGGTGCACGAGTGAAATCAGAACAAGTAGACAGACAAAGAAATGCCCTTATGAATGGTATGTATCCCCTTCTGGCCGAAGGATTACCTAAGGCTACTCCAGGGATACCAAAAGACTTGCCAACCCCATTATTTCCAATAAAGGTACATCCTAAGGGGCATCCTAGAACCGCAGAAGATGTTTTTCTTTCCTCATATTTAGATGACGCAGCTCCCGAGTATGCTAATCCCGCCCCACATAGACCGCCTGCCAGGGAGGTTCAACGCCAAGATCCAGTACCCGTATCCCTACAGCAACAAGTTCTGACACAAGTTCCGGCAAGCACATCTGTTTCTGCATCTGTTCCTACAGCTACTTCTATAGCTGTATCCACGCCTATAGTTGCTGTATCACGTTCAACGAATCCTTTCACACCCGATACCCCAGACGGGGCTACCGGAGGTGCTACCAATATCTTTTCTACGCCACCTAGAATAAATAAACTTACTTTTCAAGAGTCAGCACATTCACGTACCCCCAAACTCATAAATGCCCGTACGCTTAAGGAACTTCTTATAGATTGTAGATATGACCCTGTGCCCGGAAAAGAGGACGAAATGACCCTAGCATCATTACGTATCAGACGAGCCGCAGTGTATTTAGGGAAATTACCAGGAATGACTGCACATCTAGATAATATATACCATTTTGTCCAAACCGGGCGAGATTCTGAATGTATTAACAGAGCTATGGAATACCAGAAAGTGGAAATACAGGGGGAACTGTTGCGTTTCCTCATAAATTGTGTGATCAGAAATCAAGACCGACCGGGGGTAGACCCGGAAGCAATGCAGATTCTTACCAGATGGAGCCAGAATATATCAGAAGGGAGACATGATAAGCAAAACTGTATAATAGCCATGTGCCGAAAGATCCGTAAAGAAATAGAACGCCTACACGAAGAAAGATTAGCGGTAGACCAGTTCGAACAAAGCGAGGAAGAAGCATCAGGACTGCCCACAGGACAGTCAGAAACTATAGCCTATGTAGGTAGAGGAAGATCTTGTAATAGTACTAGATGTCTTAATGATCTGATACGTCCGATATGTCTAGAAAATAACAGGAATTTTCAAACACCAATAATAAATATAAGGTCTAACGAGCATTCATTCCAAGCAGCAGATAAATTACTCCGAGAACGAAGGGGTTATCATTTTCTCGATTCTATGGATGAACAAGAATTAGCCAGGTCAGCTGTCCATTGGGTTGACAGTCCCGGGAAGTATAGTAATGATACAGTAGCACACACATTTTTGAATCTCACCCCAGAGGAACAGCGTTTAGCTGGGATTTATATGATTCAACAACTTCTTATACTATATAAAAGCCAACATTCAGATCCTGGTCCCTTACCTGATATATTGACCGAATTACTCACGAATAGATGGAGAGGTTCAGGTACTAAGCTAATCAAAGAAATACTAGAATCAAGAAAGCAGTACATTCTTTTTATATGCCCAGAACATGTCTCACTGCCCATCAAGGAAAGAACCACGTATTACATGGACAGACAGAACCCCTTACGAGAAGTGCACCCAATAAAGGGCGAGGACAATGAGTTTAAACGTGTATATGTATATACGCCCATATCGAAAATAGAATTGTTGGAAATGAAGAAAGTGGTACCCAGTCATGACAAAGACCCAGCGGGTTTCCACCGAGAAATTAAAGACATGTTACTCATGGGAGAGTATACCTATCCCGACATTATGACAATATTAAAGGTATTGATGCCTGCTGGCATTTATGAAAAACTCAAGGAAAAAGAGTGGGAGGTAGGAGACCAAAAGATAGATTGGACAGCATTAGAAGCAGAAGAAAAGGCCCGAGGTCCAGGTTCGGGGCTTGGGGACAAAACTAAAGCACTACCAGGTCTACTAGTACAGGTACTGCCACGTTTATTAACCACGAAAAAGGAAGACTGGGGTGCAATTTCAGCCTGTAAACAAAAGCAAGATGAAGACACTAGTGATTTCTATGCGCGATTTGAAAAATGTTTTGGTATAAATAGTGGTATAAAAGCAAGTAGCGAATCATACCCACATCTGTTTGTGACAAAATTAGTTGAAAATTCCTTGCCCCAAGTGAAGAACAGAGTATTAAAATTCGAGAGTACCTGGCAAGGTAACACTCCATCACAAATGTTACAAATGTTACAGTATCATCACAATAGAATTAGAGAGGAACAAGATCATGAACAAAGACGCATGAAAGACACGAAAATGAAAATGCTAGTCTCCCAGACAGTTCCAGTTGAAGGACATAAAAAGGGTACGACACATTCTGGCGATTCAGCAGGACCTGTAAAAGGGACATGCAACTATTGTAAACAACTAGGTCATCATGTACACGATTGTCCAGTCCTGAAGCGTAATATCGCCACGGGCATTACAAAAGAAAGACCACGGCCACTTAGACAGGATCAGAATGAACAAGGAGCCTTGCAGCATGCACAGTCCATGCCAGCTCCACAACAGACTATACAGTTTGTGCCGGCTGCACCAGCGCTGCCTGTTGCTGCCACGCAAACCACGACACGACAACTGTACCAGACCGCACAGTATGACTATCCTGATTATCAACGATATGCATGAACCATCCTAGAGAGGGAAGTTGACTTACCCCTTATCGAGATCCCTGTAGATCAAGAAGGACCTTATGTACATAGTGAATTATTAGGCCAAGACAGGAAATTTTTACTCGATACAGGGGCAAGTCGAACAACCATAAAACGTAGTGAAGTTCCAGGGGCACCCCTCTCAGGCTCACAGAATATTTCCCTTGGTTTTTCAGGAAAACCTATTGTTAATGAAGTGTCACAACCTCTTCCACTTACGATAGGACCTTTGACCCGAACTACAGATTTATTGCTTACTAAATCATGTCCAGAAAACCTGTTAGGAATAAAAACACTGAAGGCTCTAGGAGCTATAATATGTTGTTCTCCGGAAGGAGTAAGATTGTTTTTACGTGATTTTAAAGGTCATTATGTGTCTAGAGACATGGATCCCCGATTGCAGACTTTACCTACACATCTATGGGCACAAGGCCCTACTGATGTTGGTTGTATGAATATTACACCATATCGAGTCACACTAAAGGCAGGAGTGGTACTACCACGAATGCGACAATACAAGTTACCACCAGATGCTGTAGTGGCTTTACTGCAAATCATTGACGAACTCATTGCCCAAGGAGTGGTTATAGAAACAGACTCCAATGTATGTAATTCACCGATAATTCCGATTCTCAAACGAACAGATCCGA
This sequence comes from Triturus cristatus, assembly GCF_964204655.1. Classification (NCBI taxonomy): domain Eukaryota; kingdom Metazoa; phylum Chordata; class Amphibia; order Caudata; family Salamandridae; genus Triturus; species Triturus cristatus. The sequence goes on along the minus strand of NC_140591.1, from coordinate 210,698,565 downwards.
AGGCCCCGCCAGTATATCGATTGGTTATTGATCTGCGCGAATTAAATAAGTGTATTGTGCCACAATTCCCTGTGGTCCCCGATATCTCATCATTACTGACAGCTATTGATTCCGAAGCAACATTTTTTACTGTAATTGATCTCAAGAATGCCTTTTTCAGCGTCCCAATAGATCCGGAAAGCCAATATTTGTTCGGATTTAGTTTAAATGGACGTAGCTTCAAATTCTCACGCGCACCTCAAGGATTTACAGAAAGCCCCAGCATCTATAGCCAAGCACTGAAACGAGAACTCGACAGTATCAACATGCCAGTTAACACTGCCTTGCTTCAATATGTCGATGATCTGCTGATCACCGCCCGAAGCGAACCTGAATGTGAAAAAGCATCACTGACAGTTTTACAATTTCTAGCCGAAAAGGGGCACAAGGTGTCCCCTTCTAAGCTGCAATTCTGTGTCCAGCGAGTTATTTACCTTGGTCACTCGCTGTCCAAGGAGGGAAGGCAGCTTACACCAGACCGCATTCAGTTAATAGCTAACATGCCAATACCCAAGACACAAAAGGAGGTGCGGGCTTTCATAGGCCTCACTTCATATTGTAGACAGTGGGTCCCTCAGTATGCATTTCTAGCAAAACCACTCATTCAGTTGACAACACAGGAGGCAGCCACATCGACTGTTCTCCCTTGGACTCAGGAACATACACAAGCTTTTGAAAGCTTAAAGAAAGCTCTATGCCAAGCACCTGTTTTAGCAACACCATGTTACAGTAAACAGTTTACACTCTTTATTACAGAACGCGAAGGTACTGCCTTGTCAGTACTCACACAGGAACAAGCAGGAGCACACAAACCATGTGCTTATTTTTCTAGTACATTAGATCCCGTAGCTCAGGCTCTGCCTGCGTGTCTGAAATCAGTGGTAGCGACAGCTTTAGCAATCAGACAAAGCGATGCCATAGTGTTAGGACATCCATTGACAGTACAAGTACCACATGCAGTGGAGGTTCTTGTGAATCGAACGCAAACACAACATTTGACTATAGCAAGACTTACAGGGTATGAACTAACACTGTTTCAGCCACATATAGAAATCAGACGTTGTAACACATTGAATCCTGCCACACTTTTACCTGTAAATGGAACAGACCCACTAGCCCATGACTGTATTGATGTTATTACAATCACGACGAAACCCAGACAAGACTTGACAGACGTCCCATTGTCAGACCCAGACCTGACGTTGTATGTAGATGGTTCATGTATGAGAACAAGTACAGGAGAGTTAGTGGCCGCTTACGCAGTCACAACAGATACTGAAATCATTGAAACAAATTGCATAAATACCTTGTCCGCTCAAGCAGCAGAGCTCGTCGCTCTGACACAAGCCTGTATTCAAGCCACAAATAAAAAAGTCAACATATACACTGATTCACGTTATGCATTCGGAGTCGTACATGACTTCGGCGTGCTGTGGCGAGAGAGAGGTTATTTAACTTCTCACGATGCCCACATTCAGCACGGACCCCTCATTCATGCCTTATTAGATGCAATACATTTACCCATTGCAATATCGATTATGAAATGCAAAGCACATACGAAAGTTACTGATATCATTTCTCAAGGCAATGATTTAGCTGATAGAACAGCTAAACAGACTGCTCAAACTCAAACATCCGACATGACAAAGACAATAGTCCCGACGCCAACACATTGTATGACGGTTAAAGATCCTACTCTTGACGTAATTGATATACAGACACATGCTACACCAGAAGAAATAAAGAAATGGACTGAATTAGGAGGGATCCAAACGGATCAAGGATGGTTGATGAAGGAAAAGTCTGTGTGGTTCCTTCCTGATTCAATGGTCCAAGTCATTATTAACACTATCCATAGTCCAGCGCATCTAGGAGAGAAAGCTATGCTAGACAGCATTCAACATATTTGGTTCAACAAGCATTTACGAGCTGCAGCCAAACAAAAGGTTCGTACCTGTCTGATCTGTTGCCAGTTCAACCCAGGAAAAAGCGTTCCCGTAGAACAGGGTGGATTTCAGCCTCCTGATCACCCTTTTGAAGTCCTCCAGATGGATTATATCCAGATGGAACGATGTAGAGGATTCAAATATGTTCTCGTAGTTGTGTGTGCTCTTTCCCGTTGGACGGAGGCATACCCGGTTTCAGATTACACTGCCCCGACTACTGCCAAACAGTTGGTTCGAGAATTCTTCCCACGATACGGTTTACCACGTGTTGTTCACTCAGATAACGGCCAGCCGTTCTCATCCGAATTAATGAAACACGTTTCACTTTTGTTAGGCTATCAGTGGAAATTCCACTGTGTCCGACACCCCGAAGCAGCAGGTCTCGTAGAAAGACATAATCAGACTCTGAAAATAAGATTATCCAAAATATGCAGAGAGAAAGGTGTTGACTGGGTAGTAGCATTACCAGTTGCACTCTTTTACACAAGAATGGTAGCACACTCTCGAACAGGGCTATCCCCGTATGAAGTGATCTTCGGCAGACCACCAAATATGTGGGGGACGCCTATACCACACAAAATAACTGATATTGACTGTAACATGCTGACAGATTACTTGGCTTCCTTGATGTCTGCACTACAATCTTGTCGTTCACAGGTAGCTGCAGCTTTTCCTGACAACACTGAGGTGAAACCCCATGACGTGGTTCCGGGAGACCTGGTCCTCGTGAGGAACTTTGATCGAAAGACTCAGCTGGAACCTAGGTGGAGGTCACCTCAGCTGGTGTTGCTCACAACAAGAACAGCCGTGAAGATCGAAGGCAGAAAAGGATGGATTCATTCAAGTCATATCAAGAAATTACACAATACATGAAGCAATGGAGGAAGATGAGGACAGCGGCTCAGGTGACGGAAGTAGTGTGTCACATGATGATTACCTACTACTGGCTGACCCCCCAGAGTTTGAGGACGAGCTATACTTCCCTGACAATTAGGCTTGCACTTACTGTCTTCCTCCCTTTTTTCCCACCGTCGTTTGTGTGTCTGTCGTTCCGGTTACAAACTTGTGAATCACAACAAATCCATTACCACCGTCTTCTACTCTTCTTATTTAATATACAATTTTCAGGTGTCTGCAATTTGACAGTACAGTCCTCCGAATCCAGCTCCATCATACTGAATCTCCCACCCAAATCCATTACCCTCATGAATGATGATTGGATGATGGTAAAATGGTACTACAAGAAAAAATCAAACTTTCCTAGTACTGCCAAAAGAAGTGGAACATGAATCAGATGACTACTATAGCTATCCTCCTTTTAAGAGCCGAGAGAGACTGGCCATTAACTGAAAATAAGATGGAACAGGTAATGATTGATGCCATGCATTGGACGCAGAGTCGCAGACTGAATGATTTTGTTGTGTTTGTTGTGCATGAATGTATGTAATTGTGCACTGCCACTAATCAACTTTCTACAGAACACACTAAACTTAACTCAAGGTGAATTCAATTTTCCCCTTCTTGCAAATAAGAAATTGCTTTTAATTCAATACAGGAAGGGGACTCACTATATCTGCGCAATGAGTATGATGACACAACAGCACCGCCCATCATGATGATGGCGAAATAGACGGCCCGTTAACTTAAGATGAGAAGGAACAGGTAATGACAATTAATGGCATGCATTGGACACCTGACTCTGAGCGATTGGTCTTTGTTGTTTGTTTGTTGTGCACAAAGTGAAGTCAAAGTGTACTAGTAATCTATCTTTCTGTACACACTAAAGACTGACTCAAGTCAATAAGATTTCTACTCTTGTTGTGTAATAACAATTTTACTTCTACTGCAGGCCGATCTTCACAGTCAGTCAGTAAAAGTATCGGAGATGATGATGAAGTCAGGAGGACGTTTCATGAGTGGCATAAACTTAAAAGCCTAAAGGTAAACACGTCAACAACAACCACAGCAGACCCAAATGTCTGTAGAAGTGGAATAGAGTGTAGCGGTGGGATGACTGCGGTGCATTGATTTACTAACTTAAACTGTAAAATGCTATGTTTGGAATGGATAATGTGCTTTTCCTTTGTCCAACTCTTTAAAAAAAAAAAAAATACTCTAAAGTCTTAACGTAGGATGTGCTACTGCTAAGCACTGTGGGCCTGCTCTCTCCTGTTATTGTTGAAGGTCAATGCTGGAAACAGACTAGAGTAGAGATGATGCATACATGCCACCTCGGAAAGTGTTCTTGTTGCACTACACCATATCTTGTGCATTTGTTTCAACTTTATTTCTCAATATCCCCTTTGGTTTTCCATCTACAATTACAGGCCGGGCCTTGCCCTATACTTTGGAAAACATTACAATGCACACTTACCTTACCAATAAATCGACATTTTTGTTTCCAGCCGGGCAGTGGCGAGTGGCGAGGCGACACACCCAAGATTGATGGACGAGAGGAGGACCAAGAGGAATGCTGAGATGCAATTCCAGTCCACATTTTTTACCAGGATAACACAGTAACAGTATCCACTTTTATCTTCTTTTAAATAATTTGATTAATATTTTGTATACAATCTTTACTAACCCTGGGCGTAGTTCGCGAAGTGCTACTTCGCGAAGCTACGCAAAGTGCAGTTCGCACTACGCGAGCTACGCGTAGCACTTTGCGAACTGCGTAGTACCTTGTTCGCACTGTGCCAGATGTCGTTTTCAATGATTGCACAGTGCGGACAAGCAACCGGCACTGTGCAATCATTGAAAATGGCATCTTGCACAGTGCGAGCTGTAGTTTTCTGCTGCTCGAGTAGATTTTTACTCGAGCGGCAGCTTTCTCAACGAGAACTGGTAGTTTCTCATCGCAAGCGGTCGCGAGCATACGCGACCACTCGCAATGAGAAACCTGACCTCCTCGCTTTGGGAATCTCGCCGGGAGGTTTATTTTCCATGCTCGCGATCGCCAACTTGATGTTGCTGATCGCGAACAAGGAAAAAGTCTCGCCGGGATGTCATTTTGCTTGATCGCGGTCGCCAACTTGACGTTGGGACCGCGAGCAAGCAAAAAATGACCGCAGCACTACGCAACACTACGCTACGCGTGTTCGCACTGTGCTACGTGCAATTCACGTAGTGCGAAGTAGCGCGAACTTCGCAAACTACGCGAGCGTAGCGTAGTGCTTTGCCCAGGCTTAATCTTTACAACAGTGTGTTCTTGGAGTTGTTATTATCATCATTAGGTTTGCTCTCTGTCTACGATTCTTCCCTACCAATATTTAAAATTTCTATTTGCTATCTGTAAAAGTATTAAGGCCGGAACAACAGAACAAGAACTAGAAGTGTATGTAATCCGGGTCTCTCATCATCATGCATGCATTTCCTTTTTCTCCCTTAACATATGGATTTGGTAGTCTTCAATGATTTTCGTTTGTTTGTCCATGCATACTGTTTTTCTATGTCAAACCTTTCCCAAAAACCCCCTTCCCATCCATTCAACAAACCCTAACCCTCTTCCCCCGGGCTGTGTGACTTATTGTCGAGGTGTGACTAAATTAAATGTACACCAATACTTAATCACACACTTGCTGGGGCGGATGTGGCGAAAGCAACAGTACTTCAATTTCAAGGCAGAGCGATGATCTTCTTCTGCTTGCCCACCCATGAGTAGGATATTTTAGGTTATTTTATTTAACAAAGGAACATATACCTCAGCATGAATTGCCGGCATTGATTGGATTTGTTTGTTGTCATTCCTCATATACAGCACTAACTGTTAGGCTGTAGGCCTAGTCAAGTGACTCGACACAACTATAGTTTGTAACTCTTTCCAGTAGGCTATCCCAACCACCATTATGTTTTGTTGTCTAATATTTGAGCATATTATTGTTGCTCGGTAAGTTCTGTACTGTACTTCATTCTACTACTCCTCTAACAGTCTCTCAAAGGCGATTGACTGTCTCATTTTCTTTTTTTGGAAATGCTGCCGCCCTGCCAGTGTCTACTACTACTACTACTATACTAGCCACCACCACCCCAATCATGGCATGTTAGAAAAAGGAAACCATCTTCACCATGCAGCCATTGCTGTGCCACAGTTGGACATAAACATCAAGCACAGGTAAGAGAGAAGTTTGGGGGAGGCAGAATTAATACTGGACATGTTGTCAATGATTTCATTTTCACACACCAGTCCAGATAAAGAATGCATAGACTAGAGGACAGACTGAAAGTACTAGAAGGACAAGTCAATCAGTGAGGTGTGTCGCATCTATCTGTTTGTGTCTTACACAGTCAGCCAATTATTTAAATCAAACACAGGCTATGGGCGGCCATGCACCAGCAAGGAAACAGTGTGATGTAAAACAGTTACCCCACCTACAAAACATTAACAACATTGCATGTAACATAGAAAAATATATTTAATTTTCCCTAACAAAAATAAACTAAACCCACAAAAGCTGACCCACCCCCCTCCCTAACCCCAACCAATGTCCAATTATCCATAGGAGAAAGTCCGTAAAGAAAAAATCCCAAACCCAACGCCCAAACAAGTTCCCACCCACCCAAACAAGAATTAAAAAAGGGGCAGAACTTAATGACAGGGACTAAGGTGTGGGGCGGGACTCAAGGAGGACACGCATTTGGTGCTCTAGGCGGGCGACGCGGCGTCTTAGGGCGCGGCAGTTGCAGCCACAGTGGGGGGGGCACCGGAGATGGCACTACGGTGGCGGCGGGCAGCCGCCAGACGGTGATGCCGTACCGCTGGAGGGCGGTGGCTGGGGCCCGGGGCACTGGAGGAGGCTTGAATTGCTGCCGCAGTCTCCTCCCCCTCCTCGGCTAAGACCACCAGCCGCCGGTATTCCCGCTGGATTGCCTCCTGCTTCCGGCGCCGTGCCTTGGCGGCCAACTCCTTGCGGTTTAGTTTAGGAGTAGCTGTGTATCAAAAAGAAAAAACAAGACAATTGTAAAATATACTCTTAGAAAAACAGTAAGACAAGTTAATTATTTATACACATAGTGGCATGGTAGAGTAGCACTATAAAGCACAGTAGTACATAACATTTTAAATCTCGCCCGTCCTTCTTACTTCCACCCGTCTTTCACTTTTTAGTTGAACAGTGCACCAGGTGCTTTTCTCCATAAAACTTTCAAAGCGGAGTTGAAATCAGATAGATGAGGCCATTGGTTACTCAATACTCCCGCTCCTATGCAAATTAAAGGGATTGTAGTCTTCTAGTTCACTCTTCAAATGTCCCCAACAACTCATACTTACTTACGACATCGGATGGCGGCCGGACTTTGTCCGCCCACCATGCTAAAAAGGGTGGGGGTCCCATGGGGACAATTAATCAGGATGATACGCCCGGCACAGTGGCGGGTGCATCCTGTTTTTTTTTACATTCTGGTTGGCGGTGCCGAAAGCAATGCTAAAAATACATGTTGTGCTGCTTTTCCAAGCACAACATGATGGGCCCCGCACGGAGCCTGTCACGTTTTGCTTTGAAAGGCAGGGGGGTACCATAGCATAGGTAGGTACCCTCCATGGGGGCCCCCAAGCATACTCTGCAATGTTTGCATGCCTTTCCGTGGCGGACGGCAATGCCGCCACGCAAAGGCATTCCATGCAGATTATATGGCTGGCGTTGTGTTCAGAGAGACACCACCGCCATATTGAACCCTTTTCCGCCTGGTCGACATATGGGGGGGGTCAGACTCTTTTCTACAGGGATGGCGGTAGGTTTTCCCCTGTGGTGTCGGCGGTGACTACCGCCGGTCCGGCGGGGGCAATACGCCCGCCATCCTAATGGGGCCCTAATTCTCAACAGTACAGTATACATATACATACAGTACACCCTTGCAGTGAGTGTACTGTCAAGTTCAACAATAGTTAAGGATTATGAATCTAACTTATCACCGCCCGCCACTGGTGCTGCCACCCCCCTACCGCTCCGTTGCTATCTGCAGCAACTGCCGCATCCTCACCCTCCGTGTCGCCTTCGCTGGCCCCGGCAATGGTGGTCGGTAGTGCGCCTAGAAAACATTACACATTGATTAGGCGTCATATACACCTCCCCCCTATTGATCAGTAGCAAGGTTGAAAAATTAGTTAATACTAACAAACATCACTAATACAAATCAGGTAGTAGTAGAGTAGACCCCGTTTGAATAAGGTAAAAAATACCCGAGAGGGGGTATAGACCAAACCCAAGGAACCAACACCCTGATGAATGCCAGAGTGACCCGGCTGGGCACATATAAAGCTGGCAGAAACATGTTGGTTTTAGCAGGGGGATTGTAGGGTCGTTACCTGCCCTGGATACCCCATTTTGTTTATTTTAATCCTGCCAGAGGTTGACAAGAATAAAAGTTTGAGGGTCAACCCCGAGACAGTTTTAGACTTCTTTCTGCTCTTCTTTTGGTCCCTTTCCTTTGGAGACTATTTGTTTCTTTTCTCTCAGAAGCACACACTTGTGTACGTTCTGTTTGTTTTCTCTTTATACTCTACCCTCACCACTTTCCTTCATCATCCATTCAAAAAAATTGCGCTCCACCTAAGGTGTTGGTCTGCACCTAGGTGTATGATGCGGCCCAATGATGAAGCATGACACTTTCGGGTGTGTGAGGGCAGTATTATAAAATCTATTGATTTTCCCACTCTTAGCGTCCAATATTGTCTTATCTGCTTTTTTCCTTTTTTTGATTTTGTCTCTGTTGTGTGAGATTAAGTAGTAGAGTAGACACTAATAGTTATATATGGTCATTATTGTAGCCTTTGCTTAATTAGCCCGAGCCATGCTACCATTTTGATTTTACCTTTGTATCTTTTATTTTTGCACATGTGACGTTACCTTGCAGCTTCTTGTATAAGACACCTTTGAGGCCACATGACCTGCCTCACACTGCTACTGTCTAGTTTACGCGCTGCGTACAAGCGGTCAACAAAAACATTAACTTTTTTAGGAAGTACTGGTGTACTGTTAGTTACTAGTCCATATTGCTTATCCATAAATGCTACACTTTTTGGCACGGCTGAGAAATGCTTGCAAGTTGCAATATACTAACGCACACCATTTCATTTTTCGCATTACAGACAGAAGATTCCCTTCTACGAACCAGAGCTTTGCAGAGCTTCTGAATGATGCAACAACTACCAGTACTAGGTTCTCCTAAGGTGAGGGGTCCCTTCACTCACATCTTCATTTATAAATGTATATAAACTAAATTCCTAGGGGATGGTGGTGCTGCCTTCCACCACTGTTCAGTTATCATGATTTAATTCCCAACTGTATAAGTGTAACAATGTTTATTGTTTTAATGTTATTGATTTTCCGGTTGGTGCTGCATTTTATATTAAAACAGTGTACAGAGCTTCTCATTTCAAAATAAACATTTTGAACTTACATAGACTTGGTGGTATTTGGTGTGGACTAACTTACACGAGTGAGCAAATTAAAGTAAGGGTGTGCATGTGCATTGCTTCCACGACTGAGAGGTTGGGTTTGTTATGTTCTGGGTTGTCTACTTGTTGGGTATCTTGAGACCTAATAGTTATTATGACAAGACAGTACCATAGTCAAGCAGTGGAATTGTGGTGGGTGCTGAATTTCTGATTGTGGTGTGTGAGGAAGGTCCAACCTACCATCACCAACATCCTATTTTCTTGTACAAAGGTCTGTGTATGTGCAAGATCCCTACAACAGTAGTAGTATGTCCTATAGGCTATCATATCAAAATAGTAATAAATCTGGTTGGGCTTTTGTTGCTGTGAATTTTCAAAGCCTCAAGATTAACAAAGACTCAAGATCAATAAGACTAGAAGTAGTAAAAGACGACCACCCAAAGGATTGGACTTAATGGCTAGAGCTACTGTTGAATATGAGTTTTATATTACAACCTTTCACATAAAGAGTGGCACTGGCCAACTGAGCAAGACTAGCTACTACAGTACAGACAGACTGATAGTATTAGTAGTAGTAGTACTGAGAGTCATCATAGCAGAGGCAGGGATAAGATTTTTAAAACCGTACAGATCGAAGGATAATTGTTGGTAAAAAAATAGCTTTTGGAAACTGAAACAATAGTTCGTGAAAAATATGGTGCAGTAAAAGTTATGGAATAAGAAATATTATTAAAAACAAGAAGACTTACTGGGGCCAGCAGAGGAGCCCTCATTGGTGTCCTCCTGGTGCTGTTCGGACTGTTGTCCCGCCGAACCCCCACTCACTCTCTTTCTGCCCCTGGGTGCTGATGAACAGGAAAGATATAAGAAAGAGACAAACATTGATGGATGGTGTCAAACAAATACAATATTTTTCAACAACGGTCAAAAATTACTTATGTAAACAACAATTGCAATAACTAAATTGACCGATCTCATCTGGTCAACAAGTAGTGTGGGGGATTCGCGGATCGACTACTTAAGTTACTATTTATCAACAGTAATCCAGTCTTCCATTCTGATTCCAGAATACTAAGTTACAACTAAGCCTAAGTACGGCGTACCACCCAACCTAGCCCACCTATTCCAAGCATGCCAATTGTACATTAAGTATGCATTTCCACTTCTTTTATTCCTCAACAATGCATATGGTCAAATGGAGGACACATGACTAAATTTTTTGTATACACCAAATTTTGGGTTGATTGATTGATGCTGATGTTCTGCTAGTGCTAAGCCAATTACCGCCACTCATTGAACAAACTAGAAAAGGTTCTAATAAAGACTGCCGTACTAGCAGCATGTCACGTAACTGAGGAGGCATCAGCATACCACTAACAAATTAGAAACTCATACTTACAAAGTACCTAGACCTAAGTATCAATCCGCCCCTATCTATTAGTGACAGGACAAAGTAAGGAGTGGACCAGAGTCACTGTAGCATTACGTAACTTAATTTCTCTAAAATAAACTCATACAGAATCACGCTAAGCGAGCGCAAACGCAAAGTTGCAAACAAGTAGGATTAGTAGTAGCGCAGAAGAGCACCTGTGTCATAAAAAATCACAGACTTTTAAATGTAATTAACCTGGAATGTAAGCAGCAACCTTCTAGCTGGTTAGAAGAAAAAAAAGATATTCGCAATATATAACGCAGAGCAGAAGAACAGACACAAAGTAGTAATAATTAAATAGGTACTCACCAAGCCCCGGGACCTCCACTCCTAGCAGATCCAGCAGGTCCTGCTCACGGTCTAGGAGGTTGGACCACCGGTGCGTCAGCTGCGCCTGGGTGCGCCGGACCCCAGAGAAGCGCGACACTGCCCGTCGCACCTTCCCCCACCGCTGCCGATGCTCCCGGAGGCCGTACCCGGACCCAGGCCTGCCACCTGCTGCCAGGGTTGAGGGGAGGTGGCGCTGCACAAAGAAAATTAGTGCAGCCAACTCCGTCTCCCCAAATAAGGCCCGTGCCTGCACCCCTTGTGGGTGCCGCCTTCCGCAAGGAAGGCGGTCGTGGCTCTGGCTGCGACGGCGACCAGCCCTACCCTTAGACATGGTTCTGGGGTAAGAAAAGGTAATAAAATTAAAGAAGTAAAGGAAATAAATAGTAGCAGGCAATAGAAAGAGAAAAAGTAGCAAAAAAACTAAAAAAAGGAGACAAAAACCAAAAATATAGAAGCTGGAAAATAGTAAGAGAAATAATAAATAAGAAAGATCCAAAAAACGTGGGTTGAAACAAAGGATTTTAAAGATTTGGAGAGGATTGAAAATCAGGCCCCAGAACGATGCAATAGAGTGAAAAACAAGATGGCCGCGCCCATTGCGACCACATGCGCAAGTTTGCGCGATATTTTCTCCCCGAGCAAGCAAAAAGCAACGCGATCAAGTAAAAGCGGTCGCGAACAGGAAATATCTACCGCGAACGGGCGCGAACATGCATTGCGCGACCCGGAACAGGAAGTAAGCATCGCGAGAGGGCGGGACAAGTGAAAACAAGATGGCCACGCCCGTGAGCAACCGCATGGGTAAGTTGGCGACCCGCGATCTCGCAAAAATACCGCGAACACGCGGGAAAAAAACTTTCGCGTCTTCGCGATATTTCCGGCGTGTTTGCAGAGATTTTTAGCATTTTCACGATAATTTGCGAAAGTTAATTTTTTCCCACCCCTACTTATAATAGTGAAAAACAAAATTGGCAGTTTTTCAGGACATGTGAAACACACTAGAACATGCCCTATCTTTCACATACACAGCACCCTGCCCATGGAGCTACCTTGGGCCTACATTAGGGGTACCTTATATGTAGAAAAAAAGAATGTTTTGGCCTGGCAAGTTGGTGCACTTGCCAGGTCGACATTGCAGTTTAATACTACACTCACAGCTACTGTAATGCCAGGCATAAGACAAGTTGACAGGGCTTTCCTGTGGGTGGCACAACCAGTGCTGCAGACCCACTAATAGCATTTAATTAACAGGCCCTGAACACACACAGTGCATTTTACTAGGGACTTACCAGCAAATCAAATATGGTAATCGTGGATAACCAATCAGAATCACAATTTACACAGGGAGCACCTACACTGTAGTACTGATCAGCAGTGGTAAAGTGCCCAGAGTACCTAAACAAGCAAAAACGATGTCCAGCACACAGTCAAAAATACAGATGGTAGACGCAAAAAGACAGGGGAAACAATGCCAAGGATGCCAGGTCTAACAGTGTGTTATGAACATATATACATAAATAAACAAATAGCCAAATAAATAATCCCAAGTTTGTGAACAAATGCTGTCCATTGTTATGCTAGCGTTTGTGTAGCTGAACAGATACATGATTTATTCCAAAGATTACTGTTTTTTAGATGTGGAATTTCATTGCCATATTGGTGAAATTTTAGCATTATTTAAGGTCTAAGATCTACTGAACAGGCTTCAGCCTCTCTATGATTTTTGGCATTCCATTTTCCTTCTGGACAAACCTTTTACATGTGGGACTGACCTGACATTAGCCATCCAACAAGGCTGTTGGTGTGCGGTGTGGAATACTATTAAACCATGACAGAAAATGGAGTTTATTTGTTTAAGGTCAACCCTAATAGATCATTAAGTTCTTGGATTTCGATGATGTTTTGGTCGGCCTGAGGCGGCCAGCCAAACACACATGAGCACTTCAGGAGTGCACAAGCATCCTCCTCCACCCACCCATGCCCTGCCCCTCCATGCACAAGCTGGCAAACGAAAAATAAAACAATGCTAGAGCAGGCAGTGGGGTGACGCTCCTTCGCCATTGCGGCGGAGACGCCACTGTAAAAGACACACATTGCTAAAGACCTACAAGATAAAGCTCTGCCAAAATTTACTTCGAGGTACCAGAGTTTGGTTAATGGAGCAAATGGGTTCTCCTGACTATTTGTGCTTGGGAGATATCTTGGCAAATTATAGGGGGGTCGGTTTCGTGTGTGTGTATTCAGAGAAAACCTTTCTTTAGCTGCTGTAGTTGAAACTGAGGCTTGGTTAATTAAATATGCAAAGCTGATTACTGGACAAAGGAGATGCTCCATTGTGATACAATTAATCTGGCATTAGAGTTTGTTTTAATTAACTCCAACCACGTGCGCTCATGTTCAATATTTGAATGAAAAGCTTTTATTTAAAAGTTGCTGTTTTTGGGCTGGAGGTTAAATGCTAAATAGTGACAAAACCAGAGGTAAACTATCATAGGGGTTTAAGAATGATAGGAGAAACATATAGGTGCCGATTACGATCCTGGAAAAAATGTCCCCGTACGACTCGTATCCGGTCTTTTTACCGTACGAATGGTACAAGTGCCGTACAAACTACCAAGTACGATTTGCATGGGAAAAAGTCCATACGAATCGCATTGGGAATAATTCCCCACACGTCCTCGGGTCGGAAAATGTGTTCGACACGTCCCCGGACGATTTACCGTACAAATGTGAAAAGTGAAGTCCGACCGCGCAAGTACGATCCATCCCGTGCGTCCGATGTTACAACCGTATGGAAAAAACACCGTCCGCACCGAACTCCCATAGCAACCATGGAGACATGTGCCCACATACGTGCCATACCCCCCCAGACCCCGTGAGTACACGCCGTACCCCCCCCCAGACCCCGTGAGTACGTGCCGAACCCCCCTGTACGTACACCCGTGTACGTACGAGTCGTACCCCCACCCGTGTATGTACACCTGTGTACGTACGAGTCGTACCCCCCGTGTATGAACACCCGTGTACGTACGAGTCGTACCCCCACCCGTGTATGTACAGTGCGTCCCCCCAGCGCGTCGCGATGGGGGTATGCACCGTACATACATGGGTGGGGGTACGACTCGTACGTACATGGGTGTACATACACGGGGGTACGACTCGTACGTACACGGGTGTACATACACGGGTGGGGGTACGACTCGTACGTACACGGGTGTACGTACAGGGGGGTTCGGCGCGTACTCACGGGGTCTGGGGGGGGGGTACGGCGCATACTCACGGGGTCTGGGGGGGTACGGCACGTACTCACGGGGGCTGGGGGGGTACGGCGCATACTCACGGGGGCTGGGGGGGGTACGGCACGTACTCACGGGGGCTGGGGGGTACGGCGCGTACCGGGCCCCCTAATCTGCTCGTTTCGCGGCGTACTTCGCTTTTCCGGCACTTTTTGGGTGCCGGAAAAATATTGCCGTCCGGACTGCTGTTGGTTCGATTCGTACTTCCTGGGTCGTGACACGCTGCCTGAAAGCGTCCCGACGTCACGTCGGAGCATTCCCGGATCACATTCGTATGTATATTTTCGTCGGTCGGTGTTTTGTACGACTCGTACGGAAATGGTGTTTCTGTGCGAATCGTACTTGCATGTTTGTGAAGTTTTACAACCGGGTACGAGTCGGACGGAGAAAAGCCTCCGTCCGACGGTTCGTACCCGGTTTCTCCAGGATTCTAATCGGCACCAAAATGCTTCTGTATCCTTGGGTATAGGTTCAAGATGTGGTACATACAGTGGATAATTAAATCACGTTCAAATGGAGATCTGCATGTGCTGCCCTGTACGCCCCACCAGCGCAGAGGCATGTTGTTAACTACTGGCGCAGGGAAGGAAATACTAAAGGCAGCATTGTGACTAACAAAAATATAATTGCATTTTATTATTTGTTAACTGTGAAAGAAATTTCCTTTTGTGCTAGCCGCAGTGAGGAACTAGGTTTTTCTTTTCACCTACTGTGTCCTCAGAGAATGGCTTTGAAAGGTGCAGAATCTTCTTAAGTGTGGCTAGAACTTAAAACAAAAACGAGAAAAATCTTCCATGAGAGCAAGCACAAATGGAGTGTAACCATAAAAAAAATCACACACATGCTAAAAAAGCTTGTGAGTGAACATTTAAAAACTTTTTAACATTTATTAAAAATTATAAAAGTAATTTATAATGAGTGCCCCTCGCGTCAGAACAAATGTATGCTTCTGTGACAATCTATAATGAGACTCAGACTCAGACAATGCCAGCAATAGCCTTTCCTTAGCCCAGACAGACGTGTGTACTGTTATATAAATCCTTTCGTAAAACTGTGCCCGGAATTGTGAAAAGCCATTGCCAATTTTCATCTCGGCAGGGATAGCACTTTTTCAATTCCTATGGTTTAAAACTATGCTGAAAAATTGCAAAAGGGTTTATCAATTTCTGTGGGTAGCAACTGAGAAAATCTTATGCTTAGAAATCTGCTAGAAAAATAGAGCTAGGTGTAGGAAATCCTTATTTTGCATTCCCAAAATAGCGATTCCATAGGAATTGCTATTTAGGAAATCCCAAATGATACGTACAAAATTTGCGATTTCCTAATAGTGATCTCTACAGAGTAGGAATCACTATAAGGACATTGCAAATGGGAAATGCTCTTGCATTACCACCTATGGGCCAAATAGGAAATTCAAACCCAAGGCCCAACTCAACTGAAGGCCCCTCTGGAGGCACTCAAAAATTCGTAGTGCACATGTAAGTGCACATATTCCCTAGGAGATAGGTGCACTTCAGGTCACATTAAAAAATGTATTTTTAAATTCATTTCTCTATTTTGCATATGGTTACCATCGACTTTGAGTCAATGGTAATAGCATTTCGTAAATGCCCAATTCACATTTAGGAAATGCTTTGTACATATCGCAGATAGGTAATCCCTATTTGCAATTTCGTGAATCACGGCCACAATTTGCGACTTTAACCAGGTAGAAATAACAAATTGCGACTGCGATTTGGCCTATGTATATATCAAAAGGCAATTTACTATTCGGACCATTAAGAAATACTAAATTGCTTTGTACATCTGGACCATAGAAACTTGGGGTCAGATGTACAAAGCTATTTAGCATTTCTTAACAGGTCAAATGGCTATTTCAGCACATTAAGAAATGCTAAAAAAGCCTTTTGGCATGTACAAAGGCTGCTTTGGAATCACAAAATGCAATTTCTACCCCGTAGAAATCGTATTTTGTGACACCTAAATAGGAAATCGCAAATTGGAATTTCCTATTTGCAATTTCCTATGCACATGTACAAAGCATTTCCTGAATGCGAGTTGGGCATTTGAGAAATGCTATTACCTTTGACTCAAAGTTGATGGTAAACGTGCAATTTTAAAAAAGCAAACCAAAATGCATTTTTTTATGCACTTTACATGTGCACTACTTTTTTTGCGGTAGAGCAAGGGGGGTCTTAGGCTAAAGGTAATCCTTGCTTCAACATTTCCTAATATGCGATTCCCTAGTAGGAAATGCAAAACCATTCATTCCTGTGGGCCTTTGGGCCCAGAGGAACTAATCATTTGGTACTACCTAAGTAGCAATTTCCTAACAGCTATTCCTACTCTGTAGGAATCAACATTAAGGAATCACTATTTTTGTGCATACCATTTTGCATTTCCTAAATAATGATTTGTAAGGAGTCCAAGGGCCCAAGGGTCAGAGGTACCATATTCTTATTTTGCATTTCCTCAATTGCGATTCCATAGGAATCACTATTGATTAAATGCAAAATGGCATGCACAAAATTTGCGATTTCCTTACAGCGATTTCTACAGAGTAGAAATAGCTGTTGGGAAAGCTCAAATAGGAAACTCCATTGCATTCACACCTATGGGCCAAATAGGAAACAGCTTGCATTTCCTAAATTACTATTTCCTAACAGGGATTCACTATTTTGGTAATCCAAACCCAAGAGTTCCTCTGGGCCTAAGGCCCACCCTGGAGGCACCCGGAAATTTGTAGTGCACATCTTAGTGCACATATGCCTTATGCAGTTTTTAAATTTTGCACATGGTTACCATAGACTTTGGATCAATGGTAAAAGCATTTCCTAAATGCCCAATTAGCATTTTGGAAACTTTTGTCCATGTGATTTAGGAATTGCAAATAGGTAATCCTGATTTGCATTTCCTAAATCGCGGTCACTTTTTACGATTCTACAGGTTGAAAATTGCAAATTGCAACTGATTTTTGGCCTTTGAACATATGAAAAGACTGTTTTGCATTTCTTAACTGTACGAAATTGTGATGCTGCCCGTTAAGAAATGCAAAAAGCTTTGGTACATCTTTCCAAATCTTCCAACATCATTAGAGTGTTATTAGTGTGGCAGATGTGGTCATGGAACAGGACCAGCTCTCAGCATAAATACAGGGAATGAACCAGGCTTCTGTAAATGGTATTTTTGCATATTTTATGCAACACTGGAGCTTGTCGACTTTTTTAGGAGCAGGCTAGTTTCTAAACAATTTACAAAAAACAGAAGCAAACACACATTTTAGGGCAAATTCTCTATTACTGCCTGTGTTGTATTATTCCGAAAAAAATACTGAGTCTATTACCACTTTATTGCCAGAATTACCAATGGGATGGGAGATAATATTTGTTTGATAAATAGTGATATGCGTAATTGCTACCACCTTTAAAGAAAACAGTTGAAACATATCAATTTGACTAGAGTATACACCAATATTAAAAAAGCAAAATAACTACATGGGAAGCCGAAAGGCTTTTTATTGAAAAACTTACATAACAGCCCATTAGATTTTAAAGTAAATAGACTTAAGATTTTTCATTATTAATGAATATTTTGAACGGACTTGAGAAGTCAGAGACAATGAATAATATAATGATAAACCAGTGGCCAACTCATACAAAGTTGGAATACTTGGGCCTTCCATATCAGTGCATGTAGACATTAAGGGGCATATTTATAAAGAGCTGTGTCGCCCTTGCACCACGCAATGGGCCCCAAAGGCCGAAAGGGAGACGCAGCTCTTAAGATAGATTTACCAAGCCATGGAAGACTATCTTGCACTGCGTGGCTTGATAAATCTAGAGTAACGCAACACACCACAAATTGCTGGGATGATTTACTCTGTCCCAGGGAGGCGTTCCATGGGTGGAGTGTGGGTGCTCCCAATCACCACCCATGGATTCAGGCGGATTCCCAGATTTACCATTACCAGTAGACCAATGGGTCAAAATGCTGTGCATCCCCAAGGGAGGCATAACAAGGAGAAATATCTTTATTTTTCCTTGTTCTTTCCTCTTTCTATGTGTGCTGCATTCTGCACCCTTCACACAAACAATCCTGCTTACAATGCCGGAAGCATTGCATCATGGTGCAAGGGTGCGTGTGTTGGCTCTGGGCAGTACATTGTGCACCAGTGCTGTGAAAGGACAGAGATGCACCGTATAATGTTAAGTAAAGAGCATTCCTGCCCTTTCCCAGTCACGCAGCAGAGTGCAGCAAGGTGACTTTTTAAAATAAATATGCCCCTACAAAGGGTAAAATAGCAAATATGATTTGTTCTGGACTGTCAAACTCCCCCAGTCTGCTGAGCACACCTGGACTGGAAGGTCTATGCGCAGCTTACAGAGATGCCACCGAAGCGGTACATCACAGGAAGTGTACTTCCTGATGTATGTAAATGTATCCGGGTCACAGCCGTTGACTGCCCACAAGCGGCTGAGAAAGCTTTTCATACCGGCAATACGAATGCACATCCACTAACTGCTGCTGGTTCCAGGACTATAGGTACTGAAGGGAAGTGGAATCTGGTTAAAAGCAGCAGTTAGAACTCAGCATCCTCATATGTGCTGTAATATTTTCTTAATTCTCGAACAGCAAATTCAGAAAGCCAAATGTACTTATACTTCATAAAGACTTACCTGTGCCTTTCCCCATAAATATCACAAGACAGCTCATAATTATTTTAGCTTGTATTAAATTGTTTTCTTAGCTTAATACTTTAGTCAATTATTTTAGTATGTTTTGTTAGTTATTTGTGTTAAGTTCCTTTTCAGCAATGGCAGCTGCAAGAATGCCAGTTCCTTTCGGATGCAGGAGAGCCTTTGTATCCATTGGCAAGATGGAAACAACAATTAGACTGTTTTTGGGTGGCAACTGGTGGTGAAAGGTTTTCTGTGACCAGAAAACAAGTAGTGTTGTTGCACAACCGGTGGGTTGAGGAGAGAAATATTTATGGGAGCGTTGAGGAAATTCATTTTGGTAAGAAGGGACATTTATGAAATGTCCGTCACTATGCTGAGTCAACATTTTGCCGCACAAACTGCAGAGAAACTGACAAATAGGGAGCTATGTTCCCAGTTTAAGAAATATGGAAATGGTTTGAGAGTTTGGTGACTTGACAGAATCTGAGATCAGTTGATGTGTTTCACAAAAAATCACAAAGTGCAAGTGTTGTTCAAAAACTACAATTTGAGAGAATGATTACCATCATTGAAGGCATGGAGCAAACTTCAGGATGAGTGAGAGATGCAGAAGGAGGAACCTGAAGTCTCCAAAGTTGGGAGAACATTTGTCAATAGTTTTGAAGATGCTTTAAGATCAAATAAAGGGGTCCAGGCACCCACAATGAACAATAACAGTGATAGAGTAAAATGCTACATATGTGGACGTAACATGCTTAAGGTTTATTGGGCTAGATGTGCAATCGTTTTAGGGTCGCAAGTGGAATAGCGGGACGTTTGTGACCCTGTTTTGCGAGTCAGTAACCAATTACTGACTTGCACAATTGTGTTTGCTAGTCTCTATTAGGAAAAGGTGTGCCAAGGGTGTCCCTTTCTAATAACGAGTCTCACTGGTATGTACGATTCAAGTAGGTGGTAAGCCAGTGGTAAAATGGGTAGGTGTCCCCAGGGGACCCTTTCCCCTTCATGAATGCATACAGAAATATTTTTCAAGAGCACTGCCTGCTCTCAACAAATGAAAAGAAAAGCTTTCATTTTTTTTCTTTCAAACTGCCTTTACATTTTTTTTGGCTTTATTTAGAAAGCAAGCACAAACATGATGGTCTGCTGTTCCCAGCAGGCCACCATCCCTGTGAGTGTAGCCTATTCCCAATGGGTCGCACATTGTGATCAGCCTCATGAATATTGATGAGGCAGGTCATTTGCGACCCCATTAAGAATCACTAAATGTATCTGAGACACATTAGTACATTCCATTTTGCAAGTCGTAAGTTGAGAATCGCAAAAAATCCCAAATTGCCATCCGCAAAACGGAATGGTTCTACATCTGGTCCCTAGTCCCAACTGGTATGTTAGGAGTTCCACCTGTAGGAGATGTGAAAGAAGCAACATTATGCCTGGATTTGTAAGAGTGTACAAGAGAATCAGAAAGATGAAAGGAGCATGATATGTCAGGTTGAACGAGTCGAGGATGGGATGAAAAATATGGTGTTGAGTGAGCTTGGTGAGAGAGATTTGAGCAGTGACTGCGATCCAGGCAGTATTACCATACTGAAATGAAAAGCATTGATTGGAGGCAATTAGATTGTGATCTTAATGAACTCAGGGCCAATGTATGCTCTTGTAGGAGATCAAATTTGCGATAATGTTTTTGGCAAAGGAGATATAAAGTTACTCAAACTTGATATCAACCCCCTTAGGTATGACCATTAAACTTATTTGGCTATGCCTCGCATGTTAATTATTTTCAAAGGCGAGGAAGGAGTGGCCTTGTTTCCCTACACAACAGATTGACCCCCTGCATGAGGATAACTCACTCTCAGTGTCAGTGGCACAAAAATCCTTGTATGAAAAATTACCTACCGCCCAGGAAACGGGACTTTTAACTGTGCCTGGATGGCAACTTGGACAGGACTCCTCCCAACCGAAGACAAAGTCCATCATGACAGAGGCATTCAGGCAGGTTATGCACAACATGAGGTTAATAGATCTATCAAAAGAGAGAAACCCAGCCCATATAACCATAATATGTCACTCAACCTCACATAACGCATTCAGTAGGCTAGATAGGATACTCACTACAGATGTCAGGCACTCAAGGATATGACCATAACTCATAAGGGATACTTATTCTCAGATCAATCCCCAGTTTTTTGTGAAATATTATGGGGTGGCGCCCCTCGCAGAATAGATATTGGAGGATGCCTGAAGAGGCACTGACAGATCAAGTAGGAAGGGAAACGCTATCAAAAACCTTGACCGATTATTTGAACCTGAACTGGGGCTCCATTATGCATAGGGCCACAGAGTGGGGGGCATAGAAGGCAGTGGTACAGGGTCCGTGCATGGGTTTAACATGTGGAGTCTGAAGATAGGTGCAACTGGAAATGCGCAGGGAAAAGTGCACCTGGCTTCCACACAAGCCAAGGACTTAACACATCCAGATTGACCAGGTAGAGGAGTGAAGAGTGTGCAGGCATATAGGAGACATCAGGGACAGATTCAACAAATGTAGTCTCAAACAATATAGACACCAATTACATCGGGAAGGAGATAAGCCGCGGAGACTTCCAGCGTGGATTTAACAAAAGGAGCATATGCCATCAATCATAAGTTGCGGCAGAAGGAAACACAGTAGCCACATGGGAGGAGATAGTTGCAGCTCTTAAATCACACCTACAGGGAGTATATACCGAAGGGAAAAGTGCACCTGGCTTCCACACTAGCCAAGGGCTTAAAATATCCAGATGACCAGGTAGGGGAGTTAAGAGTGTGCTGGCTTATAGGAGACATCAGGGACAGACTCAACAAACTTACTCTCAAATAATTTAGACACCCATTACATAGGGAAGAAGATAAGCCTGGGAGTCTCCTAGCATGGATTTAACAAAAGGAGCATCTGCCACCAATCATAAGTTAGGGCAGAAGGAAACACAGTAGCCACAAGGGAGGAGATAGAAGCAGCTCTTAAATCACACCTACAGGGAGTATATACCGCAAACCTCACCCCCAACAGAGACACCCAGTTTTTGGAGGGCCTATATATGCCGAAGTTACCAGATGCCGTAATAGAGGAATTGGAAGAAATTCATTTTTCAACTAATGATTGCATATTCACAGTACTTACTGTCACAGTGTGGGACTCAATAGCACAATAAATACACAGCAGATTTCCCCAGTGCACCAACCAGGATTCAAGTTAGTGATGCTCCATTTACACACATATCTGATACCTGTAGTTATCATACTGACTTTTCCTACCAAAACAACACATTTCCACACATTAGTTTCACTTGCATTAATTGTTTATTTAAGGTTTGTGCATTACATTACATTGCATTATGGTGTATCTAGTTACCTGTAGGTTAAAGACCAACTAAAAAGTAACTGAATATTTAATTTTTTAGTAACCTGCTAACTCACTGTCACTGACCCTGCTTTATTATACTCATTATCACAGTTCCCATGCTTTAATGTATATACTTCTCAGTCTGTTCAAATGCGTTTTCATTTATGAGCAGGGAAGACAGTACCGCCTGAATAACTAGTAGAAACAAAGCCTATAACCAAAGGAACACAAAAAGTAAGTGGGAACATCATATTCTTTGCTTTTAGCTTTGTATCTAGAGTCACTTGTGCTTGTTCTATGAGCTGGGCAACCCTGCTCCTAAAACATGCTGAACTTACTCCAAGACCAAAAAGTCCAGTCACAAAACAATGTTACTTGACTAGCAGCAATACCAAAGCAATGGAACTCGAGCAGCGTTATTTCTCTGCTGCTGTTTACCATGGGTCTGCAGGCCACAATGTAAGGTCTTCCATGCTGACATCGGCCCATGGGCCGTACATTGAGTACTGTTAGACCCGTGATCCCTGGTTGGCTGAGGTAGGTTCCTTAGGCCAAATAGTGACCCGCGGTTCCAAGTCAGGGTAAGGAAGGTCACCTTCTGAGATAGCCCCGCTCACCCCCTTGGTAGCTTGGCATGAGCAGCCAGGCTTATCTTCAAGGCAAATGTGTAAATATTTGCAACCACGCTCACAGCAACCCAATAGTGACACCACAAATAGACTCCACACGAGTTTTATAAAAACGAGTATAAACTTTATATAAAAAGATATACAATAAGACCACACAACATAAATCCAACTTATGCGTATTTGTAATATTCCTTCTGGCCGGTTGTTAGGCCAGCCAGCACTTGTAAGTTCATGGCGATATTAATGAGCACTTCTAAACAGTCTACTGTAATCCTAACACCATGTTATGCAGATCATAATGCTAGAATCAGGCACTTTTGCAATGTAACAATAATGCAAGGCGTACGCAACAATCAGGCACTTTGCAATGTAAAAATAATGCAATGCGTAACACAACAATCAGGTATGTTGAAATGTAGAAATAATGCAATGCGTAATACAACCACCAGATACGTCGTTATGCAGAAATAAGGCAATGCGTAATACACTAATCAGGTATTTCGTTATGCAGGAATAATGCAATGCGTAATACTCTAATCAGGTACTTCGTTATGCAGAAATGATGTAATGTGTAATACGACAATCAGGTACTCCGTTATGCAGAAATAGAGTAATCCGTAATACACACCGGCACCGATCATGGTGCCTTAGGCGGTCCCTCTGCCACTTGTGCTAACTCGCAGGTAGCCTCTGACAACAGTTGCCCCCCACACGGGTATGATATAACACAAAAAGTGCAGCTCCGCACTCCGGTGACGGCACTGCCACTCCCTTGGCAATACGGACTGCGATACGAGCCGAAGCAGCAGCTCAAGCTGCTGATATGAGAAAGAGGCCAAGAGCGTCTCCCTCCGAGCCCGCACCCCGCCCCAGGAGTCAACACACATTACCTGGAAGGCACATACTCACTCTCCTCTCCTCGTCCAACGACTTGGGCCTCCGATGCAATCTTTGGGACTTGGCAACGTGGGCTTGGGCCGGCGGCTCAGCTCCTCCGGGGTCGCCAGTCCGGGCCGCTACTGCTATGAAGATCTCAGGCTGCCACAGGGCAAACGCACACAGCGTCACTGAGTCTTCCTTGAGCTTCGGGTGCACGATCACCGGGCACTCCTCACAAAGGTCTCAGGCTGCACGATGTACACGCACGCAGCATGACTGAGACTCACTTTTACTCCGGGTGCACAAAAACAAAGCAATCCTCATGCAAGTCTCCCGCTGCGCAAAGCACACACACACAACATCATGGAGACTCACTTGGATTCCGAGTGCACAATAACAAGGCAATCCTCACGAAGGTCTCACAGGGCACAAAGTACAAGCACACCGCGTCGATGAGACTCACTTGGATTCTGGGTGCACGATAACAAGGCAATCCTCACGAAGGTCTCACGCTGCACAAAGCACACGAACACAGCATTGTGAGACTCACTTGGATTCCGGTGCACACAATAACTGGACAATCCTCACAAAAGGCTCAGGCTGCAAAAAGCACCCGCACACAGCGCCACTGATCCTCGCTTGGACTCCAGGTGCGCACGATCACAGGGCACTGCTTTCAAGGGTCTCAGGCTGTAATAAGCATGCGCACACAGCACCGCTGAGACTCTCCTGGAAACTATTGTGTTCCTGAGTTTCCGCAACAGGGAGCCAGCTCACCTCGGGCCCTTGGGGATAAGTTACTTCAGGACACAGCACACAGCAAAGTCCTTTCAAGCAGGGGGACACAGCACACAGCAAAGTCCCTTTAGCCTTTCCTTGGTTAAAACAGCAAACTGCAGTCCAGCCCCAGAACACAGGGTCAGTCCTATCCTTCAGTCTATTAATTTGTTTCTTCCTTGGCAAAGGTTCCTCTTGACCACAAAGTAGCTCCAGTCTTGTTCAATCTTGATCAAGCCATTCTCCAAAGTTTAGGGGCTTCAGCTCTCACAGTTATACCCCTCAACGGCTTTGAAGTCTTTGTGCTCAGGTGGCACTGACCCCTGTTCAAACCAGTTCTGGGAGCCTTCCTGCCAGTGACACCTTTTTCCTTTGATTAGTGGGGGTCTGGATTCTCAATCACTTAACAAGAGATGGGACAATTGTTTTATAGCAGCAACCCAGGCCTCTTCACCTCTAGGGGCTACTCCTCCCCATACACTCCCGATGCAGGTCAGCCTGTTGCTGTCTCACCGCCTCCCCTCAAGACATTCCCCAGATCCTATTGCTTTCAAATCCAGACAGTCAATCCACAACCAGGCAGAGACACACAGAAATGTTAGAGCACAAAAACCCAGCCACTTTTAAAAGAGTGGCTTATAAACACACAATGCAAAAACCACCTTCATAGAAAGATGTGTTATTACATTGTGAGTTCAGGCATACTAAACTTCATCTTTCCATCTTAAGCCTTTAGGAAGATAGGCTGGAAAACATATTACACAGCCTTCCCATTCTATCCTATGGGAAAGATGGCCTTTCCACAGTGAAAAATGAAATGGAGATTATTTCACTGTCTGGACATGGCACACACCTTAGTACATGTCCTACCTTTCCCATGCACTGCACCCTGCCCAGGGGGTACCATAGACCTACCATAGGGGTGTCTGATGTGCATAGAAAGGGAAGATAAAGGTCTGGCAAGTGAGTGCACTTGTCAGTACAACATGGCAGTTTAACAAACTGCGCGCAGGCCCTGCAATGGCAGGCCTGAGTTCCCTTTTTTAAGGATACTTGTGCAGGTGGCACAACGAGTGCTGCAGGCCCACTAGTAGCATTTGCATTACCAGCCCTGGCACACATAGTGCACTTTACTAGGGACTTTACTAGCAAGTCAAACATACCAATCATGACCAACCAATTACCATTACACTTTATACAGGGAACACTTGTACTTTGACACTGTTTAGCAGTGGCAAAGTGTCCAAAGCATCTAAGTTGGCAACACCATGTCAGAAAAAAGGTCTAGGGGGAAAGCAAAATGTTTAGGGAACTTTAGCCAAAAAGGGCCAAGTCCTACACAACCCCCTCCCAGCCAAAAGCCAGGGTGGACCAATCAACTATCTTGATGGACTTCCCTGCTTAGGGCGATAGAATACTGACTCAGGCCCACTACCACAGTTCTCTGCCTGTCTGACCCCAGGGGATTTTCTTGGTTACTCTCAGGGTGTCAGCAAAGTTCAGTCCAGGTGTAGTTGTCACTGGTCAGCAGGGATTCTTCACAGACATGTCCACTTCAACTTTTTTATGTTCCTAGAGCCACCCAGGGAAACTGCCTTGTTATCCCTGAAGATCATTATGTCCTTGGATTTCAAGTGGAAGGGGGGGCAATCTCATTAGTTCCTTCTCACACATCACAGATGCCAAGTGCAGCAGGTTCAGTCTGCCTGATATTCTTTCGCACGTCTAGCAATGTTCTGAGGACTGCTGGAGGAGGGTCAAGCTTTGTAGGGTTCATCATTCTATGACCCTTTATGACACTCATAGTTCCCCTCTGGTCAATGCAGTAAAGGTTTCCAGGCCCTAACCTACCTACATTTGCAGTAGGTCATGTTTGCTTTAATGCAAACAGGCCCAAAATGCCATATGTCAGGGCTTTCCCGGCAATACAAAGTCCTTGGCCCCAATACATTTGGGTTCTGAGGGCCAGGAGTATATTTGGGGAGTATACTATGGTAATTGTATTGTACTCTCACTTCTAAAACTAAACTCCAGTTTGAAGCAGGCAGTGCACCCACAACAAATCCAGAGACAGACTGGTGATATTCAAGATTTATCCTAGCACCTTGTTTGCTACATTTGAAGGGTGCAAAACTTATGCATGTGCTTCAGATAGATCTGCCATTCACTATTTGACGCTGGGAAGTCAATAGGATTGGCACAGCTCTCACTCCGCATATTCTGTTGAGCTCAGAGGAGTCATCTCTCCCTATTCAGGTCAACATGTTGCATGTTCCTAAGAAGAATTTCACACCTCATACATGTCTGAGCACTGACTAAGAGTAGCTGCAGAGCTATTACAAATTAGCCTTTGGAAAGCTCACTTTCTAAAAGATAATTTTCCTTAAAATATATTACATTTTATTAAAACTCTGACTTCACCCTTGAATTAGATTATTAGAAAGACTTGTTTAATAATTTTTTTTCGCAGATTCCTTTCTGAGTTAAAATTTCTAGTATTTGAATCTGTATGATGTTTTTCTACAAAGGATACCTGGGCCTACTACAGAGAAAATAGCTTTTTGGACTTGTCACTGTAGGGACGTTAACATTTATTTTCTACATGTTTAATTTTTAAAAACATGCACCCTACCTTGTGGGCTACATGGCCTACATAGGGGTTACTTACCAACATATAAAAGGGAATGTTACCCCTGTAAAAAGGATTGTTTCCATTATCATGCTAATGGATGGCACAATGAATGCTGTAGTCCATAGGTAACATTTAATTTTTCATGCCAAGGTGCATTTTAGCAGCATATTTTAGTGCATTATAGAAACATTAAATATGCCAATCAGGAATTAACCATTTTCTATATGCTTTCGGGGTCAAACACATACATGCAGAGTCTGAAAACCAACAATAACATTCACCAAAAAATGGGGGTGGACACGGGGGGCATTTTCTCAAAGGGTGCAACAAAGATACTGTACCACATGTGATTCCCTTCAATCAAACAATCAGACATTTGTAGAGTGCACCACACACCCACGATGGTCTCAAGGCGCTAAGGGGGTGGAGGGGGCGGAGCTGCTACTGCTCGAACAGCCAGGTCTTGAGAAGTCTCCTGAAGGTCAGCAGGTCCTGGGTCTGGCGCAGGTGGATGGGGAGGGTGTTCCATGTCTTGGCGGTGAGGAGGGAGAAGGATCTGCCACCGGTGGTCGTTCGGTGGATGCATGGAACGGTGGCGAGGGCGAGGTCAGCGGAGCGAAGCTGGTGGTTGGGGGTGTAGAAGGTGAGTTGTTTGTTGAGGTATGCTGGTCCGGCATGGTGGAGTGCTTTGTGAGCGTGGGTGAGGAGCTTGAAGGTGATCCTTTTGTTGACGGGGAGCCAGTGCAGATCCCTCAGGTGGGCAATGATGTGGCTGTGGCGGGGGATGTCGAGGATGAGGCGTGCAGAGGCGTTCTGTCTGCGTTGAAGTCTTTTCTGGAGTTTGGCTGTGATTCCCGCGTAGAGGGTGTTGCTGTAGTGCAGCCTGCTGGTGACGAGGGCCTGGGTGACCATACTTCTGATTCCGGTGGGGATTCATTTGTAGATTTTGGAAGCATGCGGAGGTTGTTGAAGCAGGAGGAGGAGACGGCGTTGACTAGCTGGGTCAATAACAGTGCTGAGTACAGGATGAACCCCAGGTTGCGTGTGTGGTCCGTGGGTGTCGGCGCAGCTCCCAGCGAGGCTGGCCACCAGGAGTCGTCCCATGCGGAGGGGATGGAGCCGAGCATGAGGGCCTCTGTCTTGTCCGAGTTTAGTTTCAGGCGACTGTTCTTCATCCATTCGACGACGGCCTTCATTCCTTCGTGGAAGTTGGTTTTGGCGGTGGCGGGGTCCTTGGTGAAGGAGAATATCAGCTGAGTATTGTCGGCGGATGAGACAATGTTGAGGTCGTGTGATCGGACGATGTTGGCGAGTGGTGTCATGTAGATGTTGAAGAGGGTCGGGCTGAGTGATGATCCTTTGGGTATGCCGCAGGTGATCTTGGTGGCTTCGGATCGGAATGGGGGGAGGCGGACTCTTTGGGTTCTTTGCATGAGGAAGGAGGTGATCCAGTCCGGGGCTTTGTCATGGATTCCTGCATTGTTGAGGCGTGTGCGTAGGTTGTGGTGGCAGACCTGAGTGAGGAGTGAGTCCCATATCAAACTCAGTAACCCTTAAATGTAGAAGCTAAGTACAATATAAAGGCCATAGTAGATAATCACAAGATCAAGGAGTGATAGTGACTTGTCATTCTATTGTGAACACACCTCTTTTTCTGGCATTAAAATCTGATCATTCATAAAGATTAGTTTTACATTATATAAATGTAAGTGTAAACACACAAGCACATATGTGGTACAAAACACTCACTGCACTGATGACAAACCTGGTTAGATTTTTTTTTAAACGACATTAGGTATTTCCAATGCATTCTTTAGCCAATGTATAGTGCCTGAACCCCAGTATCTACCAGCTTTTTTGTTTGGAGGTTTCAATATGCATGTAACAGATTACCTATGGTGTATAAGATTATCCCTAGGCTCATTGCAGCAAGAATAATGGAGATCCTATATGAAGATCCAGAGGCGTTATACTTTGATGACATATACATTACAGATAATGACTTGTCTGAACATCTTCATAGACTGGATAGAATAGTGATACTAGTGACCTGCTATGGGCATAAAATGAATTTAAAAAAATGTAAAGTTGCAGATCTTAATGTGATCTTTCTTGGATACGAATTATCCAGTGAGAGTAATGGATTGTCACCTTGCTTCGTGCAGAAGTGTGCACCTTTACAACCTCGAAATACTTCGAGAAAGTTACATGCCTTCATGGGGTTTTTGAACCTTGGAAGGGCTTCCAAACCAAATAATGTAGAACAACTTAAGCCTGTGTAGGGATTAATCAGTCCTTTCGGTTTCTGAAAAAAAGTTGGATGAAAACACATACAGCTATTGTTATGTTCCATATAGGTACCCTAATATAGGCTCAGGTAGTCACCTAACCCTTCACCTATATTCTCCCTAGCATTGCACTACATAACGATTCTTAGTACTGACCTTTTACCCAGTTACGGTGATGTCCAAAGATGACATGGGGTATCTCCGAAAAGCTTAAGCCTCATTCATTATGAATGAGAATTCTTGGTATCACAGCAGGACAGTAAGCTTACCATCTCCTGCATAAAAACTATGTATAAGGGTCATTCCTTCCGTCACCCCAGTCCGACATGACACAGCAAGGTATATCCCCAGGGGTATATATACATCATCTCTTGCTGAGATAGTCAGAGGAGAAAAGGACTTCCATGCCGACACACAGACGCGAGGCGCTGAGGCTCCTACACGCAGACACTCCAGCTCGCAGTGGTCAGACATCCCTTGCGGGGTGTCCTTCTCAAGACCATGACAGGGTCCCACAGTCTCTCACTTCAGTTAATGGGTTTGACTTTATCCTAGAGGGATTCTTGGCTTTACACCCACATATATGCTAGGTACACTTAGGTATATCTAGTTAGAGACGCATCGTAGGAGTACGCATTTATTACTGTCATGTACTTTATGTACTTGCCTGTATTCATTGTTTTAGCACAATGGTAGAAATCTACCATCCTTTTACTCTGTTAGTGCTTATAATCATTTATATCTGTTACTGTCTAATGGTTGTTTCAGCACACCTATGTTACACTAGATTGACGCTGGTTCAATAAATGCTGATTGAGAAATGTCCCCACTGTTTATTCTGTGTATCTCTCTGAGATGAAGTGAGCACGAGCGACTAAGCAAAAAGCAGTCCACTGTTTCCACGATCCCGAGGGATCAGGGTTGTCATGTTGGATAGTTGCCAAGAACTATTCTCTCCTTGGTAAGAGGAGTTTCTAGTGGCACTGTGAGCTAGCTGGTATACAGGCTGACATATCCGGTAGGGGTGTCCAGAATTAGTAGACTACAATCCTACAGTATATGTCTAAATGTGCAGATCCTGTATAGGTTTATAGGAACTGCACAACATCATCTTACATTTATTGCAAGCAGAGCTGTTAGATACTAAATAATTACAGATCCGGGACTACAAGATCACTACAATAATTAGGGTTGTTCCTCACACTTCAGGCAACACACACATACTTTACAATGAGGGATAGGTGACCCCAACATAGCATATGAATCACATTTGTACTCCAAGACCGAGGAGCATTTCTCTACTATTGATAAAATCCTCATGGCTGTTCAGAAAACAATAATCATAGTTTTCCCCAGACCCATAGGGGAAGCAGCTAGTATTCTCACTTTACACCTTTGTTGGGTACAGTGAGACGCATCTTTAAATGCTACTGATGTCAAATTTGAATGTTAAATTATGCTATGCATGCTTGAGGAGTGCACTATCACTTGGGAGGGTATCCAGGGGCTGAGCAGAATCGAGTCTAGCCACACCTAGGACCAGTAGCACTACTCAAAAAGGCAGGTCTTCAGCTTCTTGCAGAATTCAAGAAGTGAGTAGGAGGCTGTTATGTGTACGGCAGGTCATTCCGAGCCTTAGGAGCGATGTAGGAGAATGCTTGACCACTAGATCTGACCTTCTGTATACGTGGAATGTGTGCAAGTAGGAATCCGGAAAAGCAGCGGTGTCTGGAAGGTTTGTGAAAGCAGATGTGATTCTTGAGGTATGCGGGCCCAAGTTATTTAGTGCCATGAAAGTGTAGGTGAGGAGTTTGTGAACTGGGAGCCTGTGGAGCTCCTTCAGGTGTGATGTGATGTGAGTGTGGAGTGGGAGTTTCAGGGTGATTGTAGCTGCTGAGTTTTCAATAGTCTGCAGCCTTCTGGTGAATTTTTGTTGATCCCAACATAGATGGTGTTCCTGTAGTTCAGCTCGCTTATGACAGAGGAGAGCATGAAGGCTTTATGGGTGTTGATTGGGGGAGCCATTTGAAAATGTTAATATGATCCTACACTTAGGACTCAAGCGTTTCTACAGATTTGCCTTCCCATGACTCCCATTCGGAGTTCAGGCTATCACAATGGAACAATCTTGCATTCTATAATGCTCTGTAAATCAGGCTCACCCATTGATCCTTGTCCCCCATCAGTTTTTAAGAAATCGATTGGGGTCATCAACCCGGTGCACAACTACATTTTAAGTCCGTCTTTACAGCTGGCTTCTGTGCCAGATAACTGGATGTGCCAGATAATTGGATGTTGCCTCTAGTACAACCACTGTTGAAGAAAGTCAATGCCGATCCTGAAATCTTGCCCAATTTTCGGCCCATTTCTTTGCTTCCAGTGCCAGCTAAAACTCTGGAAAAGTTAATCAGTGCCCAACTTGTTGAATTCCCTGAACCGCATAATCTTCTTCACCCTTCATCCAATGTTTCATGTTTCATTGATCAAACTAGTTATTAAAGGAACTTGTCTCTCATCTCCACCTCCACCAATTCAATTAGGAAGCCATCCAGAGTATATGGTAAATGCTATCTATTATTCCAAAAGAGTCAGGGAATGACTTTATTATCTCATAGACTGGAAATGTTCTTGTCCAGAGAACAAGTCGTAGGTCATGGGAGCCTTGCGGGCACATCCATGCAGCTGTATTGGTATGCCAATTCCACACTAAGAACCCAGGAGTATGGTCCTCGGTGGGGAGTACTATCATTACTGTCCTGCTTTAAGAGGGTTCTGGGACCTGGCACATGTGAGTAGTGAAGCAGGAGAACATGAGTGTGAAGCCTTGTGATTGGATGTGCCCGGCTAGAAACACACACTTGCAGAATCTGATTTTAAAAACAAGACCAGTCTTACAAGTCTTTGACATCTTGCGAGAATGCTGGACAACTTGGGTGTGGTTTACTATTTAAATCTCATTCTTCTGCTGACTCGTCGATTGTTATTTGAGACACTGACCACAGCACTAGCATCTTGGGTCTTGAGTTTCAGCCACTCGTTTTCAGCTGGAAATCTCCAGTCCAGTCCTTGCTCACTGCTCAATGGTGACTTGCAACAAAAAAAAACTGAAA
This sequence comes from Triturus cristatus, assembly GCF_964204655.1. NCBI lineage: Eukaryota > Metazoa > Chordata > Amphibia > Caudata > Salamandridae > Triturus > Triturus cristatus. The sequence goes on along the minus strand of NC_140591.1, from coordinate 210,665,747 downwards.
AACATCAACAAAGCAGCAAGCCATCTGATCATGAAAGTACAGTAAGAAGCGAGTATACTGCAAAGAAAAACATTGACCTTGCATTTAATCAGGACTATGGGGTGCAGACCCATGTCTTCTGAAAAGACTTGTATGAAAAAAGAACCCAAAGACTTAATGCACAGTTATATATTACGTGTTAGGTTTTGCAGTGCTAAGACAATAGACTATTACAAGTGCAGAGACAAATGGATATTCTGGAACCCTTAGGATTTTAAGGGTTTTGGTGGATAAGAATTTCGAGGTCAAAAAGACTGTTATTGTAATCAATGTTGTGTGATTGTAACATATGTTAAAAGGAAAGATAGCAAACAATCGTAATTTAAAGGAAAAGATATTATGTAAAGCAGGAAATTAGAAGATGTATGTGTGTACTAAATAAACTGAAAAGAAGTGATGTATTTGTATTAACACTCTTATGCAATGTTGAATAGGTCCATACTACTGTCCAGGAATACTACCACACTCATTAAACCATCTGTGGGGAAGAAGGTCAAGATAATAGGAGGGAGGGCAACTGATTTGAAAGCATTTAGAAAATGGTTGCATAGAAATTTATTAGCATTAGCTAACTACTTCTTTTCCATATCCAGCTGAACTAGAGAGAGGCATTGAAGCTGAAGCACGAACAGGAAAATACCAGTGATTAAGAACGATCACATGTACAAAGCAAGGCTGAACAGTCCTAAAATGATCATCAACTGGTATTCGCTCTCTCCTCATCCCGTTCCTCTTTACCTCGGTGGACTGGCATGGTCTTTTTTACCAATACTGTTCTGAGACCTTGTGTGTTTGGTGTGCAAGCTGGCTACCAACTTCTGCAAACCATCTAACTCCTACGAGAACAAGCACACCAAGTTACTATACTCAGCGTCATTGCAGGTTGTGTACGCATTGGGAAGCACTCTTTAAGCAGCCACACCCAATTGCCAATGTAAGTACAATATGAGAAAGAAGCTCTCCTGTGGGTTGACCCAAAATATGAATGGCACTTTCTCCAAGCAATGGGTTAAGGGGTCTGGCAAAAATTGAACAATTGGCTGAAAGGGGCTGAATAACGATACACCACTCATGAGGCATTGGGAGAACTGATTAGGGAATCAGCAGCCCCAAAACCGAGTTTGTATTGGCAAGAAAGGCTGGAGGTTGATGAATTCTATAGAGATCCCTAAATTCACTGTTGAGTGATACTACCTTACAGACAAAGTGAAAGTTTCAGTGGGGGACGGGAGTACCTGCTTGTGCCAAATGTCCTGGGCTATTTACCAATAAGCACAGCAACTTTGGATGAGCAGTGACAGGATCGAACAAGTACCAAGTTAGGTACCCACTTGGTTTTAGCAATTAATATTGACACATGAGAGATATCCTGTTGTCTTGAAGAAGGTGGTCGGTATTGGCTTCAAACTACCGAAACTTGTCGATGCATCCATAATGCTTAAATCTGTGGAACAAAGGGAATATTAGAGAAGAACTGTTTCTGGATCCTATGCCTGTATTTGATTATTTGTACTATTTAGAATTTTATGAAGACAGAGTGTGTTGTCTTGTATTCTCTCTGTTTAACTATGCTTCTTATATGATATTGTGATATTTGGAACTTTTTATGGAAGCATTTTATGCAAAAGTCATCTTTTTATGAAGTTATTTAAAAAACAAAATGTGTGTTTTACCATACATATGAAGGATTAGGTTAAATTATATGTACAATGTCTATTGAAACAATATTTTATTCTATTGATCATATGATTGATGTAGTAAAATTATATGTACTATGTCTATTGAAACAATATTTTATTCTATTAATCATATGATTTGTGTAGTAAGCATTGTGGTACGTTACCCAGGCTGGGGATCGTGCATATGAGTTATGGATAAATGAGCGAATGCATGTATAATGGAATGATAAGGATTAAGTTAATGTGGTGATTTCATTACATCAGAGGAAAAACCTTGTTACCTTACAGTTAGATAAGGAGCCCTGTCCCTTTTATTTGAGGGGCCCCTCACATCTCAATTTCCTGAAATGGGCTGATCCAAACGCCCTCTTTGAATTTCTGTCTGTAGATGATATAAAATCTGGCAAATAGCAAAATTAGTCTCAAATCAGGCTCAAAAAGAGACAAGAAATCAGGGGACATATCATGAATAATGTACACTGGGGCAAAACAAATAAATATTAATAGCTGTTTACCATAATCCCAGCTAGCAACAACTTCATAAAGAATTCACTAATTGATAAAAAATGTAACACGCACATCTGTGCTCTATACAATGGTGTGTATGTCCCCAAAGTGATGATTAGGCATATAGATCACAGAAAAACTACTGTCCAGTACACTGCAGCTGTGCAAATGGAGGTGAACACTTTTTAGGTTGAGCTATAGCGGCGGCGCTCATGTGCTGCTCGCTCTGCGAGGCATGCAATAGTAGAGTATTGGAGACAAGCTGCCCTCACTCTCCACCCATATTTTTCATTTGCTTCTGTCTTTGTCCTTCATAAATTCTGTCTTCTGATTGATTTTGAGGCTTGTTAGTTGCCTTATTATGGTCATGTCTTCATTTGTACCCTCCCATGGCTATTGGCTCTCCCGCCCGCACTCCTGTTGCCGGTGCCATCATCCCCCTACCCCTCACTCCTGTTGTGCATGCCTTCTCGCACCCCTGCAACCCCTCCAGACTCCTGCTGTCCGTGCCTTCTCGCCCCCCTGCTCCCGCCGCCCGCACCCCCGTTTGCAGTGCAGTAGGTCTCCTGTAAATGCGAGTCCTATTGCATTGCAAATGCTTGTTTAAAGCCATAGCTGTAGCGGCTTGAAAGATATTTGGGTGCCCTTCACTGTCTGCCAAGTAGCCGCATTTTTCAAGAAACTTCTAACTGCCTAGCAAAAGGTTTATCGCACGTAGGTCACAGTGATCATAAGACCATTGGGTGTTTAAGGGTTTACTGACCTCTTGAACACTGACGCTATTAAAACTGTCATTGGAATGTACTTTTGTTTTCTGCCGAGAGCAAAAGGCGCTTGATTTCACAGAGTTGTCAGCTCTGGTGATGCACGGAGCACGACCTTCATCAAACATAACACTTGATGCACAGACCAGTCAATATAGTTTAACCAAATTCAAGACATTGCCAAAATTAAATGTAACTGTCAAAAATACATGTGCAGAGTTACTTATTTGAAATCTTTTGACTGCTCCTATTTTTTTAAAACTATGTCGCACCTGTGTATGTAATAAATTTGAGCATGGCTGTCTGTCACGAGAATGCAGCTCTACCCACGTGGCCTTTCTTTGGAAGTAGTCTTTTATGGCTGATGAATGTAATGCAAAGCAAAACGCAGCCAAAGCAATGTGGAGCATGCATATGGTTAAGCTCCTCATTTAAATTCGGTTTAATTAGCTAAGTACTGTTACCCGTCATGTGATTTTTCAGTTGAGAAACATATTTTCTGGTGAGGCCATACAGAAGTTTTTGATTTCTAAAGTCAAATTCTTTGAGCAAAGGGCCAGTTTGCCCTCTTAAAAACTTGAGGCCGTTTGGCAGGATGCTTAATAACATTCTATGGTGGATGCTCACCTTTACTGGCTTTTTTTTTTAAATTAAGTGACCCCCAGAGCAATATGTTGGAGAACACGCCAGACTTTGCCATTAGTGGTCTCTTCCATTCGCCATATATTCAATTTAACCCATTTCAGGTTGCTCGGTGTTGTGACAGAGAGCATCTGCTCTCCTAAAAGAGGCCCTGTCCTTAATTGAAGACTTGAAGTTGCAGAGCTGTGGCTTCCACAAAAATTCACAAGCAATGTTTGGTTATTCCGAATTCTAGCAGGGTTGAGCAAACCATACACATTCTCACAACACTTACATTGCTTAATCTACGCCTTTTCTGGTACAGCCAACTTGGGTTGTTTAAGAGCACAGGAGATCAAAACGCAAACCCAGTAATCTGTTTTAAAAAGATGACTTCCTACTTCTTTCCTCTTCTGATTCATCCTGAGTGCACCTTTCCAGAGTATGTTACTAAAGGCCATGATGGCTTAAACTTGCTTCAGTCAACCACCAGTGTTTAAAGTGAATTTTTAAGTATGTAGAAAACAAGAACAATACTACCCCTTTACCACTGTCAGAAATAAACAATGTCGAAGGGCGCGCACCACGACCCAAGATGACCACCTGAGATCGTAGCTCCGCACCGCCCGGATATCACAACTGCAATTACAGAGGTAATTTTGCCGTTTTGAATGAAATGAGGGCATTTTATTAAATCGGAACCTCTTCTGCAAAGGAGAATGCTGTTTCCTCTTATCATGCTCCAGGAATAAGGCTTGTTTTTCTCTCAGGTGACTCTTTACTCCTGACGGCCACCATTTTGTATTTTTGCCATTTTGCTATTCTCTTCACACTTGCGCTGCAATGTCCCTGGAATTGCTAATTGTTCCTCCTTGTTGCTTCTCACGCCATACTACTTTGGTCTAATGCTCATTCTTTTGCTGTGAGGTCCAGAATTACATTGCAAATATTGTCCTGCTGTGGAATATTTGTATTAATTCATCGCTGTGCTATTTTGGGGAACAGGTTTTCTTGATGGTACCCTGACACATTCTTTTTTCGACGATTTCCTCAGCTTACGTCACCTTTTTTCTTCGGTGGATTGAACCGGCTGCTTTGTGGTGGATTTGCTGAGTCTATGTGGTAATTTACCTGTCTCTTCTGAAGCGCCTCTAAAAATAGATTCTTCCCTGGACTCTTTGTACTCTGTTTAATGGGTAGAAGCAAATACCTACTCCAATCCACTAAGAAACAGAATTCCAACGACACGTCAACTGGCACCACTATCTTTACAGCACCTTCCTCCACCTCACAACCTTCTAAGGTCTTGACGCAAGAGGCTTCCCCCGTTACCACACCTTTATTGACCATGGCAACTAAATCTCAATCTCCTTCAAATACTGGCAAGAGGCTCAAACATGACCCTCCCTCCCCTCTTAAAGCTGTCCCCGGTTTCTCTGGATGTTGTTTTGGAAGAAATCTGCACCCTCAGACCTTTCATTGAGGAAACAAACTCTCGTCTACAAACCATGGATAACAAGTGGTTCTCTATGGAATCCCACCTTAATGTGGTGGAACAGCAACTCGATGAGGTACAAGTCTCTTCTTCCAGAATTTCCTCTTTTGGAGAAAGAAGTTCTACAACTGAGAAGGTCGACCGAGGATCTTGAAAATAGAAACCGTCGCAATAATCTGTGGATTTATGGACTTCCTGAAGGCCTTTGAAGGGGAGGATCCTGTTGCGTACTTCACCTCCTTTCTCCCACAGTTTTTGGATCTCCCCTGCTCGACCAAATTAAATATACAACGTGCTCATAGACTGGGCCCTTGTGTATCTTCATCGGCTGCTCCTTCTAAACCCCGTGGAGTGATCATCTTGTTTTTACAATTCACAGATCTTCTACAAGTCCTTAGTGCAGCTAAAGCTAAAAAGCAATTGATGTGGCTCGTCACCAAAGTATTTATTTCTCAAGATGTCTCCTCGGCCACCGCCAAACGGCGTAAAGAATTCCTGGACCTTCATCCGGCTCTTCGATCCTTGGGTGCACGTTATGGATCATTCCACCCGTGTCTGTTTAAAGTCACCTTCTTGAAAAAGACTTCTACTTTTGAAGATCCGGCTGATCTTAGAAGATTCATTCATTCCCATTCGACTACTTCAATGGAGATTGCTGGCCCTCCTTCTAAGCCTTGACTCTAACGGTCTTCTATGGCACTTTTCATTGAATATAGTATAGTAATGTTATGCTATTTATTTCCATTGTTCTTGCTGTTCTCACCTGCATAACTTTGTTTTCCTTTACAGGTTCTTTGAAAATCATTGTGTTCCCTGTTATGTTTTCCGCTGTTGTTTCTGTCCAATTGAAGTCCTGGTGTGGTGTGTTGCCCGTTGTTGGGAGCGCTGTTTTTTCGTTGTCCCTTGCCGCCTCTCATCCTTCCCTTTGTTACCCGTAAGGCACATACCACAGTCGTCATTTTTAGGTCGTCAGTATGCGGGGAAGCTCCGCCCACTTTTCGGCCATAAATTTGATTGGCTGCAATGCTAAATTGTGCATTTTGATTGGTTTGTGCCTTCTTAGTCCCGCCTCCTGACTGCCATGGTATCATGTTTCCCCTTCCGAGGCTATCAGCCCCTTTACTTGTAAAACCGTTTTGTTTCCCTGTCTCTCCCCGTTCCCTCCCGCAGTCCGTAACTTATTGCACCACAACCACCCCCTCACCCTCTCCCATTCGTGCCTTCACCCATGCCGGCACTTCCATTTAAAATGCAATAGGCCTTGGGTACATACGAGTCCTATTGCATTTTCAATGCTTGTTTGCTGTCTGATTGGTGGGTGAATTCGCACTCTTTGTGTCTCATGCGCGTTATGCCTGACATCATACGCATGCGCAACAAAACAGTGGCGTTCCAAATTCACAGCGGTAGGCATTCACTCTCACCCTTCACATACCCTCTAACACCCATGCAGTCTCTCAGACATGCACACAAGCCATGCTCATAAGGTTGGCAGTGTAATGAGCTTGTACACCCGTCTCGCATCTCCGAGGTCCTAAAATTTAAGTGGGAGGGAGTGGAGAGTGGCCATGATGTCCAGCGGACACTCATCGGGTTTCAACATTGCAAGAATGGGAATTTAGTGTCGTATTTAACCTTTGCAGCGGATTACAGAGGCGCCGCTCCCGCCGGCACTGTCTTCGAGCGGCCACCACCGCACGTGGAACACACTTATGGGCAGTCGAGAGGTGCTGAGGTGAGCCTTTGGTGTGGTAGGGTCAGACTATGACTTCACGGTGTCTGTCGGGACATTGGGGCTTGTCTGCATGTGCTGGGAGGTGTGGTGGTATTAAGGTGGGTGGCATAGAGTTTGAATTATGGGCTCTGGTGTGTGAAGGTGTGATGCTGTTGGGCACAGCATATGGTGTTTCGGTGTCTAATGTGTAGTACGCAATACGGACGATGTGTGTGATATACCTGTAAATATGGCATGCCTATTTGGCAGATGCTGTGCTATGGGGGTGTGCTCTAAAGCGTTTGCAGAGGGTTTTTAAATTGTGACAAGGCTGTGGTACAAAGATGTTGGGTGTGTGAGGGGATAAGGTGTGCTGTGTACACACAGTGGCTACCGTCTAGACGCTCGGGGCACCCAACAATGTACTGCAACTCTGTAAGAGCTGCACCCCTCTGTGCGCTGCCCCTCTGTGCACTGCCCCCCTGCTCTACACACAGCAGCTGGTGATCTAGAGGCTGCATTGTTGTCTACGCACTTTACATACTGCACCTCTCAGGTGTGGGCACGGAGCCTGTGGAGGTTTCTCCCCTTTACGTATTGCACATTATTTCTGTGCACAAAGCTGCAGGCCATCCAGGTGCCAAGCTGCCGTGATCCCAGAGCGAGGTAAGGCTGGTGTGTGCAGGTACTACTGCCCTCTATGGGACCCGGCGTCCCCGCTATTGAACACGCGGGTGCAAGGTGCCACACCTGGACACCTCGTAAATTGTGCACAAACACTGTGTGTGCACCAGAGAAGGGTGTGAATGGGATGGGTGTGGTTAGGGAGCTGCTAGCGGGCACTCAATCCGTAATAATGACTCTATATCTGGTTTTTCTTATGGTGACCAACACTTAAAACTTTCTGCTTACGCGGATGACATCCTACTTTTTATTTCTGCTCCCGAAGTCTCTATTACCCCTGTACTACATGAATTCACTTCCTTTTCCCTTGTCTCTCGACATAAAATCAATTCAGATAAAACAGAAATTCTCCCTCTCACTAAATTTTGTCTTCCACATTCCTTTTTCTCCACTGGTTTTGCATGGAGTGGTTCTAAAATCAAATATTTAGGTGCGTGGTTCTCCTACTCCATTGCCTCTTCCATTAAATTAAATATGTCTGCGGTTGTGTCTCGGATTGATAAAATGCTTTCCTCTTGGAATCCTCTCTTTCTTTCGTGGTGGGGTCGGCAAGACTCAATTAAGATGATGACTACCCCGATTTTGATTTATGCTCTTTCCATGTTTCCCGTTCATATTCCTGCCTGTCATTTTAAGCGAATTGATTCTTGTCTCTCTAACTTTCTCTGGAAGAACAAAAGAGCCAGGATTTCTTTATCTTCTCTTCGTAAGACAAGATCTAACGGGGTGTAAACTTTCCTGATTTTCGTCTTTATCATAAATCATTTTGCCTGCGCCAGGCCTCAAAATGTCTCCTTTCTGAACCTTCCCTTTCACTCCCCTTTGGCTTTCCATTGAACGATCCTTATTATTATCCTTCTCTTTAAAGGAAGTACCAGCCTTTTCTGCCAAAACCCCCTTTACCTCTCTCCCCCTGTTTAAACATACTTGTTCCCTATTGAAGCCTTTGACTCGACCAAAGTCTATTTCTAGACATTCCTTTTTAGATTCTCCTATTTGGCATAATTCCCTTATCACTATCAATAACAGAACCATTTTTTGGAAATCCTGGAGATTAAAGGGTATAATTTGGGGTAAAAACCTTTTTGATGGCCTGTCTCCAAGCTCCTTTCCCCAATTTCTAGCTACATTTCATTGTCCTCGCTCCTTCTTACAGAAATTCACTATTATAATGGCAGTTATTCTTGATACTTTCTATTCCCTTCCATCTTCCCCTCTTCCCTCTGCTCAAAATTCTCTTCAGAAGATTCTTCTCTTGTCACCCAAATCTTCTCTTATCTATAAACCCTTCTTAGCTCCTAATCCAGAACGTATTAAATCTAAATTGGAACTTTCATGGGAATCTGACCGGGGATGTGAATGGCCTATCATCTTCTGGGACAAACTTTGGTCCCGTTCTCTGAAAATCTCTCATTCTGCTTCTCTCACTCAATCTATGTTCTTCCTTTACCTAGAATTTATCTTACCCCTACCTCTATCGCTAAATTTTCCCATTCTACTGATACAAACTGTTGGACCTGTGGTTCTTCTAATGCTGATTTTCTACACCTTCTCTTCCTCTGCCCTTCGGTTTCTAATTTTTGGGGGAAAGTTTGTTCCTTTCTCGCCTGTTTAATATTTACATTCCTTATTCCATTGCTCTCCTTTTGTCTGGGAGTCTATCCGATTCCCTAAATCTTCTCTCACACAAACATGGTCTCTTTGACCTTATGCTTGCTTTAGCTTTCCAACACATTACTCTCAACTGGAAAACACTTACAAAACTTTCTATCAAACATTGGTGGAATAGTCTTTTCCATTTTCATCGACTTGATATTGCTTTTGCCTCCTCCTGCAGGCCAATGGTATATAGAGATCTCTTTTGGTTACCTCTTACTACTTATTTAGACAGTCTAGCGTTAATAGATAACTCTTGTTTAAATGCTGAAAACTTTAAACCTCCTTGAATGACTATATTCTCTGTTCTTTGCTTTTTACCCTTATTGGCTTATTGTATATATTAATTTGATTAGGATTATCTCTCACAGTCCTTTGTAAATATGCATTTTCTTAGTTTATCAATTTGCAAAAGTTTCCACTTCCCTTCCTTCTTTTTCTCTCCTCCCTTCCCCCTCCCTCCCCTTATATCCTTCAAAATTTAAACAGCTTCCTCTTTTGTTTTTTGTACTAGCTAGTCTCTCGTTATGTTTCTATTTCAGTATGCTTTACTTTGTATTGCTGGTCTTCTGTATTCCTTTATTATTCAAATAAAGCTTTTTAAACTCAAAGAAATAAACAATGTCCCTTGGATTTACCTAACCATCGCTGACTTTTGGTTAAGATTCATTTATTTTGAAATGAGGATGTTATGACATCTCATTGAAGCCTCTAGCCTATGCTTCCCTGCCTTGACCCTGGTCACTTGCCCTCCCACTTCCTTGTCTAATCCATATCTTTGCAAATCTCCTTTTTTACTCACATTTCCCTTGGCCACCTGGATAGTTTTGTGTCGCTTTATTCATTTTTTTATTTAACTGATTTTTATATAGCGCTAACTTGACCTGAAGGTATCGGGTATCAGAGCGCTTTACATAGAACCAATTGCATTACATGAGGACACATCCGGCATGTGGAGATTAAGTGATTTGCCCAGAATCACAGGATGTTAAGCGCCATTGCCGAGACTCGAACCCGGTTCCAGATTCGAGGTCGACTGCCCTAGCCATTAGGCCAACTCATCTACCCAATTACCTTGAATTCCAGACCTATCTTCCTCTTGCCCCTCATTGTTCGCATCTTTTCTGGTGTTTGACTTTCTCTTTCTGTGATTCTTTTACCTTCGGTTTCCTTTCTTTTATGTCATTACTCCCACATGGCATCTTCCCTTTCATCTCTGCTACCACTTCATGTCTCCTTGCCTGTTCTCCCTTACACTCTCATCACGCTCGCCGTTTCACCCTCTTCCATCTACCCCAGAGAGAGGGGTATAGGATACAGGGATTGGGCAAAGACAAGATCCTTTTTAGGTCAAGCCTGCAGGCAGCATGCATGTTCTGTGGCTATGGCAATGCTCTATTGAATTTAACAAAAAAACTCACATGGGGAGTTTAGCCCACCCACATTCACAATTGGTTAAGAGTATAATCACTCTCCCTTGTTGCCTTCTAATTCGTCAGCAGTCGTGATGCATCACTTCCTGTGGCTTGTATGGAGTACCACTCAACTACTGAATAAACTTAATTAGTGTCCCGCCTCTGCAAGCGCTGTGATTTACGTACTATTTCTACTTTCTTTGCCGCGCATTGCAGCGCTACATTGGTCCTCAGCTGGAGAGGGCAGACTGCAGGCTTTGTGTTAAAAAGACAACATTTGCACTTGTCTGCCAGTGCCAATCAACATCAGTTGTCAGCGTTGGCGAAACGTCTTCCCCAGACCACGGAAGCAGAGCAGCACATACCATGATAACAAACTCTCCATCGTCCACAATCACCCACCCACAAGTCTACAATATTGTACCTCCCCCATCCTTCTCTGACAATCTGCCTTAACAGCCCCAAAATCATTCACAAATTAACTCGTATTTTTTTAACACTGAAAATGTGCTTTACTGACCTAAGCAGCGGATCAGCAGATTGACCTTTTAACTTATGACCATAGTAATGGACTTAACCAAAAGCACACAGGTAAGTGGGGAGTGGGAGGGAAGGGAGCTGAAAATATTTTATGTTTGGGATTCCAGTGTTTCATAGTGCAACTCAACAAGGGTGTGTGTGCTGCACAGAGAGGGTAACTTGTGGCACGTTTTCCGTCATATGGTTCGGTGCGAAAATAACTTTTTAGCAGCTTCCTACTTGAAAGCTAATTAGCTAGGGCCGGCCCCGGGTACTTAGTCTGACAGCTCTGCAGCAATAAGCATCTCCAAGGCAATAGTTCTTGCAATGAAGAAAAACCTACAAAAAAACATAAAACCGGTTTTGAATCCTATTCTGCAAATCCGCCCCAGCTCAAACAGCGCTCAGCACTAACAGGATTTATACTAATTCTTTGTCATTCTCAGACTATGGATTTGTCCTTATGCCTAATGGCTGAGTTTAAAAGCAGACACTCTGGGTCACTTTTGTGAGAGAAGTTTATTATGTGTTTTTCCTGCTTGAAATAATCCGCTCACCCCGCCTCAACCCACTTGGAACTCTGTGGACTTAAAAATGCTGGTTGTTAATGCACTTGCTGCAGTGGATGGATGCTTTCTCTGCTTTTAACTTGCAAAGTAGCATACATTGCTAATGCACATGCTGCAAAGCACAACCTGCAACATGGAGATCACAAATGTGTGTTTTATATAGCTAGCTCAATGGGCCACTGCTTTTATCCCAGAGATCCTTTCTTTAGTACAGATAACCCCAACAACTGCATTACTTTTAAATCCTGTCTTCGTGGTTCTCTAGGTCAAGCACTCTTAACATATAATGCCTACCAGTTCCGATGATATGAGACTCCGACACCTTGTAGCCAACACTGATAGCATGAATAGCAAGAAACTGAATAATAAATAAAGTAGTAAGTGCTATATAAATAGTAATTAGTTTAATTACTCCTACTAATATTCTGACATCCTTACAGTGCATGTATATCTCTTGCATACAGCGGTTCAACAAAGTCCAAATGGGCCTTCAAATCATTGTTTGCATTTCAAGCACTTGTAGAGTAACAACAAGCTCTCTATGGCATTGAAAGCAAGGTGCTGGGCGAATGGAACCTAGTCATCATAAAACGCAAACAAAAGGAGTGCTCTTGCCCCTTTTAGGTATAGTCTTTGAATGATCACTCCACTGCAAATAAAAAATCATCAATAAAAAACAGCCATTTACAATGCCAATAGCTCTAACTCCAACAAATGCGAGACCCATTGCATAGCAAATGCTTGTTTTGTACTGTTATGCATTTTTCATGATACGACCAGGCCACCAAAACGCAGTGTTTTGATCTTCTGTGTAATAACTCACAAGTACAGTTATTGCGTGTAGTCAAAGCAAGCACATTGCTGGGTTCACCAGTTATTAAGGATTTTTCTTTGTTGAAATGAATGTTAATGTTTTTAGCTGCTTCCCACTATTTTCAAAACCATTGTTTTTCTTTATCTGTAGTGACCTGGCACAGAAATGGTGTATTATCGCTAGAGCAATCCAAAAAATGAATAATTAATTGTAATGCATAAAAATCTGTAACTGCAGTTTTTTTCGCTCATTGTTTATAGATTCTTATCAGCCTTTCCTGTAGTTTTTATACCAGAAGAAGTCTGGCTGTTCGAATTGTTCTGCACATTTTACATTTATTTCTAAAGAATTCCTGTAGCTGTAGAAAGTGTGGAAAGAGACAGACATTGTCATCGGTTACAAACTGAGATATTAGGCTGCGACCTGCAATGTGGCTTCACGGGAGACTTATTGTCAGCATCGGTTCCATCTGAAAGTGACATGTGACGTGCCGGGGAAAGGAGGCAGTGGCAGGCGCCCGCCATCTATAACAAGGCAGGGGCTAAGTGACACATCACCCTCGGCTGGGGCCGGGCGTTTCAAGCCGCCTGACTCTTACTCACTGTCAGTGATCGCTTTAGTTTACTGCCACCTGCGGGGCCACAGCTGACAACACACGTGTCTTGGGCTTTCAATAAGGCCCTGCGGCTGTTTCCATCTGTCTAGAAAATGACGTGTCACTCAGAACGCTGAGAAATGTACGACACGCGCGTGCCTCAGAATGTGGCAGATATGTCACTGGCCTCAGACACCTGAAGATGAACTAATGCAATTAGTACTGCATGTTGCATCTCCAGCTTTTGTCAGGAATGTCAAAAGTGACCCGTCCAATCAGCAGGTGGCAGAGATGTAGTGTCCAAGTACTGCAGTGGGGGTGGAAGGGTTGTCAGATGAGGCGGTTCTCTCCAACCAGTCTTCCAGCAGCAAGAATAAAGAGATAAAGTGAAACTGGCATGAGATTTCTGCAGAATGAATCATATATAGCCCGCCTCAAAAGCAGCCCTTGTACAGAGGGGGCTATCTGTAAAACACATACTACAAAAAGTGTTTCTCTTCCAGACACTCTCCATTACGACAGATACAAGATATAAGTCAACAGGGTGATAGGATGTTTGGTGAGGATCGCACAGTGTTGGTCAATATAAAGGCCAGGATTTTAATCCGGGTCAACCATATTCACATGAGTTTTACATCAAAATGAAAAAATAAAACGGAAGCGACCCCTTGGGGAAGGGTCGCTTCCAGGAGGCATATTTTTTTTAAATTTGTATTCTGTATCTGCTGGTTCTGCTGTTTGTTTAGTTGCTTGTGTTTGGTAAGAGACTTTTTTTTGTACAATGTAAATGAGTTTCATTTCTCTGCATGAATGTGTTTTTTGCAAATGGTGTAGTAATAGGAATTTGTTTGGCTTCTGTTTTTTGTGTCAAAAACGTTTTGCATTTGTGCTCCATGTGTATTTTGTTGTCTTGTGAGTAATTGTTTTTTTTCTTTCTAGTGGGATATTGTTGGTTTTTGCTGTGTCTCTGCTGAGTAGGTGTTGATGAGTGTAGCTGTCTCTTGCAAGTGAATCGTATAGTTTTTGACTATATAGATCTTTGTGATAAAGGCACACTTTTTTTACTTACTTATTTTGCACAGTGTTGGTTGTTGTTTACTTGTTTGTGCAGTCTCCTTTCTTAGTAAGGATAATGGCTAGCCACAGGATTACTGCTCAGCAGGTTGTTGGTATGCTTTTTGAGTCTTCCTCTGACCATGGTTCAGAGACTGAGACTGCATCTGAGGCAGAGGAGGGAGGGGAAGATTCAGGCAGTACGTTTTCTGTCCACATGGAATGATCGGATGATGAAGCTACTCTCAGTGTGACTGAAGCTACTCTTAGTGTGGATGAAGTGCCTGTTTTAGAGGAGGACATTGATGTGCCGATAGTGCAGCAAGAGGCATCTGGGCTGCAGCGTGGGGCTGCAAGGCTTACAGTTGGAAGTGATGACCTCTGGGTTGCCCCAGGCATGGTGCAGTCGGCATTTCCAGACTTTATTGGTGTTCCAGGATGTAGAGTGAATACAGAAATATTTTGGCCGATACATTTTTTTCAGTTGTTTATGGGCGATGTATTTTTGGCAGGGATTGTTGAGCACGCCAGTTTGTATGCCAAACAGTTTTTGAGGGACAAAAGTGCCAGCCTTAGGCCTCACTCTAGAGCTAACCGGTGGACTCCCACAAATCTGGAAGAGATGAAGAAGTTCTTGGGTTTAACTTTTTTGATGGGCTTGCTAAGGAAGCCACCAATGTCTTCATATTGGTCCACTAGTCCCTTGATGAAAACGGCTATATTTCCGACAGTCATGAGTCGTGATAGGTATTTGCTTCTGCTTCGGATGCTGCATTTTGTCGATAATGGTTTAGCATTGCCACGAGATCCCCCTGAGTGTGACCGTCTTTTTAAGATTTGGCCTGTCATTGATCACTTTGTAGATCGATTTTCCGAGATCTATGCTCCAGGGAAAGAAATAGCAGTGGATGAGTCTTTGGTCTTGTTCAAGGGCCCCTTGGTTTTTAGGCAATACATTCCTAGTAAGAGGGCACGCTATGGAATTAAGCTGTATATGCTGTGTGACAGTAGGACTGGATATGTCTCTAATTTCAGGGTGTACACCGGTAAAGAATCCAGGATATAACGCCCTGGTTGTCCGTCCACTTTTGGAGTGACTGAGAAAATTGTGTGGGAACTTGGTAGAGGACTTTTTAACAAAGGTCACCGTTTATATGTAGATAACTGCCACACTGGTGTGCGGTTGTTCAGGGAATTGACCAAAGTGGACACTGTTGCTTGTAACACAATCCGCTCTAACCGTAAAGGTTTCCCAAAAGAACTTGTTTGTCAAAAGCTTATGCAGGGACAGTGCAGTGCGTTGCGCTGCGAGGAACTTCTAGCTGTGAAGTTTTCAGACAGGGGAGATGTCTACATGCTGACTACCATCCATGATGAAAGCACTTCACCTGGGACTGTTTGGGGTCAGCTTGCTGAAGCGGGCAAACTTGTGTGCATTTTCGACAATAATAGGCATATGGATGGTGTTGATAGAGTAGATCAGAGGTTGGAACCTTACACTGCTCTTCGTAAGGCTTACATTTAGTATAAGAAGTTGGCTATCCATCTTTTCTACTTGGCAACCTTTAATGCTTTTGTTGTATTCAAGGATTCTTGTCCTGAGTCAAAGGTGACTTTTGCTAAGTTTCAGGAGTCTGTAATAGGCAGCCTTGTTGTAGAGGAACAGGCAAGTGTTCCTAGAGTTGGAGTGGTTGAGGATGTGGCTAGATTGAAAGATCGCCACTTTCCTGATCACATTCCTCCCACACCCTCAAAAGACTTTCCAGTAGAAAATGTAGAGTCTGTTGGGGAAGAGGTACGCGGAAGAAGACTCGTATGTACTGCCTCGAGTGTCCCTCTAACCCTGCGTTGTGTGTGCCTGCCTGTTTTAGAATGTACCACACGCAAAATAATTTTGGGGAGCATCTATGAGTGGTAAAGTGAACTGCCTGGTCTGTACTGTTTTATATTTTTTCTTCTATTTCAAGGTTGGCATTTGTGCAATGTATTTAGTTTCAGATTTTGTGTTAGTAGATTTGTATCTATTTGCAATTTGTTTGTTTTCTTTTTTGTATAAAAAAATCCCTAATGTGATGGCGGTGTGTGTAGGCTGGCACTTCTCTGGTGGTGTGCGTGGACTGGGGCTTGGCTGGTGGTGTGCATGGACTGGCACTTGGCTGGTGGTGTGCGTGGACTGGCGCTTGACTGGCGGTGTGCGTGGAATGGTGTTTGGTTGGTGGTGTTGCTGGACTGGTGCTTAGCTGGGGTTTGCTTGGACTGGCGCTTGGCTAGTGGTGTACATGGACTGGCACTTGGCTGGCGGAGAGCGTGGACTGGCGCTTGGCTGCTTGTGTGCCTGGACTAACGCTTGGCTGGTGGTGTGCGTGGACTGGCACTTGGCTGGCGGTGTGCGTGGACTGGCGCTTGACTGGTGGTATGCGTGGACTGGCGCTTGGCTGGCGCTGTGCCTGGACTGGCGCTTGGCTGGCGGTGTGCATGGACTGGCGGTTGGCTGGCAGTGTGCATGGACTAGTGCTCGGCTGGCGGTGTGCGTGGACTGGCGCTTGGCTGGTGGTGTGTGAGTAGTGGCTTGCTGCTGGTCACTACACCCACTGCTAGCCAAACGCCACTCCACGCAATCCGTGAGCTGGTGTGGTTGCTGTGTCAGGAATGTGAGCGTGTGAAAGTGATGGGCCCTTGAATGGCGCTGTCTGGTGGTATGAGTGTTTTAATGTGCTGGGCCCGCGGTTGGCAGTGTGAATGGTTTTGTATGTGTCCCACGTATGAAAGGTGTATGAATGGCCTGTAAAGAGGTTGGTGCCTTGTCGTGGCTTTACAGCTCACAAGCTGTGAGTCAATGGTTCAGTTTCTCGTCCTTTCAATTATTAACAGTGCATTTCCTTTTTGTAAAATCTCTGGTTAATACAACTGTATATACTGAACCATCACTCACCCGTGTGCCAAATCCAGCCAGTATGTATGTGTGCTTGAAGAATAGGTGGTTGTGCAGAAATATTTGTCTTTTCTGTCTTTGTCGAGCAGGGTGTACCTTGTCCCTTTTTGCAAATGTTGAAATGTGTTGGTTTCGTGCCTGGTGGTGTGAATGGTCTTGTGTGTATCACGTATGAATGGTGTGTGAATGGCCTGTAAAGCGGTTAGGTCCTTGACGTGGCTTTACAGCTCACGAGCTGCGAGTCACTGGTTCAGTTATCTGTCCTTTTAATTATTGACAGTGCAATTCCTTTTTGTGAAATCTCTTGTGAATAAAATGTTATATACTGAACCTTCACTCGCCCTCGTGCAAAATCCAACCAGTATGTGTGTGTGCTTGAGGAATAGATGGCTGTGCAGTAATCTTTGTCTTTTTTGTCTCTCTGCCAAGATGTACCTTTCATCTAAGAAAAACCTACCAACTGTAGATATTGTCGTAAACTAAACACCCATAGGAGTACATGGTGATGTGTCTCTTGTGGATTCCAACAGGTTATCTTACCCACAATGTCTTGCAAACCTCAAAATGAGACTGTCATATTTTCCTTGCATTATTGTGCCCACATTTTCAGGCTGCAGAAAGTAACATCAAATTTCCAACCCCCCAGCATTTCTCCAAGTATCCAAATAGAAATGGTACCTCACTTGTGTGGGTGGGCCAAGTACCCGTGGCAGGGAAGGGCCCAAAACCAATGGAGGCAACATCAAAATTACCTATCACAAACCAACCTAGTTTTGCAAGGGGGTCCCATGAGTTTTTGGCCCTGGGCTCGGCGGCCATCCAGGGAAACCTACCAAACCCACACATTTCTGGAAACTAGACACCCAGGGGAGTCCAGCGAGGTATGGCTTGCATGGGTCCCCCAATATTCTCCTACCCAGAATCCCCTGCAAACCTCAAATTTAGCTGAAAAAAATAACTTTTTTCTCAAATTTCTGTGTGGGAAAGTTCTGGAATCTGCGTGGATCCACAAATTTCCTTCTACTAGACTAGTCAATTTGTTGCGGAACCAAGAACTAATTGCAATACAATTTCTGTGAGTGGATTGTTATTGAAATATTTCCATAGAAAACAATGGTGAAAAGTCTACCACTCTATCATGACACGTTAATCCAATATGGCGGATTTTTCAAAATGGCTGCCCATTATTTGAGATATAGGGTATAACTGAAGACCAATTCAAATCTGCTGTAACCAGCACTTTCTAGTTGGCTGAAGGGATGCCCCCAGCCAGGAAGAACTTACCGCTCTCATCAAGGGTGGGTGATTACACACGCGGTACAATCTGTGCTCACCCTTGGGTAGCGTGGCACTGAGCAGTCAGGCTTAATTCAGAGGCAATTTATAAAGCAAAGGCACAGCAGGCAGTCATGATAAATACAATGAGCATCAAAAAAGAGACTTCACACAGGCTGTATGTAAAAAATTTGCATTAAACACACATTCAGTCTTTAAAAAAGGAACATCAGGTACTTTTGGGTATAAAACACATTTGGAACCATTACTAGCATATTACTAGGCCCACACGTATGATTATGATATCAACAGTATGTACGTGGGGAGAATTTCCAATCTAACCCCCCCACAGAGGGATCAATATTATATGGTGCGACACGCTGTCTACTCCAGGCCCACACTGGCAATTCTGTTAATACAGGTTCAAACAGTTATACGGCACACCCGGGTCACATCAACATAAAAAATATGCCCATACATGAAACAAGAACACTTTTTAGCAGCACCGCGGGCCAGAGAAATGCAGGAAAATCCAATGCCAAATGAAATATGCTTTTGACACGAAATCAACCACCGGGCCAGTGTCGTAAATCACAGGCGGTTCACACACTATCACTCCCACACACACACACACACACACACACACACACACACTCACTCCGCACCGCTCTACGGTGTGACAGATAACCAGCACAGTCCGTATGGAATGTTCTTGCGCACATACACACTCAGCACTCTAATTCTGTGCCACTGGTACTCAGCAGCAGGTCGATGGAAAACACACTCTGCAGACTCCTTGGCCACAGACTCCCTCCACCCTCTAGTACACCTCAATTGTCCTATACCCTGGATGGTCAATAACCAACCCTGCCTCCCAGACACAAGGCCAAACGTAGCCAAAGTCACTTAGTCTGGGTCCTCGGGAAGCAGGTGGGAATATGTAACAAGTTTAATTAAGAGGTACACGTAAACAAGGAGAGTTTAGCAGCCACTCGGAAAGTTCTCCCATAGGTCTCAAAAACACAATGGAGTCACACGGTCTCTTGATCCGCTTCTAAACTGTCTAGGAAGTGTTCCTTCAACCTAGTCCATCCCTTTCTCAACTACCTGGCACAAAGATGTCTTTGGGAGGAGAGGGCTGTTGGTCCGCTGCGATGTGGGTCAAAAAAAGGGAACAACCGATAAATGGTGAGTTCGACAGGGGAACCTCTCAATAGGATCAAGTACCCCAACAGGTAAACAATGATAATGGTTGTGCACAGGCAATCTGGGCACAGATTCTGGTGCGCGTTGGGATGAGTCGCACCAGGCACTGCAAATCTCACACACAATGAGTTGCAAATTCCGCACCTCCGTGCAAATGGTGAATCCACACACAACAAGCAAGACACTTATGTGTGTCAGGGTTCCTGCATTTCGTGAACCACACACCTTATCTGCGGACAAGATTTCTGGGCTCTGCACTAGACAATCAAGTCTCCAGACACAAGTCTTAATTCCAACCTTACACCACGATACCGGTTTGGATTTAGTAGACGATGTGGGCACTTGAGAGGGTACTGCTCTCGAAATGTAAGGTAGATGGTGTAGGTCCCTCGTGGGATATCTTTGATGCCCCTGTGATCTCAGAGAGAGTGGCAGGTCCACCTATTGAGCCTTGGAGAGCACACTTCAGGGTGCCACACTTCAGCAGATCTCAGCTTAGGCCCGCCACTATTCAAAAAGGGCACACTGTCCCCCTCAGTGGCAGTAATCCTCCATGTGGACAACAGAGTCCTCTGGCAATGTGCACCATGCAGTTTGATTCTCTGGTCCCGCATCCACACAAGCGTATCTCACCATTTGTTGAAAGATGCCACCCATAGTTATACTATTGTGTGCCGTTGAAATTAGGGGGTGGTGTAGAGCTTTTCCTTTGAACCACAGATGTCTGCCCTAAATTGTAGGCCTATCTGCTATGAGGCCATGGAATATAGATCTTAATCTTTAGTGGCAAGAGGCCAAGTGTAGAAAAGTTCACTCTCCCTGTCTATTCCATTGGACCCTCAAATGGCTGAGGTCTGCCATTATCATTGTATGTCCACGGTTTATGGCTGTTGCAGATGTGCTCCCCTCAGCCCCTTGTCCCACTGGAGCCAGGCACCATGACACACGAAATTCTGAGAGCATAGAAATGCCCACATTCTATAAGTGGCATCTCTAAGCGAGTTACAACAACTTCACCTTCACCACTGGAAAGGGTTTGGCACAGCGAATCCATTGATAGGAAACATCATGAGGCTGCTGAACTGCAATCCACTATTACTGTCCGAAGTAGTATCAACCACTTCCCCAAGTTAACCATAAGGGAAGAGAAAGCCTCATTGGTTGTGAAAACAGACAAAGGTATACCTCACAACCTGGATGCATGTGCACCATTACACACACTTTCCTGCAGTAGTAGGCCAGACACATTGTCTCTAGCACCAGAGGTTCAAGTGCATCCTTCCCAGTCTGCAAAGATAGACTGGACATGGGTTTAACTAATACAGGGGTTAGTACTCATACATGCCTGTGATGGCAAGCTGCCCACGCGATCATGGGTACCATAGGTGCAGGTGCTCACACACAGTGGCCTGCATTGACAGGCTGCTCATGAGTTTATTGATTATAGATGTCAGTATGCACCCATCAGTCTGCAATGACAGACTGGCCCACATTAAAAAACGTCGAGTACGTGCCACTTCCCCACATTGGTAGGAAGGGTGGGTCCACTTTCACACTGCATTTACAGTGAGAAAGTGCCCAGTACCCGGAGACCATACAAAAAGAATCAGAAAAGCCCCGGTAGAAAAGCAAAATGTTTAGGGAAACACTACCTGACGAGTCTCAGGTTCAACAAACCCCTTTTTTATTCCTCCCTAAATTGGCTAATTGATTTTTTTGCTAAAACAATGGGCCCGATTTACAAAGGTAAAATGAGACGAAAGTCTAACTTTACAACTTTCGGTATGCCCAAAGGGCATTTACTACTCACTCGTAAATGCCCTTTGTGAATACTAAAAGTCGTAAAGTTTGACTTTCGGTATTCACAAAAGGCATTTACGAGCAGGAAGTGTCCTTTGTGAACACCGAAAGACGTAAAGTTAGAATTTTGTCTTTACCTTTGTGAATTGGGCCCACAGTCTTTATCTGGAAAAGCAGCAACTGCATCTGCAATAATTGATTTTGAACTGGGCAGTCTAACTCAAAGAATTTTGCAAGGGGGTTCAGCTGTCCAATAAAGGTTTGACCAGGAAGGTTGAACTGCAGAAGTTTTTGGGAGCCTGGACAGGGGCCAGTGATGTAGGGGCTGAGGTCCCAGAGGAGGGGGAACAAGAAACAGTGGGAGGGTCAGGAGCTGCTTGTGGAGTGTGGTGTGGATCGTGAACTTCCTGTGGAGGGAGCCAACAACTTGCTGGAAGCAGTAGTGGTTCCCAGAGCAGGAGGCAGAGTCTCATCAAGGAACCTGTCACCAGAGGAGCTGGCAGACAGGAAAGAGGAGAGAAAGCTCAAGCTGGAGCACGCTGTTAGAGTTGGAGCAGAAACTAGCATTGGCTCAGAAAAAGCTGGCCCTAGAATATAGGAGCTAGCCATGGAGGAGAGAAAGATGCCTCATGAGCTGAGCCTTTAAAGAGCTGGGCATAAGAGCCCTACAAGTGGGGTCCAGCAGTAATGGTGGGGCTATACCTGCAGTGTCTACTACTGAAGTAAGAGTCAAGATACCCAAGGATTTGGTGCCCAGTTATGTGGGGAGGGATGACTTAGACAAATGGTTTGCAGCCTATGAAGTGGCTCTACGAGTGCACAATGTCCCAGAGGAGTCCTGGTGGGTTAGTTTGTGGAGGAACATGCCCACAGTGGGAAGGGATACATTTCTCACCCTAGATGTTGGGGACCAGACATACTACACTGCAATGAAGGGCATACTAGTCAACAAGTTTGGACTGACACCTGAGAAGTACTGACAACGTTTCAGGGCCAGCCACAAGATCTCATCACAGAACTGGGTGGATTTCTTAGATCATGCTAGGAAGTCACTGAATGGCTGGGTGAGGGGCAGCAAGGTTGATACTTTTTCAGGTATATGCAACTTATTTTTAAAGGAGCACTTGCTTGATACCTGTTTTCCAGAGCGGCACCAACACCTGGTTGTTAGCAAGATAGCTGACCCCAGGAAGATTCTTGAGGAGGTAGACAGCTGTGTCAGCACAAGAGTGTCCAGAAAGGTACCTGGAAGTGACCTCAAGAAGGATGGTTCGTGTTCCCCCAAGCAGAGTGAGGGGGAGGTCAAGGGAGACCCAGACATGTCTCAGGCAAAGGGGTAAGGAAAGAGTGCCCATGTCCCTTCTGAGTAGAAGGCGGGATGTTCTGGTGGGCGGTGGCCCAGGCCGCCACATTTTTCACCCCGCTGCTTTGATTGTTCTCAACTAAGACACAAGCAGGGGTACACTGTTTGTCCGAAACAAACACCAACTGATGGGAAAAACTACAGGAGTGGCCAATGTGATCTTCCTCAGCTGGGAGATAGACTCCGAGGGTGAACCGGTGATCCCCGAGGGTAAGAGTCGTCACGTCCACCAGGTAAAAAGGAATTGGGTCACAGTCACTCTATGAGGGACGAACACCGAGGATAGCCACACAATGATGGTGGAAGGGTTGGTTTCCCAGAGCAGTACACCGGCCAGGAGTGTAGGGTAAGCCATGGGCAGAACTGTTTCCACCCTATGGCCCTGGTATTCCTGGAGTGGGTGGGGAGATGACCTAGAGGAGAGTCATAGTTAGTCTCCAGATGTCCATTAACTATATTCTGAGGAATGAATCACCCCCGCTGTCTGAAGAACTAGAAGGGGCAGCTGTCCCAGTCACCTGCCAGTTAAGTTTTCAGGGGGTACTACTACAAAACGAGGGTACAGGAGCCCGGATGGATGGGGAGAGGGATGAAGGACTCACCCCTGACCCCTGTTCAGCCCAAGGGTACAGACCCTGGGTTGGAGGAACAGTTTCAGGCTGCCACCCTGTACTGATGGGATGTGTAGTGGAAAGAGGGTGCCAGACTCCTGTGGCTACTGCCTCCCACTCTGAGAAACCACAGAGGACAGGGGCCCCTGGATGGCCTGAGGCCT
This sequence comes from Triturus cristatus, assembly GCF_964204655.1. Lineage (NCBI taxonomy): Eukaryota > Metazoa > Chordata > Amphibia > Caudata > Salamandridae > Triturus > Triturus cristatus. The sequence goes on along the minus strand of NC_140591.1, from coordinate 210,642,272 downwards.
GGCTCTTGACACTGACAGCTGTCAGAGGTCTCTATTGGTAGCTGTCCTGTGGACAGAGTTTTGCTTAGGTTGGGGACAGAAGTCAAATCAAACGGTGGAATGGGCCATATCACTTTATTGGCCATAGTGATACTGTCTACTTACGGGGATGAATCTGTGAGCAAGTTGAGGTTAGGTGCTGAACAGATGGGGTCCACGGGTTAGGAGAAGCTCAGTAGCCCCAGAGAGCTTAGACAGAGGGATCCAACTTGGTTCAGAGAGGCATAGAACTTTCAAGTCACCATGCAATATTGGGCTATTGTCCATGTTCTATCGACCTAAACAGGGAAGTCCATCAAGGTTTTGATTAGTCTACCCTGGCTTTAGGCCAGAGGGGGGTTCTGTTTAAAAATTACCCTCCCTGTAGGATAATCCCAAACCTTTTGCCCTCCTCCTCCTCTTTTTTGTTTTGTATTTGTTGACTTTGGGAATCTGAGCAATTTACCACTGCTGACCAGTGATAAAGCGCATATGCTCTCTCCTCTAAACACGGTACCATTGGTTTATCCACAATTGGCATATTTAATTTACTTGTAAGTCCCTTGTAAAGGGGCTTACCAGGGCCTGTAAATTAAATGCCACTAGTGGGCCTGCAGCACTGATTGTGCCACCCATACAAATAGCATTTCAAACCTGTCTCAGGCCAGCCACTGCAGATTCTGTGTATGAAATTTCACTGTCACTTCAACTTGGCATTTAAAGCCCCTTGTCAAGCCTTAAACTCCCCTGTTATTACACATAGGACACCCCCAAGGTAGGCCCTTGGTAGCCTATAGGTCAGGGTGCTGTGGAACTAAAAGTCACATGTACCTTTAAGTTTTGCATGTCTTAGTAGTAAAATACACCTACATTCCTTTTTCAGTACTGTGAGGCCTACTCCTCTCATAGGTCAACATTACGAATTTCTTATTAAACTTTTAAGCTGTAATTCCTGATTAGAAAGGAGTAGCTGTATGTTTTATATCTTTGAAATAGTAATGAGAAATTCTCTTTACTGGTAAAATTGTTTTTAAAATTACTATTTTTGGAAAGACACTTTTAGAAAGTGAACATTTCTCTGCTCTTGCAGCCTTGTGTGCCTGTAGCCTTTTTCCAATATACCTCTAGGGTGGGAGACAGCTTCACATTGTGCATTTCCCCTAGATAGCCACAAACACAGGAAGGTTAGGTGTGTCTGAGTACCAGTCTACAACCTAATGTCTCTTCCTGGGCAGGAAGGGAGGGGGGACCTGACACCTACACCTGAATAGGCAGGGGCCTGTCCCCACACAAAGGGCTGTTTACCCCTACAGCTAGTCTGGAGTCAGGACCGGGAAGAAAGGACTTCTGTGCACTTCAAAGACCCTTCCATGAAGTCACCCCCACTTCAAAGGCACACTGGGTATAAGTACTGGATCTCTGACCCCACCAAATCTGACACCCCTGGACCTGTAAAGAACCTCTGTCAGAAGAACTGCTGTGCTGCTACAAGGACTGCCTGCCCTGCTGCCTGCTGCTCTCTGACCATGCTGTAGGAGAGCTGGACTCTGCATTGCAATTAAAGTGATCTCGAAGAGCTTGTTTGCTTCCCTCCTGTTGCTTAAGACTCATGGCTATCAAAGTCTCTACACCTGCTCCTGTGCCTGGTTTACTGGAAGAGGACCCAGATACTTCACCATAGTTATCAATACATTTCCAGCCTGCTTGAAGGCGGACCAGCTCATGGACCCTGCGTGAGAGCGGAATTGACACATCGCACTTGGACCCAGCGCATCACCTTCAAGAATCTGACATATCAGAGCCGGACATTGCCACAGCAACAAAGTGGAGGGATTGAGGCATCTCCTTGACTGCGCAGAGAAACCCGGTGATTTGCATCGGAAACAATGCCTCTTGGGCTTCGGTGCTTCATCTTCAGAGCCGAGGCATCGCTACCTTTGAGGGATCGACATAGACGCATTGCTCTGCTGCGCTGTGCATCTCACTGTTGCGACCAGGATCAAGGTATTCTGTTCCCCGAGCCCATGTATCTCCTGTATCCGACCTTCGGTCCATCGCAGTCGACTTGAACTGTTGACTTTGCCCTGATCCAGCACAACCAGATAACCCCCATTGTTACTTTTCGCTTCTAAGTGCTAGAACTCTTTTTATTTAAAAAAAATCATATCTCGACTTCTTCTTATTGGACTTTTGTCGTTTTGGACTTGTCTTATTTATAAAATTATTGCCTATTTTTGTAACCTGGTGTGAAGTATTTTTGTGGTGTTTTCATTGTGTTATTGTGTGTTGTGTTGCACAAATACTTTACACATTGGCTCTTTAGAGTAGCCTGACTGCTCTGGGCCAAGCTATTAGCGAGTGAGCACAGGTTATCTGTTAGTGTGTATTTGACTTACCCTGACTGGGATCGTGGTCCCTACTTGGAGAGGGTGCATACCTCTGCCAACCAGAGAACCAATTTCTAACACCATCCTAGACACTTTGGTGAATGACCGAGAAAGAGAAAAATTCAGATCACACTGAAATCCCATGACACTGAGCAGCCAGCAACACTGTGGCATGAATAACAAAACCCTTTGACACTGTCCTGGCATCGAAAGTTCATACTTTTTCTGAGACTAACACCTCAAGGACAAATCTTCATGAAACACTTCTGTTTACTTGCACTCCTTGCATTCCACATGGTCTCTGTCCGGTGATGAAGAAGAGTGGATAAAAAGACCCTTGATATATTTTTCCAAAGCACCTTTTGATGCGCTTCCAAAGAGAGATTCAACTGCTGCTTCTTATTTTTCTAATGGGGTGACCTTTGTTGATATTCCTTTTGTCGACTGCTGCTTTGTATCTTGCAGCTAATGGTACTCTTTCAGTGGCAGAGAAGAGTGTAAAAGGGGCAGCTAACCTGATGTTTCTTGAAAAGAAATAAATTAAGATATATGTTTACTTTCCAATTAACCTTTGCAAGTACTTCAAATATAGCACCGGCATTTGAAGCGGCGTCTTGAACTATGATGGCAACATGTTTTAGTAGGGTCAGCATTTACCAGGACACCATGGGCCTCATTTATAAAGGAAGTCACACAGTGCATCGCAGTAAGTCCTTTATGAGGAGCACTGCGTGACAGTTAAAGGGCAGGAATGCGCTGTATTCAAGGCAATATGGTGCATTCCTGCCTGTCCCTTGCCCTGGCACCTTTTTGCCAACCTAGCACCAATGCAGGCACCCTTGCACCATGGGGCATGCAGGAATATTTTTGTGTAGGAAGAGGCATCTTTCTTCACAAAACAAATCCTGAGAGGCATATATACCTCTTTCTAAGTGTGATGAAGAATGGAGCACACATAGACAGAGGACGAAATGAGGAAAAATAGAGATATTTCTCCTTGTTACGCCTCTCCTGGGAAGGTGTACGTTTTTGGTGCATCCGCAGGTTTACAAATTCTTGTAAATCTGGGGAGGGGTCAAAATCAATGGTAGTTTCTTGGGAACACCCACGCAACACCCATGGAATGCCTACCCAGGGCAGAGTAAAGCAACACAGTGATTTGCGCTGGTACTCAAGATTCTTGAAGTCACTCAGACAGACAAAGTGTCTGACTTGGAGATTTGCGTCACACATGACGCACACCTCTCATAAATGAGGCCTCATATTTTTAAGCTATGTGTTTCATAAAAGGTTGAAACAATGCTATGTTTTACCTCTCAGTTTCAAATATGTCCTTTTAGTTTAAAACAGAGGTAACTGCAATCCGAAAAATCAGTGCTTTTGTGAAATAACATGCAAACCATCCAATATATTATTGGTACATAATGGCACGACTTTCTTACACATTGCCACCTTTAAATATGTATAGATATTGATTTTCTAAACATATTACTGATTGCCAGCAACATTTTTATCTTTCAATCTTCTAATGTGATGCAGAGCCATACAAAAATCTCCTCTACAAGTAGTAAAACACTGGTGATCACTTTAGAAAGCGAGATGTTAAAAGGCAAGATTAATTGTTGGATTTTTTTGTCATGCCTGAATTGTTTTTAGGGTGGCATACATATGTTGCTTACCAAACACAATACACAGTAACGTGCTACCTAAAAATAAACTAAACAAAAGATTGAATTCATTCTAATATTTGGTTGTGGTGAAAGAAATAGTTTGTTAGGTCATATTATTGAAAAGGTAGGAGAGTCACACAACACATATTAGGTTATCACAAGTTCCCAATTACATTATAAATACAATTCAGACAGCACAAACACAAAAATAGATAATACCGCATTAGAAGTTGAATTAGTCAATGAATATACATTTGTCACATATTGCTTCCAACAGGGAAGGCTACTGATTTATAGGTACCACTCTGGATTCAGCTCACACCCCACAGCCGGTGTTTGCACAAGAGTATAAATTTATACCCTGATATGGGCATTCTGCGACATATACTCTTCTTTCTCTTTCACCATAACCAATAGGTTTAACAGATGACAAAGGGTGACAACAATGATCACTATAGGAAAGGACTGGAAAAATGGAGCCCTACATGATACATTTAGAGCACAGTACAATGTTAAGTGGGCAAATGTTTCTATGCTGCATGCGTGCAAAGGTTGATGGTGTAATCATTGTTTAGGCACTGTTTAAATATACCATTACCACTGTAGTTAGAAATTGTGTTTCTGGTTGGCAGAGGTATGCGCTCTGTCCAAGTAGGAACCACAGTATTAGTCATGGTAAGTGAGATACACACCACGAATTGGCACAGAGCAGCCAGGTTTAACTTGAGAGGCAGTGTGTGAAGTATTTGTGCAACATGTGAAACGGTAACACAGAGAAAACACCACCAAAAACTTTACACTAGTTTAGACAAATAGAGTATGATTTTATAAATAAAACAAGACCAAATCAACAAAACTCTGATAAGTGGAAGTCAAGTTATGAACTTTTAAAGATTAAAGTAAAAATAGCGCTTAGAAGCAATATGCACCTTTTGGGGTTATCTGGTTGCCCTGGACCAGGGCAAAGTCAAGAGTTCAGAATGACTAACATGGAGTGTGGGCCGGGTACAGGAGCCACGCGATGCCTGCTGAACAAAAATACCTTGATCCTGGTTCCAACAGTGAGATGCGGGGTGCAACCAAGCGATGCATGGGTGTGGATCCAGCAGTCAAGGTGATACGTTGATTTTCTCCACGCAACAATGGCGATGCACCAGTTCTGAAGATGAGCGTCAATTCAGAGATGTGTTTGTTCTGAATATGGTAAACTGGGGTTCTCCACTCATTCAAGGGGATGCATCAATCGTCTCTCCTCCAGTGGCAGCGATGCAGTGGTTCTGATGCGTCAGTTCCAATGGGGATGCGCTAGTTCTGTTCCCACAACAGCGCTGAGGCATCAATTCTGCTTTACACAGCAGAGGATGTGTCAGTTCTACTGGAGCAAGCACCTGGATCCACTTCCATAGGACTAGGCACCGGAGCAGGGTGTATGACATTGACATCCCTGAGTCTTACAACAGGAGGCAAGCCAGCATGCCTTCGGAGATCACTCTTTGTTTAAGTAAGGTAGTCCAGTTCTTCCTCAGCAGGGAAGAAGGCAGCAGCAGCAGGGCAGTACAGCTGAAACGCAGTTCTTCCAGTGCAGCAGTCCAGCAGAGTGGCAGTCCATGTAGCAGCACAGTAGTCCTTCCTCCTGGCAGTTTCTTCATAAGTCTAGTAGTGTATGTCTTGGCAGGGTCCCAGGTCCAGTACTTAAACCCAGTTGTGCCTTTGGTGTGGGGGTGACTTTAAAGAAGCGAATTTAAAGTGCACAGAGGTCCTTTCTTCCTGTCCTGTCTCCAAACTCAGTACCGGGGGTTATGCAGCCCTTTGTTTGAGGACAGCGCCCAGCCTATGCAGGTGTAAGTGTGAGGCTGTGCACAGTTCCTCTCTCCTTTCCTCCCAGTAAGATGCATGAAGTCACATCCAGTCTTCCTTTGTGTGAGACTGTCTAGAGGGAATACACAAAGTGAACTGTCACCGAGCCTTGCCAGTGATCAGAGACAGGCAGCGGACATCAAATGGCTAAGAGCAGGAAAAGAGGCATTTTCAGAATTGTAATTACAAATCCAACTTTACCCTTAAGAGGATTTGTTATTGCCATTCCAGTGGTACTAAACATGACAACTCAATCTTCTCTCAGTTAGGAATTACAGCTAATTAACTGTAACAAGGAATGCTCAATTTTAACCTATGAGAGGGGTTGACCTCTCAGTAGTGAAAAACGAGTATGGAAGTTTCTAACTACCAGAACATGCAAAACTTAAACATACATATCCTTCATTTTAGTTACATAGCACCCTGCCCAAAAGGCTACCTAGGGCCTACCTCAGGGGTGACATATGTAATAAAAGAGGAGTTTAAGGCTTGGCAAGGGATTTTAAATACCAAGTCGACATGGCAGTGTATACTTCACACTCAGGCGCTGCAGTGGTAGGCCTGAGACATGTTTAAGGCTACTTGAGTGGGTGCCACAAGCGGTGCTGCAGTCCAACTAGTAGCATTTAATTTAGACGCCCTGGGCACATGTAGTGCATTGTACTAGGGACTTAGAGGTAAATTAAATGTGTTAATTGTGCATTAGTCAATCAAACCATGCTTTTCTGGGAGAATCACATGCACTTTAGCACTGGTTGGCATTGGTAAAGAGCTCAAAGTCTTACCGAGAACACGGAAATCAGCATAAATATGAGGCAAGCAGGCAAAATGTTTGGGGGAAAACTACCCTAAGGTTTACAGGTCTAACAATTGTGATCTCCCAATGTCATAGTACTGCAGCTGGCTGAGCACACTTTAAGTGCTCTGTTTGAATTTTTGCAGCTGTTGTGATAACTGCACAAGTACAAAATAGTTTCTGACAAGTATTTTCCGCAGCTCAACTAAAATCAAACTGTCACCATGTGCATATTCATTTTAACAAATATGCTTCTCTTTTGTACAGGTTAGCATCTTAGATGTTTATCAAACAAAAGGGGGAGAAAGAGGAGAATGGGTCAGAAGGGCTTGTCCACCTATCAAGTGTATCACAATCAAAGAGAGCCCTACTGTTTGTATGGACTAACTCTCCATGATAAAGAAAGCCCTGGTTTCTTAGATGACCCTCACCCACCAGGGTTGCCATTTGGTGGCATGCTTCATCATCGGGTCCATCCAGTTCCTCTGCAGAACAAGGCATGCTTCAACTTACGTGTTACGTGGAAGCACTTTTTTTTTTTTAACTATGTGAATTGATGACAAAAAATAGGAATAGGAGTGTGTGTCTTGTGTAGAAAGTGAGATTTAAAAATACCTGCCTGGTAGGTAAATTACTATTTATTGAAAGCCTCTAGTCGGTATGATTAAAAAACATGAGAAATAGGAAAGGGTAGGTCATCAATGAGTCTACCTTTCTAAAAGATCAACATGTTTCAAGCCTTACCCCAATGCTTTACTTCAGGACCAGGGATGCTAACTCCATGATACCAGTCCTGTTGTTTTATATTAGCTGCATTCTTCCTTCCTAAACACATACATTCTTCACATCAGATGCGAGCTCCGGGCTGGAAGATTCTAGGTTACTGCATAGGGGTGTGACCTTGACAAATGTGTGACTACAGGTTCACCTCTCAACCGGAGGACCCTTGATGCAAGAATACTGCATTATATATAACTACAAGCAGGAACATCTAGTAAGTGCAGTATGAATGTATATGTTTTGGCATGTAGAGTATATGTAGCTAATATAAAACAACAAGAGTGGTACCATGAAGTTAGATTTTGTGGTCCTAAAGAAAAGCCTTGGGGTACGGCTTGAAACATGTTCACCTTTTAGAAAGCTAGGCATATTAATGACCTACCCTTTCTTATTGCCCCAGTTTTTTTTAATCAGACCGACTAGAGGCCTGAATTAATAGTAATTTATCTACTAGGCAGGTATTTTTAAATCTCACTCTCTACACAAGACACACACCCCCACTCCTAGTTTTTGCCATCGATTCACATCATTAACAAGCCAGAAAGAGTGCTCCAGCATAACACGTAGGTCGAAGCATGCCTCATTCTTCAGTGGAACGGGATGAACCCGATGATGAAGCATACCACCAAGGAGCAACCCTGGTGGATGAGGGTTATGTAAGAAAGCCCAGTGTTTTCTTTACTGTGGAGAGTTAGTCCGTACAACCAGTACAATTCTTTTTAATTCGGATACACTTGAAATCATCTTAGATGCTCAGAAAGGAAGTAGCCCAAAAATTAAGCTAGCCCCCACTTTAAACTGAAGTGCTGAAGCCACCAAGCGAGTGAAGCAAGTGAGCCAAACCCTCCCTTGAACAGCTTACTGTCTCTTCCATCCATGCATTTATCCATTCATTCTTTCACCCTTCCATCAATCCACTGATATCCACTATTTCACCTTTACATTCTGTCATTGATTCATTCTTTCATCCATCATTCAATCTTCCCCCATTCCATCCATTCATCCATCCACCAAATTTGCCATCCATTCTGCACCCATCCATCCATCTGTACACTCTTCCATCCATCCATCTGCCACCCATCCATTCTCTATGCCATCCATCCGCTCTGCCACCCATCAAACCATCTACTCCTCCATCAATTCATCCATTTTGTGATCCCTCCATCTAGACACTCTGCAATTCAACCATCCCTACAGTCTGCAATCCATCCTTCCTTCCACTTTGCCATTCATCTTTCCACTCTGCCATCCATCCTTTCATTTATTCTGCCATCCATCCACCCATCTACTTTGCCATCCATCCATCTATTTACTTTGCCATCCATCCACTCTGCCATTCACTCATCATCTATCCATCATCAATCCACTCTGCCATCCATCCATTCAATCTGTCATTCATCCATAAAGCCATCCACTCTGCTGTCCATCCATGCATCTACTCTGCCATCCACTCATTCCTCTTTCCATCATCCTTCCACTCTGCCATCCATCCATCCACCCATCCACTCTGCCATCCACTTGTCCATCCATCCATCCTTTATTCATCCACTCTGACATCTCCATCCACCCATCCAATTTGCCTTTTATTCACCAGTCCATCCACTCTGCTATCCAATGAAGCATTAATTCACTGTGTCATCCATCCATTCACTCTGCCATCCATCCATTCACTCTGCCATCCATCTATCATCCATCCACCCACTCTACCTTCCAATCCATTTTACCATCTATCCACCTTGCCATCCATCCATCCATCATTCATTCACTCTGTCATCGATTCATGCATCTTCTCACCCACTGTTGGACTTGGCCCTTTTTGCAGGGTCATCCCCAAACTTTTTACCTTTCTCCTAGCCTTTTTTCTGACATGGTGTTGGTGGTTTTAGGCCTCTGGGCACTTTAGCACTGCTGTCCAATGTAAAGTGCGTGCGCTCTTTGTGTTAAATATAATAAGGATTGGTCTACACCTGGGCTATTTAATTTACCTGTCAGTCCCTTGTAAAGTGGTATCTTAGATAGATGCCCAAGGCCGGTCAATTAAATGCTACTGGTGGGCTTGCAGCGCTGATTGCGCCACCCACCAAAGTAGCCTTTCAAAGCTATCCCAGGTCTCTGCCATTGCACAGGGCCTATGCGCTCAGTGTTACTGCCGCTGTGTGTGCCATGTCCGTGACCCCCCTTTTACTACATGTCAGTCCCCCATAAGGTAGGCCCTAGCTAGCCCTCTGGGCAGGGTGCATTGTAGGTAAAAGATAGGACATGTACCTTAAGTGTGTGACATGTCCTGGTAGTGACAAACAGCCATTTTGGTTTCTCACTACTATGGGGCTGCCCTCCCATAGGAATGGATTGAGGAACCCCTGATAAGTGTTTCAGTGGTAATCTCTGATATGAGAGGCACAGCGTGGTCAAGTTTGGTATGTTTGGAATAGTGATAATAAATGCTATGCAATGGTGTGTGCAGATTTATTATAACTATTTTAGAAATGCCACTTTTAGAAGCTGAATACAGGTAAGGAAAACCACTTAAACCAGATACATAATGTGTTCAATTACTAAATTAGACTTGGTGTGCTGTCCCTGAGGTGGTTTCACCCTGCCACCTTAATCCAAAGTGCGTAAGTAACTGGAGCTAAATGCTCTAGACAGGGACTGCACTACCTTTGTGCACTCGAGAATGAGTATATCGCTTATTAAACAAAGCTAATGAGGTGATTTAAGTACCTGAGAACAATAAACATATTTGAAACAAATGTGTACAACAAGTTTGTTCAAAAGCATACACATATGTAAAAAATAAATCAAAGCTTCTTCTTGTTGAAGTGTTGTTTAATCACACTCCTTTCGAAGTCCAAAGTATGAAAGTTCATGCTGCAATAATCCAAATCAAATGAAAAATCATGAAATAAAGCTCAATTTTCCCAATGCATTTCGGGCGTGATTTTCGCCCTTCTTCAGGGGTTATCCATAAACAGAGTGAGATAATTGTATTCAGTTATTGAATGGACTGATAATGAAGTGGAGAATGGAAGGACTCAACGCCACCGAAGAGTGTTAAACGGAATCAGAAGGTTGGAAGTTCAAACCACATCACCAATGTAAATTAAAAAAGCTGCTATGAATGCGAGGAGAGGGAGCGGGTTGTCAAGTGCATAAGAGCAGGAAGATGAGAATCACCGTGTGAAAAAACCTCCACCAAACACCGTACACAAGATGCTAAAATGAACGCTACCTTAAAAAGAGATTTCAGCTGGTCTCAAATATGAGGCTGAGACAGAGAAGTAGGGTGACCTGCAAAAATCAATGTGGAAAATAGACCGTAAGGTCATAGCAATACTACTGGAGCAATATGAGCGCTCCGACCACTCTCGCAAGTGCAGGAAAGTAAAGAACAATGAAGTGACTCACCAAGCGTTCCCAGAACGCCTGGGACCGTGTCGCTTTAAATAAACGGCTACGTGTGACTTCAAATATGCAATGCTGAACCTGTCGTGGTAATATCGTGTCTGCCAGAATGTAGGTAAAGTAGCCTAGAAGGAACATGTGGAGACAGGAATTGAAGAAAGTGACGCATGTGTCTCAATGCTCATGCTGTGTAGCATCTCGAGTGTTTATGAAAGCCAAAGTTACCTTATAAAATGCTGGCTGTTACCGCGCTCTTAGGTCCAAAAATATCAAAGTGAATGAGCGGATGCGTGCGACTTCACGGATACAATGGAGCTGATACACTTGACGTTTAGATATCGTGTCTACCACCATATGGATATAATAGCCTGGAAGAAACGTGTGAAAACAAAAATCAAAATAAAGAAATGCATGTGTCTCAATGCTCCTACTATGTGGTGTCTCGAGTGTGTATAAAAGTACAAGTTACCTGATGGAATGCTCACTATCACCGCGCTCTAAGGTCCAAAAATGTCGAAGTGCATACAACGCGAAAGGATCTGTAAATAACTACGGCGTCCAGACCACGATAACGTGGGGAGGTGCCGATACGTGAAAATGAAGGTTGGACTATAGAGGATGTTATCGAAGCAAGTGGGCGGCCATGTTGTGTTGGGAAGGTACGACAGAAATGAATGGCGGTGATGATAGAAAAGAGAGAAACGGTGATCAAAGAGAAAGAGACGGTGATAAACATCAAAAAGGATAGACAAACTGAATAAATCCCAAACACCAAGAGTACTCGAAAGCTAGATCCTAGCTTGTAAGATAAATGCAAAAATTAGAAAAATATAATACATCTATCATGCCTATTTACATACTATAAGGAAGACGTGTCACAGAACAGTGATGCCGTGTCCTGCTTATTTACATTCTGTAATAAAATTGCATGAAAACATGCTATCAGTGTCAGTAAATTGAAAGTGTGAACATATAACAACGCTTGAATGACACAATGCTTAATGACAGAAAAACATGACTATGAAAATGACACACATTTGATGAACATGATGAAAACATTCCTGACATGTAGCCAAGTAGGAGTCTCATGGAGCTAGAATCTATCAACATTCGCGATGGTTGTGGTTGTGATTGAAAGTTGTGCTAAACCAAAATAGAAAAAGTGTAAACAGCGATACTTAAAAACGTAGTGGAAAATAAGCTGACTGCTCTGATGCACTGACAGCTGACCCTGGCCTCCCTGACCTCTAAGGAAATGGGGGAAATGCTACAGAAAACATGCAAACTCAATTTTATCATTAAGACCCTTGGAACTCAAAGTGTTAAGGAACCGAATCCAGAACGATTCCCTTTGAACGATGAACTTGCTCATATCTCGGTCATTTTGGGATTTGATGACTTCGATCACGCAGAATTTTAATTGAGCAATCGTGTGATGTGCGTCACACCAATGACTTGCAAGTGGTGAATTCATAGATCTAGTGCGAATACGGCTTTTGTGTTCCGTGATGCGGGTACGTAAGGATCTTTCGGTCTTGCCAACATAGTACAAGCCACAAGGGCATCGTATTATGTATATCACATTTAAGGTGTTGCAATTAGCTGTGAAATGAAATTTAACAGGTTTACCCGACCAGGGATGAGCCATAGATACGCCCGTGATAGCATTATTACAGTGGGAACAATTGTGACATTTGGTCATGCCCTTGAATACCTGATTATTCGTGGGCTCACTTTTCTTAAGAAGTTCCTTCAAGTTATTGGGGCGTTTGTACGCAAAGATCGGTGGGTCTTTAAACAATTTCCCAAAGTCTGGTTCTGCCTGTAGCAGATCCCATCTTTTAAGTATAGTTTTTTTAATGGCAGGTGAGAGGGTGGAGAACTTAGACACAAAAACCTCTCTGGTTTGTGCGGGTTTTATGTGTTTGTCAAGTAGTATGGACCTAGGAACCTGTTTTAATCGTTCAACTGATGATTCAATGAGTGTTCTGGGATATCCACATGCCAGAAACTGTTCTTTCGTGTCTTCGAGAGAAGTGTGCAATTGTGAGGTGTCTGAAGTAATGCGCTTGATTCTCAAGAATTGAGAATATGGGAGATGTATTTTTAAAGACTCTGGATGAAAGCTACCATACAGAAGCGTGTTATTGCGGTCAGTAGGTTTTTTGAACAATGAGGTGATGATCTTATTGGACGTCAATTCAATATGCACATCAAGGTACGAAATGGAGTGTTTGTCCAGTGTATATGTAAACTGTATTCTAGGATTGCAATCATTGAGCGAAGAGAGTTTGGTTTCCAGGATTTGTCTGTTCCCTTGCCACATAATGAAAATGTCGTCAATGTACCGACGATATATGATGAGATTGTCAGTCCATTCAGTGTCACTCAAGATGTTGTCTTGTTCAAACTTCATCATGAAGATATTTGCGTAGCTGGGAGCTCCCGCAAAACCCATAGATGTACCGTTTGTTTGTAAAAAGAATCTGTCTTTCCATTTGAAGTAACTGTTAAATAGACAGAAATTTAACAATTCCAGGAGAAAAACCTTGTTAGCTGGAATAGTGTCCATTTGAAGCAGTGCCCATTCGATTGCTTCAATGCCTTCGGAATGTGGAATCGAAGTGTATAGAGCTACGACGTCTACTGTCAGTAACCATATTTCGTCGTGGCTCTGTAAACTAAGATTGTTGAGTAATTTCAGAAAGTGTGTAGTGTCTTGAACATACGTGGTCCCTGCCTGAACAAATGGTTGCAAGAAGTAATCTAGGTATTGGCCAAGTGGGTCATGGATGGAATCACACCCTGATACTATGGGACGAAATGTGGATCGGGAAGACGTTTATGTATCTTGGGTAATGCATAAATGAGTGGTCTGCGTGGATGTTTTTTGAATAAAAAGTCATATGTTTTCGAGTTAATCCATTCCATGTCTTTGGCATGTGTGAGAATAGTAGTCAGGATGTTTTGAAACTCGACCGTAGGGTCTTGTTGTAATGGTAAGTATGTAGTCTCATCAGACAACATCTCACTGATTGTGGATTCATAAAAACTCGTATACATGATCACCAAGGCACCACCTTTGTCAGCCGGAAGGAATGTCAGAGACGTGTTAGTCCTCAAGCTTTTAAGTGCTGTCTTATCTTTAATTGACATGTTCTGGTGTTTTTTAGAAGGTGTAGGTAAATGTGTTAAGTCGTGTTTCACTAGCGACTCGAAAGTGTCAAGTACCTTGTGTGAAATCGGGGAAACAAAAGTACTTTTGGGTTTGAACTCCATGTATTCACTGTCACTAGCCGCTGGAGCAGAAACGGTTTGCGTGGAGAAAAAGTATCGCAATCTCAATTTTCTCATAAATTTGAAGGGTTCTACTTCCGTTTGGAATGGAGTTGTGTGGTAGGTTGGAATAAAAGATGTTCCCTTGTTAAGAAGAGCAGTTTGCGACTCCGTTAGGTTGAAAGAAGAGATATTGACAACTAATGTTTTTTCTGTCTCCTGCCTGAGCTTAATGTTTTTATGCTTTCCACTACCTCTGCGGGTTTTGAGGAAACTGTCTCGAGAGTGGATTGGTTTGTTGGTGGACTGTTGGCTGCTGGACTTGACTCTAAAAAAGAGAGTTTGGTGCTAGAAGTCGATGGTAGTGCTGGAGCCCCTGGGTCGGTTAAAGATGGTACGGGGGGTCTTGTTAGACGAGTGTCACTAACGGAGGCTACACTCTCCTCAGATGATGTATTTCCCGGTTTTGAGAAGGTCCGCTTCTGGGCGTAAACTTCTGCCCAGGAGTAGACCTCGTCAAGTTTATAGTCAATAGTGTCTCGTCTGAACTTACGTACTTTACGTTCATGTATCTCTTTAGCGTAACCATCCAATTTGTTGTTGATCATCTCTAAAGTATTGGACCAATCTTCCCCAGTCATACGTGTTTTTAGCGAACCTTGCAGTTCATTAATCTCTGATTCCAAATCAATTAAAACCTTAGAGAGTTCTTCCACAATCAGTAAGATTAAATCTAATGAACATTTATTAAGTATAGAATACCATTTTTCCATGAATTTCTTGTTCATTTCGAACATCATGGGTTTGAGTGGTAGTCTCAACCCTCTCGGGATCCTCCTAGCTTTGTGGTATTGAACTAGAGTGGTGGCGTGCAGACGCTGGTTGATTTCGCGTCGCATCAGGTATTCTAATTGTCGTAGTTGTTGCATGGTGGAGCCCTGTGTGGCGTCAAATGTACGAGCCTCCCGAATGAGTCCATAGATTTCCTGGGCTTCAGAAACACTGTATGCCTTGGTTTCTGCCTTGTTGTCAGTGAGATTGAGGATGTCTTCGAAGGACATAATGAGTGTGGTGCTACTTGTAGCTGTTGTAGGTGAAAAATAGTAAAATGAATACAGGTAAGGAAAACAGCTGGCGTGCACTCAGTTTTAACCACTTAAACCAGATACATAATGTGTTCAATTACTAAATTAGACTTGGTGTGCTGTCCCTGAGGTGGTTCCACCCTGCCACCTTAATCCAAAGTGCGTAAGTAACTGGAGCTCAATGCTCTAGACAGGGACTGCACTACCTTTGTGCACTCGAGAATGAGTATATCGCTGATTAAACAAAGCTAATGAGGTGATTTAAGTACCTGAGAACAATAAACATATTTGAAACAAATGTGTACAACAAGTTTGTTCAAAAGCATACACATATGTAAAAAATAAATCAAAGCTTCTTCTTGTTGAAGTGTTGTTTAATCACACTCCTTTCGAAGTCCAAAGTATGAAAGTTCATGCTGCAATAATCCAAATCAAATGAAAAATCATGTAACAAAGCTCAATTTTCCCAATGCATTTCGGGCGTGATTTTCGCCCTTCTTCAGGGGTTCTCTATAAACAGAGTGAGATAATTGTATTCAGTTATTGAATGGACTGATAATGAAGTGGAGAATGGAAGGACTCAACGCCACCGAAGAGTGTTAAACGGAATCAGAAGGTTGGAAGTTCAAACCACATCACCAATGTAAATGACAAAAGCTGCTATGAATGCGAGGAGAGGGAGCGGGTTGTCAAGTGCATAAGAGCAGGAAGATGAGAATCACCGTGTGAAAAAACCTCCACCAAACACCGTACACAAGATGCTAAAATGAACGCTACCTTAAAAAGAGATTTCAGCTGGTTCGCTAAAAACACGTATGACTGGGGAAGATTGGTCAAATACTTTAGAGATGATCAACAACAAATTGGATGGTTACGCTAAAGAGATACATGAACGTAAAGTACGTAAGTTCAGACGAGACACTATTGACTATAAACTTGACGAGGTCTACTTCTGGGCAGAAGTTTACGCCCAGAAGCAGACCTTCTCAAAACCGGGAAATACATCATCCGAGGAGAGTGTAGCCTCCGTTAGTGAAACTCGTCTAACAAGACCCCCCGTACCATCTTTAACCGACCCAGGGGCTCCAGCACTACCATCGACTTCTAGCACCATGGTCTCCTTTAAAGAGGCAAGTCCAGCAGCCAACAGTCCACCAACAAACCAATCCACTCTCGAGACAGTTTCCTCAAAACCCGCAAAGGTAGTGGAAAGCATAAAAACATTAAGCTCAGGCAGGAGACAGAAAAAACATTAGTTGTCAATATCTCTTCTTTCAACCTAACGGAGTCGCAAACTGCTCTTCTTAACAAGGGAACATCTTTTGTTCCAACCTACCACACAACTCCATTCCAAACTGAAGTAGAACTATTCAAATTTATGAGAAAATTGAGATTGTGATACTTTTTCTCCACGCAAACCCTTTCTGCTCCAGCGGCTAGTGACAGTGAATACATGGAGTTCAAACCCAAAAGTACTTTTGTTTCCCCGATTTCACACAAGGTACTTGACACTTTCGAGTCGCTAGTGAAACACGACTTAACACATTTACCTACACCTTCTAAAAAACACCAGAACATGTCACTTAAAGATAAGACAGCACTTAAAAGCTTGAGGACTAACACGTCTCTGACATTCCTTCCGGCTGACAAAGGTGGTGCCTTGGTGATCATGGATACGAGTTTTTATGAATCCACAATCAGTGAGATGTTGTCTGATGAGACTACATACTTACCATTACAACAAGACCCTACGGTCGAGTTTCAAAACATCCTGACTACTATTCTCACACATGCCAAAGACATGGAATGGATTAACTCGAAAACATATGACTTTTTATTAAAAAAACATCCACGCAGACCACTCATTTATGCATTACCCAAGATACATAAACGTCTTCCCGATCCACCATTTCGTCCCATAGTATCAGGGTGTGATTCCATCCATGACCCACTTGGCCAATACCTAGATTACTTCTTGCAACCATTTGTCCAGGCAGGGACCACGTATGTGCAAGACACTACACACTTTCTGAAATTACTCAACAATCTTAGTTTACAGAGCCACGACGAAATATGGTTACTGACAGTAGACGTCGTAGCTCTATGCACTTCGATTCCACATTCCGAAGGCATTGAAGCAATCGAATGGGCACTGCTTCAAATGGACACCATTCCAGCTAACAAGGTTTTTCTCCTGGAATTGTTAAATTTCTGTCTATTTAACAGTTACTTCAAATGGAAAGACAGATTCTTTTTACAAACAAACGGTACATCTATGGGTTTTGCGGGAGCTCCCAGCTACGCAAATATCTTCATGATGAAGTTTGAACAAGACAACATCTTGAGTGACACTGAATGGACTGACAATCTCATCATACATCGTCGGTACATTGACGACATTTTCATTATGTGGCAAGGGAACAGACAAATCCTGGAAACCAAACTCTCTTCGCTCAATGATTGCAATCCTAGAATACAGTTTACATATACACTGGACAAACACTCCATTTCGTACCTTGATGTGCATATTGAATTGACGTCCAATAAGATCACCACCTCATTGTTCAAAAAACCTACTGACCGCAATAACACGCTTCTGTATGGTAGCTTTCATCCAGAGTCTTTAAAAAGACATCTCCCATATTCTCAATTCTTGAGAATCAAGCGCATTACTTCAGACACCACACAATTGCACACTTCTCTCGAAGACACGAAAGAACAGTTTCTGGCACGCGGATATCCCAGAACACTCATTGAATCATCAGTTGAACGATTAAAACAGGTTCCTAGGTCCATACTACTTGACAAACACATAAAACCCGCACAAACCAGAGAGGTTTTTGTGTCTAAGTTCTCCACCCTCTCACCTGCCATTAAAAAAACTATACTTAAAAGATGGGATCTGCTACAGGCAGAACCAGACTTTGGGAAATTGTTTAAAGACCCACCGATCTTTGCGTACAAACGCCCCAATAACTTGAAGGAACTTCTTAAGAAAAGTGAGCCCACGAATAATCAGGTATTCAAGGGCATGACCAAATGTCACAATTGTTCCCACTGTAGTAATGCTATCACGGGCGTATCTATGGCTCATCCCTGGTCGGGTAAACCTGTTAAATTTCATTTCACAGCTAATTGCAACACCTCAAATGTGATATTCATAATACGATGCCCTTGTGGCTTGTACTATGTTGGCAAGACCGAAAGATCCTTACGTACCCGCATCACGGAACACAAAAGCCGTATTCGCACTAGATCTATGAATTCACCACTTGCAAGTCATTGGTGTGACGCACATCACACGATTGCTCAATTAAAATTCAGCGTGATCGAAGTCATCAAATCCCACAATGACCGAGATATGAGCAAGTTCATCGTTCAAAGGGAATCGTTCTGGATTCGGTTCCTTAACACTTTGAGTTCCAAGGGTCTTAATGATAAAATTGAGTTTGCATGTTTTTTGTAGCATTTCCCCCATTTCCTTAGAGGTCAGGGAGGCCAGGGTCAGCTGTCAGTGCATCAGAGCAGTCAGCTTATTTTCCACTACGTTTTTAAGTATCGCTGTTTACACTTTTTCTATTTTGGTTTAGCACAACTTTCAATCACAACCACAACCATCGCGAATGTTGATAGATTCTAGCTCCATGAGACTCCTACTTGGCTACATGTCAGGAATGTTTTCATCATGTTCATCAAATGTGTGTCATTTTCATAGTCATGTTTTTCTGTCATTAAGCATTGTGTCATTCAAGCATTGTTATATGTTCACACTTTCAATTTACTGACACTGATAGCATGTTTTCATGCAATTTTATTACAGAATGTAAATAAGTAGGACACGGCATCACTGTTCTGTGACACGTCTTCCTTATAGTATGTAAATAGGCAGGATAGATGTATTATATTTTTCTAATTTTTGCATTTATCTTACAAGCTAGGATCTAGCTTTCGAGTACTCTTGGTTTTTGGGATTTATTCAGTTTGTCTATCCTTTTTGATGTTTATCACGTCTCTTTCTCTTTGATCACCGTTTCTCTCTTTTCTATCATCACCGCCATTCATTTCTGTCGTACCTTCCCAACACAACATGGCCGCCCACTTGCTTCGATAACATCCTCTATAGTCCAACCTTCATTTTCACGTATCGGCACCTCCCCACGTTATCGTGGTCTGGACGCCGTAGTTATTTACAGATCCTTTCGCGTTGTATGCACTTCGACATTTTTGGACCTTAGAGTGCGGTGATAGTGAGCATTCCATCAGGTAACTTGTACTTTTATACACACTCGAGACGCCACATAGTAGGAGCATTGAGACACATGCATTTCTTTATTCTGATTTTTGTTTTCACACATTTCTTCCAGGCTATTATATCCATATGGTGGTAGACACGATATCTAAACGTCAAGTGTATCAGCTTCATTGTATCCGTGAAGTCGCACGCATCCGCTTATTCACTTTGATATTTTTGGACCTAAGAGCGCGGTAACAGCCAGCATTTTATAAGGTAACTTTGGCTTTCATAAACACTCGAGACACTACACAGCATGAGCATTGAGACACATGCGTTACTTTCTTCAATTCCTGTCTCCACATGTTCCTTCTAGGCTACTTTACCTACATTCTGGCAGACACGATATTACCACGACAGGTTCAGCATTGCATATTTGAAGTCACACGTAGCCGTTTATTTAAAGCGACACGGTCCCAGGCGTTCTGCGAACGCTCGGTGAGTCACTTCATTGTTCTTTACTTTCCTGCACTTGCGAGAGTGGTAGGAGCGCTCATATTGCTCCAGTAGTATTGCTATGACCTTACGGTCTATTTTCCACATTGATTTTTGCAGGTCACCCTACTTCTCTGTCTCAGCCTCATATTTGAGACCAGCTGAAATCTCTTTTTAAGGTAGCGTTCATTTTAGCATCTTGTGTACGGTGTTTGGTGGAGATTTTTTCACACGGTGATTCTCATCTTCCTGCTCTTATGCACTTGACAACCCGCTCCCTCTCCTCGCATTCATAGCAGCTTTTGTCATTTACATTGGTGATGTGGTTTGAACTTCCAACCTTCTGATTCCGTTTAACACTCTTCGGTGGTGTTGAGTCCTTCCATTCTCCACTTCATTATCAGTCCATTCAATACCTGAATACAATTATCTCACTCTGTTTATGGATAACCCCTGAAGAAGGGCGAAAATCACGCCCGAAATGCATTGGGAAAATTGAGCTTTGTTACATGATTTTTCATTTGATTTGGATTATTGCAGCATGAACTTTCATACTTTGGACTTCGAAAGGAGTGTGATTAAACAACACTTCAACAAGAAGAAGCTTTGATTTATATTTTACATATGTGTATGCTTTTGAACAAACTTGTTGTACACATTTGTTTCAAATATGTTTATTGTTCTCAGGTACTTAAATCACCTCATTAGCTTTGTTTAATCAGCGATATACTCATTCTCGAGTGCACAAAGGTAGTGCAGTCCCTGTCTAGAGCATTTAGCTCCAGTTACTTACGCACTTTTAGAAGCTGGCATTTCTGTGTGCTATGCGTCTGCCTGCCTGATGTGAATTGCATGTCTGGCTTGTGAGTGACAGTGGCTGGTGAGGTGTGTGTGGCTCGTGGAGGGGCAGGGTGAGTCAGCGCTAGGCTGAATGGGACATCTGCATTGGGAGTAGTGGGAGCAGTAATCCCCTGACCCTGAATAGATCTGTGCCTAGCCTGGACAATGCTGGCTCCGCTCCCTGTGGTGTGTCTGATCACCTAGCCCCCACCTGACAAAGAGGAAGAGGAGCTTGGAAAACAAAGTGCTCCAATTCCCCCCTGAACCAGTTACATCTGGTTTCCCTAGCCCTACACTGCAGACAAAGGAGAAACGTGGTATAAAGGTAGGGGCTGTGACCCCATGAAGAATGTTGTGCTTGTGCTTACTTGGGCTGGGGGGAGACACTATGCCAGGAGGACCTGCCGTGGCACCCAGCTGCAGCTTTCTGGGGGTCCCTGCGTGCTGGCCTGCCTGGCTGCGCCAAGTACTGTCTCCTGCCTGCTGGAGTCCCTGCCCAGCCTTTTCTACTTCACTTGTGGGACCTTTAGCGCCTCGTGAGCGCTCTACCGTCATTTCCCCAAAGAAGAGGAGAGGAGTGTGGAGGTCTTGCAGCACCGAGCTGCAACTTGTGGGGAGGGAGTCCCGACGTGGGGATCCCCCCTTTGATGCCATGGAGGGGGTGCCCACCCTGCATTCTTGGCGTCCCGAGCGGGTGCCCACCCCGCGTTTTATGAGTATTTAATTTGTGGGTTTACAGCTGCCCCGCCTGGCAGTGGGCAGCAGCAACGTGGGGCACATTTGTTTTGGAGTCCCCGTTGGGCTCAAGAGGCACCATGAGTGCCTGACCTTATTTGGGCACCTTTTTTACAGCTGGCCTGAAAGAGCGCTGGGCAGCTGTTACGTTTGGGGGCCTGTACCGGTTAGGTCAAGGAGGGGTGAGTGCACCCCATGCCCCAGTGCCCTGGCGCACTTTGGGTTTGCTGCTGAGGCTGCCAGAGGGCCCTTTGCGAGGTCCCCCTTAGGGCCCTGACTCTCTGGACATAGGGCATTCGAGCCCGAGTAAAAGGCCAGTTGGCCTGGGTGGGGTCAGGTTTATGTTGGTAGGGCGCCAAGCCCTAATGTGATGTCTACTGCATAATGTGTTTATGCTAATGAGGTCTGGGCCTAAGGTGATTTATTGCCCCATGTCATTCATGTGATGCCTAGGACAAATGTGATTTATGCACCATGATTATTGCCTAATGTGTTTGGGCTGCTGAGGTCCTAGTACGTAATGTGTTTATGCTTAGGAGGGTGTCTTATGCTAATATGATAATGCTTAGGTCATTATGGTACCAGTAGTTACTGGTTGTGTTTTGCATTTACTTACCTGCATTTTGATGGTTCTGACTGTGGCCCGATTAGCCCCGTCCTATATATAATCCCCTGTGAATATTGCCCGTGCCAGTTGGCACAGTGTAAATGTGTGATTAGGTTTCTAATGTGTTTATGATAATACAAAGGCTATTTTTTACATAACCTTGTGTGGAGTTTCTTTGTGGTGTGCCTAGGTTGTTGCTGCTGTGTGTGTGTTGCGCAAACGCTTTACACATTGCCTCTGGGATAAGCCTGACTGCTCGTGCCAAGCTACCAAGGGGGTGAGCAGGGGTTATCTTCAGCGCGTAACTCCCTTGCCCTGACTAGAGTGGTGGTTTCTGCCTGGCTGTGGTGCAAGCCTTAGCCAACCAGAAATCCCATTTCTAACACCCACTGATCCATCCGTTCCTGTATTCTGCCACCCTTTGACCTGTCCATCCACCTATCCATGTACTCATCAATCCACCCATCCATTTACTTTGCCATCCTTTCACCTATCCCAATCCTTTCACCAGTCCCAATCTTTTCACCTGTCCATCCACCTTTCATTCACTCATCCTTTCACCCACTCATCCATCCACATACTTATTCATCCATCTATTCATTCATCCATACTTCCTTCTTTTCTACCTTCCTTCCAATGTTCCTCCTTTCTTTCGCTGTTCTATTTACGCAGTGCCATTTACCCTTGCTTCCACTGCTCTTCTATTGATGCTGTATTCCAGCTTTAATGATGCGTTTTTGTCTGCCGAGTTACAGACAGAAAAGCCCCATAAAGAGCCCCACCGCCTATGTTCACCAAAACTCATGTGTGTTCAAATTTAAAGTGTGCTTTAGATAAAATGCTTTTGCACTTGTACATTGAGACACATTCAGGTGCATTGAGACACATTCAGATACATTTCGAATTGCACAAGGTACAAAATGAATTGCAACATTTGTGCTTGCAATATGCATTTTCATACAGTAATTATCGACCAGCACCCTACAAAGTGATACATACCTACAGCTGAGGGGGTCAGAACACAGCTTAAATAACATTCACAAACCTTATCAAGGACGTCTACTAAAGTCACTAATAAACCTGTGTTTAACCCTTAGGTAATTTGCCACAAAGCTGTCAGGCTTAACTACGAGTCGAGGAGAAAAGTATTGATGCAGCACTCAAAGAGTAATAAAGTACAAACATAACACCACATTTTTTTTTAGTAAAATAGAGAATATTTTAATAAATAAAATGACACCAAACTGACAACAATCCAATAAGTAGAACTTGAGATGAGAATTTTTAAAGTTTGAATTAAAAATAGCTGCACAAAGCACATACCGTGGGCATCTGGTCATGCTCGGCCAGGTCAAATTTAAGGCTGACTGCGATGGAGCTCAAGTCAGATACAGTAGCCAGGTTCATCCCGGTGGAAGGTTTTAGTTTCTGACTTAGAAATTATTATGGAGAAAAAGTAGTTGACAGGGCAAGCAGCAAGATGCAAGCTGGATCTGAAACAGGACTCAACAACAGTGGGTTGTTGGCCGAAGAAACTGTGTACAAAAGTAGGGGGTGTGCCAAAAAATGGAAGAAAGTGTAGGCGCCCTGGCGGAAGTACAGAGAATCCGTAGCAGTCCTGGAGTGGTAGGGGGGATGGGAATTGCAGATTGTCCTTGTTGTTCCCCAACAAATATTTTCCTGCTAATTTTTGTGATATCTCCTTATGTGGTATATGCGCACTACTTTGTACTGTATGGTCTCATGAGCATTGTTAATAAAAAGATTAAAAATAAATTTTAAAAAAACAACAGTGGGTTGTTGAAGTGTGGGGTCCTGATGCAGTCGTCAGTACAGGGTGGAAGCTCCAAACAGGCAAAGTCCACACACAGGAAGGCCTCAATGGCAATTGGATCCTGCTTGATTTCAGTCCGATGAAGCCCTCTACATTTGGACTTAAAAACTTTTCTGTAAGTTGAATCTATTCTCCAGCAAGTTGATGCTGACAGGTGATTTGATGTCGACAGCAGCAGATTAAACAGTGGCCCTGGTCTCCGTCAGTCCTGCAGGCATTCATTTGGAAAATCGTTTGTAAGTGAGGGTCAGGGGGCATGGGATGTTTTAAAAGAACATGAGAGGATTGTGGGGTCTCGAAAGAGGAAGGAGCGTGGGAGACTTTAGGGGTATGAGCAGAGAAAGGAGGAGTGGAGGGTTCAGGTTAGTGGGAGGGGGTAGCAGTAGTAGAGGTTTTAGAGGAATGGGAAGATTTAGGAACATGGATGGTTTAGGGATATGTGTGTGAATAAAATAGTGCCTCTTTGTACAGTGTACTAAAATAAAGTACACTATATAGAGAGTGCGTGAAATCCCCAGAGGAAGATAAAGGCAACAAGTAGATAATACTAACCATCTTTTTGTGCTAGTTTGGGTGAGCAGTTAGGCTTATCAGAGGACAGTGTAAAGCAATTGTACTCACAGAGGCAATAAATGAGAAACACACCCAAGAATACATACGAGCCAATTTTGTATAAAAATTATAACAATTATCTTAATACATATTTTGAGAAGCACAACTTCAAATTGAAAATATACTTTATACAGTTTGATACGTGATTAAATACTTCATAGACTTCCAATTATGGAGAAAAAATGCAGTACAGTTCAAAGTATTCAGTACTTTCAGTATCTAGGCACTCGGCGGTCAATATCGTCAAATATTTACCATCGCAGTTGCCGACGAAAGCAATGGAAGCGTATGGCTTGAATGGTGTTCCGTAGACAGCCAACACAGTTACCAGCAAGTCACTGTAGGTCAATGGATGCTGAATACAGACAACACAGCAGTCGCGGTTGCCCAAAGGCTGGTGTCGATTTCGATAGTGAAGTATGATAAACTCCGATACACTCACGGTACTGGAAGGAGGACTCTTCCATGGAAATTCGAAGCTCATCGGCAGTGAGTAGGCTACGGGTGTGATGTAGAGCAGACTGTCACGGAATAGGAGGTTGTGCCAATGTTGCTGGATCCCTCAAGGTGATGGCGGCATACAGGGGTCAATTCCACCGGACTAGTAAACCAACAGCCATGTGGAGCTGCAACATTTCTTTTTCTGTGGTGAGTCGCATCAGCACAGTGTGTGCCAGTCCTCAACCATAGTGGTTTACTTACCAGCGGACACCGGGGACTAGAGCCCCTAGCCCAAAGGGAGGTTCTTGGCAATTTATGAAGTCTCAGGGGGCTCCAGGGTTCCTTCGAGCCCTTTCGGGTTTCAGGTAGGACAGGAGGTCCCAGTTGTCAAATCTGGTTGCAGTTTTCATGGTTTGCACCGGTTTCTTCTGGAGTAGGGCTCACCTCCTGGTCTGCCAGCAGTTTTCTTCTGTTGTCTTCTTTAAGTCAGTTGAATTTAACGTCAGGTTCTCGGGGAGCCACCTAAAAACTGAATTTAGGGGCTTTTTTAGGAGAGGCCAGGTAGTAGCTAATGGGCTATCTACCTTTAGGGTGTCTACACCCTCTTTATATTCACCCCACATGGGGGTGGGCATACCCTGACTTCTTATAGGCTACCATCCCCATCGTCAAGATGGCAGATACTGAAAAGTAGGGTCTACCTTCACCCTGTACCATCCTGAGGGATGGTACAGGGTGAAGGTAGACCCAACTCCTACTTTACCTTAAATTTCCCGCCAGTCCTCCCGTCAAAAGTGGAGTAGGACTGGGGGGGGGGGGGTCACCATCTACTTACAACAGCAGAGGGCTGGGGGCAGGGTTCAAAGGTGGCATGGCTTTTAAAGTTCCTGCTTCTACTGAGGCAGATCCTGCAGGGGGGAAGGTGACTCTCTACACTGGGGTACAAAAACATGTCAGGCTGGCTAAAACTAGACAAGGACCACACCAGTGGTTGGTAAGGTTTCGAGTGATCCTCTAAAAGGGTCTCCTGTGTGAATGTATTAATAAATCCAATACTGGCATAAGCACAGATGTATTAAGACAAGATGATTGGCACCAAACACCTTAGAAATCATGAAGCTATCATGGAGCCAGGAAACCCGTGTTGAAGAGTGTATAGCCCATGTACTCATTATGGCTTCCCTGTTCACTTACAAAACCCAGAGTGTACTGCATATTATAGGGACCTATATGCTCATGTGGATAGGCCCTCACATAGGATATAATGCACCCGGCCTTAGGGTTGAAGGCCTGCCGTAGGGGTGGCTTACCTATATTTTATGCAGTGTGAGTGTGGGATGGCACACAGGGCTGTGTGCCATGTTGACTCTTTGGTCTGTCCTGAACCTGGACATGCAGCCTGCAATATCAGCACTGCCTGGTCTGGTTGAGGGGTACCATTTATGGGGGCATACAGGGGAGACAGAAGTTGTGCCAAGCATGGTACAATTTTAGGGAAAGGAGATTTGGCACTGGGAACCTGGTCAGAAGGGACCCAGTGCACTTACCGGTCAAAATTACATCAGATATCAGGCAAAAAGTGGGGGATTAACCATATCAAAAGAGGCACTTTTTTACATGAACCCCCAAATTAAAGAAGATGAGACTACCCTTTCCCTAGTGAGTCTTAATCATCTAAGTGGAAGAACCGGGAAAGCCCATCTGCATTTGCATGGGCAGTCCTGGGTCGGTGTTCCACTTAAAAGTCCTTTTCCTGTAGGGATATGGACCACCTGAGCAGTCTGGAGGCTCTCCCCTTTGATCTGCATTAATCATCTGAGAAGTCTGTGGTCGGTTTGAACAATAATGTGAGAGCCATACAGGTATGGCCCAGCTTCTTCAGGGATCATACCACACAAAGGCTTCCCTCTCAAAGATATTCCAGCACTATTACCCGGGGAGATGTTTCCTACTGATGAAAGCCACTGGCTGGTCTTGGCCTTTGTCGTTTATTTGGGATAGGACTGCCCCTATCTCAAGTTCAGAGGCATCAGTCTTCATGATGAATTGATTGGTATAACCTGGAGCTTTCAGAACTGGTGTCAAGCACAGTGCTTTCTTCAGTGTCAAAACCTTTTTGACAGCTCACCGTACAGTTCACCTTCTTGGGCATTCTCTTGAAGATCAGTTCCGTGAGAAGGGCCACCATGGTACCAAAATCCTTGACAAACCTCCGGTAGTACCTAGTCAAGTCAAGGAAGTCCTGGACTTGAGTCTGGGTTGTTGGTGCCATCCACTCCAGAGTAGTCTTGACCTTGGCCTGCAATGGTTCAAACCTGGCTTCCTCTCACAAGGTGGCCCAGGTACACAACCTAACTGGCACTTGCTTGCCTTGATAGTGAGGACTGCATTGCGCAGAGCCTCTAGTGCTTTCCTGAGGTGGATCAGGTGACCTGGCCAACTGAAGCTAAAGAGAGTAATATTGTCAAAATAAGCTGCACTATAGGATTTCAAACCCAGTCACGACTTTATTCACCAACCTCTGAGAAGTGGCAGGTGCATGTTTTAGACCAAAAGGCATTTCAGTAAACTAATAATGCCCATCTGGGTTGAAAATCCAGATTTTTCTTTGGCTTCTGGAGTCAGACCCATTTGCCAGTAACCTGATGTGAGATCAAAGGTACTCAGATATTTGGCTGTTCCTAACCTGTCAATCAATTCATCTGCCCTAGGAATTTTACTGTTCATCGGTTTTGCTCACAGCATTGAAATCCCTTTAGTCCACACAAAACCTAATTTCTTTCTTACCACCCTGGTTATGAGGTTTGGGGACTAAGACGACTGGGCTGGCCCAGAAGCTCTCAGATGGCTCTATGACTCCTAATTCCAACATCTTGCTTCCTTAGCTTTGATGCTCTCTTTCACGTTGTCAGATTGCCTTTAAATTTTGTTTTTGACATGTACGCTTTCACCAGTGTCCACGTCATGGGTACGCCAGTAAGTCTGGCCAGGGGTCAAAGAGAAGAGCTCAGCAAACTGATTTATGACTTGCCTGCAATCAGTCTGCTGTTGGGCAGAGATGGTGTCTGACAAGACCACTCCTTCTACTGAACCATCTTTTCGGTTGTTGGACCGGAGGTCAGGAAGAGGTTCACTCTATGCTTCCTGATGCTCATCTGTGACCATTAGCATGGTCACATCCACCCGGTCTCAATAGGGTTTAAGGCAGTTCACGTGGATGACTGGCTTGTCGTTCCTGCAAGTGCCAAGGCCCACCAAGTAGTTGACCTTCCCTTTTTTTCAAGGATGAAATAGGGTCCTTTCCACTTATCTTGGAGGGCCCTGGGGGCCACAGGCTTCAATACCCATACCTTCTGCCCTGATTGGAACTCCACCATAGCAGCCTTTTGGTCATACCATTGCTTCTGGAGCTCCTGGCGGACCGCAAGGTTTTGGTTCGCTTTTTCCATGTACTTAGCCATTTGAGAGCAGGGGCCAAGCACATAGTCCACTATGTCCTGCTTAGGTTCAACAAGAGGCTTCTTCCATCCTTCCCTCGCAAGGCACAATTGTCCTCTAACAGGATCCCAAACAGGAGCTTGAATGGGGAGAACCCCACTCCCTTCTGTTGCACTTCCCTGTAGGTGAAAAGCAGGCATGGTAGTAGAACAACCAATCTCCTTCTGAGCTTTTCAGTGAATCCACCAATCATACCTTTCATGGTATTGTTGAACCTTTCAACCAAGCCATTACACTGTGGGTGGTAAGGGGTAGTGAACTTGTAAGTCACTCTACACTCCTTCCACATTTGTTTTAGCTAGCTAGACACGAAGTTGGTACCTCTGTCTGACACCACCTCCTAAGGGAAGCCCACCCTGGTGAAAACACCAAACAGGGCCTTGGCCACTGCAGGGGCAGTGTTAGTCCTAAGGGGAGTAGCCTCAGGATACCTGATGGCCTGTTCCACTACCACCAGAATGTATATGTTCCCTGATGCTGTGGGAGGGTCAAGGGGACAAACAATGTTTATCCCTACCCTTTCAAAGGGAACCCCAACCTCTGGGAGTGGGTCCTTTGGGTGCCCACCTGTCTTGCCACTGGCTTTACAGTTGTGGCAGGAGTTGCAGAACTCCTTCACCTTCTGATGCATCCCTGGCCAATAAAAGCAGCTGACAAACCTACTCAACGTTTTGCTCTGACAAAGGTGAACAGATAGTGGGTTGGTGTATGCCAATGTGAGGAGGCATTCCCTAAACACCTGAGGCACTACCACTCAAAGGTTGGACCAGGTTTTGGGTCTTTGGCCTCAGTATAAAAGAACAACCCATTCCCACCAGCTTTCTATGGGAACCACTGACATCACCACTTTCCTGTGCAGCAGCTTACTGTAGCAGTCTTTCAAGACTAGGACAGGTTCTCTGCCCATGGCTTTGATCTTCCCTGGAGTGTCCTCTTGGGCCCAAGAGCTCATTCTGGTAAGGCTCCAACGCCTGTGGCTAAGTTCCCTATGGGGCTGACACGTCTTCTCCCTGAGGATAGAGGTTGTTGTCTGTTGGAAAGCTAATCCCCAGTCGTCCTGCCTTTTCTCTTGGAGAGCTGGGCCATTTTTTCAGACTACAGCGCCTCTTTTTCACTCTGAGCTCTGCTTTGTGCTCAGGTTTTTTCACAGGCCCAGAGTGTGATTCCAAGGATTCCAGCATGGATTATTAGTTCAGCCTCAGCCCAGAGTGAGGTCTCCAAATCATCACCAAGCAAACATTCAACTCGGAGTATCAGATGAGACTGACTCTTAACTCTTTCTTACCAGCAACCCCCCCCCACCCAGTCAAAGGACACCATTGCCATGGGATGACTAATGGGCAGTGGTATAATACCTAGGGGGAAAAAAAGACGCTCTCAAGGTGAGTACACTCTCTATCTGGTTAAGCTCTAATACGTGTTTAAATGGTGCTGAAAGGTGGGGAGAACCACTGACCTTCCCCAATAGATGTAACAACAGTCACATTCTCAAAGAACAAAAACAATAACCCCAGCACACATTCTTTATAAAGGAATGACAGCTATAGCCATAGTATGTCATGTATGTACACAAATTCTTGAAACATGTATTTTCAAAGGTCCTTTATTCTTCTTTAGGACTCCTTGGACTTCAGTGTTCTATGAAAAGCAGGTCATACAGGTCATTTAGCCAACACGTGTTTCGTCGCCAACTGGGAATTAACCCGCGACTTTTTCAAGGCTGAATGAAAATGCAAGATGCATAATCAGTACACATGTACAGCGAAATTATTTACATAATTTATATGAAAGAGACCGAAAAAGTGAGTCCCGAGTAATCAATTGGAAGGTCCAAAAAGGCAAAATAAGTGAAAGGTGAAACCTGACACTATTAGCAGAATAACAACATATATCTGTGAAGGGATGGGGAAGTGTCTGTGGAGGTGAATCAAATCATACTTTGTGTCTATAATCCCAATCACCCTAAACAAACTTAAGCTCCAATGTGGGCAAACAGTGAAATGGCACAAACGTAATGAAAGGCTATAAAAGTCCCTCAAGTCGGATTTGCCAAAGGACTAACCTCCTGTATTCAAAGTTCAGTTCTATCTAGAGAAATGACAGAAAAATAGCACAACGTAATTAGAAACTGTAAGAGGAATTCAAACTCCAAAGATACGTTAACCAAAAACTTTATATGAAAAAAGAACAAGCTGTAAAATACATACTTTCAGTGCGGTGATAATTCCGACCCACACGATACGTGGGTAAGTTGTTGTACCTAAGAATCAGAAGCCAGAACTCAAATCCGGTCTGGTATCCGCGACTATAAAAAAGAAAGACAAAGTAGACCTTACTGAGGTATTCATGATATGTCTCTCATGTAAGCAGAAAAAGAGCATCAATCGATGCAGTAGGGATGGGAGAAGACGTGAGTCAGTCCCCTCAGAAACCTCTGAGACTCCTTCGGATGAGGTTCTCCAGCTAGAAAGATTGGGCAAGAGACTGAGTTTAGAAACCCAGATCATGGAACTGGAAAGACAAAGAAAAGAGTTGGGCTTAGGACCCATCTCTGGGAGCAGCATACAAATATATTGGGAGAGAGAAACATTTTTTAGCCTAAAACTTCCTAAAGTAGTTGTCCACCCTTATGCAGAGGGGGATTATATCACCAAAGGCTTCACTGCTCCTGAGAGAGCTTGTGTTCACTGAAGAGTGTAGGATAAGATTCCAGGAGACTCAAAAACCCAGAGTCAGTCCTGGGCCGAATTTGTCGACTTTTCAGTGAAAACACTAGATGGTTGGTTAACAGATAACAATGTGAAATACTATGAAGGGCTTTACAATTTAATTATGAAGGAGCATATTTTGAGTAATTGTTATAATGAGAAGTTACATTACCTAGGTCCACTTCCTCCTCTAGAGTTGGGCAAGAAGGCAGACCACTGGGTAAAAACTAGGGTGACCATTTCTACCACTGTTGGGGGTGACCAAAAGAAAGAGCGCCAAAAAGTCTCCCCAAGGGAGAGAGAATGTAAACCTAAAAACAAGGAGTCTTCATCAGGCCCCCAAACATCTGTTCAGGAGCGGGGCCCAAGACTCTTCACAGCCAAAGGGTGGGTACAAGGGGAAGAACTGGGATCCCAAGAAGGCTTGATGTCAGGACTGTAGGTCCTTTGGGCACCAAACTGGAGATCATGCCTCTAAAACCATGAAAAATGCCTCTAGTCCTCCTGGAGTAAATACAGTGGCCAATTTCCAGATGGTAGGGCCCTGACCATGTCAGAGAGCTCACCGAGGTGACTCTCATGGGGGATGTTGACTTAGCCACCTTAGCTGTCTGGCCCACTAACATGCACAAATACAGACAGCATCCTGATGTTAATGGAGTTAGGGTAGAAGGATTGAGAGACACTGGTGCTAACATCACCATGGTGACCCAGAATCTAGTGTCCCCTGATCAGTACATGCCTGGAAGGTCCTATTCATTCACCAATGCTGAGAATGTGACAACCAACCATCCCATGGCAATGAACAAAAACAATAACCCCAGCACACATTCTTTATAAAGGAATGACAGCTATAGCCATAGTATGTCATGTATGTACACAAATTCTTGAAACATGTATTTTCAAAGGTCCTTTATTCTTCTTTAGGACTCCTTGGACTTCAGTGTTCTATGAAAAGCAGGTCATACAGGTCATTTAGCCAAACTCGTGTTTCGTCGCCAACTGGGAATTAACCCGCGACTTTTTCAAGGCTGAATAAAATGCAGGATGCATAATCAGTACACATGTACAGCGAAATTATTTACATAATTTATATCAAAGAGACCGAAAAAGTGAGTCCCGAGTAATCAATTGGAAGGTCCAAAAAGGCAAAATAAGTGAAAGGTGAAACCTGACACTATTAGCAGAATAACAACATATATCTGTGAAGGGATGGGGAAGTGTCTGTGGAGGTGAATCAAATCATACTTCGTGTCTATAATCCCAATCACCCTAAACAAACTTAAGCTCCAATGTGGGCAAACAGTGAAATGGCACAAACGTAAAGAAAGGCTATAAAAGTCCCTCAAGTCGGATATGCCAAAGGACTAACCTCCTGTATTCAAAGTTCAGTTCTATCTAGAGAAATGACAGAAAAATAGCACAACGTAATTAGAAACTGTAAGAGGAATTCAAACTCCAAAGATACGTTAACCAAAAACTTTATATGAAAAAAGAGCATAGCTGTAAAATACATACTTTCAGTGCGGTGATAATTCCGACCCACATGATACGTGGGTAAGTTGTTGTACCTAAGAATCAAAAGCCAGAACTCAAATCCGGTCTGGTATCCGCGACTATAAAAAAGAAAGACAAAGTAGACCTTACTGAGGTATTCATGATATGTCTCTCATGTAAGCAGAAAAAGAGTATGATTCGATGCACTCATGAGGAATCCAAACTCTCAAAATTTAGAATTTAATAATGTTCGAGCTATCTAATGTAAAGAAATCAACAGTATTCAGAAAAACACGAGTAAAGTATTCAATGGAAAAACTCGCAATAGCCCACAAACAGGGGCTAAGGTTGAGACAACAAATGACAATCTAATATTAGAATAAGGTCATTAGAATTCAAATTAAATGCCAAAGAGCGAGATCAAGAGGTGTTAATCACTCCACTACGCATAAACAAAGTGGACTAAGGGGCGTCCACACCTTAAAAGTAAACAGTTAAGTATCACCTCAAAATTGCGGCTTAAAGTTATCATAATCGGGTAATTCCTCCCTCGTCGATATAAGCGAACAAGTAAATCACAAATACGGAAGGTATCTCAAAAGTTCAATAATTATACTGAAAGAAATAGCCAACTAAATAAGTCAATGAATCAGAGTAGTCCTCTGTGCTTAGATCACTCCTGACACTCCAAATGGTTCAATAGGGTGTCACACGCTTACCGTGAAAAGGATGTCCTCGTCGTACGTCCCGACGGATTCTCGAGTGTGAGTACTGCGTCGTGATCTATGCCCCATATAAAAAGACGGGAAAAAGTTCTCGCGGGAAATCCCTAGTTCGAAAAAAACGTGAACCGTGCTTCGTTGGAAGCCATCTTGAAACGGTAAAAAATCTTAATCTAACGGTGATCGTAACAGGAAATTAACCATAAACAAACGATAAGCAAGTTGCTATCTTGCTATGCCAGACACTTAATAATATCCAAAAAACGACAACGTAATCGCAATCTCAAAATTTGAGTGTCTAAAGGTCTGCTCTCTAAAAAAAATAGAATTCCAATAATTACGCCGTGTTGATAAGCTTATGCATGCAAATAATCACGGAGCTACGGAGAAAAAACAACATGTGAACCATCATTGATTTATAAAACAATCTTAGTGTTTACTTCTTACCTTCCTGTTGGTAGAAATAGAAAAGCAAATAGTAAGGCCTGCCAAAAATACGAAGGTCTTAACCATGACTGTAAACAGCCGAAGTCCGGCGCCATCTTGGAACAGAAAAAGTAGCAAGAAATCACAAACCCACCTGGCTTGATCTACGTATATGAGTGCAAATCAATCTGAGTCCATATAATAATGGACAAAATACAATTATAGAAAAAGACCATTATTTTCTAAACGGGAGTTTCTCAGCCCGTAATGAATAAATTAATGCAACGTGATCCTTATGTGTTACATACTCACCGTGAAAACCCCAAAACATAGTGTGCAGGCAAGTGTATCATATTTACTAGGTGTAGAACTAAAATTGAAACATAGTCAAGTGTATCGTGTCGTGCATTGGTCCTCACGGTAGAAGCATAAAATTCTCCACTCTCAAGTGACAATCATACAGCAAAATATGTAGTTATAATGCTGAAGAATTTTGATCAGGGACATTTTCATAAGAGTGAAGAAAAATGTTGTAGGCAAAGAAAAAAGACATTATAAGCCATTCTCTTGAGCTTGACCAAAACATCATGTACAATAAGAGTGCGTATTGTTACATAATCATAAATGGACAACGTCAGTTTTGTGGTAACAAATAGTAAACAGAGTATAAGCACAACCATAAGTTACTGAACAAATTAAATAATTTTTTGCAAAATACTTATCTTAACTCTATCAGGTATTTATGCAAACAGTAGTCTAAATAGATTAACCCCAACAGAATAAACATCTATAATAATCGCTCCAATGTAATAACATATCGTAACCGATTCTTGAGGTTAGACTGGAAGTTTCTTCTAGGGCTTAATTCGGAATATATAGCCTTATCTTCCCAAGAAATAATGTAATTCTTGGTCGATGTTCAAACCTAACTCAGTACTTTTGAGCCGAAGTATACAACGTGCCTCACTTCTTCGCAGCATCAGTTCTCTATTTCCCTCCCCTAGGATGTCTCAGAGTCTGATCAATACCATATAAAGTAAAATCCTTAGTTTTCTTTTGGAAAGCACAATCTACAATGTGTGCAGCAATGGGATATCTTACATCCCCTTGTTTCACTGCCTGCATATGTTCTCCAAATCTCTCTCTCAAACTTCGAATTGTGCTACCAACATATTTTTTGCCACATTTGCACTCAATCACATATACTACGAATTTTGTATTACAGTTGATGTTAGAAAGGATTTTATATGTTCTCTTGTCAGGACCTGTGAAGGATGTTTTCTTGTTGCATGGCCATTTGCACGTTACACAGGGTCCACAGATAAAGAAACCAATGGTGTGTTTAGTTAACCATGTGGTGGGTCCTTTGTGAATTGGGTAGCTAGGACTAGGAAGATTTCTTAAGGAAACACCCTTCCTGTATGTAATGTCCGGTCTAGTAGTGATGTATCCTGTAAGGGAGGTGTCATATTTTAAAATGTGGCAATGTCTGTTCAAACTGACACGGATACATCACTACTAGACCGGGAAGGGTGTTTCCTTAAGACATCTTCTTAGTCCTAGCTACCCTGTTTGTGGGCTATTGTGAGTTTTTCCATTGAATACTTTACTCGTGTTTTTCTGAATACTATTGATTTCTTGACATTAGATAGCTCAGACATTATTAAATTTAAAATTTTGAGAGTTTGTGTGAGAAGTTGGCCTGGCATATGCTGTTCCTAGTTACAGGGACACCTTGCACCAGTCCAATTCGACTCCTATAGATGATAGGTTTAAGACAACCTTTAAAGAAAGCTATCCTAGTGGTAGCTGTGGAGAGCAGCCTTCAGGCTAAGTCTTGAAGGAGTGTTAAGCTTATTGTTTTACCATAATAACCTCTTGAATAACCAAATGAAAGAGTAGCCCACACAGGTATATATATAAAATATATGTATTTATTCTAGACAGAATCCCACAGTCACTTTATGTGGCTAGTGGCAAAGTTACACTTTAAACAAGCATTTATAAACACAATAAATAGCACAGAAATCAATGGGCCCCAGGGGGGGGCCAAACCATATACTAAAATAGTGGTATAAGAACCACGACAATTCTGCAGGCAATGCCTAGGGCATTCAGGATCGCTGGCCCCTTAAGAATCCACCCACAGTTAAGAGGAAGGGGACCCACGGGAGGCGTGTGCAGTGCGAGAAGTTGCTATCAGGATCGCAATGTTAGCCTATGGAGAATGTCGCGGTTGAATAATTAAGGTTTAAGGACACTTCTAACAACAGTACAAAGTTAAGGCTTGAGACTTAAGGCTTTGGAGAGCCCACCACCACGGAAGTACCGAAGTACCACTGTTACCTGCCCCAGGGAAGCCGGGTGCATAGGTCGATTCTGGTGTCGGGTCGCGGGCTGATTTTCTATGGAAAAGGAGTCCAAACTGCTGCTAGCTGGAAGTGTCGTTGAAGTCGTGGAGATTAAAGTTGAAGAAAAGACAAAGAGGAACCTGAAAGCAGAGGGGACAGAGTCTGGGTCACAACACAGTGACCAGGGAGCTCACAGGAAGGAGCTCGTGGATGTCGGGTGCTTCAGGTGTGGAAGGTACAGCTGGGCTCTGCAGTCACGGGCTCCGGGAGGCTTCAAGGAAGGCCAGCTTCTGGAGGGCGACTGTCCCACGTTGGCTGAGGGTCGCTGCGGTGTTAGTGTCCCGATTGGATCCACTAAGCATTGGCAACCGCAACCCATGCAAGATGAACAAAGCAGCTGCTGGTGCAGACCCACGAGGTCTGAGGGTGCTCTCCTTTGCAGGGAGCGAAGAGCAGGCCTGGCGCAACCAGGGGAACTCTTAGAAAAGAAGATTGTCCTCCGTCAGGGCCCACAAGTCGTGAGACAAGGGACCGCGGAAGGCAGCAAAATGGAGTGCGTAAAAGGGCTCCCACGGGCCACCGGAGCGGGCCAGGGAGCTGAGAGTCGGCACAAATGCTGCTTGAAGATTGGCTCAAGAATGGGCCAAAGCACAACTTCCCCACTGGTCGGGGTCGTGTGCTGGACAAGAGGTGGCCGGTGTCTCGGGGTATGCGGGGATCTCGACACCCACGTGGTCCAGGGTGCTCAGACTTGCTGGGCACACTCACAGGACGCTGGGATGCACTGGAGACCCACCTCGAGGTTGCTGGAAGGCGTCGAAGGTCGAGAGAGCCACGAAGTTCCAACCGGGTATCTTGTAGTCTTTTAGGTGCCTGCCAAGCAGGGGGATAACTCCTTTATCCCAAGGGAGATTTCTTCAGTCAGCTGGGCAGCAGCTCGTCGAAGGTCAGTTCTGTGAAGTCCTGTACGAATCTAAGGCTCTAGGGCAAAGTTATTCCTATATATCCCCAAGATTAGGGGATGGTCCAAAAGAGAGCCTACCAATCAGAGTAGAGGCGGGAAAGGGTGGCTACACCCACTCCCCTTTGTGTGTTTCCCGCCTGGGCGAGGGGCAGGACGCCCCTGAACCGGTTCCAGGCGGTGTATGCAGAATTGGGGCTCTGCAGCTGCCTACGTGCAACTCTGAAAGGACATTTGGTGCACCCACCCTGTTCCAATCCACATATCCTGTCTGGGGAGGTGCTGGCACCTCCCTGCCACAGGAGCCCTATTGTCCAGATGGCGAGGCTGGGGTTTTCCCCAGCAACAGCCAGCCAGAGTCGTGTAGGTGGCGAACAGTAGCCATTTTGTGGTACATGTGCACTTTTAAATTGGTGTCCAAATTCTACCGCTTTTCCCATATCACCCTCCTAGCAAGGGGGAATCGTGCCCCCATGCCCATGGCTGGACTGGGGGTATGATTCCTTCATGTTTGACACCAAACACGATATGGTTCTGTGTAGCCATTCCTAAGTTACAGCGATGACGCAATAACTTATAATGCGGTTAAGAGTATATGGTATGGCTACACTACAAACAACCCAGTAACGATTTTACGAAGGTTGCAGAGAGGTCCTACTCACGTAGGGGTCCCCCCTCACTCATACCTCAGCACCCAGCCCTGTAGGATTACCAGGGCCTGCCATAGGGGTGACCTATGAGAGTATATGTGTTGTATGGTATGGGACATAGGGTACCTACGTCCCTGTAAGGGGTGCTAGCACCACCTTACCCAGGCTACAGTAGTGGCCTGGTGGTGTCATTTTGGGTGGCTGTCCCAGGGTGGCACAATAAGTGCTGCAGCCCTGGTAGGCCTACTGGGGGACCCATGCCCTGGGTACCTAGGGTACCATCTACAAGGGACTGGTAGGGCATGCCCAGCATCCAATTGGTTGGTACCTAGGGTACTCACATAGTTTACCAGAGGAAGCAGATAGGCTGGGGTCCTGGATAGCAGGGCCACAGCCTGGCTAAAGTCATAAAAACAGTCAAAACATCAGCAAAAAGTTGGGGGCAACTATGCAGTCGATGCCACTCTCCTACACAACCCCCCCCCCAAACGCAGGGACATTAAACTAACCTTGACCAGTTGAGTCTTCATGTTCTAAGTGGAAATATCTGGAGAGGCCATCTGCATTGGCATGGTTGCTCCCAGGTCTATGTTCCACTGTATAGTCCATCCCCTGTAGGGAAATGGACCACCTGAGTAGTTTGGGGTTTTCACCCTTCATCTGTTTTAGCCATAGGAGGGGCTTATGGTCTGTCTGAACAATGAAGTGAGTACCAAACAAGTATGGCCTCAGCTTCTTCAGGGCCCAGACCACAGCAAAGGCCTCCCTCTCTATGGCTGACCAACGTTTCTCTCTGGGGGTCAACCTTCTGCTAATAAAAGCTACTGGTTGATCCTGGCCCTCCTCATTCAGTTGTGATAACACAGCACCTACCCCCACCTCTGAAGCATCAGTTTGAACTATGAATTCTTTGGAGTAGTTGGGGCTTTGGAGCACTGGAGCAGAGCACATTGCCTGTTTAAGGTCATCAAAAGCTTTCTGACAGCTGACAGTCCACTGAACCTTTTTGGGCATCCTCTTGGAGGTGAGATCATTCAAGGGGGTCACTATGGATCCATATCCTTTCACAAATCTCCTATAATAACCAGTCAGGCCCAAGAAAGCTCGAACCTGAGTCTGGGTGGTTGGAGCAACCCAGTCCATGATGGTCTGGATTTTGCTCTGTAAAGGTTGAACCTGGCCTCCTCCTACAAGGTGTCCCAGGTATACAACCTGACTCTGCCCTATCTGGCACTTAGTAGCCTTGATAGTGAGCCCAGCCTTCTGCAGGGCTTCTAAAACTTCCCTCAGGTGGATCAGGTGATCTTCCCAGGTGGAGCTAAAGACAGCAATATCATCCAGATATGCTGCACTAAAGTCTTCCAGGCCTGAGAGGACTTGGTTCACCAACCTTTGAAAAGTGGCAGGTGCATTTTTCAAACCAAAGGGCATCACAATAAATTGATAATGCCCACTAGGGGTAGAAAATGCAGTTTTGGCTTTTGCAGACTCAGCTAACCTTATCTGCCAGTAGCCAGCTGTCAGATCAAATGTGCTCAGATATTTGGCTGAGGCCAACCTATCTATGAGCTCATCTGCTCTGGGAAATGGATGAGCATCAGTCTTAGTGACTGCATTGAGACCCCTGTAGTCTACACAGAACCTCATCTCTCTCTTACCACCCTGGGTGTGAGGTTTTGGTACTAGGACTACTGGGCTAGCCCAAGGGCTATCTGAGGGCTCAATTACTCCCAACTCCAACATCTTTTGGACTTCAGTCCTTATGCAGTCCCTGACATGGTCAGGTTGCCTGTAGATCTTATTCTTGACAGGCAGACTGTCCCCAGTGTCCACTTCGTGAGTGCACCAGGTGGTCTGACTAGGAGTCAGAGAAAACATATGTCTGTAAGCTTGTAGAACCTGTCTACAGTCTGCTTGCTGCTGGTCAGTGAGGCTGCCTGCCAAGGCTACTCCATCAACTGACCTATCGTCAGGGTTCTGAGAGAGCAGGTCTGGGAGAGGGTCACTCTCTTCCTCCTGTCCCTCATCTGTTGCCATGAGCAAGCCCATGTCAGCCCTGTCCACATATGCTTTCAATCTATTCACATGAAGTACCCTGTGGGGACTTCTGGGAGTGCCAAGGTCTACCAGGTAGGTAACCTCTCCCTTTTTCTCCAAAATGGTATGGGGTCCACTCCACTTATCTTGGAGAGCTGCTGGGGCCACTGGCTCCAACACCCATACCTTCTGTCCTGGCTGGTACACCACCAGGACAGCCTTTTGGTCATGCCAGGCTTTCTGTAATTCCTGACTTGCCTCCAGGTTTTTAGTTGCCTTCTTCATATACTCAGCCATCCGGGAGCGGAGACCAAGTACGTAGTCCACTATGTCCTGTTTAGGGGGTTTGAGAGGTTGCTCCCATCCCTCCTTCACTAGACAAAGTGGCCCTCTAACAGGATGGCCAAACAAAAGTTCAAAAGGGCTGTAGCCAACCCCCTTCTGTGGCACCTCTCTGTATGCAAAGAGAAGGCAGGGCAGAAGAACATCCCATTTTCGCCTAAGCTTTTCTGGTAGTCCTTTAATCATACCCTTTAAGGTCTTGTTGAACCTTTCAACAAGACCATTGCATTGAGGATGGTAAGGGGTGGTGAACTTGTAGTTGACACCACACTCCTTCCCCATTGCCTTCAGGTAACTACTCATAAAGTTTGTACCTCTGTCAGACAATACCTCCTTAGGAAACCCCACCCTGGAGAAGACTCCAAGGAGGGCCCTTGCCACCACAGGAGCTGTGATGGTCCTAAGGGGAATAGCTTCTGGGTATCTAGTGGCATGATCCACTACCACTAAAATGAACCTGTGCCCAGATGCTGTTGGTGGGTCCAAGGGACCAACAATGTCAATCCCCACCCGCTCAAAGGGCACCCCCACCACAGGCAATGGTATCAGGGGGGCCTTTGTGGATTTACCTGCCTTGCCACTTGCCTGGCAGGTAATGCAAGAGCTGCAAAAGCTCTTACAGTCTTCACTCATGTGGGGCCAATGAAAGTGTGGGACAATTCTGTCCCAAGTCTTATTTTGGCCCAGGTGTCCTGCTAAGGGGATATCATGGGCCAGTGTGAGCAGGAAGCTCCTAAACTTCTGAGGTATGACCAACCTCCTGGCTGCACCAGGCTTGGGGTCTCGACCCTCAGAGTAAAGGAGCCCTTCATCCCAATAAATCTTATGGGTC
Organism: Triturus cristatus; assembly: GCF_964204655.1. Taxonomy (NCBI): domain Eukaryota; kingdom Metazoa; phylum Chordata; class Amphibia; order Caudata; family Salamandridae; genus Triturus; species Triturus cristatus. Next base: position 210,601,179 of record NC_140591.1, on the reverse strand, counting down.
CCACTGGCATCCCCTGCAGCCTCAGCAGCAGCTTGCTGTCTGAGGGGTTCAAGAGTGGGGCAGCTCTGCTGCTCCAGGCTCAAGTCTGCCCTAGAAGGTCCCCCTGCCCCCAAGAACTCAACCTGATCAGGTTCCAGTTCCTCTGGGGCAGTTCCTTCTTCAGGAGCTAGATCCTCTTCTGCTAAAAGAGTCTCTACAGACTGATCCTGGGGGGAAGGCTCGGCCTTACCCCTGCTACTCCTCCTCTTGGAAGGCCCTTGGTCCATTTTTCCAGGATCCAAGGCCTGTTCAGTTCCTGTCAGCTTTGCTTTTGACCTTGTCAGGGCAAATACTTCTGCTGGTATACCCAACATTGCTGCATGGGTACTTAGCTCCACCTCAGCCCATGCTGAGGTCTCCAAATCATTCCCTAGTAAACATTCAACAGGTAGGTCTGCACTCACCACAACTTTCTTGAGGCCAGTTACCCCTCCCCAGGAGAAGTTCACAACAGCTAGAGCATGGTCTGTACTAACGTTGCTAGCATTGGTCACTTGGTATGTCTCTCCAAGTATGATCTGGTTAGGGTCTACAAGGTCCTTAGTCACCATAGTGACACTAGCCCCTGTATCCCTGTAAGCTAGTGACTCCCTTCCATTTATGGTTGGCTGTTGTCTGTATTTGCCCAGACCACTGGGGCTCACAAACAGGGACAAGTCCCCATCACAAACTAGAACAGCCTGAGTAGGAGTTCTGACTAGGCCAGATTCCTCTCCAGATCCCAGGGTCAACCCTACTATGCCCTTGTTCTGTGCACCAACACCTATAACTGTACTAGGGGGAACAGGAGCCTTAGGGGCAGGTGTGGTGTTTTTGGAGTCTTTGGCCTTATTACAGTCTGAAGTCCAATGGGTAGTCTGTTTACAGTACTTACACCATGGCTTCCTTGGTTGTTTGGGTTTGCTATTCTTGGTAGTCTCAGATGCTGCTTTTTGGGGGCCTGTTGAAGACTGCTGGTCTTTTCCCTTTTCCCCACCCTTGTCAGAGTTCTTGGCATCTTCTTTTTTAGTTGCACCTCCCAAGGGCTGGACCTTCTGCTTAATCCTGGTTCTGACCCATTTGTCTGCCTTCTTTCCCAATTCTTGGGGAGAGGTCAGATCAGAGTCAACCAGGTGCTGATGTAAGAGCTGGTTCTGACAATTGTTAAGGATCTGCTCCCTCATTATGAGATTGTATAATCCTGTATAATCATCTACTTTGCTGCCAGTTAACCAACCTTCCAGTGCCTTGGTTGCACAATCCACAAAGTCTACCCAATCCTGATTTTGTGCTTTCTGGGTGTCTCTGAACTTAAGTCTGTATTGATCAGTGGTTAAGCCAAACCCATCTATCAAAGCATCTTTCAAGATATAATAGTCATCAGCATCCTCTTCTCTTACAGAAAGGAGCTTGTCTCTTCCTTTATCTGAAAAGGAGAGCCACAGGATTGCTGCCCACTGCTCTACTGGGACCCTCTGTACTCTACAGGCCCTTTCAAGAGCAGATATCCATTTGTGGATATCATCCCCATTCTGATAGGGGGGCACAATCTTGTGGAGGTTCCTATTGTCAGGGACTTTCTCTCTAACTCTAGGGGTTTCATTACTGCCACCAGGGATCTCTAGACCCCACTTTCTTGAAGCTTTCTGAAGCTCCAGGGTTTCCCTGTCCAATGCTAACTGTTCTCTTTTAAGCTCAAGCTTAGCCTGCTCAAATTTGATCAGTCTGCATTTCCTCTCATGGGAGGATTCTCTTCTCTGAGAAGAGGCAGAGGACCCTTTGGATCTCCTAGAATGGTTGGATCCCACTGAGGGGGATCTGTTCCTTCTTGGATCCACCACTCTCCTTTTAAGGGTGGAGGGAGTGCCTCTTGAGCCATCACCTCCATGCTGTGAGTGGTCTGTTTCTTCCAGGTCAGGATTTTCATCCTCTTCCTGTTCCTCATCAGAGTCCACTCTGGGAGTGTCCTCTTCTGAAGGATGCCCACCCACTCTGTCCGTCCCTCTGGACCCTATGGACTCCATAAAGTCTGCTATGAGCAGGATTTCCCTGAGACGTTTTGTGTTGGCACCTTTGTTTGTCTTCAGTTTTCTAAGGGTGCACATTTCCCTGAGCTCTGCAAAGGTGAAATTATCATACTTATCTACTGGGACCCTCTGGGGGGTCCTTCCATAGCCTTGATGCCACCTGAAGACATGTTTAGTGTAGTGATGTATCTACCTACACTAAGTGTGGCCTACTGAACCCTCTCTTGAGTTGTAGTCAAGGTGTGCTAAACCCTCTACACACAACTCCAAGTTCAGTAGAACTTATTGTATTCTAGCTTGAATTTATATGTACCTTTGGTACCTTGTGGCTTTCACTTTAGAAATTCAATTTGTTATCTGGTAAAACAATGGCAAGCTTGAATCCAACCGCTGCACACCAATGTGAGAAGTTGGCCTGGCATATGCTGTTCCTAGTTATAGGGACACCTTGCACCAGTCCAATTCGACTCCTATTGATGATAGGTTTAAGACAACCTTTAAAGAAAGCTATCCTAGTGGTAGCTGTGGAGAGCAGCCTTCAGGCTAAGTCTTGAAGGAGTGTTAAGCTTATTGTTTTACCATAATAACCTCTTGAATAACCAAATGAAAGAGTAGCCCACACAGGTATATATATAAAATATATGTATTTATTCTAGACAGAATCCCACAGTCACTTTATGTGGCTAGTGGCAAAGTTACACTTTAAACAAGCATTTATAAACACAATAAATAGCACAGAAATCAATGGGCCCCAGGGGGGGGCCAAACCATATACTAAAATAGTGGTATAAGAACCACGACAATTCTACAGGCAATGCCTAGGGCATTCAGGATCGCTGGCCCCTTAAGAATCCACCCACAGTTAAGAGGAAGGGGACCCACGGGAGGCGTGTGCAGTGCGAGAAGTTGCTATCAGGATCGCAATGTTAGCCTATGGAGAATGTCGCGGTTGAATAATTAAGGTTTAAGGACACTTCTAACAACAGTACAAAGTTAAGGCTTGAGACTTAAGGCTTTGGAGAGCCCACCACCACGGAAGTACCGAAGTACCACTGTTACCTGCCCCAGGGAAGCCGGGTGCATAGGTCGATTCTGGTGTCGGGTCGCGGGCTGATTTTCTATGGAAAAGGAGTCCAAACTGCTGCTAGCTGGAAGTGTCGTTGAAGTCGTGGAGATTAAAGTTGAAGAAAAGACAAAGAGGAACCTGAAAGCAGAGGGGACAGAGTCTGGGTCACAACACAGTGACCAGGGAGCTCACAGGAAGGAGCTCGTGGATGTCGGGTGCTTCAGGTGTGGAAGGTACAGCTGGGCTCTGCAGTCACGGGCTCCGGGAGGCTTCAAGGAAGGCCAGCTTCTGGAGGGCGACTGTCCCACGTCGGCTGAGGGTCGCTGCGGTGTTAGTGTCCCGATTGGATCCACTAAGCATTGGCAACCGCAACCCACGCAAGATGAACAAAGCATCTGCTGGTGCAGACCCACGAGGTCTGAGGGTGCTCTCCTTTGCAGGGAGCGAAGAGCAGGCCTGGAGCAACCAGGGGAACTCTTAGAAAAGAAGATTGTCCTCCGTCAGGGCCCACAAGTCGAGAGACAAGGGACCGCGGAAGGCAGCAAAATGGAGTGGTAAAAGGGCTCCCACGGGCCACCGGAGCGGGCCAGGGAGCTGAGAGTCGGCACAAATGCTGCTTGAAGGTTGGCTCAAGAATGGGCCAAAGCACAATTTCCCCACTGGTCGGGGTCGTGTGCTGGACAAGAGGTGGCCGGTGTCTCGGGGTATGCGGGGATCTCGACACCCACGTGGTCCAGGGTGCTCAGACTTGCTGGGCACACTCACAGGACGCTGGGATGCACTGGAGACCCACCTCGAGGTTGCTGGAAGGCGTCGAAGGTCGAGAGAGCCACGAAGTTCCAACCGGGTATCTTGTAGTCTTTTAGGTGCCTGCCAAGCAGGGGGATAACTCCTTTATCCCAAGGGAGATTTCTTCAGTCAGCTGGGCAGCAGCTCGTCGAAGGTCAGTTCTGTGAAGTCCTGTACGAATCTAAGGCTCTAGGGCAAAGTTATTCCCATATATCCCCAAGATTAGGGGATGGTCCAAAAGAGAGCCTACCAATCAGAGTAGAGGCGGGAAAGGGTGGCTACACCCACTCCCCTTTGTGTGTTTCCCGCCTGGGCGAGGGGCAGGACGCCCCTGAACCGGTTCCAGGCGGTGTATGCAGAATTGGGGCTCTGCAGCTGCCTACGTGCAACTCTGAAAGGACATTTGGTGCACCCACCCTGTTCCAATCCACATATCCTGTCTGGGGAGGTGCTGGCACCTCCCTGCCACAGGAGCCCTATTGTCCAGATGGCGAGGCTGGGGTTTTCCCCAGCAACAGCCAGCCAGAGTCGTGTAGGTGGCGAACAGTAGCCATTTTGTGGTACATGTGCACTTTTAAATTGGTGTCCAAATTCTACCGCTTTTCCCATATCACCCTCCTAGCAAGGGGGAATCGTGCCCCCATGCCCATGGCTGGACTGGGGGTATGATTCCTTCATGTTTGACACCAAACACGATATGGTTCTGTGTAGCCATTCCTAAGTTACAGCGATGACGCAATAACTTATAATGCGGTTAAGAGTATATGGTATGGCTACACTACAAACAACCCAGTAACGATTTTACGAAGGTTGCAGAGAGGTCCTACTCACGTAGGGGTCCCCCCTCACTCATACCTCAGCACCCAGCCCTGTAGGATTACCAGGGCCTGCCATAGGGGTGACCTATGAGAGTATATGTGTTGTATGGTATGGGACATAGGGTACCTACGTCCCTGTAAGGGGTGCTAGCACCACCTTACCCAGGCTACAGTAGTGGCCTGGTGGTGTCATTTTGGGTGGCTGTCCCAGGGTGGCACAATAAGTGCTGCAGCCCTGGTAGGCCTACTGGGGGACCCATGCCCTGGGTACCTAGGGTACCATCTACAAGGGACTGGTAGGGCATGCCCAGCATCCAATTGGTTGGTACCTAGGGTACTCACATAGTTTACCAGAGGAAGCAGATAGGCTGGGGTCCTGGATAGCAGGGCCACAGCCTGGCTAAAGTCATAAAAACAGTCAAAACATCAGCAAAAAGTTGGGGGCAACTATGCAGGTCTACTTTGTCTTTCTTTTTTATAGTCGCGGATACCAGACCGGATTTGAGTTCTGGCTTTTGATTCTTAGGTACAACAACTTACCCACGTATCGTGTGGGTCGGAATTATCACCACACTGAAAGTATGTATTTTACAGCTATGCTCTTTTTTCATATAAAGTTTTTGGTTAACGTATCTTTGGAGTTTGAATTTCTCTTACAGTTTCTAATTACGTGGTGCTATTTTTCTGTCATTTCTCTAGATAGAACTGAACTTTGAATACGGGAGGTTAGTCCTTTGGCATATCCGACTTGAGGGACTTTTATAGCCTTTCTTTACGTTTGGGCCATTTCACTGTTTGCCCACATTGGAGCTTAAGTTTGTTTAGGGTGATTGGGACTATAGACACGAAGTATGATTTGATTCACCTCCACAGACACTTCCCCATCCCTTTACAGATATATGTTGTTATTCTGCTAATAGTGTCAGGTTTCACCTTTCACTTATTTTGATATAAATTATGTAAATAATTTCGCTGTACATGTGTACTGATTATGCATCTTGCATTTTTATTCAGCCTTGAACAAGTCGCGGGTTAATTCCCAGTTGGCGACGAAACACGTGTTGGCTAAATGACCTGTATGACCTGCTTTTCATAGAACACTGAAGTCCAAGGAGTCCTAAAGAAGAATAAAGGACCTTTGAAAATACATGTTTCAAGAATTTGTGTACATACATGACATACTATGGCTATAGCTGTCATTCCTTTATAAAGAATGTGTGCTGGGGTTATTGTTTTTGTTCATTGCCATGGGATGGTTGGTTGTCACATTCTCAGCATTGGTGAATGAATAGGACCTTCCAGGCATGTACTGATCAGGGGACACTAGATTCTGGGTCACCATGGTGACGTTAGCACCAGTGTCTCTCAATCCTTCTACCCTAACTCCATTAACATCAGGATGCTGTCTGTATTTGTGCATGTTAGTGGGCCAGACAGCTAAGGTGGCTAAGTCAACATCCCCCATGAGAGTCACCTCGGTGAGCTCTCTGACATGGTCAGGGCCCTCCTTAGATACCATCTGGAAATTGGCCACTGTATTTACTCCAGGAGGACTAGAGGCATTTTTCTTGGTTTTAGAGGCAGGATCTCCAGTTTGGTGCCCAAAGGACCTACAGTCCTGACATCAAGCTTTCTTGGGATCCCAGTTCTTCCCCTTGTACCCACCCTTTGGCTGTGAAGAGTCTTGGGCCCCGCTCCTGAACAGATGTTTGGGGGCCTGATGAAGACTCCTTGTTTTTAGGTTTACATTCTCTCTCCCTTGGGGAGACTTTTTGGCCCTCTTTTTTTGGTCTCCCCCAACAGTGGTAGAAATGGTCACCCTAGTTTTTACCCAGTGGTCTGCCTTCTTGCCCAACTCTAGAGAAGGAAGTGGACCTAGGTAATGTAACTTCTCATTATAACAATTACTCAAAATATGCTCCTTCATAATTAAATTGTAAAGCCCTTCATAGTATTTCACATTGTTATCTGTTAACCAACCATCTAGTGTTTTTCACTGAAAAGTCGACAAATTCGGCCCAGGACTGACTCCGGGTTTTTGAGTCTCCCGGAATCTTATCCTACACTCTTCAGTGAACACAAGCTCTCTCAGGAGCAGTGAACCCTTTGGTGATATCATCCCCCTCTGCATAAGGGTGGACAACTCCTTTTGGAAGTTTTAGGCTAAAAGATGTTTCTCTCTCCCAATTTATTTGTATGCTGCTCCCAGAGATGGGTCCTAAGCCCAACTCTTTTCTTTGTCTTTCCAGTTCCATGAGCTGGGTTTCTAAACTCAGTCTCTTGCCCAATCTTTATAGCTGGAGATCCTCATCCGAAGGAGTCTCAGAGGTTTCTGAGGGGACTGACTCACGTCTTCTCCCATCATCATTATCATTGATAATATCATCATCCTTAGACTGGGTTCCCACGTCTGGGTGATCTTTCTCAAACTGAGTATCAGTTCTCTGAGATATTCAGATTTGGGAATCTTGATCATTTTCATACCGTAGCCCTGAAAGATGGTTCCTCAATGAGCATGGTTCAGGGCCAAGCAAGGGGTTAGATTGAGCTCCTAATCCTGGCTACTGATTTATTTCACTAAAGCTGGGACCTTTTTACTAAGTTAAAAAAACAACTAAAATGCCATGTCCTAACTAAACTACTGACTTTTAAATTTCTAACTGTTTGTTTCAGAGACTTAACCAAGGCTCTACAGTTAATTTTAGAAATTTAGAAGAAATAGGCCAATCAAAAATTAGACTATTTAAAGACAATTTTTAGATTTACTCTTGTGTGCACTTATTGACAAAGTGGTCCAGCAAATGCAAAGTCATGTATACCACCGCTGTTCATCAATGTAAGTACCGCCTCTCTGTTCAGAAGTTCACTAAGTAGAGAGTGCGAGAAATCCCCAGACAAAGGTAGAGGCAACAAGTATATAATACTCACTCTCTTTTTGTGGTAGTGTGGGTGAGCAATTAGGCTTATCAGAGGACAGTTTAAAACATGTGTTTTACTCACAGAGGCAATAAATGAGACACACGCTAACACATAAATCTGAGACTAATTTTGTATAAAAATAACAATTATCTCTATATAATTTTAGAGAGGATGACTTCAAATCAGAAAAATACTTTATAAAGATCAATACGTGATTAAATACTTCGTAGACTTTCAATTATGGAGAGAAAATGTAGTGCAGTTCAAAGTATGCAGAACTTTCAGTATCTAGGCACTTGGTGGTCGATACCATCAGATATTTACCATTGCTATTCTCGTAGAAAGCAATGAAAGCGTATGGCTTAAATGGAGTTCAGCAGACCGTCAACACAGCTACCGTCACAGTCACCAGCAGCAGGTCACTGTAAGTTGATGGATGCCAAACAGCACCAACCCAGCGGTAGTGGTTGCTGGATGGCAGGTGTAGATTTAGATAGCAGAGGACTACCTACTCATATACCCTTGTGGTTAATGGAAGGAGGACTCTGTCATGGAGTTTTGAAGTTCACCGGCACTGGGTAGGCTACAGTTGTGATGTAGAGTAGACCATCACAGAATAGGATGTCATGCCAATGTTGCTGCCATATGCCGTTGAAGTAACTGGCATGAGGGTGCGTGCTCTCAGGAACTGGGCTGTTTTTAGCATTGGTCGTTATGCTGAGAGGATCCCTCAAGGTGATGGAGGCGTGCAGTGGTCGATTACACCGGACTGGTAACCAACAGGACTGGGAAGCTGCAATGTTTCTTTTCCAGCGGTGATTTGCATCGACACTAAGTGTACCAAGCTTCAACCGCGGTGGTTTCTTCACCTGCGGACGCCTGGGACAAGAGCCTCAAGTCTAAAGGGAGGTTCTTGGCAATTTACGTAGTCTGCGGGGGTTCCAGGGTTCCCTGGATGCCTTGTAGGTTTCAGGAAGGAGAGCAGGTCCAAGTTGTCGAGTCTGGTTGCAGTTGGCAGGGTTTGCGCCGGTTTCTCCTGCAGCAGGGCTCAGTTCCTGGTCCGCCAATGGTCTTCTTCTGTCGTTTTCTCTAGGTACATCGAATCTGAAGTCAGGTTCTCTGGGGGACACCTAAATACTGAATTTAGTGGCGTTTTTAGGGGAGGCCAGGTAGTACAAATGGGATATCTACCTGTAGGATGTCTACACCTTCTTTATGCTCACCCCACATGGGGGGTGGGAATACCCTGACTTCTAATAGACTACTATCCCCATCTTCAAGATGGCGGAGAGTGAAAAGCGGGGTCTACCTCGTCTACCCCACCTGAGGGTGCCCCATGGTGATGGTAGACCCACCTCCTACTTCACCTAATTTTTACGCCAGTCCTTACACCAGAAGTGGAGCAGGGCTGGGGGTTCACCATCTGCTTATAAAAGGAGATGACTGGGGGCAGGGTTCAAAGGTGGCATGGCCTTGAAGTTCCAGCTTTGCCAAGGCAGATCTTGTAGGGGGGAAGGTGTGACCACCTCTGCCCAGAGCAGGCATTGCCTTGGATCCAGAGAGCTCTGGCTCTCTACACAGGGGTCCAGAAACATGTCTGGTGATGGCAGGCTGGCTAAAATTAGACAGGGACCACACCATGGTTTGTAAGGTTTAAAGCGACCCTCTTAAAGGGTCTCTGGTATAAATTTATTAATAAATCCAACACTGGCATCAGCACAGAATTATTAAGACAAGATGTTAAGTACAGCTTAGAAATCAGTGAAGACATCATGGAGCCAGGACGCTCGCCTTGACGAGTATCCAGCCCATGTACTCATTATGGTTTCCCTGTCCACTTACAACACCCAGAATGGACTGGATATAGTAGGGACTTATCTGCTTGTGTGGATAGGTCCTTATATAGAATATAGTGCATCCTGCCTTAGGGCTGAAGGCCTGCAGTAGGGGTGGCTTACCTATATATTATGCAGTGTGAGGGTGACATGGCACACAGGGATGTGTGCCATGTCGACTCTAGGGTTTGGCCTGCACCTCATACAGCCTGCGATAGCAGCACTGCCTGGTCCGGGTGGGATCCCTAGGGTACCAGGAGGACCATGTATGTGGGTTTACAATGAAGACAGAATCTTTTCCAATCGTGGTACAGTATTATGGAAAGAGATCTGGCACAGGGAACCTGGTTAGCAGGGACCCAGTGCACTTACTGTTTGAAATTATATCAGACATCAGGCAAAACATAGAGTGCTAACCATTTCTAAAGAGGCACTTTCCTACGAGACCCTCCCCAAACAAAAGTGGATGTGACTACCCTTCCACTAGTGAGTTTTAATCATCTAAGTGGAAGAACCTGGAAAGTCCATCTGCGTTCAAAATTACATCCGACATCAGGCAAAAAGTGGGGGGCTAACCATGTCAAAAGAGGTACTTTCCTACAGTATGTGTTTGTCTTTTTTGGTGGATGTCTGCTAGTCTGATGTTTGTAAATGGCTTTGTGTGTATGCAAGTCTTTTTATTTTTGGTGTTAAAGGTGGAGGTGTTTTTGTGTGTGTAGTGGTAGTGGTGGACTGTGAAGGTGAGAATAGGGTGGGGTGTTTAATGGGCTTGTGTGTTTTGATGGGCGATGGTGTTTTGAATGCTAGCAGGGGAGGAAAGATAGGTACAAGGAGGAAAAAGTGGAGGTCTATGGGAAGCACTGGTGTCTGAACTAAGGCCCACCCGGTGGGCCTAACTTTCTCAGTAAGGCAGACATCTCAGAATGAGTGTCATCCAGGATGATGGTCACTTAAGTAAGTTGTTTTTTACACCCCGGATTTCATTCAGCAGTGCTGTCTGCCTTACATAGAGGCTGTTTAAAACGTCAAGGCCTCTTCTGAGACCAGTGCTGGTGACATGGGGGTAGGTGCAAAGAAGACCCAAGGCTGTCTATTGACGTGGGGACACAGAACTGAGGGTGGTGATGGAACTATTGGTAATGACTGGCAAAGAAACTGATTTTTCATCCTGAGTGGATTGGTCTGCCACCACTAGTGACTAGTCTGTATCAGACTCCTTGGAATCCATTGTTGTGATGCACTTCTTGCTAGCCTCTTCACCCTTAGTGCCACTTGGACCTTCAGTGTCTGTGGCATGTTCTTATGGCGAGTTTAACAAGTATTGGTGTTAATCTAAATTTAGTGAAGTACTGGGGCAACAGCAACATTGGAAACATCGTCTGACCCCAATGCACAATCTTCAGCTGTCTTCGCTGTCCTCGCTGCACCCAACCAGCCTAGAACCCCACATCCCACATATGATGAGGACCCTAGAATGCACAGGTACGTGTTAGACATCATACAACACCCTCAAAATCCCAGTTACTCTCTTGTTCTTTCCCAGATGCACGGGCACCTCTTCATCACCTGCTCCAGCAGTAGCAAAAAACACCCATATGAGTACATCAATGACACAATGTCTGAACATAAAATATTTTCAAAATTTTGCTAGTTATGGGTTAAAAACGTCACTACAATTTTAGTATACAAAACTTTGCAAACATATAATACTGAATAACTTTTAACTGTAAACGTTCCATATTTTGATGTTCAGAAATGAACATTTCTAAATGGTTTTTTTCATCAATGCATTTCTCAATTGCGTAATAATCCTCATAGGAAAAATTTCAACGAGGGGCCAGAAGACTAATTGGATGTACAGGCTGCACAGAAGGAGCTCTGGAGCTGATAGTGGAACTGTCCTTAGAAGCCATTAAGGCATTCAACACTTTGGAATGGTCTTATGTTTGGGGTTCTGGAGAGAGTGGACAAAGGTCCACAGTACAGATGATGACCAAACTATTTGAGCAAGGCCATTCGCAAAGTTAAAGGTAAATGGTACTTGGTCGGACCAGTTTCGACTCATGAGAGGCACTGGACAGGAGTGTTCACTCGCCCCTATGAACTTCACCTTAGCACTAGAATCCCTGGCCTGTTGTCTTTAGGAGGATCCCTTGGTGTGGGAATTGTGCTGGGAGAAGGACTGAAAACAAGAGAATCTCACTATATGCCAATGACATACACCTTTAGGTGGTACAACCAGACACAACCAACCCTACATATAATCCAGATCTATGGAAAATATTCAGGCTATAAAAATAAACTGGGAGAAGTTCCACCCTGTATCCTATGACTGGATGGCCCTGGAAACTAATGTACAGAGACCTCATTGTGGCCTCTTTGAGAGACTTCAGATATCTGGGTACATATGTCGCCAGGGATGCTGAGGTATTCCTCATCAGAAATCTTTACACTCTCTTGGATTACAATGATGTTAAACAAAGGAGAGCATTGCTGCTATCGTTATTAGGCCATGTTGCAATGTTTAAAATGATAATCCTACCCAAATTCCTCTACGTTCTCCAGCATACACCATTAAGACACCATCTGACTTTCTTAGGAAACAAGAGGCAGAACTTAGATGTAAGAAATACTACTGGGCATCACAGTTGGTGATAGTCAATGAATGGGACTGTGAACCACAGAGGGAGCCATCCCTGAGGGTTGACCAAAAAATGAAATCTTGCAACCCTACACCAAGCTGAATCAGCCAGGAATCTACCCACACCCCCAAAATAGTACTTGCAGCTTGGAGGGAAGCAACTAGGCACTTTGGATGAGAGGGCGTTGTGGAGGGATAGACAGGAATAAGGCTTTGGAGGCTTTTCTGGTTTATGTATGATGACTTATTTGTAATAGCAAAAAAAAAAAAATCGAACAGCCAAAACATTTAAGGGAAACCTCCCCAAGTTTTAGGTAAGATCAATGTCTTCACTATCAGTCTACAATGTTGTCAGGAGGTTGTCGCTCTTGGTACTTAAAGACATTTTTCTTTTCTTTCAGGTCTGCTGGGACAGTGCCACCCACACCCCGGTCAGTCAAAACTCTCATGAGTTGCGGCGGGCTGCTTCGCAAATCTACCAGTCTGTGAAGCAGATGATGTCATCCACCAGTCTTCCCACCATTCTTCCTCCTTTTCTTCCAAGTCTTTGGCTTAGACCATAACCTCTGCCCCCTCGCCAGAGTCCTTTATTACTTTCTCCTCTCTTTTCTGTCTACGCCTTTTCCTTTGCCGTATGTCTATGTCCTTTCTCTCCTGTAACCCTTCTTTCAGTGTCGGCCCATTGTCCCCACTTTTCTCACTAGTTGTTCGGTTTTTAATTCTAGGTGGCATTTGGACTAGAGCTTGGCTGGACCGGGTCCCTTTCGAGGTAGGTGCTTCCACGATACTCACTCTCCCTCACATTTCCCTTACCTTAATTTCTTTATAGGAAGAAATATTGTCTGGGTATATCGAGAAAAAAAATCAGCATTTGTCTATTCCTTGCATTTCCTGTGAGAAAATTGTAAGGCAAAAAACCATCAAACCGTCTGTCCTTAAAATAATTTTTGGGGAGAAATCTGGAGGCAGATTTACAAGCCCCTTGCGTGACTTTTGCGCTGCAGTTGCGTCACTTTTTTGATGCAACAGTGGCGCAAACAATGCGGCATATTTACAACGTGACGCATCTAGGGAGATGCGTCACCTTGTAAAGCCCTGCGTCACATTATACCTGCGTCAGGTATAATGTGTGCAGGGTGGGCGTTCCAACGCAGGACAGCCTCGTAAAAGTGACTGCGCCACTTTTAGGACGCCACTGCATCAGAACCTTATGCCTGCTTCAAGCAGGCGTAAGTAGTGACGCAGTGTAGTGGGAATAGGCCTCAACACACATTGCTGGAGTTGCGTCGTGCTTGCGACACGACTCCAGCAATGCGTGACTTTTCCGCCAACAGATGCGTCAGAATTTCTGACGCATCTGTCAATCCCTGCGCCATAGTGCGCCGTATTGTAAATACGGCGCATCTATGGTGGCGCAAGGGTTTCTAAGGGTGGCGCAGGGAAAGTGACGCATCTATACAGATGCGTCACTTTCTTGTAAATCTGCCCCCTGGTGATTATAGTACTGGACATGAGTAAAGTAGTTCATTTAACTTTAAAGCGTTTATAGTTGGGGGGGGGGGGAGGGTTGTTTTAATTCCTTGTTGGCCTCTGGGTTTTTGGTCAATAAATCAGTTAAAGGGGTAGCCCAGTGTGAAAAGTGGGGAATAAAATGGTGACAATACTTCACAAGACCTATAAAAGTCCTGAGACCCCATTTACTCTTGGGGAAGGGTATTTTTGCTTTAGCTGTTACTTTTACCTTTTTGTGCTGGATAACCCCTTTCTCTAACAAGTACCCTAGATATTGGACTTGACAGGCCACCAAATTACTTTTTTTTCGGGTTGACCTTTAATCCAGCTTCATGGTGGGTATCTAGTACTGCTCTTAAATGTTTTAAATGTTCTTCCCATGATAGGCTATGTATTAAGATATCATCCATAGAGACAGCTGCATATCTTGTTTCCAGGCTTGCTTCAGTGCCGCACTGCCGACTTCCTTGGAGTGCAGCTGTGAAACTTTTCAGGACTAAATCGGCAGTCAAGATCGGCACTGGAGGGGCGCAAAATCACCTACACTGTAGCATCCTTCTCAGCATGGAATTAAGGCATTATGGCCCAGGATGGAGCCAAGAGTGCGAAACCCAGTACTACTCTGTAGTACTACCGTATATTGGGCAATACCATTGTGAATTGAGCATGCAGGGAATCTCCATATCCCCTGCATGCACAGGCATATTGGGAGGGAGGGGGGCAAGCCAAACCGAGAACCATTTTGTGTGTGAAAAAGGCCGCTTTATTGAAACAGGTGAATATTACAAAATAACCAACTGGCAACTGCCTTACAAAACTAAAGCCTCGCTATACATCAAATAGCTGACCCCTGATCCCCCCCACGCCCCTACGATCCCCTCAAAAGTTCCCCCACCCTAGCATTAACATAACAACAGCATTACACAGTATTGCAGTTAAAACTTTTCCCCCTAATGACACCCCATTCCCTACCTGCCTACCCTTTTCCTGCCCCTGCTCACAATCTTACAATACTTAGCAAAAAACCTGTGCCAACCCAGGCCAACTTTTCAAAACCCCGCAAGCACCTGTTCCAAGCGACAACCTCCATAAGGTCCCTCCTCATGCACCTGTCTCCACAAACCTGGCTTAAACCAAAGAATAAACCCCAAAGACTCCACACAGCTAAAATTGTTAAAAAGAGGGCTGGGAGGGTGAGGCCAAGAAAACTATTACTAGCTACCCTGCTGCCAGCCACCAGGTCACCAAAACCTAAAATGGTGGCTGGCAAATCCCCTCATAGGTGGATTATATAATCATTGGGGTATTTGGGCTACTTGGGCTATAAGTGGGCTACAATTGGGCTATAATTGAGCAACACCCCGAAAAAGCCCCAAACCACAAAATGGCTGGTCCGGCCAGCCCAGACCACTCCCAAACTGCCCAGGGGGCAGACCACACTACGTTCGGCTGCCCCCCAAGCGCCCCTTGGGAGGGAGAGGGGCAAGCCAAACCGAGACCCAATTTGTGTGTGAAAAAGGTCGCTTTATTGAAACAGGTGCATATTACAAAATAACCAGCTGGCAACTGCCTTACAAAACGAAAGCGTCGCTATACTTCAAATAGCTGATCCCTGATCCCCCCCCACCCCTATGATCCCCTCAAAGATTCCCCCACCCTGGCATTAACATAACAACAACATTACACAGTATTGCAGTTAAAACTTTTTCCCCCAATGACACCCTGTTCCCTACCTGCCTTCCTGCAACTGTAACTAACAAACGTCTATCCTGAAACTTAGACTACCTGCCTACCCTTTTCCTGCCCCTGCTCACAAACTTCCAACACTTAACAAAAAACCTGTGCCAACCCTGGCTAACTTTTCAAAAAAGGGGTGACGGTCACTAATATCTAGCCCCCTTTTCTCTCCCCCCCTTGTCCTACAGGCCTCTTACTTTCTTGGGTGGCTCTGAACATTTAACGTACTGGCTAACGCCTCCCTAATTTCCAACAAATAAAGGTTCATCCCCAGCCTTCACAAGTGGACCCTGTCTCCTCCAAAAAATTCCACTGCATCAAAACGAATGTTCCTGTGCACAATTCTACCAAAACTCAATTCCCTGCAAAAACGAGACATCTCTGTATTAAGCTTCTTCCTGGCTCTGTCCACTGCTCCTGGATTAACAGCCCCCCACCTGACCCGGTGGGGCACAACGCAGTCTATAGCACAAAACATCCTGACCACTGTTGTTTAATAAGTGCTAAGTTGCTCTTCATGCGTCTCCTCAGGACTATGCCCTTCTCTTTACACAAATCATTTCCACCCAAATGTACGACCAAAATGTCTGGACACCGACCCCTAACTAGCTGACACGGAATCTGCTCCTTCCAAAACATGCTCCCTTTTCCTTTCCATAACATTTTAAACAGTTTATTATTAAAACCAAGATTCTGTCCAAAATAACTTTCTCGTGCTTGTACGTATGCCCACTTCATGAAGGAGTGTCCCACAACCCAGATTGACATTACCAACGAAAGGGGGGCCAGCCACAGAACCTAAAACGAGAAACATTGCGTGAACTTATGCACTGTAACAACCGCGCTAAATTCCTTATCCCTGCTGTGCAAGTATCGCTTATAACAATCTGAGGATCACCTCCCAAGAGCATGATATCACCCTGTCCCCATCCTCTATTGCTTACCTCAGATGCTGCCCCAATCCGGAAAGAGTGTGTCCCCAATACCTGCACCGTGTATGCCCAATTCCTTCAGTGCCTTCCTCAGCAGCTCTAGCAGTTGGAAGTCTGTAACTCTTTTCCCATTCGCATGCACAAAAACGGACTCCCCGATATCCTTGTATGCTGCTCGCCAGTGAAGCCCCCCATCTATAAGGGTAAGTAAGCTTAGGCAATGGAGCCTGCAACAACACCAATTTTCCCTTGCCATGATTCCTTTGGGACTATTTTAACCATATATGTATACCCGCATCGCGCAAGACCACATCTTCCCACCCGATCCCGTCCCACTCCTTTTGCCCCCTAACAACTCAGACACTCTAAATGCACCAAAAAACATCCACCATCAATGTGTAAAGCAGGCATGACTCGAAGGCGTCCGTGCAAATCCTAGGCAAAATCTGTATTACGCTGCTCAGCAACTGCCATGACAAGGGTCTCCTGATCGTATTCAGCTGTCCACGCTCCCTGGCCCACCCTTTTAGCATCCTTGAGCACAATTCACCCGCTGAAGGCATGTAAACCCAGAGCAATTTACCCATGAATGCAATTTCCACTAATTTCCTTGCAATTGACACCCTGGGTAAGCCTTTTCCAATCATATCCAGGATAAACTGAATCACATCGTCCCTTCACTGTAACTCATTCGAGCGCCGCTGGGCACCTGACAGCAAAACTCCTTCCATGCTAGATTATAGTCTATCCTAGTTGATTTAGCCAGTGATCCTACCACCAGCTGTAGCATCTTGTGTTGGCTACGTACCACAACTGCTGCGGCATGGATGTCGGGACCCTTTTGGCATCCTTGGCCAACCAACAGAATCTCCCCCCAGCGAACGCGACAAAGCATTCGCTATGTCATTGTCCACACCTGGGACTTGCAGTGCTTCAAATGTTATATCATGAAACAAACAACCTAGGACAAAACTCTCAGCAACTGTAACACTTGTTCTTACCTTGCTTACTGATGGTTCACAATATCTACAACCGCCCTATTGTCTACTCTAAAAGTCACCTTCCTAGGCGCAAGCTGACTACCCCATAGTGTCACTGCCACAACTAAGGAGAAGAACTCCAGAGATGCAATGGACCACACAACTTCCCATGCCAGTAGACACCAAAACCTTTGCTGGCTGCTGCATCTGAAAATATCTGCACATCCCAAATGAGATCCCCCTCCCGTGCCAGTGTAATGTCATTGAAAGTTTGCAGAAAAACTTGTCACATTCTCAAATCTTCTTTTACGTTTGCAGAGAAAGGCCCATTATGATGAAGCAATCTGTTCCCAGGTAATGCCCTCACTAGCCTCTTGCAAAAGGTTCTCCCTACTCTCACTACCCCACATGCAAAAATGAGATGCCCTAGCAAGGCCTATATCTCTTTGACCATTACTTTCTCCTGTGCCAGGATGGCGTTAAGCAATTCCAGCATTTTATCCGTGGAGCAAGAGTTTCCAAAAAAGAAAAATTATCCAAGTAATGGGTCACTAACATGTGCCCTGTCCCTTGCGTTAGAGCAATTCCAGCATTTTATCCCTTTTATCACCCGGCAACCAGGCTTGCATTTTTCTGGAGTCAATCTCAATTCCAAGAAAAGACAGTGCAGTGCTGGGGCCCATCGTCTTTTTTGTGCCAAAGGCACTCCCAAATCCTCTGTCAGCTCTTTGAAGTTTTCCAGGGCCTCCTGGCACTACGTGGAGCAAGAGGTTCCAACAAAGAAAAAAACATCCAAGTAATGGGTCACTAACATGTGCCCCATCCTTTTTTAAAACAACCACGGCAGAAAGGTGCTAAAACACTCAAACAATGAGCATGACATAGAACAGCCCATCGGTAATGCCTTCTCCACGTACCATTTACCATTGAAATGGATACACAGAAGATCCCAATCATCTGGATGGACTGGAAGCAACCGGAAAGCCGATTTTATGTCGCATTTTGCCATTTCCGCCGTTGCGCTCGCAGTCACTACCAGTGACATGGTCACGTCAACTGACGAGTAAAAAACAGTAGCTTCCTTTTCATTGAGAAAATCATTCACCGAGCACCCTTCTGGCCATAATAAATGCTGAATAAGCCTGAATTGTTTGGGTTCTTTCTTGGGCATAACCCCAATTGGTGACACAATCAAGTTGTCCAGAGGCCAAACTGGGAAAGGGCCCGCCATTCTCTCTTTCCACACCTCTTTGTCTAATTTCTCTTGCCCAACCTATGAATGTTCTTCAAATTTTCTGACCAAAGCCTGTGTCTAAGGGCTGCTTACCCCAAACGAAAACCCCACTTTGAACCTTTCCCTTAGTACTTCTGCAGCCTTCTGGCCGCCATAACGCTGCCTTCAATTCATCTGCCTTAACTGGCGTATGAGCCTTTTGTCCCAGAAAACCCTTAGCTCCCCTTGACCCGAAACATGCTGCTACTGCTGTCCCCCTGTGTTGCCCCCCCCTGCTGCTACTGCTGCCCCCCTTGCTAAAAACCCCTCCTACCCCCAAAACTGTTGACCAAGGGATGTTTCCCCCCGCATTTTGAGAACTCTTGGCGAAATCTGCAAAATGTGCGCGTTTACCGCCCTTTATTGAAACCCCAGCAGGCCGCCCATGCCCCTGGAAGCACCACTCGTGTGCTGCCATAAACCGTGTCAAGTTCCCCCCATTTCTGCCTTAGTATCCCAGGCCATACAGACCCTGAATTCCTCATCGTATTGTGCCCATGCATAACCCCCTGTGATCTGCGCTTTGCGAATTACCTCCACATGCTTGAATAGTGCTGCGCAGCGTTCCTGGAATTTCTCCCAGAAAACACTAACATAAATCAAGAAAGCTCCTGTCCAGTTCTCTATGGTCAAAGAAACCCTTGGCCGCTTAGCCAGCTCGCATTCCTCTTCTTTAGACCTTTCTTATGCACGTACTTCCCTGTGCAATAATTTCAGCATTTCAACTTATTCACCTTTCCATATGCGCTCTTGAATTGAATTGAATTGAATGGCGATTTAGATTGCGCAGAACAGTAACCCGCAGGTATCAAGGCGCCTAACAAAAATGATCAGAGAATGATCAAAGAAGGAGACAGGAAACCTTACATGTATGCTTGCCGAAAGAGAAGGGTTTTTAGAGCAGAGCGGAAGTGCTGTAAAGACGGGAGAGATCTCAGGTCCAGGGGAAGGTCATTCCACCACTTAGGAGCAAGAGTGGAAAAGGCTCTACCACCCCATTTGGCTCTTCGTACACGGGGGGCTGTCAGACGCAATTTCCCAGAGGAACGCAAGTTCCTTCCGGGGATATAGTGGGAAATGATGGACCCAATTCCTGTGTCGCTATTTTTGGCAATGGCTCTGTAGGTCATGCATAGAACTTTGAACCGGATTCGGTGTTCTACCGGCAGCCAATGCAGCGTTTTCCTGGCTGCAGTGGCCGAAGAGCGTCTGGGGATATCCAGGACAAATCTAGCTATAGCGTTTTGGACTACCTGTAAGCGCTGCAGCAGGCCTTTGTTAAGCCCAGCATACAGTGCACTACAGTAGTCCAAGCGCGATCCGATGAGAGCAACAGCTATTTGTTTTCTTGCCTGCAAGGAGAGATATTTCCTGATCCTTCGTAGGGTGTGAATCAAACCCCAACAGGTGGAGACAGTTCTGCTCACCTGGCTGCCTAAGTCGAGGGCAGGGTCTATCAGCACCCCGAGGTTCTTGGCAGATGTTGTAGGGGAAGGGCATGTTCCTAGTGAGTCAGGCCACCAGTTGGCTGACCAGATGTTTTCTTTCCCCCCGAACACCATCACCTCAGTCTTCTCCCCATTCAGTTTAAGAGAGTTCTGAATCATCCAATGACCAACCGCCTCCATACAAGATCTAAACCTGGAGGCGATTAGTTCATCTGAATGGGAAAGAGAGACGAGGATTTGAGTGTCGTCTGCATAAGAGACTACCTCCATCCCGAAAGATCTTATAAGTTTGGCTAGTGGGGTAACATAGATATTAAAGAGGGTCGGGCTAAGTGCTGACCCTTGAGGGACCCCACATAGCACAGATCGGGATGGAGATAGGAACTCCCCCAGCTTGACTCTTTGTTCCCTCCCCGTGAGGAAAGAGGTCAAAAGATCCAGAGCTGCGTTCTTCACCCCCACCTCCCTCAGCCGAGATGTAAGGACTGAGGGGGAGAGGGTATCGAAAGCCGCAGTTAGATCGAGCAGGACCAGGAGAGAGGTCTGGCCCTCATCTACTGTCGTGCGGATCTTATCGAGCACGATGGTGAGGGCTGACTCGGTGCTGAATTCTCTCCTAAATCCATGCTGGGAGGAGTCTAGGCATCCCGAGCTTTCCACAAAAACAGCGAGATGCCTGTTAAGATGAGTCTCCAGCATCTTCGCTGGGGCAGGGAGCAGAGAGATAGGCCGGAAGTTCTTTAAGACCCCCGGGTCCAGGGAGGCCTTTTTCAACAGGGGTTTTACTACCGCCTTCTTCCATTCTATAGGGAAGATACCGTCTCTAATGGCTAGATTCATTACCTCTAGCAGTGGAGGTAAGAGGGTATCCTTACACTGCTTGATGACTTTCAGTGGGCAGGTATCCAAGGGAGAACCAGACTTGGTCTTAGTTAGCAATAGCTCAAGATCTTGCAAGACCAACGGGGGAAAAGAGTCCAGGGTGCTTGAGGGGGGGATTTCTGTGGTGGTTAAACTCATCTCTACCCCGGATGTGGATGCACTGAGACCAGCTCTTTGTTCCTCGAGGGCCAAGTGGATATCCTGGATTTTAGTGTGGAAGAAGGAGGCAATCTTATCACATAGATCCTGCGAAGGAATAACAGGGTCAGGGGCTTGCAGTTTGACCAAGGAATCAACAGTTTTAAAGAGCTCCTTCGGGGAGGAGAGCGAGGTGGTCACGGTAACAAAGTATTCTTGTTTAGCTTGCACAATTTCAGCTTTGTATTTTTTAATAAGGAGTTTATGAGCTTCCTTGTTCTTGAGGTCCCAACTAGTATGCCAAAGCCTCTCCTTTCTCCTCACTTCTTGCCTAAGGAGCCTAAGGGAGTCGGAGAACCAGGGGGCAGATGGTCTCTTTCTGGCTCGGCGCCGAGATTGTACTGGGGCCAGTTTATACAAGGCCTCGGTGGTGACCTGCGACTGCAGTCTGTACGTTATCTAGGCCAGTGATAGTAAGGCTTGCAGCCCAGGGCTTGAAAGAGTCGCTGTTGATATTCCTGAAGTTTCTGGCAGTCTCCATTAGGTGGTTCCCTTTTTTACCGGAGTCCATCCTATGATATTTCAAAAGAAAAGGGACCGCCAGATGATCAGACCAGGATAGATGAATCGGGTCCTTAGTAGTCAGACGGGGGTCATTGGAAAAGATACCATCCAAAGTGTGTCCTGCACGATGTGTGGCTCCGGTAACACGTTGCGTGAGCCCACATGATTCCAGGGCCTCAATGAGACGGGAGGTATCAGAAAGGTCAAGCCGTTCTAGGTGGTAATTAAAATCACCCATGATGGAAAAGTTATCTCGGCCAAAATAGGGTTCAAGGGACTGGAGGAGGTTGTGCGTAAAGTGGGTTCTCGAGCCGGGAGGTCGATAAACTAAGATACCGTTGAAGAAGGGGCGTTGCGCTTCCTTTATTGAAAAATAAAGTGCTTGAAAACTGTCAGGAAAATCGGGTATGGGGACGATATGGCATTGTAGGTGATCTTTGTAAAGGATCGCTATCCCCCCTCCCACTCGTCCCTGTCTATCGAGTCTGGCCAGGCAGTACCCTTCAGGGACCGCCTCGATTAGATCAGGGTCGGATGAATCCTTGGCCCATGTTTCGGTCACAAACACTAAAGTGGGCGTTCTATCCAGAACCATCTCCTTGAACATAACCTTGTTCTTGACAAGGGAGCGGGCATTAACCAAGATGCCCTCTATTCCTACTGAGTTGGGACTAGATATGACGGGGTGTTCAAAGAGAGGGTGGATGGGGGCGGAGTTAAGAGGCCTAGACGTGGAATGACAGCCACATATAAGGGAGTCTCTTAATCTACAACTCTTTACTTTCAAGCTTATCTTTATTATCTCTGCTGGTTTCTTCCTTCATCAGATTTCTCTGTGCCTTTGCTAATCACTGGCTTGGCCGGATCCTTCTTACCTTCCTCCTCGGTACCCACCTCTATGTCTAAAACATACTTGCCCTTGCGCAACCCACCCTCTTCCGCCCCAAAATCCCCTCTCCTCCCGTCCTCACGGAGACCATTACCAGCCCCTCCCTCTTTCCATATGTTTTACCTGGCTCCAAGGAGGGTGCCCGTGCTGCTGCAGTCCGCCTTGCCAGTGGCCCCGTGGTCGATCCCAACTTGGTTGGCCTTGCCGTAGGCTCTGACTCTCCTCTGGAAACCTGAAAAACACTCTGTGAAGCATTACTCTTATCACCCCACCCCATCTAAACCATCTCTAAGGTCACCTTCCTCTAGGCTCTCCTCATCGAAATCTAACTCCGCGCCTTCGCGCGACCCCACATGGGGGACCCTCATGGGCCCATAACTCCACGCCTCCGGTACACCGCTGAGTCCTTTGACTGCGTTCTCCTGCTGGTTTTCCATCCTGCAGCCCACTGAGGTCCGTCAGGTGTTGGGGCCAGCGAGACTGCTCGGGGCCTACATGTGCAGGCCGCGCCGGGATCCCCCGATGGTAATGGGTACGCCGCGCGAGGCTCCACCCTCCCTTCTCCTTGGCACCAGTAAGCCACACCGAGCTCTGCCAAGTCCGAACCCGGACGTGAGTCCTTGCCCTGCAATATAAATGATTGGTCTGGTGTGCTGGGCTTCTGATACTCATCCCCTGTCTTTCTTATTCTTTTCCTATTTAAGCCCAAAGTCTTCTCTGCCGACTGATGCCCTACCTTAAACAAATCACCTACTTCACTCTCACTCAACCCCCCCTCCTCCCCTCACTCCATTCCAGCCCAGCCATGTCTAACCCTGTCCGGTCCTGGTCAAGACCTGTCCCCTGTGCCCCCCTACCAAGCTTTCTGCTGCCCCTGCCTTCCCCCCTTACCCCCTCTTCTCAAATTTAAACCTTTGCCCTCCAAACCAGCTGACCCTCCTTGCGCAAGTTAAGCATCCACTTGACCCACTCTACTAATGGCCCTCACCTCCTCCTTCCATGAGGTGAAAATATCTAGCCCTTCCCAGGCATTGCTACCACCTGGCCGTCTCCCAATCCCCCGGGATCTCCTCCTCTTCCCCCCAACATGCATTTGAGCCCTGGCCTTGCCCAAACGCCCTCTACCTTCCTCCCCTTTCCACTCCCCAAACCCAATTCCCCTTATAAATCTCTCTAGCCCTCACCCTGCCTAACACAACCGGGTATACCCACTCCACCTCCCATCCCCAAAACCGCCCTTGCACACTCTCGCCAGAGCCCCGAAATGCGCACAAGGCTCCGGCGCGTCTGGGGAGAAAGAGGACGCTCTTCGGGCCTAAGAGCGTCCCCTAAAACTCACTCAGACGGTGGCCGCCACCCCCACAAAAGCATGCCCAGGAGGGCATGAAAGCTCCGCAGCTGAAGGGATCAATACATCAAAGGCGGCCTGCCTCGCTCAGCAGGCGCACCGCCTCCAAGACCTTATAATCCTGCATAACTATGCCTAACTCGCTAAACACAGCTAATTAAACAGACAGGAAACAGCTAACTAAACAGCCAAGAAAACTACTACTAGCTACCCTGCTGCCAGCCACCAGGTCACCAAAACCTAAAATGGTGGCTGGCAAATCCCCTCATAGGATTATATAAGCATAGGGGTACTTGGGCTACTTGGGCTATAATTGGGCTACACCCCGAAAAAGCCCAAAACCACAAAATGGCCAATCCGGCCAGCCCAGACCCCTCCCAAACTGCCCGTGGGGCAGACCTCACTACGTTCGATGCCCCCCAATCCCCCCATGGGTATGTCACGGTGTGTGTGATCTTTGGGGCAAGCATGGGCCTAACCAACCACACTACACTTGCAATAAGGGGGCCCACATTCCTGTGTGTGTCCTCCCCGATTTATACTGCTTCCCGCAGTCTCTCACTGGGCCCGGTCAAGCCGCCCGCACTTCACGCGGCTTCCAGCGCCCGCTGAGAGGCAAACAGCATTTTCTCTGCTAACACTGCTTCTGCCCATATGCAGCAGCCCACCTCCTCCTGCCCTGCAGTACGTCGGAAGCGGATCCCAAGGTGCAGGGCTCCCTCTTCATCTCTCCGTACACTTGTGAAAAGCCCATTTGGCGGGGAGAGCACCGCCTCTGAGGGGCAGCGTGGTAGCCAACCTCTGCTGTTCCCTGAAACCTGGGAGCTCCGAGCACCGAGAAAAACCCCACAAGGCAGAGGAATATCAACAGATTTAACAACAAAAAAAAGAACAAAAAATAAAAGAAGAAAGCCAGCACTTCAAGGCTCCCATCCACAGATCGGTGAGTCTTTAAAAGGTCAGCATCTTGACCATTTTCAGCATGCATTGCAACTGAACATGCCCATCTGGTACACTCCACTATGTGGGGCACCTCTGCACACACCAAATGTGACGCATATGCAGTCCCTGCTCTACAGCCAGCACTACAGTCCCTCATGCCCCCGGACTGTGACCGCCTTTGCCCCCAGCCACCCCCCGCTGTGCTCCACCCCTCGGCCACATGGCTTCCATCACTCTATCAATCAGGGAATTGTTAAGCGCACTACTCACCAATGAAGGTCTCAAGGCGCTGGGGGAGGGGGAAGAAGCTCCAGTCAGTCAAAGAGCCAGGTCTTGAGGGTCTTCCTGAAGATGTGCGGGGTGGGGGCACGTCTGATGTCGATCGGGAGCTCGTTCCCGGTCTTTGCCGCGATGTAGGAGAAGGTTCTTCCACCTGTTCTTGCTCTGCGGATGCGCAGGGGATCAGCGAGGGTGAGGTCGGCAGATCGGAGGTTCCTCTTGGGTACCTGGAAGGAGATTCTATTGTTGCGATATTGGGGTCTGGTGTCATTGAGGCATTTGTAGGTATGGGTGAGTATCTTGAAAGTTACTCTCTTTATTACCGGTAGCCATTGGAGGTTACACAGGTGTTGGGTGATGTGGTCGTGTTGAGGGATGCAGAGGACGAGTCTGGAAGCGGTATTCTGTATGGTCTGGAGTTTGCGGAGCAGACACTTGTTGATACCGGCGCAGAGGGTGTTTCGATAGCCCAGTCTGCCGGTTATGAGTGCGTTGGTGAAGGTCTTCCTTGATTCGGGGGGGGTGGATCTATTTGATGGTCTTTTGGAGGTTATGGAGGGTGTTGAAGCAGGTGGAGGCGACGGTGTTTTTTTTTTTTGTAAATCTTTTTATTAAAACTGATTCGACAACATGGCATAGTATCGCAGAATCACAGCAAAGGCGGCAGCAAAACAAAGGTTCTTCAGAATACAATAATTTTACACAGTTAGAATTACATGGTGAGGGAGACATCTGCGTCAAACAATCGGGGGGGTACATATGTTACCACGATATACATTCCAAGGGGCCCATATCTTGGACCATTTGCGGGGGCAGCCCCGAGCAGTGTACACATATTTTCCCGCTGCATGCACCAATCAAGGTCTTTTTTCCAGTCCTCAAGTTTGGGTGTATGTGAAGCCCCCCAGAGCTGTGCGATATTTCTTTTGGCTATCATGCAGCCGAGTGTGACCCACTGCATGGCATAATTGTTGAGGTCTGTGGGCTCCCAAATATTAAGGAGGCATCTGGGAGCTTCTGGCTGGATCTCGATTTCCACTGCGCCAGTATTCCTGAATTAGCCTACAGTGCCATAGTGTGTGCATAAAGATGCCTGGTTGTGAGCATCCCCGTCTGTAAGACCCCTCCGTCTGGCCCCCCATGCGCACCAGTTGGGGCCCCGTCACATATATTCTGTGTAGGATTTTAAGTTGTACCAACCGGAGCCGCGCTGATATGGCGACTGTCTTAGGGGAGGAAACCCCCTCTTGCCACCCTTCGTCGTCTAATTCGATACCATCTTCTGTCCATTTCTCTCGAAACAAGGTCAGGGGGTCGCTCATATTATTAATACGTTTCCTATACGTCAAGGATATAGCTCGTTCAGGCATGTGTCCATCTAGAAGTCTGTCCTCTAATGGGGAGCTGTTCGGTAGGGAGTCTTCACCAGTTAATACGGACTGGAGTGCATGTCGGACCTGAAGGTATCTAAACGACTCAGAATCCGCCAATGAGTACTGGCTCTTAAGAACGCTGAACGGCTTTACTCCCTCTGCACCCCACAAGTCCCCAATATTGGAGATGCCGATAAGGTCCCATTTGTTAAAGCCTTTGGAGTTTCCCAGATAGCCTAGCTGTTGTGAGTCCCAAAGTGGGGTGGCAAGCGTTAGTCTATTACTCCAGCCTAGTGATTGTGTCGCAGCGTGACAAATCTTGACTGTTCACGGGTAGGCCCCGTGAGAGGATATTTGTTAGGCTTGGAGTACAAGGCTCGAGTGTAGGTTCCGTAAGGGAGGAGCCATCGGTCCATACGGAATCCTGGAGCGTCAGGGGGGCTGTAGGTGCCATGGTTTATCGCTGTGAGGTGAGCAGCCCAGTAATATTTTCTGATGTCTGGCAGTCCGATGCCACCGTCGTACCAACTAAGTGTGAGCTTTGGCAAGGCGATGCGTGCCCACCCACACCATAGGAGGTCCCTCTGGAGTCCCTCTATCTCCTTAAAGTACGAGTTGGGGACAGGATCAGCGGCATTTTGCAAAGCATGAAGGAAACGGGGTAGGGACATCATTTTAAATAAGGCAGCCTTGCCTAATAGAGAGATCGGGAGTGACTTCCAGTGTACGATATCACTTTTAAGCCGTTGCAGGGGTGTACCTAGGTTGCGGTCATATATAAGTGTGGGGTCGAGAGAGACAAATATGCCCAGGTATTTAAAGCCCTCAGCGACAATCGAGATGGGGCAGTTGTGGGGTAGCTGGGGGGAGTTCCCATGCAACACATATATAAGTGACTTCTGCCAATTGACCCGAAATCCAGAGTATCTCCCAAAAACATCTAATATGTCGAAAAGGACAATCAGGGACCTCTTGGGAGAGGCTAGGTAAAGGAGAATATCATCTGCATAGAGGGAGATACGGTCCTCCCAGCCTGCAGGCCATCGCAGCCCTCGAATGGTCAAATCTTTACGGATCCACGCTGCGAGTGGTTCAAGGGCTAGAGCGAACAACAACGGGGAGAGGGGGCAACCTTGATGGGTGCCTCGACTAAGGGCAAAGGAGTTGGATTTTTTGTTGTTCACTACCACCTGCGCCAGAGGTGCGGTGTAGAGGAGCTTTATCCAGCTGATGAACATCGGGCCAAATCCCAGTTTAGTTAATACTGCGAAGAGATAGGGCCACTCAAGGGTGTCGAACGCCATAGTGGCGTCTAACGACACTATGATTGCGTCCTCACGGATGGTAGGGGCCCTGCCCAGCACCCCGTGGACTCTACGCAGGTTCAGGGCAGTGTTCCGTCGAGGCATGAACCCTGACTGGTCAGGATGTACAAGGTCCCCTATGACTTTCACGAGTCTGTTAGCAAGTACTTAAGCTAGGATTTTAGGCTCAGCATTGAGCAGGGAGATGGGCCGATATGAAGCGCAGTCGGTTTTGGGTTTACCATCCTTGTATATGGTGACAATGGTCGCCAGACGCTGATCGAGAGGTAACACCCCCTCCTCCAGGCTGCTGGCATACATGGATTTCAAATAGTGGCTTAATTTATCAGGGCGAAGCTTGTACAGCTCAATGGGGATGCCAATTGGGCTGAGAGCCTTGCCCGGGCGTAGCGCTCGTATTGCTAATGCGATTTCTTCCGTGGAGAGAGAACTATCCAGGAAGTGGCGATCCGCCTCCGGGAGGGCCGGAAGGGAGATATTCTCTAGTAGTTCAAGGGAGTCTGCTTGTGTATGCAGGGCAACAGAGTTATATAGTGTGTGATAGTGGACTGCAAATTGATTAGCTATCTCTTGGGGGTCCTTTATGGAGTCACCCTCCGCTCCCCTTAGTTCCGGGACTAACCGGCTAGCGCGCTCCCTCCGATCCAGCCAGGCAAATAATTTCCCTGCTTTATCTCCCCAGTCGTAGATATGGCCCAGTCTTTCCTGACCCATTAGTTGGGCACGGTCGGTGACCAGTGCTCTATATTCGTCCTGGCGGAGTCGGAGCGTATGCATCGTTTCGGGTGTGGGGTTTAAGTTAGCGTCTTGTTCAAGTCGGTAGATATCTTGCTCCGCGTCCGAGATGTCCCTCAGTTTCTCTTTTTTGGCTCCCGCTATGAGGGACAAGGCCTGACCCTGACCACTGTTTTAAAGGCTTCCCAAAGCGTCTGCGGGGAATCAACTGTGTGCTCATTTTCCGTAAAATAATCGTCGATAGATTTTATAAGGTCTGTACGTATTTTGGGGTTTTTGAGGTACCAGGGATTTATGGGACGATGCGCCCTACTTACCTGTAGTCCAACACTATGTACGCCCACAGGGGGGAATGGTCCGCTATACCTCTAGCAAGGTGTCTGATCTCATGGAAGTTAGCGACCTGGGAGGCGGGGGCATATATGTAATCCAGGCCGGAAAGGCTATGGTGCGCATTAGAGTAGAATGTGTGGTGCCGCTTGTCTGGATTATAGGTTCTCCAAGTATCCACTAAGCCCATTGCATCTAGAAAATTAGGAAATGTCTGAGCTGTTGGGGGTAGCACTCGGGGCGGGTGTCTATCTAGGTCACCCGAGATGACGGAGTTGAAGTCCCCGCCAATAATGAGGTGCCCCTCCGGTAGCGTGAGCAACAGAGCACTAAGGTCTGTAAATGTGGCAGATTGTAGGCCAGGGGGTGCATAAACTGAAAGAAGGGTTATAGTGTGACCCTCCCATTTGCCCGTGATAGCAACATATCGCCCCGATCGTCTATGTATGTGGATTCCACTGAGAGCGGGAATGATTTTTTTCATGACAATGCCCACCCCTCTCGAATTAGATGTGAAGCCTGCATGTGCGACCATCGAGTATCCCCACCTAGTCATTGCTCTACAGCTGTTTCCCATTAGATGTGTTTCCTGAAGCAAGACTACGTCAGGGGAAAGTCGTTTTATGTATTGGGTCACTACAATTCTTTTAATTTTGTCTCCCAACCCGTTGACATTCCAACTTAAGATTTTGGCTTCCCTATTCCGCTGCGTACCCATGTGCGTGTCAATAGAATATGGCTTTGCATTGTACAGCTAAGGACTATGCCGTCGAAAACACATAAACAACAAATAGCAATATAAAACAATCCCTCCCAACTCCCCCCCTCCCTGCTTCCCTGCACTCTGGGCTTCGAACTGCCCATCGGAACAAAAAATGCAGAGTGCCTGTCGCCCATTAAAGGAAAAAGATAAATCAGCTAAAGAAAGAACGTAAGGGGAGGCTGTGGAACTCCGCCGATCCCTCCTCCCATCATGAGAGATCGTCTAAAGCTTTGCGCAAGGAGGCCAAATGGAATAACAATGGTTTGTGCGATAAACAAAAATGTGCATTTCTGGGCCAGGAGGTCCGAAGGAGCCCCCGGCAAGTACCTGATCACAATGTTAAACAGCGTCATTGCGGGTTTTCCAGTGGTGGCATCGTTCCCCATTCAGCTGTCAGATGGGCCACTTTTCGGAAGGTCGCTACGGCTCTCCAGCCAGTCCGATGCGGCCTCCGGAAGATCAAAAAAAATAGGTTTTCCCATCCGCCTCCACACGTAGTCGGGCAGGGAAGAGCATGGCGTATTTCTGGTCTCTATCACGCAGTTGCTTCTTAATGTCTTGAAAGGAGCGCCGGCGCATCTGCACCGCGCGGGTAAAGTCAGGAAAGAAAGTAATAACTGCATTTTCAAGGCGGACGGGGGGCAACCCTAGCGGCCTGGAGGATAATGTCTCTATCTCGGTAGTTTTAACAGACGGGCTAGTATCGGGTGAGGCGGGGCTCCTGGTCTTGGGCGACCTCCAGGCACACTGTGTGCCCATTCAACAACGAAGAGTTTGGAAAGGCCCTTGGGTTGCAATTTAGTCGTGATCAGGTCCTCAATAAATAGGTCCACAGTGGGGCCCTCCAATTTTTCTGGCACCCCAAGGATGCGTATGTTGTTGCGCCGCATCCTTCCCTCATAGTCGTTAAGCTTATCCTCTGTGACCCTTCGGAAGGCCCGCAGCTCTGAGACCTCGTTTTGCACTTGCAAGACGTCGCCCGATAGATCTGCAGTGGTGGTTTCAAGCTGTTTTACCATTTCGCGATAGTTGGCGAGGTCAGCCCGTATCAGTGTCATTTCGGAGGAGAGGGTATCAATAGACGTTCGGACTCCCGTTATTGCTGCCATGAGGTCTTTCATAGTGGGCTCTGGAGGGCCCTATTCCGTGCCGCCCTGGGGTGTGTCGCCCACTACCTGCTTATCATGAAGGTCAGACTTCATGCAAGCTTACCGACCGAGCTTGCTTTGCTGGGACGACCTCGCTCCCTTCACGTTGGACATGATGGGTCCCCACTCTCAGGTTGGAGGATCGCAAGGCTATCAATTGCAGAGAGGTGCACACTGGCAGGAGGTCGACAGGGAGAAATATTACAGAGATGCCACCCAGTACTTGGCATGGGAGTGGAGCGCCTCCGGCCACCGACCGCAGGCGGGGAGGGCCAAGCAGAGATTCTACGCCGGTAGTGTGCAAGCGGAGGGTCCCACCACGTGCATATCGGCACTCAAGAGCCGGAGTGGCAATGCCAGGTTTTCAGGAGCACGCTCACCATTCAGGCGACTCCCAGCTGTCGCACGTGGCCCTCGACATATGGGGGAGTCCCAGAGTGCAGCGGCGGCGATCTCAGCATGTATGGCGTCTCCCAAGACCCAAGGACCGGGTCCAATCGCAGCGTAGTCGCTCAAAGATCACAGGCGATGCACCAGCTCATATTGCATGAGCACACTACCATAGGGGGCAAGGCGTGCAGGAAAAGTACAGTTCAGCCCGAAAGCTCCACTTCAGCGCGCCCCACCTCCGCACCTTGGATTAACTCGCACCACCTGCGTCCCGCAGCCGATCACTCCGCCCCAGCACACGTCCCGGGATCGCCAGGGGAGACGAATGGACGTCCTCGTCAC
Organism: Triturus cristatus; assembly: GCF_964204655.1. NCBI lineage: Eukaryota > Metazoa > Chordata > Amphibia > Caudata > Salamandridae > Triturus > Triturus cristatus. The sequence continues at coordinate 210,569,736 of NC_140591.1, read as the reverse complement.
CCTCCCCTCCGCCGCGGTGGGCGCTGAGCGGCTTCTGTCTTCAGTGAGGGGGGGGGAAAGTTCTCCCCTATGTCTGTCTCTCTGGGGGGACGTCCTGTGGCGATGATGAGGCCACCAGGTAGGCACCCCACTCCGAATGAGCGACAGAGCCAGTGGAGGCCCCCGTCAGGTTCGCTGCCGCCATTGCACCCCGGCTGGGAGCGACGTCCGCTGCTGGTATCAGTGCAGGGGGGGTCCACCACAACAAACGTCACAGTGTCGTCCGCTCCAGGGCTCTTCCTCGCAGATCAGCGACTTCCGGCCATGGGCGGCCGCCGTCACGGACTCGCCGCGCCAATAATCAGGCACACTACAGCCCCCGGCTTCAGACGCACCTCAGGGCCCCAGGTGTCGGGACTCTCATCTCGGGGTGATAGGCAGCTCCGGCGCTCCGCAGGGCACGGATCGGCTCAGCTGGCATCCAGGACTCCGATTTCAGTGACAGAAGACAGGATAAGTAGCAGGATATTCGTTTAGGAGGAGGTTCTCGGCGGAGCTCAAGAGCTACGCAGCCATCTTGTTTCGCAGCTCGGCCACGCCACCGGAGGTAACGGTGTTGACATGTCGGGTCATGGGGAGGGAGGACTTGAGTACTATGCTGAGGTTTCTGGCGTGGTCTGTGGGGGGGGGGGTCCCGAGGGCGGTGAGCCACCAGGTGTTGTCCCATGCAGTGGGGGATGGTCCGAGCACGAGAACCTCTGTCTTCTCCGAGTTGAGCTTCAGGCAGCTGTTACTCATCCAGGATGTGATGTCCTTCATTCCTTCCTGGAATTTGAGTCTGGTAGTGATGGGATCCTTGATGAGGGAGAGGATGAGCCAGGTGTAGAATACTATGCTGAGTCTGTGCGATTGCGTCGAGGGGGGCCATGTAGATGTTGAAGAGCACAGGGCTGAGCTACGATCCTTAGGGTACTCCACAGTTGATTTCCGTAGGTTCAGAGAGGAAGGGTGGCAGTCTGATTCTTTGGGTTCTGCCAGTCAGGAAGGAGCAGAGCCAGTCAAGGGTGATTCCCTGTATGCTGGCATCGTGGAGTCTGGCGGTGAGTGTGCGGTGGGAGACGGTGTCCCTCCATTGGAACCTTTTACGATCACTGGACCTCCACTCTCCCAAGCTGCTCACTGGAAAGCATGGGTGGAGCGCCTGGAGTAGCTATTAAATTCCCCCCAGACACCATATGCTCCTACATCTAGGAGAAGCCAACATCCATAAAATATCAAAGTTTGTGGTCAAAGCTGCTCCCCCATAAAACTACGCCACCCTGAGGGACGCCATCACGGCACACTTCAAGCCTTACGCTAATCCAGACTATGAAAGGTTTCTTTTGTGGCAAGCTCGGTAGCTACCTGAGGAATCAGTGGAAGTTTTCCATGTGCGGCTAAGAGAGCTTGCCAATACCTGAACTCTTCCAGACAAAGATGACAAAGTCAGGGCCCAATTAATTCAAGGGTGCATCTCCTCTAAACTGCGTAAACGTATCCTACAAGAGGCCAATATGTCCACGAGAGACATCCTGATGTGATGGCGCCGGAATCTGCCAATCCTTCACCCCCCTCCTCTAAACCAGGAGCACAAGCCACACCTGTGGATGGTGTGGTGGTGGCCCCTACCCTCACACAGGAACCTGCCCACCAGTGGCAAAACCTGCAGTGCATGTGGCAAACCAAATCATTTCTCCAAAGTCTGCCACTCCTCGTAATGACAACGAGCCAAAGGCCCACAGATAATGGTCTGCACAGCAGAACCACACCCAGACAACCTGTTGGTCGGTCACATGGATGAAGACAGTGCAGCTGTTAAAGTGAGGATGCTGGAAACCCTCAAAGACACTCACCAGACAGCCCGATGTGGCAAACTGAAGTGCAGGATCACACAGCTTCCACTATCATAGATACCAGGGCCTCGATCAATTTCATGACTGCCGATGACTACCACGGTCTGCCTGACCCACCGGCATTCAAGAACACTAATGTGCAAGTATACGCCTTTGGCAACTGCTCTCCACTGCAGCTTTGTGGCATATTCCAAGCAGAACTGTCTCACGACTCCACCCGCTGGAGGGTGAAAGTTTATGTGTCACAAGAAGGGCCAGGATTCCTTCTCACGTACAGCCCAGGATCTCAACTTCATGCAATTTGCCTTTGGTGTGCATGCATGCATGCAATCTGGACCTCCCACTACAGGACCTCTGTTTGATGGAATTGGCTGCCTGGTAGGTCTGGCCATTCAACTTCACATTGATGAGTCCGTCACCCCAGTGGCCTTCTGACATCGAAGCATTTCATTCCACCTTCGGCCAAGGTGGAGACCGAACTGAAGCTCTTGGAGAGAGCCAGTATCATCAAGTGGGTACGAGGCCCCACACCGTGAGTTTCCCCATTGTCATGGCAAAGAAGCACAAGCAGCCAGACTCAGTCCTCATTTGTGTAGACATGAGGATCCCAAACCTGGTGATCAAGTGGGAACATCATCTTACACCAACCATAGATGACATCATCGGGGAATTGTCGGGCTCCAAGTAGTTTTCCAAAATGGACCACAGGTATGTATATTACCAAATCTCACTGCACCTGGACTCCCGTCCCGTTACCACATCCTCACCTCACGCAGTCTCTGGAGGTACACCAGGCTCAACTTCGGCACTTCCAGCACTGCCGAAGTTTTCCAGAACATCATGAAAAATATTCTCCATGGCCTGCCTGGAGTGCTCAATTTGAGTGACAATATCCTCATTCACCCTCCCACGCTTGAAGAACTTCTGACTTGCCTCCATGCCATCTTCACACAGCTTGAAGAACAAGGGCTCACACTGCGACTTCCTATAAAAGGACAGCAGCTTCTTCTGGTACCATTTCTCAGACAAAGGCATCAGCCCCGAGAAAGTAAAGGACATACAAGGCTCTGTCCCCGTCATCAGTGTCAGGTGACCGCAGTTTCCTAGGTATGGTGACATACTGTGTACTCTTCATGAAAAACCTGTCAGACATCACCATCCTACTAAGGGACCTCTCCAAGTTATCCAGCCCATAGTTGTGGGGACCAGAGCAGGAAGAAGATTTCTGGCAGACCAAGGCCACCCTTTCCGCCAGTACCACTCTGGTGTACTTTAACACCTGGAGAAAGTCACAACTAGTGGTAGATGTCAGTCCCACAGGCCAGGGAGTGGTGCTAGCTCAACTGCAAGAATGCGCAAAGTTGGCCCCAGTGGTGTACGCCTACCACACACTCACGCCCATGGAGCAGCGCTATTCTCAAATAGAGCCCGAGGCCATTGCCATCTTTTGGGACTGCAGGCACTTCTACATCTACCTGTACCGTCATCCCTTCTCTGTCATCACGGAGCATAAGCCACTGATCCCGTGCTTCCAAGGGTCCTTATCAAGGTCATCCCAGAGGATTGAAAAGTGGATCTTGCAGCTGCAAGAGTTCCAGTTCACTGTGGAGTACCGACCTGGTACCTGGAACCCAGCAGATTTTTTGTCCAGGCATGCTCCACCAGCCACTCTCCCTGAGGCCACCGAAGCCGTGGAAACTGAAGAATACGTGCGGATCATTGTGGATTGCTCCAAGCCACTCCAGATGTCCCTGGTGGAAGTATTCAAAGCCACCCAATGAGATGACTGCTTACAAATCGCTATCAAAGCAGTCGACACCAGAGACTGGTGGCCGCTTCAAAACCCGACAATCTTCCACACTGAGGCCGTGCAGTCCATCCTCAATGCATTGCATCATTTCCGCTGAGAACTGTCGGTCACCAGCAAGGGGTGTCTGCTGAGAGGTTTGCGACTTGTATTACCCGAAAGCCTCACACAGAAATCAGCATGGCAGAGAGCGCATATTTCTGCAGCCTGCCCGAGGACAGCACATGCTGGTCAAAGTAGATGACTATTCACACTATCACAAGGTAGAAATCGTCGTGACAGCATCTGCCTGAGAAGTCATCCCAAAGATAGAGAAGGTCATGGCCGCTCACTGCCTGTTCAGAGAGATCCACACTGGGCCTCCCTTCAACATCTCCGAACTAATATCCTAGTGGCCCCAAGCCTGATAAGAACCTTCACCAAAGTGAACCAAATTGCTGTGGCTCAGGGTTCCAGCACTTATCATGCCTTATACCAATTGCCACAGGAGAATAGACTAATACCTCACTGTACGACAGGCATATCTCCAAGCAAAATGGAGGTCTGTAATGGATGCCATTCCCCAGGCCCTTGCGTGTGCGTGAGAGGCAGTACCTAACCTCCCAGATCAGGTGGACCTCCAGAGTACCCGCACTGATGAGTATGCCTTCCAAAACCGGTGGGCTAAGGAAAGCCCCTTCCAGTTAGGTGATCACGTGCTCCTGCAAGACCGCCACAAGGGCAGAAGGTTTTGACTATCCTTCAATCTTGATCCATGGGTTGTCATTGACATCAGAGGGACCAAAGTGACAGCCAAGAGAGACCACAAGTGTGTCACAAGGAATATGTTACAGTTTAAGAAAGTCCAGTGATAGCCCACCTCTGTACCTATGTTGGATGACCCCCAGGAAGATGCCACGCTGGTTACTCCACCGAACAGCGAAGTGGACAGCAGTTAGGAACAGGAGCAGGGCACACATTCTGAGGAACTGTTCACAATGCCTTCGCTCTGACCCTCTCAAAGCTCAGGGGGCACGCCCCTAGCAGCGTTCAGCAGAAGCTCAAGAGCCGCTAGCACCCCAAGCTCAGGAAGAACCTCATCGGACTCTTCAGCCAGGGGCGACCAAGGTCGGTATCTGCTGCGACCCCACCACAAGCCTTTTCAGAAGTACAATGACTTTGAATGCTGCTAACCTGGGACTGATGACGATGCTGCATTTTTGAGTAGTTGTATCCTCTCCACGACACCAAGGAAGAGTGTGATGTGAGACATGTATTATGATCTGGACTATAGTGGGGTACTATTGTGATTTCCTTTTAATATTCTGCTGTTCCATGTTTGAAATGCTTTGTTTCTCCTGGTAAGGGAGAAATTTAGTTTTGCCGGATATTGGGCAACACCATTATGTGAGTTGTGTACCACCAGCTTTAGATAATAAATAGCCCAGGAAGCCTGATGTGCTTCATTTACGATACCACTACAGATTATACCCAGTTTGTGTGATTTTTGGGTAAAACCTGGGCCTACCCAACCACTCTACGTACTCCATCAGCATCAGACCACGCCTCTGGGTAACCCTGTACTTTTAAACATAACTATGCAGCTTTTGTATTAAAAGCTAATACAATGTTTGAAAAAGAAAAATTCCTGTTGAAGAAGTCAGTGATGTCAAAACAAATGTGATGGTTTGAATTGGAGCTGGCAGTTTTGATGGTTGAGGTGTTCTTATTAAAAAAGATTCCTTTAACTGAGTTACTTTGTTGGAGTCTTTTATGATATTTAATAACATGACACTGGGGACCAAGGAAAATCTCTGTCATGAATAACTCACCATGGAGATAGGATGGTGAATACAAACACAATATAGAGATAGGTTTACTTAGCCATTTGCTGTTTTTCCGACTTATTCTATCCTGATAGGCATAATGGAGACAGGTTGATAGTTCAAGGTATGTGTTTCACCCCCCAAAAAAATAATATTAAGAAGACAACAGGCTGCACAGTGAAATGCAAGATACGTTTCAAAGAGCGAACATGCTTGTTTAGTAGCACTCGAAAAGGGATATCGAGCAAGACCTACCACCTTTAGAAAGAATGTGAAATGAAGCACGGTGGCCATTTTGAAAGACTAGACTCAGGGGTCGATTCCGATCTTGCTTGGAAGGCCCTCCGAGAGCTGTCCATAGCATTACCTTCTGACCGACTCGTTCCAGTAGACGGTCCATCCAAACGACAAAGTACGATGCGCAAATGTCTTCGATTCCCGAGCGACACGTACGCTCCGATTCCAGCACAATTTTCCGTATGACCCGGCTCCGTAAACGATGAATGGAGTCGTCCGGAGTCATTTCCGAAGCAGTTTCCGGCCGGCCAAGTACGATGCATACTTCCTACGTGCCGAACAGGTCGCCACCTCCAGCACGTCACAGCATCCAGAAGACCTGTATTTCAGCTCCAATTCGTGCCACAATACGATCACTGAGTACTAAATGAAGCAGCCATGTATCCGATCGCACATGACATCCCCATATTGTATGCCTACGGATGAATCAACAACCATAACCAACGCGTTCATCACAGACGGTAAGTCAGACACCTACCACACACAAAAACATCACGATCCTGCAAAAGGCAACACACCCATAGGGGGGTGGATGCCTAACACTGCCAGCATTGTCCACCCCATAGGGGGTGGATGCCTATCACTCCCACCATTGTCCACCCCATAGGGGTTGGATGCCTAACACTACCAGCATTGTCCACCTCATAGGGGGTGGATGCCTGTCACTACCAGCTTTGTCCACCCCATAGGGGCTGGATGTCGGTCACTACCAGCATTGGTCACCCCATAGGGGGCGGATGCCGAACACACCCCAGTGCTGTCATGCCTAAATTGTGTTTTGTGTGTACACTGCTTTCAAAATTATCACTCAAAGAGATATATTGAACAAACCACCCATATCTGTAGTGACAAAAAGGTGAGTGTGATGTTCAATCACCCAGCATTTTCAAGCACATTGGGGTTATGGGATATAACCCCCACCCCCAATCACTGTAGTGACAAAAAGGTGAGTGTGGGGATCAATCCCCCAGCATTTTCAAGCACATAGGGGTTATGGGGGTATTACACCCCCATCACTGTACTGACATAAAGGTGAGTGTGAGGTTCAATCCCCCAGCATTTTCAAGCACATAGGGGTTACAGGGAATACCCCCCCTCCACTGTAGTTACAAATAGGTGAATGTAGGTCTCACACCCCCAGCATGTCCGACCAATCATGTTTTTTTGGGCCTAAAAACACAAGCAATGAAGTGATAAAGTAGTGGTTGTGTGCCAAACAACAACACAACTGTTGAGGCCAACATTGTTGTGTGTGTTAGATACCCTCAGCCATGTGCAGCAAATAAGTGCTCTTGGGGGCTAACACTGCCAGTAATGTTCAATTGGACAATGTAACATATGACCTTAAAACCTGGCAAACCCCCCACCGATTGTGGCTCCTACCACCCTATATCTATATTAAATGCAGACTACAAAATTTTTGCCTCTCTGCTGGCAAGGAGGCTGGGTCAAGTCATCCCCACATTAGCACATCCTAACCAAAAGGGCTTTATCGGAGGCCGCCAGCTCTTCGAGCTAACATATGACCTAATAGGGGCCATCGATATGGCTACCTTGAATGCAGCTCCGTTGGCCATTCTTACGCTCGACGCCACCAAGGCTTTCGACAGGGTCAACTGGTTGTACCTGTCGGGGGCCTTGACCAAGTTTGGCGTGGGAGGAAATTTTCGAAGGGCTGTACGGTTGTTATATAATTGTCCATCAGCTCGGGTACTTGTTAACGGCGGACTTTCTGAAGCATTTTCTATTTCTAGAGGGACCCGCCAGGGCTGTCCCCTTTCCCCTCTTCTATTCGATCTCTACATTGAACCTTTGGCTCAAAAAATACGCGAAGAACCCTGCATCATACCCTTCGTATATAGGGAATGGGAGAAGAAAGTTGCGTTATACGCGGATGACCTCATGGTTATGACCTCTGACATTGACTCTGCCTTCCCGGCAGTTATTAGGTTGGCTGTCGAATTTGGAAATGTTTCTGGCTATGAGGTAAACGCAGCTAAAACAGAAACATTGGTATGGAACGATGTCGGCAGCAGCTTTAGTAATGGCTCAAATAAGAGTCTTTGTTATCTGGGGTTAAACATTATTAAAGATATCTCTCTGATCGCCTCTACTAATTTTGCTAGGATCGCAAAAGAATGCCGCAAATTGATGAGAGCTTGGGTACACCTTCCCCTTACTGTAATTGGTAGAGTTAACCTCGTGAAAATGTCTATTCTTCCTAGGGTTTCTTTTTTGTTTAATACAATCCCTCTTTACTTTGAACCCGCTTTGTTGGCTAAACTCCAGAGTGAGATAAGTTCTTTTATCTGGTGCAACAAAAACCCAAGGATAGCTTGGAAAAAGATAAGGCGTCGAAGAGAGAAGGGGGGCTTGGCAGGGCCCGACTTACAGGTTTATACCTGGGCATTTCAGCTTTCCCACTCACGTATGCTGTTAAAAACACCTTCTGGCGTCGGGACTGGCAATTTGTTTGCTACCTTGTTGAAGTGCAAAGGAGCTGGGCAGTCTGGTTTTCTGTTTAAATTCGGAGACCCCAAATTTTTCAAAAAGGTCAAGTTGAAGATCTTACAGGGCCTGGCAAGAACTTGGGCAAAAATAAAATCCTGTACTAAATTAGGGTATTACTCCATGGGACCTTCCAGAGGCGCCAACCTGGCTAAATGATGCACTCGCTACACCACTCAGGGAATCTGGGATGGCTGTCTGGGGGTATCTCTTTGTGGAAGTGACTTTGCTCCCCTGGGAGGACTTAGTTCGTAAAGTTGGGCCCAATCTTTCAAGATTTAAATATATACAAATAGTAAGTTGGGCCCAAGCAGTAACAACACGACCTACACGACTTAATAAGTTCATTCTAGGGGGAGGAAGTCACTTGGAAACCCTCTTAGTTGATCAGCCTTCTGTAAAAAAAGAGGTCTCGCTATGCTATTCCCTAATAATGGATGAAATGGATGGCGATTTTGTTCTCCCAGAACAGCTGTGGAGTTCTTTGATACCGACCTCCAATGTCGTAGATCTCTGGTTGATGTCCTGTAAACTGTTGTGGGAATTAGTGAAACCAGCTCGGCTACGCAGGAATCACTTGTTTACACTACATAGGGCTTACTATTCCCCACAAAGACTTTCGAAATTCGCGGCTGGAGGTCCGGTGGCTTGCCCGAGATGTGGACTTATGGAGGCTGCTGATTCACACATGTTTCTCGAGTGTCCTCACTTAACTCCATATTGGGACGCAATTAGTAGCAAACTCTCGGCCAGGCTCGGTCGTCCGATATTAATAGACCTGAAGCTAGTAATCTTTGGAACGGTAGACTCTACACGATCTATGGCTGGTAATCTATTATTCTATGCAATGCTGGTGGCTCGTAGAGAAATCTGCAAACGCTGGAAAGAACCCACTGTACCATCTTTTTATGAGTGGCGCAAATCCCTGCTCCAGTTCTCTGTATTAGACATAGCTAGGGCCGGTAACCGTGACAGGAGTAACTTTTGGAAGTTGTTGGACGGGCTTTTTTGAACTTTTGAATTTGCTGGGGTTTATTTTTTTTTTTTTTTTCCCAGCTCCGATGATTATTCTGCCATAATACTGTCTTGCTGTTTCTTTAACTTTTTCGATGGTCTCCTCTCTTCTCACCCAGGTCGCACACATCATCGGCAATGGCATGTATAACCATAAAGTTGGTTAACTTCTGTCAGCTGGCTAGCAAGGGTTGAGCTGCTAGGGTGGCCGTGGCAGCTGTAGGGCTCTTGTATTTGATCTCTCATCTACTTCCCTTCCAGCATCGGCTGTGTCAGCGCAACGGTGCACCCGCAACTCTTGTTACCCATTCAGTTGGCTCTCAGCAGTCTGGAACCATGGCAGTAAATGAGGAATAAAAAAAGAAAAAGAAAAATGTAACATATGACCAACACAATGCATAAACACACATTTTTGCCACATAATGACACAAATGATCCAATCTGAAACTATAATTTTGATGAGATCCAATACCACACGGTGGCAGCAATGGCAATTACAAAACATAAGGAATGTGCAGAGTGAAGATGCAGGTGGCACAAGGCCACTAGAGAAACAACTCAATGCCCATCAAAGACAGTTGAAATACATGGGTGAAGATGCACAAAGACAACCAACCAGTCACACTCTGCAGAACAAACACAACATGTGTGTGTGTGTGTGTGTGTGTGTGTGTGTGTGGGTGTGTGTGCGTGTGTGTGTGTGTGTGTGTGTGTGTGTGTGTGTGTGTGTGTGGGTGTGTGTGTGTGTGTGTGTGTGTGTGTGTGTGTGTGTGTAAGTGTCTCTAGGCATGGCCAATACACATGATGGGGGCTGAACTCTAATGAGACATATGCATGTTGAGTACAATCCGGAAGTATTTCATGAATTGGGATAGTGAATGAGGGGAATCAGGCATTGTTTGATGAGTGGGTGCTTAAGAGCTACATGCGGAACAAGCCTGGTGGAACACTAAACAATACATCAAGAGACTGACTCTCTTCCGCAGTACCCTCAAGGCCACCACACTGTGGTGACAGTATCATGTCTGATGACCCTCTGTGGTGCTAAATTAGGATGTGGGCCATACTTTTGAACACATTCACTCTTGAGCACTGTGTCACGTTTCTCGCAAGAACCACTGTCATCTCACATACCCAAACATTACTCAAATGGCATGGCCCGTAATGTAAGGCCACTTTATAGGTAGGGGCCTTGTCAAGTGACAAGTCACATTTGGCCAGTCTAAACACTACACACTTTGATCAGCAGCAATGTGCCTCATCTAAGTCTACATTGACTGGTGACATCGCACAGCCACCCATGACAGTGTGGATCACTGGCTGTATGACGAGGAATACATTATTGACCACACATCATTGTGATCAAAATCCAAACATGGGTCCATGTACTGTTGTGTATGACCAATGTGGCAATCTCTGTATCAGCAAGGTACACCCAGCATGGCACATACTAGGACGCACACTTTTGATGGTTGAACAAGAGGTGCCAGACACACATATGTATGTGGCATACATTCACAGCATCTGTGCACAACAACACATACTCAAACCCTGCAGGGCAACAGGAGTAAACACACTCACAGAAGAATGACATTTTGATGAGTCAGTGTACAATGAAGCACACAGGAGACAGCCCACGACAACACAAAAGTCCACAGACAATCACAAAACATTCAAGAGCATCCCACTGCAACAAACATGAAGTGGTTGTGTCACAGCTGTCAGCCCTACATGCGTAGACCAGATTCGTACTTGATGTGTAGCAAAGCATGGAACAACAACAAAGTATGAGACAGTCAACATGTGTTGACTATGTTTGCTGCACACAACTCAAGATCAGACCATTTACAATGTTAACTTGTTTGCATGTCTATCACATCAACTCTGCATCTAACTACAAAATCTGCATTGTTAGAAATGGGATTTCTGGTCGGCTAGGTCTTGCGCCTAAGCCAGGCAGAAACCACCACTCTAGTCAGGGCAAGGGAGTTACACACTGAAGATAACCCCTGCTCACCCCCTTGGAAGCTTGGCACGAGCAGTCAGGCTTATCCCAGAGGCAATGTGTAAAGCGTTTGCGCAACACACGCACAGCAACAAAATACTAGGCACACCACAAAAGGAACTCCACACAAGGTTATATCAAAAATAGCCTTTGTATTATCATAAAACACATTAGAATAGTAATCACACAATATACACTGTGCCACCTGGCACTAGGCAATATATACAGGGGATTATTTACACATGACAGGGCCAATTGGGCCACTGTCAAAACCATCACAGAGTGAAAATAGTAAATGTAGAACCAATAATAAATATAGAACACAGCCAGTAATTACTGGCAAACACTGTACTCACCATTATCCTGCAACATAAACCATATTATGCACAGTATCACATAAGGCGTAAAATACATAATGCCCCAACCTCATAAGCCTAAACATATTAGACCATAACCTCCTAAGCATAAATCACATAAGGGGCATAACTCACAGTAGAGGATAACGTCAGAAGCATAAACCATAGTATGCAAATAACCTCATACACAAACCACCTTAGAGGTATAAATCAGGGTGCATAAATCACAGTACATGAATCACATTTCCTGCGCACCACATAAATCACATTAGTGCCTGGCGCCCTATCAGCCCAACAGTCCCCCTGCCCAACTGGCCTTCTCAAAAGGGCTCAAATGCCCTATGTCCCAAATGTCAGGGCGACTGCCAATGCAGCAGAGTCCATGTGCGCAATTGCGCTGGGGCCCGAGGGTACAGTCGTGTCAGGGCCCCTTTACTTTGTCCTCAGCTGCGCCGCTCCAGAGCGGGCAGCTGCAGCGTTTTGGGGCATATTTGTTCAGGGGGCACAGTGAGTGCCCAGGCCCATGCTCTACATCACAGCTGCACGGCAATTAGCGGCAGCTGCAACGTTTAGTCCAACATTTCTTTGGGGGCCTTGTTGTATGAGATAGGAGTGAGATACACTCCTCTGACCTAGCGCAATTGCACACGTGGATTCTGCTGCATTGGCAGCCGCCCTGACATAGGGCATTTTAGCCCCTTTGAGAAGGCCTGTTGGCTAGGGGGACTGTTGGGTTGATAGTAGGCCTGGGCGAAAATTTCCGCTCCGCTCGCGGAAGTTGTGAAGTTTTGGCATTTCCGCGTTCCGCGGAGAATGCGGATATGTCGAAACCTCCGTGATCCGCTGTGAAAGCGTAAGTATTTTCTTGTTAGCGCTTTAAAAATGCGTTCTTGCGCACGCGGTAGCGACTTGCCGGATCCCTGCGTTCGCCGACAAGTTTTCCTATCCGTTTGCGTGCACCGCGGGATGTTGGATTGTTGACATTACAAAGAGTTACTTATTTCGGCAGAGACTATACTTAGTTTCTACCTTTCTGCATACAGTTTACAGACACTCTTTTAATGTGAGCTCGAAACCAGTGTTTCCTCAAACTTTATTTATGGTGATACATCCAAACTGTACACAAAGATGCCTTTGAAATCAGTATGTATTTTGTCAAGTTTGCTGCACACTTCAAACACATAGGTCAAAAAGTCAGGTTATGTTGTTTACTGCTTAATTTTTTTTTTTACACAGAACCAGTGTTTTTAAACTTCCCTCACTGTGCAGTGAGGAGAAAGAATAGCAAAGTGAATTATGTGCCAGTCTTGCTGGCGTAAATGAAGTGTGAAAAATGGAAAGGCTGTAGGATGTTGTTTTTTCGTAGCGCAAAGCAAGCATGTGAATACCTGTAAATAAACTGTATAAATTCAGCAACTATGAAAGCAAAAATAAAGCTCATTTCTGAATAATTCAGAAGTGTGATTGAAACAGATTTTAATAGGATCAGAAGTAATTAAGACCCTCAAATAATAAATATTCACTGAACCCCGATTTCCACACATTATCATGTATGTGCAAAACAGTTTAAAACTGTATGTCTGTGTAAATTTAGTGACCATTCAATGGAAATGTGCTATCTGTAAATGAAAATGCGCTAACACACCATCCTTAAGTTACATAAAAAAATTGCTCGCCTCATGTCCATTAAAGCATGGTTGGCCGTGGTCCTAAAAGGTTTGGAAAGCGCTGCACTAAGCACAAGTGATGGCAGTTAATTTACTCCCAAAAGTACTTTTACTAAATGTCTTGGTCCACATGTATGAAGCACTGGTCACAAAATACTGGTCGCATTTTCCAACCAGTATTTTTGAACCATTGTGACATTTTGACAATCAACCTATGTATTAATAGGTTGGTTCGCGAAATGCCAAATTGCAGTGGGTCACAATTCAACCTGCCTCATGATTACTAATCAGGTAGGTCAAAATTAGACCAACTATGATTCACAGCCATCACAGGTAGAGTGGCCTGCTTGGGTCAGCAGATCACCATGACTGTGATTGCTTTCAAATAAAGCAATAGCATATATAATTTTTAACTGCAGCCCATTGTCCTAAAAGGAAAACGGTATGCATTTAAAAGAAAACCTAATAAAAGAAAAGTTCAATTTTTTTTATTTTCAAGAGTAGGGAGGGTACCACCGCATACTCTAAGAAATGTTTTGTCAACATTAACGGAGGGTTACCGTGACATGTGTGTAGTCAGTAAAATATTAATGTTTTTAACCTGATTTTGGCCGCAAAAATATTTCATCCCTTTCGAAATTGGTATTTAAAAGGGACGCCCTAAATATATAATTTACAAATACTGATTTGGTATTTAGTGGCAAAATCAAATTGCGATTTATAACGTGTTACTGTATGGAAATTTGGATTTGCTACATACCAAAATGTATTTTTGAAGGTCCAAACAGTCCGATATTGCAAATCAGACCTTTTGTGAACACAAAATGCCTTTGTATATCTGGCCCTTGTTCTTGTCAGCCCTTTTTTCAATGCCCACCGTTTTCCATTCCATTAATATGCTGAAAGTTGGATTTTCATTTAACAAACATGTGCAGTCTAGGAGTTGTGCTCTTAGTTTCTATGGGCTGATCCATTTTAGCTAACACACCAGGAAACAATTTTCTTCCCACAATTTTATATAGTGCAACCCAGTTCCAAGAATCTTGGACTGCTTTATATGTGCACCAGAAAATGTTACCAGTTATTTAGGTTTTGCCTAGGACAGCGCATGCAAGATCACTTGTTTTATATACAGTGGGCTTGGAGGCCACATATTACTTACCATTGGTTGGCTTCGTTGTCACTCAACTTTGCTTGCATCTTATTGGTCGGCTGCCATAAGTTTCCTTCCTCTTCATTTGTTTGTCTCTCCCCTGGAGTATTGATGCAATACTTGCATTCTTCCACTGCTCATTTTATTAGGTTCTACATTTTTTTTATAGGTTTAAGCACTCTACCAGAGTGGGTCTTTTACATCTGGCATGTACTTCTCCCCTTCCTGCTGTCTGTCTAATTGCTTTCTCCACCCCCACTGTTATCAGTGTTTTAGTTTGTCCCCTCCCACTTTCCTCCAGATCTCTGTGTTGTTGCTTGCTACCTCCCACTCTCCGTGCTGTTACGTGCTTGTCCCCAAGTGGAAGAGGTGTGGCGCAGCGGCCAGGGTTAACCCAGCATCATGTGACTCTGGGCAATAGCTCGCTTAATCTTCCCGACGGCCCCCAGCACCGGGACACCTCTCTGGAGGTAGCTGTGCGCGTTACAAATGCTGGTATTTCATGCTGTCCGTGTTCTTGCCAGTCCCTTACCACTCTCTGTATTCTTGCTTGCTCCATCCCTCCCACTCTCCTCTTGCTGTCTATGTTGCCCCTGTACCTGCCATAACAAAAAAAGAGAGAGATATGGTGCTGCCAATGATGGTCGCATCATAGCACTTATTTAAAAAGAAAACTTTAGGCCCTGCACCCCACCTCCCATTTTATCCAAAAATGAAAGAGAGGTGTTGCCTTTCACCTTTTTTAGAGGTAGCACACTCAGTCCTGTTACGACTCAGTTCCGCACACAGCTCAGAAAAGTGTGCACATAGACACTCCATTGCCGCACAGCAAAAAAAATAATTAGAGGGAACATTGCATGCATCATGTGCAGATCATCACTATTATCAAATTGAATATGCCGACTGTTTACTGCAGAAGACTTGGAAGATACATGTCTCACCAGATAGGGGATACAACAACTGTGTCAGTAGGCTCCAATGCACAGGCAAATGTGTAAGCTAATCTCCCTGCGCTGTTGACAACCCCAGGGGTGGGGGTGGGATCTGCGTTTAACAAACACAATACACATAGCGAGGCATTACACATTTGAAATTTGTACATCCGTTTAGGATGGAGTACATGTACATAACATGATATGTATTGGACACATTTGGAACTTTAAGACTGTCTCAGAATAATGAAACACTCAAGGAGACCTACAAATAAGACATGTTGCCATCAGGCTACAGGAAAGGGTAGAATCTGCTGAATGTGAGCAATCAGAGACACATACAAGTGCCAAACTTGCAAAAACTGATGACAGATTAAAAGCACACTGATGTTGCAGGCACAAATGTGACTCTGGGAATTAAAAATGTGTCACATGTGTGTTTGCTCACAGTGCAGGCCCTTGTCTCAACCCAACCAGGGATGTCACCATCATGACTCCATTCTACTGGTTCACCCACATCTCGGACACTCAAAGTCCAATAGGGTGAGAAAGCACTGGACTACTCAAAATGCAGAAAGCTTAACAAACAGGAACATCTGCAGGGACTACAGTCTTGGCAGGAAATGGGATTGGCAGACAGAGATTAATGCTCATATGACACACACCATGGGATCAGGGTATGTCACAGATTAACACACTGCCATGAGGTGATGTCACTACTGTGGAAATTCAGCTGTGTCAAGCTTGGTCTTGGCAGGGGTCTACCATGTCTGAATGAAACTCAGACATGAATCCAACAGTTACAACGCACAGAATACTTTGTTTCCATCAGCCTGTGTATATGTGTGTCTCCAAAGTCACCTCCATGTAGTCAAACTCCATGTTTACCAAGTTGTACTGATAAGACAAATGACTTGTTCATCATCAATGCGCTGTTCTGCATGTCCATCGTAGACGCTTGCACCGTTGAAAAATTGTACAATGTGTACAAATGTCAGAACAACCTATGTGCAAAAGTGTAAGTCAAAGATGGTATGTTTTCAAAAGCATTTCACACTCCATGTCAATACACTGTGGATCATGACAACCTGCAATTGCAGTCAATAATGACTCTGATACATACTGTAATAGTACACGTATAGCATGGACAACAAGCAGTCCAACACATCGCTAAAACATTTTCACTAAACAAGATTTCAACAGCAATTTCATTAGACTTATGAACAAAATTAGTTACACAAAATGCAAATCTACAAAATAAAAGAAAATGCTTTATTCAGCCTTTGCATCAAATTTTCAAAACATGAAGAACAATATGACCAATGGCCAGTCCATTTTAATTGAGTCCTTTGGGGGGAAACCTAATGATTCGGACTCCCTCGCTTGCCTGCACTGCTACAACTAGGGGACATCTCCCCTTGGAGGTGCATCTTTAGGGGCATGCCAGGCAATTCAGAGACAGGACTAGGGTGTACTAGTATGGGTTATGGAAGGGATGGGGGCTACTGAAGAGTCTGGATCCACTGCAGTGGACAGGTCTGATTGAGAGGGTGGGTGCTCCACTGTAGTGGACATGTCTGATTGAGGGAGCGTGGACATGTCTGATTGAGGGGGCGGGGCTCCACTGCAGTCGATATGTCTGATTGAGGGGTTGGGGGCTCCACAGCAGTGGGCAGGTCTGATTGAGGGGCCGGGGCACCACTGCAGTGGACAGGTCTGATTGAGGGGGCCGGGGCTCCACTGCAGTATCCACAACAGAGAGAAGGTGTGGTGTTGTGGGAGGGGAAGTGCTTGTGGTTGGGGGGAGGGCCTTATCATCTTGGGGATGGTGTAATGGTGTGTGGGTGAAACTGGGATGGGTTTGGATGTGTGAACTTTGGGAGGGGTGGCCTGGGCTCAGGAGATAATTGATTTTGTGGTGGAAGTGTGGGATGGTGGGGGGGTTTTGGATTTCTTTGTTCTGGGGGATGTACGGGTGGGGGCCTCAGTGTTCCTACTCTTAGGGAGGGTGTGCATGCAGGGGTGGATCTCCTCTCTGTGCCGGGGATTTCCTTCTCCCCTTGCGAGTCTGGTCTGATGTATCAGTGGGGAAGAGGCCAAGGTCACAGTGGACGACCCTCTGAGAAGGGGGAAGGCGTTGCAGAAGTGACAAGGGTAGGGGTTTTGGAGGGGAAGGTAGCTGAGGAATGCGGAGTGGTTGTGGATGGGTGTGTGTGTTTTTTTGCCCAACCCCCTGTGTGTGTGATGTCAGTCCCCTGCGTGTGCGTGCATGTTTTTTTGGACTTTTTTTTAGGTGGCTGTGTGTTGCTTGTGTCTGTTGGTGTGTGTGCGTGAGAATGTGCCTGTGTGAGTGTGGTTTGGTCAGGTAGGTTAGTGGGGACTGTGGATGAGGCAGAGGTAGGAGGGGTGAGGGACTGCTGTAGGAGGGACACTGCTAGCGTCAGTGAGGGGCCATGGACTGATTTGTCCGCTGTAGGGCAGACATGTTTAATGACATGCCCTCCATGTATGACACCAAGACTGGTGTGTGCATGAAGGACACTCAGCAATGGATGTCTGCCCCACATGTATCTGTTTGAGCACATCCACAGACTCCACACTCAGAGCAGCAGGGGTGATAGATACAGGGTGTGCGGTGCCTGGCCCAAAGGAGACATGCTCCCTAGCGCGGGAAGGTCCACGGACACTTGGAATGGGACCAGCTGTGAGGGTGGAGATGGTGGTGGTGGTGGTGGGGGCAGACTCTGATGTTGTAGCCTCTGCTCTGGTAAGATCCACCACCACAAGGGAGTCCTCACTGGAGCTTGATTGGTCCTCTGCAGACCTTGAGGTTTCAGACCAGCCCTCAGTGTGGCTCACCTCACCCTCCGTGCTACTGGGTCCCTCCTCCTCCTCCCATGTGGACCCAGTCTGGCTTGTCGCTTCCTCTTGGTCCGTGGTACTGTCTCCTCCAGTAGCCATAGATGATGCTGTGAACAAGAATGAGAAACAGATTCACATCAGTCATCTGCATAGACTTGGCACATGAGTTTAAGCACAACACATCAAAGAGCAAGCCCTTGCATTATGTCAATGGCACTTTTTATATTCATTGCACATATGTGAACATGGCACTTGTCAGTCTGCCAGTGAACCATGGTTCACAAACACATGATGGCAATGGAACCATCAGTTAGATGTATTTCAAAGACCACCAAACACATGTCCAACAACGCATTATTTTGCCTGTTGACTGATCTGTAATGCTCCTGAGTGTCATGTGTCATTACAAACATATCTCATCTCATGCAAGGAAGTTTGAAAGTGACACAGCAAATGGGATGGACAAATTGATATGTTGACATGTTGAACATACTTCCATCCCCAGTCATCATGATGGGCTTATGTATTGAACGTCAATGCTATAATGGTCTGCATGCAGGACAACAGACAAGTACAAATACTGCATCCTCACAATTTTTTTTGTGGCATACTATGCCACTGGCCTGTCTGGCTAACCAGTCTGTACTGACTCATGTTACAGGGGCAGTGAATCACAACGTTAAAGTCAGCACCATATCACAATCATGTAATCCCTTTTAAAGCAACATCTGTAGTGGTCAAGTATACATGTCCCCTTCATGCTACACCCAATTTAAAGAGTCTGACAAGCTCACGTTGTTCTACTTAGACATTGGAGTATAGGAATTAACCCATCCGTCTACATGAACTTTCTAATAGCTCTCAAGAAGAAAGTAATGCAGCATACACGTATATGTCGAAACCATCATTATGCTGAGTCAAGGGAGGACACACACATGTTCTGTCCTGTGTATCTGAGCCATATTTCAGACATTAGATGTCTGTCCACATTACATATATTTACTACCTGTGTATTAAAAACATTCTGCCTGTACACACTGTCAGAGTCAGACACATGAATTTCAAATTTACAATGGTGAATGTGTTGCCTGACACACCAAAATCTGAGTTGGCATACCTGTCCTTGGTCCATGTGAAACATGTGATTACACAAAGCACTATGCAGGTGACTACACATTTTGAACACTTAACAATGTAATTTGTCTGAGGCATCAACATTGGTCTCACCTGCTGCACGGGTGTGTAGAATATTTCTCACAAACCTGTGTGTACCTGGATCACCATTTAGAACATATATGTATGTCAAGTCAAGTCAAGGAAAGCTTTATTGGGCTGCTTTTTGAAACAGACATAAAAGCACATATATGTATGTTCCACACAGAGTACAGGTCACATTTCAGTCAATGTGCTGACACATGTCAGACAATATAGTTAATAAAAAAAAGAGTGTATCCTATAGGACTGAGAATTAACAAGAAAGTGAATCACTGTGTTTTAAAAGAACCCTCACTCACCAACCTGGTTGGTGACATGCTTCATCATAGGGTTCCCACCAGAGAGGCCGAATGCCTCTCCGGTGTGCTGCGACACCTGATTTACAGTGGAGCTGGATTAGGTGAAGTCAGTGCAAATTGTGAAAGTGCAGTTTAAAAAGGTGTCACAATTTCATCCAAAGATAATTTTAATAATGGAAAACTGGACACAGTTAAAAGGGGTGAGGTGGACGTGTAAGCTCTGGCAATTATTAGACCAGCTACATCCTAATATATGTGAAAGGGGGTCAACATGTTTCTGCTTCTGGAGATATTAAGTGAAGCATTCGTCAGGACCTTAGTGGACTACCACGGCGGTATGCGCTCGCTAAGGCGCACCCTAACCTAACGATGGTCTTCCAAATTTCAAGCTTCTGATGGGCGTCGACCTGTAAGGATGACATGGTGACACACCATTACTACACATGCTACATGTTTATTCCTCACACACTTGGACATATAGATCATGGTTAAAATGGCAGATAATGTATAACGGTTGGACAAGTATCATCATGGGCAGTTGTCCTGTGTTCAAGGCTCCCTTAATAACATGAGAACAGTGCATGAAAATCAATCCCACCAAATACACTTCTACTTCACTATACCTGTCCAGAACATGAATCTATACACTGTAAGACTTACAATAACTATGTGTGGATACTTGCCCTTGGGGATCACAATGCTAGTAGTACCTGTTTTAAAAAATGCTCAATTGAAAAGGTAGTGTAATCAACACGCACGTGCTCCCCTGGTTTTCCATACAGCTTGCTGTACTGTGGAAGGAGGCGTTCCAGCCAGGCCTGGTTCTCATCCTCTGTGAAAGCTGGTTCCCTCTCCATAGTACGTGCCATTGTAGATCCCGAAGGATGCAGAGACAGCAGCAGTGGTAGGTAGAGCTGTTGTAAAGTAGTATGTAGTGCAAGCAAGTGAAGTCTCTTGGGAACAGACAGACTTATATCTGTGCAGCAGAAGCAGATTCTGTTCCATGCGTCCACAGCGATAGGTCCTATTCGTTCGCATTATCCGAATTTGGCCAATCCATAACATTGCACGCATCTGACACGCCTACCGCATCCTTAAAATATTCTGTGTCATACCACTATTGAGTTTGATACATTGTTGTTGTAAGCCAACAGAATAGGTTTGCACGCGATTCGTACACAAAGCGAAACCGCGTCTGTCCCCATGACGACCAAGAGCCAATGTGTGCATCCGCCTCAGTTTAGATGTGTAGAACGTATCTTTTGAATACTCACCCGCATCTGTCCCCATGACGACCAATAGCCAATGTGTGCGTCCGCCTCTGTTCGGATGTGTAGAAAGTGTCTTTTGACTACTCACCCGCCTCTGTCCCTATGACAACCAATAGCCAATGTGTGCTTCCGCCTCTGTTCGGATGTGTAGAACACATCTTTTGAATACTCACACGCATCTGTCCCCATGACAACCAATAGCCAATGTGTGCGACCACCTCTGTTCGGATGTGTAGATTGCGTCTTTTGAATACTCACCCGCATCTGTCACCATTACAGTCAACAGCCAAAGGATGCCAACCACACGTTTTGGTTGAGGCTCAGGTGCTCTACACTAATCAATCAGCATGTCAGACAGTATAGCAAATCTTCATATTCCGCTTTTTTAAATGTGCATGTACAGTGATTCACATGTCATATTGGACCGAGCACTTTATAGCTCACACTCCCATGAAGAGCCAACCTTTATGTGCACCAAATACATTGTTTGTGAGGAACATCAAAACTGTGAGTGACCACTTCACAGATCACCCTCCTAGGCCTGGACACAGTCTAAGGGGATCATTGTGTTATCACAGGTTACATACACCCATAATAACTTCTTTATCGGACTGTGTGTTAGAAAGTGCATTGTGTGTAGTTATTTTCAGTGAATCCACAGTATCTGAGTCTTGTACAACGCACACACTCCATTGTTGAGGTTGTTAATGATATTTACTTGAGACATTAACTTGTATTTGACATGTGAGTTTCTGTTGTGTCTTTGTGTCACAGACATAGCTGTATGTTTGTCAAACAAAATGTGATACACATCATGAGGGATTTATGTATGTGATGGTACATGTATGTCAGACATTACATCATGACAGTGTCCAGGTGGCATCACATGATCCCTGCGTGTGTACCTTTCCACCACGTGTTAGTTGTAAGAAACTTCTATCTTTGATAGTTAATTAGGTGTGTGTTTAGAATGTAATGTTTGATAAAATGGACTGCGACAGACACCATTGATTAGTCACAGCACCGCATTGCAATTGTGGAGAAACCATTATAAATTGAAATGTTGTGTGAGGGTCACATAGCTGGCCTTTGTGTCAATGCTCAACATGCATTGGAACACTTATGGGATAGTCAAGTAATCATTTGCATATCAAGATTATGTAAGGAATAAAAAACCACATGTATCATGGATTACATTTACTGAATAAATGCAAACCATTTGAAAATAATATTTGTTCTTGCAATGTTGGAGCATAAATAATCCACAGAGCCAATAAACCCATTGCAGGGCTCATTAGTGCCTAGAGGGACGCATCCTCATTTTAGGATACGCAATTTACATATATGATTTGATGTGCCGGACCGGAGCACGCTACCTTTGGAGCACATCTACATTGAACTTTTAATAATTATCAAAGTATAGCTTGGTTGTGCATGTACAGAACATTATTAATGCTCAGAATTACACACCTGACTTCATTGAGTCTTGCTTTGATGTAGCATATGATATTTTGCATATTACTTAACACATTGGAATGTGAATTGATAATATTTTTATTTGTTACCTATGTACCGCAGGAGACCAGCTGTCCACAGACCATTCCCCGACCTAGAGACCATGGTAGAACGTGACAGCATCAGATTCTACTGCTTCACCAGACCACTCATTGAGGAGTTGGCAGAGCAGTTGGCCCCACATTTGCTAGCTGGACGCCCATATCCATATACGCTGACCCCCAAGGTGAAGGTGATGGCAGCCCTACAATTCTTTGCCACGGGAACCTTCCAGTATACTGTGGCTACTGCTGGTGAGATGTCACAGACACTGTCTAGCTGTGTGCTTTGTGATCTTTTGGAGGCAATGTTACATTTCCGGAACCGGTACATCAAATTCCCAACACCAGGACAGTTTTCTGACATCAAAAGAGTTTTTTTTGCTTTGGGAAGAATACTACATGTCATTGGTTACATTGATGGTACACATGTGGCTTTGGTCCCACCACAGGCCAATGAACAGACATACATAAATCGTAAGCATTACCACTCCATAAATGCCCTGGTGGTATGTCTGCCTGACATGACAATCTCACATGTCTGTGCGCGTTTCCCAGGATCAGCACACAACGCCTACATTATGAGAAACAGTAGGATCCCACAGATGATGTCTCAGCTGCCAAATCAGCGTGCCTGACTTGTTGGCGGGTAATGTTGTCTGTTTCTGTTGTGTGTTGCTTGTATGTCAGGTTGTACCCTGTTTTCAGACACATGAAGTCTTTTCTGTTTAAATTTTGGAGACTCTGGATACCCCAACGTGCCGTGGTTGCTGACCCCACTCAGGAACCCTGTCACCCCTGCTGAGTTTAGTTTTAATGAGGCACATGGGCGGACCAGGCAAGTGGATGAGCGGACATTTGGGCTACTGAAAACCAGATTTCGCTGCCTGGACCGTACAGGAGGAGCCCTCCAATATGCACCAGCGAAGGTGTGTAAGATCATCATCGTGTGTTGCATGCTACACAACCTGGCAGCGGGGAATGAGCTACCTCTCATCCAAGATGACGGTGACCAGAAGCCTACAGCAGGGGAGGATCCAGGCCTGGCGCATGTTGCCAGTGATGAGGAGGAGGATGTTCAGAGACATCTCATCTACAACTTTTGCTCATGATTGTAAGTATGCAAGGATGAGTTGAAAAGCACTTTCTTTGCATGATATGTGTTTGTTGTACAATATCTCTGTATACGTGTGGGTGCATGCTACTTCAAATGATCCTTGGAGTTGTTTGGTGTCCATTGAGTTAGTATGTCCACCAGTACAGTGTTGACATGACTCCTAGCTAGTGTTCACAAAATAAACATTTTAAGAATGAAATGTCTCTTGGAGATGTATGCAGAAAATTTTGTATTTCAAGACTGTTCTATGTATCTCCTTCACAGGGTTCTTTGGCTGTTGTATGGAGACACGTGACCTCCCAGGCACACAATGCAGTTACAGTGTGCAACTTTTCTTGGGATCAGGGATCTGTGCCACACACTCAGTTCTGACATTTTTCAAATGTCTTGTTTAATTTGTGCTTATTGTCACAGTGTGATTTGATTTGATATGTTGTGGAGGCAACATGTTGTGCCTGTGTAATAAACCTGTGCTCTGCATTGAGGTGTGCCTCGTCTGTATACACACATCCAACATTCATTTACATACTGTATTTGTGCCCTGATGTTCAGTTTGTCTAACAATGATTAGTGTTTGTGCATTGGAATGTGGTTTCAGTTTACAACAGTGGAAGCGATGAGGATGTATGCCATGTACTATTTGTGTTGTGTTGACCTGGTTGTGTGTCATGTTACATTTACTCACAAGACAGTAGTTAAATTGCTGTACTTGTTTTTCAGCTAAAGCCTTTTTTTACAGGACATCATCTCTATATTGCAAACAGTGTTTAATTCACAACAGAAGCAAGTGTTGTGTGAATAAATATGTATTGCTGTGCATGTGTGAAGTTTAACAAGAAAGTGATAGTGCAGTGCCAAGTTTTTAAATCCAAAGTTCACATAGGAGTTGCTGGTGGTAGTAGATGACATTTTCAGAGCCAACTCCACAGTCATTTGAGTCCTTGATCCTACTTAGACCTTCCATCCCATGTGGGCGAGTTCAGTGACAGTCAACAAAGTGAACGCTTCGCACACAATGGAGGATATTAGGAGCAGGTTGTCACTTCCTGGGGGGATGCATGGCCATCTGTCTCTCATTTGTCCTTCTTCGGACGACCCTTCATGTTTTTCTCGTGGACCCTCAGGTGCAGGCTGCTGTGGTTCAGGGACTCTCCGCCAGAGTCCTCATCCCTCCCTGTGGCAGATGCAGATGTAGTAGCAACAGATGTGGTGGCCACACAGGGAGGTGGGGTCATGTTGTCAGCAATCTGGCGGAGGCAGGTAAGTATGTCCCTGTGCACTGCAATCTGGTCATCAATTTTATCTATTTTGGACTCCATTCTGGACATGTGTGAGTCCATTCTGGACATGTGTGAGTCAATTTTGGCATAATGGACAGCCTGCTGCTGTTGCATGTCCTTGAGGATTCCAACTACCTGGCCAAAGTTTCTGGTGCAGTCCCGATATTCATATAGAATCCGTGCCAACTGAGGGTCTGCTTGATCATCAGCACCTGCTGCCTCATGGGACCTCTCCCCATGGCCCTTCCCACCACCCCTACATACACAAGCAGGACCTGTTGTTGCAGGCACAGACAACACTGAGCCTCCTTCATCGTTGACACTGGTGTTGTTGTCCGCCAACTCCAGAGTGCCCTGTGTTGATGTGCTCTCGTTGTTTGGTTGCCTTGGTGTGTCCGTGTTGGTAGAGGTCATCTGGGGGTTGACAGGTGTTGTGGGAGTGGTCACAGGAGGTGCTGGGGTTCGAGCTGCTGGTACTGCATAGTGACCCACACCGGAGGGGCCAGGTATTTCATTGTCATCCGTTAGGCGCTGAGAGACGTCCACACAGGCGAGCTCAGGGTCAACTAGAGTCTGGGATTGGGATTCCTGCTCTGTTCCTGCAGTGTCTCCAGTAGGCCCTGTGGGAAGATGAGAGACACACAGTTCATTGTATCATACACATTACATTTGCTATTGCACATTATGATGAGTGTAGGTACATTAAATAGTGCTGTATTGTCACAGACCCAGGCCTATTTTTACCGCGAACATTGTGATTTTGACAAGAAGTGTTTTGCAGAGCATGTCCAGCTCTGTGCATAAATGGGCATGTTTTGTTCATTTAACTGTACATAGGCATTGACTGGCAAGTGACACCCTGTGCATGACACAGGTGTGTTGGTATTTCCCACATCTGTGCTTTTCCAATGATATACATACTCTTCCTCTTACAATATGTTTCATGATTTGTGCATGGGTGTTGGTGTTTGTGCATGTCATTTTCAGTCGAATTGGTGTGGCTATCTACACACTCACAGTCTGTAATGTATGTGGTGTTTGGTTTAAGGTATTTTAAGGAATGTGTTCCTAGTTCTTATCTCAGTGCACACATGTGAATAGCTGTCAAATCTTTGCTTTGTGCGTAATCACATCATGTATATTGTCCTTGTCCTCCATGGACAGATAAGTTAACCAAAGGCTGCTTTCCTGCTTTTTCAGGCTCACAGCCGTGAGGTACAGATGTTTGTGTGCTTGTGTTATGCTGCTGGAAGTTGTACCCCTCCTCTCACCCAGTCCAGCTTACTCTTCGTGGACAAAGTATAAATGACAGTGAGGGGAGTGTAGTGACAAGGATGCTGACAATGCTGCATGATGTAGGAGTTGAATACAACTCCCAACAGTGCTTTGTGTACATGACACCATGCATGAGTGTCAGCCATCTTGTTGTGGCCCTTCCATTCACTGTCAGGTATCCATTGTCACTGATGGACATGTTGCTTTGTGTGTGGGTAGTGTTGACTGCTATGACTGCAACTCACACCATGTCCTGTACTCCACACACCTTCCTAGCCAGCCCAGGGAGCACACCTGGGACAATGCATCCTCAGACAGTGAGTAGAAACGTACAGTGAAGTTGGATTAGAGTGGGGACTGGTGTGAGAGGCCCAGGGCCTAGTTGTGACTTGTAGCCAATTCATACATTAGGCCCATGTGTCAGCCATCTTGCCGGAACCTTTCCACTCCCTGTGAGATGGGCATTGTTCAAGGTGGGATTGTTGGGCCATGTGGGAGGGGGACTGTTGGCTGTGACTACAACTCCCATCATTCTTTCAGCTACACCCACCTTCCCAGCAAACCCAATCTTCCTTCCTTTTGACTCAGCTTCCCAGTGAGTGAAACAGCGATGGCAAGATGGCTGACAGTTGTGGACTGGTGGTTGTTTGTGCACAATTCCCAACAAGGCCTTGTGCTCCCCACACCAGAGCCCAGAGTCAGGCATCTTGGGAGTAGATTTTCCTTAACTCTCAAGGAGAGCATAGTCCCTGCTGTGGTGTTTGGTGTTGGTGGGAGGGGTGTGTGTGACAGAGCCTGCTGGTAGAGGTAGTCAGAGCTAGCACTACTCCTCCCCCCCAGACCAGATAGGCCACCATGAATCATGCTTCCATGACAGTGAGCCAACTTTACGTTCAATATGTCTGACAGTGGGTCCTGGTGTTTGTTTGAGCTCAACTCCCAACAGGGCCCTGTGCTTCACACACCAGAGCACAGAGTCAGCCATTTTGCCAGTACTTTTTCACTCCCTGTGAGATGAGCATGGTTCAAGGTGGGATTGTTGGGCCTTGTGGGAGGAGGGCTGTTGGCTGTGACTACGACTCCAATCATGCTTTCAGCTACACCCACCTTCCCAGCCATCCCAACCTTCCTTCCTGTGACTCTGTTTTCCTGGGAATGAATGTGTGCAAACAAGATGGCTGCTGCATGTGACTGGTGTTTGGATCACATTGCCTTGCTGTGGGTTAGTGCTAGTTAGTACATTTTTGTGAATGGTGAGCTTTCCAGTTACATTGTAGGTATGTTGTTAGTAAAAGTCTATTTTTGATCACATATCCCATCATGGACTTGTGCTCCCCACACCAGAGCCCAGTGTCAGGCATCTTGGGAGTAGATTTTCCTTAACTCTCAAAGATAGCATAGTCCCAGGTGTGTTGTTTGGTGTTGGTGTGAGGGGTGTGTGTGTGACAAGGCCTGCTGGTAGATGTAGTCAGAGCTAGCACTCCTCCTCCCCCCTGACCAGATAGGTCAACATGAACCATGCTTCCATGACAGTGAGTCAAACTTTACGTTCAAGATGTCTGACAGTGGGGACTGGTGTTTCTTGAGCACAACTCCCAACGGCGCCTTGTGCTTCACACACCAGAGCCCTGAGTCAGCCATCTTGCCAGTACTTTTCCACTCCTTGTGAGATGAACATGGTTCAAGGTGGGATTGTTGGGCCATGTGGGAGGAGGACTGTTGGCTGTGACTACGACTCCAATCATGCTTTCAGCTACACCCACCTTCCCAGCCATCCCAACCTTCCTTCCTGTGACTCTGTTTTCCTGGGAATGAATGTGTGCAAACAAGATGGCTGCTGCATGTGACTGGTGTTTGGATCACATTGCCTTGCTGTGGGTTAGTGCTAGTTAGTACATTTTTGTGAATGGTGAGCTTTCCAGTTACATTGCAGGTATGTTGTTAGTAAAAGTCTATTTTTGATCACATATCCCATCATGGACTTGTGCTCCCCACACCAGAGCCCAGTGTCAGGCATCTTGGGAGTAGATTTTCCTTAACTCTCAAAGATAGCATAGTCCCAGGTGTGTTGTTTGGTGTTGGTGTGAGGGGTGTGTGTGACAAGGCCTGCTGGTAGATGTAGTCAGAGCTAGCACTCCTCCTCCCCCCTGACCAGATAGGTCAACATGAACCATGCTTCCATGACAGTGAGTCAAACTTTACGTTCAAGATGTCTGACAGTGGGGACTGGTGTTTCTTGAGCACAACTCCCAACGGCGCCTTGTGCTTCACACACCAGAGCCCTGAGTCAGCCATCTTGCCAGTACTTTTCCACTCCTTGTGAGATGAACATGGTTCAAGGTGGGATTGTTGGGCCATGTGGGAGGAGGACTGTTGGCTGCGACTACGACTCCCATCATGCTTTCAGCTACACCCACCTTTCCAGCCATCCCAACCTTCCTTCCTATGACTCAGCTTCCCTGTGAGTGAGTGAGTGAGTGAGTGAGTAAGTGAGTGAGTGAGTGAGTGAGTGAGTGAGTGAGTGAGTGAGTGAGTGAGTGAGTGAGTGAAACAGTGCTGGCAAGATGGCTGACAGTGGTGGTTGCTGTTTTGAGCCCAAAGCCTTGCTGTGTTTTTAGTAAGTTGTTACACATCATGAAATAGTTACATATTACTCTGAGATTGCAGGTATTTTGTTTGTCAAACTGGCATACACATCACAGGCTCATTTGCCTAATATTGTTATGGCTTTGCTGACAGTGATTTGTATCACTGTGTCCTTGACAGTGATGTCTGTGGCTGTGTATTTGCTATCAATATTGGCTATTTGAGTCTGTACTCAACAGGCTCTGGTACTCCTGATATTCCATGGACGCCCTCTGGTGGAAGGATGGCCCGCACTTTTTCCATCCAGGAAGTGAAGTGCACAGGTGTTGCAGGAGGCCCACAGCCAGTCCACTGACTCAGTTTGTGCTTTTTTTTGATGAGCTTCTGGACCCTCATTCGCACATCATAGTACCTGTTCCTGATATCGTCTGTTGTGTGCAGGCAAGGTGCTTGAGCGCTCACCTTGTTGACAATCCTCTCCCACATCTTGGTTTTCTGTGACAGGGGGATCTGTTGGACCAAGGTGCCAAATAACTGTGGCTCTACTCTAGTGAGTATGAGTAAAGGTGTGTGTTTGTGAGTGTGTTCTTTGACAAGTGCTAGTGGTGTACAGGTTGTGTGGTGGGTGGGTTATGAGTGTATGTATCAGTGCAGTGTAATGGTGGTATTTGCTGGCAGGTTTGTTGAATTTGCAAAGGATCATGGTAAGGATTTTGGCCCTTTAAATAGGTCTTATTGTGGGTGTGTCTTCATTTTATTTTTGCCTTTGACAATGCTTGTTTGGACATTTTCTGTCTGTTTCTGTTGTATTCTGTTGAGCATGACGGAAACGTTCTGTTGACCGCAACGGATGCTTTTTCATGTATTGGCGGGGTAGTCTGAGTCTGTCCCATTCACGCTTTGCTATGATGCAGCATTCGCGTACGAGTCAGTCGCGTCGGGCTCTTTTCTGGAGATTTTGCTCGGACAGATTGATTCCCGTACGTGTCGGGCGTCCATATTATGCTTCGTGCGAGTCGTTTGTATTTGACACGCGTTGCATCGTACTACGTTGGTCGGACGGCGCCCATACGTGTCGGTCGGAAGCCATTACCGATTCATGTCGGTCGGAAGGATTTACGAGCAGGATCGGAATCGGGCCCTAAATGTGCAGTGAAACACTAGTGCATTGCAATGTGCAGTGAAACTCAAGAAAGCGGAGCAGTGGGTGTGCATGCTGATTAGGCCTGGGCTAAATTTCCGTTCCGCTCGCGGAAATTGCGATAATTTGACATTTTCGCGTTCCACGGAGAGTGCGAAAATGTCAAAATTTCCGCATTCCGCAGCTTAGCGATAATTTGTTTCTGTAAAATAATACATTCTCGCACACGCGCGATCGTCTTACCTGAATCCCCGCGTTCGCCGACAAGTTTTCCCGATCCAGTCGCGTTCTCCACGAGATGTTGGATTGTTGGTAGCCATTTGCGCTGTCTCGCGACAGTTCGCGCCCGCAGTAACGTCATGCGTTGCGCGATCACGTCTTTCTTCTCGCGATCATGCACCGCGAGAAGAGTGAAAACAAGATGGCCGCGCCCGCGAGCAACCGCATGGGTAAGTTGGCGAGCCGCGACCACGCAGAAAAGACCGCGGGAAAAAAACTTCTGCATCTTCACGATATTTCAGCGTGTTTGCGGAGATTTGTAACATTTTCGCGATAATTTGCGAAAGTCGCTTTCGCAAATTCCGCCCACCCCTAATGCTGATGTAGCACCCCAGTAAAGGTGTATTGAAAAAGGTCTATGGTGATTATAAAGAATGCAGAATGCAGAATGATGCCTTGGCATCTTCCTGCGGGGCAGCCAATTTCAGAGACTGGGCTCAAATACAATCTTGGTAATGGACCTTATGATGCCGCCATGAACTAAAAATGAAGGCAAACATTTTGCTTGTTGCATTTGGTGATAGGCTACCCCCTCGGCAGAGTTAAGTAGTGCATTCATTAAAGTTGTTTAAAAGTCATGTTACTGTGTGTTACAATCAGTGTCAGGCACACCCTTCGGCGGTGGTAAGCAACTAGTTTAAGATACCTATATATCATGTTGGCAGTAAGTAAATGAAGGAACGTCAGAGACAAGCAAATCCTAAGTCATTGTAGAAGAAGGTGGCTGAATTAATATTGATTTTCGAACCACTTATCTAAGACAAGTTGTTCACAGTAAATACTTTTCATTATACTGAAGGACAGCTGTTGGGTAGCACATAGAAAGCTCGTCTATTTTACAATGACATCTTTATTGAATTGTATTAAGATTTAGTCATCAGTAGTGTCAGAATACAACAATGTGCAGTCAGAATGTGACACCTCCACCATTCTTTTAGCAAAAACTTGTGAATCTTTAATTCGATGGAGTAAGTGGAAAAAAACTGTTGGGGTTCGTCGAATCAATTTAGGAGCATGAAGTAAATACTCTCCCATATTGCATTATTCAGGAGGAGAGGGACAAGAAGTGTTGGAAGCAATATAGATGTATGCCAGGATGAACAGAGAACATTAAATGAGTATGAGGCTTTTATGCACAAATTGGATTGTCATTACCTTCCACTTGTTAGTATCATTATTAAGCATTATCATTTTGGTGTGAGGGCACAAGTAAGGTACAAATCTGTTGAAGATTATGTTACAAGTCAAGGGAAATTACCATCCACATGCAAATCTGGAGTTTCTACTGACAGGAGAATAAGAGACCAATTTTTTGTTAAAGTACATTAGTGATAAGACAAGGGAAGAACTGTGGATGAAAGGGCAAACTATATGGTTAAATAAGTGAGTTAAGCAACGATAACAGTAAAAACAATATATAAGAGGTAGTACGTGAGGTGAAAGGGAAGTCTGAACTAAGAGAAAATAGAAGTAATTTTACAGGATATTGTTTTTGTTGTGGAAGGGAGTCCAGGGGCTATGAATGTGCTTTGTTACGCATGCGGGAAGAAATGCCATCTCTACAAATGTTATAGAAACAAGCTCAGGAGAGAACAATGGGGCATATTAGTAACGCTTTGCGATAAATATCGCAAAGCACGCTTAGCACTCATTTTCTTAACGCCGGCTATCGCTGGTTTTCATCGCCGAGATAGCGCGTTTTCAGCAACGCGTATCTCCAAGGGAATAAGAAATCCAGCGATAGCGGCGAAATGCCTGATTATTGCTGGAAATACAGCGATGAAATTCCTAAGATAGTGAAATCCTTGGTAATAAGCCAAGGTGGTCTCAGACTGACAATCCATCTCCCATAGGAAATATGGCTAAGTCAGGTTTCTATAAGGTGTTAGGAAGCAGCGATAATCGCAGTTAGCGCGAGTTATTTCATCGCTTCGCGGCGATTGGTAATAGGGGGAAGGTGAGTTAGCGACTGCTTTCAGTTGCCTTGAAGTTGGGAACGCCTACTTTGCATGTCATTAGCGATAAATATCGCTGACATGCAAAGCGGCACCCAAACCGGTTGCTTTCGCAAGGAAGCTGTCGCTAACAGCTGTTAGCGATAGCTTGCTTATAGGGCTACATGGCCAGACTGGCTGTAGAGGGCACTGGGCAATCCCCTGGTGCGCCGCACGGGTGGGTGCCGGTTTTGGGCCCCTGGGGGCCATTTTTGTTACAGGGCCTTTTTTTGCAAAATCGGCCCTGTAACAAAATCGGCAGAAAACCGGCCCTGGCAAAGAGTTCGGCCGCACCCCCAACCCCATGGGGTGGGGTGAGGGGCGGCCGAGCACTTTGTCAGGACCGGTTTTGGTTTCCAGTCCGGCCCTGTAGGGCGATGAAAATATCGCCCGCTTTAGTGGCGAAAAGGTGCCGCTAAAGCGGCGATGACGCCCTTGCTAACATGGCCCAATGTTGTTTGTTATGTGGAAGTCTTGCACAAGATGGTGTTTCTGATTGATGGACTGGAAAAATATCACCCAAGTGACACTGTCAGAAATGAGGATGTTAAGATTGTTATGAGATTTAATTCATGTTTCACATTGAACTATAGTTTATAGTTCTACATTTCCACAAACTTTAAAGGGAAAGTAAATTGTGTGAGATGAATATGCAACAGAGGGTGGAGGAGGAGCAGGATACCTATAAAGATGCTGGGATAATTGAATGCATGTGCAGAACTGGGCAGTATATATAAGGTAGGAAACAACTATATGTCAAATAAGGGCAATGTTTTGATAAGTTGGTCCCATCAAAGTTTATTGAGGGTCACATTAGATCAGAATGCCAATCCACAAGTTCAAGTTCAAGACATTGAGTCCCAAGCTACAGAATTTGAAAATTAGTTTGGACTTGTCTTTTTTTCTAAATGAGTTAAGAATGTGGACAGCTTACAAAAGCAAGATTCAATTGAAGAGAAATGCTCTACCTCTAGTTTCGAAAGTGAGGCAGGGCTTAATTTGTGCTGGTGCTTTCCGGTGCTAAGCACCGGCACTTAATTTTCAGGGCCGGGTCTACGCGCGATATCAGTTGTTCACTAAATTTACACGGGTCTCCCCGGTGAAGAGCTGATATTGCACGCGATTGTGTTTAAAATAGTAAAAATTGGATGCCTCGGCAGCAGCCCGCTTTATGAGGCACACTGTCACGCTCAGATTGAAACTGCCAGGGCCCCAGCCTCCTCGTAAATTACAGGTCACTCTAATCAAGGCTGTGGCCTGCACGCACTGCTACTGCTGGCTTGTGATGATTGCAGCTGAGTTACGGGCTTCTATCAGGCTGACTGTGCTCACAGCACTGCGGCTACATTGTATTCTGATGCCCGTCCCACGGCGCTGCTGAGGCGGAATGTAAAGCAAAGTCTGCCCACTGCACTGCGGGGGGAGGTGGGACGTCACCTCCGGTCCTGTTGCCAAAGCGGGAAGTTTGCAGAGAAGGCAGCTGGCTACAAGATGCGTTTGGGTACGGGCCTACGGAGAGTGAAGGAGGAAAGATAGGAAGAACTGGGGCATGTTCACAAAGAGCTGTCCGTTCAGACACAGCCAAAAAAAATCACATGTAATGTCGGGGCTGGAGGGGGCAACTGGCAGAGCAGAGGTACACATGCTGACGCCATAAAACTGGGACAGGAGGCCTGGGGGCGCCCCCCTCCACGAGTCTTACGGTAGGGTCATTAACTTAACTCTGGCTACTGCATACATGCCAACATTTCAGAAGTGCAAAGTGGGAGATTTTATAAAATAAATCAGAAAAATGGGACCTTGAATCGGGTTACTGTCATATATGGGCCTTGGAAGTGTGCAGCTGCAGGATCGGACATTTTAAACGCAAATGCACGTTTTTTTCTTACCTTTCAGAAGCATGGAGCGCAATGGCAGGCAGAGAGAGGGTGATGCAAGTGTTGTGCACTGGCCTGGCAGAGCATACACACACCCCCCCCCCACCCTCTCTTGTGCGGCAGCCCAGGCTGAAACAGCTTCCCGGGCACACACACAGCCGCACCCCAGTACTTCACATGTCTTTAAAAGACCATTTGGATGTGAATGAGACTGATGGTTCTTCACCCCGTCTAGAGACCCTGCATCGCCACTATTGCTGGAAGAATTAGCACGTTACACAATACCAAGCCCTGTCAGCTGAAACCCCTGAGGAATCGGGTTTTTGCTTGCAGGAATCTGGAGGCGGGAGACTAGCCCCGAAATCAGTAGTCTCCCGCCTGAATCGAGAGGGTTGGCATGTCTGCTACTGGTTCGAGGGACTCAGGCGTGCCGCGCTGGCCTCGCAGCACTGTCTGCTGCTGTTAGTATATTTATTTAACTGAGCAGATGGAAATATTATAAATGTGCGTAACTGTCACAGTATTGCCCTCCAATCATTGGCACTCAACTGCTTTCACTTGACCCACTCTTCTGCCAATGACGTAGGGCACACGTGCCGTGGTGTTTCTTAGCGCACTGCCGCGTTTCAGGTGGAAATGTTTGTGGCATATACACTAAAAAGGTCAGGTGGTACAAAAAAGGCATTGAGTTATTAGCGTGAGGGGGACACTTGCCCGGTGGCTCGGGTGGCGCTCCTGAGCACTGTCTTTAACAGACACCATTGCACTGAGTCTGACTGTTAGTGTCTCAGCGCCAGGAGGCCCACTACCTAGAAACCGAGAGAAGCAAAACACCAGCAACGTCTCAGCTCAGACCTCCTGCAGCACTTCGCACAACAGCACAGACCTCCCCTCAGTTCACGCAGGACGGTAACCCACTGCTGGAAAAGTGTGTGGAAGTCGACCTGGAGTCGGCGGGTGATTATCAAATTCCAGAGATTTTGAAACGAAGCTGTGATTGTAATACAAGTTTTCACACTGCGTGTTGGTAGCCTGTGCGCTTGTATACACTATGCAAATACATCTAAGCAGAGGCTGAAAGGCTAGGTGGAAGTGAGCAGCCTCTGTGAGCTGAATTCAAAAGTGATGCCAGGAGGAGGCCGCATATAATAATAATTATCCTTTTATCATAATGCTAATAACGGATTCCTAGAGTTTCTTGTTGCGCAAATGGGTGCAATTTATGATGTTTATATGTTTCCCTCGCCATCATTTCTTTAGTTTGCTAACGAGAAACTGTCACTCACTCATAGTCTTGGAAATGTCACTCATAATTGCTCTGAAATTATAGAAAAGTCATACATCTAAAACCTTGGCAGCTATGCACAGAGGGCTCTGGCAGGCGGTAAGCTGTGGGGCTCTGGCAGGCGGTGTGGAGGCAGAAGGTAAAAGGCAGCAGCCATCACCAGTTCTAGCCATAGTCGGCCGAAACTACAGGCTTCAGCCAAACTTCGATCAATTCCAGAAACACACTGAAGCGTTGCCCACTAAGAATGCTTTCAGTCAGGAGCCCTCTTTGCCCGAATGACCTGCGAGGCCCAGATTTCTTTCCCGCTTCAGAAGAGCCGTAAACCTCGTTTATATGTCAGGAGAAGTGTCTCACTAATGACCTTAAAAATTGAGCATGCCCTTGACCTATTGAACCCTCTTGTATTCTGGTCCCATGCTCAGCTGGGGATGGGAACCTGAAAGTGTGAGGATGAGGCAATGTTGCCAGTTAGGGCTTAATGTGTGAAAAAAAGAAATGCAGGGGCCCAAAGTTTGTCTTTCGAGACCATTGGGAGAACTTCTCAATGCCAGTGTTGCAAACTACGGAGGCTGTCTGGTCTTGATTCCACCTCATCATGGCTCTTTCTTCACTCTGCACGATTTTCTCTCTTGTGTGTTCTTTTTCAATCCGGCTTTCTCCCTGTGTCTCTGTTTCCCTACCCTTCTCTTCCGCCATTCAATCTTTTTCACCTCTCTCTATCCTACTCTGACTCAAAGTTAGTCTGCTGTTGGATCAATAATTCCAGGTCTTCAAAAACGAGGGCTTGCTACCACCACATGCAACAACTGGCACAAATTAAGCAGTGCAGTAAGGGCAGCAGCCAGCGCTTAATTTCAGCTGGTGTTTTCCGGTGCTCGGTGCCGGTACTTAATTCTCAACACCTGTATTCCGGTACCTATGGAAGTCTGGCACCTAGTGGCACTGTCTGTCTAATTTTGAGTTAAGCACAGCAACAGATGTTTAATACTTTAATATACATAATATATGAATAATATCTACTGCTCACACCATTTTTATAGCTCTAAGTGACTAGAAAAAGTCTGAATTGTCACACTTCTAGGTGAGTGATGTGTACTAGTTGTGTTGGTATTGCTATTAGCAGTACTGCCAGGGAGGGAAAATGCGTGGTGCAAGCTGCAATGGCCTCCCAAAAAGGGTCCTGGCACTTATGTTTTTACAAATTAAGCAGTGGTTTACTGTGGCTGGAAGTTAACAACACACCCCGGCTGGATGCCTATATGTTACATTTCAATGGTGTGTGGCCTGGATCATGGATGTTTATGTGTGACATTTCCACGTTTTTTGGCCTAGCCCTGTCCTGGATGCTTATGTGTGACGGATTATGGTATGCTTTCTGGCCTGGACACTTAGGTGTGACATTTCCATGCTTTCTGGCCTGAGGGTTTAAGTGTGACATTTCCACAGTTTATGGCGTGGGTGCTTGCTTATGTGTGACATTTTCATGGTTTATGGCATGGGTGCTTATGTGTAACATTTCCATGCATTCTGGCGTGAGGACATATGTGACATTTTCACGGTTTATGGGTTGCGTGCCAGTTGAGGGTGTGGGTGGAGCCAATAGAGGAAGTGAGTGGAGCTAGTGAAGGAAGTGGGTGGTGCCGGGGGAAAGGGGTGTGGCCTCCGACAAACATTTGAGCACCTGCACTTCATATTTTACAAATTAAGCACTGAAGTGAGGTACATTCCAATGAGTATGTGTGAGAAGTTGGCCTGCCTTATGCTGGTCACTAGTCATAGTGGCCACCTTGCACCAGTCCAATTCGACTCTTATGGTAGATAGGTTTAAAACAACCTTTTAAAGAAAGCTATCCTAGTGGTAGCTGTGGAGAGCAGCCTTCAGGCTAAGTCTCAGAGGAATGTAAAAGCAGCTTGTTTTACCTTATAATCTCTTGAATTACCAAATGAAAGGACACCACACAGGTATATATATCAAATATATATGTATTTATTTCTTGACACACTCTACTAATCTCTTTATGAGATTAGATGCCAGGAACACATTCAAATATCAATGTTTCACAATAAGTTAAGCACAAATATGGTTGGGGCCCTAGGGGCGTACCAGACCATATACTAAACAAGCATTGGCATAGCCAATAGGTCTCGCCTTTGGGACCTTATAAGTGTATAGCCATGCAAAACTTGATGTTGCTGCACCAAGGATATTGCGCTGGATAACTAAACACTTATAAAGGTCCCAAAGGCGAGACCTATTGGCTTTGCCAATGTTTGTTATCTATTTGTAGTTTATGATGGTTCTGGGTAAAAGTTGTTGCATGCAGGAATCCAAGATAGACAAATGTCTGACCACTGTCACGGCTATACTAGTGTTCAAAGGAATGTAACAACTGAATGCATTGTATGTAAATGTTAAGCCAAGATCTCCTATGTTAGCAAACAGATAGCTCCCCATTAATGTGTATGACACACCATGAGATGTGTTTTTGTGCAACGTTGCTAATAAAAACAAGCTACAAAAAAAAGTTTCATATGTATACTGATATCAGGTTCGGGCTAACATGCATGGGATGACAACAAAGAATGTTCAGTCCAAGAAAGAAGGGATGAAATAGTCTGTGATATGCAACAAGAAACTATACATTCACATATCAAAGAGGGAGACTAGGTAAAGTTTAAAAAACAACACAGTTTGGTAGAAGAAGGTTCCTCAAAGTTTTTGGGTCCACATGTGTAGATAAACAGGCAAGATTATCCGCTATGGTAGATGAAGGGAGGTGGCAGAATTTGCATTTGCCTGTGGATGAGGTATGGGGTGATGTGGAGATGGATTGTGGTACAGTTGGCCATTCATCATGTGTCTCTTGAGTCAAGTTGCTCTCTGAGTGGATTGTTCATTGACTTGGTGGAAAAACCAGCTGGAAAACACCATGAAGGAGTTAGAGAAAGCAATGGGCTTTTGATAGAGTTAGTCTCAGCTTGAGGTTTCTTTTTGATCATAGTTGTCCGACATGTTTACTCTGCGTTTGTTATTAAGGAAGGAAATCTTATTTTATTATCCTCGCTATCCTCTTTCTCCAGTTTTTGAACATATACCCATCTGTCTCCGTATGTCTCCATCATAGTATTTTTCAGTCTTGTGTGGGTCTGTCTCGCGCTCTTTTGTTCACGTGCGTCTTGGTACGAGACTACTCCCACCTCAGTGTTCATGCTCCAAGTTGACTTGTGGTGTCTGTTGCTGAAAATTGTTAGGATGCCGAGTTTTCCTGCAAGGCGGATTCCTGCCGCGGCACAGTGAGGTTTTAATAAAGCATCTAACTTTTTCCTGCTTCGCATGTTCCTTTCCACAAGGTCCCAAAGAGCCAATGGCTGACTCACTGACCCAAGCTGTAGTAGGCAGAAGCAAAACGGGAGGTCAGGTCAACACGCAGACAGCAGACCATCAGCATACATACATATGAATATATTCATGTAATGTAGGTACACCCATACATACTGCATAAGGTTGGCATATGGCTAAAGCTAAAAGCCCTTCGGAGGACGACATAAAAAAACAAGCATTGGCCGCGCGGCCGTAAAAGTAACAGCCGCGCGGCCGTGAAAGGAAAAGTAAACTGCAAAAGCACCAAGGATATTGTGCTGCATAACTGAATACTTAGAAGGTCTCAAAAGCGAGACCTATTGGCTATGCCAATGCTTGTTTATAATTGTGCTGTAGTGCTCGGTGTTCCTGGTTTTCTATCTTAAGTGCCTATGTATTTTCTGTAAAGTTTAGATCCCTTTTGTATCAATATATGTTAAAATTATTAACAGAATGTGCTGCTCAGTTTCCCTTTATCTCATGAAAAGTACCGTTTCCCTTGCTAAAAAAAAAAATCATCATAATTACCTGCCTCTTAATTTGCTTTTCTTTGACGGATCATTTGTCTTTTGTCGGTGTTTAATTCAACTTGCTTATATTTTAAGCACCTCTGCCACATAAGGAGGCCAGCTATTCCTGCATAGTTCCAGTACCCCTCATGGGGTAGATGAGGTAAAATACCCCCAATGTATGGTAAAATAATATAGCCTAGTCCAGTCACTACTCACTGGCAGCAGTCAGTGTGTTTCATAGGTGCCACAATTTGAAGCTAATTAATACAGACCTTTCAACGTTTGTTCTCTGTTCTCGACTTCAAAGCGAGTATATCATAACAGTCGTTAGATTCTCGCACGGGAGGGGGTGATGGTGATGGAGGGGGGGGGGGCTGCACGAGAGAGGCGGAGGGAAAAGTGCTCGTGGAGAGAGTTGACAGATCCGTTTCGCTGAGAAAAACACTAGCCAGGTCGCCCTCTCAGAGAGCAGCAGGTCAATTTGCACAAAAAAAAATAACAGCACAAAGAGGAATCTGCAGATGAAATAAATGGCACGATACGCCCGACGGGAAAGAAAGGGGAAAAAATATCTTGACATTGACGATGTTGTGACTGTTCCTGTGGCTCGCAGAGGCATGACCTACAGACTGGACTAACCATTAAAAACCATTAAAAAAAATGTCTCTGATTTCAGGAGCTGAAGGTGGGCAGCTACTCTGGCCCGGAAAAAGTCGGAAAATGGTAGCCCCTGGCCCGGACAAGCGAGGAAGCTTCTTAAAGGTGCACTAGGGGAGGCGGGGAAGGGTTCAATTCTAGGAGGGAGATTGGAGGACGGCAGGATGGTGCGCGACTTTGTTGTGGTTTTCGAAATGTGCATTTTGCAACTTTTATTCAAACTGGCCATCCACTGTAAGGAGCGAAAACACAAATGTTGTGCCCGAAAGTTAAGCTAGCCACCACGTGTTTCAGGACAGCTGCGGCTCATTGCTATTGTGATTGCATTTTTCTTTTTTTCGACATTTCAACACTAGAACCGGAATGTACATGCGGAGTACATCCTGTGGATTCCAAGGCGGCACCAGCCCTCTGTCATATGATGCTCCGTGCCTTCGTTTTGTGGTAAATTTTAATTACCTAGACTTAATTTATGCGGTAAAATTCAATAAGAATAACTCAGTAAAAATAAGAGGCAGAATCCGTGGTATTTGAGGTTTTAAAAGGGAATTTATTCCTTACAAAGGAATTGGTTCGAACCAGGCAATCGGATTCCGTCACCACGAAGGTTCGGGAAGGGATAGAGCGATACTTTATTGACAGGTTGTCATATATATAGTCAATGCATTACAGTGAAGACATATGCAGAAGGCGTAACAGTTGAGAAGAGAGATAAGAATACACATACGTAATGAAAAAAGGCGTTACAATAGGCGTGCATAAGGGCGTGTACTAGAAACGTCATTCTGTAGATGTCACAGGTGGGTGGATCCATAAGAGAATCCTGCAAAGTCAGCAGGAATACATGGCAGAGGTGCGCATGCGGCAGCATGACGTGTGATTGACGTGTAACTGGAGGGTGAAGGGGACTTGACATTTAGCCCTACATGAGGAGACAGAAGTCTGGGATGTCAGAACAACCTAATCCCAAATCGTATCTAATATCTTGTGTTTAAGGAACTGTATTATCTGGAAGGAAAGGTCTCTCAGGCAGAGGCTATCCTATACTGACTTCTAGTGCGTGTATAAGCGTCTACGTGTCTACATGAGATGCGAGGGGGCATGGGCCTACCATGGCAACAGGGGCTATGAGTTACTTGCACGGAGACAGTAAG
Source organism: Triturus cristatus (assembly GCF_964204655.1). Taxonomy (NCBI): domain Eukaryota; kingdom Metazoa; phylum Chordata; class Amphibia; order Caudata; family Salamandridae; genus Triturus; species Triturus cristatus. Next base: position 210,528,600 of record NC_140591.1, on the reverse strand, counting down.
GCCGGGCCCTTTGCTCTGTAGCTGGAAGGATGTTTACCTAAACTACTAGACAGGAATGCATTTCTCGAGGAGCGGAGCAGATAACTTGAAGGCTGAATACAGTCTTGGCAGGCAACAGGCCGGGCGAGGCACCGTTAGCCGCGCAGGAAGTAAGACAAAGGTCATGGATACAGATGCAGGTCCAGGCTGGAGCATTCAGAGGCAGAAAGCAGGAAAAGCTCGATGGCAGAATTCAGGGCCTAACTTGCCAGAGCTGAAAAACGTGAAAGGTACACCATATAAAGACGGTGGCAAGGCATACTTAGGAACGGAATATTCGACCCATTCATGGCGGATCTGAAAGAGGACATGTTAACGTTGGACACAATTGTATTTGCGTCTTCATAGCTTGAAGTGGAGGGAACATACATGTACTTGTAGCAGGTACATGGAGCCGTTGGGGTCTAAGATAGGGGACACAATTGATCATAAAAATTCATATTTCCTCATTCCCTCCTTGTCCCCTACGGACCCTTCATGAGATATCGATCCTCAGGAATCCATCAATCTGTTCATGTAACATCATTTGTTCTTCTTTCTTCTTCCGGGATTTTGAATTAGAACTTGAGTGTGGAATACATGATGTGGCACACAGGCCGCAAATCGCTGGTCCACATTGTAGACACAGGCAGCAACTGAATACTATGAGAAGGCCAATACCTAGGAAGGATAGGACTTTCCATCCCCAGGCTGACAACATGCTCCAGAACCAACCGGACCACGTCCAGGTGCCTGGATTCTGGTGTATCTGACTTGCAATCTTGTGAAGACGAGTTATGGCTTTATATACGGATGGCGCGTTTTCTGGAATGAAAACACAGCAACTTGATCCGATGACTCTACAGGCTCCGCCCCTATCGGCCAGGATGACGTCAAGGACAAGACGATTTTGGAGAACAACAATCCGCATCGCAGACTGCTCCTCTGTTAAGTTGCCTAGGGCAGAGGTAGTTTCATTCACTACTGCTTCAAGGGTTCTGGTTAATCTGCGTATCAGTTTACTATTAGAGACAACACCTATGTAGGGAAAGAGACCTTTATTGAAGTCTGTATATTGTTCCCATGCCGTTTCAGTGTAGTCGACAATCGGGAGATCTCTCTGGGGTCTATTGTGTACTAGATGGGTGTTTCTATGATAATCAGGAGGGGCTAGGAAAACAGGTGGCAGAAGGAATGCAATGTAACAGGTACCATCCCAATCTAGAGGTAAACGTATATATGCGGTATGACCACAAATGAAGTAGGAATGACGGGAAGCTCTAAATGTAGACTTGCCTTTATCACTGAATTCGATCACAGTAGTACATTTACTATGACCCAGGTGTACTGAACCATTCTTTCTTACACATAATTCACCTTTGACTGGTAATACTGACATAGCAGGCAAGACTGGTGCAGTTTCAGATTCAACATTTAGAATCATGAGGTTAAGTGTAAAGTTACCTAATCCATATACTTCATTTTCTAGATCAGTTCCTGTCCTTTTGGGAAGTCCCTCCTTGTTAGGGTAGCAGGCTTTAAGCAACACTAAGTTCAGGTTTCCCCATACCCAGTTGCTCTGGTAAACTACGGTATTTGAATCTACGGAATTAATCAAACTAAACCATGCGCCACAGGAACCATTGTGCGTGAATGGATACAGAAAGAGGGGCAGAACTCCCTTGTATTTCTGATAGGGAGGGAGTCGGCCACATATCCAACAATTTGTAGCGTTGTTGGCCTGATGGGAGTGATGTAACATACTAATGAATGTGTTTATTGCGCAGCGCAAGTCTGTAGGGCAACTCATGTGGAGGTAATTCGCTAAAAGAGTGTTCGGCAGTAACATCGGAAGCAGAATGTGCACGCTTGAAAATAGGATAGTATATGTGCAACAGTATACTTGCAGCAATAATCAGAAGATTTAGAAAAAACATAATCAATAATGTCACTATACAGTGACTATGAAGTGATTTACAATATGCACGTTTCTTGAGCTGTTTCTGTCTATCTCTCTCTCGATTTCGGTCTAGAGGATACATGTCAGAGACTAATTTAACCGATTCACCTAGGAGAGGACTTAAACAATCAAATTGTCTGACTTGCTAGACCTTCATTTCAGTTTATAGTCTTGGGCCGCAGTTTTCTCGACCAGGGGGAGTTTTGAGTCAGTCTGTGGAGGAGGGTAGGGCTGAGAGTTCAAATCAGAAGGCAGTCCATGAAATTTCTTGATATGGCTCGAATGTAGCCAACCCTTGCGACCCTCAATCTTCACTGCTGTCCTCGTGGTCAGGAGTACTAATTTCGGCGTTTGCCAGCGAGGCTCCAGCGGGCTCCTCCTGTCGAAATTTCTTACGAAAACAAAATCTCCGGGAACCACTTCATGGGGCTTCACCTCGGTGTTGTCGGGAAAGGCTGCAGCTACCTGTGAACGGCAAGATTGTAGTGCAGACATCAAGGAAGCAAGGTAATCTGTCAGCATATTACAATCAACATCAGTGATTTTACGAGGTATAGGCGTCCCCCACATATTTGGTGGCCTACCGAAGACCACCTCGTACGGGGATAGCCCTGTTCGAGAATGTGCTATCATTCTCATGTAAAAGAGTGCAACTGGTAAAGCTACTATCCAGTCGACGCCTTTCTCTCTGCAGATTTTTGAAAGTCGGATTTTCAGAGTCTGATTATGACGCTCCACGAGACCTGCTGCCTCGGGATGCCGGACACAGTGGAATTTCCATTGATAGCCTAACAGGAGTGAAATGTGTTTCATTAACTCGGATGAGAACGGTTGGCCATTATCTGAGTACACGCTACGGGGCAAACCATACCGTGGGAAGAATTCACGAACCAGCTGCTTGGCAGTGGTTGGGGCAGTGTAATCTGAGACTGGATATGCTTCTGTCCAACGGGAAAGTGCACATACAACTACGAGGACATATTTGAATCCTCGACAACGTTCCATCTGGATATAATCCATCTGGAGGACTTCAAAAGGGTGATCGGGAGGTTGAAATCCACCTTGTTCTACAGGAACGCCTTTACCTGGGTTGAACTGACAACAAATCATGCAAGTACGCACTTTCTGCTTGGCTGCAGCTCGTAAGTGTTTATTAAACCAAATGTTTTGAATACTGTCTAACATAGCTTTCTCTCCTAGATGTGCTGGACTATGTATTGTGTTAATGATAACTTGAACCATGGAGTCGGGGAGAAACCATGTAGATTTTCCCTTCGTCATCCATCCCTGATCTGTTTGGATCCCTCCTAGTTCAGTCCATTTCTTGATTTCCTCTGGTGTAGCATGTGTCTGTATGTCAATTACATCAAGGGCGGGATCCCTAACTGTCATGCAGTGTGTCGATGTCGGAACTATTGTCTTTGTCAAGTCAGTTGCATGAGTCCGATTCTGTGCTGTTTGCTTAGCTGTTCGGTCTGCTAGGTCGTTACCCTGGGAAATGATATCGGTAACTTTTGTATGGGCCTTGCACTTCATGATAGATATCGAAGTAGGCAGATGTATTGCATCTAACAGAGCTTGAATGAGGGGACCGTGTTGAATGTTGGCACCGTGAGAAGTTAAATAACCTCTCTCTCGCCAAAGGACTCCGAAGTCGTGTACAACTCCGAATGCATAATGTGAATCTGTGTATATGTTGACTCTTTTATTTTTGGCTTGAATACAGGCTTGTGTCAGAGCGATAAGCTCTGCTGCTTGAGCTGACAATGTGTCAATACAATTCGTTTCAATAATTTCGGTGTCTGTCGTGACTGCGTAAGCGGCCACTAACTCTCCTGTACTTGTTCTCATGCATGAACCATCCACATAAAGTGTCAGGTCTGGATCTGGTAATGGAATGTCTGTCAAGTCTTGTCTGGGTTTCGTCGTAATAGTAATGACTTCAATACAATCATGTGCCAATGGGTCTGTTCCACTTAATGGCAAAAGTGTGGCAGGATTTAATGTACTACAGCGTCTGATTTCTATGTGTGGCTGGAACAATGTTAGTTCATAACCTGTCAGTCGTGCTATAGTCAAGTGCTGAGTCTGAGTTCGGTTTAAAAGAACTTCCACGGAATGTGGAACTTGCACTGTCAATTGATGTCCTAATACTATGGAATCGCTTTGTCTGATCGCTAAAGCTGTTGCTGCGACTGATTTCAGGCCCGTAGGCAGAGCCTGGGCTACTGGATCTAATGTGCTAGAAAAGTAAGCACACGGCTTGTGTGAACCTGCTTGTTCCTGAGTGAGTACTGACAAGGCAGTACCTTCGCGTTCTGTAACGAAAAGTGTAAAAGGCTTACTGTAACATGGTGTCGCTAAAACAGGTGCTTGACATAAGGCTTTCTTTAAGTCTTCAAAAGCTTGTGTATGTGCCTGAGTCCAAGGGTGGACAGTCGAAGTCGCTGCCTCCTGGGTTGTCAACTGAATAAGTGGCTTTACTAGAAATGCATATTGGGGAATCCATTGTCTACAGTACGAAGTGAGACCTATGAAGGCCCGCACCTCCTTTTGTGTCTTGGGTGGTGACATGTTTACAATTAACTGGATGCGGTCAGGTGTGAGCTGTCTCCCCCCCTTGGACAGCAAGTGACCAAGGTACACAACATGCTGAACACAGAATTGCAGCTTTGAAGGGGACACCTTGTGCCCCTTGTCGGCCAGGAAATGTAAAACCGTCAGTGATGCTTTTTCACATTCGGGCTCGCTTCGGGCGGTGATCAGCAGATCATCGACATACTGAAGCAGGGTAGTGTTAACAGGCATGTGGATACTGTCAAGTTGTCTTTTCAGTGCTTGGCTATAGATGCTGGGGCTTTCTGTGAATCCTTGAGGTGCGCGTGCAAATTTGAAGCTTCGTCCATTTAAACAAAATCCGAACAAATATTGGCTTTCCGGATCGATTGGGACGCTGAAGAAGGCGTTCTTGAGGTCAATTACAGTAAAGAACGTTGCTTCTGAATCAATAGCTGTCAATAATGAAGAGATATCTGGAACCACGGGATACTGTGGTACAATGCATTTATTCAATTCGCGCAGATCAATAATTAATCGATAAACTGGTGGTGCATTTGGATCAGTTCGTTTAAGAATTGGAATAATAGGAGAATTACATACATTGGAGTCGGTTTCCACAACCACTCCTTGTGCAATGAGCTCGTCAATGATTTGCAGCAAAGCCACTACAGCATCTGGAGGTAACTTATATTGTCGAATTCGTGGTAATACCACTCCTGCTTTGAGTGTAACTCGGTATGGTGTAATGTGCATACAACCTACATCTGTGGGGCCTTGTGCCCATAAGTGTGCAGGGACATTCTGTAACCGGTGATCCATGTCTCTAAATACGTAGTGACCTTTGAAGTCACGCAAAAATAGTTGTACCCCTTCCGGGGAACAACATATTACAGCTCCTAGAGCTTTCAATGTCTTTATACCTAACAAGTTTTCTGGGCATGATTTAGTAAGCAATAAATCTGTAGTCCGTGTCAATGGACCAACTGCAAGAGGAAGAGGTTGCGATACTTCATTAACAATAGGTTTTCCTGAAAATCCAAGGGAAACATTCTGTGAGCCTGAGAGGGGTGCCCCTGGAACCTCGTCGTGACTTATAGTTGTTCTGCTTGCCCCTGTATCAATTAAAAACTTTCTGTCCTTCCCTAATACTTGACTATGTACATAAGGACCCTCTTGATCTACAGGAACCTCAATAAGGGGTAAGCCAACCTCCCTCTCTAGGCTGTTTCATGTGTATCGCTGGTAATCGGGATAGTCATTTTGTGCATACTGGTACATCTGTTGTGTCGTGTTTTGTGTTGCGACACTAGGCTGTGGTACCGCTACGGTCTGTTGTGAAGCTGGCATAGGCTGTACATTCTGAGGTACTTGTGGTTGGATCTGATCCTGTCTAGGTGGACGCGGTCTCTCCTTGGTTTTACCCGTAGAGATATTATGTTTCAGAACTGCACAATCGTTTATATAATGACCTGGCTGTTTACAATAGTTACATGTCCCTTTAACAGGAACCGCTGAATTACTGGACTGTGTCGCACCCTTTTTATGACTGTCAGCTGGAACTGACTGGGCGACGAGCATTTTCATTTTCGTGTCTTTCATACGTCTTTGTTCGTGTTCTTGTTCTTCTCTAATTCTATTCTGGTGGTACTGTAACATTTGTAACATTTGTGACGGGGTGTTAGCTTGCCAAGAGCTCTCTACCTTTAATACTCTGTTCTTAACCTGGGGCAGGGAATTCTCGACTAATTTTGTTACAAAAAGATGTGGATATGAATCGCTACTTGCTTTCAGGCCGCTATTAATACCAAAACATTTTTCAAATCGGGAATAAAAATCACTAGTGTCTTCATCGGGTTTCTGTTTGCAAGCTGAGATTGCTCCCCAGTCTTCCTTTTTCGTAGTTAATAAACGTGGCAATACTTGTACTAATAATCCTGGTAATGCTTTAGTTTTGTCCCCAAGTCCTAGACCTGCAGTTCGGGCATTTTCTTCGTTTTCTAATGCTGTCCAATCAATCTTTTGTTCTCCCACCTCCCATTCTTTTTCTTTTAGTTTCTCGTAAATACCAGCAGGCAATAATACTTTCAATATTTTCATAATGTCAGGATAGGTATAATCACCCATGAGTAACATGTCTTTTATTTCACGGTGAAAACCTGCTGGATCTCTGTCATGGCTGGGCACTAGTTTTTTCATTTCCAATAGTTCTAATTTAGTTATAGGCGTGTACACAAACACGCGTCTAAAAGTATTATCATCATTTCTAACTGGGTGCACTTCGCGTAAGGGATTCTGTCTGTCTATGTAGTACATTTTTCTTTCCATGGAGGGAGCTGGATCAAGCTCTGGACACAAAAAGGCACTATATCTGTGTCGATATTCTAGAATTACTTTAATTAGATCGGTACCTAGACCTCTCCATTTATTCATGAGTAGTTCTATCAGTATATCAGGTAGGGGACCAGGATCGGAGTGTTGGCCTTTATACAATATAAGGAGGTGTTGTATCATGTATATACCAGCTAAACGCTGTTCGTCTGGTGAAAGATTCAAAAACGTATGTACTAGCGCATCATCACTATATTTATCAGAACTGTCAGCCCATTGTACTGCTGACCTGGCTAATTCTTGTTCATCCATAGAATCGAGTACATGGTACCCCATTCGTTCTTGAAGTATTTTATCAGTAGCCTGAAATAAGTGTTCAGGGGTCTTTGGATTTGACATGGCTGCTTGAAAAATTCTCTTACTTTCTGGACGTATCGGACGTATTGAATTATTAAAGGATCTTCCTTTACCTACATAAGCTATCATTTCTCTAGCTGGTAATTGTAATTGTCCTGTTGTCATTTCTAGTTGTTCCTCCTCCCCCGAGGACTCAGTCTTATCTGCATCTGATCTCTTTCAGGTTGTTCTCTTTCACATATTTGTTCTACTGTTTTTCGGATCCTTCGGTACATACTTTCTATACTATTCTGTTTATCATGTTTTCCGTCTGCTATATTCTGACCCCATTTGTTAAGTGCTTTCATTTCTTCCGGGTCTACACCTGGCCTATCTCTGTGTCTTATCAGGCAGTTTATGAAGAAGCGTAACAACAGTTTTTGCGTGTCCACTTTCTGGTATGCCATGGCCTCGCCAATACTTTCAGGACCTTGCCCTGTTTGGACAAAGTGATATATTTTGTCTAGATGATCAATCATTCCTGGTAATATCATTAAATAGTTCGCAACTCGTCGTAGACGTACTGATGATAGCATCATTCTGTCGTCTTTACCGGGTACTGGATCATATCTACAATCTGTAAGAGGCTCTTTAAATATGTCGTAATTCGCTGTTTGAGGTGTACGTTGGTGTGCTAAATCCCTATAAGTCAATCGACGCGCTGATGGCGGCGTATGAAAACTTCCTGTCGCACCTCCTGAGGTGCTAGGTCCAAAAGGATTCGTTGGGTGTAAGGTAGGAATAATAGATGCAGGAAGGAGTGAAGGAACGGGCGGAAGGTTTGAAACGGAAAGAGGAGTATGTTGCTGCGGAAGTGGGGGCAGATTATCTCGGGGTCGAGTGTCATTAGCAGGTGGTGTGCGTGGCGGCGGAGCATTAACATATTCGGGGGCTACATCGTCTAAATAGGAAGAAAGGAAAATGTCCTTTGCGGTCTTGGGGTGCAATTTAGTCGGAAGCAATGGAGGTGGCAGATCTTTTGGTACTTCCAGGGTGGCCTTAGGTAAACCCTCGGCCAGAAGAGGATACATACCATTCATAAGAGTGCTTCGTTGCCTGTCTACTTGTTCTGCTTTTACTCGGATACCTTCCTCAATTAATACGTTTTCTCGGGCTTTGTCTGAATCCTCCCTACTTTTCTCTTCTTTTCTGAGCGCTTTCTCTGTGCGTCTATGCGATTCTTTACGCCATAATTCAATGGCATCTTTCTGTGACTGTCTGGCTTTCTTTTTCCATAATGCTTCTTCTACTCTCATGATGCAATCTGCATCCCATGTCCCAGCGGCGGGCCATCTCTGATTCTCTGCTAAATCCTTGGTGTAGTCTACCCACAAATCGAGATATAATACGGCATCTAGGCCATGTTTATGGTACATAAAGTACCCTGGAGTGTCCCTAGGCGGACGGCTTCCTCGAGTATCCCTTTTCTAGTTCTTATCTGTCTTAATTTTGAGAATAACGGCATCTTAAACCTTGCTACTTGATTCTTTCTCGGACTTGAACACAATTAATACAATAAACACAGTAATGAATATCGAACAATCACTCATACCACGACATTTAAAACATATTAAAACATTTTAAAACGAATAATAATAATTAGAATGAAACTAGTTAACTGCATAATACTAGATATACTGCTAAACAGTACAGATACACTGCTAAAAACAGTGCAGACCGGATCAGTGTACCCAAACTCGTCTTGACCGGCACAAACCAATGCGCACGTCTAGATGCGTCCCCAGCAACGGTACTCACCGGGAAGCACGGAACGGAACAGAAGGCCTCGGAAAGTCTGGACTGGACTAGACCAAACTGAACTGGACTCGACTCATGACTTAGTTACTTCGGAACTTCGGAACTTCGGAACCTGGTGGGCCTCTGTATACCTCGGATCTTGCTCTTTCAGCTAGGCTCTGGTCGGGATCCTCCGCACTCCTCACCGCCTCGTCTGGGTGTTGATCGCAGCCTCAGTCACCCCCGTTGGCCTGAGGGAGATACAGGAAATCCTGCGGGTACGCGTAGTTGTCCGTCCGGCTGTGGCAGGAGACCGGGTCTGCAATGCACCTCCGGCGCGTGGGGTGGGGGAGGTGTCCCTGTTCGGGCGCCAATTATGTGGTAAATTTTAATTACCTAGACTTAATTTATGCGGTAAAATTCAATAAGAATAACTCAGTAAAAATAAGAGGCAGAATCCGTGGTATTTGAGGTTTTAAAAGGGAATTTATTCCTTACAAAGGAATTGGTTCGAACCAGGCAATCGGATTCCGTCACCACGAAGGTTCGGCAAGGGATAGAGCGATACTTTATTGACAGGTTGTCATATATATAGTCAATGCATTACAGTGAAGACATATGCAGAAGGCGTAACAGTTGAGAAGAGAGATAAGAATACACATACGTAATGAAAAAAGGCGTTACAATAGGCGTGCATAAGGGCGTGTACTAGAAACGTCATTCTGTAGATGTCACAGGTGGGTGGATCCATAAGAGAATCCTGCAAAGTCAGCAGAAATACATGGCAGAGGTGCGCATGCGGCAGCATGACGTGTGATTGACGTGTAACTGGAGGGTGAAGGGGACTTGACATTTAGCCCTACATGAGGAGACAGAAGTCTGGGATGTCAGAACAACCTAATCCCAAATCGTATCTAATATCTTGTGTTTAAGGAACTGTATTATCTGGAAGGAAAGGTCTCTCAGGCAGAGGCTATCCTATACTGACTTCTAGTGCGTGTATAAGCGTCTACGTGTCTACATGAGATGCGAGGGGGCATGGGCCTACCATGGCAACAGGGGCTATGAGTTACTTGCACGGAGACAGTAAGGCCGGGCCCTTTGCTCTGTAGCTGGAAGGATGTTTACCTAAACTACTAGACAGGAATGCATTTCTCGAGGAGCGGAGCAGATAACTTGAAGGCTGAATACAGTCTTGGCAGGCAACAGGCCGGGCCAGGCACCGTTAGCCGCGCAGGAAGTAAGACAAAGGTCATGGATACAGATGCAGGTCCAGGCTGGAGCATTCAGAGGCAGAAAGCAGGAAAAGCTCGATGGCAGAATTCAGGGCCTAACTTGCCAGAGCTGAAAAACGTGAAAGGTACACCATATAAAGACGGTGGCAAGGCATACTTAGGAACGGAATATTCGACCCATTCATGGCGGATCTGAAAGAGGACATGTTAACGTTGGACACAATTGTATTTGCGTCTTCATAGCTTGAAGTGGAGGGAACATACATGTACTTGTAGCAGGTACATGGAGCCGTTGGGGTCTAAGATAGGGGACACAATTGATCATAAAAATTCATATTTCCTCAGTTTCACAGGAACAGATGCTTGAACGTGTAAATGCTACATATTGTTTATGATGGTCAACTCATAAATACTGAATTTATTAAGTAATTATCAGGGTTTTAGAAACGTGTTCAAAAGTGAAGCAGTGAGGCAAGGAGCTGTATTCCCTGAACCTGGCATACTTTACAGTTCAGTTCCTTAAAGTGCTATATCTCTCCTACCCTGATTCATTTAAATGTCGTGCCAATATGTGTCCCGATGAAGAAGTCAGAGTGTCTATCTAGAAATATGCGATCAAACATCAAAGCGGCCGTGCGACCGCGAAAGTGAAAGTGATCGCGTTGGGGAAATGCAAGCAGAGCATCAAAGGGCTGGGTGAGAAGGGAGGGGGAATGCAATGAGCAGAGGAGCAGCTGTGCACGTGCACGCCATCGTGCACTCAAGCCCTAGGCCAGCAAAACATGTGGGTAGCACTTTTTAAAGCCCACTTACAAAATGTCTCAAAGAGACAGCTTTCGCTGTCTCAGCGAGACCTAAAAAGAGGGCCACTGGTGACAACATCCGTGAGCAGGACGGCTTTTGTTCCTGCAGACAATTAGGAGACAGAGTTAAGGGAGGGAAACCTGTGTCTGTGTTTTCCCCTTGGCATGTAACCCCCTGGTAGCCACACCTCTAGGTTGGGCTGCCTTGCTCCCGTAGACCGAGTAAGGGTCGTGCCATCTACAAGGGGGCAAGAATGGGGCATTCTCGGATAGCCAGATGCCACACATCACAGGAACTTTGTCCCTTGAGAGGAAGTCCAGCAGCCCAATGGCTAGTGACCACATGAGCCCCTCGGGGCACTTTTCTGGGATAAGTTGGGCACCCCAGGCACCCTGCCCCTCAGTTCACATTGGAGAAGAGTGAACTGAAGAAGGGCTTTTTGCTGCTACCTGTATCCAGGCACAACAGAGAACAAATCCGAAATAGCCAACACCTCCATCTTTATAAATTGCTGATGTGTCTTTTTATTGGTGTGTGATTTTCTTATTTCATTGTTTGGTGCTGTTAAATGTTTCACACTAAGGGCCTGATTACGGTGGGACCGCCACCGACAGCCCGTGGTACTCCCATCACCATCGGAATGAGGATTCCTGCCTGCCACATTAGGATGGCAGACGGATGTATGTGATCCACCACAGATCCGACGGGCTCAAGGAGCCTTTCGTGACCATGCGAGGGAACTCCAATCGCACAGTGCCTGCCACGTAGTGCAGTGATATGTGTTGTGTCCCCTTTTTGTACTGCAGCGTGTGCTGCAGCCTGCAGCACCTGTTACCATACAAAATATAAGCATTGCAACTGCTGTGGTGGTGGTTGCATGCTTATGCCTATGGTGGGACCACCGACAGCCTGTCGGGCGGTCCCATCTCCGATAGGATGGCGGTTTGACGAAAGTTCGACGGCCATCCTAATCAGGCCACAAGATCCTTTGCCAAGTCTTATTGCTCACAGCCACCCCTACCCAGGGTTGAGCTATGGTTAAGTAAAAAATATTGACTGCACCCAAGATGGTATCTGTGAGTCTGTGAGTGTACTCCATGATAAGGCCCCACAGCCATATCATATAGTACGCCCATATCCCCACAATTGTATGACCCCACATTCATCCAAAGGAATCACCCTTTTTATATTTTCAAGAGTAGGATTACTAGAACCAAAATGTTTCCAATATAGGTGGTGTTGGAAAAAGGGGACAGATTTACTAGTGTTGGTGATTGGAGAAAGAAAGAGAAGGACATGCAATTGAAGAGACTGAGTATGTTAATAAGAGGAAGAGTGGGAAGCGCTTGAAAAGTCATGTGGGTGATTGGGTAAAGGTGAGAGCTCCATTGGGTTGTGAAGTGTGGTCAAAGTTCATCAGAGCATTAGAAGTTGTGAAAAGCTTTACAAAATGCATCAAAAACTGTGGAATAATGTGAATGAGAGTCGAGTGGCGGACCTCCAATCTTACAATTTAAGTCTACAAAGAGACCAGGGGTTACTATTGACTGCAAGGAGTACATAGGTGTACCTGGAAGTGGTAGAGGTGAAAATGTGTCTATGAAGTGTAGGTGGAGCATAATTGTCCCAATTACGCGACTCATTTCACAAGTACTGGAAGCAGTCTCCTCTACTCTTATTATCTAGGTAGTTTGTTGTCTCATTTATCATATTTATTGTTTAAGATATCATTCATTTTACGCTGCTCAGAAATATTTAATGTGAAAAGCCATGAAGAGAGATGTGTAAGATGTTAGTCCTGTTTAATATTCATGTTCTGTGCCAAAATTCCATTTGAGGTAGCCAGTGATGTAATCACGAATGTTATGGTTGCAGCTGGGTTTGGCAGATGTGATAGTAATCGTCTTGCTGTTCAGATTTGACCTGCATCACTAATTTACAGAAAAGGTGAAGTAAAAATGCATAATTTCTGGCTACATACTTCACATAGAGCAACAGGGAATGTATGCATGGGAGCGAAAAATAAACCTTTGCAACCTCTATCTAATTTTAGTAAAAAATGCCAGAGGTTCAAGGGTCAGGGCGCCTGTGTAGGATGCCTGACCCACTTTCAAAATGGGAGCTTCATCTCTTCCCCTCTGCCCGGGTTGGGGTAGGCAGTATTTGTGGAGGTAGGTGAACCTGTGGGCTTCCTCATTTTTAATGGGATTTTTGTGGTGATTAAAGAAGTCTTGGAGCACCTAAATGCTGGTACAACTGCTCGATGAGACAGTTTTTATGTAGAAGGAAAATCGATACCTGTGCTAATTACTACTATTATGGTTATTTTCTGCCCAACTATGTATCTTCCTCTCTCTCCTTCTATGCCTCTCTCGGCATATCTCTCTTTTTGTCTTTCTTGTCGTACTTTCTTTTTTCTCTCTCTATCACTCTTACTCCACATCTCTCTCACTACCTCTTTTTCTCCAAAAGTACTTCTCGCATGCATTTTTCTATCTCTCTCAGAATAGAATTCGAGGATAATAGCACAACACTGAGGGGTAGATTTACCAAAAAGTCATGCAATGCAGCACAGCCCTCAGCGAGGCTGCGCTGCATTGCGCGACAGTAATGGATCAGGAGAGCACCATATCTCCAGAGATATGGCTCTCTCCTCCCCTTTCCCTTTCACCGGCGCTGATTTCAGCAGCCGTGCGACACACACGCACCTTAGTGCCATGGCGCTAGGGTGTGTGCATTAGTCTAGAATAGGTTTTGTACAGGAGGAAGGCAACTCTTCCTGTACAAAATACGATGCCCAAACATGATGCAAAGCTTTTCCCACTTTCTATGCGTGCTGCACAGTGCAGTACCCATGCAAAGTCGGAAAAGAAAGGATAAAATTAAAGCTTTCTCCTTCCTTGCGCCGACTTGAAAAGGGCTCAGTTTTCACACGCTAAACCCAATCTACTTTAAACCCGTGCTCCACCCTTGGTACTCCCCCATGGCACAAAGTATGCGCTGCTTCGCGTTACTTTTCTGTTATTTCCAGTTTAGCACTGGAAAGTAAATTGTGGAAAAAACATTTTGTGACGCAAACACAGCGCAAAATCTTAGTAAATCTCTCCCTGTCTGTTCTAAAATGCTGATGCTTAGAGATGTGTAAGTAATTTACCCATCTGTGAGTAAAATCCAACCACCTTGAAAGAAACCCATTTTTTTTTTACAAATGCAGGAATGCCAAAATGCACAGTAACTCATCTATTTCCAGCTCAAACTATGCTTAACCCAATGTCCCTAATTACAGCTAATTTAGGAACACCTTATAGGTAAATCCTACACGATGAATTACCTATACCCTAAAATAGATAATGTCGCTGTGTGGGACTAATTCATGTTATCAAGATTTCCCTTATTCCTATGTTTTAGTAATTAGGGCGTATTTGATGGTCTTCTGCATGTGACTCGAATACCGAGACGGTAATGTATATCACTCCGCATTACTTGATAAAAACAAGAGTATATCACAGTTTTTTCCTCATTGCTGGCTTTTCCTGTTTTCCTGCACTGATGGTCTCATAAATAATTCTGACCAATGTAACAGCTTTGACGTATCTGACATTGTAAATGCCTATTTGATCCACAGTCATATTGCGTGATAGGAAAAGAAAATATCATCTATAAAAATGAGTGTCTGTTTTAATTAACATGTTTATTGATAAAAACGGAAAAGATGGATATTTTGGTTTGCTAATAACTTTGATGGCATTTTAAGAATCTTCACAAAACTTCCCCAAAAAATGTAATCAACCTGGAAGGTTTCAGGGTGATCCGTCAAGCGTAGGGTGAGAAAAAAAAGGAAGGGGGGGCGGACGCAGTCCCACTCATGAGTGTTTAATAAACTTGGTTTGTTTTACTTCAACTCCAGTGCCGATCTCTCTTTGTTAGTCTTTGGACCCTTGGACGAGAGGGTGACTCTGCACCAGTGTGCCCTCATGGGGGTACATTTCCACACAATTACCATAGGGATTATAGATATTTGGATTGTTGGGTTTACAGTAAGTACCGCAGGCATGCTTCGTCAAATAATAGAGCAATTTGACTTGGTTAGAAATGGGGTTTTTGTTTGGCAGAGCTATACAATGCACCCTGTCCAAACAAGAACCTCCACTCTAGTTAGGGTAAGCTTCTTACACACTTAAAGATAACCTGTGCTCACCCTCTGTCAGCTTAGCGTACAGCAGTTAGGATTATCTAAAGAGGCAATGTGTAAAGTATTTGTGCAACACACACACAGTAACTCACTGAATACACCAAAAAAATACTCCACACAGGGTTAGAAAAATAGATTATATTTTTATGAGTAAAACAAGACCAAAATGACAAACATCCAATAAGAAGAACTGGAGTTATGATTTATCAAAATATAGTGCTTAGAGTCTTAAAGCGCAGGGGATATCTCGTCGCGCTAAACCGGGGTAAATCCAAAGTTCAGGCCAACCACAATGGAGGGCTACAGGACTCATGCAGGTCCTGCTGAAAAAGTACCTTAGATGGATGAAGTGTCAACATCGAAGACTCAGTGCGAGGGGCAGAGGAGGGAATATGTTGCTGTCGATCTCGTGAATGGAGACAAAACATTGGTTCCAATCCTCACGATTGTAGGAGCGCAAAATCTGATTATACTATACATGACTATTTACTAATTTAGACACAGATACTTAAATGTGCACTTTGCCACATTGAGAAAAACGACACAGAAATGTGAAACAGCACCGTAAAAGCATGCTTGAAACAAATAGTAAGAGAGAAAAAGAAATGAAAGAAAATATTTTAATATTTATCAATAGGTTATAGTAACTTATGAAATAAATGACTTAAAAGCCTTAGCTGACAAAACAATTAAATTCTAATCATGTGACTTAGCATATCTATTACCTTTTATTGTAATGCATCAAGAAAAAACAGTGGTGCAAAAAGTTATGATAACTAGCTACTTAGCTAATATTTTCAGTAGTGATAATAGACCATATTAGGATTATAAAAATACTAAAACTATTTTAGCAAAATGAATTTTGAGAATAATATACATCTATGAATATTGAAATTTTGTGGTATTAGGCCACAGTTAAATGTATTTCAAAAACAATTATGTGTTACCATGATTTTATTCCATGTTAAATCAATCAAAAAGCAGATGATAGTAGAACAGAAACAGTCTGTTTCAAAATTAATTTAAACACAACTTAAATCAAGCAGCCCAATCAATTCCATGACTTTTCAACTCAATTCAGCTGAACTCAGTTATTATTTTATTAAGTATAAGGCAAAGAAGAATTTGTGCAGCAAGATATATTAAACATATATTAATTTTGACGCATTAGAGTCTCTGAGTGGTGGTTTTAGACAAGTGGTGATAGAAAGAAGAAAGAAGCCCCAAGTAAAATGACCACAACCAGGTCTGAGAAATAAGTGACAAAATAGTAACTTAAAACAGGGTTATTGGTAAAAGTAAGGAGGTCGAAATATGTATTTCTTGACAGGAAAGAAACCGTCTGATTGTTCTCTGGTGCTTCTACTGTTTAAGTATCCTTAGGTGTTGTTGACGATGTTTCAACCCTTCTTGCAGTGTGAGGGTCTCATCAGGACAGAAGTTACCTAGGGACTATATTTAGCGCCATATTAGAAGTAAGATAAGGCTAACGGGCTAACGGGCTTCAAACAGTTGCTTACTTCTGAATGAACAGTGCTCTTCTTAATTGCCACAAGAGTATTTTCTTTTATTTCATGGACTATCAAGGGTAAGAAATCTTCCTTGGAGGGTGTAGGCAGTATCTGGGAAAGAATAGGGGCACTGTAGTTTATTGGGTGCAAGGTGATGGTTATATGGCCATTGTTGTAATATAATCCCCGTGCAATAACTCACCATGGGGAAAACTAATTTTTCATATGCTCTCAAAAAGTCTTTGTCATGAGGCGAGTATTTTTCCTCAGTAGGGCAGAGGGAAGCAAGTAATAGTTCTTCCAGATCAGCAGTCCCACAGAGTGGCAGTCCTTGTAGCAGCACAGCTGTCCTTCTTAGCAGGGTTCCAGAAGTGTATTGTCTTGGTAGTGTCAGAGACCCAGTACTTGCACCCAGTTGTGCCTTTGAAGTGGGGGTGACTTCAAAGCAGGCCCTTGAAGTGCACAGGTCCCCCTTTCTTCCCAGCCCCTGACTCCAAACTAGCTATGGGGAAAAGTCAGCCATTTGTGTGTGGAGGCATGACACACCTATTGAGTGAATTGTTAGCCCCTCCCTTCCATCCTGCTCAGGCAGGGTCATCAGAATGCAAATGAGTCACACCCACCCGTCATGTGTTGGTGGCTATCTAACAGGAGTACACACAGTGCAGCTTTCACCCACCCCAGAAGTGTATCAGAACAGGCTGCAAGGAAAACAGAGCAGAGAAATGCCCACTTTATAAAAGTGGCATTTCTAAATTAGTAAGGTTAAATCATACTTTACCAATAAAGAGAAATGATCATTACCATTCCAAAGATATAATACATGATGCACCTACGCCTTTCTGTTTATGAATTATAGCTTAAAAGCGTTTTAAGGAATTCCCAATGTTGGCCCTTAAGAGAAGTAAGACTCACAGTAATAAAAAACAAATTGAGCTGTTTGTCACTACTGGGTACAGGTCCTACCTATAATATTACAAAGCACCCTGCCCTTAGGGCTACCTAGGGCCTACGTTAGGGGTGACTATGTGTAAAAAAAGGGGAGTTCAAGACTTGGCAAGTGGCCTTAAATGGTACAAAAGGGGGTGGTGATGGACGGAGCATCAGAACCAATCAAACACTCACACCCAGTCAACAGATCTGGGTTTGATCCATCACCGTTCTTTAGCCCACTCTGCCACCCCAGTTCAGACATGGCCATAAGCAAATCAGTCTGACCCTGTGCCTCATGGGAACAGTCCAGCCCGAACTGCCAAGCCATGCCTTCCCTGGACCGGAAACAAGCTTCCTAGGACCGGTTTCTGGCATTTCAGCCGTCTTCAGCCAGGCTTGCTTGAATCCAGTGGCAAAGTGAGCAAGGGACTCAAGTCTGAGCATACCCTGCCAACTTATGGCGAACAAAGCGGTACAAAAGGGGGTGGTGATGGACGGAGCATCAGAACCAATCAAACACTCACACCCAGTCAACAGATCTGGGTTTGATCCATCACCGTTCTTTAGCCCACTCTGCCACCCCAGTTCAGACATGGCCATAAGCAAATCAGTCTGACCCTGTGCCTCATGGGAACAGTCCAGCCCGAACTGCCAAGCCATGCCTTCCCTGGACCGGAAACAAGCTTCCTAGGACCGGTTTCTGGCATTTCAGCCGTCTTCAGCCAGGCTTGCTTGAATCCAGTGGCAAAGTGAGCAAGGGACTCAAGTCTGAGCATACCCTGCCAACTTATGGCGAACAAAGCGGTACAAAAGGGGGTGGTGATGGATGGAGCATCAGAACCAATCAAACACTCACACCCAGTCAACAGATCTGGGTTTGATCCATCACCGTTCTTTAGCCCACTCTGCCACCCCAGTTCAGACATGGCCATAAGCAAATCAGTCTGACCCTGTGCCTCATGGGAACAGTCCAGCCCGAACTGCCAAGCCATGCCTTCCCTGGACCGGAAACAAGCTTCCTAGGACCGGTTTCTGGCATTTCAGCCGTCTTCAGCCAGGCTTGCTTGAATCCAGTGGCAAAGTGAGCAAGGGACTCAAGTCTGAGCATACCCTGCCAACTTATGGCGAACAAAGCGGTACAAAAGGGGGTGGTGATGGACGGAGCATCAGAACCAATCAAACACTCACACCCAGTCAACAGATCTGGGTTTGATCCATCACCGTTCTTTAGCCCACTCTGCCACCCCAGTTCAGACATGGCCATAAGCAAATCAGTCTGACCCTGTGCCTCATGGGAACAGTCCAGCCCGAACTGCCAAGCCATGCCTTCCCTGGACCGGAAACAAGCTTCCTAGGACCGGTTTCTGGCATTTCAGCCGTCTTCAGCCAGGCTTGCTTGAATCCAGTGGCAAAGTGAGCAAGGGACTCAAGTCTGAGCATACCCTGTCAACTTATGGCGAACAAAGCGGTACAAAAGGGGGTGGTGATGGACGGAGCATCAGAACCAATCAAACACTCACACCCAGTCAACAGATCTGGGTTTGATCCATCACCGTTCTTTAGCCCACTCTGCCACCCCAGTTCAGACATGGCCATAAGCAAATCAGTCTGACCCTGTGCCTCATGGGAACAGTCCAGCCCGAACTGCCAAGCCATGCCTTCCCTGGACCGGAAACAAGCTTCCTAGGACCGGTTTCTGGCATTTCAGCCGTCTTCAGCCAGGCTTGCTTGAATCCAGTGGCAAAGTGAGCAAGGGACTCAAGTCTGAGCATACCCTGCCAACTTATGGCGAACAAAGCGGTACAAAAGGGGGTGGTGATGGACGGAGCATCAGAACCAATCAAACACTCACACCCAGTCAACAGATCTGGGTTTGATCCATCACCGTTCTTTAGCCCACTCTGCCACCCCAGTTCAGACATGGCCATAAGCAAATCAGTCTGACCCTGTGCCTCATGGGAACAGTCCAGCCCGAACTGCCAAGCCATGCCTTCCCTGGACCGGAAACAAGCTTCCTAGGACCGGTTTCTGGCATTTCAGCCGTCTTCAGCCAGGCTTGCTTGAATCCAGTGGCAAAGTGAGCAAGGGACTCAAGTCTGAGCATACCCTGCCAACTTATGGCGAACAAAGCGGTACAAAAGGGGGTGGTGATGGACGGAGCATCAGAACCAATCAAACACTCACACCCAGTCAACAGATCTGGGTTTGATCCATCACCGTTCTTTAGCCCACTCTGCCACCCCAGTTCAGACATGGCCATAAGCAAATCAGTCTGACCCTGTGCCTCATGGGAACAGTCCAGCCCGAACTGCCAAGCCATGCCTTCCCTGGACCGGAAACAAGCTTCCTAGGACCGGTTTCTGGCATTTCAGCCGTCTTCAGCCAGGCTTGCTTGAATCTAGTGGCAAAGTGAGCAAGGGACTCAAGTCTGAGCATACCCTGCCAACTTATGGCGAACAAAGCGGTACAAAAGGGGGTGGTGATGGACGGAGCATCAGAACCAATCAAACACTCACACCCAGTCAACAGATCTGGGTTTGATCCATCACCGTTCTTTAGCCCACTCTGCCACCCCAGTTCAGACATGTCCATAAGCAAATCAGTCTGACCCTGTGCCTCATGGGAACAGTCCAGCCCGAACTGCCAAGCCATGCCTTCCCTGGACCGGAAACAAGCTTCCTAGGACCGGTTTCTGGCATTTCAGCCGTCTTCAGCCAGGCTTGCTTGAATCCAGTGGCAAAGTGAGCAAGGGACTCAAGTGTGAGCATACCCTGCCAACTTATGGCGAACAAAGCGGTACAAAAGGGGGTGGTGATGGACGGAGCATCAGAACCAATCAAACACTCACACCCAGTCAACAGATCTGGGTTTGATCCATCACCGTTCTTTAGCCCACTCTGCCACCCCAGTTCAGACATGGCCATAAGCAAATCAGTCTGACCCTGTGCCTCATGGGAACAGTCCAGCCCGAACTGCCAAGCCATGCCTTCCCTGGACCGGAAACAAGCTTCCTAGGACCGGTTTCTGGCATTTCAGCCGTCTTCAGCCAGGCTTGCTTGAATCCAGTGGCAAAGTGAGCAAGGGACTCAAGTCTGAGCATACCCTGCCAACTTATGGCGAACAAAGCGGTACAAAAGGGGGTGGTGATGGACGGAGCATCAGAACCAATCAAACACTCACACCCAGTCAACAGATCTGGGTTTGATCCATCACCGTTCTTTAGCCCACTCTGCCACCCCAGTTCAGACATGGCCATAAGCAAATCAGTCTGACCCTGTGCCTCATGGGAACAGTCCAGCCCGAACTGCCAAGCCATGCCTTCCCTGGACCGGAAACAAGCTTCCTAGGACCGGTTTCTGGCATTTCAGCCGTCTTCAGCCAGGCTTGCTTGAATCCAGTGGCAAAGTGAGCAAGGGACTCAAGTCTGAGCATACCCTGCCAACTTATGGCGAACAAAGCGGTACAAAAGGGGGTGGTGATGGACGGAGCATCAGAACCAATCAAACACTCACACCCAGTCAACAGATCTGGGTTTGATCCATCACCGTTCTTTAGCCCACTCTGCCACCCCAGTTCAGACATGGCCATAAGCAAATCAGTCTGACCCTGTGCCTCATGGGAACAGTCCAGCCCGAACTGCCAAGCCATGCCTTCCCTGGACCGGAAACAAGCTTCCTAGGACCGGTTTCTGGCATTTCAGCCGTCTTCAGCCAGGCTTGCTTGAATCCAGTGGCAAAGTGAGCAAGGGACTCAACGTCTGAGCATACCCTGCCAACTTATGGCGAACAAAGCGGTACAAAAGGGGGTGGTGATGGACGTAGCATCAGAACCAATCAAACACTCACACAGATCTGGGTTTGATCCATCACCGTTCTTTAGCCCACTCTGCCACCCCAGTGGCCTTAAATAAAATGCCCAGTTGAAATGGCAGCAAACTGCACACACAGACCCTGCACTGGCAGGAATGGGACAGGTGTGAAAGGCTACTTGTATGGGTGGCACAACCAGTGCTCCAGGCACACTAGTAGCATTTAAATTACAGGCCCTAAGTATTTGGTTTACCACTTCACAAGGGACTTATAAATAATCGAAATATGCCAATTAGTTATGCACCAATGCCACCGTGTTTAGGGGAGAAGCACATGCACATTAGCACTGGTCAGCAGTGGTAAAGTGCTCAGGTGCTAAGGCTTACAAAAAGATACAGCATAAAGAGGAGGTAAGCAGGCAAAACGTTTGGGGGAAAACCACCCTAAGGATGACAGGTTTAACACGTATCCCGGCCAGCTGAAAGTGGGGAGATCTACTCAACCTCTAGGGAGTTCTCATCGTTGGGGCGGAAGAACCTGGATAGAATATCAGCTTTGGAGTGGTTTGCACTTGGTCTGTGCTCCACTCTGAAGTCCTTACCCTGTAGAGAAATGTATCCCATCAACAGTTTTGGATTCTCACTCCTCATTTTGCATGAGGGGCCTGTGGTAAGTCTGAATCAGGAAGTAAGTGCCAAACAGGTATGGTCTCAACTTCTTCAGTGCCCAGACTACAGCAAAAACTTCTCTTTCTATAGCACTCCACCTTTGTTTTCTCGGGAGTAACCTCCTGGAGATGAAGGCAACCGGTTGGTTTAGGTCCTCTTCATTTAGCTGTGATAACACTGCACCTATGCCTTGCTCTGATGCATCTGTTTGAATGATAAACTTTTGGTAGAAGTCAGGGGCTTTCAGGCAGTGCACATGGCCTGCTTCAGGGAGTCAAATGCTTTTTGACATGCCTCTTTCAAGATCACATTTCTGGGCTGCTTCTTATGTCATATGTCCCGAACAGGCCCATTGTCGTTTACCCCATGAGCACATTGCAGACTGCCCTCTTTTGACATATTTTGCTTTGTGCCACACTGTACTTTCCCATCGACCTGCTGTTGTTTTCATATTCTGCTCTTCCCTGGGATTTAGTCCGAAGATGTAGACAAGGTCAAGCAACAATGCCCCTTGTTATTCTGTTCTGGTCAGGCCCTAGCACTTAGACAAAACACGCAAATGCAGCTGTAGTTTGGGAACACACACTTTTGTCATATAGGTATACACAGATAGGTAACACACATTGGGAGAGGGACCTTTCCAGAGAAAAGATCGTGACAGCACCTGAGATGTAGAACTTTCATCTGTGTATACAAAGGTACAGGGTCTGCTGCTAACACACAGAGATCTTCTCATATATAATAATTTTGTTTCTGTAGAAGGGGAGAGAGGTTAGGCTATCCTGTCATTTATAATGACAGCTCCTTTTATGATTTACAAAATACTTTGTATGCTGATTGTATTAGTGTTTTCCTACTTGTTGCGGCATGTATACTGCATACTACAGCAAAACTGTTAAAATAAACATTTTAACCTTTCCTTGTGTTTCTGTCACAATTTATTGTGGACTAGTATGAGTGTGAGTGTGAAAATTGTGACCTGCAACCACGATTCCTGGGAGGGTCTGGAGTGTTGAGTCCTGGGGTGTCTTACAACTTGTTTCTCTGTGAGTGAGTAGGAGGACAAGTGAGACACTATAGCTAGTTGGTCCCGGGCTTATGGGTACTCAGGTAGTAGGATGACTCAGTCCCTACCTACTAAGTTTCTTTGAACCCAAGCGTAGTTCTGTGACTCTGTATAATCTCTGCAACACTTAGAATTCAGCTCAGTCAAGGGAGCAACAATGGAGCCATATACTTTGACAAACCACAAGTAGTACCCAGTGTGGCACAAGAGTGGTCTGACCTCAGTCTGGGTTTTGGGGGGTTCCCAGGCCATGATAGCCTCTATTATGGCCCAGAGTGACTGCACCTTACCCCTGCTCACCAGGTATCCCAAGTACACCACATACCCCAGCCATTTCTGGCACTTACTGGCCTTGAAAGTCAGACCTGCCTGTTGCAGAGCCTGAAGTACTTCCTGGAGGTGAAGAAGGTGGTCCTTCCAGTTGTTACTGTAGACAGCTATGTCATCCAGAGAGGCAGCTGATGAGGCCTCCATATCAGCAAGGACCTGATTCACCAACCTCTGAAAGGTGGCAGGGGAATTTTTGAGTCCAAAGAGCATCATATGAAATTGGTAGTGGCCCTCTGGAGTGGAGAAGGCTGACCTCTCCTTGGCACCCTTTGTTAGGGCAATATGCCAGTACCCTGATGTAAGATCATAGGTTCTTAAACACCGGGCAGCCCCTAACAGGTCTACCAGCTCATCAGCCCAGGGGATGGGATGGGCAAAATTCCCAAATTTTAGGGAATTCACTCTTAATGCTGTCCCTCACATTATCCAACAACCTGTAAGATTTATTATAAACAGGGAGGTTGTCCCCTGTGTCTACATCATGGATACGCAGGTGGGTAGTCTCAGGAGTGAGAGAGAGCAGAGATGAGTACTGCCCAACAGTTGGTGGCAGTCTCTCTGCTGTTCAGGTGTTAGACTGAGGAAAAGGAGTACTCCCTACACAAACCCATGTTTCTCCTTGGCATCTAAGAGGTCAATGAGAGAGTCACTCTCCTCCTCCTCTTCTCCATCTGTCACCAAAAGCATGGTAAGCTCAGACCTCTCAAAGTGGGGTTTCCAAGTTGTCAGAAGTTTGCTTCCACAACTTAGCCATTTGGCTTCTGAAGGCAAGCATGTAGCTCACAACATCCGGGGGAATCTTCTTGGGAGCTTGCTCCAATCCCTCCTTCAGCAAAGTCAGAGGTCCTGTAACTGGGTGCCTGTACAGGAGCAAAAAGGAGCTGAGGCCCACTCCCTTATCTAGTACAACAGGCATGGAAAAAGGATGTCCTGCTTATTCCTCAGGGCCTCAGTTAGACCTCTAATCATGTTCAGGTGAAGAAGCTGGGCTCAAACAGCAGGGCTGGCCTCTGAGGGTACATTGCAGACTCCAGGCAACAAAGCAGTCCTTCCAGATACAGTAAAGCAGTTTTGCAGAGTTCACAGAGGACCACTACATCAGAGAATCCTCTGAGAGTCCTTCCATAGGTCCACAAAGAAAACTGAAGAGTGGGTCGTTGGGCCCTATATTAATACCAAGTTCTTCCTTTGAAATTGGAAGAAGTTTATAGAGGTTTCTACTTTGAGGTGCATGGAATTTACTGAATCCCCAGCCCTGGCTCCAAGCTGGCTGCAGTGGCAATGTGGAGGTGATAAACCCCTTGTGTAAAGGCAGAGCACAGCCTGTTCAGTTGCAAATGGGGCTGTGATCAGCTCCGAACCCCCATCTTGCCAGCAGATGACCCATTCAGGCACACCTAATCCCTCGATTGTGTGACTGTCTCTGAGGAATTCACAAAGTGTAACTGTCAGGAACACTCAATCATGTGACCTAAGACATGCTGCAGGCACTAAAAGGCTAAGGGTAGAAAAATGCCCACTTTCTAATAGTCTCAACCGGTTTCAATGAGAAAGCCAAATATACATGTATGTACATGACATTACAAGAAGGAAAGAGGGAGATTCGTGGTAAGTTTCTCGAAAGTGCTCATGGCATCATGTATTTGAAATAACAATTTCTACAAATCAGTTATATCAGCACTGTGGGCATAAATTGCAAAGGCAACCCAAAAGGATTTGGTGCACGTTGTGCTCGTGACACATAAAAAGTGATGGCGCAAGTGACAAGTGGGAGAACAGCGAAAGGCGCAAAGTGACAAGGTGACAAACATATGTAGGCTCGGTAGTCACCGACAGAACTCTCTGGGCAGCAAATAAAGCCACAATATGAGGGTTTGCAAGGGGCATATCGGTGAACAAGAACATGTCCGCTCCCAGACAGACTCTGAGCAGAATACTTTCGGACACATAATTCTTCTCAATGAGGAGATTTGTCTCCAATCCCTAGAGGCCACAAAACATTTATAGTGAGGCACTACAGCAAACGTTTATGGATGGGGGGACAAAAATAGGAAGCTGCTATATTGGTTGGCTTCCCACCAAGATCTGAACAGGATCATGCCTGAGATTATCAATGAACATGATGCTCCACTCCAAGCCCTCCCCAAAATAACGCAGGTGTTTGCCCATTACCATAGCCATTTATAGACTGCCCTCTCCGAGAGAGATACAGCATTCTCCGCTCAGTTTCTCAATGACTTTCCCCTTCCTCGCCTCTCACAGTCTTTGGCCATTGATGCGCCCTACACTAGTGAGGAGGTTCAGTCAGCTTTATCGGCGGTAGCCCCTGGTAAGACCCAAGACCAGGCAGTGGCCTCTGGTCCTGATGGGTTCCCAAGGGAATATTATCTGGTATTCTGGGATATTCTGACCCCACAATGTCTTGCCCTCTACAAAGAGGTGGGAAAATTAGGTGCCTTTCCTGCATAGATAGATACCGCCAAATTTGTAGTGATCCACAAAGCACAACCTCTGTCTACTTTGTGTGCCGACTATCTCCTGATAGCTTATATTAATGGGGAAGTTAATTTCTTTGCGACCTTACTGGCTACCTGACTCAAACAGGTCCTGTCCACTTTGATTCATCCTGACCTGTGTGGTTTTATGCTGATTTGTGACACGCAACATTGTGTTTGACAACTTCACGTGAAACTGGCCCACTGTCATCGCCTATCCCTGGATCTGGCCTTGCCTTGCCTCCTACAGACTTTGAATAGGTGTTTGACACAGTGGACTGGGGCTACTTGTGGCTCATGTTGGTGTGAGCCAGGATTAGGCCTTGCTTTGTTTGCATGGTCCAAGGACTATACTCCAACCCTACGGCATGGGTTCAAATGAACTGAGTCCTCTCCCACACTTTCCCCATGAGCCGAGGGACCCCCCCAATCCCTGCTCCTTTTTGTGCTTGTGATTAAACCCCTATCCCAACCCATCCGAGTGGATGCGCAGATCCATGGTTGGTAATGGATTGACGGTCATGACGATTGCATATACTTATAAGCCGACGATGTTCTGCTTTACTTAGCGAAAACAACACAGAACAGCCCTGTTGTCTCCACCTCTTGCGTTGCTTTGAGGCAGCATCGGGTCTTAGAGTAAACACCATTAAGTCAGTAGTGGGGCTCCTGGCCCCTTCCTGAGACTGTTTTGATTGGCAAGATGACATACCCATCCGTCGTGTTACCTTTAAGTACCTAGGCATCTGGGTCGCATTACACCCTGAACTTGCCAGGTCTCTCAACATTGAGCCACTGGCACAGAAAGCTCAAGCTGATCTTATTAAATGGCAGTCCCTTCCGTTAAATGTACTGGGCTGTATCGCCCTATATAAAATGATGATACTGCCTCTTTTTCTTTACGTCTTTCAAAACGTACTGCTCCCCATACCGCAGAGATTGTTCCAAACCCAAAATAGGATCGCAACTTTCTTTCTGTGACGTGGCTCAAGGGCCCGCATTACATTTGCATATTGCCAACGAAGGCGGGTTGGGGATGGCCAACCTCTAACTGCACCATCTAGCTTCACTCCTCCTGATTCTCCATAACTGGTTTAACAGAGGATACCCTGCATAATGTCTAGAGCTCGGCATTATGGGATTGCCCCAACTTTTAGCCATGCTATATGGTTCCCCATCCCTCACTCCACATCCTCAGTGACTAAACTGGTTTTACAAGCCTGGAGGGAAGCTCTACGTCACACCCGCTGGGACGCCAAACTTACACAACAGACACAGGATCGAGATCTCCCAGCTTAAAGTTATCTGGTCAGGGGCACACATGAGATCACATCAAGAACTTCAAACTTTATATGCATTGTCTCGCACACAATCTTATAAGTATCTTCAATGGAGACATGCGCTTCAGCACTATCTTACCTGAACAGCCTCATTTCCCGAGTTCAACCCACTGGAAGCCAAGGTGCTGATTTGTGACTTTGGTAAAGGAGGGGTTTCCAAAATATATCGAACCTTGATAATTATTACACCAGGAACCTTGGATATCCTTAGGACCCAATGGGAGGCGTGTATAGAACCTATGGAGAACGATGACTGGTGCAATGCCCTGATAGCGCCATGGACTATCACAATCTATTCCAGGCTATTCCTGGTCCAAACATTTTACTTATACTGGGCCTATCTCTCCCCAGCTAGGATGTATTGGGAGAGACTACTCCCTGAGCCCTCTTGCCCTTAATGTGGTGACGCTCCTGCTGACTTCTACCATGTTGTCTGGCAATGTCCCATTCTTCACAGATACTGTCTGCAGTGATGGGAGAATTCATTGAGGTCCTGGGATGGGCGGTCCCCCTTTCACCTTTAATGCTCCTGCTGTGTGTCCTCAAGGGTTCAGGCGGTACAAGGGCAGACCGATTATTCTTGGGGATGGCTCTTATGGTTGGCAAACGGGATATTGCTGCCCGATGAAGGTCCCCTTTCTCGCCAACCCTTTCACAATGGCGTTGGGGTGGATTGTTGTGCCCTGCATGAGAGACCAGTTTACAAAGCCAGGGGTTGCCCCCTTAAGCATAACCAAGTATGGGGAAAGTGGTTGGACCAATAAATATATGGTACTGTTCGAGGATAGGGCTGCCACCATTATTACTGCTTTGTAGTGGTGTAATGTTCCGATTGTGTGTATACGCTTTGTAATTGCACTATTTGATTTTCCTTACTGTGCAACCTGTGTTTAGTTCTGTTCTTCTATGGCTAAACTCAATAAATCTGTTTATCAAAAGAAAACACGATGCTTTGAATTTCCTTTTTTGTCTGAATGCAGGTATAGTTACAACATAACATATTGGAATGGATTAAGACGCTCCACTTCCTATTTCCCATTGTCTATTTAAGTATTTTATATAAAATAAGAACGATGGAATTAGGTCTCAATGAGTATTAAGCAATGTGAAATTAGCAATAGGGAATATTTAATGAATGTGTGTTGAAAACTTTGTAAATAAACTCTGGGACTCTGGCTTGTCAAGCATTAGTTCGACTTATGTAAAGTAGTGCTTGCTGATAATATTACAGTTTACTTATTCTGCCATTTTTATTGCTGTGCTTTAGTAGGAGCTGTACACATGCGATTTTGTAAATGTAGTATATGAAGTGTTTTTAGGGGATTATTATCGAATATCTAATGCACCGAAATTGACTATGCACACATTTATGGTTCATTCAGTGTGTATGGTAAAATCTGTTTTTGTTTTCCAAGCCAGTGAAATTTCATTCTTTCTTTCCGTCCCTGCACCCAACCCCATGTCACGTACGGGCAAAGGCCATTGTACACCAGGGGGCAGGGGAGACTTGGGCACAGGGCTGGTCTGTGCCCAGGTCCTCTGCCCAACCCCACACAGTGCACTGCGATCGACATCTTACGTTTTAGAAATTCACTGAAAAAAGTAAAGGTTAAAGTGGCCTTAGATCGCTAGATATTGTGGCCCATATTTATCAATTTTTTACAACACAGCAAGCCACATTGCTGCACAGCTCTGCATGAAAGGGAAAGGGCAGTAATGTATCGTATTTAACATTATGCGGCGCAATCCTGACCTTTCTTAGCACTAACCCAATTTTGGTTGTCTAGTACAAAGCAGGCACCCTTATGTCATAATGCAAGGGTGCCTGACTTGCAGGAAGGACTGTTTTTGTGCAGGAAGGGACACCTTCATTCACAAAAACAATCCTCTGCGGCATTTTCCTCTTTCTACGTGTGCTGCAGAATGGAAAAGAGGAAAAAACAAGGAGAAATAAAGATATTTCTCATCGTTACACCTCACCTGTGGAGGTGCAGCATTTTGACACATTCCCAGGTCTACCACTCATGGTAAATCTGGGAATGCATCAAAACCCATAGGCGGATGCATGGGAACACCCACGCTCCACCCATGGAATGCCTCCCTGGGGCAGGGTAACACCAAGCAGCGATTTGTGTTGCCTTGAGTTACTCCAATTATCAACCCATGCAGGGCCAAGCAAGATGTCTTTGTGAGGCTTGATAAATCTCACTTTTTTAAATTGTCCTTGTGCCCCCTTGTGTGGTGCATTTGCGACCCAAAACCCTCAATGTAAAAGGCAAAGTTTAAAGGGAGGTGAAAATTGCAATTGAAAAATATGGTTTTAAAGAACAAAACCACTGAAATGTTCCCGTCATAGTTATCTCAAGTAACTATAACATGTTTCCCAAATAAGTTTCGCTCTTGCCCTCGCCATGCACTGCTTATGACCTCACATATAACAACGCTCATGGCATGTTCTGTGACAGCATTGATAATATTATTGATGACAACTGAATTGACATCATTGATGACAACACTCTAGATGGTTAGCCAATAGGACAGCCCTTTTCCCCGCCAATATGAGACATCAGCCCAAAATGCACCTAACATTTGGCGATGTGCAGCAGATATTAGCCACTGAAAATTCACCTTTAGCAAGGACCTAAAGACAACCCTTCACAGCTGGTTAACACGCTGCACACAGTTTTCACCTGTGCACAACAAAATTTACATCATACAACTTTTCCTTTCACACTCCCTATACCACATCAAGCTTGTCACCTAGGTCACTTTTATAAAATCCTTTTACTCTGAAATCAGAGAAAGAAAATTAAACATCAGACTCCTTGTTAAAAAAAAAATAAACAGCAATTTCCGAAGGTTAAGCCTGACATTTGGCATTTTTCTTTGAAAACGCAACAAATGTGACAAGATAAGCACAACAAGTGAACATTTCTTTATTGCTCATTCATCTTCTGAACCCCACCGCTCTACTTTCACCGCCTATGTCTCATCCGAGACCCTGAAAGTTCGTATCACTATTGTGGATTTTCTGATGCAATCAATGTACAGGCAGCCCTTGAGATGCATTGGCGTTGCTTTTCATTTTTTTTGTTTGAAAAGATAGAAGCTGTTGCGTGTGAAGCGTTTTGAAGGAGTCACTCAATGTAGTTCTGAAAACACATACTCCTTAGACACATAACCATCAACAGGACGTTTGATAACGTACAACTTGACAATATGTATATGTATTGTGCTTGAGTACACACTAGCATTGTGTGCAAGCGATCACTGTGTTTTTTTCAAGTACCATGCCCATTGAAATGTTACTTCCCTTTGTGCAGATTGCCTGCCCTTAGGCTACTCGTTGTAAAGGAATCCTTTTCTCCATGTACTTTGTAATTGCGTTGATCCTGTAAATGATTCTGTTTTATTGATGGATGTGCTTGAATTGTGAAATGCTTTATCCATTAGGAGGTTCATAACTCTTCAACTTGTCGCCTGTGTTTGCTATTAATTATTCAAGCATGTCGCCTTCATCTTGTATAGAAAACCTCTGAGAGCTCTTACCTGGCCTGCATTTTGACCTGCATAGCAATGAAATATTCACGCGTGATGGCACAGGCCACAACTTAACCTTAAGTACAAGGACGAGTTTGGAACTGTGACAGCTCGATTGAACATGTAATGAAACTAAATGAGAAGCTGTAGATGTATGAATAAATCCGCAGAGGAATCAGACATGGCTGCGAGTGTCAACCCGCGCATGTTAATTTGGAAGGAAGGTCAGTCCAGAGTCATTGCCGTCAAATGCCACACTTGTACAACAGAAACCATCATGCAACAACAGCAGACCTCAAGGTTGACATATTTGTTAAGTTTATTAATTCATGCACCAAGACATAGACTTACACATTGTCCAGTTCTGTAGTAGAACTTCAAACAGGATCTCCAGACATTCAAGGATCACATTTTCTCATTCTCCAAGGATATTTCCCCTTCATTGATCAATATATACAGTTGGAGTTTGGGCAATCGGCAAGAATCTCCTTCTCTTTACTTGCTGGATGAGATCTTGGCTCTGTATTCTATGTACCAATTTGCCATTGTGGTAGGCAATCTGAATCTAACTTACAAACCCAATGGCAGTACCCAGGATCTGTGCCACAAAAAGGCCGTAGTGTGGGCCATCCCTGAATTAACCTCCCCAGTGAAGAGAAACCCTCAGCAGCGGTGCCCTTCAAATGGTAGATCTCACTCTAGCCTATGAGTTGAGCACCTGCAATGGCCCTTCGCCATCTGATGCCACCTCTCTAACTACTTTTATTAGGGGGGCTTATGTAAGTTTTGTTGACTGCATCATCTTAGACATCAAAATATGTTGGTTGATGGAAGATACGAAAGTGCTAGAGAGGGACGAGAGTGACCATAGTCACTTAGTATCAACTATGAAGAACTTGATTCCTCATGTTTTGCTGGCTCCCTCCCGGGCGTGTGGCCAATTACTGGAGGTCACAATCGCAGGAATGTGAAGTGGGAAGCTGTGCGTTCTTCACCTATGTTAGTCTCAGACATGCACTCAGTTGTTGCACCCCATGTGGGAACCGAGGGGACAATGACTTGTTTGTGGATGAGCAGACTAGATCATTTGCCGGGCTCAAAGATTTTTTCCTCAAGGAGTTTACGAGGGCCTCTGAGAAGGTTAGAACGAATGAGTGGTTCTCACAATGTTGCAGAGTGGCAAAGAGAAATCTCCTAAAAGTAATAAAAAAACAAGCACGCCGGAGATAAGGTTATGCAGAACTCAATAGTGGCTTAAAGTAAGGCAAGCCAAAGCTACTTGGGAGAGTACTAAATGAGCCAACCTTCTAGATGCCACCACCAATAATGAGGTGGAGATATTTTGGTGGATTGTAAGCCAAAGCAACAAGAACTCTGGGAAAACAGTGGAGACATCTATCTTGCCATGCGATTGGCTTGCCCATTTTGGGAATCTCTACTCCTGTTCATGTAAAATCGATTCAATCTTTACTACAAATGAGGGAGGTCTTGTCTGTATGTTGGCCCCTACTGCTGTAGTTTTCATCCTAGTGGAGACTTCATCTTAAATTTTGTCGCTGAAGCAAGGGAAGGCCGCAGAACTAGACAAGATCCCAGCTGACCTCTTTAGAGCTGACTCTAATATATGGGTTCCCTAACTCAACATTGTTTCAAATGCAATTGCAGCAGGGGCAGCAATGCACACTACTCGGAAAAGGGGAGAGATCAACCATTCCTTCCAAGTACCTTCCAGTTAGTCTCCTATACAACCTGCAAAAGGTATTTTGCAAGCAAGTTCCGGAGAGACTTTGGATTGGATCGATGAAAATCATATTCTATCTAACCTTCAGGCAAGATTTAGATCCAAGTCTAGTTTGATCGATCAGGTCTTCTATTTCCTTTTGGCTAAGTGGAAGACTGTAGGTGTTGGAGGGGGTGCTCTTTTTGTTGCATGTATTGATCTTCGTGCTGCTTTTGACCTAGCTCCCAGGAAGAAACTTTGGGAGGTACTATTCTCGAAAGGCATCATATACCTTTCCGGTAAAACTGTGCGTTTGTTGGACAACATAAATGTCAGGGTTCTGCCAGACTGATTCTATGCACAGCCTTTGGATATGTTGGCCTGTTGTTCTGGTAGCTCACAGTACACGCACCCCAAAACCCAATCAGGTGACAGATGGATTACTCAACCTCAGAACATGACAAACTTGACTCCCCAACGAAAGTGTGGTAACAGATCTGGAACCCTTTTGTTCAGTTACTCATGAATACCTAAAGAAATGCTGAAGAAGTACTCAGCAAGGCATTTCAAGATTCATTGAAGTATTATGATTCTTGTATAAAATGTGTGCACTGTGATAATCAATAGAATGAAACTGAATAGTGTAATTATTGTAACAAGAATAGTGACAAAGATTAACAATTCCACCATTGTTCTATGAGATTGAATATATGCTGGCATATAAGTATTGTGTTATAGTGTACCCCTACCTAGTGCTTCCTAACCTAGTTTGCCTAGGGTGGGTGATCTGCCTAATCCCTGTCAGGTGATCTAACTCCCCATTACCTGTGTGTAAGTGTCTTCAGGCTGCCCGTCTTGATTGAAAGCGGGACATCCCTCTTTGCCCAGGTAAACAGGAATCAGCTGGGCTGGAATTCCATCATGCAGCAACCTCACAGTGTTAGTGAAATGCTCCTCTCCCTTGAACAAGGAAGCAATGCTTTACATATAATAACAACACCCATGCTGCCATGCCAAAGTCGCAGTCAGGCCTCTATTGTTTAATCTATTGTCATAGCTTTGTCACCTTCTGGAAAACAACAAGCAATAACATTTGCGCAATGAACTTTATCCCTTGTACGGAATGTTCAAGGTGTCACTATAATGTGCCTACGAAGAGGAAATGTAAGCAATGCAGTTTTAGAGAATA
The DNA here is from genome assembly GCF_964204655.1 of Triturus cristatus. Classification (NCBI taxonomy): domain Eukaryota; kingdom Metazoa; phylum Chordata; class Amphibia; order Caudata; family Salamandridae; genus Triturus; species Triturus cristatus. The sequence continues at coordinate 210,494,770 of NC_140591.1, read as the reverse complement.
TTATCTTGCACAGTCACAAAAGCGAATGTCTGTCAAATGTCATAGTGTAAGAAAGAAGGCAACGTGAGAAACATGAGCATGCAAAATAGTGGTGTTTCTACCCAGGCCCATCCTAACCATGTGACACCCACTCCTTGAAAGTGAAACCATAAAAGCTATCAAAACAAAGCTAATACATAGGGTAACATTTTCATAAAATCATAAAAAGCATTGTGATACTTTAAGCAAAGAGCATAGCAAAAGCCAAAGTGTCAAAAACATAAAAATTGAGTATTGTTTAAAAAGGTAATTATTTAAGAGCAATTCAGCATATAAAAACAAAGCAGAATTAAAGATTCCCATGACTCTAAACTGTCAGAATGTTTACGTGTTCTGAGAAGTAGACAAAACATTGCTGGTCCCAGCAACCGCAGACAATGTTCCCAGAGGCACCCAGTGGAGTATATCCATAGAGCAAATGTGTTCCAGTCCATCCCCATCAGCAGCCGCCAAAGGAGAAATAGCCAGTACAGAATCTTCAAAAGTCGAGCCAAGATCAAGGTCACCAGGAGCTGAAGCATCCCAGGAGTACTCATAGCATGCATTCAGAAGCAATGGCAAGCATGAAGGATACCAGTACAAGTGAGGTTTAAGGGGGCCCATCAGCCGTTCTATGTCTGAAGGTTCAACCTGTTGCGTTCCGAGGCATATGTCCAGGGCACACTCAAAGGTTGCATGCAGTGCAGCCATACAGACTGATAAGACAAGAACAAATACTCATTGAGTTCATGAAAAAAGGGTGTGCCAAAACACTGTTTCATGAGTGCAGAACACAGGAGCACATGTGGTAGTGCCAGTTCCATTTGTCCCCCTAATGGGCCATCCATTGTGGAGCAGAAAAATAAAAGCACTGTACTGACAATCAGGAACAGGACAAGCGGAAGACCTCCAAAAACGCTTCCAAGCATGGAGTGTATGAATGAAGACTGCCAGGAAGGTGCTAACCAACCCAGAGCCAATTGATTTGAAAAAGTGTGCTACTCCTTCGGTACTAGACATGCTAAAAATGCGGTGCACAAGTTCCCCGAAATATAGTGGGAAATTAGTGTAGAGTAGTAGCTGTATCTCAAAAGAAGACTTTGCGACTTGGAGATCAAACGTCTCCTTTGCAAATGTTAAGGCCACATTCTTCTGGAACAATAAGGCTTTCAGTCTGCTCAAAGCATCAAAGTGAACATTCAAAAGCTTTATCACAGGCCAAAGCGCCACCTCCCTAACTGTCCGGGAAGGTGGAAACAGAACTTGTGTGCAACAGGTCACAACTGCAGAAACCGTTACCAGATAGACAATGCCCGATTTCATGTCACAACAGCTCTGATCATTCAAGATTAAACAACTCCCATTCAAGAGCAATCAGAAATCCAGACAGATCACAGCATCTGGAGAACCATTCAGATAGGAGGACAAATTTGCCATGGACGCATTGCATGCAACATGAAGCGAAACTTCCCTACATACCAAGTAATGCCCTAAAGTGCTCTCGCAGTCAGCCCCACTTAAAAAACATCAGTCTCGCCATCCCTACAGTGGTATCTATAAGGTAAGATCATGATTCGCAGTATTGGAAGTGAAATGTCAAAATTGGTAGAAAAATAAAATGTGCTTTACGTTAGCTAGAGAGCCTATGCCTTGTGCCCTGTGAGCTTGGGCTCAGGATTGGGGGATACAGATGAGCAGAGATCGGCACATAGTATCACTATTCGCTGATGATGCCTGATATATCTACAGGAGGGCATGATTACTGATAGCAACCTTGACCCGGTAATGGCAGTGCTGGATGACTTTTGGCAGGGCCTCAGGTCTGAGAGTGAATTGGGATAAATCCTGTCTATTCCAGCTACCTGCCAGGAGCCTCAACGGACATTGGGTTCAGCCGAGCATGGCACTGCAGCGACTGATTCGTTCAAGTACCTAGGAATACACATCTACCTCACTGACAAAGGTCTCTTCTATGATAACCTGGGGAAGGCAATCATCTACTTCTAGAACGCTTTGCCATTGTCTTCACTGGATTGTGTAGCCATTGCTAAAATGCTATTACTCCCTAGGCTATTATATTTTTTTGCAGCATTACCCCTTATACTGAAGCAGTCCTTCTTTAATGGGCTGTGTTCATTATTGCCACCGGTCATTTGGGCAACTGGTAAACATAGGGTGCGGTTGGTTGTTCTATATCTCCCATAGGACTAGGGCTGCCTGGCTGCTCCTGACTATGAACTATACTATGCAGCTGGCCAATTACAGTGGCCAAAGCGGTGGTTAGCCGGGTCTGCTGACCTGATGACCTAGACCATACCTAGATGGCTTACTGCTGCTGCTAGTTCAATGGAGAACAGATGAAAACTGGACTACCGACAACGTACTGTTCAGGACAGCTTACTGGTGTTGAAAAAAGTAAATTCAGGGGACTCCCGGAAAAATGGTGTACACGCCAGAGCTGCCTCTCGAGTCCATACCTGAGAGTGTGTCGCTGGATACAATCCAAGATACAGATCCCTGGAGGGAGGCGGGCATCACACTATGCGGAGATCTGTTCCATGCCAGAACTTGGCAACCATTTCAGGCCCTACAGAAGTCCACTAATCTGGGACGGTACACTGTCCTGCTCCACACAGCACTGAGCAACCTATTAGAGGGTTTTTGGGGGAGGGCACTCTGGAACCGGTAGTCTCAAAACCATTACAAGTCTTGATGACATATGGAACCGGTAGGCGTGCCATCATGACCCTGTACACAGCAATGCTACATTAAATAGAGCAGCAATCGCAACGTCTCATGGAATGGTAGAAGCGAATACTAGGTGTGGACTTATCGGTCCAACAATGTGAGAAATGCTGAGCAATGGTTAAAGGGGTCTTAGGAATGCCAGAATGTGATATATCCTGTTTGATTACCTTCATCATACATATTTAACCCCATGTAGAATAGGTTGAATGTTCCCAGGAGCTGACTCAACATGCCATAGATGTGGCGAGAATGATGCAGACTTATTGCATATGGTGTAGGCACTGCACAATTATAGTGGGATTCTGGGATGCAGTATTGCAAAACATAACTGATCTCATGGGCCGACAACTGCCCAGAGATGCCTTGCTTTGTTTGCTGGGGATAATGGCATAAACATGTATCCAGGTTTATTGATCTGGCATTGGTGCTGGCTAAGCGACGCACTGCAAGGTTGTGAAAGTTTGGAAGGGTGCCCACACTAGGAGACTGGGTAACAGACCTAAGGAAATGGGCCCAAGCCGAGGTGTATGTGATGTTGGGTTCCCGGGGTCGGGGCAGAGGTGTGTGCTATACAGAATGACATACATATCTCGACAAAGTGAGACCTAAATTAGACAAGCACACCCCTTAAGCATCAGGCATGCTGGTTTGGAGGAATGAATATGGGAGGTTTTGAGGACAGTCTGTTCAGATCCGGCCATAGATCTTTAAATAAGGGTGATGGACAGCCCAAAGGGATCATGATCCGACAACGGACATCATACTCACACTTCACTGTCATTGTTCACCGGTTAATTTCTCCTATAGCACAGTGCACTCCAAAGGTTATTGTTTTTTGTTGCTTTTAAGGCAATAATTAGTTTTTTAAATATTAAATTATATTCATTTACATTGCTTACTATTTCTAACAAAATGCAATTTAATTTAGCATTATTTCCTTTGAGTTCTATTTTAAGTCCCTACCTCCATTATTTTCATGGGAGACTGTTGCAGTAGCAGTGATTAGACATGTATGATTCTCAACTTACTCCCGCTCTGACCTGGAGTAATTTACTACTGCTGAGGGTCCCTTCTTGGCTATTGTATGTTTAAAAGTGCATTTTTGAAATAGCAATGGCCATACTCTTGTGTGGGTGGGTGCCTGTTCTTCCCTAAACCCCTCACTAACCCTCCCTAAACCTCTGTTTACTACTTCCCAAATCCTTCCATTTAGTAGTAGATATGTCGCTTTTTCCAGCCACTCCTCCTGGTCCCACCCACATTTACTACTAAGGACCTCATTTCAGTTTCAGTTCAGACTACCGCATTACAATGCGTGTGGTTGAAACTGAAACCGGCTGGTCATTCTGCCTGTCCTCCGACAGGCTCAAGGAGCCCGTCGGCAAGTTTGAGACCGGCACATAATCCAAATGGATGTCGTTTCCGCTGTTGGAATTACAATGCTCAGTTTCCTACAGGCTTTATATGCCGGGCATTCTGACATGGAAAGCCTGCCGGATAGCAAGTTTGGGGGCCCATAGCAGGTCCCCCTTATCCCTGCGGCCTCCGGTTGGGGGTTGACCTTGTTAATCTCTGCACTGCGTGGCAGGCACCTTAAAATGCCTGCCACGCAGTGCAGGGATTAAGTGAACCTCCAATTTCTCAATTAGAGCTTGTGCTACGGCTGTCTTATGGCCCCAACACAAGCTCCCATTGAGACATGGGATTATGCAACCACACAATGTGTGGTTGCATTGTGATTGCGGTGACGGGACCACCGACCGGAGGTTGTTCGGTTGGTGGGTCCAAAGACCGGAATGGTGTCATTCGGAGGCAATTTCAACCAATATCTAGTCCTTAGTGAACTTACAAGTGTGAGACTCTCCCCATAGAAAAGAAAGATAGGAGATGCGGGGAGGGAGATTTATACATGTAGTTTTGTGAATTGCATTTAACAATATTTTAGCAGTAATATTGTACTACTACTAAATATACTACAAAATGAGATTTGTGAATAGGCCCCTTTATGTTTAAACCTTACCTTGTGGTCTGTCTGATCATTCTGCATTCCAGTTGAACTGTACCCTGATCCATGTTACACCTTCCATGCAGCATTGGCAAATGCAGCACATCTAAGTAGTGTCTGCCTGTAAAGTAATATGTTTTGTACTCTCACATTTACCTTTACAAGAAGGTGAGTGAAAAGAGTTGTGCCTCTTCAGCCCAGATACCCAGGGCAGGGACCAAAGCAATTCGGAAGGGTTAGCTAATGTGTGACTCAGTCTTACCTCAGAGCATATCCTCTGAGAAGCTTCAGACTGGAGCACAATATCACTTCACGGACCTCACTCCCACCTGTCTTCTGAGATGACTCTGCCTTCTTGCAGTTCATGATGGAAACAGGTGTGAAACTGGAAAGCTATACATTAATGAAAAACAGAAACATTTAAGATTCAGCAAAGTATCTTCCATAGAGGTCACTCTTGGTTGTCCTAAAAAAACAAATAATTGAAATAAATAAATAATGAAAGTAAGTGCAAAAAAGTAAATGGTGTCAATGTTTTCATCTATAATTTGGCCAATTTCTAAAAGTAACCCAGACACCCAGAGCCAACAATGAAGCTTTAGCTTATAATGATATTTCATTGTGCACCTGGCAGGATTACGTCATCTGGCCACTATGTGACACTCATGTAGGTGCTTTGAGGTCATACACTTAACTCTGCCCCTTTCAGTAGACTCTCTCATTATCTTTATGTATTCAATGTTCAATTACAATTCCCATAAGTTTCAACATATAGGATTATGGCATAGCATTAATGTTTCTACCAATAAAATAAAAAAACATCGGATTTATGAAGGTGTTGAGGCACATCCTAGAACATAAGCTCAAAATAGGAAGCAAGCATTATGGGAATTAAAGTAACACATACAACTAAGGGCCAGATTCATATGTTGGTGGAGAGAGAACTTTTACCAAAAGGCAAAGGAAAAACCTCCTCACTAACAGAATGGTCCACCCGTGTGAATTAAATTTGGGCAGCAGTGGGAAACTACTCTGTCTCCATCCTGAAAAAACTCTTCCGGCGGCCCGACCGAGTAAAAGCCGTCATAGGTTTGGCTGTATGTCCTCTCACATAATTTAGTTGGGCAGCATACAGCCCTTTTTCAATGCCCACCACCGCCAGAAAAAACCTGGTGTAAAGCAGCATTGAAAAGTGCTCATTGCCCCCTTCACCATGGGAGAAAACTCCCATGGCAAGGGGTGCAATGTTTATTTATTTTCACACAAAAAATCCCACTTTTTTTAAAAGAAATAAATTGTAAGTTTCACATACGGCTGTGTCAAGTTGAAGGAGAGTTGCAATAAACTTCATCTGTGATAAATGACTCGCATCATAGTTTGGCACCATGATGCAGATTCTAGGTTTGTCCATGACCCCACACACATTTCTTAATTTCAGTGTGTATGGTCAAAAAGAGAGGTCATGAAACGGTCATTGGGAGCATCCCCAGTATGTAACTGTAATTGTTTTGCCATTGACATCCTTACTATCTGTACAAGGCAATCAGAGATAGTTGGAGATGAGACCATTTAGTGAAGTCAATGCACACTGAGGTGATTGCGGGTTGAATGTTTTCTTGTAACATGTTGTCTAGACCCCTTCTTAAGATATATACCTAAGTATTTCATGCCTCCGGAAACCGATCTCATGTCTATATATTCGAGGCATTGGCATCAACTCATATGTCCCACAGTTCATCTCGTTCATCTTGTAACCAGAAAATGTTGAAAAGGTAGACAGTAGAATAAAGAAGAGTAGAAAAAGAAAGTCAAAAAGGGTACAAAGACAATCTTGGTGGGGCCAAGTAGTCCATCCTTCAGGTTCATGACTTCATTAGATTCAATTCAAATAGGTGTTTTGCCAGGCAGTCCTTCAATGGATTGATTTGTCTCTATCACAATCAAGAGCGAGTGCATCGATTACTTTATCCCACCTCTCACTTTCAGAGCATCTTTGGTGGGATAGATGGTGAGAATTTGGATGAAATGGAAGGGTCAGTGAGTTGCTGAAAAGTTCACTTTGTTCATGATCACCTTGCGGAAGTCTGGACCTTTGGAAAATGCTGACCTCCATAAGATTCTCCCAGGAAGGCAGACAGCAAGTCCGCATCTTCGAATTCCGAAGAGGGACCATTGAGTGTTACGATCATTGTCATTCAGCAGACGAGGTCTTAGATATAGAAATTTATTTTTCTTAACCACTTTCTCGTGGGAGTAATCTGTCATCAGATTAATTTCATTGCCTTCGTGGTGGAAGGGATACCCCTTCTGTTTTGCTGCTTCCACGAACATCCTGGTGTGTTGATGTCTCAGGAGGCATGCTGTAGTTGCCCATGGCAAACACAAGGAGATGTTGGATGGAGTGCTGAAACTTTTCAGACACTCACCCCCAGTCACAGATCTGGGTTGAATCCATCATTGTGTTTTAGCTCACTTTGCCACCTCAGTTCAGACCCAGCTATATGCAAATCAGTATTGACCCAGTGCCTCATGGGAACAGTCCAGCCTGAAATGCCAAGCCAGGTCTTCCCTGAACCAGAAACAAGCATCCTAGGACTGGTTTCGCGGTAACACCCTCCTTCAGCCAGGCTAGTTTGAATCCAGTGGCAAAGTGAGCACGGGACCCACGTCTGGGCATACGCAAACAAAGAAAACACAAGGAGATGATGGATGGAGTGCTGAAACATTTCAGACACTCACCCCCAGTCACAGATCTGGGTTGAATCCATCATCGTTCTTTAGCTCACTTCGCCACCTCAGTTCAGACCCAGCTATATGCAAATCAGTCTTGACCTGGTGTGTCATGGGAACAGTCCAGCCCAACTGCCAAGCTAGGTCTTCCCTGAACCAGGGGCTTTTGATTGTCAAGATGAGCGTGACCTCATGCTGTGGGCCTTCTGGAATTCCAATGGTTTCACAAATGTGACCTGGAGAATTGTGGGCAATAAAGGTCATGGGGTGCTGTCACGTCTTCCTCTTCCATGCATTCCAGGATCCGGTAAAGGTGATTGTTATAAATGCGTGAGAGGTTTCCAAGTCCAGTACCTTTTTATTGTAGCCTGGATGGCACAGTGTTCCAGTGCGGCTGCAGGCTATATAGTCTGTCTAGCTCATTAATTCGTTTTTTCCATGGAATCCAATCATTGATGCATGTACAGACATGAATGACTTCATATCAGCCGCCATGCTACGGATAGTGGTGTCAAAGGCAGAGATCTTAGAGATCATGGTTGTAATTTCCATACAGATTGTGGTTATAGTATCTGCCACCATCACTGGTTTGCAGGCCAACCTGACATGGCTTCAGCAAAGGGCAGGTGTTATGTTGCCTTCAAGCAAGGCCTTGGGAGAAAAAGTGGAAAGTATGGATTAATGTGACTGCTCATGGTAGTGGTCCTGAATTTGTTGTTTTGTGTGAGTGCCCTAGGAAGAGTTCATCTTTATTAAAAAAAAAAAAGGGTCAGCGAGGGCCATACCTTTTGGCAGGTGATTTTAGGGTACATTTCCCAAGTATTGATCTGGCAAGGAGTCCCCTCTGGCGAATGTGGTAGGGCTATGATAATGTTTTCCTCTGTAGAGTAAGTTTGCCTGTGACTGGCAACTAGGTAGTCATCCTAGGTTCGCCTGGTCACCAGCATGCATGATCACTCATAAATGGTCACTGCCAATGCCTCCAGGAATATCTACCTTTTTTTGCATGCATTTACAACGCATGCCATAACAACACGGTCGTTACAACGACCGCATTGTAATTTCGTATGCGGTTACTACGCAAGTCGGAACAATGACTTGCTGTAGGGGGTGCTGGACATTGGAACAGTATAATTTACTGTTAGACCTGGCACCTTGGCGTGGGTTTCCCTTCCATTTTTCGCTGTTGCCTCATGGATTTTTGCTGGTGTTAGTTGCTCAGGGCACTGTGCCACTGCTGTCCAGTGCCACAGTGCAAGTGCTCCCTATTGTACATTAATGATTGATTTGTGATTCCATGATTGGTTGGTTTGGTTTACTTGTCAGACCCTAGTACAGTGCACCAGGAGTGCCCATGGCTTGTAAATCCAAATGCTGCTGGTGGGCTTGCAGCACTGGTTGTGCCACCCACAGAAGCAGCCTGTAAAAATGTGTCTAAGGTCTGCCATTGCAGAGCCTGCGTGCAGTCTGGTACTGTCATGCTGACTGGGCAAGTGCACCCACTTGCCAGTCCATAAACCTTCCCTTTTCTTCATATCAGACACCCCTATGGTAGACCCAAGGGCAGGGTGCATTGTAAGTATAAAGTAGGACATGCCCTGGTGTGTGTGGCATGTCCTAATAGTGAATTACAGCCATTTTCGTTTTTCACTATTGCAAGGCTACCTGAACCATCCATGGGCAAGAATGGGCAGATTGGTTATTACATTTTATAATCCTAACTGACTCAGGGAACATGGTAGAAATTCGAATATAGTATGCCTGAACTCAGGATTATAAAATACATCTTTTAGTGAAGTTGGTTTTAACATTCTGTGTTTTAAAATGCCACTTTTAGAAAGTAGGCATTTTCTTGTCTAACCATTCAAACCTGCCTCTACAAGGCTGAGTATGCCGTTGTCTGGTTTCTTTGAGTGACAGGGCTGGGGAATTCCAGGAGACAGGGTGAGTGGTGAATAGAGAGATCTGCATCTAGATGGGTGGGAGGAGTTGCACCTGGGACCTGAATAGGGCTGTGCCTGCCTTCCACAATGCTGACTCCACCTCCTGGGGAGTGGCTGATGTCTCTGCCCTGCACAGTGAATGAAGAGAAGGCATCCTGTCAACAAAGTGCTCCAGGGCTGTACTTGCCTTCCACGATGCTGGCTTCCCCTCCTGTGGGGCGTCTGATGTTTCTGCCCTACACTGTGAAAGGAAAGGAGAAGTCTGGTAAACAGAGTGCTCAGGAACTGGTTTGGACTGGGCAAGGGCCCCTCTGCCCTCAGAGGACAAAGGATTTTGGGGTATAAGTATTGGGACCCTGATCCCAAGAATTTAGATCACTTTGGGAAAACAAGAAGAACCTCTGCTGAGGGAGGAACCAGAAGAAGCTGAGGGATTGGCCTGCAGTGGTTGCCTTACTGCCAAAGAGAGGAGAAAGGAACTTTGTGTGTACTTTTGCTCAACTTGTGAAGGATCTCCAAGGGCTTGGAAAAGAGCTTGCCTCCTGCTGAAGTCTCAGGAACAACAGACTTCACCCCCCAGCTCCCCAGAGTTCTTTGGAAGTGCCTGCTGCTATTGTTGGGCCTTCTGAGGGACTGCGTGTCTCAAGGAGCTGGAAGCGCGACTCAAGAAGGAGAAGCGTGCCGCCGTCGGTGCTGTTGTCGTCGCATCTTGTAAAGTGTGTCGCCGCTGCAGCATCGCATCGAGGGGAAGCATCTCGCATCCTCCAGGAAGCGTCTCGCAATGCCAAAGAAGCATGTCGCCATCGCAGCCATCGTAGCTGACGCATTGCACCACATCAAGAGAAGAGTCTCGCATCGAGGAAGAAGCGTGTCGCCATCGCAGCCATCGTAGTTGTCGAATTGCACCGCATCAAGAAAAGCGCCTCGCATCCACGGAGAAGCGTGCCGTCGTCGGAGCTGTTGTCGTCGCATCGCGTAAAGGGGTGTCACCGCTGCAGCATCGCATTGAGCGGAAGCGTCTCGCAACGTCAAAGAAGAGTGTCCCTGCCAAGGCCACTGTCGTCTCATCGTGTAAAGTGTGTCGCCGCTGCAGCTGAAACATCAAGTCGAGTCTTCTCCCAACATCGGAGAAGCGTGCCGCATCTTCACGTCTTTATTTCTTTGCACCAAAACTTCATCGCATCAACATCGTTGCAACACTTTCGTTGCCCTGTGTGTCGCATCTAAAAGGTACATTGACTTAAAGTGTTGCATCTAAGAACTTAAGAGAACTAAGCTAAATTCTACCATCTAAAGTAACTGTATTGTGTGTTTTTGTCGTCACGCATCATCATCCCCTGCACATTGAATGCCATACCTGATCGCAGGCCTGTAAGCTGACATCTGTCTTACATAGCGCAAGGCTGTGGGCACCGGCTAGAATGCACAATTAGTCTGCAGGGCCATACTCTTCTTAAACAAACGTATTGCCTACTGACTCACAAGGTGTACGAAACAAGGCAGAATCTCACAGAGTTTTTATCTCGCTTCGCTGAATTCCACGGAGTAAAACTCCATGAGTTCCGCGCACACCGAGTCATAAATATGGATCGAGTTTATGAATAGTTTTTATTTGCACATCCCTGAATTTGTGTTTGTCCAAATTATCATGTGATTCAGATGGCATTTTGCAAATTGTGTTGTTTCCTGCACACTAGATTACATTTGGGAAGCCAAACCTGGAGGGAAATTCAAACAATAATAAAACATGTTCTACGATTCTGTGTTGCCATGTTTCTTCCAATAAAAACACAACCCTACTTTGGGTAAGAAAACAGACTAGGATACAAGCAAGTCACACCATCTAGGACTCCTCGGGGTGTCCAGAAATGTTTAGGTTTAGTAAATTCCCCTGGGTGGTGGCTGAGACCAGGCCTAAATCCATACCCACATCTCCAAAATAGATTAGTTTTTATGGTGAAAATGAGACATCTCCACATTACATTTTGGGCCTATCTTTTAGCAAGTGCACAAGTGGGATACCATGGCAGACAAATCTTGAGCAACCAGTCTTTTCTTGATGGCCCTGGGGCAACGCTGTAGAATTATCATTGAAATGTAGCATACGCTGCAGATTCAAAAACTATTATTTGATCATGCCCGATGCAAAGCTGGGTGTTGGCTAAACCGCACAAGTTGACCAGTACGACTGTACTTCTGAATTCTGCACTATTGCCATGAACAGTCAATAAATAAGAGCTACAAGATGTAGTATTCATATCAATCTTAGTGGTAGGCATTGTATGTTAAGAGTGTTTGATCTAGAGAAACAGATAGGACTTCATTTAAATGGAACTCTGTTGCAATGGTGATGGAGTTCCCTCACTGACAACATTGTGGTCTGCTGCCTGAGTTAGAATCAGGCAGACAATAGGTTTGATGACGGCAGAGACTATGCCATCTCTAATGTGGTCAAACCCCTTCGACACCCTGATACAGTAAGGGCCATTGGAGGTTAGGCTGCATGTCTGTCCACCTAATTTAGATGAGGAGACATACAACCACTTTTCAATGCATTCACCGCCAGGAAAAACCTGGAGGTAAGTGGCATGGAAAAGTGCTCAATGCTCCCTTTACCACCAGAGTAAACTCCCATGGAAATGGGAGCAAACGAGCCACCCACTAAGAATTAGATTGGGCATGGTCTAGCTGGTGGCAAGATGGCTGCACCCTGAGTGAGCTCTGCCGACCAGTTGAGAACTATCTGGCATTATCCTGCGCCTAGGCCTGCCAAAACGGCCTGAAACACCAGCCTGCGATGCAGGTCGCCCAGCGGCTTAACACACAAGATGATGGACGGAATGTTGCACAATTGCAAAACATTCACCCCCAGTCACAGATCTGGGTTCAATCCATCGCTATTTTGCTCACCACATCACCCCAGTTCAGACATGGCCATATGCAAATCAGTCTTGACCCTGTGCCTCATGGGAACAGTCCAGCATGAACTGCAAAGCCGTGTCTTCCCTGGGCCGGAATCAAGCATCCTAGGACCGGTTTCTGGCTATCAGCCGTCATCAGCCAGGATAGCTTGACTCCAGTGGCGTAGTGAGCACGGGACCCACGTCTGGCCATACCCTTCCCACATAGGGTAAACAGCAAAACACACAAGATGATGGACGGAATGTTGCACAATGGCAAAACATTCACCCCCAGTCACAGATCTGGGTTTAATCTATCGTTATTTTGCTCACCACCCCACCCCAGTTCAGACATGGCCATATGCAAATCAGTCTTGACCCTGCGCCTCATGGGAACAGTCCAGCCTGAACTGCAAAGCCATGTCTTCCCTGGACCGGAATCAAGCATCCTAGGACCGGTTGCTGGCTATCAGCCGTCATCAGCCAGGATAGCTTGACTCCAGTGGCGTAGTGAGCACGGGACCCACGTCTGGGCATACCCTTCCCACATAGGGTGAACAGCAAAACACACAAGATGATGGACGGAATGTTGCACAATTGCAAAACATTCACCCCCAGTCACAGATCTGGGTTTAATCCATCCTTATTTTGCTCACCAGGCCACCCCAGTTCAGACATGGCCATATGCAAATCAGTCTTGACCCTGTGCCTTATGGGAACAGTCCAGCCTGAACTGCAAAGCCATGTCTTCCCTGGACCGGAATCAAGCATCCTAGGACCGGTTGCTGGCTATCAGCCGTCATCAGCCAGGATAGCTTGACTCCAGTGGCGTAGTGAGCACGGGACCCACGTCTGGGCATACCCTTCCCACATAGGGTGAACAGCAAAACACACAAGATGATGGACGGAATGTTGCACAATGGCAAAACATTCACCCCCAGTCACAGATCTGGGTTTAATCCATCCTTATTTTGCTCACCATGCCACCCCAGTTCAGACATGGCCATATGCAAATCAGTCTTGACCCTGTGCCTCATGGGAACAGTCCAGCGTGAACTGCAAAGCCATGTCTTCCCTGGACCGGAATCAAGCATGCTAGGACCGGTTTCTGGCTATCAGCCGTCATCAGCCAGGATAGCTTGACTCCAGTGGCATAGTGGGCACGGAACCCACGTCTGAGCATACCCTTCCCACATAGGGTGAACAGCAAAACACACAAGATGATGGACGGAATGTTGCACAATGGCAAAACATTCACCCCCAGTCACAGATCTGGGTTTAATCCATTGTTATTTTGCTCACCACGCCACCCCAGTTCAGACATGGCCATATGCAAATCAGTCTTGACCCTGTGCCTCATGGGAACAGTCCAGCCTGAACTGCAAAGCCATGTCTTCCCTGGACTGGAATCAAGCATCCTAGGACCGGTTTCTGGCTATCAGCTGTCATCAGCCAGGATAGCTTGACTCCAGTGGCGTAGTGAGCACGGGACCCACGGACATCTGGTGAAGTGCAGGCTCTGGAGGGCTGCTGCCGGTGGCTGTATGATCCTGGCAACGGCCTCCCTGCATGAGATCTTGCCTCGGCGTGGCGGACCCTGCTCGCTCTCGGTGAGCACAAGTGCTGGCAAATAAGTAGATTCCGCTTCCTCGGCGCTGCTGCCGGATTGCCTGCCCCTACCTGACTGTGAGGAAAATGTCAGGCTGCTGGTAAAAAGACGTCTTGGTCCTGCCTGCGGTGTGTGGCTCTCCTGCTTTCCCCCTAATGCTGACGCAGTGCGGCCTGGAGGTGAGCTCTCCAGTCCACTTTGGTAATGCAACATATTGACTGTGGGGGAGTTACCCGGCTGCTGATGGGAGGATATCTGCGGCCTACTTGCTGTGTGTGACCCTGATGCCTCACCTCAAGCTGGCGCGACGCGGCCTGGAAGTCAGCTCTCCAGCTTGATGGAAATTTGCAATGAGCTGATTATCGGGGTGGGTGCCTGGCTGCAGGTAGGAGGATGTTTAAAGCCTGCCTGCGATGTATGACTCTGCTGCTTCCCCCTGAGCTGACATGGTGCGGCCTGAAGGTGAGCTCTCCAGCCCGCTTAAAATGTACACTGCATTGACTACCTGGATTTGAAGGGGCGCTCTGTGGGGGCCCTGAGAGCACCACCACCAGATCCTGCCTGACGGTAGGGGAGCACTGCCGCCGGGCTGGTGAAGTGCAAACAACCACTGAATGCTTCGGAGCCCAATACAGTACAGCGGGCCAGAATAACTTGATACGCATGGGCTGGCGTACTAGGGGATCCCTTGATTTGATGGAAGGGCATGCCCCATGCTAGAGGCCGCCCTTCATTAATACAACAACTGGTTATTCCTGCAACCTCCTACCGCTGCGGTGTGCTCGGCGGCGGACGCACCGGTCGCCCTCCCTGAACATTGCATCTGCTGGCTGCGCTGAACACATTGCACAATATATCCAATTTATGGGCCTCTCGTTGTGTCTCCTACATTGTGGTATCGGCAGGGTGCACTACCTGAACCATCCCAAGACAGAAACTCTGCCCCTTGGTCACAATGGGAAAAACTCAGAAGCAGCCTAAACTGAACTTTGAGGGCAGACGCACAGGCTGTGGCGGAGATGCGCAGCAAGATGCTGGCGATCAGGCCACCCAAACGGAGGCTCCTACTGTACAGGACAAGGACATTAAATCGTTACTTCTTGAAGTCAAAACTAGCCTGAAGACCATTGACTCTAAAATTGATCAGCTTGCACTGCGAATACATCAGGTCAAACAACTCAGTGATTCACATGACAGCCGAATCACGCACTTGGAGGTGCGAGTGTCAGATGCCAATGACTCCTTTGCTGAGAGACAACAGTGACTGCTCAAGACGGACAAGGTCTTGGACCTCATACACGCCATAAACGAGGACTTCGAGTCGCGTTCCTGTAGCAACAACCTGCGCATTACAGGCATTCCTGAGACCGCTGCAATTGGGGAAAGTGGAGGACTACCTAGAAGAGCTGCTGTGTGAACGTTTTTGCTCTGCATTATCTGAATGCTTCATAGAGGAGCGTGCCCACTGCTCCCTGGGGCCCCAGCCCCCTCTGGGAGCTTCGGCAAGACCAATCCTCGCCCGCATCCTAAATTATCGCGACGCCATCCTGAGGAAAGCGAGAGAGATGAAAGAAGTATAACATCAGGGCAACACCCTAGCTTTTTACCCGGACTTCACCTTAAATGTCCAAAATGCCAGAAAGGACTTTCTACCGGCTAAGCGGCTGATTCAGCAACTCAACAGCACATATGCCCTCTTGTATCCGGCCAAGTTGCGATTTGATACTAGGGCAAACCCCGCTATTTCACGGACCCTAAGGTGGCTATGTCCTTTGCGAATCAATCGAAGGAGGACCGTACCTGCACCTTGCAGGCGGAGGGTGAGAATAGCCATCTAAATGACAATGATTAGTCTCTTTTATTTATTATTGCTGACCTCTGGGGGCACATATAATGTTACTTTTTTGACGTTACCTGTCTCTCGATATATATTTTATTTCTTTGCATTTTGCAGGCAAACAATGATCTGACATATAGGCCTGTCTGTATTATTGTACACTCTCGCCTTCAGACGGGCGATGGCCCGGCTGAGGTCTTGCTCCCAATTGGGATGAATCCCACTTGTTCCTTGTTCCTTATATGGTTGTTGTTTGGGGGAAGTAGGGAGAATGTATCTCAACCTGATTGGGGGGTTGGAGTGGGAGGAGGGATTGTTAGGTTGGTTGTAATCTGGGGCATTTGCTCCTCCTCTATGGGTTTTGTTTTTCTTCAAACAGTCCATTATGTTCAGCACAAAGCATCTATTATCATAAACGACAACAACGCAAAATACAGTGGAGACCCCCACTAGGGCGGCGGCCGACAAAACGCCAGCGGTACATCTACACATATCACAGACTACTAGCATGGCTGAGGTAACTTTTATTACTTGGAATATTAGAGGCATCAATGACCACCGTAGATCTAGGCTCATCTACGCCTACTTAGCCAGACACAACACCGACATATGCTTCCTACAGGAAACACATCTTGCCTCCACTAACACTGCTAGACTTACAGCCCGCCATTGGGGAGATTTCTACTCAGCGGCATACTCCAACTATGCCAGGGGGGTTACTATTCTGATTATACGTGACTTACCATGGCACAATGACCAAACATACACTGATACAGCTGGCAGATATGTCATACTAACAGGCACACTTTACTCCCAACAACTTATCCTGGCTGTCATTTATGGCCCCAATCTGGATGACCCAGATTTTTTCCTGAACATTTGGGGACTGCTCTCATCCCATGGCTCATATCCAGTCATATGGGGTGGTGACTTTAACAAAGCACCGCTCAGTACTATTGATAGATCAGGTGTGCGAGAACAGCTTTAACTAGCCACTGCTACCCTACACACACTAAAACAGGAGAATGCCCTAGTGGACCTCTGGCGACACACTCACCCTACGAACAATGAAGGCACTTGTATATCCACCACACACGGCTCTTGGTCAGCTGGACCTCTTCAGTCGAACACATGCCTCGCACCTTATTGAATCACGCCCCAGTACGTCTTACGCTAAAGCTGCCACAAACCCATCAGCGCATGTTCTCGTGGTGTTTACCTCCTCATGCATTGCGAGACACGGTGTTTAAGGAAGAATTGCGGAGCGCCATTACTGACTTCTTTGAACTCAACATCGGCTCAGTCAAATCTCCCTCAATTCACTGGGAATCGTTTAAGGTGGTAATAAGAAGGATATGCATCGCAAAACAGGCCGGAGTCCTCCGGGCCATACGGGACACCTTGAGATGCTTGGAGACTGACATCCAAGCTTTAGACCAGGCTTACTCTTCAAACCCCAACCTGGATACACTTGCAGACATTAGGATCAAAATCACTGCATACCACTCAGAAGCCCAACACGAGATTAGCTGCCTCAACCACGAGGTGACTGCTCGCAGGTATGGCGAGGGTGAGGGCCCTGGCAAAACCCTGGCAAAACCCTGGCTAATCTGCTTCGGAAACCCAATGCATCCACTTATATGACAGAGCTGTGCATCGCATCTGGCAATAGAATTGCCACGCCAGACGACATCATAAAAACAATCACTACCTTTTATTCTCAACTCTACACCGCGGGATCTGGACGGGTCCTGACTCCCTATAGAAGTACTTCGACTCGATTGAGCTCCTATGGCTCAGCTCGGCCCACCGCAAATATCTTGATGCCCCATTCACAAATGAGGAAATCACTCAGGTTATTGCGAGTCTCCCTGCTGACAAGGCACACGGCACGGATGGGCTTACCCCGGCGTTCTACAAAGAATATTCCCTAATTCTCATACCCCAATTAGTGCAAATGTACAATGAATCCATTGAAATCGGACGCCTTCCCCCATCACTACGTGAGGCACTCATCACCCTGAAACCAGATAAGCCAACAATATCCTGCGACTCTTATCGCCCTCTCTCGCTCATCAACAGAGACAATTAAATACTGGTCAAAGTTTTAGCAAATCGATTACTCCCGCTCATGCCGCTAATAATACGCCCAGAACACTCTAGCTTTATCCGAGGCCATGCCACCTCACATAAACTTGGAAATATTTTCATGTAATGCATCAAATTAATCCCATCCTGAGTGGCGGCGCTCCTTGACGCCATTAAGGCGTTTGACACCCTTGAGTGGCCCTTTCTGTTCTCTCTCCTGGCCCGCCTCAGCCTCAGTCAGGACTTCATTCGCAACATTAGACTGCCATACACCCTCCCTATTGCGTGCATAAAACTGAATGGGCAGATTACCGAACCCATTTTAATCACCTGATGCACACAGCAGGGTTGCCCACTTTCGCCCCTGCTTTTTGTCACATTATACATTCGTGAGCCACACAAGAACTTAGATCCCATGACCAGGGAAGTCATACCTTTCGGCAGATACTCGTGCGTTCACATCAATTGGAGCAAATCCATCTTTTTTTTTTTTACAGAGTTTTATATAGCACAAGCATGACCCGAATCGGGTATCAGAGCGCCTTACATAGCACCAGTTGTATTACATGAGGGCACATTCATTTTTTCAGGCACGGGGAGATTAAGGGCCTCATTTATGAAAAGTGACGCATCACTGCGTGAAAACAGTGATGCGCCACTTTTCACTGCGCCCTCCCTGCGACTCCAGTGATGCGTCATATTTACAGTATGACGCATCATGTCGCAAGGAGTCACAGATACGTCAGTATTTCTGACGTATCTGTAGGCGCAAAAGTGACGCATCGCTGGAGTGTGTCACAAAAGTGACGCAACTCCAGCAATGTGTCCTTTCACATGGGGCAAGCCTCATGCGAAAGGGCCTGCGTCAGTCTTACCCCTGCTGTGAGGCAGGCGCAAGAAATTGATGCATTTGCACACCAGAAGTGGCGTAGTGAAATCTCGTAGATTTCACTGCGTCACTTCTACGACCCTTTTTGCGTCAAAACGCCCCCCTTGCATACATTATACCTGGCGCAGGTATGATGTGCCGCAGGGGTTTACAAAGTGACGCATCTACCTAGATGCGTCACTTTGTAAATATGGCGCACCATGCCGCATGTTTTATGCCACTGGTGCATCACAAAAAGTGACGCACCGGCGGCGCAAAAGTGACGCAGGGGCTCATAAATGAGCCCCTAAGGGATTTTCCCAGAATCACAGGATGTTCAGCGTCATTGCCGAGACTCAAACCTGGTTCCCCAGATTCGAGGTCGACCGCCCTAGCTGTTCGGCCAAGTCGTCTCCCCTAATTTATTACCTCTTACAAATGCAACACAGCATTGCCCGACGGAGTCTCCACTTAAATGGGCAACTGAGACGATTAGATACTTGGGCATTTGGCTCAGAAGAGATACGGACAAACTCTGGTCAGCGAACTATTGTAGGGCCATGGAATGGCTGGAAGCAAAAATTCCAATCTGGAATAAGCTTCCGCTTTCTTTGTCAGGCCGCATCGCAATCGCCAAAATGATTATTTTACCAACATTTCTCTACTTGTTTTTAAACATACCGGTTCCTCTTACGATTCAATTCTTCAATAGGTTGCGATCCAACTTATTCTCTCTGGCATAGGCGGGACGCCAGCCACGAATTGCATATGATATTCTGACGCCCCAAATCTGAAACTATACGCTTATTGCGCACAGGCTAGTTTCCTACATTTCTGGCTTCATCCAACACCATTCCAGCAGCTTATGGCGGTAGAAGCCAATCTGAGCTCTCCCTGGCCGCTCAGCACGGCACTATTTCTGCCCTATAAAAATCCCAGAAAAGTAATTAAGACAATCGACTGTCTGCGATGGGCATGGGAGGGACTTCGTAAGCACACTGGCGCAGACATCCTATGCACCCCATCTATGCAACTCGCCGAAAATCCTGCTTTCCCTCCATTACAAAACAAAGGTATGGCGCGTCATGCGAAGGCACTAGGAATTTGAGTTAATGCGGACCTGTATCCAGAAGTCCACTTCCTTCCCCCTCCTGAGTGCACCGAAACATCAACACCTGCACTTCTGGACAGCTTGCTATACCACTAGATACGCGCAACTTATAAAAATGTGAACAGCACATTTCTGGCACCACCTCCCTCCAACACGGCACTAGAATACATACACACAACTACCTCGCACCGAAAACTTGTCACTAGATTACATTCGTTATCTATTGAAGCTGCACCCATTGATACTGAACATGCACATAGCGCTGGTGGGGAGACTTGCCAGACAGCCTCACAATTGAGCAGTGGCAATACTGCTGCAACCAGACTGAAAGACTCTCCCCCAATTGTAGACTGAGACAGATACACTTCACTTTCCTCCACAGGCTTTACCGTACCCTTTTGGCACTGCACAAAATGGGCCTAGCTGCGGACACATGCTGCACACGCTTGACGCCACTTTCACTCTTTTGGCCTGGTCTTGTCCTAAAGTGGCTTCTTACTGGCTGAAGGTGTGGGAGGCCATCAGCAGTATTACCTCAATTACCATTACACCTGATCCCCTTCTTTGCCTACTTGGGTATGTTAAAGAAGTCCCTGATGCCAGTCGACGCTTGGTGGCGATGCTGCTGGTTTTGGCCAGGTGCAGAGTGGCAATACACTGGGGCGGAAACCGGCGCCAATGCCCAAATCCTGGCTCGCCGAAGCTGCATAGTGCCAGACATAGCTGACAGAATTCTGGAATCTTATGCCGACATCGAGTGGGCTGCATGATATTTGGGGACCGCTAGTTACTCACCTTCATGGCTTGGCGGATGCTGATTCAGACCATAACACTCCTACGAACAGTCCTGCATGCACACCTGTACGCTTGACCAATTCCCATGCGGAGGAGCCCGTACCTCCATAGATTGTGACTGTTATGGTGATTTTAAACTTGCCTCTATATGATTATGATTCAATTTTAGATTTGCTGTCTGATGCTAGGTTTGATGCTGTTGGCTACTGCTGGTTACCTCGTATACTAGTATATGAATCAATGCCCAACTGTGCCATGACAACGATACTGCTGAACTGTTTGTTTTAACATGTTCTTATCGGAAATGTTCAATATATATATATATTTTAAATTAAATTGGGCCTAAAGTCAGGATTGAGTATGAAATGCAGTTGCTAGGCTAGTCTGCACTAAAAAGAATACATTACTACCTAAAGGAACCATTTTTAGCAACACTAGAATAACTAAAGTTTGAGAATCTAAAACAATACTGGTCCAAGCGTATGCCTTGCAGTTTGCATGCAGTTCTTTGATGCCTGTTAATAGCTCACTGTGTTATTTTAGAAGGATTGTAATTGATGAACTGCCACTAAGAGAATGATCCTGTGACAAAACCAATAGCCCACTAGGCTACCTACATAAGATACAAATCAATGATCTGCATGCTGTACTTTGTGCTTTGCAGCAAGCACGTTAACCCTCTGTGCTAATAGTCAAAATTGCAGCTAGACAAAACTCAGATGTCTCCAGCAACTACATTAATCGTTAGATTATCCTGACATTTTTGTTATCACCTGAAAATACTAGCCAAACAAAGAACCTAAACTGCAGGTTCATTTAAGGGCATAAAATAGTTTCAACGTGCAGTCCCTCCCCAACCCCCTCCGAGCTTGTCGCCCAGTGCGGTGGCACCAGTTGCACCGCCCTAAAGTCAGCACAGCCTGCTAGAATGCTGGAAGATACATCTGACATGAGAAGAGATGGGTTTGAAAAACTTTAATTTAAAATGCCTTGCAGATGACAAATTTGGTTTCTGTTTAGTGAAGAGAGCACTCATTCCACTGTTCATAAACTTATTGAAGATGTTCTTAAAATTATTGAAGACGAAAACAGAAAACTTTACTGGGATTAAGCCTCATCAAACATATGTTTGCATAAGGACACGTATATGAATAATTATTGGTTCATTACAGGATGAAGCCAAAAATATGGTAATGCCCCAACTAATATCTGCGGGGCGCTTATGAATTAATTCAGAATTAGGTACATCATAATAACAGTGCTACATCTTCTACTATAATTAAATGTTCAAGCGCTGCATGTTTGAGAATCGATTTGCATTTAGTTGTCAAGGAAGATGTGGGAAGTGTTCATAAAAATTACCCTATTTTAATGTATTAAGTTCTATGTTTAATTACTATTTTAGTTCAAACGTTAACCAATTAATCGTCGCCAACTAAGTTAAATGACATCATAGATTTTAAAAAACTTTAATAAAAAAATGTTAGCAAACAGAAGTAGCACAACCTCTAGTATTCACTATCACAATTCAATCTAAACGCGATAAAGCTGTAAAAAACTAGCTTTAAATAATATTTAGCTCCATGTTTTCGCACTGGCTTCACAAGCAAGTAGAAGCGACAGGAACCGACATGTTTAGAGCGTGTGAAACATGTATATAAAGTTATTAATAACAACAAAGTTTCAACGTGGTATGTTTTGTGCAACAGTAAACACAATTTTCAACCGTTGATGCTGGTACACATAATAGATGATGTTAACAGTTAATAAGTAAAAAAAAAATATACATTTCTGTTAAGCCGCTTTTTAAGGTAGTTCCAATAAATTCAAGAAACAAATAATGTAGAACTGTTTATAAAAATATACATGAGAGCTCAGTGCAGTAAGTGATCACTTGGTGAGTTGGTGTAAACAATATTGCCCAAAAATGTCTAATTAAAGGATGGCGTTAGACTGAAATACATTTGCAGAGTACTGAGACAGTAATGTATATTGTTGTAGCATGTTTTTAGACCAAATATAGTAATAAACCAACATTCACACATTAATTGCCACAGTGCAAATTTCAAATTTGAGTTTATTACCACAGCACAGCACAATAAGCATTGGAAAGCCACCATTAATGCCTCACATATTGCATGTAACAATCGCTTTATAAAGAAAGAACAGCCCATCTAATAGTCACAAAGTATCTCCACTGTTAGTTTATGACACTGTACAAATGTAATCTCTTTTTTCCTGGTTTTGATTAAATAATTTAGTTAAATCAAGTGAACATGGACAAAAATGTGAGGGGCTACTTCTACCAACTAAATACACCCTCTATGGTTAGGTCAAAAAGGTCAAAAGACAGTTCTGAGAAAATCTCTGTTCACCCCCTGGTCGATGTGGCCCACACATGTGCTAAGTTCAAATAGTAACAACAATTTTACAATAAAGAACATAACAATAACATTTCCAGACCAATTTAGATAAATAGGGAAACATTTAATGAGAAAAAACAGAACATGAATCATCATACCAGATTAAGTGACACAAAAAATAAAATTATTTAAAGTTGTAGGGCAAAAAAAGCGAAGAAAAAGAAAATCGGCAATGAAAAGTCAGTGTTCACAGTGTTCTGGGTCCTTGGCCTCAAGCCGAAAGGCGTGGAGCGAAGGTTGAAACATAAATCCAGTCATTCCAGTTAAAGTGTTTAGCTTCTGACTTAGGGGCTGATTTAGAGTTTATCATACAGGGTACTCCAGCGCCATTACCCTCTCAGCCAAACTTAAGGATATAGAGGCAGGCAGACCTTAAATATGTTGATGACAAGCCTACTCTGGCTCCATCGCTAGCATACTCCTTTTATGGCTTGACAGAGTACAGGCCATCAGAGATTTACACGTAAATCCGTCTTCGCTTTTTTTTTTTTGCAGTGCAGCAGTTTTTTAAGAATTTTATTAATTTTTATACAAGAAAACATTCGCAACAACTGTTGCAGGGTTAGCATAGGTTGAATCAATTGCAGTTTATACATCAGTGTTTGTTTAGCTAACCCCACGTGACATTATTTATTGAAGAAGAGAGAAAGGCAGACTGAAATGGGCAGGAAAGCAAGGGGTGAAAAAAGAGGTAGGGAACAGGCAATGAGAGAGATACATTCCTTTTTAACAGTGGACAGCGTTATATGTTTTGTTTTTGCAGTGTGTTGCCACCAGGTTTTACCTGGTGGTGAGGAGTAATAACAAAAAACAATGACTCCCACACTATCAAGGAAAACTCTAAGAGTGTGGGAGTCATTCGTTTTTCATTGTCGAATTTTTTTTTTGCTTTTGGAGCTTATCGTTAAAAAATGAAAACTTTGTAAAAGTTTGATGGACAGCTGTATGTCAAACTTTTGCATCACTGACCAGATCCGCCATGACAGTGGTTATTACCAATTTTAAGAGTTGTCTACAGGCCCAGAGAGCAACTCTAGATTTTGTGAAAGAAATGTCTGTCAGCGCAATGGTGTGTATTACTTCATTGCCTTGACAGACATTAATCCTTCTGCTCACACGTAGATCAGGCCCTCAATCTTTGTTATGGAAGTCAAAATGTGCCAGGTGGTAAAGGTCCATGGCTGTGGCTAGAACTCCAGCTGAAGTCATTGGTTTTTGCAACAAATGCTCAGAGTGGGATAAAGATGGATTTTGTGTCGCATAAGGCTGCTTAAGGGGTTACGCAGTTTTGTGGCCTTGCCCCAGTTCAAAGCTTTGCTTTTGAACTTCATCACTTTTTTTGGAAGACAGATTCTCCAGCAGGGCAAGGCTGGAAGGGCTCCACGAGGGGAATAGCCTTTACCACAAAGTGTTTACCATGCAATGCACTTACAATGCATGTTTTACGTCACAATACTTTTATCATGCAAGACTTTACAACTCACATATGTTTGCATTGGTAGGTATGTGGTAAGTAGTGTATATATTTTTAAGGATAATTTAAAAGGGGGTTTGAGGGGTCTAACCCAAAAAATATAACATTTAAAAATAGTAGTAAACCTGTAATCGACATAACATGTAATTTTAATCTATAATTTGTTTGCAATAACGTATGAAGATTTAGTGTATATTTTTTTAACAGTAGGTGGTAGTATTAGACATTGCACATGTGATGGAATATAAATGTGTGGTAGTGGGATGCATTGTAAAAACATGTGTGGTAAAAATAATGCGTGAGAATGTCATACAACCGCCACATAAGGCTGGATACATGCACCATGAGATCCCGCTCAACTAGTTTCGGTGAGACAAAAAGCTTCGACAGGGATGAACCTGTATTTCTTGCCTTGGATGCAATGTCCCTGGGGTCATTTAATCACCTTGTCCCAGTCCTAAGAAGGTCAAAAAAATGATTACGTTCCAGAATACTGCGGCACACCTGATTGTCAACGCCCCCCCAAGGACTGCCTCCTGCCCCTTGCTTTAAAAGCTTCATTGGCTCCCTATGCGGAAGCGAGTGAAGTTTAAGGTTTGCTGTATTGTACACAAGGCCTTGGTCAACTCTGGCCCTACTTACCTTGTGGACAAATTCATTCTTTATAAGCCTCGGAGGTCTCTCTGTTCTGAATCTAAATTCCTACTTGAGGTACCTAGAATTAAAAGGGCCAGATTGGGGGGCAAGCCCCTTTCTTATCTGGGCCCCCGCTACTGGAATTCTCTTCCTTCACAGCTGAGGCAGTGTACGGACCATCTCCTCTTTAGGAAGCAGCTCAAGACCTTTCTCTTCTGTTTCTAGTCTATAACGGACTGTTTGCCACACGCCGCCCGTCCTAGCGCAGAGATACCCCTTTGGGGGTCGATTCTGGCGCTCTATAAATAAATAAATACAAATAAATAAAGATCTGGTCAGTCCTGCTGCCACCAGCTACCCAGGGCAGACTACTAGGCCTCTCTCAAATCAGGCCTCCTGCAGAGTCCAGTCCTCAGTAGTCAGCTGAGTCTTCTCACAATCAGTAGTCCTTCTTCTTTGTGTGAGTTTGAAGTGTAAAACCAGTGGCTAACCACTTGACTCTTGAAGATCAGTTGCAGTCTGTGTTTGCCAGAAAGAGATAGAAGTCCTTAAGTTCATGTGTTAGCCCACCTTCTACAGAGAAAACTATCGCCCTGTCACAAGACCTCTGTAACTGACTAGCCGACTTCTTTCACCCGAAGAGCGTAAAAATCTATAGAAACTTGGCCCCAACCGAAACCGTCGGACTTCGCCAACCAAATAGACATCAACGAACCCACACGACAGATGGACTGGAAGCACAGCTCTGACCAGGACACCTCCACCACCATGTAGTGTATCCACTCAGGAGCCCTTCTGACCCCTGCCGCCACCACATCTCCAACTTAGGAAAACCCACAATCAGCTCAATACTCACCACCATCATTAACACCTCCATCTAAACATCAACCTACCTAAACAAAAGTTTTAGAAGTCAGCATCCTACACAAAAAGCCTTCAACCCATCCCCATGAGCTAAGCAACTACAGACTAATCTCCCTGCTACCCTTTCTGACGAAAGTGATGGTGAAAGTGATCAACCAGCTGCTCTCCAAATACCTGGGACTGAATCAACTTCTGGGCCACTCCCAATCCAGTTTCTGCAGCAACCATAGCACAGAAACAGCCAAGATGAAATCCAGACTCAATGCAACAGGGGAGAGAAGCTGCTCTCATCCCTCTCAGTGGCATTGAACACCATATTGCATCACTGCCTTATCTCCCATGTACACAACATTGGTACCAAGGATCCAGCACTCAACTGGATCATTCCATTCCTTCCAGAAAGAACCCAATGGGTAAGCCTGCCACCTTTTACCTCCCAGCGCATGAACATTAGCTGCGGTGTGTGTCAAAGCTCATCTCTCAGGTCAATCCTCTTTACAACATATGTGACACTACTAGCCACAATCGTTAGGAACCACTGACTCAACATAATTTCCTATGCAGATGACACCCAACTCATTCTCTCCCTTTCCTGAAGACTCCGACATCACCAGAAACCAACTGCCTCAACTGCATGACAAGCGTTGCCACCTGGATAAAGGAAAAAGTGTCTGAAACATGGACAAAACTGAGATTTTGATCTTTGGCAACAAGCCCTCCTCATGGGATAACTCTCAGTGGCCTTAGGAACTCTGACCTTTACCCACCCCCACCAACCATTTCAGAAACCTAGGCATCATTTTCGAGAATAAGCTCACTCGTGACGCCACAGATCAGTGTTGTCACCTCCTGCATGAAGGAGGTGACAACACTGGTCATCCTTTGCATGAAATTGAAGATATTCAAGTGACTCTTCCTGGACTCTAGATGCACCATCACTCAAGCCCTCGTTCCCAGCTGACTGGGCTATAGCAACGCACTTTATGTCAGGACTTCCACTCACCTCCTCTACAGACTCAACACCATCCGGAACGTAGCAGCCAGACTAGTCCTTGACCTCCCACACATCACCCCTCACCTTAGAAGTATCCACTGGCTCCAGGCCCAGAAGAAATGCAAATTCAACATCCTGACCCACACATTCAAGGTACTGCGCACATCAACCACCGACTCCACTTTCACGAACTCACCAGGAACCTGCGCTCCGCCTCCCTCTCCCAGGCTGTCATCCCACAGATAAGTCTTCAAAGCCCTTCTTTCAAGATAGAGAAATCCAGATGTCATCTGGTGTGCAGAACTGGTTTTGGCACCAAGCAACTATTCTACTTAGATGAGCACTCCTCACATCTGACAGGAGCAAATCTGGGTTTTCTCCTACTGTGGCTCGAGCCTGGCTGCTTGGGAGGGTCCTGAAAATGAATAGGAGAAGCCCTCCTTGGCAGCTCCAAGATAAAAGAAGCAGTTCTAGAGCTGCCAACTATTCCTATCCACTCCCTGATAGCTAATCCCTGATAAGTGGTCAACAGTTAACACTCATTTTCCTTTCATGAGGTCAGAGGAAGTCTATTGTATACTGATCCAGGGTCACTAACTTTCCCAGCCAAGAAAATGTATGCCAGCACTGAGGTGTGATGAGTGACAGAACCGGTTTTATGTATCCACAACCACAATATCAGTCTGGTGCTTAGAAGGGGATGAGAGGAAAAACATAGTGCTAGAAATTGGTTTTCTGGTTGGCAGAGGTATGCATCCTGTTCAAGCAGGAACGATAATCCTGGGCAGGGTAAGTCACAAATACATCCTAAATTGACCTGTGCTCACCCTCTGGTAGCTTGACACAGAGCAGTCAGGCTTAACTTAAGATGCAATGTGTAAAGTATTTGTGCAACACTTCAAACAGTAGCAAAGTGAAAAAAGATTGCACTTTAGGTTAGACAAATAGAGCTTAATTTAATTAACAATACAAGACCATAATGACAAAAATATAATTAGTAAAACCGGATTTATGAATGTTTTTAAAATAAATTTAAATATAGTGCCTAAAAGCATAAAGTGTCATCCAGGGATATCTGGGCATGCTTGACCAGGTCAAATCAAAAAGATCAAGCTGACCGCGATGGAGCATGGGTCGCATACAGTCCCAAATACGTCGCTCTGAAGTTTTACATTCTGAATCATTGGCATAGGGCAGTCAGGCAATGCACAACGTATTTGTACAACACTTCAAACAGTAACACAATAAAAGCACCACACAAAAAACTTCACACCAGGTCAGAAAAATAGAGCTTATCGACACACAATCGAATAAGAAGTTGTTTTATGATTTTTTTAAAGAATAACCTAAAAACAGCGCTTAGAAGCAATAAGCACTTAAGTGGGCTTTCTGGTTGCACTGGAAATGGGACAAAGTCAAACGTTCATGCTGACCGCAATGGCGCACAGGCCAGATACAGGGGCCCAGTTAGGCTTGCTAAACAAAAGTACCTTAATCTGGACAGTATTGTCATTGAGGAAGCTGCCTGAGACATGGGTAAGTGGCTTCTTAAGTGAGTGGCACAATCAGTGCTGCAGGCCCACTAGTAGCATTTAATTTGCAGGCCCTGGGCACATGTAGTGGGCTTTAATAGGGATTTAGAAGTAAATTAAACATTCCGATTTGGTATGAGCCGATATTACCATGTTTAGAGGAGGTAGCACATGCACTTTAGAACTGGTTAGCAGTGGGAAAGTGCTCAGAGTTTTAAAGAAAACGAAAACGAGGTCAGAAAAAGAGGAGGAGGAAGGCAAAACATTTGGGGTGACCCTTTAGAGGGGGCAATTTTCCCACACATAGGATATGTTCCCCCATCTTAGACTCACTCCACCAAAAGGTATCCTATATATTTATTTATTAGTCTGCCATCCTCACTGAAATTACTCACATGAAAAGGGAAGCTCAACCCTCACAAGCTGTTAAAACCTTGTGTTATTACTTAGATCCTCACATACCTTATTGGTGTCATGCCTCATCATTGGGTCTCATCATGGTCCCTAAAAACCAGTATAGGCTCAATCACATTCCCGGGGACACTTCGGATATTATGCTGTTTGGGTATTAAGATAAAAATACCTCTGAACACCTAGGTATCCTTTTATTAGTGGTATTTCTGGTTTGGCTAAGATGATATTACAAGGGGGATGTCTATAGAGACAATGGCACCCTACGTATGAGTTGACATGTTTCTGCCCTAAAGTGTGATGGCCATAGGGTCCAGGGCTTTTTTAGGCCTATGTTTCTTTGCCCCAGAAAATATTGTTGGAAAATGTCAAGAGACCAAAATCAGTTCAGTCAGTACAACAACATGCAACCTATATAACACGCAAAGGCCACGATCTCCCTTATTCCAATATGGTTTCCATCTTGGGTCCTGTAAAAGGAATGTAGAAAACATAGAAAATGCTTTAACTTGCAATGGTATTAAGCTTCATATGCACTTCAGGATTCACACTCAAAATCACCCCATAAAAACAGTGAGCACACAGCACCTCAAGAAAATAAATTGTGATCATTGTATTCAGTAGTAGAGTCTGACAATACACACAACACACATAGAACAGAACAGCAATAACTGTGTGTTTTTTTCTATCTGTTAATGCTTAATCTGTAAAGTGCTCAAATGATGGTGTTAAGCAAATTGGTGGATTTTGTAGAAACAATCTACCTACCCTGTGCGATCAGGCCAGCAGGCTACATGGAAGGAGTGCGGGACATGCCCAAGGAGTCACACACTAACACAATCATACCAGTGGCAACTCCTCCGCTATGGCAGAGGAGTGGCACCCCACTGCTTTTAAGCAGTGCAAAGAAGAAGCATAAAATGATAATAACTTTAAGTTGTTATAACTTTGTGCTTAGTGCTGCTTTGAGGGCGTGCGGGTGAGCGGGGCTGCTTTGCTCTTGGAGCAGGGCAGGGGAGGAGTGGTTTGCCCACTCCTCTCGGGCCACCCAAACCAGTCATGCACACTTTCCCTGTTCTCCATGCAGGCTGTAATGCAGCCCAGACCCCCATTCCTCTGGTTGAGCGTTGAACCAGGATGCTTAAAACCAATCACAACTCTGTGATTGGTCAGGGGAGCCTGAGTGCCTACCAATCACAACGCTGAATTGCAGCATTGTAGTTGGTCAGTGGGGCCTAGATGTGCTTGTGTTAGAGAATGAGAAAAGCAGTAGCGGAGATGCAGGACCTGGCGCAATGGTATGTTTATTTTATTCTTATTTGTTTATTTTTTAAATATGCGCAACCCCCCCATATTACCCCCTCCATGTGAGACCCGCCCGCCCCGCCACCAGCGAGCCATGCTGGCGCCATTGAATCATACCTGAAAACATTTCCTGGTGGTGACCCACAAGGGGAGAGAAATTCATAAAAGAGTAATTATCGAATTGCCATACTCCTAACAAAGTGTATTTCGCTTTCAATGTTGTTCATCCACTTACTTCATAAAAGTTATCATGTCACTGATAGCTCTTAATTGGTCCGGCATCACCTTCATGCAGGTAAGAAGGAATTACAAAAGGCAAAAAAGTCAAAACCATATTTAATTTACATGTAATCACTTGTAGAGTGGTAAACCAAATACCCAGGTCCAGTAAATTAAATGCTACTAGTGCACCTGTACCACTTATTATGCCGCTCACTTAAGTAGCACTTCAAAACATGTCCCAAGATGCCACTGCTGCCTGAGTGCAGTTTAAAACTGTCATGTCGACTTATTTAAACCCCTTTGTCAAGCCTTAAACTCCCCTTTAAATACATCTAAGTCACCCTTAAGGTATGCCCTAGGTGGCAGATAGAGCAGGATGCTGTGTCATTGAAAGGTTGGACTCCTAAATGCATTTTTCACTACTGTGAGGCCTTTCCCTTTCATTGGATAATATTGCGGATTCCCTATTACATTTAATAAGCCATCATTTCCTAACTGGAGCAGGTAGCTATGCCTTTTCTTTGTATCTTTGAAATTGTAATGAAACCCTTATTAGCCCAGGTAAGAGCTGTGATTCTAGTGTACAATGTAGGGGCTGATTAATTCTACCCACAGGGGGCAAGTGTTGTTTCTGGAAAGCCTATGTATACCATGTGGGGGGGTACAGTCTAACATGGTGGACCATGAAGCTTTTTGTTGTCTGTGTTAACCCTAGGATAAGTCTTTGATACCAGCCCCTCTTCACCAGGTGCTACAGCTTAAAGAATTACAGGGGAATGTTCCTTCTGTCTCTTCATGCTTCATAGCTAGATCAGTCCTTGTTATTGACATTGGTATACAATGTGTCTTGCTACTTTATAGATGATCTTACCATGTTTTATTTGTTGTATGCTATTATTACCAAATCACGTACTTTATTTTTCATACTGTTCATTTAGTATTATGTAGTCTGCCAACTACAGGAAAAATTAAAGCAATTGAGAAGTTAGATATTACTAGCATTTTATAAATTGGCGCTGTATTTCAGCACTACTGTGATGTAGTAAAGGAACGTCTTTTATGTAAATCTTATGTATTTTTGCACAAAGTCCCCTGGCGGCAGTAATGTTTGTATATAATGTACAGTGGTGGCCACACATTGTATTTTCACGTGTATTTTATATGTACTTTTATGGATTTTTAACTGAAATAAAGCTGAATTGTTTGATTGAAAAGTCCTATTTAATGTTAAAGTCGTGTTTTTGTTTACAATTTTGAAAATCCTACTATTTAAAGATGCCATTTTTCCACACTTAGCCCTTTTGTGCCAATAGCCTTCCTTGGGATACACGACTGGATGTTACTGACAGGCCTTGTGAATTCCATCAGGCTATCACACAATGGAGGGATTACGTGTACCTTAATGGGCCATCTGCTGCCAGGAGAGGGGTTTGGAGCTGAGCACAGCCCCAACTCTCCAATACACTTCTGGACCTGTGGATATTCTCCAAGAAAGAAGGACTGTTCTGCTGCTGGAAGGGCTGCACTTTTGCTCAACTGCAGCTCCTTACCGACTGCTGCCCTGCTAGATTGCTGCCCTGTTGTCCTACTGCTTTGCTACCCTCTTCCTGGGTGCAAAGACTAGATCTTCACCTGTCCCAGGACCTCCAGAGTGACTCACAAGGGCTGGTTTGCTGGCCTCCTGTTCAGAGCCCCAGGAAAACAAAAGGCTTCCACCATCTTGAACCCACACCTGGACCCAGCCTGAGTAAATCCTGACGGTCCAAGTGGCTCCCCTCCACTCCTGGACCCTTGAACAGTCAAAAAAAAGGGGGCACTATGAAAATGTGTGGCTAAATGCTGCTCTGAAAACGGTACCAACCAGCTCGCCTATCTGCCAGAGGTGCATCGCTAGTCTGATTGACTTTGCGGCTTCTCCCGCTTAGTTCTTCTCCGCAGCAACAAATCCATTTAATCTGTACTTCACTAAT
Source organism: Triturus cristatus (assembly GCF_964204655.1). NCBI lineage: Eukaryota > Metazoa > Chordata > Amphibia > Caudata > Salamandridae > Triturus > Triturus cristatus. The sequence continues at coordinate 210,462,287 of NC_140591.1, read as the reverse complement.
GGGGTATCTGGCTTTTTGGAACTGTCCGTGGCTTCAGCACTCTGATTCATCCCGCTGGAAATTTTTGACTTCCATTTTAGAGACTAAGGGGGTCATTAGGATGGTGGACAGACTTTCGTCCATCCGCCTTCCAATCGTATTTGGGACCGCCTGACTACAAGGTGGCCATCGCATTGCCCATGTTTCATATTGTGGTGGGTGCTGTGCTCTGCAGGAACCGCCGCAAGACAAAACAGGTACCCCACACATATCACTGCCCTACATGGCAGGCACCTTGTGGTGTCCCCCACATGGTGTAGGGATATGTAGGGTGGTACCATAGGTGCCCACCAGGGGCTATATTCCCTGGCCCCGGTGGCTAGGGGGGCTCGCTACGGTCCCCCAAATCTGTTTCTGCCTGCCGTTTTGCTGCAGTTTGAACACCTCTGAATGATCAGCAGAAAGGGATACTGTAATCCTTACGGCCGTGCCTGAGAGGCACCACCACCATTGTAGGACTACATGGAGGTCTGACAGGGGGTCGGATAAAGACTGCCTGTCAGGACCGTAGAGGTCAGTGTTTCTGACCACCACCTGTCCAGAAGCCATTGTAATATGGCGGATGGGGATCCCTGTTAAGATGGCTGAGGGACCGCCACCAAAGCCTGTCGGTGGCGGTCCCTCGGCCATCGTAATCAGACACCTAAGTCCTAGAGTACAAATTTTCACCGTGGTTTCGACCTAAGGCTGGACGATAATGACATTCCCTCCTCGGACACCCCTGTAGCCTTGCCCTGCTGAATGTTACAATCTCAGAGCATTTTTCTCTGAAATGTTTCTGAGTCTGAAAGTAAATGCTGACCAGGCCCAATCCACGTCTTCACTCTATCTCGGTCAGCCCTATTTTCTGACTTTCTCCTGGTCTAACGAGAGTAGATATCCGTGGTTGGTGCTTTGATCTTTTAGGCGTTAGCTTTTGCTAAAAATGTTTAAAAATCATAACTACTGGTTGGATTTGTGTCATTTGCTGTCAAATAATTTATAAAAATGTACTCTATTGTTGTGTAGCGTTGTTCTTCAGTAGTGTTTTGTCTTTATTATTGTTTGCGTGTTGCAGAAATACTTCACACATTGCCTCTAAGATAAGGCTGCCTGCTTTTTGTACCAAGCTACCCAGGGTTGAGCATGGGTTAATTTAATTACTTTTTGTGGTTCACCCTGCAAGGAATTGTGGTTGATGCTTGACCAGGGATCACACCCCAGTTAACCAACAACCTAATTCCTCACATCCATCCATTTCTTTTAAAATACAGAAAGCATTTTTAATAATATAATCACAATAAAATCACTTTTGAAGCACACAACTACTTCACATCATCTCTAGGTAAAGTGACCCAGATCCCCTGCACAATAAGTTATAGTTAAAACTTGGCCAATTAGGCTGGCCTAAACAGCTAGGTTTTTAGCTTTTTGCGTAACAGTGGTTCTGAAGATTCCTGTCTGATTGGAAGAGGCAGGGAGTTCCATCATCTGGCTACTAAAAAGCTAAAGGAGCATCCTCCGATCTGCACCTTTTTAACAGTGGGGACTGATGCAAGCAAAGACCCAGCAGATCTTAACCTTCTAGTTGGGACATAGGGCTTAAAGAAAGGGCTCAAATAGTACAGACCCTCATGCCTAACGATCTTATGGCAATAACACATGGCTTTAAAGGTCAGCTATTTCCCAAGTGGTAGCATGTGCAATTTTGAAAGAGTTTCAATCCTAAAATAAACAGTATAATGTCCAGATGTTACATTAACTCCTTTGTGAAAGATGATACCCATAGTTGTATAAGTTGTTCCTTAAATTGAAATTTGAGCTGCTTTGTAATTTACAATTTCAATTTCCAGTTTAGATAAAACTGCTCTGTAGCATTAATATAAGTTTTTTTCTACTTCTTTGTATATGCAATGTAGAAATAACATCTTACGTACAATTTGGGCAGGTCATATTTTATTTAGCCATTTTGATCAATCTCTCAAAAGACACAATTTTGGAATCCAGTAGTGTTAATTAGAGAGATCGCTCAGAATTTATTTGAGAAGTAAATACAAAAGAACAATCTTGACACTCATAGATCCCTGTGTAACTGGATCCAAATAATTCATCAATAGTGATTTCTTCTTCTTTTAATACTCCAAGGATGACCATTATAAACTCCTGTGCACCTCTTGTTGAGTGTTCTGAGCAAATAGTGCTGATTCACTGCATATATATACCATATCTTGAATGCCTGAAGCACAATGTATTACAGTCCTATCACTAAGTAAACATTGCATTAAACCACACAGTGCAAAACATACTTTCTTCTGTGGTTTCTGTTCAATTGCATTTATAAAATGTTTAAATGAAACAGTACATTGAGACCAACATGAGCATAGCAGTTGACAACAGGCGTGCTTGACAGCTGGTAAGCTACAATGTCTCCTGCATTCTCCAAAGTTCTCTTCTTCACACCAACATCCATAGATTCTTTTGTGAGCTTCCACTTTGAACAGATTATCCATTTTTCATAACTGGGTACAGTTCTAAATAAGGAGGGTATACACTTCTTAACCGATTGTACTCTCTGACACAACTTGCATCAGCACTAACTTTCCTGTCAAAAACCAAAAACAAATACTGACAATGTTGTTACTCAAGGCAATGCAACATATGATGTAACTCTTTGAAATACAATACTACCAATATTAATAATAGCTAGATCTACACTTAAACCTTGAGATTTAATGATAGTTGGAGCATACGCTAGAGACATTGGGAACTTCTGCTGCCACACATATAAGTCTTTCATAAGCAAAAAACGTCAAATAGATCAACCAATCTGCTTCTTGCCATCAATCTGATCAAATTGTATGTCGAAATATTCAACCTCATCCCTATTTGGAAAATTACCTAAACTAATAACTTTACCAATTGCACCATTTACTAATCCTTCCTCAACATTTACATTACCCTGCAAAATTACTCTACAGTTTCCTAATCCTGCAATCTTGGATATAGTTTCTCCAATTAATTCAATTTTGCTTGTAGCTTTCCACTTAGCAGTACTGTTACTCCCTGGTCCATTCTGTCAATTGATGTATATTCCAAAATGTTTCTTCAGTTATAGTAATTGTTCATTTAAATTGCATCACTCCTGAAGTGTAGGCATTAAACTGATATTGGATTTCCCTTTTTCAATGGCATTGAACATAAGGTGTGCTGCTGTGTTGTTAGAGGAGAATAGTTTCCTGATTAGTCAACTTTCTAAGGTATGTTTCACCTCCTTTGTTAGAACTCATACTCTAATGTACTTCAGAATATTTCCGTATTCCACGTCAGATGCTTGACGCATATTCAGCAGTTCCTTGTATTGGAAGTTTAGCCAAATGGTTACATTGCCAATACATCCCCAAGAATTCTGATTTTCATCATACAGAAATGTCTTGAAAACAGGTTGTTCTTTGGCGAGGGTAAGTTTCAGTAGGTCACTGAAGTCAAATAAATGCTTTCCTTCAAACAGCACATCATACTCTGTTTTTAAAACCTGTTGCATTCTTAAGTGTATGAAGGCAAGCATTAAGTTTGAGACCATGCTCACATCATCCATGATTAAAATCTTCAGTTTCTTCCATACTCTTGACACCTCATGACAAGTATCTCGGGATAACTTCTGGTATGCCAGTTTATTGTCATTTTCAACAGGCAGTATACGTGGTCAATGTAGAGTAATTCCTTTCATGTTGAGTACAGCTAATCCAGTTGGTGCTGTTACTACACTCGCTAAATTTGATTCTGTTGTCCACTGTAGGTAAGCGGAGAAAACTTTCCAGCTGCCAGCTTGGTCACTGATGTATAATAGCATTGGCTTAAATGATGAGCATTTGCATTATTTATTCTCATGGTGGGTTCTGTGCTCTATTTTATCTGTTGCCTCCATATACATTTCTTTCGTTGTTCAATTGTTCAAATAACTGTTTGAAATCAACAGTTTCCTGTCTCCTTTGTTTCATTGTAGTTTCCACCTCGATCATGGCTACTGCAGCTTCATTTTCAATAATGGTTGTCCAAGAGGATCTTGACTTGGTGGTGCAGAACTTTGACTGCTTTGGGAATTCTCTTTCGCTACTTCAGCAGCAATCGTTTCTTCCTTTTCAATCTCAAAATTTGACATTTGCAAATAGTTTGGGAAGACTGAACACTGAATGCTGTCTTTCGCAGAGTTGAAAGAATCCTTGTAGCAGTCATAGTCTCTGAGTAATTCAAATACAGCACAACAAAGTTTGTAGAGTTGTAGAAATGCTAAATAGAGAAACTATTTTCTGTCTGGAGCTTGGCAACTAAGTTTTCTGTTGTTAATTAGATTTAATTTTGCGTGTCTCACCAAAAAACTGTCACATCCAACTACAGCAGATGTTCCCTTTTTCTATGTTTCCTGTTATGTTGCTTTTGTAACTGTAGTTTTGAAGTACTCCATAAAGGCACATGTTTTCTAGATGTGGACTTCTTCTTGGACAGGCATTTTTCACTACTGTCTTTCAAGATGGGGCATGTCACACACTGTTCTATGAAAGACAGTACAGATTCATCACTGTCTGTTCCAAATTTCGGTGCGTCTTTTATCAATAACAACATGTGAATATGAGGAGCACCTCTTACTTGGTACTCTTTACTCCAAAAGAAATCAGTTACTTCGCCAAGAGGAGGATTTGTTGTGATACAGATGAAAATCAACATGGCTTGGAGCATGTGGTTAAAATATCTGCAAACATTTGCAGGATCCATGGGTACAGTTCTCCTGCTTCCTTCACACTGATATCCTTAATGTTTGAGGTCACTTCTCTCATAAATTCAAGCAGGTCATTCCGTGCATACTCAGCACAACTGAGCGTCAGAAACTAAGTGGGTGCACCTAGGTTCCTCAACATATATTTCAGTTCTTCATGACAAAGATACCAATACTTGTTGTTGGCATGTTGGCACGCAGTCAAATTAATCAAGTTGTGTTCTAACTTTTTACCCTTTCCATGAATTTTGTCAGCAAAATCCTTTGCAGAGAGGTTTTGAAGATTAACTACTGCCTTTAGTATGTGGTTTATAGCATATGAAAGTCCAGACAAGTCGCTCTGAAACAGAATTTGGAAAATGTTTGAAATGCACCGGCGACATCTTGCATACTCTGAATATAATCCGGTTGACCAGTATTCAGTTGCTAGTATCTGTACGGAGTGGTCATCATAGAGGCCACCTGCTCCAACGGGAGACAGATGTGGAAAACAGCGAGCCTCCAAACCTTTCTCCCACACACTCATGGGAGCTTGTTCTGCTTTTTTCATTTAAAAGAGATCAATAGCATCACAAATGACATTTTTAGAATGCAGGGGATGGATGTTGTAGTGTTCATAAGTTTCTTCTGATGTGGCTCAATCTACTTTTCAATCTGTCCACTTGATGGTAATGTTTCATCATCCTGCATATATATTATATCATGAACAACATCAACATTTTTATACTGAATAATATTTTGTACTGGGTATAATGTTGCTTTTTGTACTTTATTAACATCCACTAACTCTTGCCTGATTGTTTTGCTTTTGGTAGGCACACCTTTTACTAGAATGATAACTGGTTCATCAATATCTCTCTCTACCCTTACAGTATCAATATTCTGTTTAAAATCTAAAGGTAAATAAACAACTCTTCTATAAGGCGTTTACGTAGCTCTGTCTGAGGTAATTTTTCCTGTGATCTGTTCAATACAAACTATTGCTTGAAAAGGGTGTACACATTGTGTGAGAATCAATTCATGAACATTTAAATCTCATAATTCTTGTGGAATAGATACCAATTCTAACTTGTTATGCACTGTGCTAGCTGGCATTTTGTTATCCTCTAACTTATCATAGAGTTACTTGCATATAATTTGCTGTGTGGGCAACTCAAAGCCTTCCGCTGCAAATAAATCAACAGCAATTTCGTTCCACTTATCTCTGTTCTCCTGTCCAACTAAATTGCAGGTTTGGCTTTTGTAGTGAACTTGTCGACAACAAATGTCAACCCAGTTTGGTTTTTCAGAAGAAACTCAGTTAAACTTCCTACTCTCTTCTGTGAAGTTATAAACACTAAGACTTTTGTCCGGTACTTCTACACCTGCATATACCAGCTACTCATTTTGCCTAGACTCCTGTTCAGGACCAAAGAACCAAAACTGAATGTCTTCAAAATCGTTTTCTAGCTCTGCTACTGTACCATGCAAAAACAGCCCTATTCATTTCTCCTAAACATAGGGCTGTAGTTGTGACATAGCGAAGCCTCTTAACTATATTTTGCATTTTAGAGTGATGAACAGCTAACCTTCTGAAGTGATGAAAGATGCTTTGGCACACATTCTTTGATAGACATGCTAGTGAATGTCCAGTAAATGTGTATACTTCCTTACTTTGCATAGATATAATCCTTGCAAAATTCCAATTCTCTGATTCAGCCTTTTGCATGGAAAGTTAAGTAGGAAACATCTCAACATATGAATAGGTTCCTGCAGAACACTGGGAATACTGCTACAGTTCCATTTGTATACAGGGGCCTGTCTATATCTTCCTTGTATCTCTTCAGCTATCACTGTCTCAACAATCCTAAGAACCATCTCCTCTTTAGGAATGGGAATACCATCCTTCACCTCCTAACATCGATCAGTTGTTTCAACTGCATGCACTAATGTGTTCTCTTGGAAGTAGATTTCTTGGTTAAAGAAAGGTTCAGTACTGGAAGTATGCTTCCATTCACCACAGAAACTTTTGCAAAAATTACTTCTATATAGAAGTCTTTTATTTTGGCTTCTTCTCCTCATAGGCAACACTGTTTTATCCAGTGTTTGCATCCTGTTCAGAATCAAAGCAAACAGCTTTATCTTCAGGGCAAATGCCTTAACAACTACAGCCTTAACACGCTCCTTTTGTTTGACTGCTTCTATTCTCCTTTTATACTGCTTCATAGGTCATATGAGATTCTGAATTACCCTACTGCAACATTTTCTAGCTCTTATTTCCTCAAACTGCCTCTGTGTTCTTGTTAAACTATTTGCATTCTTTTACGATTTATTTCTTTTAATGCCACTTTCTTTTTGTTCTTTCTTAGCTAAATTGAAACCTCACTTTTTATTTACTTGCTTTAGCACACTTTGCAGTATTCCACATACTATTTTAAGAAACCTTTTAGTTTTCTTGCCAGCAGCTGTTTTCTCTTTAACCACATTATCCACATTCTTTTCCTTTGGTTTCTATGTTGTAAAAATATAATATAATTTCCTCTGTTTCTTTCTTGTTTCAGTTTTTTGGCATTGTAATCCTCTGGTTTTAAGTAGAAGTAGATGTCTGGAAAAAAACAATTTAGTACATTTAGTTTTTCATTACATACTATTGAATTGCATAGTTTAAACATTTAACTACTAACATAAACAGTTATGTTACTATACTATAACTATTCTTAGCCCATTAATTTCCCTGTTTATATCTGTCTGTCTCAACCTGTCTCAGCATATGCAACAGTCTGTGCATTGGCACACTACTGAATGCATCAGTGTGTCCATGGGTATCTAAGCATAATCATCAGTGTGTCTTAGGGTATCTCACTGTATGCATACATTAGTATCTGGATGTGATACTGTCTGAAACCATGTGTTGCTGACTCTGTTAATGTATCCATTAATGTGTCATTTGGTGTGTTAGTGTATGCATGAACATGTGCCTGCATGTGTTAGTGTATCAAACACTGTCTACTTGGGTGTGCATATGTGTATATCAGTGTCGGCATGGGTGTGCTATTCTATCCATAAGAATTTACATGGGTGTATTAGCATATGTGGTCAGTGTGTGGCTGGGTGTGTTAGTGTGTACATCAGTGTGTGCCAAGATGTGTCAGTGTGTACATTAGTGTATGTGTGTCTGTGTCACATTATGCATTAGAGTGTACATGGGTGTCTTAGTGTATGCATACATGTGTGCCTGGGTGTATCAGTGTATGCATGAGTGTGTATCTGGCTGTGCCAGTCTTTGCATAAGTGTGTTTCTGGGTATGTTAGTGTATACATGAGTGTCTGTTTGGGAATGTCAGTGTATATAGCAGTGTGTGCCTGGGCGTCTTATTGTATAGGTCAGTGTGTGACTGAGTGGGTTAGTGTGTGCATTGGTATGTGCCTGGGTTTGTCAGTGTATGCATAAGTGTGTTCCATGGTGGGACAGTGTATGCTTAGGTCAGTAACTGGGTGTGTTAGTGTTTGCATGAGTGCGTACCTGTATGTCTCAGTGTGTGCATCAGTGTGTGTCTGGGTGTGTCAGAGCATGTATAGGTGTCTTCCTGCATTTCTTAACTGTGTACATCAGCTTGTACTGGATGTCTGAGTGTATGCATGAGTGCGTGCTTCAATGTGTTAGAATATGAATCAGTGTGTGCCTGGGAGTGCTCAATATGCATTAGAGTATTTCTGGGTGTGTCAGTGTAAGCATCAATGTATATCTACCTAAGGCCTACCTTATGGGTTACTTATATGTAAAAAGGGGACTTTATGGCTTAGCAAGGGATTTTAAATATCTGTTCAGGCTAGCAGGAAAATTACACATATAGACAGTGTAGTAGTAGGCCCAAAACATTTTTAAATAGCGACTTGTCAGTGAATAGGAGTATCAGTACATCAATAAATATCTAAAAACTTGTATAGGGTCTTTCTCTGAATGGGTGTCCCTGGATGTGTAAGTAACTATGTCACTATATGACTAACTGTCTCAGTTTCTCTATGGGTCTCTATATGTGTATCTAACTGACTGCATACATTACTTACAAGCTCTATTACTGAGTTTTGAGATTTAAAATCACATTTACAACTGGCTCTGTTATTGCTGGATACATAGGAGCTATGTGGGCATCTGATTGAATGTGAAAGTGCCTCTGTCTCTGTGTGACTGAATAGGTGTAAATACATATGTGAGTTGCTGTATGGGTGGCAGACTGTGAGTTTAACTGTGTATATGGGTCTGAAGTTCACATAGGACTCACTGATACTTCAAAGTACATGTCTTATCATCTAGGACATAGCACCCTACCCTACCACTTACCTACGCCCTATCTTAGAAGTGGCATATATATAGTAGGACAAAGGTTTAAGGCTTAGTGAGAGGTTATCAATAGCAAGTCAGCCTGGCATTAAAATGGCACACATAGGCTCTGCAGTAGCAGGCTCGATGCTTTTTTGAAGAGCTACGTGGCTGCATAGGGGACTTAGAAAGTCACTATTTGAATGAGAACCTAAATAAGTGCATTAATACCTCTCTTGGTGTGTCACTGGATGTGTAAGCAACTATGTCGCTATATGACTAGCTGTCTAAGTATCTCTATGGCTGCCTATATGTGTAGGTAACTGCCTGTATATATTACCTATTGGCTCAATTGTTGAGATATATAACTGAGTGTGCAAGTGGCTCTGTTACAGCTGCAGACATAAGTGCTATATGGACATGTGACTGAATGTGTAAGTGCTTCTGTCTCTAACTGGATGGGTGAGTACCTCTATGCTTTTGGCATGGCAGTCATACTGCAGACACAGCCTCTGCAGATGCAGGCAGGCCACATAATAAAGATCTACTAGTCTAGAATAGTGACTAGGAATATCTCTACCTGCGTCACTAGATGTGAAAGTAAGTCACAATCTCTTCATTTCTATTTGAGGGGTAGTGTATATTACTTACTGTCTCTATTACATAGGCAATTGGTTAGCCCCCACTTCCTGCTGGTTGCCTGATGTGATTTCGAACTGTAAGTGCACTGGCTCCCTGCTAACCAGGTTCCCAATGCCATATCTCTTTGCCAAACACTGTACCATGATTGGCACCACTCTTACTACCCCTGAAAGTACATAGTAAATGATGCCCCTGGTACCTAGGGCATGGGTACTGAAGAGGGTCCTCTGGGGCTGCAGCACAGGTTGTGCTCCCCCAAGGGCCACTCCCCAAGGTTATGCACTCTACCATTGCAGGCTTCATGTCTTGGTGTAGAGAAATCAGAACAGACGACATGGCCCACAACCCTTTGTGCCATGCCAGCCATACACTGCATACGATGTAGGTAAGTCACCCCTACTACAGGTCTTTAGCCCTAGGACAGGGTGCACTATATCGTATGTGAGGGCATAACAGCATAAGCAGAAATACCCCTACAATGTCCAGTCTATTCTGAGATAGTGTAAGTGCACAGGGAAGCTATAGGGGGTATACAGGCTCGAGATTTGCCAAAACGAGTTACCTAGCTTCATGATGGCTTCATTGCTTCTTAAGATGTTTGGTACCAAACATTTAGTCTTAATAAGTTCTCACCGATGGCAGGGTTAGACTTATTAATACATTCACACAGGAGATCCTTTTAGAGGGTCCCTGAAAACCTATGAAGCACTGGTGTGGTCCCTGACTTGTTTTTGCTAGTCTGTCACCACCAGACATGTGTCTGCGGTAAGAGCCAGAACTCTGAAAGGCCTGCCCTGGGCAGAGGTGCTTCACACCTCATTTGGGACAGGATGGCCTTCCTGGGTGATACTGCCTTTGAAATCTAGCCCAGGAACCCCCAGATGGCGGAGAAGGCCAAGCTCCACGTTTAGCAGAAGGAAAGGCGGGAAAATTAGTCAGATTAGGAGGAGGGTCCCCACTTAGCCTAAACCATCATTGGGGCAATTGCTGCCTGCTCTGTCGTCCTGAATCTGAAAGGACTCCACGAACCCCGGAGCACCTCTAGCTGTCTGGTTTGTCACCCTGGTGCTCCCTGACAACCTCAACACAGCACCGAAGCAAGAAAATGAACAACAGCTCTGGAGTGTCAGATCTGCATCCTCACCAAGCTTGGAGATATCAGGACCTACTGGAGACACAGTGTACCAATACCTCAGGTACTACAGAAGCAAGCACTCATTGAGGGACGTCAAGATACCCAAGACCAACTTCCCGAGTGGCCCAGCTGTCTTGAGATCACCTCTCCAAATTTCCTACTCCTAACCACAAGGACCTCAAGAGGCACAGCTCCCAGTTGACCTGTTCGCTCTTCACCCGGCCTCCCCGGCCTCAGCACCAACCAACCAGCTGTGCTCCCATGATCCCCAAGGTCTTGCGGCCTCCTCTGTCAAAGGAGCTCCATCAGACTTACCTATAAGTCCTTCGTTGCAGTGTACTTTCAAGTGGCCCCCTTTGTCATTCCACACCAGCTTCCAAGACTCTGTTCAATCTGCTCCTGGCCGATCCAGGACACTCTTGAACTTCTCCTGATGGAACATTGGACCTGGTCCCAACATCGACCTAAAACCAGAAGGTGAACTTCATGAAATCATTACCTTGTTTTATATGCATTTTTCTGCTTTTTCCACATTGTTTCCAATGGTGTGTAACTGCGCACAAAAATGATACATTTTCTGAACTTTCAAAATCGTAACTCCAAATGTACTTACCTTAGAATTGTGCTCTTGATCTTAGAAATTACATAAAAATCTATATTTTTTTAATAAATTGGTCTCAGTTGTATTCTTTTTTTTTTGTGGAATGTATTTATTAGCATTTTCTTAGTCACATTACAGAAACAGTACGAGTATCCAGGGCACATGATTTCTTTTAGTGGTACATCAGCAATATATGTCAGTATTGGCATTATAAAGGCAAACAATGATTGGATGTGCTTAGAGGGTAATAGGAGCCCCTCCCCCTCCCCCACCCAACACCCCACCCTAAGGGATCACTGTGAGTCAGTGAGCGTGAGACCATAATGTTTTAGCCATGGTTTCCATATTTTCCACAACTTTTTGGGACAGCCTTGTGCTACATAAGTCGATTTTTCTCCTAACATGTACATGTCCATTCCCCTTCTCCATTCGGCCAGTAATAGATACGGTGTAGCCCCCATGCCCTTGCCCGGTCACGTTTAGCCACCACCAGCCCTAGCTGAAGCAGCGTTAACTTCGGTCTAGGGAGGTCAATCTCTGTGTGTATGCCCACCGAAACAAACAGGGGATTCAGAGGTATTGTCTCCTCCAAGATAGCTTCCAATTATTTTAGCAGGGTTGCCCAATGTGTTAGAATGTGTGAACATTCCCATACCGTATGCAAGAATGTACCCTCGGGCCTGCTGCATCGCAGGCAGTTGGGCGCTTCCACCCTCCCTATGCGGTGCAGTTGGGCTCTGTCGTAATATGCTCTATGCAGGTATTTGAATTGGATCAATCAAAGGCGGGACTTGATGGCCACCTCCCGGGGGTGCATCAGCGCTATTTCCCAGTCCAGATCCTCTATCTCACCTAAGTCTGCCTCCCATTTTGCCCTCAACTTCTGCAGGGAATCTGGCTTGTTGTTGATTATGGTTACGTGTGTTCAAGAGACTGCCTTTTTCCCAATCTCGCCCATCAGGAATCTTCCCTCTAACGGGGCGTACTCGGGAATGTCGCTGGTGTCTATACGTTGTGCCCACCATGCATGCGCCAACTGCAGGTATTTATAATATTGTGTCTGACTCATATCTTATTATGGCTGAAGATAGGAGAATGTTACCAGCTTCTTATGGTATAATATATCTTTAATTTGTGAGATACCCAGCAGGTCCCATTTCTTGAAACCTCTCAGCTTCGCAATTTCTTTTAGCCGGTTTACCCATCCATAGTGGGGTTTCCCTGGTCACCCGGTCGTCCCACTTCATCAGCTGCTCTGCCTTCTTCCATGCCGCGATCACGATCCGCGTAGCTGTTAGAAGCTTTGCGAGGCCCCTCCCCTCGTAAAGGTAGTGTGTGTGCGGGCGACTGATGAATTGTGTGCGCTCAAGTGCATAGGTAGGGTGGTCTTTCTCTACGTGGTCCCATTCATTAACAACAAATAAATGGGCCGCCCAGTAGTATGCTTGAAGGTCAGGTAGGGAAATGCCGCCATTATATTGGTTGCGTTACAATGTCGCCAGTGCTATACTCGGAGGTCTCCCGTTCCAGAGGAATGTCCTCAGCGTGTCATCAATTTTGGTGAACAGCTCATCGGGTATGAACTGGTACGTGTCCTGCAGAACATATTTGAATTTTGGGAGCACTATCATTTTATAAAGCGCCGCCCTGCCTTGCAACGTCAATGGCAAGGATTTCCATCGTTCCACGTCTGAGCGAAACTCCCCGAGCACCCTACAAAGATTGCGATCCAGCGCCACTGCTGTATCCGTTGTAACATAAATCCACAAATATTTTATACCATTGGGGGCCGTCTGAAGCTGGCTCATGTGATCACTATACTCTCCAGTCTGACCCACTGTGTAAAGACACATTTTTTCCCAGTTAATTTTGGATCTCGCAAGTGCGCCGCATTCCTCACAGCTAGCCATAATATTAGGTAGTGTCACTCCAGGATTCATAACATACAGCAGTATGTCATCAGCAGGGAAATACGGTCGTCAAAATCCTCATTCTCTCCTCCCCGGAAACCCGTTATGACCAGATTCGCTGGGATGACACATGCGAGAGGCTCCAGGACCAATGAAAAGAGGAGCGGGGACAGGGGACATCCCTGTCTAGTGCCCTGTCCTATTGGGAATTCCCGCGACACCACAACATTAACTCTGGTCCTAGCCAGGGGTCTCTCACAGAGAATAGCGATCCATTGCCTGAAGGCAGGGCCAAATCCAAACTCTTCCAGAGCGGACATAAGAAAGGGCCAGTGAACGTTGTCAAAGGCTTTTTCAGCATCGAGGGACAAGATAAGGTGCGGGTCTTACCTTGTGGTTACCACTTCTAGCCAATTCTGAAGCCTCCTAAGGTTAAGTCTCGTAGACCTCTTCGGCATAAAGCCAGATTGATCTTGAGGAATGAGACCAGTGATCACCGTGGTGAGCCTGTTGGCTAGTATTCTCGCCAGGATTTTTGTTTCTATGTTAATAAGTGACATGGGTCGGTACGAGCTACACCTCTGTGGCGGTCTGTCCTTTTGGGGAATTACCATGATTGTGGCTGTCTGCAAATCCCTATGGAGACTGCCTAACTCTTGCGCCTCTAGATACAGCTGAAGGAGGTATGGACTGAAGAGCGCGGCGTTCTGCTTTAAAAATTCTGAGGGGGGTGTGGCCAACTAAGATGGCTGAGCGGACGTGAGCCGCTCCAGCTCCGGGCCCCGCCGATTGTCACACAGCGCTTTCACCGAGTGTAGTGAGCAGAATGCTACATGTCCACCTCAAGTAGTGTCCTGCGATGCTTTGAGGCTATTTGAAGAACCAGAGAGCTGCTCGCCGCGCCTATTACCGCCCACGAGCCTGACGCACCGGAGCACCGAGGCCGCTCCCAAGATGGCGTAGGGGCAAGTGCCAGACATCTTACAGGCTCGGCAAAGCGGCTCGCGGACCGACGGTGAGGCCAGCATGTACAAGCGCTTGGGGCCCCCCGAATTTGCGGACTTGTGGGGGGGCTACTGTCACCTACTTTGTTCCGCGGCAGCTGGGACCTTCCATGTGCAGTCCCAGAGAGTCGTCTCGCCAATGGAGAAGCCACACCAGATCGGATGTGCGGAGAAACATATGGTAAGCTTGGCGTGTTGGAGGTAGGCTCTTTTTGGGCACTCTGATGCTGGCGCCTTAAGCGGATCAATCCCCACTATCACCGCTGGCTGTCACACGAGGAAGGGCGGAGGGAGAGCGGGCCTTGTGAGATCTGCCTGAACCTGCCTGATTATGCTTAATTATGCCTGACTTTAAGATGGCGGCTGCTAAGACTACAGCACTGGGGATCACCGCCTGTTTCAAGTTATGGCCAGAGTATAGACACGTTTGAGCAGCGCAATTCTACTTGAGAAAACTGGAAGTCTGTAGGGTTGGACCGCCTGGGGGCCACTACCTTTCTGCTGACCCATGCTGGATCCTGCCTGACCTCAAAATGGCTGCCAGTTTTCATCTCCCAGCAGAGGCCTGACACCAACAGAGGTGCAACTACATGAGCAGCATCCTGCACTTAGGTGCCAGAGCGGAATCTAGACGTTGGAACCCACACCGTGCTGGGCACTGCCCCTATGCAGCCCAAGAAGGTGCCAAATAAAGTCTCTTGTTACTTTGCAGCCTCAGACAAAGGCACTCCGTCACCGGAGACTGACCACCTGCATGTTAAAATGGTGTCATAAAAGACATCAACAATTTTCAGGTACTTAAAGCGGGGTTTAAAAAAAAGTGATTTGTCTAATTAATCAGTAAATGGATGGAGTGGATTTACACAATTGAATGGAGGGTGTGAAACGTGTTTTAGAGCCGTCTGATTTATATATGATTTACTCAATTACACATGAAATAAAAAGTGTAAGTTGGTGTCTTCTAACTAAGTGGCATTGATGATTTCTCACATCGATGCTAAACACCCCTGGCCTTAAGATAGAAGTGTGAGAGGGTGTGGTCTGGCGGCTAGACTGCCGACTTTGGTGCTGGAAACCAGGGTTCGAGCCTCGGGGTCGCGTCCACATTCTGTGATTCTGGGTAAATCACTGAAACTGTCCTTGTGTAACGTAACCGGTGCTCATGTAAACCGCTCCTATACCTACGGGTAGAGTTCAAGCTATATAAATCTGCATTATATAAAAAATAAATCACAAAGGCCTGTCACTGCGAATAAAGGGTGCGAAATTCTAAACTCTACAAAGTAGTTTGAATTCCGGGAACTGTGCAAAGCTGAAATGTTCAGATAACAACTCAACTGAAAGTATGACTTTTGGGAAGCTTCCGAAATATACTTTTAGTTGAGTTGCTATCTGAACATTTCAGCTTTGCAGGTAATAGAATAAATACATTATAAATTCACCCCCAATTTAATTTACTGAAATTACTTTTTTTTTCAAACACTGGATATTGATATTTAATGTCGTTACCCAAATTTAGTATTTTCTGCAGTTTTGTAAATCTGATTTTTCTCAATGTGTAAATATTTATTTGGGGAAATCCGGCGCACTGATGTGCTCGCATTTGATCTTTTACTGTTGCTCTCAATCATCTAATTCCAACCATTGGTCACACTTTCTTAATGTGTTTGCGGTCCGGGGTATCGGGTGGCAAATGTGAAGAGAAGAACAAACAAGCAGTAATCTGCTCCGCACACACGCTTTGAGAAACATGCGTGCACGAGAAGAGAGCATTTTTTTTTACTCCGATTTAAGCACAATAATTGGTCGGGTCCAACCTTTACAATAATTGGATAAATCATGTATTTCATCAGTATGGCAATATCGGGAGTACAAACCGCTACAATTCGTTCACAAAGGAAAATGGACACTGAAATCGCATTCAAATCATATTCCCTTTCCTACCCACTTGAGAATTTCCTAGGGAAACTCACTCATCGGTTTATAAAAAGCATAAGATCGGGCAAATGAAAGGGATATTATTTATGTACTTTACTTTCGCTATAATCGCGGCACCGGCGCTTTATTTTTAACACTAAAAGTAAAGCGCCGGTGCCCGATTATAGCAAAAGCGCATTCATGAAGTACAGTACCCGTGATGGAGACATATGGCGGCTGCGCGCGTTCACGCGCACATGCACGCAGGCTTTAGGCCAGCGGCTGCACCACTTTGAAAATCCCCTTACAAAAATTCGAGCAACAGCGCATGCGCTGTTCTAGGCTCGACCTAAAAAGGACTTGCGGACCTCTATGGACCAACTCAAGGCTGATCTCACCGAAAAAATGGTGGACCTACGTCAGGATGTGGACACTGTAGGCACCAGGGTGTTGGAGGTGGAGGAACATTCGCAAGACCTAATGCAAGGCACTACCACACTACAGGATTCACAGCAGGCCCTCCGAGTCCAGCTCGAGCAAGCCATATTAAAAGCGGAAGATCTGGAAAACAGAACCCAACGGGAGAATATAATGATTCGGGATTTGGAGGAGGGGTCAGAGGGCCCGGACCTGGAGGCATTTGTGGCGGGCCTATTTGCGGAGCTCCTAGCCCCTCAGCAACTGAAGCATAAATTGGATCGGGCTCACCGCGTGGGGCCCCTACAGGCTGGGGAACGCAAGAGGCCAAGGGACATTTTGGTCAAAGCGCACTCTTTTAAAACGAAGGAGGCAATCCTGAATGCAGCAAGGAAAAAGGAGGAAACGTCCTTCCAAGGCTACAAATGTGCCCTCTTTCATGATACAGCCGCCTCCACTTTGGCACGTCGACAAATGCTGAGACCGATCACCTCCAAGTTACGAGGTGAAAACATCTGCTATCGATGGACATTCTCTTTTGGGCTGAAGCTCTCTCTGATGGCCTCCACATTTTGGGCCTCTCCCTCCCCGGAGACGGCATTACAACGGGCTCATCGGCCGACGCGGTGCAGCCCAGGAGAGGCTCCAGAACCTGGCACACAGTGACGAGGTCCCGTGGACCCACGACTAGTCCATACAGAGAACGTCACTCTTCGCAGACACACAGACCTACGGGACTCCCGGCCGATGCGCCTCCCCAGGGAAGGACGATACTTCGCAAAGTTGAGGCCGACGGCTAGACGAGATGTCCGGCTCAGAGTACAAGCCACTGGGATTGGCAGATATGAACACTGAGGTTTTTATTTTCTTCTTACTGAACTGCTCACTAGACACTTTCACAGATCAACCAGGGGGCACGGGCCTTGCCCATGTTACCCACAATTCTTTTATCTTTTTTGGAAGAATTTCAAGCCGTGGGCCAGTGGGCCTTGCGGTTCCTAGTTTTTGGGGGATGTTGGGGATTTTCTTTGTTGGGTGGGTGGGGTCCTGGTGGTGGCCTAGGGATTACATTGTCTTTTGGTTCTATTCTTTTCCAAGATCAGAGGCATGACCAAGGGGGATGCTTTGCTTGTCATGCTTTCCAGGGCGGTGGGACTTACTGTAACAGGGCCAGCCACAGCTACCCACGTAGGGGGGGCTTGTCACACAAGAGGAGGGAGGAGGGTCAAACACATTGATGATCTCGATAGCATCCTGGAATGTTAAGGGTCTGAATTCCCCCCAGAAACGCCAGAAAATCTGGAAATACCTCACAGACCGCAGGTTTGATGTGGTAGCCCTACAAGAGACTCACCTCAAAAGATCTGAAGACACAAGACTCAGACACAAATCATACCCCTTAATATATAAATCCTCGGCTGGTGCTAAGCACAATGGAGTGGCTCTGCTCTTCCATAGCGCAACCAAGTTCCAACAGGAAGCCACTAAGACAGGCCGGGAGGGGCGGCTCATAATGGTTAAGGGGAGGTTGAGGGGTGTCCTCTGCACGTTTATTTCACTCTACGCCCCCAACTTGGGCCAATCCACATTCCTGTCTAACGCACTTGACCTGATGGGCAACTTTGCAGATGGTCCCGTGGTCCTATTAGGTGACTTCAATATGACCTGGCACGAGACGTTGGCCAACTCACACTCCAATCGGGCGACGACCAGTAATGTCTCAAAAGGGGACAAGCAGAAACTTTTCACACTAGGCCTATGCGATGCTTGGCGATCACTCCACCCGATCACCAAAGATTACATATACTACTCACACGTCCATCAGACATATTCTAGGATCAATTACATCTTCATTAGTCAGGCCTTGGTGGGGTCACTGCAGGCGGCGCAGATAATACCGATCTCAATCTCGGACCACAGCACGGTCACCATCAGTTTGACCTGGAGTGGGCCCAAGCCTAGTACATCGAGATGGTACTTCTCGACAGCGCTTACATGGGATAAGACCCTATGTGAGGTACTCAGGGCTTCCACTACAGATTTATTTACACTCAATAACCCGCAGGATACATCCCCGCAGAACAATTGGGACGCCTTCAAGGCGATAATACGGGGCAAATACATTCAACTTAATTTGACTCTAAACAAACGGAGGGCGGAGGAGCAGGTTGCCCTGGAAGGGGAGTTGGAAAGGATTGAAAAGGCACACAAGCCACACCCACACAGGTGCTACAGCATCAACTCACGGCACTTCGGGGCAAACTGCGCTCCATTTATAATAATCACTCTCCTGTAGCTTCATCAGGCGTCCTATGCACAAGGCGATAAGGTGGGAACCCACTTAGCATGTCAGCTTCGAGAGAAATGGGAACAAGAATTCATCGGGGGCATTATAGATCAAGGAGGCCGACTCAACCACAATGAGGCCACTAAAGTTAACATCTTTGGTGACTTTTATGGGAAACTTCATCAGGGTACTACACCCGATCTGGCCCTACAACAACGGTACCTTAACTCCGTGATGCTCCCGCATATTTCCCCAGTGACAGCAGAGTCCCTAGATGCCCCTATCACTTCAGAAGAGGTGAGACAGGCCATTTCCAAACTCAAGCTGCATAAAGCTCCCGGCCCCAATGGCCTTACGACACATTTTTACAAAAGCTATGCGTCCAAACTCATCCCCCACCTCACCGCGTTATTGCAAGCAATAGATGAAGACGCCTGAGTTTCAGCTTCCATGGCTGAAGCAGTGATCTCTGTAATTCCCAAACCCGAGAAGGACCCCCAACTTTGTGCCTCGTGTAGACCCATAGCCCTTCTCAATCTCGACATGAAGCTCTACTCCGCGATCCTAGCCGCTAGACTGGAGGATCTGATGCCCGATCTTGTCCACCCTGACCAATCCAGCTTTATAAAGGGAAGTCAAACGTAAGATAATATCCGCCGCAGAATACATTTGATTGAGAGAGTGTCTAAATTCAAGATCCAGCAATTTTGGTGGGTCTCAATGCGGAAAAGGCCTTTGACAGGGTGGGCTGGTGGTTTCTCTTCCTCACCATGCGGAGATTTGGCTTCGGGGCCACATTCCTTAACATTATTAGAGCCAATTACCACCTCCCTCGCTCCCGAGTTATAGTTAATGGATGTCCATCACTCCCCTTTGTCCTCATCAGGGGCACCAGGCAGGGATGTCCACTATCCCTCCTCCTATTCGCTCTCAGCATCGAACCCCTTGCAGCGAAGTTCCGGGCCAACAAAGAGATTTGGGAAACCCCTATTTGCCGATGACATCTTGCTCACACTTACGGATCCGGCCTCCTCTCTCTGGGCGGTGCAGGAGGAACTGGGACTTCCCTGCTTAGGGCGATAGAACACTGACGCAAGCCCGCTACCACCGGGACAATCTACGGTTCTATGCCTTTCTGACCCCAGTGGATTCTCTTGGTCATTACCCCCTGGGCCAACTATGCCGCTCCATGGGTACTTCCAGACAGTTGGGGCCTCTCTAGGGGTGCTGGCTCCTTGCCAACCCCCACATAGAGCAGTATCCCTGAAAGACCCATCAGTCAGGACACTGTTCCCAATTATCCTGTCCTCCAGGTTAGATGTGGGTGTACCCTGGTCACTCCTAGGGGACCCAGCCCTACTGACAGTGCACAGTCCCATGGGTTTTCCCACTGAGGGACACCTCCCTCCCTTAAACTTCCATTTAGATTTCTGTGCCTGCCATTTAGGAATGGCACCCACAAACTTCAGGACTGGGGAGCTCTGGCGACAGACGCCCTACGCCCTCCTGACTCTAGGTGTTCTTGCTCGCACAGCTGGCAAATAGGCGCTAGACCTCCCACCGGGTGCTCCTGTAAGGAACCCTCCAGTCTCTGGGGTGGGGTGGTAAACTCCTGGGGACGTAGCTCACACTCCCTACCTCTCCTTTGAGACAGGGCGCTAGCCTGCAAGCCCCCCCACTACTCTGGGACCTACTGGTTCTACTTCTCCTCTCTTCCCTATCTAGGGCCTTTTCAGGCCCTTGGACCCATGACCAGGGGTCCGGCTCTTGTGCCTGCTCACGGGAATCAAAGAGCTTGCACCCTAACATGGGTTGGCGCAATCCTGGAAAACAATTACTGAGCCTAGGCTCCCTAGGGGTAAGGTTGAGCACCTCCTTCAAATCATTTGCCATGCTCACCAACACCCAGTCATCCAGTGCACACTTGTACTCATCCACACTTAGCACTGGCTGTATGCTGCTACAATTCAAACTGGACTCTGCCTGCTTAACCTTAATGTCCAGTTCCCTCATGCTTAACTCATGAGCTAAGAGAATATTTTTCTCTTCCAAGGCCAGAGCATTCCTACACTCCTCTGCTCGCTTTGTACTTTCAATGAGCAGCTTCTTCTCCTCTGCCTGAGTTTTAAGTTTCAACACCTCCAACTCATGCTCTCTGACCCTTTTGGTTTTCCTCCAACTCCTCGGGTGAAAATCTCCTTCCTGAATGGCTACTGCAAGCCCCTGAAGCTGGTCCCTCCACTGGCAAATCCTGTGGACCAAATCCATTACCTGGGTCATCCACATTCACCTCAACATCACCCGCTTCCTGAGTCCCTTTGGCTTCCGACAAGGCCCTCAAGAACACTTGCAGCTCCTCCGTCTTGGCGCTACTTTTCATGGGAAGTCCCAAAGTCCTGAAGAATTGCCTCATTTGATCAACCTTGTAGGTACGCAATGCCTCAATGTTGAACTCTAATTCTTCAGCCTCACCAGCTCCTTGACTCCTCTGAGACATGATGTGTGGCTTAAATGTTGCTCAAAACAAAACCAACTAGAACCAACAAATAAATAACCCAATATGTGGTTGCGTCATGGTCTGCGCTATTTATGATGTAAACCAATCACTGTGAGTGAATTTGCAAATACACATTAAAATCCCACCGCTGCCACCAAATGTTTGACCCGGGATCCCTGGTTGGCTGAGGTAGGTACCTTATGCCAAGTAGGGACCCGCGTTCCAACATCAGGGAAAGGAAGGTCACCTTCTTAGATAGCACCGCTTAACCCCTCGGTAGCCAGGCTTATCTTCAAAGTAAATGTGTAAAGTATTCGCAACCATGCTCACAATAATCCAATAATGACACCACAAATAGACTCCACACAGGTTTTATAAAATGAGCATAAACTTTATGTAAAAAGGTATACGATAAGACTACATGATATAAAACCAACATATGAGGTTGTGTAATATTTCTCCTGGCCAGTTGTTAGGCCAGCCAGCCCTTGTAAGTTCTGGCGATGTCAATGAGCACTTCTAAACATTCTCATGTACTCCTAATATCATGTTGTACAGTTGATAATGCTAGAATCAGGCACTTTTACAATGTAAAAATACTGTAATGCATAACCTAGCAATCAGACACTCTGCAATGAAAAGAATGCAATGTGTAACGCAACAAACAGGCACTTTGCAAGGTAAAATAATGCAATGCATAATACAACCACCAGATATGTCGTTCTGCAAAAATAAGGTAATGCCTATCCACTAATCAGGTAATTCATTATGCTGGAATAATGCAATGCGCAATACGCTAATCAGGTAGTTTGTTATGCAGAAACAAGGGAATGCGTCATACGACATTCAGGTAGTTCGTTATGCAGATAAAAATTCTATGCGTCATACACTAATCAGGTAGTTTGTTATGCAGGAATAATGCAATGCGTAATACTCTAATCAGGTACTCACGGTGCACAACACACCTGCAGACCGCATCGCTGATCCCTGCTTGGCCCCCAGGTTCCCACGATCACAGGCCGATCCTCATGAAGGTCGCAGGCTGCACAAAGCACACGCACACAGCGTCACTGAGACTCACTTGGACTACAGGCGCCTACAATCACAGGGCAGTTTTTACGAGGGTCTCAGGCTGCAACAAGCACACACACCCAGTGCTGCTGAGACTCTCCTGGATACTTTTGTGTTCCTGTGTTTCCGAAAAGAGAGCCAGCACACCTCAGGCCCTTGGGGATAAGTTACTTCAGGACACAGCACACAGCA